>NC_090932.1:179531795-180781795 GCF_040938575.1 Ambystoma mexicanum
GTTGGGAAGAGTTGGTTTAGGTATGTCATTCTGAGAGTTTGTGTGCCGACACATGAAAGCAGAAGGTGTCGAATTGTCTCAATTTGGTTATTGTCCTCACAGAAACAACACTTGTTTGAGGTTGGTAGACCTTTTATGGCCATCATTTTATTTGTCTCCAAAAGATAGAGACAAGCTCTTAGAAAGATGTTTCTCAACGCTCTGTTTGAGAACTTTAAAAAAAAATCTTGGGTCTGGTTTAGCTTTTTAGTGTTTAACGGTAGGTGAGTTGTGAATTTGTTCTTGGCTGCTATGTCTAAGGTTTGTATCCAGTCAAGTTCTTCCATTTTCTTTTTTACTTTTGTTGGGTTCCCAATCAGTTATTCTACAGAGCTTTAAATCACCTTCAATTTTTCTTTGAGGTCTTCACACCACTGATTGAGCATTTTGTAACGGCCCCCAGTGATTTCTTCATTTATCAGGTTGTATATGGGTGGATAGTTTTGTAGTAGGCTTTTCCTGTATAGCATCATGCTGTTGCAGTCAATTGTTCCTTGTAATGATGGCAGGCTTAATTCACACCTGATTGACGCCATAGGGGTCGATTTTGGCAGGCTAAAGACAGTTTTCCAGAAGAAGCCTTCCAGTTTCAGCCATATTTGTTTCGTTATAAGTGGCATAGCTTCAGCTCCGTAGGTTAGAGATGGAACAACCTTGACTCTGTAGAAATTAATTACTGGAATCGGTGAGAATCGGCTGAATATTTTATCGATAGCTTTAGCTTGTGCTGTTAGTTTCTTTGTTTTTTCTACCAGTACGCTTTGCATTGCCGTTTCTGATTTTGAACTGTCAAGGCTGACTCCTAGATACTTGAATTCCTTCACTTTTTCTATTTGGCAACCTTCCAAGTTCCATTTAAGCTTTTCGGTTCTTTTGTGAGTTCTTTATAATGACATGATTTTAGTCTTTCCCTTATTGATCTCAAGGTTTTTGGCAACAATGTACTTCTGCAAGTTGTCTAGTTGTCTTTGTAGGCCGACCGCTGTATGGTCGAGTAAAATCATGTCATCGGCATACAAAAGACAAGTTGTTTTTGCTTGTCCTAGAGTCAGTTTAAAAGGTCTTATGCTGTCTTAAGTGGTCTTGAAATCTCCGAGGTATGCCAGAAAAAGTGCTGGAGCAAGCAGGCACCCTTGCTTTACCCCTCGCACCCTAGGTGTTTCTGCTGATAACAAAATTGAAGAATGGGAGAGATATGCACACGAAGTCGGGAGCACAGATTCGAGCAAACTGTCACTGGAGTTCCACTTTTGATCGAGCGCGTGAAGCATTCACTAGGTAAGCAGCCTCCGCTTTCACATAGATAAGCACTCGATGGAACAGACCATGTGCGGTCGCAGCTAAACACATTACATTACTTTCTCTTGCAGCGTTCTGCGAACCAACGTTAACAATACAACCTCACGCTCAAATCGAGTAGTATATCCATCAGCCTCAGGTCAGTGACAGCACAGGGTGTAGGTGGATGACTAACTAGACACTACCTGACTTTTCAGACATAGAAATAAGCACCCGCTTTAACACGTCACCATGATACTTAACATCACGAGGAGTAGTGAATTATAATGGGAATCGGATAAACTGAATGACTTTACTAAAGTAATTTTTCGGAACCTAGGTATAACGATAACTAATTTGTAGTGTATATGCGCAATGTTATTCATATAATTCACTGACAATCCGATGTTCTCTTCTCTCTGTGTTATATGTACATGTTTGTCAAATGTGGGTACCCTGCTTTACTGAATGCATACATACCTGATGTTTTTCTAAATGTTCTAACAGTAAGATTTTTGTGAATGTAACCTGGCTCTGAAGAAGGAAATACTATTTTCCGAGATGCATTAGCCCTAGGTTATTGTTTCTTTGCCAATGTATCAGCATATAACGAATTGGTGAAGTTTAACCATTTGTTACCTTAAAGAATGAAAGAATATAAACAAAAAGATCATTCTGCAAAATAAAAGCACTTTGAAGAAAAACTATTGCAACATGGTTCTACTGTTATCAATAATTCAAGACAAATGATTTAAACCCTATTGGGTAAAATAGGAGTGCGGCCCACAACGATGGCTAACTAGCCTAGGTCCTTTCTTTCTCTGCTGATAACAAACCCTGGCAACTGAGGCGTGTTTGTGTGGAGAGCTTTTATAGGGTCTAGAATTTTGCCAGGGCATTTCCAAGATGCCAGTTTCTGCCAGAGTTTGCTTCTGTCGACCTGGTCAAAGGCTAGTGTTAGATCGACGAATACTATAAAGACTCTCGGGCTCCCTTCCATGATCTTACTCTTTAATATGCTCAGCTGCATGATATTTGCCGTGGTTCCAATGTTTTTTTAGTAAAAGGGAGCTGAATACCTTCCCGATAACTTCAGGTAATGCCATGGGGCAGTAATTTCACAAATAATTTTTGCTAACCTTTTTCAAGATCGGGTCCACTGTTGCCAATGTCCAAGATGATGGAATTGATTTAGATTCTGCACATCTCTTAAATACCATGCTGATAAAGGTGGCCCATTCCTCCGGATGTTTCTTGAGGTCGATGTTTGTTATCCATTCAGTGCCAGGCGCTCTTGATGGCTTCAGCTTGCGGAGTGTCTCTGTTATGCTTTCTTTGTTGTCTAGGACTGCCCAGGTTTTACTTTTCATGCATTCGCTTTCCAGGCTGGTGATTGCTGGAGAGTGGAAAAGGGTCTTAAGATGGGACAACCAGGTTGCTTCTCCAATGCCGTTTGCGAGTGTGTCAAAGTTTGAGGTTGTTGCAGATCTTATAAGAGACTATAATTCTCTTGGATTGTGTCTGCTTACCAACTTCAGCATTTCCTCCAAATCCTGTTGATATAGAGCCAATCAGTGACCTTTTTCCCAAGACCTGTAGTTTTTTGATGCTTCTGTCGCCATGTGTGTGGCAGACTGGGTGTTTTGCCTCACTGCCATTCTTTTAGTTTTTCGAAGGGTGCGTCTTCTTTCTACCAGAGTTTTGTCAAATGTAGGCTTTTTAGGGTTTGCTGGCTGGCTCTGCTTGTTCGTGCTTTTCTTGTAAACCATAAGCAGCGGCTGGTAATTAATTTGGTTCAGTTTACAGACATCTTCCAGATCGTAATAGTTGTTGGTAAGTTCTTTGATGTTACTAGCACTCAGCCTTAATCGATTACCTTGGATGTTATTTTCGATTTGTGTGAACATTTTCTGAGTTTGGGCTTCAGGCAATGTCCACGACATAATCAGAGGTTATGGTCGCTGGAGCTGTTTTTTTTTACCTTGAAGGACGTTATGACTGGTAGGAGGTCATGGGTAACAGAAATGTGATCGATTGTGGTAAAGGACTAGTCTCTTTCCCAAGTCGGGATGTGGCCTGATTGCTCAAAGACTGTGTCTAGGTTAAACAGTTCTCTCGAATCCATAAAATGTGACCATAAAACCGCTCTTTCCTCAGCTGGGTATGGTTTGTTTTCCGGGAACTGTTCGAGGTTCCGGCCTATTGCGTTTAGGTCACCACAGATGACTTTGTATGACACTTGGTAGTCGGCGTGCACTTCGTCGACTGTTCTGACGATCATCCCAAGGTACTTCTCGTTATTCAACGCTGCCAGATTCAAATAGGTGTTCATAATTATCACTGACGTAGATGCCCATCTTCCCGTTTGCTCTATTTGATGTTCCCATGTCACAAGGATTACCAACAAAAATAGATTCGCCACTAGAATTTCTTTCAAAGGAAGGCCGCTCCCAGAGCGAGCAGTGGATATTCGACCTGAAAAGGGCCGGCCCTTATCTCTATTTTTTGCTGGAGCAAAGGTGATTTGGTAACCGTCCAAGATAGGTTTTTTGACCAGCCAGGTTTCCTGGAGATGCAATATGTCAAAGGCGCCCATGTCCACGTTCCCAGGAACCGTCAGATGTTGGAAGCCTCTTGAATTCCAAGAACCTAACTCCAACACCGTCGGCTTCATGTTTAGATTGTCTATGTACTTTGTCGCTTGATCTTGGTATTGAGGAGTCGCGCATTGATATTTTCTTAGATGGGAAGTAATAGCCTTCGGGATCCAGGCCCAAAGCTGTTGTAGAGGGGCTACTTTGTCTTTTTCGTTACCTCTTTTGACACTGATTGGGAGAGCTTGTGTGATTGTTCTTTTCATTTTCGGTAGTGGGCCACTTGGAAATCTACCGATCTCGAGAGGGTCGGCGTAAGTTACAGAATCTGCTAGCTTTGGTCTGGTTGGAGGGCGCATATTTTTGTTTTTCATCACCTCTCCTGCTTGCTCATTTGAGAGGTTATGCTTGTGTATTTTGTGTTTGAGAGAAGGTTGAAAAGTATCTCTGTGCTTAGGGCGACCTTCATCTGTTGCCTCCTTTGTCACTTTTTAAGGGGCCTCTATTAGATCATATCCCAGCCTTAGGAGATGTTCCACTGCATCACTTATCAATTTTTTTTCACCGTTTGGGAAGTTATGTGCAGAGAAGTTATTGCTTTGTTACCTTTGTGGTTAGGATCGACTATTTGTAGGTCTTCTGTTCTTATTGATCGAAGCTTGGGAATATGATGTAGTATGTTCAGGACGGTTGACCTGTTTAGTAGAACGTCTTGCCGGTTATCTAATAGTTGTTCCACTTTGAAGATCCACTTGGTTTTGTCTCTGCTGGCTGTGGTAATGTTTCTCCTGTCTTCTCTAACTCTTTTTTCTATTGTAGATTCGTAGCGGGTGCGAGGGCCTTGTTTTACTGGGAGGTCTGGGCGAGTTCCCAGAGTAGGAGCCTGTGCTCGCCGAGGGCTAATCTCGTTCTTGCTTATTCTTTTAATGAGGTGTTCCATAAAGGTGGGTCTCTCAGGCCGGTTTTTTGCTTCCTCATGGTAGTTTTATCCTCTGAGTTAGTTGGTCTTTGTTTGGGAACGGTGGCCTGCTGTGGACCCCAGTATGAGACATATGCCAGTTCCTTACATCTATCTTCCAGGGTGTGGAAAATTGCTGCATTCTCCGGATCCCGGGTACGCACTCCAGCGGCCGTTCCCTCGCTTGAAGGAATGGTTTTTGGTTTGCTATAAATTGTTTATCAGACGTTGTTTTGCCATCAAAGTGGTCCCGGTCCATATTCAGGTGTTGCTTATGTTCATCGGAACCTCATCAGATAGAAAGTCATTTAATTTTTTTGGAGAGTCCGGTGAGTGCGAAGTAGATTTTCTTGTTTTATTGGCCATGTCTGAGATGGGTTGTTGGACTTTTCTCGGGGCAGGCACTGGACACCAAATGTTCACTCTTCTGGTGATGCTTGAACATGTGACCTCTAGAGAAGGTAGTCTAAACAAATTTTGACACTGATTGGGGTCATTCCGAGTTGGGCGGTAAGGGTTTACGGGCATCGTTAAGGATGCCGGTGCCGTTAAACCCTTACCGCCCTATTCAGAGGTCCCTTAGCGGGTCCCAGCAGGAACGGCTGGTCAAACCAGTCATTCTCTGCGGGTCCCGTTAAGGGACCTTGGAGCTAATAACGGGCCCGCAATTTGCAGGCCCGCTATTAGAGCCTTCCCCATTCCCATTGAGCCCTTTGGGGGCTCAAATGGGAATGGGGAATGGTTTACTGAATGGGGACTTACCGGGTCCTATAAGGTCGGAATGACCCGGTAAGTCCCCATTCAGCCAGACCGGACCTGGGTTTGGAGGCAGCCATGGCGCTAACAGTAATGACCCCCCATTGTCTTGATTCCTGGCAGGTTTTAGTTTCGATTTTTTGAAGATCGCAAACTCTGTTATTTCTGTCAGGAGTTGTCAGGAGAAGGATTACATTTTCGTCAGCGGAGCAATTTTTTTGTGAAGATGTCTTTGTTTTTTGGGTGAGCACCTTTGTCTTTTGTTGTTCCTGGGGTTTGCGTTTCCTTCCCCCAGTCCTTTGAGATGCTTTTCCCAGACTGTGAAATCAATGTGGGAGAGGCTTGGCTGATATCAAACACAGTTGTAACCTGGTTGTTAAGTTGATTCGATGACAGGACCTTGTGGTTGTTGGCGTTGAGGACTGTAGATGTTTCCGATCCAGTTGTGCTTGTTGGCACTTTAAATTTGGCTTGATGAGGTACTCCTCCCTGCGTTTGCTTTGGCGATGACTTCAGCCAGGTCTTCGTAGATTTGGTTTTTGAATCTTTGGTCCATGGCGGTTATATAGCCTTCCAAATATATAAGTTTTGTGTGCATCATTGCTGATATCGTTGTGTGAACTTTTAGTGTATCGTTGAGGGAGTCATACAGTTTCCTGAAGGGTGCTAGAGCTATTGTTACTGCGGACATGACTGAAAGAAATCGTTTTTTTGTTGGAGTGTCTTTTGGTGTATTCAACAACTGTTTACTTTGTCTTTTGTTTCTGGGTGACGAAGACAGTGGTGTTGATGACGAGTTTCACCGTGCGGTCGTGCTAATGGTAGGCTCTAATGATTTTTTGTGATGTGTTTCCTGCATCACGTGTCGTGTGTTTTCTTTATTGACATGATTTTCTGGAGCAGAGCTCATGTTGTGAAAGCTCAAATCGCTTGCAGCATTTATTGAGCTATTTTCCCCGTTGTTTCCCAGAACCGGTAGATGGGAGGTTTCCACAGGCTCCTTGTCCTGTGGTTTCCGGTGTTTGACTAGCTCTAATACTGTTTCGAGCCTTCGATCCCTAGTAGAGAGCATTCTATTCGGTTTTAGAGGTGATGTGGGTTTCAAACGTTTTTCTAGCTCCCATGATGTTTCCGGCCTTCGGTCCCCTGGGAGAGAGATTTGACTCAGTCTCCCAGGTGGCAGTTGGTTTTGGGTCGGCGACTTGCTGGTAAATGCGGGTGTCTCTTTAGTGTGGAGATCTTCTCCCGAAACGGTCATTTGCTTTTCTAGTAGACACGGCTGCAAATCCCCATTGGTGGCTCGATTCAAATGCACCGGCGTCCCCCTTCCTAGATGGGGGACTAAGCCTGTGTCAGCCAAAGGCACACTTCTGGGAGTTCTTTTGGGGCTATGTTAGTCATTGAAGGCTTGCCAAAGTTTCACTTTGTCCGAGCCAAAGGCGAGCTGGCTTTGAGTTTTGTTTGGCAAAGTGTCGCTTCTATAAAGAGATCTCAGTCAATTTTCCGGTACTTTGATGCCATCTGGTTTTCTGTGACTGCTTCTAGTATTTCAGCATCTGAGAGTTGCGCTGTGTTTTCAAAATTACATTTAGGATTATTGTTAAAGAAGTCTTTTAATGCATTTATGGCCAAAGGTTTGTCCAATCATTGTTTCTTTGTAGCTTCACTTTGGGGTCTTTTCCCTCTGCCCGCAAGGCTCAGTTTGTTTGGGAGTTTGTTTCTTAGAGGGTTTTTTCAGTTTTTTTCTTGGTATCGAGTTTCTATGAATAGAAATTGCTTCCATTTGATTTCTTGATCTTTGTTTTTTATTTGGTTTCACTGGTGACGTGTTGTGGGGAGTCTGTTTTCCCTATTGTCTATTGTCTTTGGGGGCAGCACTGTCCCCACTGCTACTGGAGCGGCTTGCCTCCTCATGGATGTTGTTTGCCGGCTGCTCTACTGGGGTTTGCAGTGGTGCATAGGAGTTGCCGCAGGTCTCTGGGCGGAGCCGGCTCTCAGCACGGAAACCTGTGTGCACATCTGCCCGAACACTGAGGCGGAAGGGTCGTACCTGCTCTGGGGTCGGCGGTTTCTCCATGCTCGCCATGCCACCCACGTCGGGGGGGGGGACCCCTCAACCTCCAGTGGCACCTCTTGCAAATCTTGGGCACCAGAGCCCGCCAAGCTGTCCATGGGGTCAAGGGCATAGCCCACAGCACTGGAGTCTCCCACGCTGACGTCGCACTCCCGCAGGAAGGGTCGCAGCTAGGCCGCGTGCCCCCAGCAGCCACACCGCCAAGGACCTCCTCCTCCATCATCATGCTGCCCATCGCTCCTGCAGTACCGGAGGCAGCCGACACAGCCTCTCCTCCGACAGGCTGGTACGGCGTGCCACAACCAGGTAAGGAGGTGAGCACAGAGAGGCCGTGGGGCGCAGAGGAGATATTTGTTGAGGTCGTTTTAGGTTTTAATGGCGAGTTGACAATTTCAGTGCACTCAGTGCGGCATGTCGCTCTTCAGGAATCACCCCGTTTTCAGACTGCTGCGAAGGTGGTTTTGTATGAAAGTCTTGGAGAATGGAGTTTGCTGGACCTCCTCCGGCCAGTTTTTTGGCATCGGTTTTGCCTGTTTTCTCCTGACCGGCTGGACTGTAGAGGAGGTCCACTGGGGATTTGATGGAAAAAACTGCTTGAATATGCATCCCAGGTCCAATTTCTCCTTGTGACGAGACCGTGAACTTCAGAGGCAGTGACCTTCCTCCTCCAGGCCATGGCTTTGGGCGGTAGCATCCATGGCAGCCATAGCAGCCATAGACTGCTGAGACTGCTACTCTGCCCCTACTCCACGGCCGCTCCGCGGCTGTGAAGGGTTTTTGAATGCTGCTCCTCTCCCACAGCGATTAATACTGCAAACAGACTTGCTTGAAAGTGAGTAGCTGCTGAGACTTCTACTCTGCCACTACTCTGCGGCCGCTCCGCGGCTGTGAAGGGGTTTTGAATGCTGCTCCTCCCCCACAGCGATGAATACGGCAAACAGACTTGCTTGAAAGAGAGTAGCTGCTGAGACTGCTACTCTGCTGCTTCTCCGCCGGTGGATGGTGGACTTTTTAACTACGGACATTCTGACAGCTCATTAAATGTTGTTGAGACAGCGAAACCCCTCTTAGAGTTAGGGATAGTTAGCTTTCCTTCATTCTTTTGGTATAAATAAAGGTCTTTGCCCAAAAGCATGCTACCTGTGTCAGTCTTCTCCTTCCACACCCTGACAATAGTCTTTTGTTAAGTTATAGAGTAATAAGTATGTTAAATATGTAGTTATGTATGTAAATACCACATCTGTATATGTCTGTATTGTATATGAATTTGTAATCAAAAATCTCAAAAATAAATTCCTTTTTTTTAAGTCACTTTCCATGTGCATTTTCCACATTTGCATGTACCATTTCTTACTCATCAGGAAATACTTATCACTCGCAAATGACTTGTGTTGAGTACACATTCTGAAAAAACCTGCTTTATAGTACAATGCCATGTACATGAAGGAAGAGATAGATGGATTTTTAGATGATGTAACGTTGTTCTGGGTGGATAGAGAACTTGGAGTTGTGATGAACTCCCCGATCACGATAAAAGAAATCAGTTCAGTGGTTAAAATATTGCCTAACAACAAAGCATAACAAAAAAGTGTTCCTATTGGACTAATAATAGTAAATGTACATACATTCTCTAAGAATCTCTGAGATTGGTGCCTAAATATATAACCCCTTGCAATACTTGCATTTTTTGCTTATTTCAGAGGTCTCAAACTCAAATATTATAGTAACATAACTGCATAGATTTACTAGACATACTCAAGTTTGTCCTATGTTCAGATATAGTTGAAATTAACTCAAAATAAAATAAGATAGATATATTAAATTAATTTTATGTTCAAATATCATTAAATGATTTCAAAGCAAAGGTAAATGGAAATGATTTAATCAAAAAGACATAACACATAAATACGACGTACAAAATAACAACAATGAAGGTGTCCACAGGGACGCAAACAAAACACAAATATGGATGTTACAATAACTGTCCATATACAAACAAACAACGATGTCTCCTCAACATCAAAGTGATAGTGCTCGGTTAAATGTCCATAGACGTCAAAAGATGAAGTTGCATAACAATAAATGTCCATTTGCAACATATAGTGATGTCTCGTTAACATCTTGTAGTTGAAAGTAAATTAGACGTCCATAGATGCTATCAGGTGCCCACAGATTTCTACATACGCTAGTAATAGTTTATTACATTCCGGCGCAAAGGAAATTAAACACTTCCATCAGGACATGTTCATTAACTTTATAACTAGATTCCAAATAAAAATATATAAGAAACAATGGAAATTGGGTCTACCACACATTCTAGCTCAACTATACTCCACAAATATACAGTTTGCAATGTAGAACAATCCAATGCGAACAACTAAAGTCATAGGAAAACCACCAAAGTTAACAATATAGAAGATGCGCGTCATTATTAGTTGATGGTGGTATTTACTTGCTAGGAGAGCCCACTTTGACAAGGAACAATTCAATGCCACATACCAAATTATTAAAGGATGCTGAACATCTGACAAGTCAAAAGTAAATTATGACTTTGCCAGAGTTACTGATAGTTAAATATTGAGTGTCCATTTAAAAAGTGGAATGTATTGGTCTGCAAATTAAAGTAAAGTGCCGCCTTTATCATGGAATATAAACAACAAACAGTGTGAAAGAGGATTCATGTTGGCAAAAAATATATTGTTAAGGCACAGCCAGAACATACCTCATAATGTTTTGAGTAGGTATATCTATGATGAGGTATTCATCCCAAAGGGGGTGTGGCCATAAGAAAATTGTTCTAAAACGTAAATTGAAAACCTCAAAATGCATGCTGATTTTATTGCTTAGGAGCTACTAAGAAATATTGGTACAAACCAGAAATCTTACTGGCGTTATTTAAGAGTGTAATTCTAAAGGCACCACGTATGCTCAGTGAGTGAGAGACCAGCTCAGTCAAATCATCTTAGTCATGTGCATTTAAATGAACAGTGACATCATTACTTGCGTCCCGCGCTATTGATGAGAAAAGAGAAAGACATGATTTCCTATAGCAACCGATTTAGTGAGGTAGATGCTTGCAAAAAGATCAGTAATAAAAATTTCCTAACAAAGGGAAATATTTTTCTTTAGTGGCAAAAATTGAGAAGCCTAAATCAAAAGAGAGACATGATGGTACCTCCGAGACCAGATCATAACAAATAAGACAGATTGAAAGGTGATCTCATACACACATCTGTCACTCAAATAGATCATAAAGCTCCTTAGCATTGACAATGGCTTTTAATTTTAGAATGGCAAAATGTGAACAGCTCTTAAAGAGTAATTATAATGAGAGGGGACCACTGTACAGGTTGAAGGAAGATGTGTCATAACATCATACCAACATCTGCTGCGCAAATTGGTCGTTGAGCCTCTGTACATGGGACAACAACTGAATAATCATTTACTGCTTTTTGATTTAAATGTTTAGAGTCTCTATCACTGTCATTAACTATGGTATCCACTCCTCCCCCACCCTACATCCTACCTCTGCAGGGTCTGTCCTGATACATTCTGGTTTCACCATCACTGCCTTTTGCCAATGATTGGATTTTACTTGTATGGACTTCATTGACTCACAATGCGTCACCCTCTCTCAACTGTCATGCTGGACTTCCCCTGCATCTTGTACTCATGGTGGCCCTGAATCATGCTGTTCAGATTTTTATCTTGAATCCTGGCTTGTGTTTGCTGTTCTCTCGCAACATTATGTGTTACTACTGACTTCTGCAATTGTATTTGCTCTCCCTTCTTGCTTCTCCACTTTTTCACTGCTCACTGTTCTCTCCTCCTCTCCTTTTCTCCCTTTTCCTATTTCCTCCCCGCTTACTTTCTTCTATGCACTTACTCTATCAGAATTGTCCTTGACCTAGTATGATAGCAACCTTGTTTGTCTCCTCCCCCTCCCCTACTTGTTTCCCCGCTACCCACTCCAGAACGATCTGAAATGTCGTCAGGCCTAGTACGTTAGTCTCTTGTTTTGTTCCTCCTCTCCCTTTCTGCACCCATCTCCCTCACCTTTTGTTAAATTCCGGCTCTGCCAGAAATGTCATCAGGCCCAGTACAGTAGTCGCCTGTCTGTTTCCATTTCCTTTCCACTCTCCCCCTCCCTTCCTTGTCTATGTCTTAGCTCTTGCACTATCTGAAATGTCGCCAGGCCGAGTATGATAGTTAATTTCACATTCTTATTGTTCATGGCCTGTAAGAATGTCATTTTATTTTCCCTTGTTCCCTCCCTTGCCTTTAAGCGCTTTGAAACACATTGTGTATAGGCCCTATGTAAATAAACTATCATATCACTATCTTTATTGTGCTCAAATAAAAAAAGCATAGTTTTGTATATATTTTATTTTGAATATAAATGGGTATAAAGTTCAACAATGTGTCCTGAAGAAAGCAGCAAGATTCCTTTACGCAGAAACTTAATAAGCTATTAGGAGCCTTGTGTGGACACCCAATAAATTCTATGGAAAACTAATTTACTTTCATCCCCATGATATTAAGGAGGCATTACTATGCGTGCAAATGGGCGTTTATTGTTATGCAACTGCATCTTTTGTTGTCTGTGGACATTTAATTATCCCTATCTCTTTGATCTTGAGGAGACATTCTTTATTTGTATATGGACAGTTATTTTAATATATCCATTTGTGTTTTATTTAGTCACTGAGGACACCTTCATTGTTGTATGTGATTAAATTACAATTTTGTACATTGTATTTTTGTGTATATATGTATTTTTGATTATATAATTCCCATTCTCTTGCTGTGAAATGACATTACTATTGAGATCTGAACATAGGATTAATTGACTATCTCTATCTTATTTTGTTTTGAATGAATTTCAATTATATGTGAACATAGGACAAACTAACTATGGGCCTCATTACAAGTCTGGCGGTAAATAATCTTAATTACCACCATGCCGGTGCTACTGTGTCTGTGAAGCACTGCTGCCGGAATCAACGGTTGATTCTGTGTTAGCGTGCACGCGCATTCCGTAAATGCTGAGAACGGTAGCAGCGGCATGCTGGTAATACCACCAACTCCCCCCGCGCCCCAAATCCCCACACCGCAACCCTCGGTGCCGGTGACTCCGATTCCGGCTCCACACTACCGGACTCACTGGCACCGGTAACGCTGGTGCCATTATTACCGTGACCGGAAATAACGTGTTCGCCGGAACATGAAATAGACCGGCGGCCATTAATAAAACACAATCCATTGCAATCCTCTGATCACAGGAGTGACACCCACATTACAATCCCAGATTATTATCAAGAGCCATGTCTGTTAAGGTACCTGCAACCCGGATGCGTATTCCGCGATTCAGCGAGACTGAACTGAACATGCTCACCGATACCCTAGTCTACCATGCAGACCAAGTTTTCACCAATGACCTCAGAAAAGTGGCATAGTTGTGCAAGAAGGCGATCTGGGAGGAGGTGGCCCAGAAGGTCACGGCAGTCGGAACTACACCCCAAACTGTCCGGGACTGCCAAAAAAGGTGGGACGACCTTCGGCTGAGGTTGCGAAACCTCCTGTCGGCCCAGCGCACCCAGGGCATGGGCACAGGTGGCGGACCTGCATCTCCCATCCACCTGCAGCCATGGGAGGAGACCTGCAGTAGCGTACTGCACCTAGAGTCCATTGATGTAGTTGGTGCAGTGGATGCCGGCAGTGTGACATCGGCCAAGGCTGGTGAGTCCCCGTAAGCCCAATGTCAAAACATCCACCTTGTCCACACTGTATACAATAGAGTAGCCAAACATGTCAAGTATGTCGTGCCCAACGCCAGTACAGCCCTGCCAGCGCCCCCCACCCCTTCAACCTGGTTGCACACATCCACATAGAGCTTGCACCCAAACCTCATTCATACACCACTCACACAGTGAACATTACAGAGGCCCCCTGTATCGCCCTCACAAGATGCACCTGCTGGCACTCAGACACACATCCCCCTGACACAGCCTAACTTGTGTTGTCACTGCTGTGCTAGCACAGGCCCAAAGTCATGTCAGTTGCAAGCACCTCCACCACCAGCAAATGACCTGCCGCACACAGCAATGATGTGTCTCCCACTGGTCCCATCCACCACAACCCATGCCGCAAATACTTCAGCGACACAGTAAATGACCTAGGCAGCAGTCACATGTGGAACACATCCATGTCACAATCAGCCACAGACCATACCATACAGCTGTGTGCCACACCATAATACCCTAACTGGGAAACATCAGTACACCACACCAGAGCCACTGCACACACCATGTAGACACACCACACATGCACCCACACAGCATCACCGACACAGACATGCGTGCAGCATGCCATGGCCACCACCGTGTCCATTACTGACACAGCATTGTCATCTGAAAGTACTATCATCCATGTATGTCTCATCCATCCAAACCCATCACTGATGCCCTGTCTTTCTGACTCCCTCGGGCACATCATTTGGCAATGAGGCAGGACAGCAAGTACATCCTGGGGCACCAGGCCTTGGCGCAGACGGACCACCACCACGTCCACACAGGACTACATCTTCTGGCAGATGTGAGAGGGCATCAACATCTGCATCCCACCAGCCACCCCCCATCCAGGAGGCACCTGCAACCCAGCCACCCCCCATCCAGTAGGCACCTGCCGCAAGGACGCCCACAAGGGGGTCCAGAGGAAAACACTGGGGATGACGGTCGAGCAGAAACTGTAGAAACGGACCACAGCTACGGGGAGGCAGAGGGCTTCAGTCCTGTGGGCCTAATCAGCCCCCAACCCCTCCCCCTACGCATTGTCAGGGACATTGAAGGGTGCCTGTCAAGAATGGGGCAACAGCAGGAATCCCTGACTTCAATGGTCCAACAGCACCTGCATGAGGCACAACTCATGCAGGAGTGTCTTCAGGCCTGCTCGAGGAGGAACACACAGTCGCAGAGCAGATGCTCAAGAGCCATATTACAAATGTCACGCCGTGTGAGGGAGGCAACAGTGTAACGTCCTCCATGGTTGAGGCAATTTCAATGTTGGTGCAGGCCCACTTGGACCAAAGGCACCTTTCCATAACACTGGCTCCCTCCACTAGTTCAACATCAGGGAGTTCCCAACATAGCAGCCCACGGCATTCTCAGAGCGGCTGTCTCGGCCTGCAGAAGGCCGCACCCCTGAGCCTAAAAGGAGCCAGAAGTAGGGCATTGATACCTGGTTGCCCTGTCTGCATACTGTGACTACGTATATATCTATGCAGGACATGATAGGGAGTTTGGTGAGGGTGTGTGGGGAGGGAGAGTTGGGGAGGGGGCGTGGGGATAGTTTTGGAGGGGATGTGACGAGGGATAGTTGGGTGTGATAGTATCGTGACTTAAGGCTTTGCACAAATGTGAATAATAGTTTTTCAACAATATATTTGGTGTTGCACAAGAAATCATGATTGGACATTGATCTTTCAGTGTGAGTGAATGTATTCATGTACAGTGCCCAGTGTGCTAGATGTCCTGTGCCGTGTGTGTAACAGTTGCTCAAAAGTAATGGTGTAAGAGGTCTTCACATGTGACCTGTCCATCCATGTCATTGCGGCGCTGTGCAATAGCCTCCTCATCATCACTGTCGTCCTCGGCCTCTGGTGGCAGCATGTCCATGTTGGGGGGCAGGGGCACGTTGTGCCTGATGCACATGTTGTGTAACATGGCACATGCAAGCACAATTTTCCCAACCTTTTCAGGGCTGTACATCAGTGCGCCCCCCGATCTGTTGAGGCAGCAGAACCTGGCCTTCAACAGGCCAAAAGTCTGTTCAATGGTGCAGCAAGTACATATATGGGCACGGTTGTATGCCTGCTCGTGGATGTTGTGGGGTTGCCTGACCGGGGTCATCAACTATGGCATCAGGGGATACCCAGCATCACCTGCACGGGAGCAACAGAAAGTGCACATGGCAATTTCCTGGTCATTTCATGTTGGCACAGGCTATATAGTTTTCATTTAAGAAGACTAACGTGCACAAGCAAAACTGAATTTAGCTAGCATATGTTCATTTTCGGGTACCAGAAGGGCACTTTGTCAGAATGCGTGTGGAGTGTGTTCTGCAGTTGCATTCACATGGGCCATTCACATGCAACACGACCTCTAACACTTTTTGTACAACTGACACACATGGAAAGGATGTAAATGTTAGTAATTTGTTACAAATTAATTCCAACTATATATCCATGTACTACGGTACTTTTGGCATTTAAATGATATGCATGTGTGATTTTGTGGGACTGACAGTAATGCAGTCTTTATTACGAATCCTTAATATAGACATGCTTTTGTATAGAACCTCGTATAACGAAAACAAATATTGATAATATATGTGTTGGTGGGGTGAAGGGTTGAATCTTTTAGAAAACGGTGGGGGGGTTTAGGGGTGGGAAACAGGGGTTTGGGGGGACCCACCAATTCAAAAAAGAAAATATATAAAAACAAAATCGTCATGTGTTTTTTCATTTTAAAAGTTTCAGTCTAAAAGCATTGAATATAAGAGTGTCCGTTATAAAGACATGTAACCGGTACTATCAGGCAGTGTACCTGTCAAATGTGTGTGCAGCCAAAATGTGTTTTGGGGGTGGTAGTTTCTGGATTCTCTGGCTGTGCATCATGAGTTGTGGGTTTGCTTGACTGTGATTGTCGTTGTCTCTGTGGTGTGGTGCATTCTGTTACATGTAGTTCTTTAGTTTATCGCTGTACTGAATAGATGTAGTTATGTATGCACTAGATATTTTTCATACATGGAGACACGTCCGTCAAGGCCTCACACTCTGGCATGCTGCTACTTTGTTGCACCTTGAGTAACACCTACACACTTGCACATTTCATGCACTCACAACAGTAAGTAGGGTCATCTCCCCTTCAATGTTTGAGGTTTACTAGTTTTACAATTGTTGGTAATAATGTTCCTTGCTCTTATTCTTGATCTACCTTTGCCTTTTAACACCCTATCCGGCCTCCCTGCACTTTCACTGAGGTTTAGTATTTGTTTCAGGAAATTGCAGCATGAGTAATGATGGATTAATGCATGCAGTGTGCACATCCACTGGTCATGGGTGTCATACTGGGCCATAATACAACACAGCACATGACCTTGTAGTTGGACCCACCCAGCAGCCAGTTATGCTATGCTGTTTACTGCCCCCTTGCCCCCCAATTCAACACTGCACATGGCCTTGTAGTTAGACACTTGCAGCAGCCAGTATGCTGTTTACTCCCCCCCCTTCAACACTACACATGGCCTTGTAGTTACTCACCCAGCAGCCAGGTACGATGTCCATCGTGTCGTGCCATGTACCGAGGCAGCATGGAGTTCTGCAGCACCATGGAGTCATGTGTCGACCCGGGAAATCTTGCACAGCAATGGATGATGAGGTGACGGGCATCACACACCATCTGAACGTTCAGTGAATGAAACAGCTTCCTGTTATGGTACACTACCTCCACAGCATGCCTGGCCACCAGCTCCACATGTGTGTAGTCCATGGCACCAATGACATTGGGCATGCCTGCAAGGGCATGGAAGGACATTTTTGTGCCATTCATCTGGTCAGAAGTCTCGAGTAAGCTGATGTGGTCTTGTACGTGACACAGGAGTGCATCAATCACCTGGAAGAGCACACAGGAAAAACAGGGTTGCGAGATCCTATGCAGCTCACAAACAGTGTGCTGGTATGTGCCTGTGGCTAGAAAGTGTAGCACAGACACTACCTTCATCAATGGGGGGGTGACGGTGCGGATGTTGATGAGGCTGACTAGGTCATCATGTATCGGGTCCGCTATTGAGGTGATGTTGTCCCTGTCTAGCCTGTACAGGGTGTGGATCTGACCTGGCTGAGGTTGAATGGTGTGGCCCTTAAGTGAGGGATTGGTGGCTGCCTGCGGGCTGCAACCTGCTGGACATCGGGGATTTGCTGGTCTATGACAGCCCTCCTTCTCCTCAAGTGCCTCCGCTGCATCCTTCGCCTCCCTGCCTCTTCAAGTAACAACTCTGCAGGCATAGCCCCAGCTCCATTACAGCTACTGCTAGCATTTTGGTGTTGGAAGGGGTGTGGGAGTGGTCCTTTTGAGCTGTGGCACAGCCCACTGGGACCACCTGTGCTGATTTTGAGCACCTGTGGCATGTTTCTACACACCAGAATCCACTTAATGTCTGGTCCGCAATGCCAGTGTTTCCGGCATCGTTTTCACGTTGTTACGGGCATGTCCATGACAGTGATTTAGTGTCCCTCGGAATATGCACTTACTGACGCCATGCTGGTATCACAGTCACGGCTGCCGCTTCTCTCCGCAGATACCGGCAACCGTGTTGCCATATGCGATGGGTCACTCGCAATGCCGGGGTTACCGGCATCACAACTCAGACTATGCCATTTCAGAAAAAGGTGCCGGTACGGATCTACCGGCAACACTATTTCCGGACGGGCATACTTGTAATGAGGCCCTAAGTCTGGTGTATCTATGTAATCATGTTACTACAATGTTTAAGTTTCAGACTGCTGAACTAAGCAACATTTAGTGTTGCGAGGTGTGAAATATTTAGGTACCACTCTTAGAGACTCCAATGAAATGTATATCAATGTACACATATTTGTCCAATAGGAAAACCTTTTCGTTTTGCAGTCCCATCCTGAGTTCCTAGTTGAAGTTCAGGTTTCCCTTATAGGTAGCAAGCCTAACAATAAAGAACCAGGTATGGATCGCCTTACATGTGAGTGCTACAAGGAGTACATTCATGAAATAGCCCTGTACCCTATGGCAATGTCTGAGATGTCCTTTTTAAAGGTACATTGCTAAAATGCACCAAGATCGCTCTTAATACAGTTTTACTAAAAATCAAAAAGGATCCAGAAAATTGCTATAGACCGTTGCCACTAATATAATCTAATAATGAAATAATTCCAAAATACAGCAAACTGATTTTTGCAACATATGTCTTTCCTAGTCCAACCCAATCAAGCAGTTGTCATACTTGGTAGAGTTATGCTGAACAATTTACATAGGTTGTTTTCAATCATACACAATATTGATCCTGGAATCCCAGCGCTGTTAGCAGTGCTTGATGCTGAAAAAGCATGACATTTCGTCGAGTGGCCATTTAATTTTCAGTGTTAAAACTATCAGCCTTGGGAATACAGTTTTTTTAAATATTCTTTTTATTTTTTGTGTGTTTGTGGTTAATACAAACCTTTACACAATATTACATCACATGTTAAAAGAAATGTATGTATAATCACAGATTTCACAAGGCGACATTGAGTAAAAGACATTCGATTAGTCAATAATTCACATTAGGACCTATAAGAACAGACCGATATATACATTTGCCATAAAATCATCTATAAAATCCATTTAAGAATGATCATGATAAAATATGATATAAATTATCCTTACGGGTCAAATCCAACCATTTGTTGTATTAATGCCAATCAATACAATCTTATTTCATAGATAAAATCCTGTTAAAATCCTATTAGCATGAGAAATATCTTTATTATTTCAGATTCTGGGAAATTATTTAAGTGAGTGCGAATGCAGTTTATAAATATGAAATGATTATTGTACAGCTGCTCCGAAGCATTTATACTGACAAAGGGGATCGTGTTGATGCCTTTGAAAGTGACTAGAGGTACGAGGCAGCCTAGTCCTTTGTTCCGACGCCTTTTTGTTATAGCCATTGAGCCACTGGCATGTTTGTGGCATGCTCACAGTGGTCAACGGGTGTTCTCGAGAAATATATCATCTTGTTGCGTGTCGATCATATGCTTTAATGTGTGAAACACCCCGAAGAAAATGTGCCCCTCCTGTTGGCGGATATTAAAGCTCATGGTAGTGTTAGCAGGCTCAGAATTAACTGTTTTAAGACCGAGTTAGCGCTGCTCCCGCCTGTGACAAAACAAATTGGACTAGTGTAGGGAATTTCATGTAATGATTTCGGCTCGCGGTGGTCACGCGCGCTCTGTGTCAGTGTTCGGAGCGAAGAGCCGCGTGACCACGGGGAGACGGTTGAGGACGCGAGATACGAATCTGAGAGGAGCAGGTTGAGGGCTCCGGGGAGCTCCGTAAATAAAGAACTTCAAAGCCCAAGTCTGTGTCGCGTCAGCTTCCTTCAAGTGGCGACGAGGATATACACAAACGGAGCTCGCCGCGGAGCCTGGTGACGTCTTCCTTACGGCCAGGAAAGAAAAGTGAGCTGCCGCCAGAGGCGAGGAGATTGGGCCACGACAAACGTGTGGGGAGCCGAGGTTAAGGGGAAGGGAACCGCAGGAGCGGTCTCAGCGGCACTGGGAAGTGT
Organism: Ambystoma mexicanum; assembly: GCF_040938575.1. NCBI lineage: Eukaryota > Metazoa > Chordata > Amphibia > Caudata > Ambystomatidae > Ambystoma > Ambystoma mexicanum. The sequence continues at coordinate 179,551,852 of NC_090932.1, forward strand.
GCGCTGCAGGGGGACAGTCTCCCCTCCTCTCTCTTGCCCGAGTAGCTATAAGAAGCAGGCAGCTAGTTCCTGGTTGGTGCCGCCCACCCTGGCTCATTGGATAAAGAGGTGAGGAGCAAGGAAAAGGGGGGTTGGACACAACCAGAGGGGGAGGTTCACCATTAAGGTGAACAATAATTGGCTATTACAGTGTGGGAGCGTCTCCACGGACACATTGAGACTTTGTAAAGGCAAGGAGGCGGCAGAACTAAGGATGGTGTTGGGGAAAGTGAATATATAATTATGATGTGCCACAGTGCAGCTTAATCACTGGGAGATTAGTGCACCTGAAGAAGTGAACAGTGTTGTCTACCCGTGAACTAAGTGACATTTAAGGGAACTTAAAGCACCTAGACACACATAAAGATGGCGGCAGCTAGCATGGCACCCCCACCACCGTTCCTGGCTGAACCTGGGGCACCACCAATAAGGTGGGACAGGTGGAAGAGGCTGTTTGACGCGTACCTGGTTGCCATTGGTGGGGACAAGTTCGCATCAGCTAGGAAGGAAGCAATTTTACTCCACAATTTGGGAACTGAAGGCAGAAGCGTGTATGATGGATTGCCTGATCCTCCACAGCTGGGCCAAGGAGAAGTGGATCAATATTCCATGGCGGAAAGGAAGTTGGAGATACACTTTGAAGCCAAAAAGAACATAACTTTTGAGAGGCATAAGTTTTTCCAAAGGACACAAGGTCCACAGGAGCCAGTGGAGAATTTTGTGGCAGCATTGAGGTCCCTTAGTCACACATGTGAATTTGGACTGCTCACAGACTCTCTCATAAGGGACCAGTTAGTGCGATGTACTAATAACGTAAAGATACACGAGAGACTATTGTCCAAAGACGCATCACTGGAAGTAGCTATCGAAACGGCAAGAAGTATGGAACAGACCCAGAAGTACATAACTAAGATGAAGGGAGAGAAGTTGGAAGGAGAAGTGGCAGTAGTGAAGGGGTTTCGTAAAGGAGTTCCCAACAAGGAGATAAGATGCTACAAGTGTGGAAGTAACCGTCACATTTCGACCAGCATGTTCTGTCCAGCCAGAAACATATCTTGTCTTAAATGCAAGAAAAAGGGTGATTTTGCGAAAGTTTGTTGTGAGTCGGGAGTGGTGCAGAATATTGAGGAAGGAAGTAGGGTGCCCGAGCAAGAAGAAGATGATGCAGAAGGAATCTGCAGCCAAACAAAGCATATACTAGAAGTGTCAGAGGTATCTAATAAGGGTGGAGCACCTTTAGATGTATTCAAAGTCAACGGGAAGGCAATTACAATGAAGGTGGACAGTTGTTCGCCGTGGACTTTGATGTCGAAAGCAACATTTCTAGGTCGCATGCAAGGAGATGTGAAGCAACTGAAAGAACATAAGATCGAACCGTATGCGTATGGGAATGTGAAGATTGAAATTGTAGGCATGTTCCAGGCTTCAGTGGACTATAAAGGAAGAAGCTGTGAAGCGGAGATATCCGTTACTCAAGAAGGTTCGACACTCCTGGGATGGGGTGAACAGTGGAAGTTGGGTATTAGAATCCAGGCGAATGCAGAAAGGCCTATAGATGTGGCGGAGCTGAAGGATAGGTGGGAGAAGGAATACCCCGAAGTGTTTCAAGATGAATTAGGAGTGTTGAAGGGATTTGAACATCAGATTCAGCTGAAGACAGGAGCCACTCCAAAAGTGCACAAGATGAGGCCAGTGCCTCACGAACTAAAGGAAAAGTTAAGAGTGGAAGTGGAATCACTGCTGCAAAGGGGAATAATAGAGAAAAGTGAAAGCTCTGAATGGCTGTCGCCAGTGGTAATAGCAGCGAAGGCAAACGGGGATATAAGACTGTGTGTAGACTTACGAGACTTGAACAGAAATATCTTGATTGATAGACACCCCCTGCCGATAATTGGTGATGAGTTATCCGTATTGAACAATGCTAAAATATTTTCAGTCATTGATCTTTCTCAAGTATATCATCAGGTTCCACTGAAGGAGGATTGTCAAAAATTGACGGCATTCATTACAGTGTTCGGTACTTTTAGATATTGCAGGATGCCGTTTGGGCTCGGTTCGGCGGCAGCTGTATTCCAAAGGGTGATGGAGACGGTGCTGTGCGGAGTGAAGAACATTATTATTTTTCAGGATGATGTTCTGATATATGCGAATTCCACCGAAGAACATGAGGGGGTGTTGAGAAAGGTGTTAGATAGATTAAGGGAGGCAGGATTAACGGTGAAAAGGAGCAAGTGCAAGATTGGAGTGCACAGGGTTGAATTTCTTGGTCATGAAATAGATGAAAAGGGTGTGAGGCCTAAGAGGAATTTGGTTGAAGCAGTGAAGGTTGCACCGGTACCAGAGAGTAAGGAACAAGTGAAATTGTTCCTAGGTTTGGCCGAATATTACCATAAGTTTGTTAAGGATTTTGCAAAAGTATCGATTCCCCTCAGAAGTTTGCTCAAGAAAGGTGCAAAATTTGAATGGTCAGCAGAGTGTGGTGTGGCTTTTGAGTGTATCAAGCAAGCGGTGAGCGAGGCACCATCCATAGGAAGGTTTGATCATAAGGATAAAATTGTTTTGGTGGTTGATGCGAGCATGCTGGGACTGGGAGCGACATTGGTGCAGTATGACAGGGATAATACTGAAAGAGTTATTGCGTTTGCGTCTAGGACGTTGAGGGGTGCAGAGTGCAAATATTCTGTTATCGAAAGAGAAACCTTAGCTATGTTCTGGGCAGTGAATCATTTCAAGTATTTCTTGTGGGGAAGAAGATTTGTGGTTAGGTCGGATCATAAGCCCATGGTTCAACTTTTTGAGAGTGGAAGGTGGGCGTTAGGTTCACCAAGGATTATGGGGTCTGGGGCTCCAGAATTTTAACTTTGATGTGAGCTATCTGCCGGGAAAGAAAAATGTGGTGGCAGACTGTTTGTCCAGGTTGCCAGTAAGTGGTGGATTTGCAGAAGACAGAGAAGCAGAGGAGGAGTCAGTTGTGGCAGAAATAATGAATGCAGTTAGCAAGGTTGAGTGGATACGAGAAGAGGATACTGACGAGGAGCTTAGTCTTATAAAGGACTGGACCGTGAAGGGATGGCCTGCAAAGGGAGATTTGGATAGTAAATTCAATAATTGGTGGGAGATAAGGGATGAATTGAATTTGTGTGGAGACAGGCTAAGAAGAGGAAGATGTGTTGTTCCTCCGCAGTCTATCAGGTCAGTGCTGGTTAGTTTGGCTCATCAGGGTCATCCGGGAGAGGCTGCCATGAAAAGAAAATTGAGGCAAAATTATTGGTGGCCGGGAATCGATAGATGTGCGGAAAGATTTGTCAAAGATTGCATGAATTGTCAAATGAGTGACAAGTGCAGAGTAGTGAGGGAGGCCCCTTTGATACCAAATGTGGTGCCAGACCAGCCTTGGTGCAAATTGGCAGTGGACATTATGGGTCCAGTGGCAGGGCTGGGAGGTGGCCAGAAGTTCTTATTTGTTGCAGTGGATTTTCATTCTAAATGGTTTGAGTGGGAAGCGGTGAGAGAGGTTACAGCCAAGGAGTTGATTTGTTTTTTAGAGAGACTGTTCCTTAAAGAGGGGGTGCCTAGTGAAATTGTGTCTGATAATGGGGTACAATTTGTATCCGAGAGTATGAGAAAATTTCTTGCAGGTTATAGCATTAAACACACAAGGACAGCGCTGTATAATCCTAAGGCAAATGGTCTTGTGGAAAGAATAAATAGGTACATAAAAGGGGGTCTGCAGATGGCCATGAATTCTGGACAACCGTGGAGGGAAGTATTAAGGTTGTTGACGTGGAATTATGTCACCACGCCACACTCTGTGACGGGTGTGTCTCCTTTCGTATCACTGAAAGGCAGGGAACCTGGGACAAGGCTTTGTCCAGGATGGTTGGGAATGGCCAAGGTGGTAAATGTTGATAGAGAACACATTATGAAACTAATTACATTGAGTCAAGAGAGAAATAAAGAATTGTTTGATGACAGGAGGAGGGTGAAAGAACAGGAATGGAAAGTTGGTGAAGAAGTGTGTTAAGAATCCTAGATTAGTAAACAAATGTGTGGAAAGTAAATTCCTGGGACCGAAGAAGATAAATGCAGTAAAAAGTAATGTGGTGGTTTTGGAGGGAGGTGAAGTGTGGTCAAAAGGAAGGTTGGCGAAAGTTGGTGATGTGAATGTCAGTAGGTCGGAGGAGAAAGTAAGGGAAGGTGTGGTGAAGGAGGGACACAGTACGTTAGAAAAGGTGAGGAAAGAAGGTGTTGTAGACGGAAAAAATGTTGAAATTGATAATGAGAGAGCTAAAGAAGGAGGGTCGCATAGGACCAGATCAAAACCTGTGTGGATGAGGGATTATGAAAATTAAAATACCTTGATCTCAGTACGTAAAGGAGAAATACAAATGCAAGATTAGTATTAACATTTTAATAATTACCAGGAGTTGTCGCATTCTCCTATGTTTCAGGTTGATCAGTTACATTAGTTAGTTTGTGACCATCTTTTCTTTGGGTGGTTAAAATCTTTTATTCTATTATAAAGGGGAAGATGTGTAGGGAATTGCATGTAATGATTTCGGCTCGCGGTGGTCACGCGCGCTCTGTGTCAGTGTTCGGAGCGAAGAGCCGCGTGACCACGGGGAGACGGTTGAGGACGCGAGATACGAATCTGAGAGGAGCAGGTTGAGGGCTCCGGGGAGCTCCGTAAATAAAGAACTTCAAAGCCCAAGTCTGTGTCGCGTCAGCTTCCTTCAACTAGATTTGTGATTCAAATGGTGTCCGGTCACTGTTTGGTATTGATGTAATTGTGCTAGGTTAACAGCATTTCTATTGTCCCTGAATATCAGCCATGGGGATGCTAGGGAAACATTACTCTGACTCTTCCTGACACCAGCCATGGGGGTGCTAGCTAAACAGCATCTGGACTGCCCTAGATACCAACTGTGTTAATGGCACTAATTTAACAGCATTTGGATTGTTCCAAGGGGTGCAACCAACAGCAGCGCTAGCCCCAGACCAGGGAAAGCTGAAGCCCTCCCACTTTGAGGCAGAAGGTATCACTTTGCTGTGATGCCCAACCATGGCTCCAATAGCAAAGGGTGTGACAGCAAGAACCCTGAAAAGTCTCAGCTCCGATAGTGGTGTATTTATGGTATATTCGCACCATGGAAAGGGCGCTCAGCCAATCGGGTGGCTGGAAACGCAGTTGAGAACAAACAGTGTACGACCCACGTTTTTCCATCCACCGAAGGCCCTTCCCAGATGCTGCCATCTTGATTTTGACCCCGCTCCCAAGAGATCGGAAACCCTTACCCTACCCTGCTCCCTCCCTACCCACTTATCTGCTGGACTCATACCTGCCTACATTTGAAAATCAAAATTCCTGAGATTTAAGCCCCGCCCACATCCACCCAAGACTCCGCCCACACGCCCCGCCCACCTTTCAAAAAGGTAAACCCGATTGTTGTAGCCTTCATTTTGCTTACTATAGCATTGAAAACAATTCATTCAATGTTATAGTAAGCAAAGCCGCCGAAATAATGGTGCTTTCAATCCATGTCATTGGATTGAAAGCGCTATTATTGCGGCAGCGGCGCCTTCAGTTTGCTTACTATAGCATTGAATGAATTATTTTCAATGCTATAGTAAGCAAAATGAAGGCTACAATAATAGTGCTTTCAATCCATGTCATTGGATGGAAAGCACTATTATTATGGCGGCGTTGCCACGTTCATTTTGCTTACCACAGCACTGAAAATCATTCATTCATTCAATGCTATATTCAGCAAAATGAATGCGGCGCCGCAGCAGAAATAATGCTGCTTTCTATCGAATGATATGGATTGAAAGCAGCATTATTTCGGCTGCGGCGCCGCCTTCATTTTGCTGAATATAGCACTGAATGAATGATTTTCAGTGCTATGGTAAGTAAAATGAACGTGGCACCGCCACCGTAATAATACTGCTTACAATCCAATGACATAGATTGGAAGCACTATTATTATAGTGTTGCAGGCAGTAGGCACGAACATTTCGCGCCGTTTCCGGTCGCGTCATATTCTCCACCTGATTGGCTACCGGCGGCAGCCAATCAGGTGGAGAATATGACGGGACCGGAAAGAATCTCAAAATTCCTGAGATTCAAGGGATTTTTCCGGAGACCCGGAGAAATGCTTAAAATTCCGGAGTCTCCGGAAAAATTCCGGAGGTTAGGCAGGTATGGCTGGACTGGAGCAAACGTTCTGGTCCTCGTACTCCTTCTCGTTGTCGGCGCCTACATAGAACTAGAAAAGGAGATAAGTCCCTTTTCTATTTACTATGGTGGGGGCCATCTTGTTTTTTTAAAACATTTTCATGGGAGATTGGGCACACGCAATGCACGAGGAGGTAGTCTCCCATGGAGAGAAAAAAAACATTTGCACGGGGCGAATAGCAATCACTCCCTTGCTGGGGGTGAGAGTACATGGCCAGTAATTGCCCTACGTCCTCGCCAAGTGAGCCTACCTAGACTCGTGCTGTGGGCCGTTACCGACTATGTATCCCCCCCCCCCCCAGTGCGGGGGTGATATCTATATTTATTAACATTTACATAATCATTAGAGTGATGTCAGCTGCAGCAAACGTATAGTGGCAGAGGACAGAAGCCTGTCCAAGCCAAATAAATAGACATTTATGATGAAGCAAAAGGCTTGGTTGCTCCAATGATTACCATCTCTGTGAAACAATGTAGCATTTGAATTGGGGTAAAAGATTCTTCCAATGGGCAAAAGGAAAGTGTAAGAGCAATTCAGCATCCTGCGCTCAGAGGGAGGGGAAAAGTCGACCATGCAAAGCATTTCATGTCACCAATCACTACCATCTTTCAAAACTGCCATGCAGATCCCCCCTCCCCCCCAAGCTTTGAGGCTGGTTCTGCCCCCGGGGGCAACTAGACCAACATTTTGGAGGGGCTAACCCTTCAAATGTTGAGCGAGGGGATAACTTTAATGACTGTAGAAGAGGACATCATGTACTTGTGTGGGGTTCATCTAACTTACTTACACATTCCAATGGGACTATTTTGGGGAAGCTTCAATGTTAAAAGCAGTTAACTCTCTCTTTCAAATCTGGAACCACTCACCGCACTTAGACTGCTGTGAGAATGACTAATCCCCCACACTAACGTGAGATGGGGGTTTAGATTCTATTAAAGACAAGGAGGCGATTATTATGCATTACAATCTTTACTCTGAAACCACAGCAGCAAAGAAAAAACTTTTACAAACAAAAAAGTTTCAACAACAGAACTAGATAAAGTTCAATGTCAATGCATGGGGAACTCCCCAAACCATCATGGAGGATAGGTCATACCCTGCAGGGGACCAATGAGCAGGGACCCTCCTTTATATATGTCCATTACTCTAACGCCAACCCCTCTTTCTGCAGCTGACTTGCACCAGACGCCCAATGGAACGGTTGAACTGCGTAGCGCAGAGAAAAAGGATCCAGCGAAACCGGAGATCTCAACCTTTCCGCAGCCTGAAGCAATGAAGAAGTTCTTCTGGATAGGACTTCTCACCCGAAATCACGCACTCCAGAACTTGTAACTGCGATCCACACTCCTGAGCAGAACCTCAACTCGTACCTGTAAGAACAACAAGCAAGAAGGGTGGGTGGTTGGGAAGAACAACAAACCAAAGAATGTTCTCACTTGAACCACCTGTGTACATGCGTATCACAATTGTCATATCATATCATATCATATCCAGGGTGGGTGGGAGGGATAATAATCGCCTCCTTGTCTTTAATAGAATCTAAACCCCCATCTCACGTTAGTGTGGGGGATTAGTCATTCTATGACAAGACAGGAGGCTCATATTATGCAAGTTCAAAGCCCTTGCATCTCATTAGTAAGTACAAAATGATCCAATATAATAGATAATATAATAAAATTAAAGGAAAGGTAACATTTTTTAAATGCTTTCATTAAATCAATCTGTTGACCAATCAGAGAATTGCCCAAGACTAGGTTGCCCGAAAAGCTGTCTTATAAGGCAAAGTCAAATCCACTGCAAGAAAAACAGGAATGTGCCAAATCCAGCGTTCCTTACAGGCCACCAAAACCAACTGGTTAAAAGAGGGGAAAACATTGAACAAAGTTTTCCTATACTAATAGGTTAGGACAAAACCATCTGAAATAAACACCTATGTTGTTCAATCAAATATTCAAAACACTTAAATTCGTACCATTTTTGGGGACCTAGAAAGCAAACCAATGAAAACAAACACCTAGCTCTCCTGGAGATAAAGAAAAGTACCCCATAGGGGTGAAAGTCTTATAGGTTCCATCCCATGCATTAAAGGAAGATATCGCATTAGAAACAGGGCATGTCACAGAACTACACTGGGGAACCAAGAGGGAAAGACAAATCTTCAAAAGGGTAAAATGGGAGTAAAAAATCATTTTTATAAATTTTGTAATTGGACAATCCATCCTGAGCGGAGCTGAAAAGCAATAGAATTAATCTACAATTGTCTTCAGACATATGTGTATACTAAGGAGGGAAGTCTTCTGGAGGCAGAAGCAGAATGGAAGAGAGGGCCCCACCTGAGAAGCTAAATCGTCAAACCGCCAACACGGAGACCCTCAGACCTCCCGAACTCTTGAAGAAGGACTCTGCTACCATGACAAAAGGCAGATATTATAAACCTGATCCTTAAGAGGCCAAACTTGGCAAGAAGAAAAAATGTATCCGACATCCAATCACTACCATTATAGTGATATCTAAACTCCTTTGTAGGTATGCCCGGTGCTTGAACCTTGATCCCTCCTCCCTGGTGATAAATCCCCTAGCGGATCAAAAGTAACCGAAGGAGGACACCAAATTTCCAAAATCTTAGCAAGACTCTAAACTGCAAAGAACTGATCACTAAATGGCTAAACTGAAGGTGTACACCAGAAGAGGTCCAACCTATATTTCAGCCAATTTGCAGATCTTTGAAGCTCACAGCACCCTGAGCTGGCACCTTACTGCAAACAAACTCTTGTGAAAACCCCAAAGGTCCACCTGCCATGCAGGTGACTATGATAATCAAGTCATCAACCAAATATATATCCCAGCACTCTGGTAATCGTAGCGGCAGACACCGTCTGAAAGTTAATGTATAGACTCTGGAACGCATCGTGATAGAGGGTCATAACGTGGATGGGGGATAGTATCACTCCCAGACCCCTCTATCCCACCAAGGGATATTGAGCCTTCCCAAAAGAGGAGAAACCTCCCCCACTTATCCAAAGGAAAAACCTTGCAATCCAGAAAGAAAACTACCCTGAGGACCACATTAAAGCCCCGCTTTACACCGTTAAGCGAAATAAATACCCACTAGCGCCTCTAACCAATCCCCTGACTGGACAGACTCCAGTTAACTTATTGAAATACCAGAGATTAGCACAAAGGAAAGTAACAGACGGGAGGGAAATGCTCAGTGCGAGTCTGCACTGGTCACCCGCCAGAACTCCTGTAAAAAGGAAAAAACTGAAACCATTGGATACTCCCAGAGGTGTAATATTATGATGCAATCTCCCCCAAGGATGGCAGGAAAACTGAAACCATTGGATACTCCCAGAGGCGTAATAATATGATGCAATCTCCCCCAAGGATGGCAGGAAGGGGAATGAGGGGGAAAGAACTCTGGATAATTATCAATGCCCTGTAAATGCAAGGTTGAGAAGAAATCTGGGACCACTGTCCCCTCAAACCCTGAGGTCTGAGTCACTGTATTCATGTGAGGCTGACTGGCCACTAAGGGAATCAGGGGAAGGAAAAACTAAGCACATTGTCCATAGCAAAACAGTACTTATACAGTACTACGAACCCTCAGGTATATGAGTGGTGCTTAACACTACTACGAGCGTTGTGTGGTGTGAGGTGTTCACTTATCGATCTCAGCTGGATAAAAGACTGATGTAGACCTTCCAAAATTAGGAACCTGTATCAGAACGGTCAGCACGGATATGAAAACAGCACTCTAAAGAGGTTAAGCAACGCTCATGAGGGTACAGAAGCCTGCGTGTACTCCTCGAGCAGAGGAGAAGTTGCAACACACTGTTAGACGGTTAGCTGAACCATAGGCCAAGCTTTGGGAGGAAAAACATGAGGCAGGCGCCAGCAAGTTATTATTTGGCAACTCGTCTAACTGATACCATCAAGTGTTTCCAAACACTCCATCCAAGTAAAACATGGTTGCTCAACTTGTCATGTAAAAAACTGAACGGTTACCCTCGAGCTGACCCTGTCTCCACCAGAAACCAAAAGAATAAGGAATGTCCAATGGGACAAAAGTAGGGGAGAACAAACGTCCCCACTAAAGAGAGCCTTAAGCCCTACAGACCTCAATAGAGGCATAACGCATCATCTTTATTCTTCCTCATGTTGAGAGAAAATACTGTAGCTTAATCAGCACTGGTATTGGGTGGAGCAATTGAGGTCGGGAATCAAAACCTAAGGAAAGGACTGAGTTGTCCTGAAACTAACTAAGGTAAAGGGTGACAGAATTTTTAACTAAAAGATGAATGATAACACCAGATAGATGGTTAGAGAGGAAGGTACAACCCCATATGGGTCTGTTTACAACCACTTCCACACTCTTTTCTTTAAAGCACTTAATAAATAAAGAATATATAATATATGAAATATATATAAAATATCCAAAGAAGAGGGGTTACGCCCTCACAGGGGACCGAATCCCCGGCCCTTATATAAGCTGATACTCACTGAGCTTTCTGGGCCACTGACAATTCTGAAAAAACGCAAATGTGTTCCAGTCAACACTTAAACATATTGTTTATCAAAGCGTACACTGAGCAAGTGCACCTCAACTGCTCACCCCAGCAGGGTGAGGCAACCAATAGTACACGAGGGAGCACCTCGCAGTAGGAACAAGGCAAAGCCTGAAACCGAGCAGGTTACTGCACGCCTACAAGACCAAACAATGGCGTCAGCCATATGCAGCACCTAAACAAAGCTGCCGACCTTAAGGAAGGAATACACTGAGCAAGTGCACCTCCAACTGCTCGCCCGAGCAGGGCGTGATAATCAGCAGTACACGAGGGGGTAACCTCGCATTAGAACTCAGGCAGAGCCTGAAACCGAGCAGGTTATGGTGCATGCCAGTTAAGGTAATTACCCAAGTTGCCCACTTTAAGGGAGGAAACACTGAGCAAGTGTACCTCAACTGCTCACCCTAGCAGGGTGTGGACACAGCCGTATACAAGGGGACCCCTCGCAGAAACCCCAGGCAACCTTGCCACCGAGCAGGTGACTGCACCTTTCCAGGGAAGATAACCCAAACAAAAGAAAACTGTCACGTTGAAGGTAGGATACACTGAGCAAGTGCACCTCCAACTGCTCGCCCGAGCAGGGTGTGATAATCAGCAGTACACGAGGGGGTAACCTCGCAATAGAATCAGGCTGAACCTGAAACCGAACTTATGGCACCTACAGTGAAGGCAAAGCACATAACTTAAGAAATAAGTAAATGAATAAATAAACAAAGAAAATAAAATAAAACTGCAGACTGGCAGTGCATCGGGCTCTTGCGCTGGATGGTCAGACTTTGACCTAACAAACCCACAGTCTATCAGTAAACATTCTTTCTTTCCAGCACTAAAGGTAAGGAAATGTGTTGTGTCACCAGGGATACGAAATTACAAACATTTAACAAAACCACATTTTTACTATTAAATTGTTTGTGCTATAATCTTTCTGAAGAAGTCATGAACCAACCAAATGCCCATTAGGAAATCCCTGCTCAACTGAGCAAAAAAGGTGACAATCAAATACCTCCATTGTAAAATACAATTATTTAAAATATAACAATTAAAATATCTAATCTTAAAATATACAAATAAACATGCGCTGGTCGGCCGCGAACCCGGGTCTTCCTGCATGGGAGACCTGCAGCTCTATATTTGAGCTAACTTGGCTCAGTACTGAAACAGAGGCTTTTGTTACAAACATAAGCCACAGGGGCAGGCCGAACCCAAAGCCTGCAGCACCTGGAATCCCCAGGTGACCATAAATCTGTCAAGGGGCACGAATTCAAACAGGCGAAATGAAGAGGGAACAGTGTAAACAACACTGCTCTCACGCACGCCGGGAGCGAGTTGATTAATGCACTAGAAACACCTGAGTTTACAAGCTCGAGAAATTTTTAAAGAAGAAATAAATTAGAGAGCTCCCTCAAACTCACAACCTCATGGACTGTAGTCCGAAATTCAACCATTGCACCACTGCTTCAGCTGAAACAGGAAGTATGAGCATAATACATATTTTCTTTTTGAAAGACACCAAAATGAAACCAACGGCCGCACGCGGCTATCCAGATACATTGTATCAAATACACAAATTCCTTTATAATAAAAGGTAATTAACACATATTTACCATATAAATAATATATGTCATATTCAAACTAATAAAGCCTACTACTGACAAACAATGTAAGACACAACTGAAAGGGGTGACTTAGCTCTGTGGTGTCAGCAGCAAAGAAAGAGGGGTTGGCGTTAGAGTAATGGACATATATAAAGGAGGGTCCCTGCTCATTGGTCCCCTGCAGGGTATGACCTATCCTCCATGATGGTTTGGGGAGTTCCCCATGCATTGACATTGAACTTTATCTAGTTCTGTTGTTGAAACTTTTTTGTTTGTAAAAGTTTTTTCTTTGCTGCTGTGGTTTCAGAGTAAAGATTGTAATGCATAATATGAGCCTCCTGTCTTGTCATAGAATCTGTTGTCTCATTCCTCCCTACCCTTCCAATCACTCCCCTGACATGCAAATGCTAACACCCCATCACAATTACAATTACCTAAAAATGTAGGCGTACAAATACAGTTGCTAACAATGACATGTTTTAAATTAGTACATGCCTGGCCTTTGTTAACAGTGCAGCCCCAGGGCACCGTGTAGCTGTGTCCTGTCCTGCCAGGGCCCTTTAGTCAGGTAGGTCAAGTCAACATAACCCAAAATGGGGGGTTGGGGGGAGAGGGTAAAGCCCAATGTGCCCAACTGTCGTTGCACCACTGATTGTCCCTGAAACCAGCCCTGATAGTGCTAGGGGTAAACAACACTTTGATTGTCACTGGTGGCAGCCTTGGGGATGCTGGCTAAACAGCATTTGGACTGCCACAACAGCATCCCTGGTGGTGGTACTAGGTAAATAGCATCCAGACTGTCAATTATACCAGCTGGGGGTGCCAGCAAAACATGGTCATAGTGACCCTGATGCCAGCACTAGAGGGTGTTAGGTAAACAGCACTAATGCGGTCCCTTATACCAGTCCTTGTGATGCTCTGTAAAGATATTACGACTACCCCCGACAGCAGCTCGGTTGGAGGCGTTTCTGTTATGCATATACCTTTGACCTGGCTATGCTTCATTTTTTTTTAATGACTCTGTACTTTCCCCAAAACTAAAACGTTATTGATGGAGGGTTTTGAATTAATCACAACAACTGGCATTGCTCTGGGCAATCTGTATACCATAATTGCTTAGGCCTCGTGTCCATTACAGGATGGGACAGACTACCTGCAACGCTGTATTCGTCCTGTCACCAAGACTGTAAAGTGATTGGAGGCCAAAAGCCAGGACTGTCCGAGCATCTAACATTTCACAAGAGCCAACTCGAGTTGGCTTTGGCCTCTGCTGGTTTAAGGACGTGTGGTAAAGTCACCTGCTATGTATCAATGATACAGTCATGTATCTTCATTATCTAAACACAAGTAGCAGTTCCAAAAATATAAAGCAATTTGTGGTTTTAACTTTAAGATGGTTTTACTTGTAAAGATTCTACCAAGGATGGGTACCTCAAATAACAGTGCGACATGAGGTGGGGATTGTCGTTTGAGCGGTAACCCCCCTCTCCGAAGTAATGGCACAATCACTGCCTGCTTTGTCTGTTTGGGGGGCTCGGTAAATGACTGCCCACGGCAAAGACAGTTTTGGGTTCACATGCAACACTGCCTTGAAACGGTGCGCGTGCAGCCTTTCATGACGCGTTTTCTGACCGATGGGGATTGGCTGCAGCTTTGAGTGCAGAAGGGCCGTAATACCAGCGGGTGAGTGGAAAGTTCGCGAAACGAGACAGAGAGCATCCTCTGCTGAAGGTGTATGCTAACAGACACCTTTTTTTTTTTTACTTTTCTGTCCCCCCGCCCCCAGCTCTTGTTGAGGTTTAGAGTTGATAAAGTCGCTCTTTGTTTATACATGCACTGGTTTGGACCTTACATGATTTGTATCTTTTAACTGTATTGTAATGCTGATGGCCAACCTTACACCTGAGCTCGGCCTGCGCTACTTAAAGGTTAGCCAGGGTGATTCAAGGAGACTCTTGGCGTGCCTTGTTTTGTCGGTGGCTGCACGCGGTGTTGTGGATATGCTCCCAGAATCTCTCGTGTTCCAGGCACTTCCTCGACGTGCTAAAACATAGGTCCTATACAGAAGGCTTGCGGAGGCGCCAGGATTCACGAAGAAGCCTGCGTCACAGTCAGAAAGGCCTTCCCACCGAGCCGGGGTCACCCTGGACGGTGTACACGTGAGGAAGGTGGCGATGCTACATGAAAGGAGATGGGCCAGAGCGGTGCTCGCGCGCTCCTCGGCGTCTCGCGGGGCCTGCACTGGTCCCATTGCAGCAGAAATCATTCTTCAAGCTAAAAATATCATCTCTGAACTGGAACGTGCTCAGGCTTCAGAATGATGAATGAGTCGCATGCAGAATATGGGGCAAGGGCTGGAGAAATGCAGAGCTCTGCAGAATTTCTCCTCCGCCATCCGCTGAGTTTATATGTCCCATCGCTGCACACCGCACTCTTCACAGTCTGTACGCCTAAGCTCACCTACCCCGCCGGCCGCCGCCACACATGTACTCCCGCTACACCCGATGGCACCCATCCCTCAACACTTTTATCCCTAGTGTCCCCATCTCGCCAAATGCCCCATGAGCTCACTCTACCTACACATTCGCCCCACATCTAACCCCTTCTTGCTCACTCTCCATCCCCAGGCACACTGCACTAGTTGAACTCGCCTCCACCACCACCACCGTGTGTTTATATCCTAGCCTCACCCACCCCACTCTACACTGCCCATCCCAGAGCCCACCTATGCTTTCACAAACTTCAAGAGCAGATCCAACGCTTTCCACTCACCATGCTTGATCCCATCCACCCCTTTCTACTCTCATCCCACACCTCACCCATAATTCCACACCTGTGATCCCTGAACTCCCCGCCACCCTCACAAGCTTTCCATGCATCATCTCACCCACATTCTCAATCCGCTGAATGTGTTTGTCCCTGAACCCTCGTCTCGGAGCTCGTTTATCCCATGACAACTTCTCTCATTCTCACACAATCCTCCTTCTACCCTGCACCAGAGCTCACCCATCCCTGCATACATACCACTCCTGTGCTCCTCTGCCTCTCCATACTCTCAGAGGGAGAGTTCCCCTTTCTTTCCATAGGCCCCACCGCTGACCACCCCCATCCCTAAAACAGCCCATTCCTGGACTCATCCCACCACCCACACATTCCTCCACGCTCACCCACCCTCCAATCACTACATCTCGCAGCTATCCCACCCCTCCACACTCACTCTGTCTTGGTGCTCACCCTCCAAAGTCTTCATCCCTTTGCTCACTCACTCGCCATACTCCATTTCCTGTACTTAACCCAGCACCCCTAATCATACCCATCCCTGCAGCTTCGCCTCACTCATTCCCTCACAGTCTCCATCTGTAAGTTCATTATCACCCATTCCTTCAGTCTCCTTCACATTCCATACTTCACTCATCCCTCAACACTATGGACCCCCAGACCTCGCCCGTCTAGGCACAGGTGATTCTAACACCGATGTCACCCAATACTAGACATATCTCGATGCAACCCGCCACCTGCACTCTTTATCCCAGAGGCCACCCATCTTCCACACTCTCCCTCACAGACCCTACCCATTCCTCCACTCTTTTCCTAGAGCCCATTCACTATTCTCTGAACCTACTAATCATTCCACATCAAAGCCTTAACTCACTCATTCTCCACACTCTTGACCTCACCCTACCCCCAACACACGCCATTCCTGACCTCAATCAATTGTTTGCAGTATGCATCCAACAACTCACCTATCCCGCTACGCTCTCCACCCCCTAAGCTCACGATCCCACCACATTCTCCTACCAGCCACAATTTCCGTCCCTGAGCTCAGCCCAACCATCACCATCTGATCATATGCCTCACTCCTCTCACTATACATTTCATCTCCGGTTTTGCCCAACTCTCCCACTCGCCACGTCTGGGCTTACTTAACCCTCTCTCCATCCCCAATATCTCATACCCACTACACTCTATTATCGAGCTCACCAATCCCTCTGTGTCCCAGTGAGGCACTTGCTCCGTAATGCAGGTAGAATTTCTGGTTAAGTGACCCGAAGAGTCCTAAAAAGGGAAGGGGCAGTGGCCATGCTCCTATGACAGACCAGCCGCCACTGCCTCCAAAAAGGCTCTAAACTTTCTGATCCCTACCTGCTGGCCCTTTGAAACCTACCCACTCATAACCAGGCAACTCCCTCAACCTCCTCTCAGTAACCCTCACCTTAATGGAGCTCTTCATCAATGCGTGATCTGCCTCTGAAGCATCACAGTAAGATCAGGTGTGTCCAGGCCCACAGTCAATCACAGGGCCTCACTAACTTAGAGATGCAGATGGATCCCCCCACCCGGAGTCCAGCCCAGGAGCACGGGCACTCACCCTATATAATCTCAGGCTTCCAGTCATTCAGTGTGCGCATTTCAAAGAAAGAGGTCATCAGAGTTCCGAAGGGGATTGAAGATGGAGCTTGGAGAAGGAGTGTAGTGTGGATGAGCTTGGAGTCCCATTGCGTAGATGGCCCTATAGAAGCCGGAGGAGCTTAAGAAGGAGGTGGTTATAGCTATGGAAGATGATGTTGGGAATCCTCAAGCGGTTGTGGATAAAATGAAGGTGGTGGTTTTTCAAGATCGGGAGGTGGTATCGGGAGAGTTTGTAGAGCAGTTTGGAGTGACTAATGGGGACTAAAGAGGAAGAACTTAAGGAAGTGGTTGGAGAATGTGGAAAGAAGGTGGTAAAGGAGGTGTTGGGGGAATCGCTTGAGGAGGATCTAAGAGAAATTGTATCCAGGGGGAATGAAGCAGCATCCTCGTATTGGCCAATTTCCTGGCCTTACAAGCTGGTATGACTCTGAAATCTAATATAGACTGGAAATTGGTTGGACATGGGATGTCGTGTCATTCCCTCTTGTGAGTGTGCTGCCGGCAGGTCTCTCAGCGTGGCCCTCACTCTGAACATGGTAGCGCTGCACTGAGAGCCCTGCTGGTAGCACCAATCCCCTCAAGGCTCTCAGCGCGGTCTTCCTGTGAGCAGAGGGAGCCCCTCGCTGAGAGCCCTGAGGGGGGAGACGCTCTCTCCCGGGCCACACATGACAGACGCGGCCCGGGCGCCAAACCCCTTCATAGCCCATTGTTCCTCACCTTAATGAAGTGGGGGTGGATGGCTTTGACCCCCACCCCCTCTAGCCGGAAAAATGTTTGCCAGGCCGTACCTGACAGACGCAGCCTGGCTTCTTGCCCTTGACCCCCATCAGCCACTCCAATACCTTTCTGTGCCCCAGCCAGCAGTAGCCCGGCTCCTTTGTAATTCGTGCCCCTCCCTCCTTATCACGTTATGTACATGGTTACTGGAAAATACCCAGTCCCCAGCAACCACTGCAGGCAGATTGCCTTTTCTTGCGCCCCCTTTGAAGGACGGGACATAGTAGCTTTATAGACCACACGCTCAGGCTGTATCAGGAGTTATGGGCCCTGAGGATCTCGTTGGACGCCTTTAACTCTCTCATTAGGGCCGACTAGGTGATAAAACCATACAGGGAGCGGATAGGCCATCATAAGGAGTCGGTAGAGATTGTGATCCGAAGATGGTAAGAGGAGAACACTAAAAGATGGGTGGAAGAGAACATCGCGAAGTGACTGCAGCAAGGCAGAGAAATGCGAAAGACTTAGTGAAATGAGTTTGTAGATGAATTAGTAAGGAACAGTTCAGACCCCAGAGAGGGCGAAGAAGGTTTTCGGTGGATGACAGAGGCTGGATGCAGAAGGGACTAAGGTGTTGAAAGAACATCAGGTGGAGGTGAGGTAAGGGGGAGGAACCCATGAGACAGATTTAGGAGTTAAAGAGCGCCCGTCAGGCCCTAATCGGGCCTTAAAGCAGGGGGAAGGAGCAAGAGGTGGGTGGAATGCTGAGGATGGGCGAGGGAGTTTATGATAGAGCGGGGCTGTAATCACGACTTTCTTCAGACTCTTTTGTTGTTACATTTTGTTCTATGTAGATTTTAGCCTGTTTTATTTAAACGAATGAGTTAACTTTCGTTTCTGCTGCATATGTTTTTTTAAGTGTATTCCCAAGTGTATTTTTAAACTGTTTTTCCATTAGTTGAGTCGGAAATTGCAGTTTCATTTCACTCCTTCACGCACGGCTGCTTTGCAGTCCGCTTTGTTACTTCTGCTTTGTAGCGAGTCTTGATTGGACTAGTGCGATACAACAATATGTCGTACAGGAGGGCAACGAGAACGTGCAGTGGTCTCATGGAAGTCTTGAAGTCAAACCCGTCTGTGCTTTGGCTGTCCCCTGCTTGGCCGTGGGGCACTATCCTGTACAGGGACGTCATTTCACCAAAATGCCAGGTGTAGCAGAAGTGATGTCACACGACCCTTGACCTGTAATGACATCAGAGGAAGTGAAGCCATTTGACCCCACCCCAAAGTGACATCACAGGAATCGATGGAACACGACCTTTCGCCTCTTGATAAAAGAGGAAGTGGCATCACATAGCATTGTTCCTAAGTACACTATGAAAAATATGGTTACGATATCACTATAATGTGATATACATTTCATACAAGAATGGATCACCATATGCATGATAATATCAGTGTGTGTAGGCCCATATTACCAAATTACTGTGAATGCAAGAAGAAGTCCAAGGCCAAATGATAATGATGTGTTACTATATAGTACTCAGTTTGTAGGGTTTCTTCTTTTTTGTATATCAACCTCTTACCCTGGCGACTCAGTTCTCAATATGTTGTCGTTATGTGTTGTGTTTTTGAGAGTAACTGGAGGGAAAAAAAAACACCTCCACTAATTGAAAATATATGAACTCTCAAAAAGAGCCTGTGCCACGTTGGTTTAGAAATCACTTTCTTTTTTTATTAATATTATTTGTTTGATTGATTTTAACAAAGTTTCATTCCACAACTGTGGATAGCCCTTCTTCATTACATGTGTTTCGGCATCCTGTGAATTTTTCAGATCTGGGCATTATTAGTTTTTTAGAACAGTTTACGTCCACATCTATTTACATTGAATTCATGAAAGCGATCAAGGAGTGGTGAAAGAGTGGAGATTTAGAGTTTGGTACATAGAACAAAAAACACACCATAAAAATGAAAGGTTAATAACTAACGATATAACAAAGCGATTGACGAAGCCTGCAATATTACCTCTTTTTTTGAAGAGATACGTATGCTCAACGAATTAAAGGCTAGAAAGGTTCAACCAATTTACAAAAACTGTCTGAGGTATTCAATTCAACACTTCCACTTGTAAATGGTTCAAAACAACATCTATTAGTTCAATGTCACATTAAGCCATTTACTCATCCCGTATGCGGATGAACAACACACTGGTGCCTTACCCTACTGTGTACACACTATGGATGTTATTCCAAGTCAGCATCTATATAACTCTATGTCAAATCATGGCATTGACTCATCTGTATATATTCTAACATTTCCCATATGTAAGTGGACAATACACTGGTACCTTCCCTTCCCATAGTGTGGCTGTCCTCTTGTTCAGTTCGTAGCAGCTTCCATTCAGTGGGATAATCCCACCTGCCATCTGATCCATGATCTCTTTCACACTTACTGTAGACTTCCTCATAGTGTGCACCTGTCTCTCTTCTGTCTGCTTCACCGACACGCATTCCCTATTTTGGATGTATTGCCTGTGGGTCATATACCCTAAGTACTGTTATCCACACGCGCTTGCATGGATATTTAGGCCATTATATCAGCGCTCCTTATTAAATGGAGTGAGCTCAACCCACGTATCCGCTATGTTCCCAGAATCCTCACTTACTGTGAGGCTGATGTTGTTCAGTATATTTAGAATATAAACGCGTGCCGTGAGTGTAAAGAAGGAATGTAAAATACACGGTAATGCGCGCATCCGCGTTTATATTCTCCCTGTGTAAAGAAACATATTCCCCCATATGTTCTGATTCGGTTTAATGACAATAGCATTAGAATACACTTGGACTACAAGACCTCCCCGTGTAATGTATGTATTCTCGGCATACCTCTCAACCATTTGTCTCGCCAAAAGCGGGTGAGTTGAGAGCTATGTCTCGGGGACTGTGACATCTGGCGGGACTCTCCTGAGCACACGAGGGCTGTATCTTTTTTTCAGCGAATATGCAAAGTCTGTCTTTACATCAGTGGCCCCAGGCATAGGAAGGGGCACACTTTGGACTTAATGTTTGCATCACCTCAGTTAGTCCGTGCCTGGTCTGGCTTTAGACTGGTCTGGCGGTTCCGTGTCATTTTTCCACTTTTTGAACGCAGGGCTTAAAAAAAAACTGGTTTATTTTGGTCGATTTTGTGCGGCCGTACAAAAAGCCGAAAAAGGGTATGGGAGGATTTTTTTGTAAGTTGAGGGGGTTTTACCCCTTGATGCCCCCTTTCCTCCTTGCTACCCCACTCCACCACCAAATATACGCACAAATACTTTCACCCCCCACCCCCCACCGTTCCCCTTCTCAAACATTCATTTTTCATTTTCTCACGGGCTGACAGTTCGATTTTTCAAGACCGGTCTGTGCAATCACAGAGCGGTCTTTCTAAATCGATGTTTTTAATCGATTTAAAAAAAAAATGTTTCCACTTATTACCTGCCTGATCACTTTCTTATTCCTTTTTATATCGGTCTGCCGTCACCTCGTGGTGTGCCTGTTCAATCTTGCAAAGACAGTGGATCCTGCTAGAGCCTTCTGCGTTGGCTGCCCAGATGATCACAAGCTGCTATAAGCCCGCTGAAGTCCCTTTTCCATTACATTGGCCACTAAAATGGCGCATCTGAGCTTGTTCTGAGGCTGCTGCGTGTCCAGCACACAAGAAATGGGTTTGAAAATGTGCTCACCGCTCAGCTTCTTTGAATTCCGCCGAGCTTCGTGCTGTACGTTCTATAGTATATCAGGCGGAACGCAAATGGCGGTCAAAGTATGATCCCTTGCCCTTTGTTCAAGAAACAGCAAGTCATTTATCATAATTCGCTGAAAGAAGTGAAACAGTATT
The DNA here is from genome assembly GCF_040938575.1 of Ambystoma mexicanum. Lineage (NCBI taxonomy): Eukaryota > Metazoa > Chordata > Amphibia > Caudata > Ambystomatidae > Ambystoma > Ambystoma mexicanum. Next base: position 179,573,296 of record NC_090932.1, read on the forward strand.
ATAATTATAATTCTTCTTTTATAGCGTGCTGAATACCGTGGACCCGTTTCTAAGTGCGAGCCCGGGATTCGAACCTGCATTGCTATGTATTGTCTTCCTTCCAAGACAAACGCATTGTCCCAGAGCATTTATTTCAGTCAAAAATGTGCTTTCTCCGCAACTGGCCCCTACAGTTCGAACCTCACAAAATGTGTGGAATAGTTTGTTTGGTAATAAAATTGAGAACCTTAGGTCAAATCTGTTGATCGTTTTTCTGCTCATTCTTCACCCTCTCCGAAATGCCCCGACTCACCATCCTTTGACTCCTTTCAACTGACGAATGGCCCACAGTAGGGCTTAAATCAGCTTCTCTGCTTGCTGCAATTCCACTTGCTTTTTAAAATCTATAGTCCACCCTCTAGATACGATTCTAGCAGAGGCGATAAACTCGTCCCTTATCTATGTTCAAATTCCATCATCTTTAAAAAAACATGCCCTGGTGATACCATTGTTAAAAAAAACCTCCTCTAGATGCTTCCGAACTTTCTAATGATTGCCCTATTTCACTGCTTCCTCTTTTTATGAACTTGTTACAGGCAGTGGATACCCCTCAACTTAGGTTCTTTTTTAGAAGACCATTATATTCTCAATACATTTCAACTAGGTTTTCACCCTCTAATGGGCACTGAATCAGTGCTGGTATTAGTGCTGGATGCTCTAGCGCTTATTAGCGATCAAGGCGGAGTGGCGGGTCTTATTTTGTTAGACCTATCCGCCGTCTTTGATACCATTGATCATGCTACAGTTTTAACCGGATTCTTGAGGCAGGTATCCCTGGTTCAGTACTTGAATGGTTGCAGACCTTTTTGGGATCGTGTTTCCAAACAACCTCTTTACCACCTTTCAAATCGCCTTCAGTTGCAGTATCTTGTCGAGTCTCCCATGGCTCCGCTCTGTCTCTGCTACTTTTCAACATCTATATTCAGCCTTTGGTACACCTAATTAATTCCCACGGTTTGTGTTTTTTTTTCCTATGCTGATGACACTCCGCTTTTACTCCATCTTGATCTGGAACGTAAAGGAACAGCTAGACACTTAAGATCCTGTCTTGAAGGCATGGGGGATTGGATGAGCCAAAATTGGCTGAAACTTAATGGACACAAGACCAAAGTCCTGGTGGTAGGCCCACCGGGTTCCTCAGCGCTTTGGACAAATGATTTTTGGCCATCGACCTTGGAGCATTTACCAATCCCATCTCAAACATTAAAAAATCTCAGCATTAAAATCTCTGCCTCTTTATTAATGGATGCTCAGGTTAGTTCTATTTGTAGTGCTGGCTTCTTCAAACTGAAACAGTTGAAGAAAGTAATGACATACATTGCAAATAGTTTATATGTCCCTGTCATAGCAGCCTTCGTCAATGGCAGCCTTGACTACTGCAACGCAGTGTTGTTGGCACAGCCTTCCTATCTACTCAACCAGCTGCAAGCTTGCTGAATGCTGCTGTCTGCCTTGCCAAGGGTATTCCCTGTGGCTATTTGGTTTCGGCTTCTAGATGTGACCTTCATTCATTGGCTTCCCATCATAGCTCACATTAAATTCAAATCTTTCTGTATTGTTCATCATGCCTACCATGGCAAAGGTTGTCTTTCTCTGCAGAAGAAATGTCAGCCTTACCGTCCTGGCTGGGCACTGCGTTCTGCTTCTTCATTTCTTTTTGCTGACTCGCTGTTTAATCGGGAACGTTGTGGTGGTCATGCCTTCTCGGTGGTGAGTCCCAAACTGTGGAACTTGCTTCCTATGGCCCTTCGAGGTATTTCTTATTTTAATAAATTCAAAACCAGCTCAGATCCCATCTGTTTATGTAATCTTGTAGCCTGTCTATTGGCATTCTTTAAGCACCATGATACCTTCGGTGAAAGCTGTGCTATATGAATTCTAGATAGATAGGTGTCAGAAAGGGCAAGCAATAAGCTCAAAACAGGTGTTTGAACCCTCTTACCTAGATCAGGATCCCTGGGAGGCCATCAACACAATTGGCTCCAGTTTTCCTTCCACAGAAAACTACCAATGTTCACTCCAATTCCTTGAGAAAAGCCAAAAGAGAATGATGGAATACATTCTAGAGAGAGAATTTGAAAAACCCCTTTGCAACCACATTGCAACTCACACCTTAAAGAGACTCTGAGGTACTACGAAGAGGGGACTCCCCTAAGAGACCTGAGAAACGTTTATGTTGCCTTATTTATATCTGTATTTGTTACTTTGGCCCATCTTGTTCATTTTATCCCATATCAAATACAAATACTTACTAAACATATAGTCTGGCTGGTATATTGATCCCTGTTACCTATGCGACAGTGGTTACATTTCCCCTGCTGGACAAAGTCTTGCTCACCATCTCAACCTCTGTCTCCTTGCCCCTCATGACTCCATTTCCTCTTCGCTTTCCTTCCTTAGCTGGCTTCCCTTTCACTTCCAACTTAAATTTAATTTCCTTTGTCTAGTCTTTACATCTCTCCATGATCTTGCTCCTCCTTATCTCTCCCTTCTCCTCTCTTTCTACACTCCTTCACGCTCCCTTCGTTCTGCTGAGCACTTCCTTCTCACTGTCCCTCCTTCCCCATGTGCCTCCTCCCGTTTCCGCTCCTTTCAGCTCCTAGCCCCCCTGCATTGAAACTCCTTACCTCTCGCAATCCGCTCTATTCCTACCTTACCTCCTTCTGCACTTCTCTGAAATCTATCCTTCTCCATTCCCTGCCCTGATACCTTCCCCACCTCTCATTCTCTCTCCTTCCCTCACATCTCCCCTATGTACCTCTCCCTACCTCCCCCTTCTCCTTCCCCTCCCTCATTTTCACCCTTATACCCTCTCTCTTCCCTCCTCCTTCCCTTCCTCACCCCTTCCCTCTTCCCTCACAGATTAATTGCTCTACTTACTGTTTTATTAACAATTGTAACTTGCTTCTACTCTTATAATGTTCTATGTATTCTGTTGTCATAATGTAAAGCACTTTGGATTAAAGTGCTATATAAACACAATAAATACAAATACAAACATATCTTTTACAAGAAGTCCCTGTATTCCCTTGCCACAGCCCTTCTTGCTGCTAAATCCAAATACCATACAAACCTCATCTCGTATCTGTGCTCCCAAATCTCCAAGATCTCCTCTAACCCTCAGGCCACGCTTTATTGCCTCCTCGCCTACAACTTTTCGGCAGTAACTTTAAACTTTATAACACTTCCCTTCTAAAGCCCACCAATCATAACTATATTCTACCCTCATCCTACTTGATCTCTCAGCCTTGATTATGTCGACCACTCTTCGTTCCTCTTCAACCTTTCCTAGTTAGTCATCCTAACACTAAGTAGGATTGCCTTTTTTTCTTGAACCAATCTTTCTCCATCTTGTGGAACTCTAGTACTTCAACTTCCATTTAACTAAATTGGGAATAATACAGAGGAAGCCCCCCACCCTTACACCAGGACATTTAAATCACCGGGACATTTAAATCACATACTCTGGGTAAGTAGGTTGTATACATTTAGAGAGGACATGTGTATAACCATGTGGAACGTTATGTACAACTAATCATTACATACGTTCTGGAAGTTTGATCATTAATTTATTTTGAAACAATTTTCCAAAACGCACATTTTAAAACACCTTTTTATCATGGGGTTAGTAAATGTGAAACTAAGTAGTCAGAAATGATACATCAGACCAATAACAATTATTTTCTTTAAAAATAGATGGTGAGGCGAACTGTACTTTAATCAGTGTATCTATTCTCTCAACACAAAAGTGGATATGAACATGATCTTATTGCATTCTCCTCCTGGTACTCCTTAAATTTCGTCAAACACTCCTACGATCTGACATTAAATGTAATTCATACAGAGAAAAAAATCATGCCGACACACTGTGTTTCGGCCTCTACGGGTACTGGTACGGCCCACCCGTTTAATAAAAAAATGTCCTTCGTCAGGATGAAATGTAGTTCAGTAAGCAGCCATGCAATGTTTCCCAGTATAGAGCACTAATTTATGCCCCTACAAGTTAATAAAACAACTTCCTTTCAATGCACAAAATTCACTTCCACAATTTCATCGTACTTAACTATTGCATAATGTTTCCGTCAATGAGCTAACATCTTCGATTATCTGACCTGTATATTGTTGCCTTTTTTTATTTTTTTATTTTTTTTATTTCTTATGTCCCATAGAAGAGTTAGTTCATCTCTCCATGTCATTGCTGACGACGTTACTGCTACTTGTATCTGAAAAAGACGGACATTTGTTACCCATCACAATTATCTGTATTTCATATACCTCAAATGACCACTCTGTTCATTATATAGAATAAAGTCGTGATAAGCAGCCCTATTTGTAGTAAAGACAGACATGTGACCGGAGTAACCCAGCACCTAAACCAACATACATTCTGGTCATGCCTTCATCTGTACCTACAAAATCCTAAAGCCACCACTGTCTAAATCAGAACGGGCTTGCGTTCCAGATTTTTCTTACGCAGTTCATAGTGGGACGTACGTCTTTGCGTCGCTACGTCATTTGCAGTTGTTTACACAAACAGATCCCATGCATTTCTCTTCAACATGGCACCGAACAGCGAAGACTAGACGGCTACTTTGTCAATATATTTCATTTTTTCATCTTTTGAAACTGACTTCCATATTCTGTCACGATGCCGTGCTTATATTGAAATAGTGCTGATTCACACATGGACGAAACAGTCAGTACAATAAAACCGTTTAAGCACTGATTCATTACTTCTCGATAGAACTTTCTATGATTGCTTATCCCGTTTATGGTACCAGATATAATTTAGGTGATTCTTAAACTAGCATAATCCTTCAGAGCTGCATAGCACTTATTAAATCGGACATGTTACTATTACAATTATATCACATGTCTAAGAATAATGTGATTCACATACTTATATGGTAGTACTTGGTAGTTCATTGAGTGCCAACTACTGCTGACTAACCATGGTGTTGTATAATAAGAGGGGATGAGCCAGCAGGATTGAACAACTTTATTTGCTCTAGTAACAAATAGCTAGTAACTCTGACAAGGGTTCCTTATAGGTCCATAGGTAAGGAGGTAAGTATCTAGGACAGAGGTGTCCTGGGCTGCTTTGCAGTCCTGAGGCAGTCTTCAGTTCCTCATTAGTAGGAGCGCCGGGAGCACAACCTGCTCCGTAGCATAGGCGCCTTTACAAGTGTTCCTGACACGCTTTCCCGGGTCTCCGCGGGTCCTGCGAGACTATGCCGTGGCGCGTGATCTCGCAAGGCCCCTACACACCTACCTTCGACAAGCAAGCAAACTTTATTCCATTACAAAGTCATCATATTTCACCGGTCTGCTGTGCTCTCTTCTAGGACGATCTTCCATCATACCACCTGTGTCATGCGCCTGACTTGCTTCTTGGGATGTTTCCGACGCCTCTCTTTCTGTCTCTTGCTCTGTGATTTCTCTCGTGGGGGTTTCTAATTCTCGCTCTCTTGTGGTCTCTCTGTCTGGACTTTTACCAGAAGTGAATTCCTCCTGGGTTGTTTCCGCCGTGTGACGCTTCTCAAACATTGCCACATGCTCCATGTTCCACGTGCGGCCATCTTCTGTGCAAATGTGATTTGTCCTCTGTAGATGACTTTTACTGGTTGACTGAACTTTGAACCTGTCGTTTGGTCTTTACTCAGTAGTCGTATTTTGTTTGATCCAGTCGCCTTCCTTGACTTCTCGGCCTTGGGTCGTTCTTCTCTGATCACTCCATCTCTTCATGCACACTTTTCTGTTTTGCAGCCTCCACACCACTTCTGCCATGTCTACTTCGTCATCTTTTTTTACTCTGGTCAACCACAGTGGCACCAGTGTGGATGCTGCTCTCCTCCCCCTCAGCATTCGGAACAGCGACACTTGGGTGATGCGATTGGGGGTTCATTTGTGGGCCGCAACAGTCTCCTTGACTGTTTTGAGTGGATCCATGCTGGAATCGGTTGCTAACTGGAGGGCTCCTTTGATGAAACTATTTTCCCTCTGAACTAGTCCATTGGTTTGGGGATGGTACAGCAGATGCTTCCTCTGTTTTATGTTGTGTTTGTGTAGGAATGACTCCATTTCCCGTAACATGAGCTGTACTCCATTGTCCGTGACTAAATCTTTGGGGAGACCTTTCCTCTGAAAAATGGATGTGAGGACTTCTATGGAAGAAGCCGTAGTAATGTTGTGGACGAATTCTGCTTCTACCCATTTAGACACGTCATCTACCATCACTATGCTATACCAATGCTTGGGTGCTATTGCCTGCAATGGACCTATAAAATCCAACCCCACTTTGTGCCACACCGCTTCTGGGATCTCTTTGAGAATCATCAGCGCTTGTCTGGTCTTCAAGCGGTTGTCGCTGTTGAGACACTTGTGGCATCTCTCAATCATGGAGCGTATTTCCTGTCCATGGCATGCCACCAGTACGCCTCTCTCACTCTTCGGCGTGTCATGGTGTTTTGTAAATGCCCTGACTGGGGCCTGCCCAGAATGACTCTTCTCATTCCCACTGGTGGAATACCTTCATCTCCCTTAATGAGCAATCCTTCCACCTCTGAGATTTCTTCCACCACTTTCCAAAACGGCCTCATGCCTTCAGGTATGGCCCTTTCTCCTGGCCAACCGTTCCTAACCCTCTCGAAGTCTCACCATGGTGGGATCTTTACTGTCCTCCTCGTTCCAGTGTCCTTCACTTAGCTCTGCGAATTCTGGACCCCTGAGGTCTTGGATAGATGCTAGAATGTATTCCTCTTGCAAAAACGTGGTTGCATTTTTTTTGTTGCCAGGTAACCTTGACATGCAGTCCGCCTGGGCATTTCTCCAACTGCCTATGTGGGTTATTTCAATTGTATATTCCTGCAGTTTGGCCGTGATGCGTGGCAACCGGGGTGTTGATGACTTTGTCCTACCTGGACTGAGCATATGAATGAGAGGCTTATGGTCGGTGGAAGTGCTCAACAGCCCATGCGCAGGCCAAAATCTCTTCCCCCACTGTGGAGTAATTCTTATCAGCCGTGGACAGGGCCTTAGAGGCGAATGCCACTACATGTTAAGTGTCCCTTCTCTTCTGGGTGAGTACGGCACCTAACCCCCTAACCCACACGCACTGACATCCGTGGTGATGACTGTATCCCATGCTGGATTGAAGGGCCGAAGTCACGGTGCTTCCATAATCTGTTTTTTTAATAATCTCCACAGCCTCCTTCTGGGCCTCCTGCCATGTGAACACCACCTTTTTTTAACAGATTTCGCAGGGGCGTCATGATCTCTGAAAAATTGGGGATGAACTTGGCGTAATATTCGGCAAGTGTCAGAAATGACGTCACTTATTCTTTGTTGTCTGGCTCTGGAGCCTTGACAACAGCTTGCATCAGGTTTTGTTTGGGGTTTATACCACGGAGTAAATCTTGTACCTCAAATATTCAACCTCTTGTGCCCTCAGGATGCACTTTTTGTATTTCTCAACTTTACTCCGGCATCCTGCAATTTGGTAAGGACTCTTCTGAGAGTGACGCCATGCGTGTGTTCATCCGCGGCGTAAACCAGTATATCGTCCTAGAAATAGGACACGTTTCCTATGTCGTTCAGTAGTAAGTCCATCATGCGCTGAAACTGCGGACAAGAAACCAAAAGGCATCTTAGTGAACGATACGTGCCAAACGGGATAATAAACGCTGTGAGTGGCTTGGATTCTTTGTGAAGATGAATTTGATGATATGCATTCCTCATGTCCAGCTTGGAGACCACTCTGGCTTCCTTCATCATGAGGATGAGTTCATTTATGCTGGGGAGGGGGGTAGCTGTCAGAAATGACTTCTAAGTTAAGGCTGCAGAGGTCAATGCACACCCTCAAGTCTTGTGGCTTTTGCTTTTTGACCAGGAAAATGGGGCTCAGCCATTCTGAGGCTTCTACCTCCTCAATGGTGCCCTGCTTCACCATTTTGTTGAGCTTGGTTCTGAGTATGTCTCTGGCTGTCACTGGCACCGGCCGTACTTTGTGCTTTACGGGGAATGCATTTGCTTTGAGCATTATCTTGTGTACATAGTTCTTGATTTTCCCTGGCCCTTCCGAAAACAGTTTTAGAAAGTCTTCTTTTACCACAGGCACTCCTCCTGAATTGACTGTCAACACTTGATCTTCCGCGCTGGGATCAAATTTAATCTTGAGCTTGGTTTGATTGTCCCATCCTAGGACATATGGGCCCTCTTGTGTGAAGTATACTCTCGAGGTGGTCTCTCTCCCCTTGAAATCCACTGTTCCATTGATATACCCTAGTAGGTCTACTGACGCACCTCCAAAAACAGTGGGTTTGTTGTGTGTGCTGAGGACTTCAACCGTTTTGGTGCCCATCATTTCTTTTTATGTGCGTATGGTCAGTATTGTCAGATCAGAGCCTGAATCAGCCACGACTCTCGTCTCCATGCCATTCACTATAATTGCGCAGTGAGGCTTTTCCCTCCTTGCTCGTGAACTGGTTACCATTAACACTCTGGGTCTCCCTTCTTCTTCAGATGAGGAATCCCCCTCCGCACAGTGTTCTGCATTAATCGACCATTCTGCAGCTTTTGACTTGGTCAATACCAAATCCTCTGCCACCACTTGAATTCAGCTGGCCACTTTTCAGAAAAAGCCACCAAATGGATCATTTCCGTCTTGGACAATAGACACATGAGAGTATTCTCACCTACCTCATCCGCCGATCCAACCCCAGTATCATGTGGGGTGCCACAAGGTTCTTGTGTTTCACCTACACTTTACAATGTTTTTACCAAACCATTGCTTGATGTACTTGATTATCTGGGTGTCACTTACACCAACTACGCTGACGACACCCAGATACTCATTCCTATCACTGGTGACTACATGGCTGACTCTAAAGCACTGAATGACATCTACCAAGTCATTCAAGCTTGGATGGCCCAACACGAGCTCTGTCTCAACGATGACAAGACAGAGCTTCTCATCTTGGGTTCCCAACAGAGACTGAACAAGCTTGACTCATCGTTCAAAACATTTAATATTGATGGCAACTCCATTAAAGTGTCCAATGACACCAAAACCTTAGGAATCTATCTCGATTATACGCTATCCCTCAATAGACAAACTAATGCTGTTGTCGCTGCCTCTGCGTACACATGCAAGCTCATTACAGCCTGCCACGCCTTCCTCTCCACACAGAATTGCATTACTCTGGCCAGGACGTTGGTTATGTCTAAACTCGATTACTGCAATTTGCTATATCAAGGGACTAACCAACGCAACCTCAACAAACTCCAGGTCACCCAAAATAATGCTATCAGAGCGGCCCTCAACATGCCAGATCTGCAAACATTTCTGAAACAAGGAAGGCTCTACATTGGCTTTCAGTTGCACAAAGGATATCACTGAAATCCCTCGCCCTCACACACAAATGTGTAAACAATCAGGCCCGTATCTACCTAGTGTCGTGAGCACTACACCCGAGGAGCCAGGACTGGCCCAGCGCCCCCGGAAGCAGACCCTTCTTCCACATCTCCGGACCCAGCAGACCCCTACAGGGGCTCTTTGGACCGTGTCCTGGCGCCTTTGGCGCCAGGCTCATAAAGAACTTCAGTCCCGGCGCCATAGGCGCCGGGCTCATATTGATAAACTGTGTAATAATGCTTGGGTGGACTTACCTGAGGCAGACCATGCTGCATACTTACCCAGAACAATCCAGTCTGGCTGAAGCCCCCAGCCATCAGGGCTGGGAGGAACTATTTCCTCTATTCAGGAACTCTTTTCTTACCTGTGTGGGGCCGGTGGAAGAACACACACCTGAAGCACTTCTCTGCTATTTAAACCACGCCCGATGGAATACACGTGCTTCGCGTTATTCTGCATCAGCAGCAGGACGCTCACCGAGTCGGCTCCTGCATCCTGGCTCCTGACACGCCCGCCAGCACCCGGAACACCTGCAAACAGACAAGAAAAGAGAAGGCGAGCATTAGAAATTACTTACCGTAATCCGGCCTCAGCAGTCCTACCTCCGACGATCCTGCAAAGGGAAGGTACAAGATTAGCAGCGCTCTCAAACGCTCGCAGCCACGCCGCCTTGCCTTACCCATCCGTGGCCTCGCCGAACTCCACCGCGGCCACGACGCCGGTAGCATCTCGGCACCCGAAAAACAGAAAAAGACAGTCATTAGAGATGCCCGCTCGAAAGCGGCCACATTTCTTCCACTTACTTATGTGCCTCATCACGCGCGACAGCAGCTATGTCGCCGGCAGCATCTCGGCACCTGTAAGCAGAAAAAGAAAATAATTAGAAGTAAGCAGTCGCTTTTCTTTCACTGACTTTCCTCCACCGCAGCTACGACGCCAGCTACATCCCAGCACCTGCATAAGAGGAATACATGGTGAGCACTAACTAAGCACGGAGAACAAATACTCACCAAGAGACTTACCAGCTTTAGGTTTCTGGGTCCCGGCTCCTGTGGAGAAAAGACACTCATACTTACGGCTACCGTAGGAGAAACGAAGGACACAGTGTCCGCAACTATTTCCCATCCAGTGACGTAACTGGATTCTACGCACCCCTGCACCTGAAGCAGGATGGAGAGCTCATCTTTACAATACCTAAGGTGAGAGCTCGCAGAAACCAAGTTGGGGGTCAAGAAGAGTGAGAAACGGGAGATTGGTGGGAACACATATCCACCCCAGCTGGTAATCAATCCATTTTCTTCCACCTGCAGAAAACTTACTCTACAAGCCAGGCAATCCAAATTCGGAGGCCCTGTCCAGAGCATCTTCCGGGCCCTGCGCCTCACGATAGAAGAAACGGTAGCAGTCCAGTTCGGGTCAGCGTCTCTGTGGGAATCAGGTGAGCGTTACAGAACGCGAAGCCTACCAATAATCTCCTACCCAGGCACTATGGAAACTTCTGATACAGATCAACTGGCCCAGCTACTGGGGGAATTAAGGGCTGAAGTTCATGCTGCTCGCCAGGAGACGAAAGCCCTCAGGAGAGAGTTAATAGTGTCAAAGGAACGAACTGACGACCTTGCCAGACAGTTATTACAGAGCCAGGCGGGGCAAACCCCTCTGCCCAATCCAGGGGGGAATTTTACCCCAGTTCCTTCAACCAATCCCGTTCAAATCAACCTACCTGGAAATGTGCCACTGGCACCACCTGAACGTTTTGCTGGAGACCCTAAAAGATTTGCAGTGTTCATAAATCATTACCGATTGCACTTTCTCTGCAGGCCCGCGGCCTTCCCGAATGACCAGACCAAGGTAGCATTTGTACTTTCGTATCTTAGCGGCAGTGCCGCCGATTAGTCAATTCCACTGGTTACACAAGATGATCCAATCCTTCGGAATTTCCAAGCCTTCCAGACGAGTATGGAAAGACTTTTTGCAAGTCATTCCCAGGGGCAGGCCCTGGACAATGAACTCCTTTCCCTACGACAGGGCACCCAGGATCTCTTAGCCTACATTGCATCCTTCAATAGGTTAGTTGTGGAAACTGGATGGCCCGAGCAGAAAAGAATCTCGCTATTTCACCGAGGTCTACGCGGCGAACTCAAAGACGTCCTGGCCCAGGTCGTAAATCCACCTCAGGACTGTTCGGATTGTATTGATTTGGTGGTCCAATTAGATCACAGGCTTCAAAACAGGAAGGCGGATCGATCCAGGTTTGAAACCCGAATCTTCACTAAGACTCAGAGCAACTCCAAAAGTGTCGATGGCACCGAACCTATGCAGATTGGGGTTGTAAAGGGCCCCTTAACCCAGAAAGAGCGTGACAGAAGACGGCAAATGCAACTGTGTCTCTATTGTGGGAACTCGGGACATTTCCTTCGAGACTGCCCTGTAAAACCACCTAAGAAGACCGTAGGAGCTTCCGACAAGAATTCCGAAAAGTCTGAGCCGGGAAACGACCTTGCCCGACAAGCGTAGAGGTCCGCTTGCCGAGCTTAAAAACCAGTTCTTTGACCTCGCACTTCATTATGCCAATGGTCCTCGTAAATCCGAAGCACCCAGAAAGATTGCATGCAATTAAGGCATACGTGGACAGTGGAGCTATATGAAATTACATGGACCGCGAGTTGGCTTCCAGGATGAACCTACCTCTTTGCCCAAAAGCTGTTAAAGATGTCATCACCACTGTGGATGGGACTGATATCGCCTCCGGGCCGGTAACCCATACCACTACTGAAGTGACATTACTAGGCCAAGACGGGCATCGGGAGGTAAAAGTGTTCGACGTGATCAAGGCTCCGCAATTTCAAATAATTCTGGGAATCCCTTGGTTGGAAAAACACAATCCTCAGATTGATTGGCGGGAAAAGACGATAACGTTCCCAGAGTGTGCACAAACCTGCTATCTATGATCAGACATTGGCCTAGCGTCAGTAACGGCCGACAGTTTGCAATTACCGCTAGAGTATCGAGAGTTTCAAGATGTTTTCCAAAAGGAACAGGCTAACACCTTACCGCCCCACAGGTCATACGATTGCCAGATAGATCTACTACCCGGTGCAACTCCTCCTTGCAGCAGGATCTACGCACTTACCGAGCCCGAGAACCTTCACCTGCAACAGTACCTGGACCAGTACTTGGCCAATGGTTTTATTCGTCCATCGAAGTACCCTGCATCCTCGGCTCTGTTCTTCGTTCCATAAAAAGAAGGTGACCTCAGAACCTGTATAGACTACTGCGCTCTGAATCAGATAACTGTAAAAAACAGATACCCTTTACCTCTGATCCCGGAACTCCTTGACCAGGTGAAGGATGCTTGCATATATACAAAACTAGACCTACGGGGGGCTTATCACTTGGTACGGATCAAGGAAGGCGATGAATGGAAGACAGCGTTTCGCACTAAATATGGGTTATTTGAGTACCAAGTGATGCCTTTCGGACTATGTAATGCACCGGCCACCTTCCAATATTTTATGAATGATGTCCTCAGGGAGCTCATTGACGTCTGTGTTGTCGTCTAAATAGATGACATTCTTGTTTACTCCTCTTCGGAAGCAGATCACCGAAATCATGTTAGAACAGTACTTGAAAAACTTCGCCAACACAAGCTATTTGCCAAACTTGAAAAATGTGTTTTCCATGCCACTGAAGTCGAATTTCTGGGTTTTATCCTGACACCCAAAGGCGTCCACATGGACTCGCGAAAGGTGGACGCTATTCTCAAATGGCCATCACCTACTTCTGTAAAAGGCGTTCAGAGCATGTTAGGCTTTGCCAATTTTTATCGCAGATTCATTCCGGAGTTTTCACGAGTGGTACAACCCATCACGGCTCTCTTTAGAAAGAATAAACGTTTTGAGTGGTCTGAAGAAGCTGAACAAGCCTTCCAAGAGCAAAAAGCCAAGTTTACTTCTGCGCCAATACTGAAGCACCCACGCCCAGATCTCCCTTACATCGTCGAAACCGACGCATCCAGCTTAGCAATGGGAGCGGTCCTCTCACAAAGAGACCCAGAGACTAACCAATTACATCCAGTGGCGTTCTGGTCTCGAAAATTCTCGGCGCCTGAGGTTAACTACGCCATCACAGACAAGGAACTGTTAGCTATTAAATCCGCCTTTAAGGCCTGGCGTCATTATCTCCTTGGGGCCAGACACACCATCACGGTGATCACCGATCATCGGAATTTACAGTATCTGAAAACCGCCAAGGCTCAATCCTCTCGACAGCTCCGCTGGGCCCTGTTCTTTGCCGAATTTGACTTTGTGATCACTTACCAGCCCAGCAACAAAAATGGCAAAGCAGATGCTCTTTCCCGGATTGGAATCGGAGACACCATTGTCAACCCAGAGCCTGTACCAATAATTCCTGAACAAAGGATCTTAGCCTGATTTCTTCACAATCCATTGAGGACATTGAGGCAAAAGTTAAACAATTTCTGAACCCAACAGACTTGCAGAACTGGCTACAAAAAGTAATGGATTTCTCTTTAAACAATGACTTGCCTTATTTCCGAGGACGATTATTCCTACCACACGCCGATTTGCAAAGGCAAGTAATCTCCTGCTATCACGATTCATTGATAGAGGGTCACCCTGGCCTTGCCAAAACAGAAGAGAAAGTGAGAAGACAATTCTGGTGGCCTTCTTGGAGAAAAGACATAAAAGAATTTGTGATGTCCTGTGGTGTGTGCGCTCAAAACAAGGGTCAAAAGAAAAGACTGGCTGCTCTTCTCCAACCATTAGACATTCCACCGTCTCCCTGGCACACCCTTTCTATGGATTTTATCACAGACTTACCCTCCTGCTCCGGGTACAACACTATTCTCGTTATTGTGGATTTGTTTTCCAAGATGGCCCACTTCATTCCGTTAAAAGGCTTACCCTCAGCTTCGGTACTAGCCAGAGAATTCCTTGAAAACATTGTCCGGTTACACGGATTCCCATCGGTACTAATCTCAGATAGAGGAAGCCAGTTTATTTCCCATTTTTGGCGTAGTTGCTGTCAATTGGCTCAAATCGATGTAAGGCTCTCAACCAGCCATCACCCCCAGACCGATGGTCAAACTGAAAGAACTAACCAGACTCTCAAACAATATTTACGATGCATGCTACAACAGTCAGAGAGCAACTGGAAGGACATCCTTTGGATAGCTGAGTATGCATACAATAATTCTGTTCACTCTGGAACCGGGCAAAGCCCCTTCTACACTTTGTATGGAATTCATCCTCGAACTTCCAACCTCGATCCACCTCAAGATCTTGGAACACCTGCCGTGGATCAGTTACACACTGCTATTACCAAAGCCTTCAAAGAAGCTGCTGCACATTTACAACAAGCTAAAGAAAGGTACAAGAGAGGAGCAGATCAACACCGAAGCAAGGACCCTCAATACCAGATTGGGGACCAGGTCTGGTTGTCCACCAAACACTTATCACTCAAAGGACCTTGCACTTTTAATCCCAAATATCTGGGGCCATATCCAGTTACGGCCATAATAAACCCAGTGGCCGTTAAACTAGGATTGCCAGCTCATATGCAAATACATCCTGTTTTTCACGTATCGCTTTTGAAACCCATGCAATCTAGAACCAGACTAACCAAACCTCCAGAACCAATTCAAGTGAATGGGGAACCTGAATTCGAGATTAAAAACATTTTGGACTCTAAGATCATCAGATCAAAGCTGTTCTACCTGATTGACTGGAAGGGTTACGGGCCTCAAGAGAGGTCATGGGAACCCTATGACCACGTCCATGCTCCTCGTCTAATCAAGAAATTTCACCGAACCTTTCCGGATAAACCAAAACCCCCGGGGAAGACAATTTTGGGAGGGGCCTTGAGGGGGGGGTGCTGTCATGAGCGCTACTCCCGAGGAGTCAGGACTGGCCCAGCGCCCCCGGAAGCAGACCCTTCTTCCACATCTCCGGACCCAGCAGACCCCTACAGCGGCCCTTTGGACCGTGTCCTGGCGCCTTTGGCACCAGGCTCATAAAGGACTTCAGTACCGGCGCCATAGGCGCCGGGCTCATATTGATAAACTGTGTAATAATGCTTGGGTGGACTTACCTGAGGCAGACCATGCTGCATACTTACCCAGAACAATCCAGTCTGGCTGAAGTCCCCAGCCATCAGGGCTGGGAGGAACTATTTCCTCTATTCAGGAACTCTTTTCTTACCTGGGTGGGGCCGGTGGAAGAACACACACCTGAAGCACTTCTCTGCTATTTAAACCACGCCCGATGGAATACACGTGCTTCGCGTTATTCTGCATCAGCAGCAGGACGCTCACCGAGTCGGCTCCTGCATCCTGGCTCCTGACACGCCCGCCAGCACCCGGAACACCTGCAAACAGACAAGAAAAGAGAAGGCGTACATTAGAAATTACTTACCGGAATCCGGCCTCAGCAGTCCTACCTCCGACGATCCTGCAAAGGGAAGGTACAAGATTAGCAGCGCTCTCAAACGCTCGCAGCCGCGCCGCCTTGCCTTACCCATCCGTGGCCTCGCCGAACTCCACCGCGGCCACGACGCCGGTAGCATCTCGGCACCTGAAAAACAGAAAAAGACAGTCATTAGAGGTGCCCGCTCTAAAGCGGCCACATTTCTTCCACTTACTTACGTGCCTCATCACGCGCGACAGCAGCTGTGTCGCCGGCAGCATCTCGGCACCTGTAAGCAGAAAAAGACAATCATTAGAAGTAAGCAGTCGCTTTTCGTTCACTTACCTTCCTCCACCGCGGCTACGACGCCAGCTACATCCCAGCACCTGCATAAGAGGAATACATGGTGAGCACTAACTAAGCACGGAGAACAAATACTCAGCAAGAAACTTACCAGCTTTAGGTTTCTGGGTCCCGGCTCCTGTGGAGAAAAGACACTCATACTTACGGCTACCGTAGGAGAAACGAAGGACACAGTGTCCGCAACTATTTCCCATCCAGTGACGTAACTGGATTCTACGCACCGCTGCACCTGAAGCAGGATGGAGAGCTCATCTTTACAATACCTAAGGTGAGAGCTCGCAGAAACCAAGTTGGGGGTCAAGAAGAGTGAGAAACGGGAGATTGGTGGGAACACATATCCACCCCAGCTGGTAATCAATCCCTTTTCTTCCACCTGCAGAAAACTTACTCTACAAGCCAGGCAATCCAAATTCGGAGGCCCCGTCCAGAGCATCTTCCGGGCCCTGCGCCTCACGATAGAAGAAACGGTAGCAGTCCAGTTCGGGTCAGCGTCTCTGTGGGAATCAGGTGAGCGTTACACCTAGCTTCTCGCTTCTCTCAGTATATGCCCACCCAATCACTTAGATCAGCCCAAGCACATTGCCTGACAATCCCCAGATACCAACTTCAGAAAGCTCGGGGTGTAAGTTTCCCAGTTCTAGCTTCTAAACTATGGAACTCGCTTCCACTAACCATCAGATCTCTATTTTCCCCAACTTTATTCAAACTAAAAGCTAAGCTACGGCTATCCTCCACACATGACTAACTGACACTTGCCCCTTCACTTAACAATCATCTTCTTACTCTTTGACACTGCTGTATTATATAATTTACTCTCGACATAATATTCTGTTTGTGTCCACCCTCCACAGTTCCAATAACTACCTGTTTATTGCACCTGCTATGTACTTTATTTATCCTGCATTACTATGTACTGAGTACTGTGTACTGCGTACGGTATACTGCGCTCTAGGCACTACATTCATGAATAATGCTATGAATCCCTATGGAACTGTAACCACTGTTTTATCTGCACCTATGTTGTTCTAAGATATGCACCTGGATGCCTTCGGGCCTGGAGCGCTATACAAATAAAATAAATACAAATGCAAATACAAATGTTCGTGATATTTCTATTACACCATCTACATATGAGTGAAAAGTGTCCAATTTTCCTGCATGCAGAGCATTCCTTGTCTCTTGCTGGACATTCTCTGTCGTTGGCTAAGTGTTTGGTGCTGACGCATCTGTGACACTTCAGCGGTTCCTTCTTTCACCACTTCCCTTGTCTTGCATCAGGCAATTGTTTCTCCTTCCTGTTCCTAAAGGCGATCGTTTGGACCTCCGCTGGGCTGGAGCTCCCTGTATACTCTTTCCGTCGCCCTTCAATTTCTTCCACTGCTCTCGCAATCTCTATGGCCTTTTCCAATTGGAGTTCCTTCTCCAAAATAAATTTGTCCTGCACTTTTCTGCTATTTGTGTGTACTGTCACATGTCGCAGATCAATCCTTCTTGGTAACTTAGTCGTCAACGGGTTCAGCTGCTTCTTGTTTGCGATTGTAGAAGGTGTAGCCTGTGCAGCACAGTATTTTCTTTGCTGTCAAAGCGCCTAATAATTCTTCTGACAGCCTCTTTGTATACATCGTCATTTTCATCCGCCCCTGCTTCGGGCTTAAGGCCTGCGAACACTCTTTGCCTTCCACCCCCAGCGCATTTAATAACTTGCCGCTGTGTACCCCACACCTCCGAGTGCTTCCAGGTAAGTTGTGAATAAGGGATGCCATTGCAGCCATGGAATTGCAGGCCTACCTGGTGTTTGCAGAAATAGCGGGGGAGGAGGTGTTGCTCCTTGCATGATGATGCGCAGGTTCTGGTCCTGATCCTTGTCGCCAAATATCTTTTATAATAAGAGGGGATGAGCCAGCAGGATTGAACAACTTTATTTGCTCTAGTAACAAACAGCAAGTAACTCTGACAAGGTTTCCTAATATGTCCATAGGTAAGGAGGTAAGTATGTAGGTCAGAGGAGTCCTGGGCTGCTTTGCAGTCCTGAGGCAGTCTTCAGACCCTCATAAGTAGGAGCGCCAGGGGTAGGGGGCCTGTTGCGCGGCACTAAGTTGGCTGCAGCCTGAACAAGCTCCGGCTTGGGCTCTTATATCCTTCCGGTAATCCTCACCTCCCGTTACCTGCTGCAGCTGTTCTTCATAGCTGAGTGCACGGCTGCTCCTCCTTGACTGATCAGGCAAAAATCAGAGCTTCCGGATGACTGCGGGTCGTTGCTTGCGGAATTCTCCCTGCGACACCGGTGCCGCCCCTTGAAGACGGCAGCCTTCCTCGTCGTCGTCGCCACCTCTCACTGGTGCTGTGTCGGTGACCGCGCGGCCCCTCCTGCTGTGTGGTACCTCCCGCACGGGCCCGCTCTGCAAGGTGTGCTTGTCGTGAGGGGTGTACTGCGGGGAGATTGCGTGGCCTTGATTCCTGGGTTCTACCCTGCTGGAATGCAGCAAACCCGGCGACAACTGTCTTCCGCGCTGTGGAGGTGGTCCCTCTACAGAGCCCTGCAAGGCCTCAAACTTCTCATCGGCAGAGGGCGGTGGCAGTGTCAGCCGCACTGCATGTTCAATTGGTCTAGCTTCACCCTGCTTTCCGGCCCGAAGGTAAACTGATCCCGTGCCTGGTAGTGTTGAAGTCCTCTTGATCCTCCCGCTGCGCCTGCGGCGGTGTCCAATTCGGAATGAGGTGACGAGGGGGCCAATAACACTCCAGCATCCCCCCTCCTTCTTCTAATCTGCCTCAGGTTTGATCGTCGATCTGGGGGCGGTCCTGGCCTGCCCCTCTGAATTGTCATTGTTTCGACGCACAGCCCTTGCTGACACCCGAAGCTGCAGAGGTTTGGTACATCATCTGCCCTTGAATTGTCACAGTCGGATGTGCAGCCTTTGCTGACAACAGCGGTCTGTGGGGGCCCCAATATTTCCTATGTGCCCATTGTTCCACCTGAGCCCCCCCAGCTGTGGCTGCTTGTGTGAAGTGTGGGCGGGGCCCCCTCACCTTTGCTGGGTCCAGCCCTATACCCAGCCCATACTTCTGGATAGGTGCTCCCCTGCAAGCCACTAAGCTGATTTAATAAGCGGTGTCCCTCCCTGGGTAGCATCCACTGCTGGTGGCGTGGCCTGATGGTGGCTGGCTGGATCTGTAGGTCCCCGCGCACCAACTCTGGAGGCTGAATCACCATTTTCCCAGGGTCTCACTCCCTCAAGTCTACAGACCCCACCATGATTCATGGACACCCTCCTCTCTTCTACACACTATTAGACACTGTGCTACCCTCATGGCCTCGCCTGCCCCATCAACACCCAGGCCCTTCGTGACCACACAGAAATTGCGGCATGGTGAATCCTAAGAAGCAGGGCAGGCTTGACCAGTTTGCCAGGATGGCGTCCACACCCCCTGTCCCGTCTGTGCAGCCTGGACCCTCGCAGCTGGACGCTGCAGCACTAAATCAGACTTTACTGGCCCTCAAGACCAGCACAAACTCCCTAGGCACAAAGATCGACGCCTTAACATGCAAAGTATATATATCTGTGATTCAGATTGACAAGTTGTGTGGGCGTATGTCAGAGGCTGAGACCAGGATAAGCGAGGGGGAGGACAAAGTGTCAACCTTGCAGCGAGAGGTTTCCCTCCTACAGCAAATGGTTAAGAAAATATCTGCAAAAAACGACGATTTAGACAGTCCCGACAGAACAATCTGCGGATTGTTGGTGTGCCCGAGTCTACGCCCAAGGGCAATATCGAGCAGTTTGTTTAGACACTGTTGAAGGAGATGCTGGCCGACCCTCCGTTTTCTAAGGTGTTTCTTGTGGAAAGGGCGCACTGCTTCCTGGTGGCTACACCACCGCCGGGGGCTCCGATAATTGCCTGGATCTTCAACTACCGTGACAGGGACGTCCAACTGACAGCTGCCAGAGAGATTGGGAAAATTGCAATGGCAATCCGCAGCGATCCGCCTGTTCCCTGATTTCAGCCCTCTGGTACAGGAGCAAAGGAGGTCCTTTCAAAAAGCCAAGAATATTATTTGCCGTAAAAGCCTTCATTATGCGATGATCTTTCCGGCCAAGCTCTGTGTGATTCATATGGGGAAAACATTCTTCTTTACAGCCCCCAACGCCGTGGAAAGGTTTGCACAGGAGTTGCCTGACCAGCGGCGTTCTCCAGACCACGATACATGAACTTACATTCTCTCATTATTGATGAAGCTGGAGCTCCTCCTATGTCATCCTTCACTTTGGTCTTCGCCCGGGAGACCCCATATCGCTAAGGAATGAGCCCGAAACACTGGAGCCTGTTTGCCACTTGCATCTCCTCATTTCCGCAGCCACTGCGGGCTTTGTATTCCTTGTTGTTGGGTACCTTGTTGTTTATTGGGATCCAACGGGTGGGTGTATCTGCCAGTATGTTTAGGTTTCTGGCGTGAGTGGGGAGGGAAACAGGGTGTTTGTTGATGACAGTTTAATGTGCATATTGGTGTGCTCACTTGGGGACCAAGAACTGGGATGGTCTGCCCTTACTATAGGTGTTACTGGGTGTATTTCCCCTGCGGCCATTCTGGTCTGATCCTGGTTAGAAGGGCCACTTGTTCAGGGCAATGATCACGATGGGAACAAAAGATGATATCTCAATACTTATGTGGAATAATCGGGGGTTCACTAACAAGAAGAAAACAAGGCTTATAACCAACTATGCAAGGAATCATAATGTTCAGATTCTATGGGCCTCATTACACGGTAGGCGGAGGACCAAGGTGCTATTAGCACCTTGGTCCATGCCGGTAAAATACCGGCACCGCCTTGGTGGAAAGGGGAATTACCGCCCTATTCCAAGGTTGGCAGGGCGGTAATTCCCCCTTCCCCCATTGCCCTTCCCCATTCCCATTTTTGCCCCATAGGGCTCTATGGGAATGGGGAAGGTGCTAATTACGGTGCCGCAAATTACGGTACCGTAATTAGCACCCTGGTCCCTTTGCGGGTTGGTTTTTAACGCCTGCTAAACAGCAGGCGTTAAAGTACCTACCCGCAAAGGGACCTCGTTGTAAGGCGGTAAGGGTTTACCGGTACCGGTGCCCTTACCGGTACTGGTAAACCCTTACCGCCGTCCATGTAATGAGGCCCTATGTCTCCCAGAAACACACTTACCATGAGATGCTAATGCGCCGACGTTGGGGGATACACAGATATGGGTCCTCCTTCACAAAACACGCTAGAGGGGTAGCTACTTATATACACTGCACATTGGCCTTTAAGACTGGGAGACGCTGAGGGTCGGTTCCTTTTTCTGGCTGGAAAAACTAGGGTACTGAGACTCCTCATTATAAATGTGTATGCTCCCAATACTGACAACCCCAAGTTTTTCCGGCAATGCGCCTCCCAAATACCCCCACTACCAAATAATATGGGCATTTGATTTTAATGTTGCCCTTTCTTTGGTCATGGACAGGTCCTTAATGACTCAAGTGTCTCTTCCCAAGGTGCTCAGGCCTGGCTAGACATAGCTGAATACCATATACTTCACGATGCTTGGCGGTTCATGCACCCTAACGTCAGAGAATACACTTTCCATTCTGGAGTCGATAGTAGTTCATCTAGAATTGATTATGTTATGCTGTCGTGTGAACTTCTCCATAGGGTGGGAGCAGTCAAGATTCTCCCCCGTACACTTTCGGACCCTTCTCGAGTGTGGCTCTCCCTGACGGCCCCTCTAATTCCCCCACGCATTTGCGCTGGCGGTTTCGGGCCTGTGCAGTTCAAGATGTTTCTTTTTGGAGTGTATTTGCCCAGGATATCAACACTCTTTTCCAAGTAAACGTAGGGTCCGTCCCCGATAATGGGATAATATGGGAGACCTTTAAGGAATATATGAGGGGCTGTTGTATTTCACGGGAGGGTGGGGTCCTTAAAGCTCTACGCTCCTCTATGTCCTCTCTCGAGTATGAAATGAAGGACCTCGAACGGCAACAGGGGGCAGTCGACTCACCCGAATTGCAACACGAACTTGGGGAAAAAAAGAGCGATGATGCATACATTTATGGAGAAAGAGGAGAGATTTCGGTTCCATGTGTTAATATCCCCGCAAAAATATTGCAATAGAAAAATATCGCCATATTTTTGCGGCGATATTGAGCCATGGACCCCCCTGCAACCCCTGCTCCCACAAATTATCCCCCTCAAAAATATCGCCTATGACGAGACAAACAACCATATGTACAGCAACATTTTTGGTGGGGATAATAAGTAGGGATACCGACATTTCTTGCGGATCCAATCGCAGCAGCTGCCTACGGGGAGGGGGTCTGCCCCAACCGCACACTGGCCTGGGCTATTAGACGGGAGCAGCATTTGGAGGACATCGCCCGAGATCGACACCCTGTCGGGTGGCACAACCCGTGACTTTAGGGAGATTAACAAGGTCTTTCGGGATTATTACGATCTACTGTATACCTCAAGATCCACGGTTGGTCGCAATGCAATTAAGCAATATTGCGACCAGGTAGCCCGGGGCTAGTTGGATACCAAAGTAGGTGGGAGTCTGAACATACCCGCCTCCGAAGAAGAAATTATAGCTGCAATCCGCTCTCTTCCTGGTGGGCAGGCCGCCGGGCTGGACAGTATCATTGCAGAATTTGATAAGGAATACTGTGACCTAGTGGTCCCGCATTTGAGAAATATGTTTGAATCCTCCTTCTCCTCTGGGCTCCTGCCCGAGTCTACTAGGACTGTGTTAACTACGAACCTGCTGAAACCCGGAAAAGATTCCGGCAAACGCTCCTCCTATCGCCCTTTATCTTTGATAAATACAGATAGCAAGATTCTTGCAAAAATTCTAGCAGACCGACTATTGCCCCATGTGTCGGCTCTTGTCCTCCCTGACCAGGCCGGATTCACCTTGCTTTTTCGGCGGCTACTGAATCCAATATTATTCTAAAAGCATACATTTATTAAAACCTCCTTTATGCTATTAGCGCCATGATGCCTTCGGGCGTACGTGCGCTCAACAAGTTCTGTTAACATAACATACCAGGCAGGTCTACACAAAATAACCTTTGACGTCTATTTGTGCTGCTGCATAATGTCAATACTCAGGTCCCTTCGGCTATTGCCACTCTGGATGCCGAAAAGGGTTTTGATTTAATAGATTGACCCTTCCTCTTTGAGGTGCTTAGGAGATCTGGGCTCAGCCTAGTCTACCTGCAATAGCTCAACCTGCTCTACACGGACCCCAAGGTGGCAATATACACCAACCAGCTGCAATTGGAGTACGTTTTTCGAACTCAGGGGACTCGGCAGGGGTGCCCTCTTTCCCCTATCCTATTTTCTCTGGCTATGGAGCCGATTGCCTGCGTTCTAAGGGAATATCACGCACACAGCAGTATTAAATTGTATACACATGTTTCCATCATGTCACTATACGCGGATGACATGTTGCTTTACGTCAAACATCCACGTGACAATCTACAACCGTTAGTGCAAGCGATCATACACTTCGGCGATCTGTTGGACCTCAGAATAAATTGGTCCAAATCTGAGTTAATGACTTTGACGCCGTGTGTGCTCCAGGGTGACATCCCCGGGGACTTCAGATGGTGCCCTCAGGTGATATGATACTTGGATGTCCAGGTGATCCTATCCCCGGTCGCTCTCTACACTGAAAATTATTTGAAAACTTTGGAGTCTCTAGAAGCCAGAGTCGATGGGTGAATACTACTCCCGGTGTCCAAGGTGGCCATGATCTTGTTGGCTAAAATGGTTCTTCTCACTAAATGATTGTACCTGTTTAATAATGCAACAACCTGGACCCCAGCAGAATTGTGGTCCAGACTCCAGACACTGTTGATCCCATTGGCGTGGGCGGGCAGATAGGCCAGAGTCACTTATGAGACACTGTACCTTCCGTATGCCGACAGTGGGATGGGCTAACCCGATTTGTACCACTACTTTTTGGCCGCCCAGATACAATACTCTGCATGGTGGTGGTCCCCCTCCCCTGAACTGCCCCATGATGCAATAGAGAAAGCGTTGTGTTAACATATGACTTGAGGGGGCTGGGCGGGACCCCGGGCGGGATCCCACCCAACACCCTGCTCTGAGATACATCCAGTTGAAAATACTTGCAGAGCTTGATTCAATAGAGTGGCCCTTCCTCTTTGAAGTTCTTAGGAGATCTGGGCTCGGCCTAGTCTACCTGCAATGGCTCAGACTGCTCTACACGGCCCCAAGGGGGCAATATACATCAACCAGCTGCAATCAGAGTACATTTTTCCCACTCAGTGGACTTGGCAGAGGTGCCCTCTTTCCCCTATCCTGGTCGCTCCGGCTATGGAGATGATTGCCTGCGTTCTTAGCGAATATCACACACACTGCGGTATTAAGTTGTATACACATGTTTCCATTGGGTCCATATACGCGGACGGCATGTTGCTTTACGTCAAACGTCAAAAACCCATGTGACAATCTACAACCGTTAGTGCAAGCAATCATACGATTCAGAAATCTGTTGTGCCTAAGAATAAATTGTTCGAAATCCTAGTTAATGACTTTGAAGCCATGTGTGCTCCAGGGTGACATCCCCGGTACTTGGGTGTCTAGGTGACCCTATCCCCTGTCGCTCTCTACACTGAGAATTATTTGAAAACTTTGGAGTCTCTGGAAGGCAGGGTCGAGGGGTGAATGCTACTCCCGCTGTCCCAGGCGTCCAGGATCTTGTTGGCTAAAACGGTTCTCCTCCCTAAATTATTTTACCTGTTTAATAATGCTCCAGCCTGGCCCCCAGCAGAATTCTGGTCCAGACTCCAGACACTGTTGATCCGATTGGCATTGGCGGGCATACAGGCCAGAGTCACTTATGACACTCTGTGCCTTCCGAATGCCGAGGGTGGGATGGGGTTCCCCGATTTGTACCGTTACATTTTGGCCACCCAGATACAATACTATGCATGGTGGTGGTCCCCCTCCCCTGAACTGTCCCATAATGCAATAGAGAAAGCATTGATGTTACCATATGACTTGAGGGGGCTGGGCGGGACCTCACCCAACTCTTAGATACAGCCAGTTGAAAATACTTGCAGAGCTTGGGAGTGTTTGGGAAAACTGACGGATATGGCAGTGTGCCACTCCCCCGATATCCCGGTATATTAAGTGCAAGGGGTTCCGGTCACACAGGAGCCAGCACTTCGAGCGACTGGGGGTTCACACACTGGGAGACCTGTTAGTGGAGGGTCAATTCATCACCTGGGATGCCCTAAAGGGGAGGGGCGACTGGAGTGCAATCACAATGTTGTTCTTCTATCGACTCCGTGCTGAGCTTCACTCTAAATGGCCCGACTTCCCCCTTGCCGCCGCCCCCCCTCCCTGCTTCTCCCGCACATAGCCTCTCCTGGGCGTGCCTCAAAACTCGTCTCTTCTATATACAAAATCATCAGCTCTCTGAAACCTCCCCATATTCTCAAGTGTAGATCCCAATGGGAGGCAGCGTTGGGCAAGAGGTTCATTTATTCCCAGTGGAAACTGATTTCCACATGCAGACAAAAGGCCTATCTCTCAACAACCGGTTACGGCTGACCCACTTCAGATTCCTGCACCAGGTACACTACTCCCCAGCTAGACTACACTGCTTTTATCCATATCATCCCTCTTCTTTGTGTAGGTGTTTTCTAGAGGAGCTGACTATTTCCATGTGGTTTGGGCGTGCCCTGTTAGACAGTAGTTTTGGTGGTGGGGAATGCTGTTGTTGAAATACTACTAAGCCTGCAGGAACTCCCACCAGAGTTGTGGTTTTTAGCCATGATAGAGGATGGCCCCCGGACTGAGTAGCGGTTTCTCAGCATGGCCTTGGTGGTGACCAGATCTCTTGTTGCCAGGTCCTGGGGAAAACGGAGAGCCCCAAGCTTCCAGGCTTGGCTGAACAACATGAACATGTGCGAGTTGAGGGAAACTGCATACGCTGCTTCGCTCCCACCGAGTGGCAGACTGCTAGATTATTGTGCCCCCATCAGATCCTACAGATCTAAGATTGTTGTATTTCATGAACCCCCATGAATGAGCTTGTATGAACAGCCTGCATAGATCTTGCTACGTTGATATGGACCACTCACCATTAATGTCTATACTGTTTTTCCCCATTGTGGCCAATGCACAATTATAACAAATTGTGGTATGGCTTTTGATTTTGGGTGGTCCCCACCGTTCAGTAATCGTCAGATCCTTTTGTTTTGCACGGTATATGTGTACCAACGCTTGTGCATTAGAACTGCGTTTAAAAGTAAATAGAGTTTTTTTAATCTGGATATCTGGTTCCTGAATTAAATGCCAATTCTTATTGAAGGTTTTCTTTATGTGGTGATTAATCGGTCTATATGCTGTTATGCATACTATCCTGTTCTCTTGCGTTCTGTGTTGCTTTTTGTAAATGGACAGCTCGGTTTGTGTTTCTGGCTCTCTTTCTGGGCTGTTAGTCTGATTTTATTCTGGTAAACTCTACTAATGAGACATGCCTGCAGATCAGATGCATGTCGTTAAAAGTCTATCTGATCTGTACAATTTCATTGAATCCTTAAGAACTGTCCCTCTGGTAAGGTCTTTCTCTGCGATCATGGATATAAAATCTCAAAATGTAGTCAATTGTTTTTATCTGTGGGCTTATAATAAAGCTGCGTAATCGGCTGCCCCACTCTCTTCTCAATGTAAATATCTAGTAATGGAATTGTACTTGTATATTGGCTCATGTTAATTTAGGATTGCAATCACAATTATTAAACCATATGTGGAAACATCTCAGGTCCTCTGCCTGACGTCTCCATAGCATGCATGTCATCAATATATATTTTCCACAAAATGATGTTAACAAGGAAAGGGTTTTATATATACCATATACATACTTGTTCTATGCATCCTTCATCTCTAGATTGTCTACATCTGGTGCAAACATAGGCCTAAGTCATCTGGTCAGGTGTTAAAGTGCCAGTATTAACGTATACTGGCACTTGACCGGACCAGCCGACTACAGGTATGCCGGTGGGGCACCTGAGATACCTTCAGCTAAAAACTGGAGGTAAGGTGGGCGCCTTACCAGAAACAGAACCTGTTATTGCCAGCACCGGTATTGCCAATCCCGGTAATGAGGGCAAATCCCACCATGGAGTCTTGTTGGACTCGATGAATGGGGATTTACACTGTCACTCCGGCACTCGTAATCCGACGGTAATGCCACCAGACTGAGTTCTGGAAAACGGTAATAGCATTTGCCGTATCCTGGCAGATTTACCGCCAGGATAATGGCAAGGTTGTAATAAGGCCAATTGCACCCATACTGGTGCATTTATTCTAGTTATATATGATTGGTTAATAGAAATGTGTTTTGGGTACAAGCAATCCTAGCACACCCAATGATAAATTCAGTGGATACAGTTTTATCAACCCCCGACTTGACGTATCTTTCCATTACCTTTAGACTTTCAATCTAGTGAATGTTAGAATAAAGGGCCTCTACATCATAGGTCACTATTATATCAATATCTTGAACATTGAGTTGATGAATGATTTTTTTGATTACAGTTTGAAATGTAAAATGGTACAAACGTAGAATGTGAGAGGTCGCACCACATCATGTGTACATAATGACCTTACAATATTAAGTAAAGTTTGAGACATATCTGTGAGTCTTCACAATCTTGGGTAGATGATTTTTAACAGTTGTGTCCTTAGCGTAAGACTTTGGTTTAGTTGCACATATATCTATAGCAGTTCTAATATAGAGACAATTGCAGACATGATCAGACGGCCTAGAGAATTTAGTACATATTTATGTACTTAAGGTAAAATATAAAAAGACAGTATTTTAGGTTTGGGGCAGACCAAAAAATATTTCTCTCTGTTGTCAATCCATCCCTTTTCCACAGCTTTTTTGGTTAGTTGTGTAATCTCCACGAGTAACCTATCCGTTGGATTGCTATCATGTTTTTCTCTAGTGGGCCATAATGTTAAGTAGATGTAAGGCTTCTGACTCATCCTTGTCAAAATCCATGATCCCAATGCCTCCGCCAGCCGATTTAATCGCAATATCTGTCTCTTGCTCTAAAGTCTTGAGCGCTTGCTGCTCTCTTTTTGTTAGATTATCTTGGTGGTGGTTGTATTCATTATGTATAATTTTGACCGTTTGAAGGATCTTATTCTCAAAATCCAGGATCTCTGGACTGATCGAGGAGATAGGGGGATGAAAGCAGAAGGTAGTTTTAGGGCTGTATGAGGGTCTAGGAGTAAGTGATGGACACAAAGGTGGCATGTTGATTGGCAAAGACATTTATTAACAACAAAAATGGTGAGGTTGGAGCAGGGGAGTTGCTAGGTCTGGAAAAGACCCGGGGCTACGCTGATGTCGGAACTGTTGGGACTGGGGGCTAGCTAGTCTTTTGGCTGTAGCTCCCGAGATTCTATCCGGGGCTACAACCAAAAGATCAGGGGCTACAGCCCCTTTAGCCCCCCCTAGCAACGCCCCTGGGTTGGAGGAAATCCTAAGTAGCCCTACTGCTAAGAGGTGTTTTCCTGCCTCAACAAAACTAGCTAATGAAACTGTCTGTGTTAAAATGTCAAAAGTAAAGTTCGCCGAGGGGGCGCTGTTGTGCTTGACGCGTATGGCTGCCTGAGTGTCCAGCTCCACTCTGGGCATCATCCTTTTGCACTATAAACCTGTCCTGGTGCAGCTTTATCTCCCTCCACACAGCAGAACTGTGCATAGACCTTGCCTGCAGATGTCGGTCGATCCTCAGCAACAGTCGACTGGGATAATTTGAGCTACAATCAAAAGAAATCCGCAAAGCAAACCCCCAATATCAACCCTCGCAGGAGTTCCACACGTCCCGGCTGGGAGTCGAGGCATTGCAGGCCGGCTGTGGGAGGGGCGGCGCTGCCTCGTCGGCGCGCCTCTTTTCAACTACCCAGTCCCAGAGCCATCACAGCGATTTGGGGTGCAGCGCTTCCCCCCCGGGCTGCAGTGCGCCTCCGAGACACCGCTGCGCCGACTGGATCGGAGCTCTTCACCTCCAGAGGACTCCAACTCGACTGCGCCAGCGGCCTATTTGGCGGGTGGCCGCGGGACCCCCCCAGGCGCCCCTCCTGGCTCACACGGGACGCTCAACCTTCGGACGGCCCTGCCTGCTGGGGAGCGTCGTGCTGTGGGAGATGGCAGCCCTCTCCTCCGGTGCCTGATCTGGCATTCGGGCGACTCCGGGCCCCCTCCCCTTCTGCGGCCCGCTGCCGGGACAGGACACAGCCTGGTGCAAGGTAGGGCCTGCGGGGGGTGCTGGGAGCCCAGTGGTGTGCGTCTGCCCCACGGCGGCACCTGGGACACTGTTCTCCAATGGGCCATCGAGCCCCACACAGCCTCCCTGACCCCCCTCCTTCTACAGTGACACGAACGGCAGGGGCGGCATTCCTTATGGTGCGTGTGGCAGCGGGCATAGTGTGTGCGGCCCCCCCAGCCTCTGCTGCGACAGTCTGTCCTTAGATCCATTGCCCTGGGGACTTCTCCGGCACTGCCTATACGCCGCTCCCTAATATGGGGGCACTCCGGTTCCCCAGCACCGTCAGCAGGGACCCGCAATCATCCACCCACAGTAGCTGTGGTTGGAGGAGCACTATCCGCTTGCTGCCACTGGACTTCCTGCATACACCCTGCTAGTCGGTGATGCAGCCATCAGACCAACAGCCTGGAACTTTGGACTCCTCCTTATGCACCCGACCTGTTTCCCTAATCCCTATGAGAGACGCTTGTAAGACACACGCTCAGTCACAGATTGGAGGTGCTGATCATCTGGGACCTCACAGTGCGCAGACTAATTAAAGGAACAGGCGCACCGTTTAACGCTACCAACTCTCCTGGAACATACCCGCATGGTAAAATCTGCTTGGGAGTCCCCAACCTGCCCGAAATACATACTAGAGATCGGCAAGGCTCCTTAGCCACCCCCGCTCATTTCCTTTACTGCTGCATATGACCGGCCAGCTTTTTGCACACTGCACCTCCTACTCTGCCAATTCCAACCATCTGACCCTCACCCTATCTGACATTATGACGAAAGGAGCGGGGGGGGGGAAACAGAGCTCCATCAATATTTTTGCAAAGACCCAATCCAAATTGGCCACAGAGGCACCGGAATTCGAACCCACTACTTCAGCCCTCGCGGCCACTGAAGACTCACAAAAGATGCTCGAATACATCCGCGAAGGGTTTACAACCATTCACACCAAACTAGATGACATGAATGGCACTATTTCTTCCATCAAAGCCCACATTGAGAAAACAGACGGCCGGGTGGCTGAAATTGAGAAGTGGGTGAGTGCCACCGAGGATGACCTGGGCTCGCTTCGTGCAGAAGTCTACTCTCTCTCCACTCGCATACTAGAGGTGGTGAAAAAGAATGAGACGGAATAACCTTCGCATAATTGGGGTACCGGAAGACGGCATCAAGGAACCCATAGAGGACTACGTTGAATGCATACTTCTGACACTTTTGGATTCCTCGAAGCTTTCACCGCAGTTTGCACTGGAGAGAGCTCACTGTGCCCTAACAACAAAGCCCAGGCTCGGTGCACCTCCGCTCCCCATTATAGACAGAATCTTAAATTTCCGGTTTTGTGACACCCTCCTAAGGGCAGCGAGAGCCAAAGGTGAACTTCTTCTAGGGTCCACCAGGATCCATCTTTACCCTGACTTTTCTGTGGCTGTCCAACAGGAGTGCAAAACATTCCTGGCTGTTAAAAAGAGACTTTGTGGCTTGGGGGTCAGGTACTCCATGTTATACCCCGCCAAATTGAGAGTCGAGCATTCCAAACAAGTGTTCTTCTTTACATTCCCGGAGGAGGCCTCCAAATTCATAGATAACCAGTTCCACGGGTGATCCTACCCTGTAATGCCTTCTTGATCAGTGTTATGGTGTTCATCTGATCCCTAACTGGGCAAGTCATGTTCCTCTCCCAGATGCACAGGAGATCTATCTGTACCTTCCATGTACAATTTGTTTAACCTGTTTGAATGACGTGCTGATCTCCTCTTCGTAAGGTTTCCAGTTTAGTTTTTCTTGGCCTTTCAGTCTAACACCTTAATTATCCTCATACACCCACAGCTCAGAGCATCGCCGCCAGGC
The DNA here is from genome assembly GCF_040938575.1 of Ambystoma mexicanum. Classification (NCBI taxonomy): domain Eukaryota; kingdom Metazoa; phylum Chordata; class Amphibia; order Caudata; family Ambystomatidae; genus Ambystoma; species Ambystoma mexicanum. The sequence continues at coordinate 179,604,707 of NC_090932.1, forward strand.
CAGCACACAGGCCCCCAGCCATGGATGCTGTTGTTTTGGATTTGGTTATGGGGTTATTATGTTAAAAAAAGGCTTGATGTGCACAGGGAGGGCGGAGTATGGCGCAATGGCATTCTGGTCAAATCCCCAACGGAGTCCCGGTTACATGGTCAAGGCATCAGGCCCTAGATTGCTACTCCCCGGTACTACATGGTCTGTCCACTCCTCCCACTCTAGATGGTGATAATGATATAAAGTTCATGAGTTGGAATGTGCGGGGGCTTGGTAACTATAAGAAAATGTGACAGTTGAAATTACATGATGAGCGCCATGGGGCAAAAATCCTATTTCTCCAAGAAACGCACTCGTGTTCCGAATACTGTGAAAGGGTGGGGCCCTCAGAGATATTACACTAACTACTCTACCCAGAGTCGGGGAGTCATGACCCTGAACCATAAATGCTTAAATTCAACTGTAGATTCTCATAGATGGACCCACTGGGTAGATATATTTTGCTCCATGGCGATCTGCATAATAAGGAACTGGTACTGTTGAACATTTACGGTCCTAATGTGATGACCCCGAATTTTACGTCCACTTAGCCTCTCTATTGGCCAGCTTCCCAATGGTACCGCTGCTTTGGGGAGGTGACTTTAATACAATATTGGATGTGGATCTTGATAGGTCAGGCTCCAGTCCTCGTCGACTTTCCAGAGCAGCATACACCATTCTGACATCCTTACCACGGTTAGCCATTGTAGACCCATGGCGACTGTTACACCCTGAGTCCCATACATACACCTTTTATTCCTCAGTCCACGACTCGCACTCAAGAATTGACAGGTGGTTGATGTCAGATATACTGATTAGAACTGTCTCGCACCAATCAATCCTCCCTAGAACCCTCTCTGATCATTCCCCTATGACTGTCTCTCTTTCTTGAGGCCCGGACTACGACAGAATTCGGGGGTGGAGAATGAAGCCGTATTCCTTACTCAACACAGCCTTTGCTTTGTAAGTGGAAACCGCCATTGAAGATTTTTTTGAGATAAACACAAACTCAGTACTGACATATTCTACTTTGTGGGAAACCTTTAAAGCCTACATCAAGGGCGTTTCTATTTTGAAGGAAAGCAGTATTTTTAAAGCCATTCGAGAGGATATCCAGAAAAGCGAGGCAGCCCTAGCATCCCTCAAATCTCAGTATGCCCTTCATTAATCTTCCGAGACACTAGCGACCTTGGGTACTGAGCTAGACATCTTTCGGTCCCACGCGGAACGCAAATAAAAATTCCTGGATGGCCTCCACCTTGCGAGAAAATATGGGGAAGGTGAGAGAGCGGGGCAGTACTGGCCAGACTCATCCGACACGAGTTTGGTTCCCCCAACATCGGCTATTGAGAGAGCCGATGGCACCTTAGCCACACTCCCACGAGATATCAATGCAGAGTTCCTGGCATTCTACAAAGTCCTTTACTCGGAGGATGGGAACACTCTTATAGCGGAGATCGACGCCTTCCCTGACAGTCTTCCTCTATCTGTTCTCTCTTATGAGACCAATAGCATTCTTGAGGGACCCTTCACTGCAGAGGAGTTCTCAGTAGCCATCGATTTGCTGGCATCTGGCAAATCCCCTGGCTCTGATGGCCTCCCAGTAGAATTCTATAAGCGCTTCAAACCGCTCCTAATTCCCCGCTTGATGACTTTGTGGGACGAGGCCTGTGAATTAGGCGAACTCCCTCCCTCTCTTAGGGAGGCCATTATAACAGTCCTGCTCAACCCTGGCTAATCCCCTTCCCAATGCGGCTCCTATTGCCCCTTATCATTGATCAACTGTGATGTAAAAATGTTTGCTAAAATGTTAGCCTTACGTTTAGCCCCTTTCATGCCACATATTGTCCATCCTGATGAGGCAGGATTCATCCCCGGTCGTTCCACCTCTTTGAATCTGAGGCGGTTATTTAACATCATTAGTAGAATCAGCCCGGATGTTCAGGCAGTAGCTGCCACATTGGATATGCAGAAGGCTTTTGACTCAGTATCTTGGGGATACCTTTGGCGGGTCCTTGTAAAATGTAAATTCGGACCCAGGTTCCGTTCTTGGGTTTGTCTACTTTACACCAATCCGGTGGCTAGGGTCTGCACCGAGGACAGATGCTCCTCTCAATTCCGAGTTGCCAGAGGAACAAGGCAGGGCTGCCCCTTTTCCCTCTTAATTTTTTCTATAGCCATGGAACCTTTGAACGACATGATGCGCCAATGCCATGTACGTAGAGGGCTGCGATCAGCAGGCCAGGCGGACATCAATTCCCTATACGCTGATGATGCCTTACTTTATATCCTTTCCCCAGCTATCAATCTCGCCCCTATCCTAGAGGATGTCGTCCGCTTTGGGCGCATCTCAGGGCTCTAGGTGAACTGTTCCTAATCTACCTTGTTCCCACTTACAGAAAATATACATCCCCCCTGACCTTATGGGATTCACTTGGACCCAGTCAAAATTTACTTACTTGGGTATAGAAGTCACCCGGTCCCCTAAGTCATCGTTTGCTGAGAATTATCAGACTTACCTCACGAAGTTTACCGAAAAGGTCTCGGGCTGGACGAGACTCCCAGTTTCCCTGGCTGGTTGGATCAGGGTCCTAAAGATGGTGGCCCTCCCACAACTGTTATATAAGTTTATCAACTTACCCCTATTGCCCGGAGATGGCTTCTTTCGGACACTGACTCGTACCATTAACACTTTCCTATGGCATTCTGGGGCAGTCCGGTTGAAACTCTCGACTCTATCTACCCCCAAAGAGGGTGGAGGATTTAACGCCCCTGATTTTCTCAAATACTGCTTGGTGGCACAAGCACAGTTTGCCTCCTTCTGGTTCAATACACAGGACCCCCCTCCTCATGTCCGGCTTGAGAAGATGGCGGTCATTGACCGGGACGTTCGCTCCTTAATTCTCGCCCCTCTTCCGACAGAACTGGAGTCTCTGAACCCCATTGTCAGCACTTCCCTCGCCCTCTCTAAAACCTGGAAACTATTAGGCACACCTCATCCATTCCATGGTGATCTACCTTTATGGAACTTTCTTCCTGGAGTCTCATATCTACCGTTACCCATTATACACTGGTGGGCCGCAATGGGCTTTGAGGTGGTCCATGATACTTTCGAAAATGGCAACTTCACCAAGTGGTCAGACCTACCTGCCGTTCTTCGACAGAAGCCATCAGCGTGGCTTCAATACACGTCCCTCCGGAGGGTCCTTAAGGTCTGATACACCGAATTCCCCATGATACACCCTGACGATCCGCTTGCTGCGGAATTATGTGACTACAAATCCTTTAGAGGGAAAGTGTCCAGACTATATGCTCTGGTGCAAACCAGAACGACCCCCCCCCCTTCGACAAATTGAAACGCAAATGGGCTGAGGACTTGGACATTGAGATGACCGATGAACGCTGGAAACACATGTGCTCGCGCACAAACAACGTGTCCTTCAATCCCCGTTTCAAATTAATCCAGCTCAAAGTTCTACATAGGTACCATCTCACCCCGATTTGATTACACTACATGTCGAGGGATCATCCCCCTGGATGTCCCAGATGCGGGACAGACGACGCCACATATATACATATGCTTTGGTCCTGTCCCAGACTGTCACTGTACTGCGAGTCGGTATTTACCACCTTATCTGCCATTTTGGATTGTAAATTAACCCCATCCCCATTGCTGTGTCTATTGTAGGGGAGGACTGGTCCAAGACGACCCCCCTCGCCTGCACTTTCTCCCCAGGTGAGGACTGTGGCTCTCTTGGGCGTCTCCTCATGCCACCCGGGCCCAGGTGGTGGAGGGCGCGCCCACTGGAGACATTGCCCGCACGTATTAATTGCCCGTACGTATCGAATGCCCACATCTATTGATCACAACACAAATTTAGTTAGGCCCAAAAACCATTCTCTGCCCAGTAAAAATGGTGTGAGCTCAGCGCGCTGTAGCGCGGCCCCCACCCTTGGAGAACATCTCTGTTGCCGCAGCACCCTGGTAGATCCGCTGCGAGCCCGTTCCCACGAACCAGAAGGACATGAGCCAGTGTAATGTACCAACATTGTAACAGTCACCTTCCGTAGTGTATCGTATCCTCGCTCCCAGCATGACCCGGCCAGCAGGCTTAGGCAAGATGAAATGAACAATAAAAATGGTCGTCACAGGCCCGACAATCTTCGTATATTCATGTTTAAACTACTTGCAAGGGATGCTTTCCTTTAATATAATCCCTTACAGTATATAAGCCTGTAAGATGTATAACTAAAAGAGATCATGCCCCCACGATGTATACAACAATGAACACACACCATTGCAGTTGAATGCTAATAACAAAGGAGCACACCAAGAAACTATGTGTTACACGTATTGCTGAGATACTTACACCCCATGGGCTCACGCTATAACTAAAGCTAATGCTGCTAGGGTATACGAGAAAGCAGATGCAACTATATTATGAACTCATTACAGAATGCGCGAGAGTGCACGTATCATGTGTGAATGTTTGAGCCTCTCATATGCCGCCACCGTCACAAACGGCGGCGGATTGTTTTTTGTGTACCCCACTGATCTAACCACTACCTCATTTACCGCGAATGTATATGCATGTAACTGAAACACTGTAGCTGCTAGAGTGTAATGTACAAATATGATGCTCGATCTAGGTATAATCAAAACGCATCCAGCAAAGGTTAAAAGCATGTTTTGTCGTGATTTTAAATAAGTATTATAGAAAGTGTTCAAATATTTGCAATGTCTTTTACTTGTATTCAGCAACGCACGAGGGAGATACCTTTGTGAAATACTTGCAAGGCCATTCCCCCTCCCACCCTGTGAAGACTGCCAAAGGCATGAGAGCAGAGACCGCGCCGCGCTGCTTTACCTCCCCCAAACTAGCCTGGAGCTTCAAAGACTTGTAACCCCCACTGTAGCACCCAAGGCCACCACCCGCCACCTGCATTATTTACAGCACAGCAGTAAACCTCTGCCTGAACGTACGCGCCCCCTCGTAAACCTCACAGCCCACCAGACCACCTTAGACTTATGGCCCTGTGCAATAAAGACGCCCAACACTTTGACAACACACAGCGGAACATCCATAACAACTTCTAACAAGGCAGAAAGACATGTACCGCCCGTGCCAGGCCCTGAAGCTTAGCCCCTCGACCTATGGCCCCGGTCAACAGGACACTGGTAACCATGCCCTGACGTATTGCCTCCAGTCCCCTCACAAGGTGCATTCCTCCTGTGTTGCATTAACCTGTTGCATAACCTATTGTAAGATTTACTGAAGAAGATAGTACTAGAAATGTTTGAATGACTGCGGTGTGCATGGCATAGGGCTAATAAGTCAGGAAGAGGCATTCATCTCTGCCACTGGTCACGATGGCCCCACAACACCGCCTGGATGAACTCCGCCACCCGGCCAGGCCCAGCCCAACCCACGAGGGCGACCCGTGACGTCCTTCAGCCAAGACCAACCACGCCGCAGCAGCACCTATAGTTAGTCGTCGCCACCCAATCCCAATGAACTTGTGCCCCCTATAGTATGTAGGTTTTGATGACGTTTTTTGTAAATATATACGCCTGTCTTTGCTATTGTCAGACAGAGCACTCTCGGAGTTTGCAGAGTTCTTTGCATGCCCAATTCTGATTGATAAACTCCCATTTACGCTCACCTGCACTCTGTCTTGGCCTTATTCCCATTTTGGGAGAGTCCTTCATTGTCTCTCATTGCGGGGAGGATCGTGCTGTTTGGGGACGCTTGCCTTCAGTGGTGACCCCGATAGCGTGATTTTATTCCTAAACTCCTTATAACCGTCCCCGTTTGGCACGAGAATCTCCGGTCGAAAAGGGATACGCACGGTGAGCCGGCTCCGGGAGGCTGCCCGCCAACGGCGACCGGCACACTAAGAAGTGCGCACTCAATGAGAAAGGGTACGGGATCCCGATTGGAAAAAAATCCCCTTTGAGTGCCGCTCGCCGGAGCCAGGGGCTGACCGTTGAGTTACCGGTGACACTGCCTGGACGGACCCAGTTTCGGAGACTATCGGTTCAAGACGGGCACGTGAGTACTGAGTGTGAGCGATTGTAAAGGGAGTGGGGAGAGAAGGGTAGGACAGGGAACGTGAAGGGGGTACGAAGATATACTAAGGATTACTCTACAATTTCCTTTCTTTTTCTTTGCATATGGCCATTAGGATTACGAGGTGAAAAAAGAGATAGAAGTGACGGGAACCTAGCTCCGAAAGGGGGTGGAAGGCGGCGCCGCATAGTGCTATATTGACTAGTGCTGGGAATATATGACGAAGTGAAATATAAGATAAAAGTGTTCAGCAAAAGGGGGCACTGAGAATATATTAGTGATCGCTACTACTTCTTTTTCTTTTTCTTTAGGGGTAGGGGGAGAATAAAAACGGAATTAGCACAAACTTGGGAGAAAAATAAGAGAACAAGGGTCCTACTAAAGGGGGGAGAGAAGGTTAAAACCTATAAATAGATGCACATGTGCTAAGCAAGATAGACAGGGACAGCCGGCTACGGAGGAAAGGGAGGGCAGCGTGATTGGTGTACGGAGTGTTACCAAGAGGTGTGTGCACCTCGTATGTGTTAAGGGATAACTTTGTCATTGCGAATGTGTAAAACGGCCATGAATGTGTAATTGTCAATTGGTCATGGTAAGTGTGACCGGATGAAAATTCTTTTTGAAGCAACGCTGAGAAAGTGACGTGAGTGGGTACCCTTTGATTTCTGGGTTAATAGTGTCAAAATCATTGCTGGATTGCTCTTGTATGTGTCCCCCGAAGAGAACAAAGTAGAAATTGTGTACAGACAGTTTTTGTATCGAATAATTAAGGGAGGGAAAGCCCAAGCGAGCATAACACTGGAAGTGGAGTAGAATACAAAAAGTAATATCTATACTGTAGTACCATTGGAGGTGTAAAGATACAGAGACACCTAAGCACCAGGGGAGCACACAAAAGATGGGGCCTGAAACACCATTATCACATATTTGTAAAAGCCTTCCAGGGCACGCGGAGCGGATCAAGAAATACCACGACCAATGGGTAACCGAGCTGAAAGGAGAGGGGCTACCCCAGATATGGCCAGAGGGAGGGTCATTTGACAAAAGCGTTCTAGATATGGTGATGACATGCATTTTCTTGAAATACCGAGGGAAACAGCTGCAGAATAGGAGGGAAATATTAGATCTTTGGCGGTTATTCGAAGAGGTGCCACCGCCTAAAGCGCCAGCACCAAATCCTGATCTCCCGTCTACCACAGACAATCCACTGATATTGCAGAGAGAGACCAAAGAATTGCCAGGTGTCACACCACCAGTGGAGGTAATAAGTTTATACCCGATATTAAAGAATCCTGTACCCGCAGAAGGATACAGTGACCCACCGTATGTGCCTCCCCCGACAACTACCACACCCCACCGGCCCACCGCACCCCCACCTTATGAGAGTACAAGGGAACGAGGACAGGCGGGTACACAAAGGGTGGACATAGAGAAGCTCACAGATGATTTAGAATCAAGACTGACGATAGCAAAGGATGAGCTCTCGAGGATAAAAGATATATGTGAACGGACAGCACTAGATGCACCCAGATCAGGGCGCACGTCGAGAGCTCTAGGCGAAAATAGAAAGCCCGAAGAGGGTTGGAAAAAAGGCGAGATTTTGTTCAGAATTGAGGAAGAACCGACGCGAATAATAGAAGTAAGACCCGGAGAGGGAGATAGCGCAAGCGAAGAAAGGCGGGGGGGACTTAGAGAGGAGTTGCTGTGTGACATAAGGGACGAGGTAGAAGAAAGTGACAGGTTGAGTATGGCGATAGGAGGGGGAAGCGAAGCAGGGGAAGGGACGTGTTCACTGAGAACCCTGGACGATGAGTGGACGGGGCGACTAAGGAACAGAGTGGGAAAAATGGCATCACTAGGGACAGCACCAGATCAACCAGGTCCGGACGGGACGACAAAAGGAAAACTACAGCTCCCATTAATACACAGGGGAGGAGGGAGGCCTAACTATATCCCGTGGGCACAGATGGATAAGGCAAATTTATTGAAGTTATTGCCCCCGTTGTCAGGAGGGGCAAGTAAGTGGATATATGCCTTCGAGAAACATACTGCTGGGGTACCCCTAGCCATAGGAGATGTGAAAAGCCTACTGGTATCAGCGGTAGGTGACCAGGCTGAGAGGGTATGGGTTAAAGCCGGTTTCCCGGGAGTAACGTTAGACTGCGACCGCCATGATGGGGCATCCTTTAACACGCTGCGTGCCAGGGTGTGGGACGCCTTACGCGAAACATTCCCAGACACGCCAGACTTGCAGTCGGTGATGCAGTGTGCAATGAATGATGGGGAAGAGGCTATGGATTACATTTTTCGGGTCCAAGAGATGTGGAGAGCAGAAACGGGCACGCCCTGGTATCAATCGACATCTTTATTTTACTTCATTATAAAAAGAGGGCTCCCGAAGGAAGTACAGAAGGCACTTGACAAGATAGCAGGTATTGAAGCAAAGGGATGGCCAGAAATTCAAAGCATAATAGTACACCATTGTAAAAGAATAAAGGAGAGGGAGAAGGAGGTGGCGCAGAAAAGATTGGCAGACGAGGCGAAGCTAGTACAGTCAAAGTTAGTGAAGGTTGCAGCAGCAGTAGCCGCGCTCCCACACAGTAGGGAGGGAGATGAGGAAGAGGAGGGGCTGATAGCAATACAAGGAAGGATGGCAACTAATTGGGCGGGAACAGGACAGCGGCAGTGGAACGAGCAGGAGCAGGGTGGAGGTCCGCAGTGGCAAGAGTGGACCCCTCGAGGGGGACGAGGTGGGTACAGGAACAGAAGAGGAGGTGGACCACAGGGGTATGGAGGAATGGGAGGAAGTGGATGGCAAGGTCCCCGGGGCCCCCAGGGAAGTTGCTGGAACTGTGGGCGATGGGGACATTACTCCAGGGAGTGCAGAAGTAGACAAAACAACGGGTTCCAGGAGGTAGAACAGTACGGCCATCCCCATCCGGGAAGCCCATATGGCCTTCCGATGGGACAGCAGCAACTGAGAGACCCAAGCCAGGGTAATACGAGCCAGCAACAGGGACCCCAATACAGAACACAGAACCACCCACAAAACATGCCTAACAACGACAGCATGCAATATACACCAGGCAACCCTTTCGCGACAGCAGCTAACGGGGCCCCCGCACCAGCACCTTATAACGGCATGTCAGTAGTCTCAGGTAACGTATTTAATGAAGGAGGGGCCATGAGACAACCCGCATAGGACAGCCCACAGAGAACACTTGCGTGTCCAGTTCTATCTACCACCCACAGTGCAGCAGAGGAACCATTGGTGGGGGCGCAGATAGGAGATAGGCAATTTATATTCATGGTTGATTCGGGAGCGGAGAAATCATGTGTCAGAGAGGGCCGATTCCCGTTATCTAACAGGAAGTTAGAGACGCAGGGGTTCTCTGGGGCTGTAATTGAAGTTCCTTACACAGAAGCTTTGGATGTGACTATAGGGGGCAAAACCATAAAAGCACCCTTACTGTATTATGAACAGTCCCCGATAAATTTGCTGGGGAGGGATCTTATGAGTAAACATAACATGACCATATCATTTACCGAAGGAGGAATAGTGTGTTCTACACCCGGGATATGTCCCTTGCGTGCAATGTTGGTAGTGCAAGCCTACACAACCACACAGGAAATACGAGGGCTGCCACAAAAAGAAGAGATGTTTATTGCAGGGCTAAAGACTTTGGCCCTCATAGTCCCAGAGCTAAAAAACATGGATTGGAGGATTCCAGCAGAATTCCTCTTCCGCCCCATAGTGTGTCCGAATGCAACACCAGGATCAGTGGTGTCGTTGGATTTGCACGCTGTGCAGGTATCAACGAAACGGATCGCTGTGATTGGAATGGACAGAGAAGGATGTGAGTGGCGCACCGTACTGTGTACAAACGCCAACCTTGCCCTACGCGAGGTAACAGATGAGGATCTCTTTTCAGACACAGAAGTAGATGGTGAGATAGTAATGGAAATAGCGATGCCCTGTGACATTTTGATCCAAGCCAGAGAGATCCCCGTCCAATTGATGGCAGTGGTAGGAACACCACCGTCATTTTTTGATGACGACATGAGGCTAGTACCAAACAATTTATGGACAACAGGCCCACATGATGTAGGGCTGTTGCATGGAGTACAACCTGTGAGAATAAACCTAAAACAAGGAGCTATCTTACCAAGAGTTAAACAGTATCCATTGTCCCGTGAAGCTGAAGAAGGGATAAAAGAGACGATAAATGCACTACTAGCACAAGGAATAATAGTGCCTTCAAACTCCCCATGTAACACATGTATTTATCCAATCAAAAAAGCAAAGGGGGGATCTTGGCGGATGATACAGGATTTACGCCCCCTCAATGATGTAATACAAAAAGAGTTCCCTCTAGTCCCGAACCCTGCATCCATACTATGCAGTATCCCAAAAACAGCATCACATTTTACAGTGGTGGACTTGAAAAACGCATTTTTCTCAATACCTCTGGCTGAAGAGAGCAGATACCTTACAGCGTTCACACTGGGGGGAAAAAGATATGAACATTGCAGACTGCCACAGGGATACTGTGAAAGCCCGAGCATATTCAATCGCATATTGCATGAAGACTTGGGGAACCTATCAGTAGAGAGTACGATTATTCAGTATGTGGACGATTTATTGGTGTGTGCACAAGACAAAGAAATGTGTAGAAAAGATTCAACAACGCTCCTGACTTTACTGGCCAACAAAGGATACAAAGTAGACAAGGAGAAGCTACAGTATTGTCTGCCTGAGGTCCTATACCTGGGACAGCTCATATCGAAAGATGGAAAAAGAATAATTCCCGACAGGGTAGAGGCAATAAGATCAGTAGGAGAACCCACAACAGTAAAAGATATGCAGAAATTTTTGGGCATGTGCAATTACTGCCGAGCATGGATACTAGACTATGCAGCATACACCCGGCCCCTCCTACAAGCACTGAAAGAAGCACAACAGGAGAATGTAAAAATAAAGTGGTCAGAAGAAATGCGCACATCGTTCAAAACACTGAAAGAACTAATTTCAAGCGCTCCAGTACTAGCAAACCCTGATTATGGACACGAATTTTACCTATTTTCCCATTGCAAAGGAACACTTATGACAGCGGTGTTGACACAAAAGACATCTTTAGGACACAAGCCTCTAGCTTACTATAGTGGTACTTTAGATGCCGTGATGCAGGGTCATTTCGCGTGCGAACAATCGCTCGCAGCAGCCGCATTTGCGATTGAAAAAAGTGCCACAATAGTAATGGGATGCCCTGTGACATTGTTTGTGGAGCACTCATTATTTGCAATACTTGAAAGATCAAAAAGCACACTGACCACACAGCGGGCAACAGCATACGAGATTATATTGTCCAGCGCCAACATTCACATAGTGAGATGTAAAACAGTGAACCCCGCCACATTCATTACAGAAGCATGCACAGTAGAAGATATGCAAAATCACGACTGCGCAACCTACACAGGAGAAAGAGGAGAGGGCACAGTGGTGTGTGAAAATGCGCTCAGCGAAGGGGAGGTGTACTTTGTGGATGGGTCCGCATCAATTGATACGGACACCGGAGAAAAACACGTTGGCATGGCAGTAGTGAGATTAGAGGAAGGTGAGTTTGAGACATTAGTACAGTACCGCCTCCCGTCGCATTACTCTGCACAGGCAGCAGAACTGGTTGCGCTCATAGAAGCACTACACGCAGCAAAGGGCTGTGCAGTCACAATATACACAGACTCAGCTTACATGACAACAACCGTGCATGGAGGTCTAGCAAGATGGGGCCGTAGGGGTTTCAGAAGGGCAGATGGAACACCAGTACAGCATGCAGAATTGTTAAAAGAATTAATAGAGGCCCTACAAAACCCTACTGCCGTAGCAATAGTGAAGTGCCAGGCCCATACCTCCAACTCAGATGTTGTGTCTTTAGGGAACGCGGCAGCAGACGCTGCCGCCAAGGAGGCTTCCTATTTTCAGAAATATGACACCGGTGAGTTCATGATCAAGAACACAACAACCAAAGAACTGTCCGAAGGGTACAACATGATGTCCCTATCACAAATACTAGAATTACAGGAAGGAGCTAGTGCAGAAGAAAAACTAACATGGACAAAACGGGGATGCAGCCAATCAGGGACAGATCTACTATGGCGGCAAAATAACTCAGGGAAAGTGGTAATGCCACTGCAGTTACTAGAAGTTGCATTTCAACAGTTACACTTCCCTGCACACAACACCAAGCAGCACATCGCAGCAGAGATACAGGAAGAATGGTTTGTGCCCTGTCTCCAGGAGCATGTGTCTCGATTGACAATGGAATGTACAACATGCCAAATATACAACTCAGGAATGACATTACGTACACTCCGGGGAACAATTCCCAAACCCATTGGCCCCTTTAGAGAACTGCATATAGATTATGCAGACATGGGGGAAAGGTGTAATGGCTCGCGGTACATGATCGTGGTAGTGTGCCCATTTTCAAGGTGGGTGGAAGCGGGACCATGTGCGCGACCTGATGCCAAAAGCGCCGCCAAGTTCCTAGTAAGGGAAGTGTTCCCACGCTGGGGAATTTGTGACGTAATACGCTCAGACAACGGCTCTCACTTTGTGAATGAACTTTTCAAGGAAGTTACCACGTTATTGGGTATCAAACATAAATTATGTTCGATTTATCATCCACAAAGTAATGGCGTAGTGGAAAAGATGAACGGCCTGTTAAAGGGCAGATTATCAAAACTATGCTTCTCATTAAAGAAAAATTGGATTTACTGTCTACCCCTGGCTCTATTTGAGTTGAGAAATCAACCAAGTAAAGACCACCACTTGTCACCACACGAGATCGTGACTGGGAGACGAATGAACACAGCACACTCTCCACTGCGTGAACACTCAGATGCTCACAGAAGTGCTGCAATATTGGGGGATGAGTTCACAGACTAAGAAAATTAACAAGGGCAGCGCGCGCAATATCAAAGCAGCTCTCCCCACCCTTCACTAGAGAAGAGGGAAATGTAACAGGATCTGTCACGGAGCCAGAGCAACAGCTACAGTTAATGCCAGGTGATTCAATTTATGTCAGAAGCTTCGTGCGTCGGTGGAATGCACCACGATTTCATGGCCCATACGAAGTAATATTTTGCACACCCACAGCCGTAAAGGTGAAGGGTTTGAGATATTGGGTGCACTTAACCGATGTCCGCAAAGCATACAGCAATGTACACGAGGAAATAGACGAGGAGGCACAGACAACAGCAAACGATGCAAATGAGTAAGATGTCTAAATATCTGCTTGCGTGAGTGTGAGTGTGTATTACCGCTGGACCTGAATGGAATAATGTCAGCACTGAGATTGGATGAAAATAATGCCTGACAAGAATATCAAAAAAAAAAAAAAAAAGGAGGAAGAGCGTGTACGTGAGATTTCTTTTTTTCTATCTAGGGGAGGATGTATAATTAGTGAAATAGTAATATTATAACTTGTATATACCCTTGTCTGTGAACACCCCTCCCCCGCACCCCCACCCGCTTCCATTCCCCGTCAAATGTATTGGCACAGATGGTGCCAGCAAAACGTTTACATGCATGCACTTAATGCACTTTTATATTTCAAACAGGAGCTTCCATGGCATCTAACGGGCAGCCTGCAACGGATAGAATTAGTAGAATGAGAGAATTAGTATATGAAAGATGTAGATATTCGTATGAGTGTGGATTATCAGTATGCATAATATTGTTTTTTATGATGATGTTTGGTTTGGTTACATATTGGGTTATAGCGTTCATCTCTATCGAGATGTACGAGGGGGGAGGGAGTAATAACATTACTGGACCAATTAACAGTACCACCGGGCCCAACACAACTGCAGATGTCAGTACCAGGGAAGGTGATTTTTTGATATGGGACGGAACTAAACTTGTCTGGGGGTATCATACCACACCATCAAGTATTGTAACCACACAAAGAGAAAAACCACATGGTGAAATGCAGAACAACACAGTACCTCCACCAGGGGTATCCAGTTACAATGCCCATAGTCTCAACGATCGAAACCCGTCTGCCATATCATGGTTGTATGACACCCCCACCAGCAAACTTGCCCACATTCCAAAAAACAATCTGCCAGACAACGTCGGAAAAGAAAACGACAAACTACTAGAAATACACGAAATATTATATGATGAATGGGCCCAGGGGGGCGGGAATGAGAAAGGGGGGTCTAGTTTGCCCGCTGCTCCGGGGGGTGGGAAGTACATAAGTAACAAGAACATCAGACGAAAGAGAGAAACAGGGAGGAAGAAGTACGATGAGTATTATGGGCTAGGTCTAGATAAGATGGAAGACCCACGGCACCCCCACCAAACAAATAAGTGGTATGCAGACATGAGTGCCACAGCTAAACAGACTACAAACGAAAGCTGTTATGTCTGCTCCCTCATCCCCCATGCATCAGGTACACCCAAAGTATTGTTACCCAAAGAGTTGCCTATCGTGGATGCCCAATGTCTCCTTCATCTCACGCTGTGCAGGATTAAGAACACCTTCCAGGCACATGAAGTGACTTTTCGAATGCTGCAGAACGAGAAGACCTGCTACCCAAAAACGACAGGAGTGGTATGTTTGAAAGAACCATTTTTTGTGATAGAAGGGACACTTTTTTCTGACAACAAGCAGAAGGATGAAGAAGTGCTGTGCAAAGCGGAAGCACTAAGAGGTGTGGCGCCGGATAAATTACAGTGGATAGAGGAAACGTGTACACCGGTATGGAGAGAACACATCTCGAAGCTAACTTGGGTAACTGCCATTGAAAAGCCATTCAAACTACAGAGCGAAATGGACTATAATCTGTGCTTTAAAGGGGAAGGGAGAACCCCCATGGGAGCAAACAAGAACTGCAACAAGACCCTCACCATCCCAGACTTAAAGAAAGGGACTGCGGCCCTCATGGACACGTACTGGGTGTGCGGCAAACAAGCATACCTACACCTCCCCCAGTCATGGAGTGGCAGCTGCTCAATGGCCACTCTACACTCGGCACTGATGGTGATGCCAGAAAGCCACATCGATGGGAGCAAAAGGACACCGGGACGTACGCAGAGTGTGGCTCAACCCACTGCAGAGTCACAAATATACGTCCTGTCTTCTGGAAGCAAGGGAAAAGTGCTGGCCCGCAGAAGACGAGCATCAAACTACATATCAAAAGCATCATCAGAACTATTGGCCCAGATCCCAGACAAATATCGATTATTCAGCTCAGCAGAAACATTCTTTGCCTCACTAGTCTCAAGTGTCCAAGCAAGGGCAAATGCAAAATGGTTTCAGATAACACGCTGGGAACTGATTCAGCTGGCAAACGACACTGAAGAAGGATTCAATATCATCAGAGTCGAACTAAGAGCTTTACGACTAATGACAATGCAGAACAGGTATGTCCTGGACCTGTTGACAGCGATGGACGGTGGTGTTTGCCGAAAAATAGGAAGTGCCTGCTGCACTTTCGTACCTTCCGAAGACGCAGAGAATGGCTCCCTGTCCCATGTAATCGAAGCAGTCCACAACCTAGGAGAAAAAATGAAAATGGAAGGTGGAGCAGAAGCGAGCACCTGGTTCGACAACATCTTCTCCTGGGTTCCCTCATGGCTTGGAACAACTGTGAAATTTTTAATACCAGCTGTTGTGTTCCTCCTTCTACTTTTTTGCCTGTGCCAGGTGGGTCTTCGAGTCTGTGCTAACGCAGTACCAAACGGTGCAATGATGATGGTGACAATGGGCAATTCACACGGTACAATGAAAACAATGCAAGAAGCACAAGTACAAACAGGAATAGATAATTCACCCAGGTACCAACTGGTGCCCATATACCACGATAAAGATATTGTAGATAAGTTGTGGCACACCACCATCAAAGAGCCTCGTATACTAGAATGGTATGAGGAAGTTTGGGTAGATTTAGAAGCAGATGGTGGGTGCATATATCTAACATGTACCCCAGATGAATATGCCCGGAGAGGTGAGAGCTTAAGAGCAGTGTGCAGAGCATGGATGCCCATCAAAGGAACTCCGGCATGGGATGAGGCAGTGATGGACGAGGCAGAATGTAGGAGAATAGAAGATTTAAAGAATTTGTTACTTAAGTAACGAAAGGGGGGAAATGTAGGGGAGGACTGGTCCAAGACGACCCCCCTCGCCTGCACTTTCTCCCCAGGTGAGGACTGTGGCTCTCTTGGGCGTCTCCTCATGCCACCCGGGCCCAGGTGGTGGAGGGCGCGCCCACTGGAGACATTGCCCGCACGTATTAATTGCCCGTACGTATCGAATGCCCACATCTATTGATCACAACACAAATTTAGTTAGGCCCAAAAACCATTCTCTGCCCAGTAAAAATGGTGTGAGCTCAGCGCGCTGTAGCGCGGCCCCCACCCTTGGAGAACATCTCTGTTGCCGCAGCACCCTGGTAGATCCGCTGCGAGCCCGTTCCCACGAACCAGAAGGACATTAGCCAGTGTAATGTACCAACATTGTAACAGTCACCTTCCGTAGTGTATCGTATCCTCGCTCCCAGCATGACCCGGCCAGCAGGCTTAGGCAAGATGAAATGAACAATAAAAATGGTCGTCACAGGCCCGACAATCTTCGTATATTCATGTTTAAACTACTTGCAAGGGATGCTTTCCTTTAATATAATCCCTTACAATATATAAGCCTGTAAGATGTATAACTAAAAGAGATCATGCCCCCACGATGTATACAACAATGAACACACACCATTGCAGTTGAATGCTAATAACAAAGGAGCACACCAAGAAACTATGTGTTACACGTATTGCTGAGATACTTACACCCCATGGGCTCACGCTATAACTAAAGCTAATGCTGCTAGGGTATACGAGAAAGCGGATGCAACTATACTATGAACTCATTACAGAATGCGCGAGAGTGCACGTATCATGTGTGAATGTTTGAGCCTCTCATATGCCGCCACCGTCACAAACGGCGGCGGATTGTTTTTTGTGTACCCCACTGATCTAACCACTACCTCATTTACCGGGAATGTATATGCATGTAACTGAAACACTGTAGCTGCTAGAGTGTAATGTACAAATATGATGCTCGATCTAGGTATAATCAAAACGCATCCAGCAAAGGTTAAAAGCATGTTTTGTCGTGATTTTAAATAAGTATTATAGAAAGTGTTCAAATATTTGCAATGTCTTTTACTTGTATTCAGCAACGCACGAGGGAGATACCTTTGTGAAATACTTGCAAGGCCATTCCCCCTCCCACCCTGTGAAGACTGCCAAAGGCATGAGAGCAGAGACCGCGCCGCGCTGCTTTACCTCCCCCAAACTAGCCTGGAGCTTCAAAGACTTGTAACCCCCACTGTAGCACCCAAGGCCACCACCCGCCACCTGCATTATTTACAGCACAGCAGTAAACCTCTGCCTGAACGTACGCGCCCCCTCGTAAACCTCACAGCCCACCAGACCACCTTAGACTTATGGCCCTGTGCAATAAAGACGCCCAACACTTTGACAACACACAGCGGAACATCCATAACAACTTCTAACAAGGCAGAAAGACATGTACCGCCCGTGCCAGGCCCTGAAGCTTAGCCCCTCGACCTATGGCCCCGGTCAACAGGACACTGGTAACCATGCCCTGACGTATTGCCTCCAGTCCCCTCACAAGGTGCATTCCTCCTGTGTTGCATTAACCTGTTGCATAACCTATTGTAAGATTTACTGAAGAAGATAGTACTAGAAATGTTTGAATGACTGCGGTGTGCATGGCATAGGGCTAATAAGTCAGGAAGAGGCATTCATCTCTGCCACTGGTCACGATGGCCCCACAACACCGCCTGGATGAACTCCGCCACCCGGCCAGGCCCAGCCCAACCCACGAGGGCGACCCGTGACGTCCTTCAGCCAAGACCAACCACGCCGCAGCAGCACCTATAGTTAGTCGTCGCCACCCAATCCCAATGAACTTGTGCCCCCTATAGTATGTAGGTTTTGATGACGTTTTTTGTAAATATATACGCCTGTCTTTGCTATTGTCAGACAGAGCGCTCTCGGAGTTTGCAGAGTTCTTTGCATGCCCAATTCTGATTGATAAACTCCCATTTACGCTCACCTGCACTCTGTCTTGGCCTTATTCCCATTTTGGGAGAGTCCTTCATTGTCTCTCATTGCGGGGAGGATCGTGCTGTTTGGGGACGCTTGCCTTCACTATTCCACGACTTCCCCGTCCTGAGCCGCGACTCCAAGAGCTAGCTGGCCTCTGCATGCTACTGGCTGTTCGTTGCGTCTTACAATTCTGGCTCTGCCCTACCCCACCCTCACACACACAATGGCTTAGGGCGGTGACCTGGGCTTGGGACACAGAAGAGATTTGGGCCCTGATTCATAGATTATTTGCGCCAAAAAAAACAGGATTTGTGCGCCATTCTGCTTGCAAATCCCTGTTTAACAAATGCGGAGTGGCGGGCAGAATGGCGCACAAATCCCTTTTTTTCCAGCGCAAATAATCCATGAATCAGGGCCTTGGTCTAGTCAACAACTGACACATTCAAGACCCAGGAATATCTGGCTGAAGTTTCGTTCCTTCAAGGCACCTTCCGACACAGACTCTGACTCTGTATCGCTGACCTCCCGCTCCCCTTTGCCCGCTGGGGTTTGAGCTCCTATTGACTCAGATGTCTGTTACCCTGCTGTGCCTCCTGTGCTGTTACATTTGGAGCCAAAGAATGATGGTTGTCCTACTGATGTGTTCCGTAAATTGTCATTGCTCGCCCATGTTGGGCCTCTGCCAGTACTCTGTTGTATCATCAAGCTAAATAAAATAAAGGTTTAAAAAAAAAAAGTAAAGTTCGCCGTCCGGTGTCCAAATCCTAATCTGCCTTCCACAAGCTAAACTAAACATAAGGCGAAAAGGGGAAGTGTCTCTTGGCTGCCAACCTGCAGCCCAGGTTTGCAGTTCATAACAAAAGTTCCAAAAGGGTGTAGAAAGCAAGCAACAGTTCCACAAGACCTAAGGGGTTGTTTCCATTTCCCCAGAGTCTTTCCAGCTTTATCTCCACAAGACTCAAGGGGTTGTTTCCCTTTCCCCAGAGTCTTTCCAGCTTTATCTCCACAAGACTCAAGGGGTTGTTTCCATTTCCCCAGAGACTTTCCAGCTTGATCCAACATCGTATCTGTGTCTTTAACAGTTAAGACAAGTCTTTATATTTACTTGATAAACCGGACTCCCAGGTCCTGCAACAATAAAGAATGGCCTGGACCCCTTTGCCAAGCCTAGTTGAGGGCTCCAGACCCTATTCTCAGTACCCCTCCCCTTGACACACTCTCCTGCCAAGTCGGGTGCCTGCTGTTCTCTTTCTCTGTATACACTTCCACCCAGCGTCTTGGTTTACTATCCCGCCAACATCTCTGAGTATCCCTTGTTCACACAAGCTCCCTATTCTTCTTCCTTGCGATTTGGGGTATACTTGCTCAAGCTGGGCCCAGACCCCCTTCATGTGACTGTTCACAAAGTTCTCTTTGTTCCACAGCTTTGGTTTACTCTCCTGCCAAGGGCTGTGAATATTACTTCCGTATGCAAAGTTTGTATTTCCCTCTGTTCCTGGTCGGTGGATGTTTTTCTTATGTGGGTCCCAGACCCCCTTCTCTTCTTCTCTAGGTACAACGCTCTCTTGGCCTGATTTTCCTTCGATCCACAGCCTTGGTTTACTCTCCTGCCAAGTACTGTGAATGCCGCTTTTATATGCACAGTTCATATCCCCCTTCATTAATGGTAGGAGTATGCCTTCCTTATTTGGGCCCCAGATCCCCTTCACTTGGTTACTCTGCCCTGGTGAATATTGCCCTTCTGCTTTGCTTTTAGCCTCTTGCACTCTCTGGGTCTCTGCAGCCCTGATGTTAGTCACCCTTGTACCTGTAGGGTATTGGCCATCACGTTCTGGCTGTTTGTGGGTCTCCCAAGAGCTTTGGTGGCTCTCCTGGCTTCTCTTGACCTTCTCTGTACCTTCTCCGGTCTTCTGTGTCCCTTCTCTGCAGCTTTCTGGAGGGTTTGTTGCACGCCAGCATCTTCGGTTACCGGCGGGCGGCTTGCCTCGCCTCTTGTCTGCATTCTGCATCGCAGACCTCCTTAGAGCATGCTTCCCACCAGCAGCTACCATTCTGCACTCGGGATCTGCACAGGCTGTGCTGTGCTCTCGGTCCGTGCTGGACCGAAGTTGAAGATACCATCTGTCTCTTCCCTCTCTTGCTTTAAATGACAGCGGCCAGTAGGAGTGCCTAGGAGACTAGAACGTTTGTGTTGGTTCTGGTGAGTGATCATCACTCCTCATGGCCTCTTCCTCGTCCCAGTTGTTCTCATTTGAGATATGCTACTACAGCACATAGAAGTAATAGGTAATTGTGGATTGGTGGGGTCTCGAGGGAAGATAGGATGGCCAAGGGGATACTGCATTCTCCTGAAGTGGTCACTACTCTCAATGGGGTGCTCCCTCCCCATGAGATTCTCCTGCTGAGTACCACCCCAGGGGGACTATCGGGTAGCAGCCTCACCGCCCTGGCCTCATGGAAAGAAGCTTTGCCATATAAAGCAGTGACGACACCTCAGGATTTATCACAGTTGTCATACTTGCTTTGCCTACATATTCTTGGTTATTCAAACAGAATATAACCTAATAATCAGAGATAATAATTTCAGTTTTAACATGTCTCAAACAGATCAGCCTTTGTCCCTGGGACAAAACTCAAACCTTTATTCAATACAGAAATGTAATCTTCTGTTTCAATGTGTTTAGATGGGTTGATAATTGGTGCTATCATGTCTGCTGCTTGCCTGTTGCCTTCTTTTTCACTGATGTAATTGTATCCCATATACAGAGGGCCCTGGACGTCTCCTGCTTTTGCCTCATCTGCCCCCTCCCTGAAAAATGTATAGGGGTTACAACATCTGAGCATTAGATGTAAACGGAATAGGATCTCTCTTCCTAATTCTTCTGGGTCGTTCCCACTAGAGCAGATGTATCAGAAAACATGACATATCGTTTCATTTGCATGTTGGATCTATCTATTAGTTTATTTTGTTCTTGATAAAACTCTATATGTAAATATTGATATGTTTTTCTTCCTTATATATTTCTATATTGGGGGCGTGGCTAGAGAGCCATGTAGGAAGACGTGTCTTCCCTGAAGCTCCTGCGGATCCTCAAGTTATCCTCAAGAAATACTGTGAGTAAACTGTTGATGTCGTTCAAGATTGAGGGATCCTGTGTATGAAGCCTCGGGGCATGCTGAGATAAAATGTGGCGATGACTTGTGGAGCGGCTTCGATGTAGGCAGCTGTTAAAGATCTTCAAGCTCTCCTCTGCCATGCTGGGAAGATGGCCGCCGCCTGGCAGACAAAAGATTTATAACAAATACGGGCGGACCGTGCGCCCCATCGCGGAACTCCTTCAAAACTCCTGTTGGATGAGGTACATCGTCGGCCGTGAGTGCTTTGGCAGCGGAATTAAGATTAGTGCTCGGATCAGAGCACGTGAGAGGTACGGCCCGCAGTACAAACAAGTCTCATGAGACTTGGAGCAGGAGCCTGAACAGCCCCTGCAGCAAACCAAAACTATGACACAGCAGGCGCGATGAGACTGCACCCGCACAAGGATACATGATTGCCTTGGTCTCGGGAGCCGGCGTGTGCTGACTAAAGAACGTTCCACTTTGATGTTGGTGTGCGGACAATAACGAGGATACAAAGTATCTTGCGGTGTTCACCCGAAGTGAGTCTGCCACATCAGATTGATCACTAAAAGCAGTGCTGACACACAGACTCTGTGAAATGTGATGGGGCATGCAGCGGCAGACAGCCTGTTACGAGTCTGCTGAGTGCCCACAATGTGTCCTGAAACACTTGGCACTGGGCGCGCGAGGTCCATGAGCAGGGCTGGTGGGCCGGCTGCAAGATAAATAGTGGCCCGTTGAGGAGATACCCACACTGAATGCCATTTGTGTGGCAGAGGCTCAGACCAGGGCCCACAAAGACACAGGAGAGCCCCCGCTCGATGTAATTGTCTAGGCGGGGATATATCTGGAGACAGAGCTGCTGGCTGCCTCAGCTCCTGCAGTCACAGGAGGATAGGGCTCTCAGGGCCCTCCATAGCCGGTGGTGGCACATAAGGGGACAAGAACACATGAAGGCTGGATAGCTAATACTGGGAAGCACCTTGCTGGTCAGTCACAAGTGGGGAAGTGCAGTTGGCAGTGGCAATATGGAAGGCATACAGCCTGTGTAATGGCCCCAAGCTGTGGATGAAAGGCGGCGCGGCTGCTGCAAGACGACAGAGGAGGTAAAAAAGACAAGTGGACACAGTAGGGAGTGGACAGTAAGAAATAATAACCAAAATAAAAGAAAAATTGTGCACCAGTGGGCACAGGGATGGTGACCCGAGACTCCTCAAGGTTACACTGTGTAGAAAGGGGACCACGTGTCACAGATGGACGTCACCCCTCAAGAATAAACACGCAGAAACTCCCTGCACTGAACTGCCTAACCTTTGACGACAGGGGTGCGTTCACCATATACAGAGACAACAGATAAATTCCCCTCACGCACAGAAGAATGACTACCAAGCAGCCCAAAACCAAGGGAAAACAGTCTTCCATAGAGGAATTCGCCAAGGCATCACCAACGATGGAAGGGGCCAAGTCGAAGGGCCTGTCTGCACAGGAAGCTGGAGCTGTTGGCCGGAATGACCAACAAATACTAGATGCTATAGCCGAACTAAAGGTATTTTGGGAAAGCAAGATGGGTGCCGCCATCTTGGAATTTAAGACCTCACTCGAGTTCAAAATCAACGCAGTAAGTGTGGACGTCAATCTACTACGACAAGATGTCCGAGTGCAAGCCGAGCGCACGGGAAACTTGGAAAAGGAGGTGAAAGCCAACAGAAGCACATGCTCGACCAGTGCCAAGGAGATCCACACGCTGCAACAACAAGTGGGTAATCTCTAAAGCCGAGCTGACGAAGCAGAAGGGCGCGTACGTAGAAACAACGTGCGCATTGTGGGGCTTCTGGAAGGCGAGGAAGGATCAGACCCAACAAGTTACGTCAAGAGCATGTTATTGCAAGAGATCCCCGGCGTAGCGCTCAGCCAGGGGTTTGCTGTGGAACGCGCGCATATGGCCCTGGCTAGGAAACCGCCACCGGGAGCCCCCCCTTGGCCGATCATCGCCAAGATACTGAACTATAAAGACAGAGAGAAGGTCCTGGAGCATTTCCGCAAAGGGTGGACGATTAGCAGAGCATCAGCAACCATCAAGGCGTACCCGGACTACACCCTCCTGGTGAAGAGACAGCAAATTAACTATGTGGCGGTCCAAAGGATGCTGCGAGAGGCGGGCTACAGATACATGTTACTGTATCCGGCGAGGTTGAAAGTGCTCCATAAAAACAAAGCCCTTTTTTCGACTCACCAGAGGATGCTATGAAGTGGTTGGACGCAAGGAACTGCCCGACGGGGCCAGGAGACCAGGCGGCGCGGGAGACAGAGAAGTGAATCGACACCTTCACAGGGCCAGATGCACGGACATCTGGGCCTATGAAGATAAGTATGGCACATATATTGGCCTTGGGACTAGCCTATAACTGAGCATTAGCTCTGAACCCCCGATTTAGAATATATGTGGACATTAGTTGTCGGGGGTTGGGGAATTTACGCAGTGCTTACATATGGGAATGTATCAGAAACTGTAGCTTAAATGCAGGATCTAAGGAGGCGCACCTTTACCCCCCCAGTAAGTAAATTAGTTAGGATATTAGTAGTATAGTATCTCCCTGCTGGGTTCTGAGTATCGGCTAAGCCGTAGAAAGGGACTAGATGCGGAGTAGCCTGAGATCCAGGGATCAATTGGGCAATTTGTTGGGGAGTTGGGGCAGTTGGGGACAGGATGGGTGGGGGGTGGGAAGGGAGTTGGGGGAGTTGTAGTGTTAACTGTTAAGTGGGGCAGGGAGGGATCATTTAAGATGGCACAGGAGTTCAACATGGAAGGTCCTCAAACACAACTAAATCTACACAGGAAAAGGTGGGGGAGGTCGGCGGGCGGAGTAGGATATAGCGGAAATGGGGGACCTTAGAATTGTGACCTGGAATGCACACGGGTTAAACACCTACATTAAGCGCAACAAAGTCATGACGTATTTACGCCAGCAAAAGATAGATAAAGCAATGCTACAGGAAACCCACTTAACCAAAGAGAAACTAGAGTTGATGGAGAGGAAGGGGAAGGGGACCATAATGGGGGCCACATACTCTGTATATGCTAGGGGGGTCCTTATATGGATTGCGCCCCATGTCCCGTTCAAACTGTTGCAACGGGAGGTAAGAGAAGATGGGAGAATGGTGCTAGTAAAGGGGATAGTGTGCAATAAGGTGGTCAACTTGATTAACATTTATGCCCCGAACAATGATACTGCACTTTATGTTAGAAATCTGTATGCCACCGTTAGCCCATACATGGAAGGTGCAGTCATAATAGGAGGGGACCTTAACTGTACACTAGACCCCAAGATGGATAGGTCAGACGACAAAATAACCAAGCCTAGCCTGGCTGCAAAGGCCCTGACCACACTCATACGAGAATTCCAGCTCACTGAAATATGAAGGAAGCTTCACCCCAAATGTAGGGGGTATTCACATTATGCAGCTCCACATAATTTATACACCAGATTGGACTACATACTAGTGTCTAGCTCCATGGTGGAAGAGATTAAGGAGGCGGGGTACAAAGCAGCAGTACTATCGGACCACACGCCACTGTTGGTGACATGGCAGTTCTCACCGCCTAGGCCTAGGATCCCAACATGGAAACTTCATGCAGAAGCACTGAAGGATACCATGTTCAGGGAAGACCTATGAAAAGCAATACAGGAATACTTTGAACTAAATGCTGGAAGCGTTGCGTCAGCCGACACACTCTGGGAAGCATTCAAGGTAGTAATAAGGGGGGCAGCAATATCAAAGGCGACTGGGCTGCTGGGGGGCATAACGGCAGATTTGCAAACCACAGAGAGCGAGACTGAGGCAAAAATGCAAGAGGGCCTAGACTCCCCAGAAAAGACAGAGGCTATAAGACACTTAACCGAAAAATGTGAATCCCATTGGGAGAGATTATGTAACCTCAACTATAGGAATACATAGAGAGACAGCATGCGGAAGGAGATAAACCAGGCAGACTATTAGCCTGGTTATGTAAAAGTCAGACCCCGTGACAGGTGATCCGGGAGATGTGGCGCGAAGATGGGCACTCGAGGACACACAAGAAGGAGTAAATGAGTGCTTTCAGACATACTATCATAAACTGTACACCGATAAAAGAGAAGTAGAAGAAATTGACATAAACGAAGTATTGGATGACATCCTACCCAGGCTAAAGGTAGCCAATAGAGAACGGCTCGAGGCACCACTGGAATTGGAGGAGCTGGAATATGTAATCTGTAACCTGCCCACCAATAAGGCGCCGGTAGCCGATGACCTCCCAAGCAAATTTTATAAAATATATATGGCAGACCTGCTTCCTCCACTGTTGGCCATGCTAAACGAGGCGTTCGAACAGGGTAGGCTGCCAGAGACTCCGAGGAAAGCAGTCATCGTTCCGCTCCTCAAGCAGGGCAAAATAGATCATTGTCAATGTTAAACCAGGACAGTAAAATCCTCACCACGGTGATGGCAAACAGATTGAAACCACTGATAAGTGCCCTGATACATCTTGACCAGACAGGATATGTCCCTCAGTGGAGCATTCCTGATAACCTTAGGAGATTATACCATGTTATAGACCGGACCCCTGGAAGCTCCCAAGAATTAGCGATAGTCTCACTAGACGCAGTCAAGGCTTTTGACTCGGTTAAATGGTCCTGGCTACTAGCGGTCCTAAAGAAGAGTCCGGACAGGGTTGGTGATATCGGAAAGGTGGACGCTAGGCAGGGGAACTACACAGGGCTGCCCCTGGTCCCCAATGCTGTTTATTCTAGCGCTAGAGCCCCTGGCGGCATACCTCAGACATCAATATGGGGAGGTGGGCATCACAACGAAAGGTGGAAAGCACTTGATATCACTGTATGCAGATGACATGTTGTTGTATCTAAGTTATCCTGAAGAAAACTTACAATATATACTAGAGGTACTAGATCGATATGCACTAGTATCGGGTATAACGGTAAACCCACGGAAGTCCATGATATTCCCACTAGGAAGATATATAGGAACGCCTCAAGATAGGTTACCGGTGTTACAGATTGAATGGGCGGTAGACACCTTTAGATACCTGGGGATAAATGTGTATCACAAGGTTGAAGATGAACACAGGAATAATACAGAGCAGGCAGTAGAAGGGATTCAACGCAGTATGACATTCTGGGGAGAACGGCATTGCTTAAAATGATAGTATTGCCAAGGCTGCTACACAACTTTGCAAATGTCCCGTACCTGATACCTAAACGCTTTTTTAATAAACTCCACATCATGTGCAGAGGGTTCATCTGACATAATACTAGGAATCAGGTAGCCCTATGGAAAATACAAAATCCACATGATCGGGCGGATATTAAACTACCCAATTGTGAGGTGTATTACCTAGCGGGCCAATTACAATACATAGCTAGAGGGCTCTCCGAAGACACCACTTCGGAGTCCAGACTATTGAGGGCGGAATGTACACCATATTTCTTCTATATTCTTCTTGAATGGATGTGGGTTACTGAGCCCCTGAAAAGTAAGAGAGCGGCACTACCGACCCTGGGAAGGAAGATCTGGCATAGGACCTGTGTAATGCTGGGAAGTTGGACACCGTTCTCCCCGCAGGTCCCTTTGGTGACATTAAAGGGGATAGATGATCAATTGAGATGTGCTATAAGGGAACACTGGGAGCCGGTAGGGGTGACAACAGTAGGAGATGTGTGGCAAGGAAATGGCAGAATAGAGTTTGATAGCTTAAGCGAAGACACAGGCCTACATAGTGGGCAGTATATCACATATGTGAGGCTGATGGCAACGCTAAAAAAGATGTGGTCAGAAGTAGAACTGACCCAGCAGCCAGGCGAGGCTATAGAAATGTTCCAAACGGTGTCAGATGGGGATCATGAAGTCTCCAGAATTTATGATATACTGATGTCTAAAGTAGGAAAGGAGACAGTTCAGACGAGGAGGGACTGGGAAGAGGAAAGTGGGGAAGCAATAAGCGATGGGCTATGGGAAAGGGCACAAGGGTACCACAAAAAAGTGTCGAGGAACGCCCGGTTACAACAGATTCAATTGTATATTACTCATGAGAATACGTGACCCCCAAGAGAATTGCTAAATTCACAAATGCGGCTACACAGCGATGCCCGATATGTGGGGAAGAAAATGCCGGGATGGTACACATGTTCTGGGCTTGCCCCGAAATTGCAATATACTGGAGGGAAAAAGAAGATCGACAGGCTCCCAAAGGGATTGAAATAGTGGTAGACTGAATGTGGGCATGTATGATAGGGGGCTTCCCTAGACCGCGCAAACTCAAGCACGTGTGCAAACTCAAAGACCTGGCCTATATTTTAGCGAACAGAAGGATAGCCAAGGGATGGAAAGCTCAGGCGAGACCCAATGAAGATGCCTGGTGGAGGGACCTTCTGAAGTGGGCCAAGGCTGAAACGGTGGTCTTGAGGGAGGCAGCATGTAGAGGAAACAGAATTGTTGTTGGCGTGGCAGCATCTGATTGCATCTCTGACGGGTCTGGGACCCGAAGAATTGGACACAGATAGCTCCCTGGATTATGGAGAAGAAGAGACAGTTGTGAACTAGTGGACCGGGTTGGCCTTTTAACAGTGTCTTTAAAGAGGGGGAGGGGGAGAAAAAGAGGGGTGTTGGGGTTTGAGTAGTTTATGCACCATGTTAAGGTGCACTGTTTGTTTGTTATGAAACCAATAAAATGTTTACAAAAAAAAATATTTCTATATTCATCTTCAACATCCATATCTTTTGTCTATAATCAACTGTATGAACTTCCTAATCTCTTCGTTGATTTTTTTCTTTATTATTCTTTGCATCATCAATTAGTGAGTTTTCATTAATTCTGTCATTTGCAACTTATTTCCTTGTTTCTTTATTTCTTCCTCTGCTGTATCAATTATGAACATGATCCAATCACAACTGCATTTGTTGCCCACTCCACTCCAGTTAGTTTTGAACTTGGGGATGTCAATAAAGACCCTTGGGATATTTTTTACTTGTAACCCATCAGGAATTATTCCCGCTTTCAAATATTCCAACATGAATTTACAGTATAATTCCGTACGTGACAATGTTTTCTTTATTTGCAACAATACATCAAGATCGTTATCTACATTTTATCCTGATGAAGGCCGAAAAACAGTGTATCGACCTCTTTTTTTCTCCTTAGGAATGACATTAAATGCCATTTGGTATAAGGAGTGTTCGACAAAATTTAAGAAGGACTACCAGGAGGAGAATGAAAATAAGATCCATGTTGATATCCACTCCTGTGTTGAGAGATTAGATACACTGATTCAATTGGAGTTCATCTCACCATCTATTTTTAAAGACATTCATTGTTATCGATCTGATGTATCATTTCTGACGATGTTGTTTCACATTTACAAACCCCACAATAAAACATGTTTTAAAATTTGGTGTTTGGGATATTTCTTCTTAAAGAATGAACAATAGAACATTCAGAATGGATGGAATGATTATTTGCACATACGGTTCCACATTGTGATACGCATGTCATCTCCAAATGTATACAAGCTACTTACCCAGAGTATATGACTTCAATTTCCATGCACATGCTGGAGGGATTCCCGCAAAGATCTGTCCTAATACCCTTCCTTTTCACCGTTTACGCCATGTCATATGGACAACTCTTCTCCGCTTTTGATTTCACCTATAAGCTATTTTTAGGGGACATCAAAATGATTTATGTCTTTACCCCTACCTACAGTTGCTGTATCCAATTGTCTCCCTGCCACCCACCTCTACATATCACTTGGATAACCGGTGCTCAATTACTCCAAACTGAAGAAATTCACTTCCCTACTTTAAGTGCCCTGCCCCACCTCCTATCCCCATTTCCTTTCATCAGATCGCCTAATGACATCTCCCAAGTCGTGCAACCTCCGGGTAACCTTTGACAGAAATCTAAAGCTCCAAAACAAACGTCATTACCACAACATCCATGATTGTTATCATGAACCTCCTATACATCTCTTCACATGTCACTTATCACTTCATTAAAATCTAGGATTATAACGTCACCCGGGTTAGCCCCCCATTTTCATGATCTTTTACAAAAATTGATCTGTTTCCTTAGATCTCTGTTAGATCTGGTTTGATCAACCATTTTTGAAGTTAGATCTGCTACAGAACAGGAGTTATAAGCAATTATTTAGTGGGGGGCTAACCCATAGCTAGCCCCCCTCAATAAAATAATTTACCAAAATGAAGAAGAATGTATGCAATTTGTTAGATCTTTGTTAGATCCGGTATGATCAACCATTTTCTATGTTAGATCTGCTACAGAACAGGCATTATAGCCATTTATTTGGAGGGGGGGGGGCTAACCCGTAGTAAGCTAGTTGGCCTCTACTCAACCAAAAAATTCAAAAAAATTGGTGTCATTGGTTAGATATACGTTAGATCCGGTAGTATCAGGCATTTATCTTGTTAGATCACACACTGCTGCTGAAATGCTTGGTGGCAAAGGTGGGGGGCTGGCCCCCCTCAACAACATTTTTGGAAAAAGGTAATTCATTTCAATACATATTTGTTAGATCTGGTAAGATTAACCATTTTCCATGTTGGATCCGCTACAGAACAGGAGTTATAAGCAATTATTTAGAGGGGGGAGATGGGGCGGCCCGCCGCAAATAACCACGCTGACTTATGAGAAGTCCAAGGGTGTTTATTTCGATAAAAATTGTCAGAATGGTGGCTTCTCTCCTTAATTCTCTTGGGTCTAAGGTACTGGGAATGATTGGCGCTAGGGCCATCCCTCTCCTCTCTCGACTTCCCTGGGCGTGGAACACACCTCCCAGCCCCAGACATCCCTATCGGGCTGTTAGTAATCTTCAGATTGGTAAACCCTATCACCCTCTCTGTCCTCTACTTCTCTACTCTTCAGGGGTTTGCCCTAATATGATGGCTATTTGACTTCTCAGGGAACTACTAACTTTTCCTCTCCTATTATTGGTTAGTCTCTCTGGCAATAGGGAATGGTGCCTTCTTTCACACTGCGTCAAGTACACTCCTTTCACAACCTCTCACTCCTGACCCTTCAGTAATCTGACCTTGTAAGCTACTCTCCTCCCACCACGTCACTCTCCCTTCAAATCTCTTCATCCACCTTTCCACCTCCACCCTCTGATCTCACTTCCTTTCCCACTTCTATTCTTTAACGCTTCTACTTCCAACTATCCTTCTACTTCCGTTATTCCTTTTCCCGCCTTCCTCTCACTCTACTTCCCCACCTCTTGCTATTCTCCTTGTTATAATTTCTGTCTCATTTAATGCCAATAGCCCCTCCTAACATTCTACTAACTGTTGCTCATCCCGCTCTACTACTGTTCCTATTTCCCTAATACCACAACCTCTTTCTACCACCTTCCAGGTTACTCAGAGATATTGTGCCCTGCACACCACTCTCACTGTTACGGACACCCAGGGATATGGTGCCTTTCCCACCCCCTACTAGCCCCTATTCAACCCTCAGGGACTTCCAGGGATATGGTACCCTGCTCACCATTCTACTACTAATGTGCTTTGCTCACTACTCCCACCACCTACTACTTTTACTCTCAACAACTACTACTGCTATGTCTGCTCCTACTACTCCTCCTACTCGATTTCTACTACTGGATGAGCGGTGGGCCAGTGGTGGAGCTGCCTGCCCCCGTTTCATTGGGAAGCCCTTTTTGCGCTTCTGCAGAAGATGGGTGGGTGGGCTTCCCAAGCTGAGCATCTGGAACATGTCCCTTTGAAAACCTCAACGGTCTTGGCTGACTCCCTAGTGGGAAGCTAGATGGGCCACTTTGGTGTCCCGCTGCATGGGTGGGTGGTACAGGCAGTGCTGTCTCTCCCCAGCCTCCTGCATTTGTAGGTTTGGGCTGATGTCTGACAAAAAAGTTGCCTGTGACTCCTGGGGGTGCACCACTTGGCTCACGCGTCTATGAAGCCCTGGTTTCCTCCTATGGCTCTACCTGTCTGAGGGTTGCTTGAATGTCAATAGCTCAGGGACATTCCCCGGGTGCATGGCTGAGGCAGTTGCAGAGACCCGTTCCCTTCATCTCCCTAAGGCCAGACTCTGATCAGCACAGTCGCAGGATCCCTGGACCCACTGCAGAGGCTTGTTGCTGGAGCATACTGGCCTCCATTTTCCCATCCCGCGGGATTGGGAGGGGCAGGCGCCCAGTGTGCCCTGGGGCAGCTGGCAATGCCGATTGTCACCATCTGTGGTGTCCCATGTCTGCCTGTATGGGACAGCCCTGGAGTGCAGGTCTTGCGACTGCATCCGATGGCCAACCCCTCCAAGGTATTCTTTGGCGCAGATCAGAACAGCATGCATACGGCTGTGCCAGAGGCACAGGGCTGAGGCAAACCTCCTCAAACAGCCCAGGCCCTGAAGCCGGCTGCCTGAACTTTGGTTCCCCGACCGTGACCTCAGATTAGACATGGCGACCTGCTGAATTGAAGCATAGTACTAAACGGAGGAAAAGAGACTAACCAGTATCCCCTCTCGAATGGCAAGTGAAGAGGAAAGAACCCAGTGCAGAATCCATGTACGGCAGCAGGGTGAGGCTGGTATCGCCCTGACCTCCCTGCATGCTGCGATCGGGTCATTTTGGAGTTAGGTTGTTTGGGAATGCAGGCTAAGTGGGTGGTAAATTTCATGTAAGGCCAAATACACACATGAGACCGATAGCCAACAAGTACCATAAGGGAAAGTTGAAAAGAACTCTGAAGACGCAGAGTACAAGAGGGTTTGAAACTGTGGAGAGGTAAATGGGTGGGGTCCACGCAGTCCGCTCGGAGGATTCATCACAGTGGGCAGGTTGGTTTCCCAGAATGGCAGTACCCCTCGTGGGATTGCCACCCGGGCCCACAAGACCCCTGCAGGTTGTATTTCTTCCAGGGTTGTGCACTGTGACTGGCTCTGGTTCGGCTGGGAAGGCTCTGTGATCCGGTAGAGACTGGCAGCAGTCTTGCCATGTCTGCGGGGCTGAGGGAGATTGACCGCTCTCGTGCCCTCCTCCACCAACCATCCCAGCCCCTGTTGGGGGTCACCTGGTGAGTGATGGGGGATGGGAACCCCTGATCCGAGTGCGACTGTCGACTGGGTTGGACTGTCCTTACTGCGCCACAACTGTTTGGTACTGCCGGGCAGGGAGGGCCACAAGGATGCCAAGAGTCTGCAGTGATATCAGTTACCCACCCAACCCATCTTCAAACACAGACCAAGAAGTCAAACATGGATGCGAGTCAGAGGCCAGTACCAAACCCTTGGCGTAATCAAGGTGAGGGCTGGTGCACACTTGATGTGGCTGAGGTGGGATACCGTTGTGGCGGGTGCACCACCGGCCCTCTAACCCTCTCTCTCGGGCAAGTGGAGCATGAGCATGTGTGATAGAACCCGCAAGAAGATGAACAATGCCTGGGCAGGGTAACCAGAGGAAACACTAGTGGAGGTCTGTAGCGCTCCTGATGTGCAAATCGGTTGTCCAATCTGCATATTGGGAAAAAAACAAATCAAACCAGCTAGCAGCTGGTTCCCTCTGAAGTTACCCTAAGGAGACCTGGTGCTCGTAAACCCCATTTTTACCTGGTAAAGCAAATTATCCGAGGTTTTGAAGGACATAATATCTCAACCTTTTCTCATACTTAAAATTGGCAAGAAGCCCAGCTCACAGGTGTGGAGCCAGGCCTTGAACACAGGTGCACAGTGGGCCACTTTTGGGAAGCAGTACTGGCACTGAGGGAGAACCTAATGCTGGGTTAAGGCAACCCATGCCAACACTCATCAGATCCCAGAAAAGGTGTTGGTCGATACAGACAGTAGGACGGTGGCCATGGAACATGGAATCTGCTAAGGAGTGAGTAACAAATCACCTACTTAATCTACTGGCCCTGAAATGGATGGAGCTGGAGCATCTGGCCCATACAAGGCCATCGTCAGTGCTCATTGTCGGTGCTGAGTGCCACGGGGCAAAGCCCTGATGAGTAGGAGGGCCGCTGTTGTGTGCACCGATGCCTGTGGCAAAGGTCTGGGTGGAACCACCACAGGTGCAGAGCTTGGTGGCAACATTTCAAAAGAGATCTTTAAAGGCTGAACTGGAGGAGGGTTCCATTTGGACAGCAGTTGAACATGGGTAAGTCGGTCCCAAGAGATGGGCGAGAGCCATTCGGAAGGGACGGCCGATGGCCTCCATTGACCTCAGCCTTTTGAAAGGGAGTTGGGTTTGGATTCCCAAACCAGGGGTGGCAGAGATGGGTGCTCTCATGCTGTACAGTGCAGTAACGCAAATGACCCCAGAGAAACTGGCGGGAGCCCTGGCCCTCTCAGGAAGGTCATCCTCCAAGTTGTTGAGGGCAGAGCCCGGACAGCTGGGGGTGGCACTGGGTAGACCCTAGCTGTCAAGTCACCATGTCCCATGAAGGACCTCTTCACCCAGTCCTGTTTCTGTTGATTACCCACACTACATGTTAATGTAAGCGGATGAGGAGATTATGTGAGCCCTGCGGTTGCCGCTGACGACCTGGCCCAGCCCCACTAGCACTTCCCTGGGACACCTACTGGACCGTGCCACCCACCTGGGTCTCCAGGTGCTGGGCTTGCTTAACCTCTCCCTCTGTGGCCAGACCTGTTGCTCCCCACCTGCTCTGGGGATACATCCCATTATGGAGGAGCCCGTCCAGCTCCCATGACACACATCTGTCCCACGGGGAGACACTTCAGCCTGGCTGTGCCAGGTGCGACTCTGTGGCCATATGGAAAGTTTGGCCCAGTCGAAGAACCAGATAGCCTGGGACCGACTACCACATGGCTGTGCAGCGATGAGGCTGTGCCTGCCTTAAGGCCACCATCCAGGGTCTGGGGCTGAAGCTGCCATCCGCAACCAAGGCCCACCCTCTCTTCCCTGACTCCCATGAGTTGACTTCTTCCACTCCGCCGTTGGCTGGGCCAAACCCATCTGGTCTGCTGGGCTTACCGAAAAGGGGGAACACACCTCGATGCTCATCCCACATCCCCAAAGGTGCACCCAGGATACATGGGAGTTTCCTGTGCACAGTGTGTTGCAGGAGGATGAGTAAGGATACAGACCCTTGTGGTACCAGCACTGCGGCAGCTCAATTGATGAAACTGTGCCTCAGAGTATAACTACTAACAGATTACAGTGAGGTAGCTGCTCTGCCACTCACAAACACCTGACCCAGAATTAGGTTGTCTACAAATCATCATGTACCACATTCCCCACAAACATGAGTTGCACGACGGGTGAGAGAGGTTGACCACTTGTGTCCCCAAATGAGCCATGATGCAAGCAGCTCTATACTCTGGCACACAGGCTGGCTATCTCAGGCTAACCGAGGCACTACAGTGATGGGTTACCATCACTGTTTTGGGGGGACACTGACTTTGTGGCATTCAGTCATAATCACACAGATGGCAGCGTTGCCCCATTTCTTCCTTAGCCATATGTTGTATGATAGTGGGTTGAGGTTGTTTGGCCTGCAAAACCTGCAATCATTTGCCTCAGCAGATTAAACTGGGGTATCTGAGTGCCAGCTATCCTAAGTGAAACACCAGAGGCAACCAGACACTAGATGTCTGATTGCTCATCTGACCCTATACCCATGCCGTACAAACGACTAGTATGTCAGGACCGCTATGGACCTCCACCACAGTACCCTCTGCCATGACCCTGCCCAGGCATAGTGCACCATTTCTCAAGTCCTATCATGAACACTCCACATGGCGATGTTATGTGGTCCAGGTACACTGAGGACAGGCCACCCCATTTGACAGTCGCACTAGAAGCAGGGGTCTCTTTCCCCTGTCTGCCCTGGTGACCCCTAAAAGATGCTGGGATGGTTGCAGGGGGAATGGGCTGGTGCTTAATCACTCCTGGCCAGGTGGACATCTTGAAACTGGAGCCAGGGGTCAGTGGCACTCTTCACCAGAATAGATAGTGTGATGAATGCCAGGGTATTGTCACTGCTTCCATGGAGGAAGGCCCTTTCCATGAGGCCAGGAAGGTTTGGTCGCTACCCGTTAGTCCCCCTGGGGGTGGTACCCGGCGGGTGGATCTTGTGGGGAGGGAAGCCCTCCATTGGACCATTGGTGATCACCTTGGGAGAATGCAGTATTCCCTACTTCATTTCTGTCCCTGCCTTCCTTTCACCCCACTCAGTACCCTATTCTACCCCACATCTCTATCTATGTAGAGATGAAGAAACCAAGTCCCAAAAGACTACTGGGATGAAGAAGAGTGATACTGATCTCTATAATGATCATCAGTTCAGTACTGTGAAGAGGAGGTACGGTGGAGCAATGAGCGTACTTGCCAACCCTACTGATTTAGTCAGAAGGCTACTGCTTTTTAAGAAGTCCTACCGCCTATAGATTTGGATGACAGATCCGACCGCTTTTTACAGTGCCAGGTAATTTATGTGACTCTAAGGCCATTAATCTGTCTGTGCGGTGGGCGGGTAAGTGATACATTTCAGGGATGGGCTCAGATCAATCCACTGACCTGACAGCTACATGACTCTGCCCTGCACTCTTGCCGGGACAGACCTTAGGTGAAACACCAGTGAAGGCAAGTGACAGAGCGTACAACCATCACACAGCATCTGCCTATCAGACTGAGGAGGGCATCAGTCTCCATGTTGTTCAGTGTTCAACCTGCACTGTAGGAATAAGTATGTACTGCCAGAGCTGCTGCTTCAGAGCAGTGGTCAACGTTGCCTACCAGCTCTGTGTGATTATTTTCTGTGAAGTTAGGTAATTGAATTTGGTGTTAACTTACCACTAACCATTATACATTTTAAACGTTTGAGCATCTTTCCGTGTTGTGCTGTTTGATGGGTTGCGCATTTTAGAATGCTCCAGTTGTGGCAACAATGCATGTTTTGAAATTTCCTGTGATGTCATTGTTATGCTAAGTATTATTTTTGAAACTTTAAAAATCCACATCTTTTTGGTCACAGAATATTGGCAAGTATGAATGAGGAATACTTATAGGAACCAGAAAACACAGTCTAGTTGCAGGAGTCTGCCTATTGGTTACCAGGACTACAGATTAGAAGAAGGACTAAGCCATACATCAAGCCTGCCCGGATGAACCGAGAGCAAAGTTTGAATACCGCAGACAGAGAGACACGAGAAGAATCTGCAGACCAGGATGATGGTGGAGTGGAGACTCTGTCTCCAAAGGTGCTACCAAGAACCGGCAGACCACGAGAAAACAGAAAAGAACTGTGGAAGATTTGGGAGACCTCCTGGAGGGAAGCCTTGCAGCCTGTCTCGCTGAAGGCGAAGCAGAGATGCGGATGACAACGGCTGCTGAGGGAGGAAGATCTGAAGGCTGTCCAGAGAGTCGAAGGAGCCAGAGCATGATGCCATGCTGCGGGAACCCCAAAAACAAGGTATGGGTGCTGCCTGCGTGCATGAGTGGGGTTGGGAACCGAACAGGGGGATCCTAAGTAGGGTGGGTGTTCAGATGGATTTCTGAACTCTGACCTGGTGGGTAGAGGTTCAGAAGGCCAGCCTAGTTTCTTGGAACAGGGTAACTTCTGGACAAGCCAGACCAATCAAGGTAGCATTGGTGGTGGTCAAGACTAGGTCTCAGGAGGGGTGAGGGTGATCGAAAGCCTACAATGAGCCCACACAGTAAATGACACTACAAATTACTCTGTCAGGTGTATATATCAAAAATACATATGCATTTATTAAAGGCCTTTTAAATCATACACAAAGCAAATCTCAGCTGTAATAACTAAACCAACACAACACTACTACTAAACATATATACAGTCACCAATGCCCTAAAGGAATAGTACACAGTAAGGGGCCTCAACCTGTAAAGAAAGGGAGCATACAGTGCAAATATTGTTTAGGCAGTCCTTCACTATTCAAACCCTAACTGAGAGGCAGTCCAATCCCTAAGATGAGTGGAACCTTGTGCTCAAAGTACTTTCATTGCTGGTGCACTCGATCATGCTGTTGAGCCAAAACAGGGTCTCTTGCAGGGGCTGTAGTGACTCAGGAAGGTGGGTGAGGCAGTAAATAATAAGTTCCCACTATTCAAGGAGGGTCTCCCCAAGAGGTCATAACAGGATCCAAGAGTTGGGAATAGCTCAGTAGCACAGGCTACCTCGATAAAGAATAGTGGCCCTCAGGGGACACTTGTGCGTAAAAATGGATGGATGCACCAGGGGCCACCGGTAAGGGTTGCAAGTACTCACCGACCCTCAGCGCACTCCGTACCAAATTTTGGCAGTCAAGTCCACTTCAATCGCAGGTTCAAATCCTGCAATTGCGCGGCTCTGCGGCTTTCAGTGGCTGCGTTTCAGGGATGATTCTGTGGCGGGACAGTGGCAATTCCTCTGCTCCTGATGAAGGGATCAGGCCAATTCCACTGCAGCAAGTCTGGGGACACAGTGGGGCACAGCAGCAAGGCACTCACGAAGTTCGTCAACACAGACGGGCAACACAGTGACCGCGTATGCTCGGGTTCAGGCATACTCTCCTAATTCCAGACCTAGGAATGCTAGGTGTACGAAACCCGGCAGGAGAGTGCCTTATACCCAGAGCCTGCAGTTCCCAATTGCTCAAGTGTCAACTCATGACGGCGGCGGTTCCAGGGCAAAGGTCCTGTGCAAGCTGGTCAGTTCACTGGTTGGTCCAGGAACACCTCAGAGAAGGCTTGCTTACAGGTTAAATTGGAGGGCCGAGACTAGTTAGTCCCACTATTTCAATAGGTCAAAGCAGCTTTGCGGTCCTTCTAGGTTCGATCAGAAACCGGGGTCCAACGGGACGACAGCGGGCTCAGCGTGCCAAACCTTCCAGCGGGTCACCAGCGGTTCCTCAGCTCTGCTTCTTGGTTTCAGGATACCCTGGCTCCTTTCCTAAGTTCGGTCTGAACTCAAGAGATCGACCTGGAATGGGTGTAAAATGCCTTCTCTCATCCAGAATCTCCTTCACGCCAAAACGAACAGGACCCAATGAGAGATCTGCTCCCATGCAGCCATCCCAGACATGGATCAATCACGGACCACAATGGTCCCAGCCATTCTCAGCACACCAGACATCCTGGCACCCAGGATGTGTATTGGATCTAGACAGTCCAGCCCACATCCTGGAGGCACACACACAAGGCATGCAGAAGTCCATGAAAGCTTCGGGTTGCGTGGGGGTCTGCATGACCAAATTAGGAATTTTCCGGGATCTTGTGGCATGGCCATTTTAGGCACTGGCCACTGTCCTAGGCCAAATGCGGTAAACGTGGTATGGACCATACAAAAGGGTTAAAAATACATCAAAGGTAACAGTTGCAACCAGCACTGTCCAAGGCACATTTGTACATTCACCGAAAGATCCTTTGAGGGTGTCTAGGGCCTTAAAAATGAAAAGGGGACCCCAGCGCACTGTACTGTAAGGTACTTTGTGCACTGATAAAATGTTGCTAACAAATAGCAACAAAGTGAAAGACTAAGGGGAACAAAGTCTCCCAGTACTGACTGTCTTAAGGGCATGTCAGCTTTCCACAACAAAATGAGCAAAAGCCCAGCGGAGTACAGCAAAAGTATGGGCTCCACTGGCAAAAGTCAGGCTAGGATGGTCAGACAACAGCAAAAAGTTGGGGGGGTTCACAACTGCAGGGAAAATGACACATAAATGGAAATCTTTCCTAGCAGTCGGGGACCCGAAATGAACTAAAGCTGATAATACATGGGTCAAGGACTCTAAGAGAAATAAGGACACAGTCATATGCTGCATCAATGGACACTTGGCAAGAGAAGAGTAAACCAAATGTCCCCGAGGGCCACTACAAAGGGATCTGTGACCCAAGTGAAACACAGAGGCAACCCCAAAACAAACAGGTTGAATACCCGAAAGAAACACAAGGGCAATGAAAAGCAAAAAGGAACTTTTTAGAATATCCTATGAGGACAGTACCTGGCAGGAGAGTACACCAGGTCTGTTCAGTTGAACATCAAATGAGAGTGAAGTAAGGGTAGGGAACCTACGAGAGGAATCCATCATGGTCTGGGACTCATATGAGGTTGGGCAAGGCCCACAAGAGCAAGGCACATAGGTCAGGGAACCATACAAGACGAGCAGACATTTTTAAGTCGGGGAGAGAGCGAGAGAATACAAAGGGGTCTGTGAGCCACACAGAAGAGAAAGAGCGAAAGGGAAAGTCGAGGAGAATCTGAGACAACCCAGAGGGATCTGGGACGCATATGAAAGAGTACAAGAAGTTGAAACAAGGGGTTGAGGACCCACTGCTAAAGGAAGAGACATTTGTTGGAATTCTGAATTTGGTAGTCAAGTCTGGCACGATAGTGTGCCAGACTTGGGGCTACAGTTTTGAATTGAAGACAAGAACAAGGAAAAGAGACTCCCCCATTTGATACTCAGGAACTATACTTAGAGTCACTCATTGTGTTTTCACACCACAAACTGAACTTTACAGGGGCTTTATCCAGAACGAGGGAAGGCTCCCTCTGGGTCAAGAAGACACCCAGTTTTCCTTAGCTAGTTTAGTGTAAGGGACGGAAATAGGTTTGGACACAGGATCGTGGACATTTTATTTTACAAGACATCCTGACCGAGTTTTTGTTGAGGTAAGGCAACCCCGCATAGAAATAGAGCAAGATAGGTTTCTCCTTTTCTTTACTTTAATAATACAAGTATTCATGTATTTGGCAACAAGCATGCCACCACTGTGTCAGGCTCATACTTCTGCACCCTTACAGCCACCTGCCACCAGGGCTTTCTCTATTTCTCTTTCTTTGTTCTGAGTAAAGACTTTGCCTGGCTTTCTTTGTCACAGTAGAACACAGATTTTCCATCACAGGTACAATTAATGTAGTTGGACTACAATAATAAATTCTGATTTGTTCTTCGTGTCTTTCTTCAGGAGATGTCCTTAAAGGTGGTTAGTGATATGTAGCTCAGTGAGCTCCTCACAAGAGCCAGAGTCCTTGTCCCAAAAGGGAGACTCTCCGCCTGTGAGGTCCTGCTTGCCTCTACCCCTAGGAAGGGTATTGCGTAGCTCACCCCTAACCTCAGAGGGAAAGGCAGCCCCTTGGGGAGACATGACGGAATCCCGTGATTCATCACAACAGGGA
Organism: Ambystoma mexicanum; assembly: GCF_040938575.1. NCBI lineage: Eukaryota > Metazoa > Chordata > Amphibia > Caudata > Ambystomatidae > Ambystoma > Ambystoma mexicanum. The sequence goes on from NC_090932.1 coordinate 179,645,225, forward strand.
TAGAAAGCCTCTCTACACAGGTAAATCCAGCAACCTCTAGTGTGATTGCCACCTTTCAGGTTTTGGACTCTTTGCTGGTGTCTCATATTCAAGACATGTATGGTCCGTCTACAGTCTCAGAGCCTGTAGCACCTCATATTCAGGATAAATACCATAGGTGAACCCCTCTAGTACAGGCAGAAAACATAGCTGTCTGGCACAAGCTAGCATAAATTGTTGCTGAAATTCTTAGCATCTCTCCAGCAAGTATCAAATGAGGGTGTTTTACAGATGCTGTGGGGATAGTGACAGACAAAAGGGCATGTTTGTTGACAGCAAGTGTACAGAGGCTGACTATTTTTAAAACTGAACCATGAGTGGGGGCTCTCGAGATCCCGAGCAAGATGGCCACCAAGTGAACGAGCTCTGAATGTGATGAGCAATAATCTTTGAATAATTCCCATGTAGCAGTATCGGTTTTTGGCAGGAACGGCCTCAGGCTGTGCCTAAGCGTGTGGGGCAACACCAGTAATACATTGGGGGCTCCTACCAACAGCCCCATATCAATGAGCGAATGCTACTAGAGCCGTTACTCTGAGCGCGAAGGCCGTGCTGCTTCCCGCGCTCTTGTGCTGAAGGTGCCAGAGGTTAGATCATCCACGTGTGGCATATGGCTCGCTGCTGGGTGCAGCTTGGCATGACAGCGGGACTGTGGACACGCTGGTCTGCTATGTCTGGACAGCATGGTGGCTGGAGCTTACGTGCAGCATTGTGGGGGATGACTGGAGCCGCCTCTCGACGCCGCTCAGTGAGCCGTGCTGGACGCCTGAAGGTGGATAGGAGTTACCGTGACTCCAAGGAGCAGACTGAAAAATAAAGCGATTGAATGAACTGTAACATCAACTGCCGATGAGATGGGGAGGTCCCCTTGCTTCTACCCCACTGGCCGACCAACAATTTGATGATGCAGCACAGAGGCGAAGCTGCCCAGGACATGAGGATGGAGCCCGCCTGACCCAGCCATCGCCTGCATGTGAGCCAAGAATCTACAAATGCAGGAGCACATTTTGCTGCTGGGAGGCCAAATGCAGGGTTGAGACCTGCATGTCACAGCCAGTGCCCAGGGGCTTTTAACTGAGTGAGCACGCAACATAGTGGGGAAACCAAGCTTTGCATCAAACAATGCCCCATCCAATAAGACCAGCACCAGACGACCTGTTACGCGGGGGAACGCACATCAACAGTGGAGAAGAGTGCGACGTGGGACTGAGTGCGGGCCCTGTCAGAGGCTCCAAGGCACTGTGGAGGAGGGGGGACTGCCGTGTGTGGTGAGGAGCAGAGTAAGAGTTGGCTACCCATATTATACAATTACTCTTCCTGCTCCCGCCATGTACCGGACGCATCCCACAAAACACTCAGTGAGATCGGCGGAGTGGCGCTGCTGTGGGAGCCACTGCATGTGCCCATCAGCCTCAAAATGCTCTGCACACGCTTCCTAGCAGGCATTCAAGATGCTTGTGAAAACCCACTGCCTTCTGTGCCCATGTGTGCCAAGTGCCCGGTTGCGACCATACTAAGCACACCTGATATGCAGCCCACGGCTTCCACAGCACCAAATAGAGCCGCAGCAGATGGCATTACAGGGCTGGGACCCCACCGCTGTAGCGACCGTCTTCGGACTCCGAGACTGTAATTAGTGTGCTTGACTGGTCTGGACCCAGAGGAGATGCCCAGGGGGGCATGCGTCATGTACTTTCGGCACTTCACTCCAGCATAATCCTTTGAATCTCTTGGGTATATCGCAATGTTTGATGCCAGGTATATGACACCCCTATCACCTCCGTGGAGACATTGTTAGATGCACACCAACACCCCCACTGCACAATGCTGACCGCATGCTATTAACTGGGTGCAGTGAAGGCAAGAAGACACATACACTGAGCACGCTGTCTGACAGTGGACCGGCCCATTGCACCACAGATCTGGAGGGTCACAAACTACAGCTCTACTACACTACTGGCACTGTGGTCACAGGGGCATGCAACTCACACCGGGGGTCCCTGATTCTGATAGCAGAGAAACAGCAAACCCATCAACACTCCACTTCGTATATCTGCAGGATGCCCAATAAAAATGGATCTTCAGACACAATTGCAAGCAATCCTGGGGAAAATGAAGCTTATTGGCCAGCGAATGCAGGAGACCAATGCTACAGTCCAGGATATCAAGAGGGAGAATCAGGATGTTAGCACACGGATGAAGGCCCAGGACTACAGGATTGCAGACAATGAACAACGGATTAGCACGCTCAAAGATAACTACAAAATGGTAAATACGTATCTGGACGGGCTTAGCAGAGAGGTGCAACATCTGGGGACCAAGATGGAGGATCAGGAGAACAGATCGAGGCCCATCAACCTTTGTCTGGTCGGCCTGCCTGAAAATGATGAGGGGAGTGACCCGGAGAGCTTCATCTACGGTATTCTACAGGACAAATTACATCTGGAGAACCCCCAAACTTACATCATCAAGAGAGTTCGTGGGGCCTCCATCCCCAAGCCTCCACAAGGCGAGCGCCCACGTACCATCATGATGCACCTGTTGAACTTCCAGCATAAACTGGTCATACTCGAGGCCTAACGGGAGGCTGTGACCATTCAAGTGGAGAACAACACAATATGCATTTTCAATGACTATTCCCTTGAAGTGTCCAACCACAGGAAGGCCTTCAACCCGCTATTTGAGGCATTGAAAGGATACGAACATAAACACTATCTCAAATTCCCATCAGTATGGTCCATCTAATTGAACCACCAATTGCACTCATTTGAAGACCCTGAGGAAGCATGGCACTTCTCAAAACAGAAATGTGATTACCATGGAATATATACCGCTGGGGTGGAGCAGCCGCCACAACCAGACGGGGCACTTACGCAGCCATGCGCACAACAGCAAGCACGATCTTGGAAATGATGGATGAAGGCGGGTAGGAAGCTCTGTAAATTGGGTCAATGGCAAGAGAATCCAATGCGATAATGCTGGTGGGCTGCTCGATAGAAGAATGTGCTCTTCGACTGTGCTGCCAAGTGTACATGTTGCCCTCCTGAAGTCGAAGCAATACCACCGCCGCTAGTGATGGACAAATGTCACACCTATCTGCAGGCTGAATCACTGAAATTTCTAAAACCGGTCTGCTAGGAAGGGCCGCTATGATGGGGCTCGTCACTCAGGGGTAACTTCTGGTCCCTAATTGTCTGTTGCAGGGCTATGGTACTTCTCAGGCACCATGGCTGGCATTCTTGACCCAGGAGTGCAAGCATGTGGGGATACAGGTGATGGCAATGAGGTTGCCCCTGCCTGCTACTTTGCATTGGCTCTCTTTTGCTTTTAGAGTTGTATTGGAGGCATGTTCTTAGATTCCAATGTTTACTGTTTGGTTGGTTTTGGGGGGGGATGTTTGGGTAATGGGAGGGAAACACTTGCCAAGATACACCTATGCTAAGCCCTCGCAGGACAAGGCCAAGGTTTTGAGCGACGCAGGTGCGCAGAAGATGCTGCGTGATGATAGGTAGCATGCAACGCTACGTCCATTCTTCCGAGCCATTAAGAACCAAGGATCGGATCTCTGCGGCAAAGCCCCTGCAGGACAAGGCAGCGTGGTTGAGCAATGCAGGTGTTTGTCAGCAGTGGGGTAGTGGTGCAGATTGTGAGCATGGATGACTTCATCCTCCATTCTGCGGCCACAAGGTAGGAAGGTGCGGGCAGGGAGAGTAGCATTGCTACACTCCACGCAAACCCCCTGACCTTGCGGGTCTGTCCCATTCTCCCTCTTGCACACGCGTTGTTCCCTCTGCAACTGTTCCACTCTTCCGCGGCCTGCAGATCTGCCCTTCTTCCCTTCCCACGCACACTCCCTTCGCAACTTAGGCCCTGCGCCCCCTGCCTGGTCTGCCACATGCGTTCCCTCTCAACTTAGGCCCAGTCCACCCGTCTTCGCGCCTGCATCCCCTCGTAACCTGTCCCTGCACGCCCGGCCTAGCGTATCCTTCACACCACTGCTCCCACACAACTGTCTTTGCTCTCCTGGCCTAGAGCATCCCTCTCTGCGTTGCTCCCTGCTTTGTCTCGCATCCTATACCCTTACGTTCTGTGACCATTGTATTGTCATTCCACTGCATTGTATTCACTACTGTATTATCGTTCCACTGCACTGCCTGCATTTCCTCTTACTTCCAGGTCTCTGTGAACTACCAGTGTTTGTGTTTTTTGTTTTGTTGGGTTACTATTGTATTGTATATGTGCTGCATCGCTTGCATTTCTCTTATTCCCCTCTAGAGCACCTTTGACTTCCAGCTTTGTATTCTGTAGTGTACTTGCTTTCTCACGCCTTTGAGTTCCATTGTAGTGCACTTTTGTTGCTTGCAATGTTTTCTCCACTCACGCTAGGGCCCTGCAAGGCTCTAGTATTCTTGTTCTGTGGTGTACTTACCTGCTGCCCCTCTTTGTTGTGTGACCCCCCGTGTGCCTCCCTCCTGTTTGCCACAGCATGTGTCCCCCTCTTGCTTGCCACCCCTAGTCTCCACCCGCACCCTCCAAGGTGCTCTCTGTCTTCCATATCTTCTCTAACGGCTATTCTCAAAACCAGGCCTCTCTATCACTGATACCTACACCAGTGCTTCCTCCAGACAGACCCTCACTGACATCCTCTTTGTCGCTCCCTCTCCAGGCCTATGGACCCCGCCATATGGTCTCTGTTCTCTCTCCTTTTTCCTCCTCTCCCATTAATGGTGGCACCTGGTGAGAGGACCGTCTAGCCCCCTTCCACTCCTCCAAGACCATCATTAATGTTTACTTAAATGGTACCATCTTGGTCCAGGGCCCTCAGGCCAATCTCCTCATTTTAGATAGACGCTTCTTATCAATTTCCTTTCTTCTCCTTCTTCTCCTATCTACCCCTCTCTGGGTGATTGGCTGGATCCTTCTGCCACCACTTCTCTGGCTCCCTCTGCTGCTTCTTTGGCTGCTCTCCCACCTTCTTCCTCTGCCACCTCTCTGGCACCATTTGCTGTTTCTCTGGCTGCTCTGCCTTCTCCTCCCTCCGCCACCTCTCTGGCACTCTCTTCTTCCTCTCTGAGTACTCTGCCATCCACCTTCCTCCTCTGCCCACTCTCGGGCACCTCTAACACTTCCGCAGGGCGTATCTAATGCCTGTACCCCTCCACAGAAGTCTTGACAAAGTGGCAATCTGTTCCATGTTGCTACTCCTAACTCTCGCTGCACTATTAAACACTCCCCTGACATCTGCGTCTCCTGGAAGAGCTTGATTTGGATGTGCTCAGTATCACCGGGACTGTCATGAGTTTTGACACACTCCCCTTTGATGGCTACAAGATCCTCTCCGAACCCAGAACCATCCGCCCTGGCGGGGGGGTAGCCCTGATCTTCCCAGAGTGGATCCCTGCTTCTGTCATTCCTATGCAGGCCTACTCCTCCTTTGAATGCCTGGTATGCGGGCTCTCTATCTCTCCTGCCCTCTATCTCACTGTGCCACCATCTACAGTCCTCCTGGCCAGCTCACTCTCTTCCTCTCCGAGTGGGCTGACCTCTCCTCCTCCCTCCATGCCTCTACCTCTCAACCTCTCCTCCTCGGAGACCTTAACATCCATTTGGATGCTACTAGCCCCTCCTCTGGGCTCTTTCGCAACCTCTGCGACTCTCTCTCTATCTCTATTCTACCTTCTGGCCCGACTCACTTTGCAGTGCAGGGCACACCCTGGATGTTCTGATATCGTCAGACCTCCCCCTCTCCAACCCTCTCACCACTCCTCTCTCTTGGACTGACCACTTTCTTCTTTCCTCTCACTTGTTGCTCTCTTCCCCTTAGGTTAAGCCATCCTGAGCATTTCCAGCCACCTTCTCAGTCATTCGGCCCATGAAGCGTGTGTCAGTGGAGGCTCTCTTCCTCCTACACCTTTGACTGACCTGACACACACTGACAAATCCCTTTCAAACCTTCATCTCTATCTTTCATGAGGATCCTTTTGAATCCTGTATCCAAGTGCAACTTTTGGTACAATTCTGACCTCGACACCCTTAAGCGCAAGTGTTGGGTGGCTGAGAGGAAGTGGAGGGCATCAAGCGCATCCTCTGACAAACTGGCCTGCTACCTGCTCCAAAGGCAATACAGGCTCTCTGCCTCTCTAAGAAGAGAACCTACATACAAGCCCACCTCTCGGAGGCCTCTAACAACTTGGCCAAACTTTTCAAAATCTGCAAGGAGCTGGCCAATCCTGCTGCAGTCTCTACCTCTCCTGTTCCCTCCCAGGCCCTTTACACGGCTTTGGCATCTCATTTCACCACTAAAACTCAGGACATCCTGTCCACTCTCTCTTCCTCTACCTCCTCTTCCTCTACCACTCCAGGCCCCTCTCTGGCCGTTTCTCCACCTTCCCCCGGTTTGTTACCGACAATGTTTCTAGACAAGCCTGATCTATGAAAGTCAAAGCAGGTTCTCCCCTGCTCCTCCAGAACCATTAAGGACCACATTGACTTTCTTGCTTTGCCTTGGCCGATTTCTGCAATCACTCTTTTGCCACTGGAACCTTCCCCTCCCCCCTTAAGCACTCCCTTGTGTACCCACTTCTTAAGAAGCCCTCTGTCGATCCTTCCTCTCTGGCAAACTATCGCCCACTCTCGATCACTACTCTCCTGGGCAAACTCCTGGAAAAGATGGCCATCTCCCAGTTTAATCTACATACTGAATCTGTTGGTTGTCTCCATGACCACCAGTCTGGCTTCATGGAAGCCAGAAGCATAGAAACTGCTCTCCTGAACACCCGTGAAGACTTTCTCGCCAATCTTGACTCTAACTTTCCTTCTGTCCTAATTCTCCTTGACCTATCCTCTGCTTTTGAGGTGGTCAACCATGCCATCTTGCTCAATCGTCTCTATGGCAATCTGGGTATCTCTGGTCAGGTCCTTGCCTGGTTGACCTCCTTTCTCACTGATCTACCCTCCCAGGTCCAAATTGGTTGTTTCCTCTCTTCTATCTGTCTCTCTCTACTTGTGATGTTCCCCAGGGGTCTAACCTCTCACCCTGGCTCTTTAGCTACTACCTGACACCTCTTGTCCACTGCATCTCTACCTTCTGCTCTAACTTTCAGTGTTACATGGATGACAAGCAGCTCTCATTCAGGCTCCCCTCATCCTCTCATTTGCCTTCTCTCATAACAGACTGTTAGTCTGCAATTCAGGAATGGTGTGCCTCCAACGATCTGTGCCTTAATGCCAGTAAGACTGAGATCCTCCTCATTTGGATACCTGCTCCCGTCTTGCCTCTCTCACCCTGGTCACCCACCCTGGGCCCTCTACCTGCTCCGACCTGTGAGGCTAAAAACCTTGGGGTCATCTTCGACTGCACCCTCTCCTTCTCTCCTCACATCTCTGAGGTCTCGAAGAAGTCACACTATCAGCTGCACCTCCTCAGAAATATTCTTTCTTTTCTCACTTTCCCCCCAAAGCTCACGGTCTTCAGAGCCCTGGTCCTCTCTAGGATGGACTACTGCAACATCCTCTTTCTAAATCTGCCTGCCTCTACTCTTCGCCCTTTACAACTTATCCAGAATAGGACTGCAAGACTTGTCCTTGGCCTCGAGACCCTCTGCATCATCCAAAAGGCTTTCTGTGGCCGGGGACCACACTACCTTTGACTTTCTCTTCCTAAACTTCTTCCTTCTTGAGGCCGCCGCTCATCCACCTCTAACTCTCTGAGGGTCAGACGCTTCTCCAGGCAGAGTGGTTGGTGATCTCTGTCCTCCGCTGGGCCTCTGTCTGGAACAGCGTCCCTGCCTCGCTCAAACTTGTGCAGGACCACTTAAGGTTCCGGAAGCATCTTAAGCCCTTCCTTTTTGCTTCCGCTTTCTCTCTCCCTCTCCCTTGTTGATGTCCATGTCTGCTGCATAATGAAAAATACAGTGGGCCTGCTGGCGGGACAACAAACTTTGAATTTAATACATAGTGGCAAGGCTAACCTTCAGAGTACACTCGGAGGAGAAAGCTCAATTGGATCAGAAACCCATGAGACATTTAGGAAAAGTACACATTTTTATTTTTTTAAACAGATGGATAAAATACATATTAAATCTGGATGGCCCACAATGCATATTGGGCCTTGTTCAATAAAAGACTATACATACAAAACACTATAAATTCTATACAATATCCCATAGTGTAAAAAAGATGTCTAGCATACTGGAAGAACCATAAATACAGAAAATTACTGAATTTCATGGAAACCTATACAACCCACTCAATTCATTCAATAATGTGACAGCAAAATAGATTTGCATTGTTATGTAGGTTCAGATACCTATAGAAACTAGATGCAGGACCCAGGCATGGGGTCCATGTTACCAGGGGCAGCTGCAATGGTAGGACTCCGAACCCAAGCAAATGGAATTGCGTGGGTGCAGGGGCCAGTGCTCGCAAGTGTGCCCGCGGACAACTGATGTCATGTATATATATGAGGGTATCAGAACAATCAAGTCATAAATAGAATAAAAAATAATCTAATTAGAAAAATGAGTGCATAGAACGGCACAATAGTTACCGTTTGAACTAATCACACAGATATAGCTAAGACAAACAAAACATCTATAGTGCCAAGGGAGTGCTGTATGTCAACTACATTGACCTAGAGATCGTTGATAATGTTATAATATAGCAGGTCATCCTAGTGATGTTCATTATATAGAAAAAGTAGTTTCGACGGTAGAAGTTCTTCTAACTGGAGTCCGGTTGATTCTTGTCTTCATCAGGACAGTACTATTCCTTGTATATTCACCACGGCATACAATGTGGTTTAAAAATACAACATATCTTTGCAGACAATATAGGGTGAACAGAATTAATCAACCCTGTTAAAAGGAAAACAAGAAAAAAAGAGACAGAGAAAAAGGAAAACAAGAAAAACACATCGGATTAGGTTTGGGTCAAATTAAGAATTACTAAATAGTCCAGCCTGCTTCAGTCACAATAGTGTCCTAAGGCATAAATGTGAAAGGGGAGAATAATCATTATAATTACCATATTCTCGACCACAGGGCTGAGAGGAACATTTATAAAATGTTTCCAATAAAGTGTCTGCCCGGCACTGTGTAGGCCACCGCAAGGTTGCTCTAAAAAGACACAAAACAAGGACATTTATTCAAATGGGGACCACCTTCCCTATTTGCAAAACTGTGACGCGACTTAGCCAACCGCTGTCATTTTGCCTAAGTCAAAGGTAAAAGGACCTAAAAGAAAGAAATGTTTAACAGCTCACCAGAGTAGAATGCTCAGGAGAATTCCTCCATGTTTAAATTCGCTCGCATTGGGTGTGCATTTCCTCTATGTAGAGGTACAAGTGCTAGGTTAGGCGTGCAGCAAAGGATGCTATTCCAGAATGAATTTCCCCACTTGGATGGCAAAAAACAAGTTCAGAACGCTAGTCAACATGTGGCATTCTAAACACGAGGGCACGTAAAACGTTACCCACGGACATCTAAACCATTACATAAAAGTAGACAATGTGTTCGCCCCGTAAGACACGTTTTCTTTTAAGCGTGCATTTAGAAGGGTCAGAGCCATCTGCAAGTGCAGCCAGTAAACCGCTTGTCGGTGTAGTTCCGTCTCGCCCTCAGGAATTGGCCAATCGGAATACTCATCCGTAAAGAGTGGGGGTGGAAGCTATCAAAATGGGGTATGGTGTTTCTATCTGTGGTTTTTCGATAAAGATCCACAGCACTAAGTCCATTTTTTGCCTTAACCAGGAGATCCAAGAAAGGTACAGAGTTGTTGTCTGCGGACATGGTGAACTTGAGATGTTCATTAAGGGTATTAGCCCATGGCAAAAAATTGACATGATCACCTTTAGTTTTGTTCAAGATGATAATAATATCATCTATGTATCTCTTGTAGAATGTTATAGCCTGGTAGACGGATTGAAGTTGTTCACAATAAACGCCTTTTCAAATGCCCACATATAAAGAATGGCATAATTCGGGGAGAAGGCTGCACCCATGGCGGTGCCCTTTGTTTGTAGAAAAAATTACTCCTTAAACCGGAAGTCTTTTTTGGTCAAAACTATTTCCAATAGTTCAATCAAAAACTCACTAGGGACCAGTTGGGGATCGCTTCTAGAGTCCAAGAAAAACTTAATTATTGGTAAGGACTCCAACTGTGGAATGTTGGAATAAAGGGACTCTACATCTAATGTAATGAATAGATGGATAGCGGGGTCAAATGGTAGCCCCTCCAGATGCAGAATCGCGTCTGTTGTGTCAGCCAGATAGGTGGTTGTTGCGGCCGCTAGGCGTTTAAGGAAAAAATCTAAATATTTTCCCAGAGGTTCCAAAATAGAGCCGCACACGGAGAAAATAGGTCTCCCAGGGGAATTAAGGCCTTTTTTGTGCACCTTAGGGAGAATGTAAAACAAGGGAGTCCTAGTCCCTTTGATGGTGAGGAATTCAAACTCCTTGTCATTTAGTATATCTATATTGTGTGCCCGTGTAGTGACAGCTAGAATGTCCTTCCTGATGCTATCAGTAGGATCGCCTCTTAATTTGAGATAAAAGGCAGCATTGTCCAGCTGTCTCATAACTTCGGTATCACATACCACCACCCCTCCGCCTTTGTCTGCCTGTTTGATAATAATAGAGGGATCTTCCTTAAGATTGCGCAGGCATTGCCATTCTTTCTTGGAGAAATGATATGTGCCTTGGTGTTTAGGCTCCACAGGAATTGAGAAAATGGAGTTGAAATCCTTTAGGACAGAGCGTTCAAATGTTATAGTTTCGTTAGAGATCATTTGGGTTGTTGGAGTAAATCCTGACTTAGGTTTGAAAGGTGCATTACTCTCATCGATAACTTCACTGGTTTTAGTCCCAAAGTATTCTCTAAGGCGTACCTTCCTGAAGAAGCTCTGAAGTTCAATTTCCAATTCCATTTTACTGGGATTTTGCATTGGAATAAACGAAAATCCTTTCTCCAAGATGGCTGTCTCTTCTGTAGTTAGTGTTTTTTTTAGAGCTATTGTACACAGCCGATGCACTTTTTAACGCCTGTAGGCTCGCCTCCTCATTTCGAAAATGTTTTCTATTGGAGGGAGCCCTAGATCTAGGGATCTGCGGATGCTGCGTATACTGGTTACCTGGCCACCCACTGAATTTACGGGACCAGGCTCCTGCATGAACAGTTACCCTTGTAAAGCCTCTGGGCCTCCCAATCACTTAAGGAACCCTACAGCCTGCTGACTCTGCACTTATGAGCCACCTCCTGGCAGCACTTCTGAGTTATTTTGCACTCTCCCCTCCCCACCTCCCGGCAGCAATTATGAGTTACTTTGCACTCTCCCATCCCCCTTCCACACCCTGGCACTGCTCCACCTCCCGCCCACCCACACTTGCGTGATCTGATTGACACAAGGCCTAGTAAGATTGTAGTTTTGTCCTCCTTTCCTCCCTTCCTTTTCTTTTCACGCCTAAAACACTTGTGTACAGGCGCATTATAAATGTCTTATCATATCATACATGATATACAAGTTTGCACATACCCTTGGGTGGGTATTACACATGTTGGAATGGTGTATCCCCTACTGGTGCCTGGGATATGGCAAAATATATAGGGGTTTTGGATGACCACACTCACATGTATTACCCTCAATGTACAGGGTCTAGGACACCCCATCAAGTGGCAACGACTGCTAAACCTGCTGTACGATCTACCTGGGGACATCATATTGCTGCAAGAAACCCACTTAGATGGTCATGAATCACCAAAACTGTGCAGAGGTTGGCTGGGGGTGACGGTCCATTCTCCCTCACACGGGAAGAGGGGTGAATCCATCCTGGTGCACCAGAGGGTCCCTATTAAAATACTCACTGTAGAAACTGACAAAGCGGGTGATTTCTTCTTTTACTCGGTCTACTCCATAGTCAGTTTATCACCCTCATAAACATTTATGGCCCCACAACGGACATACCAGGGTTTTTCGTCAGTGTTTTGGCTATGTGTGCACCACTAATGGTCCGCCTGACACTGATGGGGGTAGGGAGGGTGACTTGAACATAGCGATACAGCCCGAGATCGACCGACATAACACTGCACACTCAGGTAATGGACTTGCCCTGAAAAAAGAGGGGACGCACCGGACCCTGGTGTTGAACCTATTACTGGTGGCCATGTGGAGACTCCTACAATCACACACTAAGGACTACACATTCTACTCTAACCACCACCAGAGCTACTCTAGGCTGGATTATTGGCTACTGCCCAGCACTATACTATACATGGTAGAATCTTGCTCAATCCTGTCCATGACCCTCTATGATTATACCCTGGTCATAATGCGTTTTACCATCCCAGAAGCCCCAGCCAAAGCCTTCACCTGGAGGCAGAACCTAATGGTGCTCATTACCCTGATCTGGTAGAGTCACTGGCACAAGACCTGGGCAGGTTTTGGCAGGATAACCTAGTAGAAGGATTCAATAGTTTCAGGTGTTGGGACCCTTTGATGGCTTTCCTTAGAGGGCAATTCATCTTGTGTTGGGCATATAAAAAGAAATCTTGGGACGCATGTTAATCTCAATTTATGGCAGAGCTCACGGTGGCCGATCGCACACACAAAGCCAATAGGGACATCCAGACATACGGCAAGATAGTAAAACTCTGATCGGAAATCACACACATCACTACAGCTAGGGCCCAGAAGGCCTTCTCCAAATGGACAGTGGACCTGTACGCGGCAAGGGGCAGGCCCCTTCCCATGCTCGCTCTAGCCCTTAAGGAGCAACAGCAGAGTGGGCTTATTACATCCATCAGTGGCACCGACGGCAGGCTGCTCACTGGGGACCAAGCCATTAACAAAGATTTGCAGAGTACTATAGAGATCTCTACGGTGCCCTGCCGCACATAGACACAGGACGAATCACAGCATTCCTTAGTGACATTCATCTCCCAAAACTCGCCCCTGCTAACCTTGATCTCTTAAATGCGCCATTGGAGGATGAGGTGGTCATAAGGGCCATACAGGGACTGACCTCAGGTAAAGCTGCCAGACCGGACGGTGGAGTTTTTGATGGAGTGTGCTACAGGTGGTTCGGGCAGAGGGTTGATGCAGTGCTTGTTGGATTTGAAGAGGGCTGTCCTTTCATTGTTGGCCATGGCTATGGTGTGTAGGTAGTAAATGGCTGTGGCAGTGCTCATCATTCGCCTGCATGTAACACAGAGTTCCTTGAGCAGGGCGAGGTCGGAGGTGCTGCAGGCTTTTTGCCAATTCTTTTTTTTGTTTTCTGATGATTCATATGTTGTGGTCGACTTCTTGAGTGTACCAGGGTGGTGAATGGGCAGGCTTGAGGGTGTGCCATTTCACTGGGGCATGGCGGTTGATGTTGTTTGTGAGGGTGGTGTTGAGTTCTTAAAGAAGCAAGTTGCAGTCCTTGTTCGTCAGGACCCCCCTTGTTAATTTGCATATGCAAGTAACTTTGGGTCTCGCTCTAAGTTACTAGGGGAATCCAGACGTGGACCCCTTCCTCACTATTCTTAGAGAGGCACAGCTCCTCCCTACTGATGAGGTCCAAACAGACCGAAACACGTGTCTGGGGATGCTGTTGGTACTCTTGTTCAGAGGAGAATTGCCTAGCATTTTGGTGCTGGACTGCCCCAGGGCAGGACAAAGACTGATATGTTTAGGATATTTCTTATCTGTGAAAGCTAGTGAGCTAAAGACTCTGGGTAAGTCTCTCGCAACCAGGAATAATGTCTGGCAGAGGGACTCCCAGGACCCCCCTTGTTAATTTGCTTGTTCGTCAGAGGTACACTAGCCCATGTGAGGTGGAGTTTGATGAGGTCTTCTGTGGGAGCCTCCACTGGGAAGTTCTTGATTGATCTGAAGACTTGATTGCTTGGTTTCCAATGGGTTTACTTGAGAAGTGTGGTGTGACTAATCTCAAAGGGGATTCCCAGGTGGTCCGACCAGTCGACAGGAATAGCAGAGCTGTGACAAAGGCTGGGCAGTGTGGTGATGATGAGGTTTGGGATATCACCTTACCTGTGAGTTGGTTCTTTCATGTGCTGTTTGAGGTTCAGTGTGTTGAGTAGACAGTGACAATCTTTCTTCATTGATTTGGTTGCTGAGTGGCCAGGGATGTTGAAGTCGCTGAGGAAAATGTTGTTGGCATGTGTGAGAGACATGGTGGTGACCAAGTCTGTGAAGTCTTCGATGAAGCTTGGGTGGTCTATAAATGAGATGGAAAGTGACTGTGTCCATTGGGGAGAGCGAGAAGTGGCAGAATAGGTTTTCAAAAGAGCCAATGGTGACAACGTCCAATGCCATTATGGCGAAGGTCTCGTAGAATTCTGTAGCCGCTGGCGGTGAGGACATCTAGGATGTGGGTGGAGGTGGATGTGATCCAGGTCTCAGTAATGATGGATGGCACCCAAGTCATGTGTGGTGAGGTCGGCGATGTCGGCAGCATGGTTGATTGCTGAGTGAACATTGGCGAGCATCAGTTTTCGTTTAATGGTGGATGGTGGGGTGGTAATGGGATGCATGGTGACATGGGTGAGGTTAATGCGATGCAGTGTCCATGATGGTGATGGTAGGAATGGGCTCTTGTGTGAGAGTAGTGAAACATATTAGTTTTAAATATAACACCAGCAACTTAATCCAGGAAATTCCAGCTGGAAGGTTAAAGTTCCTTCATGCCAATCACATGTCAGTGGTAACTGCTGATCCGGTGGCAACGGCAGTTCTGGTGGTCATGGTGGAGGATATATGTGTCAAGATATCCTCATGGATGACTCTCCCAGTTTTCACGTTCCCACATCTCCCCATGGCAGACCTTCATAAATGTGTCCAGCAGCATCTCTTGCATTAACTGTGCTGGAAGAAAGCCAATATCATACATCTGAAACAGGGGTGCTTGGGGCAACAACAGAAGTCATTCCACTGCTTTCTATGGAGGGGTTGGGCACATTGCTCCGGTTGCAAGCACCTACAATTCTATACCATGCTTGTGCAAAGACACATGTATTACATCCTCATTACTAGAAAGATAATGCTAAGGTTAACCAATGTCTATGGCTTATTTTGTCCTGTTCTGTAGTGGATCGAACATTTAAAATGCCTGATCATACCGGATCTTACGCATATCTAACTAATGATATCGAATGTCGTGCATTTTCTGGTTGAGGGGGGCTCACTTGCTCACTACAGGTTAGAGCCCCTCTAAATAATTGCTTATAACTCTTGTTCTGTAGCAGATCTAATGTTGAAAATGGTTGTTCATACCGGGTCTAACGAAGATATAACAAATTACATGTTTTTGTACCATTTTTGATGTAGGGGGTGACTAGCTTACTACGGGTTAGCCCCCTCTCTCTAAATAATTGCTTATAACTCCTTTTCTGTAGCGGGTCCAACATTAAAAATTGTTGATTTTACCGGATCTAACGAATATGTATTGAAATGAATTACTTTTTCCCCAAAATGTTGTTGACGGGGGCCAGCACCCTCCTTTGCAGCCAATTATTTCAGGACCTAACATGACAAATGCCTGATCATGCCATATATCTAGCCAATGACATCGAATGTTGTGCATTTTTTGGTTTGGGGGGGTTAACTAGCTCACTACAGGTTAGCCCCCCCTCTAATAATTGCTTAGAACGTCTGTTCTGTAGCAGATCTAACACTGAAAATGGTTGATCATACCGGATCTAACAAAGATCTCACAAATGACATACATTTTGGTTCATTTTTTGATTGAGGGGGGCTGGCTATGGTTTAGCCCCCCTCTAAATAATTGCTTGTAACTCTTGTTCTGTAGCGGATCTAACATTGAAAATGGTTGATCTTACTGGATCTAATGAAGATCTGATAAATGACATACATTTGGTCAATTTATAAATTGAGGGGAGCTGGCTACTGGTTAGCCCCCTCCAAATAATTACTTATAACTCCTTTTTTGTAGCATATCTAACGTTAAAAATGGTTGATTTTACCGGATCTAATGAATATGTATTTAAATGAATGACTTTTCCCCCCAAATTTAGTTCAGGGGGGCTATCCCCACCTTCTTTGCAGCCAAATATTTCAGCCCCTGTGTGTGATCTAACAAAGAAAATGCCTGCTCACACTGGATCAAACGTGTATCTAACCAATGATATCGAATTTGTGAATTTCTTGGCTGAGGGGGGGCTAACTAGTTAACTACAGGTTAGCACCCCCTCTAAATAATTGCTTATCGCTCCTGTTCTTTAGCAGAGCTAAAATTGAAAATGACTGAATATACCGGATCTAACGAAGATGTAACAAATGACGTATGTTTTTGTACTATTTTTGATTGAGGGGGCTAACTACCTTACTACGTGATAGCCCCCCCTCTCTAAATAATTGCTTATAACGCCTTTTCTGTAGTGGATCTAACGTTGAACATAGTGGATCATACTGGATCTAACGAAGATCTAACAAATGACATAGTTTTTGGTCCATTTTTTGATTGAGGGAGGCTGGCTATGGGTTAGCCCCCTCTAAATAATTGCTTCTAACTCCTGTTCTGTAGTGGATCTAGCGGCAAAAACGGTTGATCAAACCGGATCTAACAGAGATCTAACAAAACAGATCAGTTTTTGAAAAAGATAATGAAAAGAGGGGGCTAACCCGGGTGAGGTCTGTGACTGGGAGCAGCAAAGGCACGCAGCCCTTGTTTATAGCAATTCACATTATTCCATATACTCTTTGCAGCTGGAGGCTTCAGGGGCCCCAAGAACGCGGGGCCAGGGGCGATGGCACACACTGCCCATGCCTAAGGCCGGCCATGTCTCCCTAACTTGATAACTCAATGTCTATGGCCGACAGCGCCACACTGGCCCTCTCTGCACAGGGCTGAGGGCCTCCCTGCCGTAACCTTCGCTGGCACCTGTTTTTGGCACTCTATCTCACATATCCTGTTTGTGCCTACGACTTCTTCGGCAAGGTGGGTAGTATTTCTCCTGAGTAGGTGAACCCGATCCGCAGCCTGAGTTCAGTCTGCAAGGTGCCGCTATTAGATTTTCCACCAGTCTTGGCCCGGTCGTTTGCGTTCTTCCATTAGCGAGTACTTGGCAGCCTTACTTGCCTTTAAAACGGAGCGTTCGGAGAACAGGACACGCTTAGTAAATATGCTCCCGCTGGAGAGGATTTTATTATTGCCGAGAGGGATAATTATGAATGCATTGTCTTGTTTCCTAGTGTTAAACTGCCTGTGCAGGTTGACTTCCATGTCTTATGCTGAATTTGTAACCAGTCTCTGTGTGATCGAGGTTGATATATCCCTTGTTCAAAATGGTGAAAGCAGATGCAAGTTCAATAAACTGTTCTTTCAAGAGGATTACATCATCCAGAAATCACAATTTAGAAAAATGTGAAAACCGGTTTCGGGGGAAAATGAGAAAGGATGGATTCGTGATGGGAAAGTGAAATAATGTGTACGCAATGGCCACCAATTAGTCATAATAGTAACGGATGTTTTTCCTTTCTGGCAATTAGGGTAGACTGACATGACACCCCGATCTCAAAAGTAACAGATAGCCCACTCCCTTCTGGCTCAATCGCTGCCCCTTGATTAATGCCTCACCCACTGACCATGCCCTTTCCATATTACACTGTGCTCGTTATTTAGTTATTTTTTGGTCATTAGTAATATTTGCACATGCTACAGTAAATGCGATAACACGCCTTCCAAAATGAGGTGCCTGACCCGATGATGTTATTTTGGAGGCCTAAAAGCCCTTCCAGATTTTGCCATTTGAGGGCAAAAAACAGGGCGGCAGCAGATATGTCTGGGTCCATTTCAAAATGATGCTTAGGAACCTGTTACCAACTCTGATACTGCATTTTTCATTTTTTGAGGCCCCTGTGATGTGATGTGATGTGACTGTGCTACAGCTCGACACCTGTGGAATGTGTGTTACGCCGCAGGCAGCCCCTGCTGGGAAGTACACAGCTGACAACACTGCTGGATCGTGGACGCCTCGCAGATAAGACAGAGAAGGCATTTTGCAACTGCGGCTTTACTCCCCCACCCCTGTTCTCCAAAATGGACCTTTTTTGCTATTATATATACTGTTTCATGGGTGGAGAATGGGTTTAGCCACTCCATTTGTATATAAGGATGAGCCAAGCCTGGGGGGGGGGGGTGTAGATCATTGAGCAGCCCACCCATGCCATTTCCCTCTACGTCTGGTCTCCTGTGTATTATTTGTGTCTGAGTGCCTGAGGGGTTGTGGGGGAACAGGATGAGCATGTAACAGAACCCCACTTACTAAGCTGGCAAAACCAGTTTGAGCAACCGGTTGAGTGCATCGATTATAATGAAAAGATAAATTAAAGGAGGGAGGGATGCCTTACTGCAGATTATTGGCCTCTGCACAGAACAAAGAAAGGCAGCTAGCAGGGAGCCGAAACACTAAATCACTAAATGTCCACAGAAAAGCGATTAAGCTCTTTGTCACGAAGGTGCTAATGGAACTGAAACCAGTATATAAAGGCAAGGAGTTGATAAGAACACAGCTGGATAAGGAAAGACCTAAGGGAGTGATGGCCTGAGGGCGCTAGCAAAGGCAGTCTGTAAAGTGTGCACTCCAAAACCTTATGTAGTGAATTAAATAAGTATTTTAACTTGTGATAATATTGCCAACATGGGGTTAGCAACTCGGACCCGCCTGAGGTTCGAGGCATGTTTCAGATCCAAAGTTTGAAAGGCCGCTACACCCTCCCCGGCCACAGTGAATGAGCTTCCTCAGGAAATGTGTCTAACAATAGGCAATCATGCTTATGGCTAGAGATGATGATTCCCTCTGTTAGTGTTTTTTTTAGCAAGGCAGCAGATGTTGACTGGATTCCAACTACTAGGGGTCGCATGCCCTAGAGTTCGCTCGGCCCTTCTCAAAAGGACTGTGACAGTGTTAACTACTGATGTCTTGGAAAAGAGGATTGGCGGATTGCTGAGCTGTTGTGTGTTGGCCAACAGGAAATTTAAAGATGAAAATGTGAGTCTTCTCCTGCAGATTCACACCCCTTCACATGTATTGCAGGCAGCCTGGGCCGAAAGACTTGGGCACTCACATATGAATGAAACACAAACATGAGCAAAGGTTAGTCTCTTTTTTAATTCTTTGTCTTCAACCTCCAAGTAAAGTATGTAGCCCCCTCCCCTTCCATTTCATGGCCTCTGTACTGCCTAAAACTGGGTCCCTCCTCTATAATGAGCTGGGCAGGAGGTACTGGATGCTACAGCCTCTCCCTGACTTAAATGAACATATTCCTACATCCTGTCCACTTTCCTCCATAGTTATGGGATATTCAGTCCTTCGGGAGAGGACCAGAGCACTTTTTGATAGCGTCAAGAAATATTGTCTTTCTTTTATTTTCACAGAGTGCCAGTGCGTGTGGCTTTAGCCACGCCTTCCTGAGCCCCGTCCGGTGCATCACCCTTCTGTCCTTTTCTTTGCGTGGTTGGGATCGGATATACTTATCATCGCCGGTTTTATTTGTCTACCCTGCTTTTGTCCTTCACATTTGTCTTACTCCCTTGTACCATGGTTGTGTTCTTTTCCCTTGCCCATGCAGGAGCGCATGGGTTTTGCGTTGTGTACTTCTTGTGGGTGTCACTACGCAGCAATGGACCTCGCATCCTCTGCCTCGAGCGCCTGGGCCCAGACCACTGTAGGGACACGTGCTTCTACTGCGACTCCCTCTCAGTCTGCGCACTCGAAAGAAGGCTTGTCAGGTGGAAAGAGGTCTTCCTCAACTTTCCTCCGGTACACCAGAGAAAATGTGAAGAAAAGAGACGTCACCCGGTAAGTACTCATCTTTTCAGGGCACCCCATCCGGGTGACTCCTCCTCGGGGTCATCCAGTTCTGGGAGGAGTTGTATGGACTCTTGCGTCACCAGGGTACACCTTCAGGTACGCCAACTGGGGTCTAAACTGGACACTGGAATTTCCTCAGAGGTTCCTTCTTTGGGGGCTAAAAGTACTGGGGTCTCCCCCAAGGTTCCCCAGCTGGAGGCTAAAAGCACTGGGGTCTCCCCGAGGTTCCCCTAAAGGGGGCTAAAAGAAGTACCAGCAAGGCAGAGGATCGCCGTTCCGGGGCTAACAAGACCAGATTAAGTTCCAAGGTTCCCCTCACAGGGGCTAAACACACTACCGGTTTGGCTGAGGCCGTGCCCACAGTCCTTAGTTACTGGCTCTGCCAACGATCCCTCAAAGAGGACTAAAGATCACCAAGGCTCCTAAAATATCAGCCAAACCCACGATGACTTCCGGCAGACCTGTGACGTATGTCACCACAGAGGGTCTCAGAATGGCGCCTCAACCAGCGTCGACTGTGTCAGCCATTTTGTCAGGCCCTTCGGGGTCAGCCATTTTGTCAGCGCTCTCAGCGGCATCAGGTCTAGATGCCAGGCCCAAATCCTGGCATCTACATCCTTGCAGAAAAATCCATTCAATCCCCCTTCAGAATGGAATACGAGAATGTCCCTTCCACCAACGTTATCGCTTCCTCCTACATCAGCTCCTCTGCACTATGTGGACCCGTGGATGGGGGGACCCTCAGGCAACCAGTCTCAACAGACTTGTGGAGGAACAGTCCACTTGGTTGTCCAATTCCTACTCCACACCCAAGTCCATCTTCAGAGGAGGCGTTCTTCAGTCGTTTCCAAACCCTGATGCACTCCGACCTTATGAAGGCATACTTTAAAGATCTCTTCAGGGACATTTTCCCCAGACCGCCAGAGCCTCCTGCACCGAGGGAGATGCCTCCTCCACTGGCACCTCCCAGGCCAGTGTAAATACCTCCTCCTCCCCCACCCCTCTGGCGGAGTGGCCTCTGGAAACCAAAGGAGCCTGAGCCAGCGCTTGCTGTTTCATGCTACACTCAGCCTTTTGATGATCCTGCCAAAAGGGATGCGCAAGATGATGAAGAGTGTCCACCTTCTTCCATCAGAGCATTTCATGACAGGGGCCTAGACCTCATAGCATTTTTGGACATCCCAACTCCTGGTCCAGGATCTTACGTTGAAGATTCAGGAAACATCTGGTATGTTCCTTCAAAAGGACATTTTAGCAGAGGTCCGCAGGGTGTGGTTAAAACCACATATAGGCCAGCACATAAACAAGAGGATAGACACTTCTTACAAGTTACAGGCACCTGAAGACATTTCCTTGACTGCTTGCCCCCTTCCGTCTTGTACTGTTGTTGCTGCAGAAACCCTCTAGTGCAAGTCTTCACAGTTGTCCTCCTCTGCATCCCATGTGTTGTCAAAGGAGGATACGGTTTTGGAAAGGGAAGGGGTAGGGAAGAAAGTCTTTGCTACTGTGGCCCTTCAGCTTCGTCAGGCAAATACAGAGGCAGTGCCTGCTGCTGCTAATCTAACAATATCAAGGAGATAGCAGCCTTTGTGTGGCAAACTACGGCGAGTAAAAGGAATTGACAAATTATATTAGTACTTCTTAGATTTTTTGGTGCTGCCTACATTCCTAGTTTGTTGCTCTAAGGGCTGCGCAGAGCTCCTACAAGTACTCAATGAAGGATGAAAACACTGTTGACAGGCGCTCCAAACTTAGAATTCATTTAGCAATCTCTGTTGACTTCACAGCTTAGTTGCATCCGTTTGCTCAATTTATTTAAACATTCATAAATTCCCTCAACACATATTTCCCCACTTATCATCACTGGTTCTTCAGAAGGGTAAGAAAATCTAGGCAATTGCTGTAAAATTAAGGAGTGAACATGAAAAATGTTTCAAATGTTTGCTCTATATTATCATTTTCAAGAAATTATAGAAACAAAACAAAATATTCTTTGCTTGCATGAAAATGCTCTTTAACATCAAAAGTTTAGTTGAATTGTATACCACAAATAAAGTAGGACCAGAAAAACATTGAAAAACTGATAGTTAGATAAAACTTTTTCAAATAAGATCATTTCAGACTGAGGGCTTAATGTCTTAATTAGTAAGAAAGGGTTAAGTTTGTTTATTCTTTTTGTTTTTGTAATAGTCCTTACAAAATCGAATTGGTTCCTAATCTCATGGGGCTGTAGTGGTGGATATTGTTCATTCTACATGGTTTGCAGTTCTTGATTTCCTCAAGAATATTAAGGTGTTTAGTGAATGAGTCCTGTAAACCTCTGGTTTTGAAGACAGTTCCTGCACATAGTTAATATGCTCTGGTTTAGTTGGATGTTGCAATCCAAAGGTTAAGAAATTTTAAAATAAATGTTACATTTTGAGGCTAAGTTACAAGATAAGGCAATTGGATAATAGTTGTACCTGGATTTCTTCTTAGATTTACTCAATGTGCTCGGATTCCTCTGGATTCTGCTTGTATTCGAAGCTGGAACTTTGAGTGAATGTTGCAAAATGGCCACTTTTATTTTGGCGTCGTAACGTGATGACGCCATACGCGTCATCACGTTGCGGCCGCCATTTTGGATGCGAAACAACCCGTTGTTAGTGGGCAGCGTGCGTTATCACACGTAATTTGTTGTTATTGGGGAGTGAAAGTAAAGAAATGTCTTCGATTGATCAGTGACTCATTTTCATGCATCTAAATGGTAGCGGCCTGTTTATGTAATCATAAATTAAACAGATTTTGAATAATTATTAGATTGATTTAAATCAAGTGAGATTGTGGTGGTTTTGGTCATTACGCTATACATTCGCTTTAAGTTGGTCCTTGTACTCATTTGTTTTTAGCAGTGTTTAGATGTTGCATTTTATATCCTCTTTCTAGAAATGTTTCTTTTGCAAAATGTAGGTGTTTGTTCAATTCATCCTTTTCGGTACAATTCCTTTTGATCCTCAGAGACTCCCCATATGGGATGTTATTCTTGATGTGTGCTGGGTGGTAACCTGCTGCATGTAGGATGCTATTGCCCGCAGTTGGTGTTATGTATAGCGTTGTGTGAATTTTGTTATCATGGATATATAATTCGAGATCCAGAAATTGAATTTTGTTTGTGCTTTCCTCCATGGTGAGTTTTAAGTTGTATTGATTCCTATTAAGGTCTTGATGATATTCACTTAGTGATTTTCTGTCTCCTTTCCATATTATTAGAATGTCATCTATATATCTACTCCAGTAGATTATCTGGTTGAGTTTAGAAAATGCTGCATTTGTTGTTACATCAGAATACCTCAGTCAGGTTAAAATTGGACCAGGAGGGACATCTGACCGGCAAGGTATATCAAAATAGGGGGGTCAAACAGGGCTGTGTGACTGCCCCCCTAGTGTACAATCTGTATGTGCATGATATCCCGCTTGCTCTAACTTCTCCTCATAATTGCCCCCCCAAAATCGGGGACTCCGCCTGTACCGTCATGGCATATGCTGATGATTTGGTCATTTTTGACCACACTATAAGTGGCTTACGTAGATCAGCCATTGCATTATGGGAGTACGCCGAATCTAATGGTCTCATTATTAACCTAGACAAAACTAAGGTACTGAGATTTACTAGCAAAAAAGTGTCCCGTGTGAACCTCAGGGTGAATAACAACTTGATTTCATACGCCCCACTCTACCGTTATTTAGGTATTGATTTTGAGCCCAATGGGGACTATGTGGCTCTTAAGCTCTCACGTACAATGCGAGCAGCACAAGTAACATCTTTAATAGCCAACTTTACCAATCAGCAAGGAGGATTTTCACTCTGGGGTACGCGCCAATTATACATGCAGGTATTTATCCCTATGATGACTTATGGTCTAGATTCACTTCTAGACTTAGATCTTAGCTGGCTTCAAATCATCGAGGGGAAGTTCTGGCGTCGCATACTTGGCCTGGGCCCGGGAGTCCCGATGGCAATTATTCGATTAGAACTAGGGCTACCCTCTATGAAGGCCATCGTCATGAAAAGGAGATTGGGGCACTTTTTGAAAATGCGCAGTACAACAGCTAACCCTCTCCTGCTTACCATCTTCCAAGAATTGTGCAAGAAACAAAAACCTCAGTCTCCATCTGCGATGATGATAAAATTTCTTGCTACCATTGGATGGACCTAGCGAGCTGGCCCATATACCAAGCAAGTTCAAAATGCACTTGATAAGAGGGTAGAAATGTGGGATTGGCTAGAGAATTTCGCTCACCTTAGTGCGTTGAAAAGCTACGCATTTGTTCAGTATAGGTTGTACTCATTCTTGCAACCCCAAGGGTATCTCAATCTATGTCCCTCAAAAAAACTGCGACGATTTATCCTTTTGTTAAGGATGGACCAACTTCCTATTCTCTTGGTCACGGGCAGAAGACAGCAGTTACCACTGGAACAACGCACCTGTCGGCTGTGTGAAGGAAATAGAGTATTAGAGTCAGCAAGACATGTTTTGACAGAATGTGGCACTATGATTGACGTAATCCATTGTCATCTGGGAAAGTTTTCCCATAATCCAGCATCAATTGGAACGTCATTATTCTGGCATCACTGCATGAACTCTGAGAGCATGCGAGAAATGATAGCTCTCTTCAATATCTGGATTAAGATAGAAGAAATATTGAATATTCAGATCTGAAATCAGTACTCGTAACCTATAACTGTCACTGCCCCGGCCCTTTGTTCTTCTTCTTCTCAGCACCTTCTCTATTTTTTATTTTATATGCTATCTGAGCTTTGAGCTTTGAGATTGATTTTATAAGTGTAAATAGTTTATTATCATTATATTGTTATATTATTGTTATATTGTTACTATTCTGCTCACGGAAGTTTAATCTATATATGGTGCTTACTCATTAATATGTGTAAAGTTTATTAAATAGACTGTATCACATTAAATAAATAAATAGAAAAAAAAAATGCTGCATGTTGCCAAGCATGATGCAATTCATACGAACCCATTTATACATTTGCATATGCGGGGCAAATTTGGCCTCATTGCTCTTCTTTGTTTTTGCTTGTAGAGTTTTTCGTTGAATAGAAAGATGTTGTTATTTAGCGTGAAATTAAGCATCTCAGTTATAATTTCATTTTGTTTTCTGTATGAAATCGATCTTGTTTGTAGGAACTCTTGAGTTGTTTCCAAGGTTTTCTTATGTAGAATGCTGGTATACAGACTTGTTGCGTCAAAAGTGACTAATCTATAGTCAGGCTCCCATTCCAAAAGTTCAAGTTGGTTGATTACATCTTTAGTGTCTTTGATGAATGAGGCAAGACTGGTGACTAATGGTTGAAGATGTTGATCAATGTATGATGAAATAGGTTCAGTCAGAGATCCAATGCTGTTGATTATGGGTCTGCTTGATGGTAGTTGTTGATATTCCCTGTGGATTTTGTGTAGAAAATAGATGCTTGCTATAAAAGGATAGGGATTGTCATGAAATTGAATTAATCTTCTGTGATTAACTCTTCCTCTAAGTAGTGTGAATTGAGTGTGTACCATTCTTTAATGAATTCAGGAAGAGGGTTCATAATTAGTTTCTCGTATGTATCTTTGTCATCAAGGTGTTTCTCTGATATTTTAATGTAGTCTTTAGTATTTAGTAATACTATTTTTCCCCCTTTGTCTGCTTGTTTGATGGTATTTGAATCATATTTTTGTAGTTCTTGCAAGGTTCTTTTTCCATTTCGGGTCAGATTGCAATGAACATTTTTTAATTTTGATTGTTTGAGATAGTTTCCTTAGGTCATTAGAGGCTGCTCTTTCAAAGATGTCTATTTATTTTAAATGTCTTTATTGGCATTTGTTATAGATACAACAGCAGTTTGGCTCTGATGGCCAACTGCGACATAACATGTCTTGGATGATGTATAACAAGGTAGAAACGATAAGTCAACATTAACATTTAACAATAACAGTGATTGTCTCCATGTGATTTGAGAAAAAGTTCAGAGTGGGAGGATTATAGAAGGGTAGAGCAGGAGGGGCAAGGGAAAGGTAGGGCAGGGGGAGGAATGTGGGAGTGGGGGCCAGGTTCAGATTCAGGCAGTAGCATGCTTAGGTATCATTAGGGGTAGCGTGTTCAGGCAATATAGAAGTAAGTAGTTCAAGGAGGTTTCATCATCAGAAGGATGGAATATCGCCCACATCAGGGCTTTCCAAGTGTCTAGTGCCTGACTTGCTTCTTCGGGGGATTTAGCAACGCTGTCTTCCCAAGTCGTAGTTTCTGCCCCCACCTAGCGCTCCAACTCCCCATACCATGCTTGGAATTGTGGGCTGCCTGGTCGTTTCCATGCTATTGTGATGGTCCTTTTAGTGAGAATGCACGCCATGTCCATGAGCTTCGTAGTGTGTTTGATTTTAGCGAGTCTAGGGTAAGTTCCCAAGATGCATTCATTGGGGGTCCATTCGTATCTAGACATGCCTGCCCTCCTGCAGGTTTGCTTCACCTTGGCCCAAAGTCGCCGGACCTTGGTGCATTCCCAGAACATGTGTAGGAGATCTGCCTTGTCTCTGCTGCACCAGGGGCATTTATGGTGAGGTTGTTTATTGAACTTCACCAGTCTATATGGAGTCAGGTAGGTGCGGTATAGCACGTTCAATTGGATTAGTCTAAACCTGGAATTCCTGGATACTTCTTTGGGGAACGCCAAGGCTCTCTCCCTTCCCTTATCGGTCATTTTGCACCCCAGTTCCTTGTCCCACTTAGATTTCAGGTAAGAGCTGCGGGGATTAGGCATGTCCATTAAATGGCTGTATATTTGGGACACCGTTTTCCAGCCCTCTCCCAGATTATACAATAGTGTTACAAAGGGGTTGGACTCGGGTTCCTCAGGCCATGTATCCCATTTGGCTCTTGCCAGCAGGCGAATCCTCTGATACCACAGGAATTGTCCGCTGAGTATGCCATCTTCTGATTGCAGTGAAGAGAAGTCACGGAAGGATCCTTCCCTGTATAAGTCTCCACACGTGTAGACCCCTTTCCTTTCCCAGTGCCTGATGGTTGCTAAGTCAACGCTGGTCTTGCATAGGTCTGAGATCAACGGTATATCTGGGGCGTATATGTGTCCCAAGTGAAGGAGCGACTTTACCGTGTGGCATATTTGCCTTCCTTGGGTGACCAGTAGAGGTGTTTCCCTCAGAAGGTGTTGGGGTGTTCAAAGATGTCTATGACATTTTCTGAATAGAGATGTGGATAGAAAGTGGATTTTTGCTTCAGTGTTGTAGATTCGCTGAATTCCATTGTAATTCTTAGATCTCTAGCGAAGGATTCTAAAGAGTTGATGTCTCTTTCTTCTTGTAGGTTTAGAAGATCCACTGTCGCCATAGTCTGGGCAATTGAAAGTTCTGATGGTTGCGGTGTCTCTTTTGGTTTTTTGGATTGTTTGAAACCAGTAGCAAAAAACTTTTTTAATTTCAAGTTTCTGCTAAACTTAAAAAGGTCTACTCTTGAAGAAGTCCATCTTGTAAGCTGGGCAGAAGGACAGGCCTTTACTTAGTGCAGAGCATAATGATGGGAGACAATCTTTATTTGATAGATTCAAAATTAAGTCTTCTTTGGTCTTTGTTCTTTTGATCTTGTCTTGACTCTTCCTGAATAGGCGCCTTCTTCTGATGTTGCCGCTGCCTCTTCTGCCTCTTTTGATTGGGTACCACTTGCGGGTATGTTTACTCGGCTTTGTGGTAAAGTTGTTTTCCATTATTTGTGTTTTCTGTATTCTTCTAAAAAAGAGTATGGGGTAGTTTCTTGTGAATTGACTTGATTTGTGAAATTTTGTGGATCTTGTTCTCCTTCACTAGTAGAATCTAACTCCGAAGATTGTGCTGTGTTCCTATAATTTGTTGAAAATGATAACATAGAGCAAACATTACAAAAAATGTTCATGTTCACTCCTTCATTTTACAGCAATTGCCTAGATTTACTTACCCTCCTGAAGAACCACTGATGATAAGTGGGGAAACCCGTGTTGAGGGAATTTATGAATGTTTAAACAAATTGAGCAAACAGATGCAACTAAGCTGTGAAGACAACAGAGATTGCTAAATAAATTCTAAGTTTGGAGCGCCTGTCAACAGTGTTTGTATCCTTCATTGAGTAATCTAATATTATGGAGAGAACTTTCACAATTTCTCAAGCAGTTCATTCCGCATGACAGACTTGAACCGGCTTGTCCGACGCCAGAGTCCTTGCTCAGGATCTCCTAGAGGCTGATGTGCATTATGTTGAAACTTCTGTGTGCGGCCTTATGATTGGCCTTGACATCACCCACCAAGTGTGGCTACGTGCAACCAAATTCTCAAAGAAGGTCCAGGAGAAGGTTTGTGATCTTACTTTCACAGTTCCACTGATGAGGAGTTGGCAAAAACCAAAGCCAGCACTTTCACGGCCAAATCACTCGGGGTCCTATCAAAATCTAAAGCTGCAAGGTCTTCTTTCCCCCAAAAGTCAGATTTCCACTCCAGATCTCTTTTGGAGTTTAGAGGGTTCCACAATCACATGACTCGTCAGCAGGATCGTTCATCAAACGGACCTCAGCGAAACCAGCAGGGGCAGAGTGCTCGCTTTTTCTCCCATTCCTTCGCATCCACTGATGGATCCAGTACCCTCTCCTCTGATAGAAATACCAAATGATGTTTGAAGTGGTCCCATGCTTCTCCAGTGTGGGGGAGTGCATCTCCTCCCACCTGGAGTCTTGGCAGAAAATCACGAAAGATCCACAGGTCCTATCAGTAGTCTGTTCAGGATTCCGTGTTCTGGCAAATCCTCATTTCCATCCTCCTCTACATCAGACAAAGTCATCCTCTCTCCGCACTGAGGTTCATAAGCTTCTGGACTTGAAGGCGGTGGAACCAGTCCTTCCGGCGGAAGAGGGCGTGGGATTCTATTCCCGTCTTTTTACAGTGCCGAAACCCAACAAGGCTGGCCTGCACACTATTCTGGACCTGACCGGTTTCAATCTTTACATCCCCCAAGAGAGATTCAAGATGACCAAGCCCATGTAAGGGATGATTGGCTCAGCGTGGTATATCTTCAGGATGTGTACTTACATCTACCAATATGCCCATAACACCGCAAATACCTCAGATTTTCAGTAGAGGAAGAACATTTCCAATACTGAGTCCTCCCTTTCATGTTGAGCTCAGCGCCAAGAGTCTTTACAAAGATGGTGGCTGTAATAGCAGTGTTCCTCAGGCTTCGAGGAGTCCATCTAAATCCGTATATGGATGAATGGCTCCTTAGGAGTCACTATCCTCATACAGCAGCGCGACACATGCAGTTACTACTCCAGCTGCTGTTCAATTTGGGACTGTCAGTGAACTGGAGAAAATCATCAATGGTGATCTCGCAGGACCTGATTTTCTTGGCTTTTTGAACAGTTAGTGCCAAGGTTTTTTTGGCCCAGGACAGGATGAGGAATTTAATGCATACCACCACCCTTTTCCTCATTTCCACCCACAGGTCGTCATGGTGGTTTCAGAGGTTCTTAGGGCTAATGGCTTCCTGTGTCCTAGCCCTCTCTTTGGCAAGGTTGAAAATGAGACACACTCAGTTAAGACTCAGACAAATCTGGATCCAGGCAATGGATCCTCTGTCTCCGGAAATTACAGCCGACCTCCTCTGGTGGTCGGACTTCAGCAATCCTTCAGTGGGTATGCCATTCTTGGAGCCGTCTCCTCATCTCCTCATCTCATGTTAACAACAGTTTCTTCCCTGCTCGGCTGGGACGCAACCTTGGGACACTTGGAGGTTTTGACCTATGGTCTGCCCTAGACATGGGTCGCCACATCAACTACCTTGAGCGTCTAGCAATTGTTCTTTCCTTGATAGCTTTTCTGCCCAGTATATCCAACAAGGTCATTCGGATTTGGACAGACAACTCTGTTGTAATTTTTTATGTGAACAAGCAGGGGGGACCACATCTGTGCTTCTAGTAGACTTAACCATTCAGATTTGGGATTTGGCAGTACAGAATGTTATTTGGCTTTAGGCAATGCATATCGCAGGCCAAGAGAACATAGCGGCTGACTCCCTCAGTAACCAGTCTGTGGCAAACCATGAGTGGGAATTAATTGATCAAGCTCTGTCCCAAATGCTTGCAGAGTTGGGGAATCCGTCCGTACACTTGTTTGCAACACTCTCTGTTTTATACCTCCAGCGAAGGACTCGGGCTGGGCTCCTTTAGGGATGTTCTGGAGATTTCATGGGACGGGATTTCAGCATTTGCTCTTTTCCACCTCTTCCCTTGATCCACCAGGCGTTGTTGAAGCTGACGACAGTGTGCAATTGCACTTTAGTCTTCATAGCTCCATTGTTACCAGCCAGGTTCTGGTTCTCGCTACTAAAACATCTATATCCGATCAGGTTTCCGGTGATCCCTGATCTCTTGCACCAGAACAGGCAAAGGCTGTGGCATCCCTCCTCACAATCCCTCAGCTTGGCGGCCTAGTTCCTGAGGTCAGGTCCCTAGCACAGTTCAATCTTTCAGAGGAGAATATGTGCATCATCCTGGCAGCGGGCAATCCCTCCACTCAAGCTCAGTACAGGAGCAGTACAGGAGAAAATGGCTCTGTTTCTGTCACTGGTGCCTAGATAAACAGGTCGATCCTCGTCACGCCTCAATTGTTTGCTTCCTTTCTTTCATATCGGACCTGGCATCTACAGGAATTCATATACATTCATGTCAAGCATACTTGTCTGCTATTGGTGCTTACCTTAGCACTGACTCTGGGTTCGCTCACCCATATGAACCCAGTGCTAAAACATCATTTGCCTCCTGTCAAGCCACTGTAGGGCAAATGGGTCCTCATTGTGGTGCTCAAAACGCTTTGCTATAAACCTTTTGAGCCCATAGTGATATTGGAAATAAAATTGCTTACCTGGAAGGTGGCCTTTCTGGTTACCATTACTTCAGAATAAGGGAGCTTCAGGCTCTCGATTTTGAAGAACCTTTTCTCACCTTCTATAAGGGCAAGGTGGTGCTCAGCACGCACTCTTTCTTTCTACTGAAGATTGTTTCAGATTTTCATGTTAATCAGTCTATATCTTTACCAGTGTTTTTTTCAGACTCAGCGTCAGACTCCAAACAGGTCCTTCACAATCTTGACGTTAGGAGGACTCAAAGGTTCTATCTAAAAAGAACTAAAGACTTCAGAACCTCCTCTCATCTCGTTGTCACGTTTGGAAATCAGAAAGGAACACGGGTCTCTAAAGTCTATTTGCTGCTGGAAAACCTTCTGCATTTCGGAAGCTTACACAGTTCAGGGACTACAAGCCCCTAGAGGCATCCACGCACACTTGGTGCGGGGCAAAGCTGCTGCGGCAGCTATTCAAAAATACGTTCCTTGGGAAACCATTACTAATGCTGCCAC
Organism: Ambystoma mexicanum; assembly: GCF_040938575.1. NCBI lineage: Eukaryota > Metazoa > Chordata > Amphibia > Caudata > Ambystomatidae > Ambystoma > Ambystoma mexicanum. Next base: position 179,676,523 of record NC_090932.1, read on the forward strand.
TTGGCCCACCCCCTCAGCGTTTTGAAAACACTGTTGCCTCAATCTTAGCTCATAAGTGGACGCTCAGTTTGGTCAATGCTTGTGAATCTCCCACAAGTATGGAGGAAAGGGGGCGGGATGTAGGAGTAAAACAAAGTTACTAACTGTAGTGACTAACATACTCCTTCCTAGGTAACAGCCCCATTCCTCCATACACCAGCCCTCCTTCCCCTCTAAAATGTTCACTCATATTGCTAATATGTCTACCGACCTCGGCGATAGAAGGGAACTGATGGGCGATGTGCTGGGCAGGGCTCAGGAAGGCAGGGCTAAAGTACTGGCCCTGCGTAAAAATAAAAGAAGGACAATATTTTTTGATTCTATCGAAAAGTGCTCTGGTACTATCCCAAAGGACAGAATATCCCACAAGTATGGAGGAAAGGGGACTATGGACTAGGAGTACATTAGTAACTATAGTAACTTTGTTTTTTCTCACCAACCCATTTCTTTATTCCACCAAATGGTTCGATATGTGAGCCTTTTTGTCCTTAAATTTAAATCCGGTGTCTCGTGGTCATCACTCATTGCAGCTTTGTTTCTTTCTGGTACATATTCCACATCTGACAGTTAATTGGCAGTAATTACGAGTTTGGCACTATCCCACTGGTAAATCTGGCTTATGCCGGCAAATGGACCTACCGTTACCGGCACCCAATATCCTGTTAATACTGGGATATTCTCGGTGCCGGCAATGGTGGTCATTCCCCATTCCATAGGGGGGATTTCACTATTATCAGCACCAGTAATACTGGTGCTGATAAGCAGATAATACCATCTCTTTTTTTGGTGGTGGTAAATCATTCAACCCCCACCGGCCAACTTGTAGTTGGCCGTTCCGGAAAAGTGCTGGTAAACATTATCACTGGCACTTTTTTGCAGACCGGCCAAATTGCTTTATCATGGGTCCTCCACGAACACATAGGGCCTCATTACACGGTAGGTGGAGGACCAAGGTGCTATTAGCACCTTGGTCCATGCTGGTAAAATACCGGCACCGCCTTAGTGGAAAGGGGAATTACGGCCCCATTCCAAGGTTGGCAGGGCGGTAATTCCCCCTTCCCCCATTGCCCTTCCCCATTCCCATTTTTGCCCCATAGGGCTCTATGGGAATGGGGAAGGCGCTAATTACGGTGCCGCAAATTGCGGTACCGTAATTAGCACCCTGGTCCCTTTGCGGGTTGGTTTTAACGCCTGCTAAACAACAGGCGTTAAAGTATCTACCCGCAAAGGGACCTCGTAGTAAGGCGGTAAGGGTTAACGGTGACCGGTACCATTACTGGTGACCGTTAACCCTTACCGCCTTCCGTGTAATGAGTCCCATAGTCAATAAGATATCAGAAGTAATCCAATAAGGAGCGTTCACCAGGCAAGAAGTAACACTGTTTCTTACAGTTGGGGAAGCACAAATCAAACAACACAGTGGAACAGAACTGATTGATAGGAGCTGACAATACCGCCCACTGTGGTTAGATCTAATATACGGTTAGAATGTTATTTGCATAGTCAGAAACAGTTGCGATTAATGTTGCAAAAAATTAGACATCCTACTAAGCTGATTGGGGGCTACGTCAGTCCCCTATAGCTAAACATATGTTAATCAAAGATGATTGGAGCAAACAATATCGACCCCTCTGTTCATCACCTCCCCTCTAGCGCCACATTCCTTCCCACTCCGTCCCAAGAATTACTTTTTCTTTATAACATGTAATCGTGCTGACCTCCAGAACTTGATTATTCTGCCATTGGTCAGCACACATAGAAAAACACGCAACATCCTGAGCCTGTGGGAAGGGAGACATTCAAACGCCATCCAACTAATGAGGTCCCTCATGGACTTCAGCGAGAACACAATATACTTTTTGCCTTTCAGGGGCACCACAACTCACCTTCTGATTGGTTCCTTCCCGTATCATCCCCTCGTGCCACATCCTTCTCCCCAGGCCCGCCTGTCAAGGGGCAATTTTAAACTGCTGATCATACTGTGGCTGTGCCTCCCCGAACATGTTTTTATGAGTTTAATTCTCTGTGATCCCAGCGAGCGCCTGGAAGCCTGGCTCACCGACCTTGTATGTATCTGCTGGTCCCTCTTCCCAGTGACTACTGCCTCCTGGGAACAGTCAGCTGGCATCATTCTTCCAGAACCCTGTCGCCTCAGAGCGCTCATGTGATGTTATGTTTGTCCACCTATGCAGGGCCTGCAAGTGTTAAACCCAAGTGATTTACTTACCTTTGGTTCTCAACTCATAATGGCAGCCAGGTGGTTCCCCTTGCATTATGTTACCATATTTATCTCATGCTTCTACCCCACACTCCCAAAGCCCCCTCATATTCTCCTTTGAGTATCCGCATCCGGATCTTGTCCCCAGACTGCTCGAGCTGTATGTGTGCCTTAGACACCTTTATTATAGCTGTCAATTATATCCTGTTCTGTCTAGGGGTGTCCCGTCCTGCTCCCACCATTCACGCAGCTGGTAGGCATGCCCCCCTTGAAAGCGCTGAATCAGCACCTTCACTGCATTCCCTCTTCGATAGATCTATCGATCAACACTCTTTTACTCAACATTTCTTTGCTCACTGTTTTGGGCATCCAGAGCCTTGTTACCCAGTCCATGTCCCCTCCCTCTTCTTCATATCCATCAAAGGTGGAACCTGTTACCATGCAGACCCGCCCTTCTGAGGAAAATGCTACCCAAAATGCATCGGAATCCTCTGCATTAAGAGGTGGTACTGCAAGAACCACCTCTTCCTCACCATCATTCACTCCAGGATGTTGGGCCTATGTCTTGGTATTTTATCCTCTTTCCCACCATGGCAGACATTATATAACAAGTTTTTTTCTGGCTGTAATTACAGTTTTCTATAGTCAACTGTCCTGCACAGAAGGCGATTGTTACGTTCACCTGGTATCCATGGGGACGCCACCCAGCCAGTTGGTTGTTGGTGCCCTTCCCAATGATTCCCTGGTGTGGTCTCGGTATCGATGGGATTCCCCTGGTTGTCGGAATTGGTGAGCTCTCCGTCCTGCTCTCTGGGCAGGGGCGCATTGTCTTTTGTGGGCGCAGGTGGTCCAGTTACTTCACTGACTGCTGCCCTTGTAGTGACTTTCAGGTAGGTCTTATTGCGATTGATGGCGTTGTAATTCTTGCATGCCTTTTCTCTGTTCTAAATGTCTCTTTTTTTTATCTCCCTAGGAGCGCGGAGTGTCCTCTTGGAGAACCGGATATGCTGGTTCTCACCGGGAGATGATGGCGCGCTATAGCGCTATGATGCGGAAAGGAGGCGCTTTGCTTAGTGAAGTGATGTCTAGTCCTCACTGACCTGTGCTTTTCTCTTTTCGTAGGTCGCAGTGAGTTCCCAGCGCAGAAGGAGTTCCGGAGCTATGCCGGCCAAAAAGCAACCATCCAGGTAAGTCTTTAAGCGCTTTGTGGTTGTAATATCTCCACTACCTCTTTTAATGTCTTTCTCCTTTTCTCAGGTCCTTCTATCCAGGCGGTGAACTCCACCAACAGAGCTGCCCAGGAGCTGCGAGCAGTGAAGGATGATGAATGCAGGTAAGATTCTGCTGCTAACGATGTTCTTGGTTTTTCTGCAGGTCCGGAATTCACCAGGCTCGTGAGAAAGCTGGACACGGTGAGCGTCACGTTGCTAGAAGCAAAGTAACGCGAAGCTTGTTGTCTTGTTCGGGTGTGGTTTAAATAGCCACTGTAAAGTAGTCCAGGTAAAGTAGTCCCTAGGCCACCACATCCAAAACACTAGACCGCATAGCTTGGTTCTAGGAATCAAGCTATGTGTATGCCTCCATGTTGGCTGAAAGCCTAAATAAAGTAGTTCATCAAGCAGATGTCTTTCCTTACTGATGAGCCTGGCGCCAAAGAGGGCTGGCCCCAAGAGGGCCTCAGAAGTGGGTGCCAGGCCTTATTAGTGATCCAAGCCCTGATTCCACCTGGCCAATGGGCTTGCCAGTGGGGATCAGGGCTGAGGGTCGTGACAGCACTCCCCTCAAAGGCCCCTCCCAAGGTGTGCCTCCTGCCTGGTCCAGGTTTAGTTGGGAAGTTCTGATGAAACTTCTTGATCAGACGTGGTGCATGGATGTTCTCACTGGGTTCCCAGTATCTATCTTGAGGCCCAAACCCCTTCCAGTCGACAAGATAGTACAACTTGGCTCTAGAGTACTTAGAGTTCAGGATGCCCTTGACTTCGAATTCTGGTTCTCCATCTATTAGTATAGGTTCAGGTGGTGTCTTGATTCGTGTACCGGGTTGCATTGATTTTAAGATGGACACATGGAATACCGGATGGATTTGTAGATTAGGTGGTAAGTCCAATTTGACGGCTGCTGGGTTGATAATTGCCTTGATGGCATAGGGTCCCAAATATCAAGGATGGGAGGTCCGGGTCCCTTTGATGGGTACGTATTTGGCGGCTAACCAAACCTGGTCTCCTACTTGATAGTCTGGGGCTGATGCTGGTTGGCGAAGTGCTTTTGTTTTTCGCCTTCGCCTTTCTGAACGCCTGAGTGATGGTTGTATGAAGAGTCTTTACTGTAGGCATTTCCAAGCTGGCAGGAAGGTCAAGTTCTGATGTACGTGGCTGTCTGCCATACAAGGTGTAAAAAAGGTGTTTGGCCCGTGCTAGAATGTATGGAGTTGTCTTATGCGTACTTGGCTATCCACAGTAAGTCCTTCCAATCTCTCAATTCATGGTGCAGCATGCACTGTAAATACTGCTCGAGGGTCTGGTTGGTCCTCTCGGTTTGGCCGTCTGTCTGGGGGTGGTGACTGGTAGATAGCCGTGCGTCAATCTGTGAAATTGTGCAACATTTTCTCCAAAAATTGGATACAAATTGGCTGCCTCGATCGGAGACCAGAACTGATGGAAAGCCATGCAGCTCGACAATGTTTTCCAGAAATACTTCTGCTAGGGTGGATGCGTCCGAGAGGCCCTTGAGAGGAAGACAATGTGCCATCTTTGAGAACAAATCCACGATTACAAGAATGGTGTTAAAGCCTTGACTCGGTGGTAGATCAGTGATAAAGTCGAGGGAAAGAGTGTGACATGGAGCGGGAGGGATGTCCAGTGGCTGTAGAAGACCCGATGGTTTCTGTTTCTGTGATTTATTTTGTGCACAGACGCCGCAGGACTGAACATACTGGACAATGTCCTTACACCAGGTAGGCCACCAAAAGCTCTTTTTTACTTTGGCTAAAGTTTTAGCGATTCCAGGGTGTCCTTCGATCAGCGAGTCATGATAACCTGAAATGATATGCTGTTGTAACTCCTTCTCGGGTACATATAGCAGGTCCATAAAATAAGGTAACTGATCCTTGATGCAATATTGTTCTCCTTGAGTTTGCCATGCGAGAAAAGCATCCGGGTTCATGGACTGTCGAATTTTGTTTCGGAATTTGGCTTGTGATAACGTTGTTGTGATACCCAAGAGTTTGTCTTCAGGTATGATGGGAACCGGGTCTGGAGTTGTATACACCGTTTCATCGATGCCCATTCGAGATAAGGCATCAGCTTTCCCATTCTTGACCCCTGGTCGAAACCGTAACTGGCGTGAAGACTGGGTTTGGCTGTTTTAAGATATTGCAGGTTCCGGGGGTCTGTGATCACTGTAATGGTGTGTCTAGCTCCCAGAAGATAGTGTCTCCACGCCTTGAAAGCGGACTTGATGGCTAGGAGTTCTTTGTCCGTGATAGCGTAATTAATTTCCGGGGGAGTGAGAATTTTTTTGACCCGAAGGCCACAGGATGCAGATGGCCAGTTTCTGGGTCCCTCTGTGAAAGGACCGCTCCCATTGCCATTCTGGAAGCATCAGTTTCTACGACATAGGGAGGTCTGGACGCGGGTGCTGCAGGATTGGAGCGGAGGTGAACCTTTGTTTCAGTTCCTGAAAGGCTCTTTCTGCTTCCTCAGTCCAAGCAAACTCATTATTGCTTTTTCGTAGCAGTACTGTGATCGGGTGCACAACCTGAGAGAAGTCTGGGATAAACGGCAGTAAAAATTTGCAAAGCCTAGCATGCTCTGTACCCCCTTCAGAGATGTTGGTGATGGCCATTTTAAAATAGCTTCAACCTTATGTACGTCCATTCTGATGCCTTTCGCTGAAAGGATGAAACCAAGGAATTCTATTTCGGTGACGTGAAAAAAAACATTTCTCCAGCTTTGCATACAAACGATGTTGGCGGAGCTTGGTGAAGACTGAACAAACATGCCTGATATGATCTTGTTTTGAAGCTGAGTAGACCAAGATGTCATCAATGTACACTAAGGCGCAAACGTCAATCAGTTCTCTCAAGACATCATTCATGAAATATTGAAACGCTGCGGGAGCGTTACATAAGCCAAAAGGCATGACTTGATATTCAAACAAGCTATATTTGGTACGGAAAGCGGTTTTCCACTCATATCTGCTTCTGACCCGGACAAGGTGGTATTCTCCCGAAGGTCTAATTTGGTATAGATCTGGGCATCTTTGACTTGGTCTAGCATTTCCGGGATAAGAGGCAAGGGGTAGCGGTTCTTCACGGTTATCTGGTTTATTGCGCGGTAATCAATACAGGTCCTCAAGTCCCCTTCCTTTTTCAGTATGAAGAACAAAGGACTGGCTGCTGGGGACTTAGATGGGTGGATTAATCCGTTTGCAAGGTACTGGTCCAAATAGGATTTCAGGTGAAGGTTTTCTGGTTCGGTAAGAGCGTAGATCCTGCCACAAGGGATTTGTGCTCCACAAATAAAGTAAATTTGACAATCATAAGTCCTATGTGGTGGCAATGTGTTAGCCTGGTCTTTTTGGAATACGTCCTGAAAGTCACGATATTCATCTGGCAAAGTATTAGTTACTCCCAGAGTAGAGGCTCTAGTATTGGAAGACTTGGAGACACAGGAGTCGGGTTCCGGGTCAGGAGATTAGCAAGTTAGGGAGCAGTTGCTGGAGAAGGTTAATTTCCATGCCCGCCAGTCTATCAAAGGGTTGTGAGCAACCAATCATGGCATCTCTAGTATCAACCGGAACTGAGGTGCCTTTATACGATCGAACGAAATACACTCCCGATGTCCATCCTGGCACATCAAGGTTACTACTGCTGTGCACTGGGTTACTGGTCCAGAGGCGATTTCTGTCCCATCCACGGTAGTCACCTTGTCCCTGGTAGAATTAGAACACAAAGGGAGCCCCATCTCTGCTGCCAACTCTTGATCTATATAGTTCCCAACTGCTCCGCTATCCATGTACGCTTCTACGGCATGCATCTTTGACGATTGTTGGTGATTTATTAAGATCACGGGTATCGCAAAGTGTAAGGTCAGTGGCTCTTTCTCATCACTCGACAAACTGACCTCTACGGTTGCCGAGCTTGGTAGTTTTCCGATTCCTTAACTTCATCCTTTTCTGTGGCCTGACTGTCCTCCTTGGGGGTTTTATTGTGCAGTCTTTCAGAAAATGTCCTGGTTTTCCACAATACAAACAAAGTTGCTGTTGTCTTCTTTTATCACGCTCTTGTTTTGTTAATGGAGGTCGTATCCCTCCGATCTGCATGGGTTCTATCATCAACCTCTAACTCTGATTTTCCCCTTTGCAGTTCCCTTATGTTTAAGTTAAATGCCAGGGATAACGCTGGTTATTTTGCTCAGATCATTCTTTAATTCACCCATCAATTTCTTGCCTGCAGACTAGCTCCTTCAATAGTTTGAGCACAGAGTTCGTATTCAAAGCTACTTCTCTTTTGGTGTTAGGACAATCTCTAATCTAAAAGTAGAGTGGTTTGATATGGACATCACATCATGATCAATTGCCTTTGCAAGGGGCAGTTTTCTACATCCAGTACACCAGTGGTCGATCATGACTAGGCCTGATAGGGACTGGAAAAGGTGTATCGTTCCGTTACCAGATTTCAGTCTCTTCTTAAAAGAGGCTCCTTCGTGCTGTAAGTGCAGTAATTTTTGAGAACTAAAAACAGGAAAGCATTTACAATGTAGGCACACCTGATCAAGTTTCAGGAGATGGCCTCCTGCAAATACCTCATATATAAACTATGGTATGGACCATGACCTGGTGCCAAGCAGGAATTGTGCAGCACATACTGAAATCACATGCATTGAATGCTCACGTTCAGTGCACAAACACTAACAGTGGAGAGAGAAACTCAAATGGACACAGCGAAGCAGAAGTTGGCCACCGTGATAACACTGCCTAATCCCAGCATGGTGCACAGGTTGCTTGTAACCTCAGACTACGAGGGCTGGGACATGGGTCTTCCCCATTAGGAAAAGCTGCACAACACCAACAGGAAAATGTAAACAACAATCACACTAATGGAAAAGAGAGTTCACTAATAGGCAAGAGCTAATGACGCAGTTCGAAGCTATTGGGGAATAGACTTGCAAATTATAACCCTTATGTCCCTCATTTTTGTAATTGGTCTACCAGCACCTTTATAAAAAAGAGGCACAAGTCTCCTGACATGGTTGGTATTAGGATGGACTGGTGTCATAGTGAGGAGGGATAGAGAATGAGAACTAGAAGAGCAGAACCTGTGTTAGCCAAGAAGGCCAAGTAGTGATAGGAAAACAAGGAGAATGAGAATATTAGGAACAGGACCTGTATTGGCCACCCCAAAGAAGTCTGACCAGTATTGGGGAGGCAGAGAAGTAGGTTGTTAGGCCAGCTAAACCAGAAACTAAGAGAGGCATGGTTGACCGGATAGGTTAGGCAGCCTACCGAGAACCTGGGTTCAAATACTGGCAGCGGCCAAACCTAGGGAAATCATTCAACTATTAGCTAGCTAGGGGACCCAACCCCAAATCTGGTGGCAGCTGAGAGACCATCAGCCCAAAAATGAGAGCTCCCTAACCTTTCAGGAGCCTGTTGGGGGGTGAGAGAAGAAACCTCTACCTAGAAGTACACCAGTAGGGGCAGGAATACATACCCACAGTAGCACCGAAGAAAGCCCTAGGTTAAGAAGGGTCCATTACAAAGCTTGCTGATGTAGCCTCACTCTACAATCCTGGTTAAAGGCAAAATGTATCAAAGCAGTAAAAACAATTATCAAGGCCAAGGGAAAGATCAAGAATAATGGCAAATGTAAAGACACTGTCAGCAAAGTGTCCTTGGGACACTTTAAATCACCTACAACTGTGAGTGACTTTCGGGGAGCTTCAGAACTAGAGTACGGAATGGAATATGGGTATACAGTCCTTAGGCTTAGAACCTTTTCAATGATTTTGTTTTCTTCTGCTTTTTTCCACAGTTTAACTCGATTTGTCCCTTTTGGAATGAAAACCCCATCCTGTATGCATTCCCTGAAACCCTACCCTAGAGCTTGGACATAGCCCATAGCTGGGAGGACAACTGACAAGGAAGAGATGTCCTGCTAAAACAAGGGTCCTTGCCAAACACATGCCTAGCCCAAACCCTTATGGAACGACCCTTATGTGCGTGTGTAGTTCCTTTAATTGTTTGGTAAATGAGAAGTACGGAGCCAACTAGGCTCATCCTGTTTGTGTAAAATCTCACCTTTTCATTTCCTTCTCAACCCCAGAATAAAATTGCTGAGATCACAAATATTATGGTCTGAGTGTTCTATTCCTCCCCCCTCGTGACACCTGTCACTGGGCTTCAGTCCGGTTGCTGTTGTCTGCAGCCTTGGTTTTGTGCATTGGCCTGGTCCGGTTGCTGCTGTCTGCAGCCTTGGTTTTGGGTTTCGGCCTGTCCATGCTTCTTTCCAGAGCTTGATGTGTTGTATTACTGCCTTTTCCATCTTCCCTGAGGCCGGGTGTGAGGGTGTTTGAAGGAAACCATCTGCTGTTCCTCACGGAGCAGTACACTCACCTGCCTACACTTGACTGCTCTTCCAGTCACGGTGGATCCTTGAGGGATCAATCAGCACTCCTGTTGGCGTCCTTCACCTACCGTGAACCACAGACCTTAGCCATGCCACACTGGCCAGTCCATTGGCCTCGGACAGGTTAAACATCACATCCTGGGCAAAGCCTAGGGCGAAGTCTGGATAAGTCTGGTCGCTGCTGTCTGCAGCTGTCAGCAAATGGACACCCATAGCCTAATTTCTATTTTTCTTCTTGGCTGATTTCTGACTATGCTTTTACCCGTATTTGCTCGTCCGTTTAATGTGGCATTTAAGATCTCTCCATCTGTTCAGAGCTACAGACTTGACGGCATCCCTATTTATCCAGATAGCGCATTTGCTGGCTTGAGTTTATTTTCCATCCCAGTGCTGGTTATATTATTACTCCTTTCATTAGATGTTTCTCGATCTGTGATTATGGCTGATGTAACTGTTACTATTCCTACTTACTGGACTCCTCCCTCATGTGTACCTTCCTTATCTTCTCGTAATCTATCTACCCTCCTTGTCTCTCTTACCCCAGTTCTATAAATCTTGGAATGTGTGTTCGCTCTGTAAAAAATCTCACTCTGTTTTAGATGTTTCTCTGCTCGAATCTCCATTGTTTGTGTATCACAGAAATGTGGCTGTCTTCCCCAAACACAGCTATCCCTGCTTCTATTTCTCCTTCTATCACTGGTTTTCTCCATACCCCTAGTTCTGTGGCCTGTGGGGGTGGGCCTGGTATCCTTTATCGTCCTTCATTTGTAATTACTCCTACTTCCTTGGCTTTTTCTTCTTTTTCTTCATTTGAATATTCCTTAACTACCTTTTCTAAACCTTTCCAATTATTTATCACCCTACTAGCCCTGCTGTTGCCTTTTTTGATTCTATTGATGCTTTACTCTCTGTTATCCTACCATCCTTTTCTTCGTTTATACTTTTAGGTGATTTTAATCTCCATCTTTCTTCTAATCATTTTTCACGGCCATTTCTTGCTATCCTTGATGTTTATCATCTTTCTGCTCTCAACCCCTATTTCTCATGTTTTTGGCTCTAATATGGATCTTAATTGTTCTTCCTCATTATCTGTATCTCCTATTTCTGTCTTCGCTGTTTATTCATATCTATCTTTTTTCCACCTCTCATAACTAATTCAGCTTGTTCTGATGCTCCTAAATAGTTTTGTCATGATCTTCTTATTTTTAATATTCCTTTTTTTTGTTCTTGTATATCTGGTCTACATTCTCACTCTATATTTTCTGCTCTTTACATGGATGATGCAGCTTCTATCTTATCTTCTTCTATCATCGTCTCTTGGCTCTCTCATTCCTGCTTCCTCTTTCTCTCCTTCTGAAAAGCCACCCCAACCTTGGCTCATTCCCCATCTACGCTCAATGTGGCGGGTTCTTCGTCACCTTGAATGTCGTTGGTGTAATACTTTATCTCATTCTGATCGTCTGTCTTTTTTTATCATACTCTATATGATGATGTTCTTCTATCAGCTAAACGTTCATACTATTGTGAACTCCTGTCTGCTCAATCTGCTCATCCTAGGCTTTTGTTTCAATCACTTTCTCAAATTCATGCTCCACCTTCTCCAGATTATTCTCTTAATTCTACTTTAACTGCTTCTGATATTGATAATTACTTTTCTTCTAAAGTGGCTACTCTTCGCTCTGCCATTGTGCCGCCTTCCGCTTCTGGTTCCTTTTCTCTGTCTACTTCTTCTAATTCAGTTATTTCTTCTTTTGTACCATTTACTGACTCAAATACTTCTTTATTAGTTTGTGCACATCCTACAAGTTCTCCTTCAGACCCTATAGCTTCATTGCTAATACCGAAAGTATATCCTTCACTTGTTTCCTATCTTACTAGTTTCTTCAATATCTCTCTTCTTTCTTCAACCTTTCCTTCTTCCTTTAAGCATGCTATTATGTCTATTTTGAAGAAACCATCCTTAGATCCTTCTCTCCCTTCTAATTTCCGGCCAATATCTCTTCTTTCCTATCTTTCTAAATTACTTGAATTTCTTGTCTATTCTCAGGTTTCTAATTTTGTCACTGATAATTAAATTCTCACTACATTTCAGTCTGGTGTTTGTCACCTCACTCAACTGGGACTGCTCTATGTCCTGTATGTGATTCTTTGCTTTCTGCTCGACATTCTAAACACTCTTCTCTTCTTATTCTATTAGATCTTTCAGCCGCGATTGACACTGTGGACCATACCTTACTTTTATCTTGTCTTTCTTCTTTTGTTTTTTCTGGTTCTGTGTTGGCCTCATTTTGCTCTTATCTATCTACTCGCACTTACTCAGTATCATAGGCTGGGGTTCTTCTTCTGAAATCTTTCCTCTTCATCATGGTGTTCCTCAAGACTCGGTGCTGGGTCCTTTTCTTTTTTCTCTCTATACCTCTCCTCTTGCCACTGTTATTTCATTGTTTGGGCTATCTCATCATATCTATGCTGATGATGCTCAATGTATTCTGTCTTTTTTTTCTTTTTTTTCTATCTCTTCTTATATTAATGGGAATCTTATTTCCTGTCTTTTAGCAATAAAATATTGGATGTCAAATCATTTTCTTGTCTTGAATGCAGCAAAAACGGAATGTTCTTTTCTTCCCTGCTAACACTATATTTTGAGACTGATCTATCCTCCTTTTTTCATATTTCTATTATTTCTCATTCCTGTCATTTAAATCTTTTTAATAGTCGTAAAGCTTGCTCTTTTCTAACCTTTAATGCTACTAAGCTTTTGATTTCATTTCTTATTTTCTCTCATCTTTTCAACTGTTCCACTATCCTTTTATGTCTCCCTGTTCTCTTTTATCTGCTCTAGTCTGTTTTCAATGTCTCTATTTGCATATCCCCTCAGGATTCTATTTCTCTATCTCTATCTTCACTCGGCTGGCTTTCTTTCCATTCTCGCCTCAAATTCCTTTGTTCTTAGTCTCAAATATTACTATCAGTTCCTCGTCTTCCCTATGCTCAGTCATGATTTTGTTCCTTCTCTCTGCTTTCCCTACTTCACTGTAATGCTCTTCCTCTTGCCCTTCATTCCATTACTTTTAATTCTGTATTTTGTTCTACTCTGAAGAACCCTCTCCTTCATTCTTACTAGAGATCTGAAAAATATGTACAGATTGTCAATTTTATTTTTGTACTGTAATTTTATTCTGTACAACGCTTTGGAGTGAAGCACTACATACATTTCAAAATAAAAAAATTAAAACAAATCTTGTTAGGGGGCACCCTAATGTGATAGGGTACACTAAGGAGGCTTCTCAGAATAGCACTTCTTGCCTTGCATTGTTATTACCCAAGTGACAGAACACAACTACAAGTATTTTGAAGTGTGCATTATCTATAGTTAGATCCTTCGATACTTTAACATTTTACGCTAATAAGTTCACTGTGCTACCCACTTCTGTCTCCTCAATTTGGGGCCTCACAGGCAATACTGAAGTAATTATCTGTTACGCTCACCTGGTATCCACAGGGACGCCACCCAGCCGGGTTACTCACTGGTATACTTCTCAGTGGTGCCCAGATGTGGTCTGCGGGGAAGGTTCTGCCTGAAAATACAGGAGGACTGTGCTTAAGACTGGCCGACTGGGGTAAGTATCCTCCCTCCACCCCGTATGATTTCAGCCCTTCTGGGGCCCTCTCCTCACCTTGTCATAGAATTAGGCGTGCTCTCCATCCTGCCTACTCTGCAGGGGAGCGTTGTCTTTCGTGGGCGTGTGCGGTCCAGTTACTTCACTGACACCGGCCCGTTTTATATCGTTCAGGTAGGTCTTATTACTGTTCTTTAGAATTGTTGCTATCCAGCATGACTTTCTTTGTTTAATAATGTCTCTTATTCTCCCTTAGGTATGCAGAGCTTCAGCGCGGCAAAATGGCTTGGTTGAGCTTCACTGGTAAATGATGGCGCATTAAGAACGCTATGATACGGTAAGTAAGCGCTATGCGCAGCGCTGTGATGTCTTGCCTTTGCTAACCTGTTTTTCCTTCTTTCCTTGTAGGTCGTGGTGTTCTTCAGCGCGTGTGGAATTTCTGGAGTGGTGCCAGCCGAGAGGCGACCAGCCAGGTAAGCCTTTTGAGCAGTTAATAATTTGCAATGTCTCTTATGCTTTCTTTAATGTTGCCTCTATCTTCCTCTTTCAGGTCGTTCAGTCCGGGAGGCGTGCAGATTCAAGGAAGCTGTTCTCAGAAGCTGCGAGAAGCTAAAGATGAATACTGCAGGTAAGATGCTGCTGCTAACAATGTTCCTTTGTCTCCTTGCAGGTTCTGCTTCTCCGAGGTTCGTGGGCATAGCTGGACACAGAGAGCGTCACGTTGCAAACTGCAAAGTAACGCGAAGTGTGTTGTCTTGCTTGGGTGTGGTTTAAATAGCCCCAACAAAATAGTCCAGGTAAAGTAGTCCCTAAGCTACCACACCCAAAACACTAGACCGCATAGCTTGGTTCCAAGGAACCAAGCTATGTGGATGCCTCCATGTTAGCTGACAAACACAATAAAGTAGTTCCAAATCACGTGTTTTTCATGGTGTATGAGCCTGGTGCCATAGGCGCCAGGACTGGCCCCAGGAGGGCTTTTGAAGAGGATGCCTGGCTCTAGAGGCCCGAGTCCTGACTCCACCTGACCAATGGGTTTGCCAGAGGGGGTTTTGGGCGAGGGTCGTGACATTTTCACCCACTTTATACAAGTCTGCTATTGGGCAGAGTCCTTTCTGCTCCTGGGCTCTCTGGCTGGAATTTCCCCTTGGTCATTCAGAATTGGCTATTACTCTCAACCATTCAAATGTCCTGTCTCTGCTTCATAATATTCCTTCACTGAGACTAGCTGACTCAAGGACATTGTTCTAATGGATTTTATTGATGAGAAATGAATTGACCTGGTTGACCCCTATGTTAAATCCAACATTATTTTAGACTTGTTGTTGAAGAATAACAAATTACTCTCATCGGGTTAGGAGTTACACAGTTTTCAGAAGGGAATGTGGCCTCACAGTGTCAATACTTCTATGAACACTAAATTGTCATCTAATAGGGCTGATGAATAGATCACCAATGGGAACCTGAATATGAGGATGAGCAATAATATAGGGCAGGGACCTGGCCATATTGTGAATATGGAGGCTAGTGAACAATTGACCATAAGTGACACACATGATTCATCCTGGTTGCCTTGTGCAATCAATAAGAATGGCCCTCCTGGTAAACATACTCTATAGTAATGATTATCTCAACCTAATTTCATGGAATATTCAATATATAGCCTTCTAGTTTCAATTTAGCACACCCTCATATTATCTTATTGCAAGAGGTATGGCTGAGGGAAGTTCAAATTATAGCTGGGTTTATAGTGCTTCCACAAAAAGCCCTGTAGGGTTCCAGAGGTCGCCCCTCTGGAGGTATGATAACCACTATTACGAATGACATTGGATTACAGTCTGTGGTTTGGTATAATGAATTACCAGGCATTCCTGGGCTAAAATGATGAGGGCTGGCAAAAAAATGCGGGGATATTCCTGGTGAGTTGTTCTTATTGAATATTTACAGGAACCCCAAAGAAATGTGTGCTGTGTAATTTCTTGATGTTTTATCTTGTTTACTCAGGGAATGACTTGATGATAAAAATCACTATAATGTAATAATAGCTGGTGACTTCCACTGCAATTGCATCGATTTTCTAGACACACACCCTTTTAGTTTTACAGATCTAAGGTCTGGATCACAAGGTAATGGGAATGCAAGGGGAGAAGCCTTCATATCATTGATGAATGGCTGGGGTATGCACTTGTTAAATGGAGCTACAGATGACGTTAACTCAGCTGCAACTACTTGGCATTGTGGTTTGTCTGCCTCTCTCCTTGATTACATTTTTGTAAGCCCTTTACCTTTTCTTAGATGTAATAATTTTCACATTTTAAACACTGATAGGAGTGATCACTGTCTAATGTTGAGTGGCCTTGCAATCACTAATGTCTCGCTTATGCAAAGGAAGTGTGCTTCTAATCTTATGTTTAGTAGTTCTGGTAATTGCATTAAATGGACACCAACATGCGTCGGGATATTTAATGACAAACTTTGGTCATTCCATGATACCTGATCTTCGGATTAAAAAGTTGATTTTTACTCTTCTCCTCTTTTTCTGAAATGTATATATAAAAATATACTGGAGTGCTTTGGTACCTATAAGAACATTTTTGTTATAAGTGCACCACTTAGATACCATCTATATGGACATGAGAGAAAGAGAAGAACAAAAATAAAGATCTTCTCTCAAGACCTTGCTGTCATGATGCCCGCTCCCAGGGAGCCGGTTCAAGCCCTGCGTCCCCGAAAGCGGACATCCAGTCACCAAGGAAGGACCCAGCAACCCCATATAGGGGCCCTTTGGACAGTGTCCTGGCGCCTATGGCGCCAGGCTCATAAAAGACATCAGTCCTGGCGCCATAGGCGCCAGGCTCATTATGGAAGTGCTTGGGTGCACTTACCTGATGCAGACCATGCTGCAGGATCCGGGCCTCCTTGAGGCCTGAAAGGAACTACTTTACCTGTGGGACTAATTTACCATCCGGGCGTGGTCGGGGAAGGATACATACCTGATTGGAGGAAGGATACATACCTGGAACTTCTTCCAAGGCTATTTAAACCCCACCCGAACAGCTACACGTGCTTCGCGTTGTTCTGCATCTAGCAGCTGGACGCTCACCGTGTCTGCTCCTGCATCCTGACTTCTGCCACGCCTGCCAGCATCCTGGATCACCTGCAAAGGAAGAGAAGAAGAGAACAGAAGAAGGAAAAGTCCTTACCTGCTAAATCCGCATCCCAGAGACATCTCGCTGACAATCCTGAAAAGGAAGACTTTTATTTAAAAGCTCATTGCGTCGATCACTGCGGCGCCGCATTCCACTCACCTTTACAGGGCGCCTCCATGTTCAGCAGCGATCATCCGGATTCGCAGTCACGCCCCAGCGCCTAGGGAGAAAAAGACCAGAACAAAAGATGAGAGAGAGAAGGGAATAAGGAAAGCTAAATCTCCATGTTAAGACTTACCTGTTGATTCATTCCCTCTTCATTTCGGGTCCGCGCCGCATCCTGGCATTTCCGGACCCCGGCCCCCAAGGGGAAAAAGAGACATCAGCGTTAATGAGCGAATGAAAAGACATTACCAAAAAACGCTCATTAAAGACTTACCTGATTTCTACAAGGATTTCACCTCTCATCTCGGGTCGGTGCCTGTTCCCCGGCATTCCGTACCCTGGCCCCTATGGGGAAAAAGACACTAGCATTAGTACATTAATGCATGGACACAAGGGGAACCTCTTATCAAAAAAACTTACCTGGAAGCCAAGCAAGTTTGGTTCTCACCAATCCGAAAATCCAGTGAAGTAACTGGATACCAACGCGCCCCTGCATCAGAAGCAGGATGGAGAGCTCGTCCTTCCAGACCCTAAGGTGAGACGCTACGAGGAATCACAGAAGGGTTTCGAGGAGGGTGAGAGGGGAAAGTGGGAGGCTGATTGCATTACCCCGCAGACAGTTAATCCCCTATTTTTGCCTACAGAAGGATACTTCTGCGAGCCAGACAAGCCAGATTTGGGGGCCCGGTCCAGTCCGTCTTCCGAACCCTGCGCATCACCTTAGAAGAGGTCACAGCAGCGCGAACCAGGCCAGCGCCTCCGTGGGAGTCAGGTGAGCGTTACAGAACGCGAAGCCTTCCTACAAATTCCCACCCAGGCGCTATGGAAATTTCTGAGACTGATCAGTTGGCCCAATTACTGGGGGAATTACGGGCTGAAGTACATGCCGCTCGTCAAGGGACTAATGCCCTCAGGAGGGAATTAATAATATCAAAGGAAAGAACTGATGACCTGGCCAGACAGCTTTTGCAAGGTCAAGCTGGGCAAACTCCTCTACCCGGTTCCGGAGGGAACCCCGCTCCGGTGGTTTCCAGTAACCCTGTGCAGATTAATCTACCTGGAAACATGCCGCTGGCCCCACCTGAACGCTTTGCTGGAGACCCCAAACGATTCGCCGTATTCATGAATCAGTGTTGTTTGCACTTCCTATGCAGACCTGGGGCCTTCCCTAATCATCAGACCAAGGTAGCCTTTGTATTATCATATCTCAGCGGCTGCGCTGCCGATTGGTCAGTTCCACTGGTTACTCAAGATGACCCGATTCTCCGTGATTTTCAAAGGTTTCAAACAAGCATGGAAAGGTTATTTGCTCGACACTCTCAGGGGCAGGCTCTGGATGACGAACTTCTATCCCTGCGACAGGGCAATCAGGACCTCCTATCCTATATTGCAACCTTTAATAGACTAATTGTGGAAACGGGATGGCCAGAGGATAAAAGAGTCACGTTGTTTTATCGAGGCCTACGCGGAGAACTTAAAGATGTCTTGGCCCAAGTTGTAAATCCGCCCCAAGAATGCACAGAGTGTATAGACTTAGTGGTCCAATTGGATCACAGACTTCAAAACAGAAAAGCAGATCGGTCCAGGTTTGAGACCCGGGTGTTGGTCAAGACCCATGCTAATCCCAAGGGAGTTGATGTCTCTGAGCCTATGCAAATTGGAGGGGTTAAAGGACCCTTGACTCAAAATGAACGTGAAAGGAGGCGGCAGTTAAAATTATGTCTTTATTGTGGGAATTCTGGACACTTTCTACGAGATTGCCCGGCAAAACCGCCCGAAAGGCGGTAGGAGCCGCTGATAAAAACCATGAAGACTCTGTTTCGGGAAACGACTCCGCCCGACAAGTGTAGGGGTCCGCTTGCCGAGCTTGAAAAGTAACTCTCAGACCTCGCATTTCATTGTGCCAATGGTTCTCGTAGATCCAGAACAGCCTAAGCGGTTGCATGCAATAAAGGCATACATCGATAGTGGGGCTATTGGAAACTATGTGGATCGTGAATTGGTCTCTAGGATTAACCTCCCTCTCCGTCCTAAAACCAGCAAAGATGTCATCACCACAGTCGATGGAACTGAAATTGCCTCTGGACTGGTAACACATTCCACTACTGAGGTGACTCTTATTGGTCCCGACGGCCATCGGGAGGGTGTTGTGTTTGATGTAATCAAGGCTCCACAGTTTCAGGTTATTCTTGGAATCACTTGGTTAGAGACACATAATCCTCGAATTGATTGGCGAGCTAAGAGAATAACCTTCCCGGATTGTACACAAACCTGCTACCCAGAAAACCTGAAGATTAATCTAGCATCTGTAACCTCTGCCTCCATGCAACTACCTCCGGAATACCAAGACTTTCAGGACGTCTTCCAAAAGGAACAGGCCAACACGTTACCTCCTCACAGATCGTACGATTGCCAAATCGATCTGGTGCCCGGTGCACAACCCCCTTGTAGCAGGATTTATGCCCTTACCGAACCTGAGAATCTGCATTTGAGACAATATTTGGATCAATACCTAGCTAATGGTTTTATTCGCCCGTCAAAGTCCCCGGCATCCTCTGCTTTGTTCTTCGTGCCCAAAAAAGAAGGCGACCTTAGAACTTGTATCGATTACCGCGCATTGAACCAGATAACGGTTAAAAACCGTTATCCTCTGCCTCCGATCCCTGAACTCCTTGACCAGGTGAAGGACGCTTGCATATACACCAAGTTAGATCTCCGGGGGGCTTATCATCTGGTACGAGTTAAAGAAGGCAACGAATGGAAAACTGCCTTCCGTACTAAATACGGATTATTCGAGTACCAGGTGATGCCGTTCGGATTGTGTAACGCGCCGGCTGCCTTCCAATACTTCATGAATGATGTCCTTCGGGAACTCATTGATGTTTGTGTTGTCGTATATATCGATGACATTCTGGTGTACTCCTCTTTGGAATCTGATCACAGAAAACACGTCAGGGCAGTACTTGAAAAACTGCGCCAACAAAAACTATTTGCTAAATTGGAGAAATGTGTTTTCCATACCACAGAAGCCGAGTTTCTAGGTTTCATCCTGACACCCAAAGGAGTCCGAATGGACTCAAGAAAAGTGGATGCCATCCTCAAATGGCCATCACCTAGCTCTGTAAAAGGGGTTCAAAGCATGCTCGGCTTTGCCAATTTCTATCGCAGGTTATCCCGGAATTTTCACGCGTGGTACAACCCATTACTGCACTCTTGAGGAAAAATAAACGTTTTGAATGGTCTGAAGAAGCCGAGCAGGCCTTTCAGGATTTAAAAGCTAAGTTTACCTCCGCACCTATATTGAAACACCCGCGTCCAGATCTCCCTTATGTCGTCGAGACTGACGCATCCAGCCTAGCCATGGGAGCTGTCCTGTCCCAAAGAGATCCCGAAACCAACCAACTGCATCCCGTAGCATTTTGGTCCAGAAAATTCTCGGCACCCGAGGTTAATTATGCAATCACGGACAAAGAACTGTTAGCCATTAAGTCCGCTTTTAAAGCCTGGCGGCATTATCTGCTTGGCGCTCGACATACCATCACAGTGATCACTGATCACCGGAATTTACAGTATTTGAAAACCGCCAAGGCTCAGTCATCACGGCAGCTCCGATGGGCTTTGTTTTTCACTGAATTTGATTTCGTGATTACCTATCGACCTGGCTGCAAGAATGGCAAAGCAGACACCTTATCCCGAATTGGAATGGGAGAATCTGATACAAACTCTAAACCAGTACCAATAATTCCCGAACAGAGGATTCTAGGCATGACTTTGTTACAGATGCTTGAAGACATTCAAGCCAGAGTGAAACAACTCCTGGACCCTACAACCTTACAGGATTGGATACAAAAGGGATCAGACTTTACCATAGATAATGGTTTACCTTATTTCCAAGGACGCTTATTCCTGCCACATAAGGAATTACACGAACTAGTTATTTCCGGTTATCATGCTGCATTAATAGAGGGACACCCCGGTATTGCCAAGACAGAGGAAAAGGTGAAACGACAATTTTGGTGGCCCTCTTGGCGAAAAGATGTTAAATCTTTTGTGATGTCCTGTGGTGTTTGCGCCCAAAATAAAAGTCAAAAGAAAAGACCAGCCGGTCTCCTTCAACCTCTAGACACACCGCCAGCACCCTGGCACACCCTAGCAATGGATTTTATTACAGACCTGCCTCCTTGTTCGGGGTACAATACTATTCTGGTAATTGTGGATTTGTTTTCCAAAATGGCCCACTTTATTCCTTTGAAAGGTTTACCTTCAGCTTCTGTCCTAGCCAAAGAATTCCTCGAAAATATTGTTCGGCTACATGGATTCCCCTTTATACTAATCTCTGACTGGGGAAGCCAATTAATTTCCTACTTCTGGCGCAAATGTTGTCAAATGGCGCAGATCGACGTAAGATTATCGACCAGTCACCACCCTCAGACTGATGGTCAGACCGAGAGGACAAATCAGACCCTTGAGCAATACTTACGGTGTATGTTACAGCAATCTGAAAGCAACTGGAAAGACATTCTTTGAATAGCCGAATACGCATATAATAATTCGGTACACTCTGGAACTGGCCACAGTCCTTTTTATACTTTGTTTGGGCATCACCCTCGAACCTCAAACCTTGACTCACCTCAGAACCTCGGAATGCCTGCAGTAGAACATCTGCATTCTACAATTACCCAAGCCCTCAAAGAGGCAACTACGCATTTACAACAAGCCAAGAGAAAATACAAGGAGAATGCTGATCTACATCGGAGTGAAGCACCTCCGTATCAGATTGGGGATCAAGTGTGGTTAGCTACCAAACATTTACCACTCAAAGGGCCTCGAACCTTTAACCCAAAATATCTGGGACCTTATTCTATTACGGCAATAATTAACCCAGTGGCTGTTAAACTTGATTTACCAGCTAGTATGCAAATTCACCCTGTTTTTCATGTGTCACTTCTGAAACCAGTGGTACCCGGAACCCGACTACTCAAACCTCCAGAACCTATTCTAATAGATGGGGAGCCCGAATTCGAAGTGAAGAACATTTTAGACTCAAAAATGTTTAGGTCAAAACTGTTCTACCTAATTGATTGGAAGGGGTACGGACTTTAGGAGAGGTCGTGGGAACCCAGTGACCATGTGCATGCACCTCGATTAGTCAGGAAATTCCACCGACTCTTCCCAGACAAACCAAAACCCGCGGAGAGAACAACCTTGGGAGGGGCCTTGGGGGGGAGTGCTGTCATGATGCCCGCTCCCGGGGAGCCGGTTCAAGCCCTGCGTCCCGAAAAGCAGACATCCAGTCCCCAAGGAAGGACCCAGCAACCCCATATAGGGGCCCTTTGGACAGTGTCCTATGGCGCCCCGCTCATAAAAGACATCAGTCCTGGCGCCATAGGCGCCAGGCTCATTATGGAAGTGCTTGGGTGCACTTACCTGATGCAGACCATGCTGCAGGATCCTGGCCTCCTTGAGGCCTGAAAGGAACTACTTTACCAGTGGGACTAATTTACCATCCGGGCGTGGTCGGGGAAGGATACATACCTGATTGGAGGAAGGATACATACCTGGAACTTCTTCCAAGGCTATTTAAACCCCAACCGAACAGCTACACGTGCTTCGCGTTGTTCTGCATCTAGCAGCTGGACGCTCACCGTGTCTGTTCCCGCATCCTGACTTCTGCCACGCCTGCCAGCATCCTGGATCACCTGCAAAGGAAGAGAAGAAGAGAACAGAAGAAGGAAAAGTCCTTACCTGCTAAATCCGCATCCCGGAGACATCTCGCCGACAATCCTGAAAAGGAAGACTTTTATTTAAAAGCTCATCGCGTCGATCACTGCGGCGCCGCATTCCACTCACCTTTACAGGGCGCCTCCATGTTCAGCAGCGATCATCCAGATTCGCAGTCACGCCCCAGTGCCTAGGGAGAAAAAGACCAGAACAAAAGGTGAGAGAGAGAAGGGAATAAGGAAAGCTAAATCTCCATGTTAAGACTTACCTGTTGATTCATTCCCTCTTCATTTCGGGACCGCGCCGCATCCTTGCATTTCCGGACCCCGGCCCCTAAGGGGAAAAAGAGACATCAGCGTTAATGAGCGAATGAAAAGACATTACCAAAAAACGCTCATCAAAGACTTACCTGATTTCTACAAGGATTTCACCTCTCATCTCGGGTCGGTGCCTGTTCCCCGGCATTCCGTACCCTGGCCCCTATGGGGAAAAAGACACTAGCATTAGTACATTAATGCATGGACACAAGGGGAACCTCTTATCAAAAAAACTTACCTGGAAGCCAAGCAAGTTTGGTTCTCACCAATCCGAAAATCCAGTGAAGTAACTGGATACCAACGCGCCCCTGCATCAGAAGCAGGATGGAGAGCTCGTCCTTCCAGACCCTAAGGTGAGACGCTACGAGGAATCACAGAAGGGTTTCGAGGAGGGTGAGAGGGGAAAGTGGGAGGCTGATTGCATTACCCCGCAGACAGTTAATCCCCTATTTTTGCCTACAGAAGGATACTTCTGCGAGCCAGACAAGCCAGATTTGGGGGCCCGGTCCAGTCCGTCTTCCGAACCCTGCGCATCACCTTAGAAGAGGTCACAGCAGCGCGAACCAGGCCAGCGCCTCCGTGGGAGTCAGGTGAGCGTTACAGAACGCGAAGCCTTCCTACAAATTCCCACCCAGGCGCTATGGAAATTTCTGAGACTGATAAGTTGGCCCAATTACTGGGGGAATTACGGGCTGAAGTACATGCCGCTCGTCAAGAGACTAATGCCCTCAGGAGGGAATTAATAATATCAAAGGAAAGAACTGATGACCTGGCCAGACAGCTTTTGCAAGGTCAAGCTGGGCAAACTCCTCTACCCGGTTCCGGAGGGAACCCCGCTCCGGTGGTTTCCAGTAACCCTGTGCAGATTAATCTACCTGGAAACATGCCGCTGGCCCCACCTGAACGCTTTGCTGGAGACCCCAAACGATTCGCTGTATTCATGAATCAGTGTTGTTTGCACTTCCTATGCAGACCTGGGGCCTTCCCTAATGATCAGACCAAGGTAGCCTTTGTATTGTCATATCTCAGCGGCTGCGCTGCCGATTGGTCAGTTCCACTGGTTACTCAAGATGACCCGATTCTCCGTGATTTTCAAAGGTTTCAAACAAGCATGGAAAGGTTATTTGCTCGACACTCTCAGGGGCAGGCTCTGGATGACGAACTTCTATCCCTGCGACAGGGCAATCAGGACCTCCTATCCTATATTGCAACCTTTAATAGACTAATTGTGGAAACGGGATGGCCAGAGGATAAAAGAGTCACGTTGTTTTATCGAGGCCTACGCGGAGAACTTAAAGATGTCTTGGCCCAAGTTGTAAATCCGCCCCAAGAATGCACAGAGTGTATAGACTTAGTGGTCCAATTGGATCACAGACTTCAAAACAGAAAAGCAGATCGGTCCAGGTTTGAGACCCGGGTGTTGGTCAAGACCCATGCTAATCCCAAGGGAGTTGATGTCTCTGAGCCTATGCAAATTGGAGGGGTTAAAGGACCCTTGACTCAAAATGAACGTGAAAGGAGGCGGCAGTTAAAATTATGTCTTTATTGTGGGAATTCTGGACACTTTCTACGAGATTGCCCGGCAAAACCGCCCCGAAAGGCGGTAGGAGCCGCTGATAAAAACCATGAAGACTCTGTTTCGGGAAACGACTCTGCCCGACAAGTGTAGGGGTCCGCTTGCCGAGCTTGAAAAGTAACTCTCAGACCTTGCATTTCATTGTGCCAATGGTTCTCGTAGATCCAGAACAGCCTAAGCGGTTGCATGCAATAAAGGCATACATCGATAGTGGGGCTATTGGAAACTATGTGGATCGTGAATTGGTCTCTAGGATTAACCTCCCTCTCCGTCCTAAAACCAGCAAAGATGTCATCACCACAGTCGATGGAACTGAAATTGCCTCTGGACTGGTAACACATTCCACTACTGAGGTGACTCTTATTGGTCCCGACGGCCATCGGGAGGGTGTTGTGTTTGATGTAATCAAGGCTCCACAGTTTCAGGTTATTCTTGGAATCACTTGGTTAGAGACACATAATCCTCGAATTGATTGGCGAGCTAAGAGAATAACCTTCCCGGATTGTACACAAACCTGCTACCCAGAAAACCTGAAGATTAATCTAGCATCTGTAACCTCTGCCTCCATGCAACTACCTCCGGAATACCAAGACTTTCAGGACGTCTTCCAAAAGGAACAGGCCAACACGTTACCTCCTCACAGATCGTACGATTGCCAAATCGATCTGGTGCCCGGTGCACAACCCCCTTGTAGCAGGATTTATGCCCTTACCGAACCTGAGAATCTGCATTTGAGACAATATTTGGATCAATACCTAGCTAATGGTTTTATTCGCCCGTCAAAGTCCCCGGCATCCTCTGCTTTGTTCTTCGTGCCCAAAAAAGAAGGCGACCTTAGAACTTGTATCGATTACCGCGCATTGAACCAGATAACGGTTAAAAACCGTTATCCTCTGCCTCCGATCCCTGAACTCCTTGACCAGGTGAAGGACGCTTGCATATACACCAAGTTAGATCTCCGGGGGGCTTATCATCTGGTACGAGTTAAAGAAGGCAACGAATGGAAAACTGCCTTCCGTACTAAATACGGATTATTCGAGTACCAGGTGATGCCGTTCGGATTGTGTAACGCGCCGGCTGCCTTCCAATACTTCATGAATGATGTCCTTCGGGAACTCATTGATGTTTGTGTTGTCGTATATATCGATGACATTCTGGTGTACTCCTCTTTGGAATCTGATCACAGAAAACACGTCAGGGCAGTACTTGAAAAACTGCGCCAACACAAACTATTTGCTAAATTGGAGAAATGTGTTTTCCATACCACAGAAGCCGAGTTTCTAGGTTTCATCCTGACACCCAAAGGAGTCCGAATGGACTCAAGAAAAGTGGATGCCATCCTCAAATGGCCATCACCTAGCTCTGTAAAAGGGGTTCAAAGCATGCTCGGCTTTGCCAATTTCTATCGCAGGTTATCCCGGAATTTTCACGCGTGGTACAACCCATTACTGCACTCTTGAGGAAAAATAAACATTTTGAATGGTCTGAAGAAGCCGAGCAGGCCTTTCAGGATTTAAAAGCTAAGTTTACCTCCGCACCTATATTGAAACACCCGCGTCCAGATCTCCCTTATGTCGTCGAGACTGACGCATCCAGCCTAGCCATGGGAGCTGTCCTGTCCCAAAGAGATCCCGAAACCAACCAACTGCATCCCGTAGCATTTTGGTCCAGAAAATTCTCGGCACCCGAGGTTAATTATGCAATCACGGACAAAGAACTGTTAGCCATTAAGTCCGCTTTTAAAGCCTGGCGGCATTATCTGCTTGGCGCTCGACATACCATCACAGTGATCACTGATCACCGGAATTTACAGTATTTGAAAACCGCCAAGGCTCAGTCATCACGGCAGCTCCAATGGGCTTTGTTTTTCGCTGAATTTGATTTCGTGATTACCTATCGACCTGGCTGCAAGAATGGCAAAGCAGACACCTTATCCCGAATTGGAATGGGAGAATCTGATACAAACTCTGAACCAGTACCAATAATTCCCGAACAGAGGATTCTAGGCATGACTTTGTTACAGACGTTTGAAGACATTCAAGCCAGAGTGAAACAACTCCTGGACCCTACAACCTTACAGGATTGGATACAAAAGGGATCAGACTTTACCATACATAATGGTTTACCTTATTTCCAAGGACGCTTATTCCTGCCACATAAGGAATTACACGAACTAGTTATTTCCGGTTATCATGCTGCATTAATAGAGGGACACCCCGGTATTGCCAAGACAGAGGAAAAGGTGAAACGACAATTTTGGTGGCCCTCTTGGCGAAAAGATGTTAAATCTTTTGTGATGTCCTGTGGTGTTTGCGCCCAAAATAAAAGTCAAAAGAAAAGACCAGCCGGTCTCCTTCAACCTCTAGACACACAGCCAGCACCCTGGCACACCCTAGCAATGGATTTTATTACGGACCTGCCTCCTTGTTCGGGGTACAATACTATTCTGGTAATTGTGGATTTGTTTTCCAAAATGGCCCACTTTATTCCTTTGAAAGGTTTACCTTCAGCTTCTGTCCTAGCCAAAGAATTCCTCGAAAATATTGTTCGGCTACATGGATTCCCATCTATACTAATCTCTGACCGGGGAAGCCAATTAATTTCCCACTTCTGGCGCAAATGTTGTCAAATGGCGCAGATCGACGTAAGATTATCGACCAGTCACCACCCTCAGACTGATGGTCAGACCGAGAGGACAAATCAGACCCTTGAGCAATACTTACGGTGTATGTTACAGCAATCTGAAAGCAACTGGAAAGACATTCTTTGAATAGCCGAATACGCATATAATAATTCGGTACACTCTGGAACTGGCCACAGTCCTTTTTATACTTTGTTTGGGCATCACCCTCGAACCTCAAACCTTGACTCACCTCAGAACCTCGGAATGCCTGCAGTAGAACATCTGCATTCTACAATTACCCAAGCCCTCAAAGAGGCAACTACGCATTTACAACAAGCCAAGAGAAAATACAAGGAGAATGCTGATCTACATCGGAGTGAAGCACCTCCGTATCAGATTGGGGATCAAGTGTGGTTAGCTACCAGACATTTACCACTCAAAGGGCCTCGAACCTTTAACCCAAAATATCTGGGACCTTATTCTATTACGGCAATAATTAACCCAGTGGCTGTTAAACTTGATTTACCAGCTAGTATGCAAATTCACCCAGTTTTTCATGTGTCACTTCGGAAACCAGTGGTACCCGGAACCCGACTACTCAAACCTCCAGAACCTATTCTAATAGATGGGGAGCCTGAATTCGAAGTGAAGAACATTTTAGACTCAAAAATGTTTAGGTCAAAACTGTTCTACCTAATTGATTGGAAGGGGTACAGACTTTAGGAGAAGTCGTGGGAACCCAGCGACCATGTGCATGCACCTCGATTAGTCAGGAAATTCCACCGACTCTTCCCAGACAAACCAAAACCCCCGGAGGGAACAACCTTGGGGGGGAGTGCTGTCATGATGCCCGCTCCCGGGGAGCCGGTTCAAGCCCTGCGTCCCCGAAAGCGGACATCCAGTCCCCAAGGAAGGACCCAGCAACCCCATATAGGGGCCCTTTGGACAGTGTCCTGGCGCCTATGGCGCCAGGCTCATAAAAGACATCAGTCCTGGCGCCATAGGCGCCAGGCTCATTATGGAAGTGCTTGGGTGCACTTACCTGATGCAGACCATGCTGCAGCATCCCGGCCTCCTTGAGGCCTGAAAGGAACTACTTTACCTGTGGGACTAATTTACCATCCAGGCGTGGTCGGGGAAGGATACATACCTGATTGGAGGAAGGATACATACCTGGAACTTCTTCCAAGGCTATTTAAACCCCACCCGAACAGCCACACGTGCTTCACGTTGTTCTGCATCTAGCAGCTGGACGCTTACTGTGTCTGCTCCTGCATCCTGACTTCTCCCACGCCTGCCAGCATCCTGGATCACCTGCAAAGGAAGAGAAGAAGAGAACAGAAGAAGGAAAAGTCCTTACCTGCTAAATCCGCATCCCGGAGACATCTCGCCGACAATCCTGAAAAGGAAGACTTTTATTTAAAAGCTCATCGCGTCGATCGCTGCGGCACCCCATTCCACTCATCTTTACAGGGCGCCTCCATGTTCAGCAGCGATCATCCGGATTCGCAGTCACGCCCCAGCGCCTAGGGAGAAAAAGACCAGAACAAAAGGTGAGAGAGAGAAGGGAATAAGGAAAGCTAAATCTCCATGTTAAGACTTACCTCTTGATTCATTCCCTCTTCATTTCGGGTCCGCGCCGCATCCTGGCATTTCCGGACCCCGGCCCCTAAGGGGAAAAAGAGACATCAGCGTTAATGAGCGAATGAAAAGACATTACCAAAAAACGCTCATTAAAGACTTACCTGATTTCTACAAGGATTTCACCTCTCATCTCGGGTCGGTGCCTGTTCCCCGGTATTCTGTACCCCGGCCCCTATGGGGAAAAAGACACTAGCATTAGTACATTAATGCATGGACACAAGGGGAACCTCTTATCAAAAAAACTTACCTGGAAGCCAAGCAAGTTTGGTTCTCACCAATCCGAAATCCAGTGAAGTAACTGGATACCAACGCGCCCCTGCATCAGAAGCAGGATGGAGAGCTCGTCCTTCCAGACCCTAAGGTGAGACGCTACGAGGAATCACAGAAGGGTTTCGAGGAGGGTGAGAGGGGAAAGTGGGAGGCTGATTGCATTACCCCGCAGATAGTTAATCCCCTATTTTCGCCTACAGAAGGATACTTCTGCGAGCCAGAGAAGCCAGATTTAGGGGCCCGGTCCAATCCGTCTTCCGAACCCTGCGCATCACCTTAGAAGAGGTCACAGCAGCGCGAACCAGGCCAGCGCCTCTGTGGGAGTCAGGTGAGCGTTACACTTGCAAAGATCCAGAATTGAAGACTCGGGTTGTTTTCAAAAAGACACTGAAACAGGGCTACAAGAATTGGCTAAAGAGAAACAAAGTTGTCATGTTACATAATAACGGTGCTTTGATGTTCAATATGCTGGCCAATAGGAATACATCAGAATTTTGGAAGGTTGTTAACGGGAAAAACAATACTCTGATTTTAACTCAAGCTAATTCAGTTAATGAGTCGGAATGGCTAACGGATTATACCAATTTCTATCTTGCTCCAATAGAAGAGACTAATTACAAGATAAACCTGTTTAATGCCCGCCCAGAACTTCAGTTTTGTGTATGACGACATTCTTTTCCATATTAAGAGCCGAAGTACATCTAGAGCTCCTGGCCTGTACGGGCAACTCTGAGATTTTTGGAACAAATCATATTTAATTTCAATATACAAGAAAGAAAATTGCATAAACCTTGTGTCAAGGTGCAGGCCTTGGGATTATGTAAAGGGGAGTCTGGAGTGAGTTGTGGACGTGGTCCACACATAGACAAATACAAAAAACTCCAGCACAAACGGATATTGCCTTATCGAAGGCTTCTGTGCCCTCTTTGCAGGAACAAAGGCCTACAAACTTCAACTCCCAGCAGGCTCTGGGCCAGAAACTACAAAACCCCACCCACGTTGGGTGGAGCACATCCACGCATGCGCGCGCGCACGTTAGCACGGGGCTTGTGCTTGAACTCCCGAATGAAGAGGACGTGTTCATTGCAGCTCTGAGGAAGGGGACACACGCGAGGGGCCACACCCCAGCCAGCCATCACCCGGGCCCCTCACACGCCTGAGATAAGTACAGCAAGCGCAGGGGAGCAGCTACAGCACATGCTGGGAAAAACGCGCTTGAGTAACAAAGCCGCGTTCAGGGGCGAACAGTCAGGATTCCCTCACGCGAAGCGGGGCACACGCAAGGGGGCACCGCCCAGACTCATCAGTCCCCTTGTTCGGCAAAAGATAAGTCCAGCATAGAACCAAAGCTAAGACTCGCGCAAGACTCGCACCGAAGCGCAGCGATCCCGCGAGCAGTGCATATTATTTGCATGCATAATTAGCCATGTGCACTAGCTAAGGGAACCGCAATTGGGAGCACAGCGGCGTGGCTTGTACAGAAGTCGCACTGCGCCACGTGCGGCTAGCGGCACGTTTTGTTATCTAATCTACGTGTGAATATTAACACGTGGATCAGCGAGAATTGCGGGGCCACGTGCGGCCTAACCGCATATTTGGGTGAACCCACTCACGGGGGCAAACGAGTTAGAACGTGGGGGTGCATGAAGGAATGTCGTTTACCCACTGATGCAACTGTTATGTGTGTGAGGAAACACTCACAAGATAGTAATTCATAACTCTCTTTGCAGCATTTATCTGCTCCGGAGACCGGACCTGAGAGTGCGTAGGCAGGAGGCCAGCACTCAAAAACAGAGATAAGTCCTTTTGCTCTACTTGCCTCATTGATGACAGTTTGTAATGTGGGCATGTAAGGTGTTTGCAGGTTAGGTATGCATGTTTAATTGTTAGTTTGTATTTACTCTATCACCCCCAGTCCTGTCCACCTTCCCTCTCCTAAACCTTGTTCCGGTTATCCTGAAAACCAGTTCCTGTCCAACCATCGATTCCCTAACCCTCTTTCCCCGCCAGGGTCTCGGAGGTCTGTGTAAGCTGTGACTTGCAGGCACTCGCACCGCGGAGGGGGTGGTTGGTTCGTGCCACTCCTGCGCTTGAAGGTTGGAGCCTGACACCTTGGCAATTACCAGCCCATTGCTTTATTAGATGTTTTGGGATACATTTGTGCTGCCCGTCTACCAATGTTGGTCATTGGTTGGGCTTATGAAGCAAGCAGGGTTGATGTGTGTCAATCTGGTTTCAGGAAACATTTAGGTAGTGGTCTGAATGGTATGAATCTGAAATGTCTTCAACATTTGCCATGGTCCACTAACAAACCTATATATGCAGCCTGCATAGGCCTTCCGGCGGAATTTGACATGGTTAGCAGGAATATACTTTGGTGGAAACTATCCAACTGGAATATACCTGAAGCACTATTAGCCTCTTTAATTGACTTCAACACAACCACCTATGTAAAGAATCTGTTAAACGTGGCAGGAACTCTTTCCGATTACATTGCTACTAACAAGGGACTGAGGGCATGGCTGTTTCAGAGCTATGGCCTTGTCCAGTATGTATATTTCTGATTTAGGGGTATACCTACATTTAAAAAGTGTTTCCTTGGCCTAGGCTACTTTACAACAATGATTTGGTCATTGTTGATCACACACTGATTGGCCTACACAGATCTTTGGATGCAATGGCTTCTTATATGTGAATAAATGATATGGTGGTAAATGAGACTCAAACCAGAATTCTTCATTTTCTCCAAGACATGTAATCCATGCTCTTTCAAGTGGAAGATTAACAAGGTTATAATAAAGATCATTGATCAATTCACCTATCTGGGATTTTCTCTCTTAGCCAGACCTTTATTCTCTCCTCTTTAGTCAGTTAAGGGAAATCATTTTATTTTTTTCTTCCCAACTGATTTGCATGAACAGAGAGTACGGAAAATATTCATTTTTGCCAGTAGTACTTTACTATAAATCCAAAGTGATCAAGCATGAACATAGAGCGCTGAGATAATTTTATATGGAAGCTTTGGATAAATGGGACAAACTGTAGGGTCTGTAATGGAGGCGAGTCCTTGGAATACCAAATTATATGCCTATTTCAATCATTAGACATGAATTGGGAATCTGTGAAGAATATTATAAATTGAAAATCTCTGCAATTGTTTTTTTAAAATTCTGATCCTCCTATGCACCCACTGTTTCAGGCTATTAATTTGACTTCCAATAAAGTTACATTTAACAGGGATTGGGAAACCTACCACCCCCTACCCCTCCTACTAAATTCATGACACAGAAGGAGGCCAGAAAACACCGCAATCACCCATTCTATTTTGGATAAATTCCCAACAGACCTATGATTGACAAGTATGTTGAGAGGTATCCCCTCAGCCAGCCATACCGATCAAGACATACAAATCTATCCATGCGTGTATGACGAGCCATAGGTCATGATTAAAGACAACTGTATGGACAGATTGGACTAAAACACCAGAAAGCCATGTTGCTGATGTCGTTAGAGACACCACGGCATAGCAGCGTTAGACATGAAGCACACGTACCATCCACACTTCAGGACACAAACACGCACTGGAATGCATGAAGAACACGAGCGTACAGTTCTATAGTTAAAGGCCAGATATATGCATACTGTCATTGCTGTTATTATTTTGCCATTAGCCAAATGCAGCAACGCAGAAACCCCAAGAGGCAAGCGATCCTGAGCAAAGCCTGCAGATGCTTACACGCAAATAACACTATGGAACTGCAGGAGCACCTATGGGACCTGACAGAGCCAAGTGAGTGTAACCTATGGAAATGTAGGATAGCATGGACACTGTGTAAGGTTTAGGAAAATGACAGCAGGCCTCATGCCTCAGAGCAAGAGACGATCTGAGCTGATTCAGGCTGGACAGAGAGCAAGACATGAGAGAGCTGGTGCCAGGCGGCCAGACACAGACAGCAACAAGTATGTAAAAAGAATGCAACAGTATGCAACAGTATGCAAAAAGTGTTGCGCCGATCAAGAGAGCACTCTCATAAGCTAAGGTGGTACACACAAGTTACAAAGCAGACACATAGTTGTTCTCATTACCTTCAAGAGGTACACAGTGAGCTGAGGATCTTTGCAGATCCCAGGCCTGGGGACGTCAGCTCTAGTCAATCACAGTTTGGTACCCTTGAGGTGGGTAGCAACGGGAAAGAACCAATGGTAAGTCCACCACACTGCAACAAGGTTATAGTTAGTGACTTGGGGATGGACCAGGCCAGCCACTTGACATGCGAAGCCTAGTAGAATAACATTTATAATTTCCTGTATAAGTTTTAACATACTCAATACCCAATCACTTGGCCTGATAGGTTTTCTGGAGAGAGGCCCAAGTTGTGACGAAATGCTGATGCATTGGGTAGTAAAACCAGCCTGTGAGCCGAAGAAGAGCGAGATGTGCATGGATTTTTCCTGTTCATGTGCTGATCCCTGTTGGTCTTGATTGTAATAAACCGCAGTTTGAACTTGCCATTGATTGAGTCCTCTGTGTATCCTGGACGAGGGTGTTGGGCCCTCCAAGTCTGCAGACTTCCAGCATCCCTCTGTCATAGCTGGGGGTTTGTCCCAAAACCGTTGGTAGCAGAGGTGATGGTTGGCTGCGCAAGCATGGCACCAAGTCGTCTTTTTCGCCTCCAAACCTGAGAGGCTGCAGGACCCTCGCATATTTTGAGAAGACGGGAAAACACGTGCCCATGTAAAGGCCGTCGGGAGCCCCTTAGAAATCATCCTGCCCAAAGCCAGCGATTAGTCCAGGCAGACCAGGTCGGGGAGGTGAGCACCTTGAGGAGGAGTCGGCAGCCGAGCAGTGCCAGCAGACCAGAGAGTGTAACTATTAACCCAGTCTAATGGCAACTGTCAGTGTGAGGGAGAGTATTGAGTATTGTGGTATTTTGTTGAGTATCGTAGAGTATTGTCAAAGTATTGTCTAGTATTGTTCAAGTTAGTAGGGACAGGAGCGGAGGTAGAAGTCCTTCTATGTTTAGGGCATATTCGGTTTTAGAGGTAAACGGTTCTGGTGCATAACCTAGACTGCTGCCTATAGGGCACGGATGCCAGAAGACACGTAAATAGTGGTATTCCTGTGGGTTGGGCGTTTTATCTTGGTTCATAGATGACAGTATCCTGGTAAGGGTTAGTAAGGGAGCTGGCCTAGATTCCAGAAGGTGAGTCGACTGGTTAAGTCTCCTGGAGTGAGACGTTTTGCACACTAGGCAACGCAGCGGGTGCAGTTCGATCACAAGAGAATATTGGTCAACTCTGCCTGGAGGTGGGAAGACAGCTGTGGGGTCTTTGTATGGTTTGGGAGTAACGGGCTATTACAGTGTGCGCACGGTATTAGATTTTTCTGCACTACCTTGTTTAGGTCAGTGACGTCACCCGTAGGTTTGCACATAGGACACGGAGAGCATGAGACAGTGAGAAGCTAGTATTGGAAACTTGGGATTGACAGACGAGGTGAACCAGTGGCGGTGCGTAGAAGGTGCATGTTCAAGATTGTGGGTGTGCCTGAGGAGGCAGTGTTTGTGAAGGAGCAGCGGTGCGCGGAGGGCGCCTGATAAGTCAGAGAGGCTTCTAGAAACTGAGAAGTATTACCATTATTCTGTACCTTTTTTCCCTAAACAGCAGACTATCGAAACCCTCAACTTGAGGGCAGGTAAAGGTACTGAACATGTATCAGGAGACATGTGGGGGGACACACCCCTTCAGCACTTGTGTAAGACACTCCCACCTTACAGAGAAAAGATTTGCAAGTATAGCATAGAATTGCCCAAAGGCACCGAGGGAAAGTTAACTAAACCATGGCCACCTTGTGTAAGATTCTCCAAAGACGTGCAGCAATCACTACTGACACACATACAGGGTAGCTATAAGGGGAAAAAGTTAACAAAACACATGGACATATTCGAGTTGTGGCGCATGTTTAAGGAGGGCGAGGTGGATGCCGCAAGGTGTCAGTGGATGCCGAGCCAGCAGGAGGTGAAGGAGCCAGGGACTCATCCCTCTGCACCTCCCCATGTTTCTCCAAGTATAGCATCCGATGACACAGACGATGAGCAAGGGATGTCCCCAATGCGATAATTAAGGGCAGCAGAGGGGTACTCAAATCCGACAAATAAGCCTCCACCATATACTAAGGAGGAGAGACCAAAAAACTCAGGGCAGCCAGCTACTGATCAAAAGGGGAGCAGCGAGGCATGAAATGGCACGGGGGAGAGGCTCTGGAGCATAGCCACAAACAAATGGATAGGTGGACAGATACTACTGAAACTGCAAGGGAAAACCAATGGAGAGGCGGACAGGGGCGACTAAGGCAATGGAGGGTCTGAAGAGGAGCACCGCAGCATCAGAGTGGGCAGAGATAATGGATGAAGAGGACAAGAAAGAGAAGGAACGGGAGGAGAAACTCGAGAGAGAGAGGAAAAGGAGAGGAGAAGAGAAGAGAGATTAGAGAAGGAGGATAGGGATCGAAGGAAGCAGGAGGAGAAGGAGTGCATGGAAAAGGGAGTGAGAGGAAAGGATCTAAAGAGACCTCAAGGAAAGGAAGAGAGCAGAGCAAGAGCAGCGGACAGAAAGACACGGGAAGTGGAAGAGATTGAAAGGTGAAGGGGAGCAGCAGTGCGGGAAAAACGCAAGTTACCTGAGTGGGAACAGAGGAAGTTACAGTTGGATAGATTGGCAAGAGAAAGAGCATGCAGAGAGGAGGACGAGCGAGCAATAAGGGCAGTAAAGATACAAGGAGCTCTGGACAGCGGAGGCGACAGACTCGAGGAGGACAGACAGACAGAACCAGACAGCACACGCTCAAGAGGCAGGAGCACTGTAGACCGGGAAGGAGCAGGCCTAGGGGCCTGGGGGGAGGAAGCAGCTACGACTTGAGGGACATTGACCTCAGCACAAAGCCTAACACAGACTTGACATCGAGGAGACTGAGTTTCGCAGACGATTTTTGTATTAACATGGACACAGGGTCTGACAATGAGGACAGGTACAGTGGGGATGAGAGAGGGGAGCAGTCCTGATCCCAGTCAACAGGGACAGGGACAGACCAGCGAGTGTTATGTGAGTTTAGGATGCACACAGGGGAAGAATGAGGGGGCAGCTTGAATGTGCAGACATGACTGGCGACTGATTTACACACCCCACATGACACCACTACATATATTGATAGGCTTAGAGACCTCCCAGGATGAAGGAAAGGGGAGACAGCAATGTCTTGTTCAAGGGGGCAGTTGACAAGGAGATACGACAACAGCACCAGAGTACCCATACCAGAGCCAATAGATGTATGCACAGGCATCAAGAGCGAGAGAGGGGACCGACAAGTCAGACTGACTTGAAGGACGCATGAGGAAGAGGCAGCATTCACACAGACGCCCTTATTAGAGAGAGGAGGGGTACGACCTCAGTATGTACCATGGAAGCAGACGGACAAGGAGAATTTGAAGTGTAGGCTCCCATTGTTGAGTGCAGGAGTGGGAAAGTGGATCTATGAGAGATGCAGCTGAAGACATATGGAAAAGGGCGAGGTTCCCAGAAGTGACGACACAAAACACAGCACACAATGGTTCGCCATTTGCAAACTGCAGGGCGGCAGTATGGCAAGCACTAAGGACACAATACCCAGATACATCGGACATCGGGGTGATTACGTCTCGGAAATTGAGGGAAGATGAAGACCCTGTGCAATATATTCAGGAGATTCAAGAGCTTTGGCGCCTTGATACTGTTACGCTCATTTTAGCTCTGCGAGTGTATCTGAAACCTCCGTACTGTGCTTATCCTCTTGATTGCCTCCTTAGGAATGACTGCGTCTGGGTTTGGGATGAAGAACACAAGGCAATTGTGAGTTCCTGGGGCTTGTGAAGAACCAACCCCCCCCCTGTGAACCTCCCACTTGTGAGTGTGTGTGCTCACCTTATGTAATTAGGTAGTAGGCTCTCCGTCCTACTCTCATTCCTCAGCAGAGGCGCAGTAGTCCAGCATCATCAGTTACTTCACTGATGACATCCACGTCCAGGCCAGCTGTGGCGTTGGATAGCTGCTTGCTGCGCTTTAGGGTGTGTGATTAGTCCCAATGCACTTGCTTTCCTCCCTTGCTTGCTGTCCTTCGTATAAACTTCTTCTGTCTGTTTGTTGGGTATGCCTTGCTTTTCTTTCTTGCTTACTGTCCTTCTTGTGCACTTCTTCTGTCCATTTGTTGGGTATGCCTTCCCTTGTTGCTCAATGCTCTTTTAGACTTATGTTGCCTGTTATATGTGCTTTTCCTTCTGTTTTACTTCAGCCTCTTCGCCTATTGCAAGCTTAATCTGTTGCACGTTTTCTGCCTTTGCTTATTAGCTGTTGTGCTGAATGTCCCTTTAAATGCCAAGTGTCTATTGCACGCGTTGCCTCTTACCGCGTGTGTTTATGCTTTCACAGGGTCCAGAGTGCCGGAGTGGAGAAGGGCTCGTGTGCTGACCTGGAGGCTGAGAGCTGGAGAGTCGCGGAGTGCCGGGGGCGGAGCCAGGATGTTGCAGATCCGAAAACTGCAGCCGCCGGCCTGCGGAAAGACAGGGAGCCGCCTGGGGACATCGCGTGAGCCAGAAACAGGTAAGTCGGGACTCAGAGAGGACTGGAGGGCCTTAGCAGGAACGTACAGAGCTGTGAGTGGCCCAGATCTCTGTGGCTGCTGCGGATGGCTGATATAAATCACCTAAAGCATGGTGAGTGTTCCGTTGCCTTTGGGCAATTCAACGCGAAGCATGGACTCATGCCTCGGTATGGCTTAAATAGCCAGCCACACCCAGAGACTAGACCGCTGCCCATGAGTTCCTTTAGGTCTGCTTTCCCTCCATGTTGGGTGTTTAGCCCAGTGTTGAACAATGCAGCTGGTGCCAGGTGCGCCATGCCCTGGTCCAGCTGGGTTGTTTCCAGACTCCCCATGTTGAGTTGCGTTGTGGAGTCCTGTGGGCCCAACGAGAGGGTACTGGGGCATTTGTGTGTGATTGGGTTACTGGATTGGTGGAGGCAGGCGTTGTAAGGGTAGAGGTTGTGACAGATACTCAAGAGCCTTGGGACAAAACAATTGCAATATTTTATCACATACTAGTACAGGGGCTAACAGAGCCTGTCCAGAAAAGTTTAAGGAAATTGGAAGGCATGGAAGCGAAGGGGTGGCCAGAGATACAGCTCACGATAGTTCATCATTGTAGGCTATGACAGGAGAAGATTAAGAAGAGGGAGGAGGACAGGGGGATAGATGAAGTGAAACTAGTACATAAAAAATGATCGAAGTACGCGATGGAAGGTCTTGACTAGCCCCACCCCACAGTCAATGCAGCCGCAGCAGCAGTCACAACCACAGCAGTTTGCACCGCCCATGGGGGAGGGTCCATGGGGTGGGTTGGACCACCGCAAGGGTTCCGAGAAAGGGGGGCCAACAGAGGAGTCGTGGCTTCGGACCAGAGATGCATCACAACCAAGGGGTTTTTAGAGGGGGTTTCAAGGATATGGGCAGCAGATGCAGCAGAACCCAGGGGATTTCACGGGGGGGTTTCCAAGGGTAAGGGAATGAGCCACCAAAGTGTTCGACCTGTGGGCAAGTAGGACACATGTCAGGAGTATGTAGGTACAGGGGGATGCAGCATAATTGGGGTTGCAGGGCCAACAGCCCTATCAAGGGGACAGGACGATTACTATGCACAGGAAAAGCAACAGCAAGGACAGGTGCTGGGCACATATCATGCCACAAGCAGAAGCCCAAGCCCACAAGCAAAGATGCAGGTACCACAAATGTCAACACTGTTATCACAGTATGTACAAGCACCTCAGATTTGAGGGAATACACAGCCGTTAGCACAGATACAGAACAATGATTCACCAGCACACGTGGACACAATGGCGACAGCTAGGAGGAGTTACCATGGTAGGGAACAACCTCTTTACAGGGAATGGGATGCCCCTGTACCCTCAATGGGACAACCCACAAACAAACTTGATGTGTCCCCTCCTGTCGATCACACCCAACACTGCAGAGGAACCTCACGGAGGGGTGGCAATAGGTGACAAAATGTTTTCCTTTCTTTTTGACATAGGGGAGACTAGGTCCTGCATTAGGGAAGGAGCATTTACATTGTCATGCGATGCCATGAACACTCAAGGATTCTCTGGGGCTTGGGAAGTGGTTCCTTTCACAGACAACATCTCTCTCTCTATAGGAGATCACAACCTATCACTGCCTTTACTTTACTCTCGACAGACACCTGTAAACATACTGGGACGAGACATTATGAGCAGACTGAACATGACCATCTCATTCACAGATAGTGAGATGCAGAATTGTCAACCCAGCAACATTTCTAGCAGATGTCCTATAGGTAGGAGACTATGCACTCAACTGTACAGCCAACATAGAGATGTTCAGTGACACTCGCAAGGTAGAGGAGGATGCATTTGAGGCGGGAGACATGCTCTACATTAACGGGTCATCAACAATTGATCTGACAGATGGGATCAGGCACACAGAGACTGCATTAGTAAGAATGAAGGAAGACAGGACAAGTGAAGTGGTAGCCAGTGCGCGACTATCATCCCATTAAATAGCACAAGCAGCAGAACTAGTGGCCCTAATACTCGCATTGGAAAACAGCATAGAGAAGGAGGTGACAATCTACTCCGACTCAGCCTACGTGACGTCAACAGTACACTCTGCACTATCACAATGGCTCAGGAGAGGTTCAGAAGGGCAGACGAGACTCCAGTATAACATGCACTTTTACTAGGCAGACTGATTGAAGTAATTGCCTATCCAAGACAGATAGCAATAGTGAAGTTCCAAGCACACGTAAAGGGAGAAGATCCCATTTCAACAGGAAACGAGGCAGCAGGTTTTGAGGCCAAATGCGCAGCATATTTTGGGGAACCATGGGATCTAGGAGGAGCTCCAAATATAGTACTTAAGGAAGGGTACAACTTAATACCTGAAGTGCAGATTATGGAGTTGCAGGGAGCTGCACCCAGGGAAAAGAAGGAACAGTGGACAAAAAGGGGATGCACAATATCTCTGACAGATGTCCTTTGGCGGCAGGATAACACAGGAAAAGTGGTGATGCCACTAGCATTATTGAACACTGCATTGACACAATTACACTATCCAACACTCACAGGGAAGCAGGTCATTGCTACATGCATTGGAGAAACATGGTTATGTCCTAATTTGGTTCACAGGTCTGCACGTAGTAGAGAAAGTGGCCGACCGTGCTGTTAAACTCGAAGGGAAGATGGTCTGAAACCACTTGGCAGATGTCAAGCCCTACAAAGCAGTGGCCTCACCTTCGCAACAAAGTCAACTTGACCGACAGGGCCAATGTTCAGCACCTAGGGGAGCTACAAGCGCGTTCTGAATTCACACGACCAGGAGGAGGGCATCCAATGGTCACGCGCTCACGAGCAGCAGAAGTGGAGATGGGAATACTTGTGGACATAGATTAGGGCACGCTCTCTGTTTGTTAATTTTCTTTTCCGTACACAACCAACGTGAAAGCCGATGTAACTGTTGCTGTTTGTTCATATCCATGTTGCTCTCTGACCATCATCCAGATACTTTCTCAAACCAATTTGTCCATACTGTTAGGAGACGCAGCAGATTCTGAGCCCGATCCCCCGAAGCATAGTATCTTACCTTTATAGAGCATTTGGCCCAAACCTACCCACAGCTTGAGCGCGATGATCCCACAGTCTGGCCACTCTGATAGCCCCATCAGTAAAAAAATTGTGGGAAGAAGTGTTTACCTTTGCCATCAGTGACTACCTGGTCCGCGGGGCTTAAGAGCATTTACCATACTAATTAAATAACGCATTTCTTCACGCATTTCAGACAGGCAACTGTATCTTCAAGCTGCAAGGATCAAGCAGCATAAGTGAAAATGAATGACGTAGTAAACAATGTGATGATTCTGTTGGTCTTACTTATTCCTAGCGGTGGTGTTATATTTGTATTTTAGAAAATGAATTGTGTTGCTACCGCTACCGCTGTACCCTCTACTAACATTCCCCCAACCCGAGCAGGTGGAACGACCATGTCAGGTGGACAGGATGACACTGCTGATAAGGTCAGGAGAGGTAAGCACAGTGTTGACACAGACATGAAGGGGTTTGAAATGTATTTCACCGGCACTGATCGAGTGTTTAATAACATGTCGTACAAATATATGTCCAAAGTAGGTAAGGAAACCACTGCGGAGTGGTGTTATGTCTGCTACTTAATCCCCTATGCAATGAGTGCCCCGAGAACGTTCATAGCAACGGAAATACCCGCAGCAAGAACACAATGTCTAATCTATCTCTCGCTGGTGCAAACTCGGGGAAGATTTCAAGGGAAGACAGCCACGCTGAGATGGATGCTTAAAGCAACATTCCAATATGGAGATAATTACATAAAGCCATTAGACATGATGCACAAATATTGGCAGCTAGATGAAGCTATACAGTACATAACTGCTGGGCCTGACAGGAGAGAAACAAAGACTATTACCCTAAAGGAATTAGCATGTCCCTGGACAAGAGTGAGGGAGACAGGAGGAGAGCCTGGTTGTTGTGCAAGACCACAGATACTAGTGTATGGCCAAGTGTACACAGAAGATGGATGGATGGAAGGATGGGGTTGTGGAAAGCAAAGCGCTGACACTAGCACAGTGGCCAGTGAACAAGGTACAGGAAGAAAACAACAAGTGCCAAAAGGAATAGGAAGTGAGTGCAAAGCTACTGACATGGAGCTGGTCTGATGCCAATAATACTTCTGAAGACACCAGCACTGTGCTACCAGAACAATGGCGAAGTTGAAGTTGGTGAGAATATTGCCTGCAGAAGCATTGAACAACACGCAGCTATGATGGCAGGAACAGCAGTACTGATGGATCACTGCTGGGCTTGCTGATCGAAAGCAAACGAGAAACTGCCACCTGACTGGGGAGGATTATGCTCGCTGGTACACATCAACATGCCTTAGTTGGCCGTGCCAAAGAAGGATGTGAAGCTTGACAACTTCACAAAATGGACAATAACAAAAGAAAGAAGAGATCGATTGAAGTGGTACCAACATCCAAGGCAGAGAAGGCAGAGGAGCCAGCTGGATTAATGAGGGTAAAGAGAAGAGGAAATTACTTCTCAGGAGCATCAGAAACAGCATTAGATGAAATTCCAGCAGACCACAGGCTGTACAGATGTACACAGATGGGAAGTGGTTACAGATTACCCGCTGGGAGCTGATGGTGACCATTAATTCTTCAGTGAATGGGTTCAACGCAATAAAGGAAGAGCTCAGAGCAATAAGGTTGGTGGCACTCCAGAATAGATATGTTCTGGACCTCCTCACAGCCATGGAAGGAGGAGTTTGCGCAAAGATAGGGAGTGCCTGTTGCACATTCCTACCTGCCAACGATGAAGATAACAGAACTCTATCAGATGCAGTGTGGCACGGATGCATGCCAAAATGGAAGAAGAAGCAAGGGGCCAGGAAAGGACCAGAGCTGGATAGTGTGCATATGGTCATGGATGCCGTCATGGCTGTCAGATGGACTAAAGGTGATAATGGGAGCGCTTGTGTTGGCAGCAACATCGATGTGTGGGATCAAAATCTGCATGGAAAGGTGCAAGAAAACAGCAGAGGAAGCCATTGGAATGCAGGTCCTGATGGACGTGAACATAGGAGGAGCAAAGGACGAGATTGTGGCAGAAAGAAACAAGATAAGAGAAAGAATTGCACAATGCAAACTGTTCCCAACTGGATCAATGAAGTTGGACAACCCAGTCGATGCAAAATACTATGAAGGAAAATGGGTTTGATGTAACCTCGAAGGAGTGTGCTGTTACATGAACTACTATGGGCACCTCGGAAGAATAACGTAGATACGGTAGCCAAGACCAAACGGACTGCCATATAAGGATGTGGTCGACAGGTCGACCAGAGGGGGGACTGAAGAGGGATGGTGATGTCTACCATCCCCCCTACTAACTTCATGACATGAAGGCTAGAAAACACCACAATCACCCATTCTATATTTGACGAATTCCCAACAGACCTATGATTGACAAGTATGTCGAGAGGTATCCCCTCAGTCAGCCATACCAATCAAGGGACATACAAATCTATCCATGCATGGATGAAGAGCCACAGGCCATGATTAAAGACACCTGCATGGACAGTTTGGGATAAAACTCCCAAAAACCATGTTGCTGACTTCGTTAGAGACACCACGACATAGCAGCGTGAGACATGAATCACACGTGGCACCCGCATTTCTGGACACAAACACGCACTCGAATACATGAAGAACACATGCGTACAGTTCTATAGTTAGAGGACAGATACATATGCATACTGTCATTGCTTTTATTATTTTGCCATTTGCCAAATGCAGCAAGACAAAAACCGCAAGAGGCAAGAGATCCTGAGCAAAGCTTGTAGAATAAATTCCATAAATTAACCTCTGTCCTGAGGCCCTATTTGAATCCATTCTGTTGATCTTTAAAGCAATGGGCTTCCTTAATCCGGTAATTTCTTTCCCAGCAATATCTGGAAAAATATTTTCGGACTAGTGTCCACCATTGCAAGCAGTCTATAATTGCAGGGGGAATCTCTGGAGCCTTTTTTATAAATAGGAATCAGAATAGACCTTTTCCAACTTTTAGGTATTTTTCTGATATAAAGTGTATGCAAAACATTCAGCCACTGAAGAGGATCTTGCTTTATAATACTATTTGGCACCCGATCGGGGCCCAGCGCCTTAGATGGTTTTAGGTTATATATCAATGTTCCATAGTGAAAGGCACAGCATCCTTCTCCAGATATGTCAAACCTGTGCTTAAAAAAGCATCCCTCAACCCTATACTACCAATAAACTACAGCCAATCTCCAACACTAGATTCCTGGCAAAACTCATCGACCGCACTGCTTACTCACAGCTCAATGGTTTTGTGGAGTCTAACAATCTCCTAGATCCTGCGCGATCAGGTTTCCATCCGTGACACAGAAAAGAAACCACGCTGATCTCTAGCTGGGATGTACTCAAAGTGACAGCCGATGCTCACCTCTTATTCTTGTTGACCTCTTGGCAGCGTTTGACAGCATCAACCACATGATCCTCCTTGACAGACTGCACTCCTTAGGAATACATGATTCAACTCTCTCCTGGACCGCCTCATTCCTCTCCAAAAAAGACAGCAAATCACCCATCTTCCCCCTTTTCTCTCCACTGCACGCCCAGCGAACACTGGAGTAGCCCAATGTGCCTGCCTCTCTCCCCTTGGGCTTAACTTTGTCTTACCACATCAATAATACATCCAAAGCCTGTCACCTCTACCTTAGCTCCTGAAGCATATCTTCCCTTACTTTACCTACCCGAACAGACTGGCTGCAGTTATGTCCATTGTCATGTCCCTCTACCTGGGTGCACCGGCCTACCAGTTG
Source organism: Ambystoma mexicanum (assembly GCF_040938575.1). Taxonomy (NCBI): domain Eukaryota; kingdom Metazoa; phylum Chordata; class Amphibia; order Caudata; family Ambystomatidae; genus Ambystoma; species Ambystoma mexicanum. The sequence goes on from NC_090932.1 coordinate 179,720,979, forward strand.
AACTCCAAAGAGTAGAAAAGGCTGCTGCCAGAGTGCTTCTCGCATTGGGATGAAGGGACCACATCTCACCGGTTCTCTGCACCCAATATTGGCTCCCAATTGGATGCAGAGCCACCTTGAAATTCCTATGTATTACCGACTGAGCGGAACACAAAGCAGGCCCCAAATTGCTACAAGCAAAGAGTACGCCTTACCACCAGACTCGCACCCTTAGGTAAAGCAATGCCCTCCTCCTAGTGGTCCCCACCTCCAATTCGGCCAGGATCAGAGGGTCAGCCTACTCAACCCTGGTGCCAAATCTGTGGAACTCACTGCCTCCCCACATTAGACACAGCAAAGACTACATGGCCTTTCCGAAAGGCACTCAAAGCCCGGCTCTTCACCTAGAAAACCTCACAAGGGAATGCAATGAACCACCCGACCAGCCACCACGACCGACACCTGGCGTGGTACCCCCCTGATTACGTACCCTGCCATAGACCGTCAGGTCCTGACGATATCAAACTCCACTACCAGAGCCTTTCTAAGACTTGAAACACGAATCGTAGCAGCACTCACATACCAGACAGAATTAATTCATCACCTCATCCACAGAAATTCTGTAAACTCTGAGGCCTAAAGCTATCTATCGCCATTAATCAGGGGTGATTGTGCTAGACTCCTAACCCAAGCACCAATATCACTCATGAACTTGATCAAGGCTAAGCAATGTATGCACTACGCAATCAGTCCAAGAAGGCACTTGCCTTCTTATCGTACGCACCTGGAAATCCAAGAGCAGAACTAGATACCGGGGAGATGTCTAACAGTTAATCTGCTAATCACATCTACCAGTGAATGTATATTGCACAATTACCCTCCGGTAATCTATCTAGCTGAACTGGCAACCCAAGCACTATTAGCACTTGTGAACTTGATCATTGCCCTGCAATTGCTTTCCGTCCAGAAATTTCCCTGGCTTGCTAATCCTACACATCTGGAAATCCCTGTGGAGAATTATATAGCAAGGAGTGTTCTAGCACTGATTCTTTGCTAATACAAACTATCTGGGAACTACATGTCGGGGATTCTATTTAGAAAAACTGCTGACCGAGGACTTCGTTAGCATCTATGCAGAAACATGTATTTTGGGACAGATCTGACTCTCACCACTCAGGCTTCGCCAAAACAATGTGACCCATCAAGAAACAGGGAGATACCACGCCCTAGAATGGCACTGGAAGCTGAGCAGGAAAAAGGTCGCCCTGGAAAAAACACAGACACTCAAACACACCACTATGCTAATTCTTGACTCTGCACCAACAAGCAATAGAATACAGCTGCACCCCCGATTAATTTGGCCTAGCTGCACACATACTAACACACGTACACCTTCACCGTAACAGTCTTTATAATACAGCTATACCCCTCAAAATCAGTCTAGCGGCACACATAACATCACTCTCAAGCACCAGCGCCGCCAGAATACAGATACCGTAGTCCATTGGTCTTGCTGCACACATTCTACTGATCTTACACAACCACTGCACCACACCTAGCACTAGTATGCAGCTACACACCACCTATTGCACGTGGGCTGCACACATACCGAGTGCACCCACACACAGTGTACTACACTACTCTCTCTACTGACCTGGTCTGCGGTCCCCGGGTGCGTTCAACCCACAGTGCTTTGGAATCATAGCAATGGTAAAAGGTGCTATACAAATGCCAAACAACATGACATAACAGATAGGGGACAGAGAGATCAGGGGATCTATCTAAGTCCCTAGCAGCGTTATATAGTTTAGAAAAAACCTCTGCAATCGGAATTCCTTCTTTATTCCCAGGGTCCATTTCGGTCCATGATCTATATATCTTCCAAAAGTGACGGGTATCAGTGGAAGTGCCCAAAACATAAATTGCCATGCCGAAGTCATTGCCGAGGCTTTATGCGCTCTGATAGATACCTAGTTGTTAGGTTAACTATGACCAATTCTCTGTGGACCCTATCCAGTATTGTTCGTTTGGCAGTTTTCACATTGTTTTCCATAGTGTTTTCATATTTGCAATTTCCTTGTCATAACTTTTCTCATTCAGTTTTTTATGTCCAATTTTCTTTCACTCCTCCTGCATATACACCAAACGTTTTCGATTTCTAAAGTATATTCATCAATAATATCAATACATTTGCAATTCACATTATTTACCCAATTACAAAAGATTCTCTCATTACATTCTTGTTCATTTGCTTCAGTTCAGCAGATTCTGTTGCCAGCGTTATTAATCTTATAGCTTCCTTCCAAATGAGTTTGGGGCTGTTTATGTCTATGTAATATATGTTTTGTGATAACATGATTGTTTGCCTCAGTGAGAAATCATTTAAAATCCTTGATCAAATTCAAAGTACTCAATCCATGTACACACATGCCCATTTGTCCATGTTAATGTTGCAATGTCAACATGATCACTCACTTTATACAATTTAAGAAGATTAAATGCTGCTATAAATGTACCCCAGATATCACCTAATTCCATAAAAGGTTTAGCGTCATGTTCCACACATGGTGTATCATTGCAACTGTGAATAATCTGCATATTTCCTTACCTAATCCAGTCTTTAGTTTGAGGAGCAAATCTTTTGCAATTGAAGAACCCCATAATGATATACAAATCATCATGTGACTCCTTTGTCCACTCACTCTGCAAAGTTTCTATTTCCTCAATTACAGTCAGCGTATAAACATTTTGCGGTGGGTTAAACACATTGATAATCGATATTCGCTCTTCTATTAAGTTCACTTTGACCTTAATTATTGCCGCAAGTATATGGTCATTGTGGCCCGAGGGGTCATATTCTAATAATGACAACTGATTTTTTAGAGGCGATCAACAAGTCTCAAAACAGACGCCCTGCCAATTTACGTGATGCCCTCTTTTGTATGGTATGATAGCCGTCAAAGTGAATTTTATGCATTAGTCACGCTTCCTGTGGGGTGAACGCGTCTGCCGATAACCATTGTGACAAACCCTTTGGATGCGTAAATAAGGAAAAGCCTCTGGTGTTCCAGGACAGTATGACAGTTGCTCATGCACGGCCTGATTCTTTCAGCTTTTGCTGTCAGTGTCCCTGATGTAGCACTCTTGGTTCTCATAAGGGATATTCAAAGAGGCACTCAAGTTTGATACCATCATGATCTTTTTAACCAAAACCTCCATGCCAATGGTCGCCGGTTTTCCGGTCGTCTCCTTGCCAGGACCACCCTGTTTTTTATTTGCCAGGCCAGCTCTTTTTCCACACATCTTGAGAAATCATAGCCAAGTTCACATAGCATGTGAGAGTTGCCCATTATTAATTCAGTAATTTCTGGGGAGACTGAGTGGATTATCGCCCAACTGGCTTCAGTCGATTTCTCAGGGAGTTTTATTAATGCAATCTCATTCAATGTCATAAGTTTCAATTGGGGTATCTGATGCAAAAATTCCAAAACATTCGCTCAATTTAAATATGGGCTAAAAGACGTTGCCTATTTATCAAGTATCTTGATTGTTCTAGCCACTGTGAGAAACCTGATGTTCTCACTCCTAGATCCCCTGGATCCTCTTCTGAAGTGGCCAGGCAAAGGCTATCATTCTTGTATCCCGACCCTGGGGCTAGAGAAGCGAGGGAGGATCACCTGGGTGGAGGGTCCTTCGAAACTGGGAGTGGGGTACCCTTAGGAGAGACATGGTATCTCCCTTATCCTGTTGAGAATCCACCAAACCCTTCCCTGACCTTCATGGGTCATTGTAAACATGTTCCCCTCATTTCCCCACATATTACACTTGGCAGTACTGGGACGAAGAAGAGGCAACTAAGAGTATTGAACACTACACCCTTTCACCACTTTAGTACTGGGATGAGGAAGATGCCTACAAGGCGCTATAAGGATCAGGCATGTCCCTTCAATTATGGTCAGGCAGGTCTCATTAGAGATCCACACATGCAACCCATAAAGGGGCTGCAGGTGTATAAAGAGCGACTAGTGGATCAGTACTGGGAGCAATGCGGAGGCCTGTGAGGGAGAGACGAGCAGGGGACCTTGCTTCAGAGGATGCAGCCATGGTGGGACCGGACAAGGAGCTAGAACACCAGCAAATTCCCCAGAAGACTTGCACAACCTGTAGCCAGTGGGCCGTGTAACTATTGCAAGTCTGGGAGCCACAGTGACAGAGCAGAGGCAAAAACAGCTGTGGGAGAGCACCAAGAAGAAAGGATGCCATCTGTGCTGGGAAAGGAGCATTCCGGTTGCCGGTGTGCAGAGAGGGACATACAGTGGGTGAGCAGAGCTTGAGAGAGGGAGTTTCCCAGCTTCAGCAGTGAAGGAGAAGCAGAGGGTACAGCCGGAAAGAGATGGCATAAGCCTGTGAGTGTCGGGAAGGATGCACTGAGGCACTCCTACAAATACATAGTGAATACAAAAGTGAATGGAACTTTAAAATTAAGTGAAAGCAATGCTTATTGAATACTGAATTGAATGTAACTTTACAATTAAGCTAAAGCTATGTATATTGAATACTGAATTGAATGGAACTTTAAATGTGAGTGCAATCCATGCTTATTTAATACTGAACGGAACAGAACTTTAAAATTCAGCTAAACCAATGCATATTGAGTACCAAACTAAGTGGAACTTCATAATTAAGCTGCATGGATGCTTATCGAAAACTGAATGGAATGATACCCTGAAATGAAGCATTATGAATGTTGAATGGAATGAAAACCTTCATTGGCCAAGCAAATAAGGGGAATAATTAAAATGCACATGTTAAAACGAATTGCAGAAAAGGGGCAAAAGTATGACAGACAATCATAAGAACGTGTGTGTGAGCAAAACACCCTTGAACTGAACCTTTATGAATGAATGCAGTGTGACAAGGCCAAAGACTGGAAAGGGTGTGTGATAAGTGATGACAAAGCCAAGAGGCTGACAATGAAAAGCCAGAAGATTGTAAATCTACACATCAAAGCCAAGAGGCCGAGAGTCAGGGATCCCATTGCGCGACCTGTGATGGGTGGATTGTTTGGTCTGACAACTACGCCAAGACCAGTGAGCCCTAAATGTTGAAAACCCAAAGACATTGTGATGATGAAATTAAAGTCTGGGTAAGCAAAACCTGAGACTTGAGGAGCTACATCATGTGGTCTTGAGAACGAAGCCTTCAGGCCTCTTGTTTTCTGTGGACTGTGTTGCTTGGAACTTGGGGAAGGGAACACCGAGGATTAGTTTTGAACTGTATCACCTTGAACTGGAGAAAGGTAATCTTGAGACTTTTTTGTGGAACTTTCTTATACTTGGGGAAGGGGAGCTGAAAGAAAGCTACCAGCTGGACAAAGCGCAGAACTTTAAGTTGAACACTATTTCTTTTAATTTTGGCATCCCTACACATTGGTTCGCTTTAGCTGTGAGGGCAGGTATAGGTTTTGGATACAGACAGACTTTTAAATTGGACTCTTTGACTCAGACTGTCCTTAGTTTCATTCAGGTAGGGAAATCCCACCTTAGCATAGGGCAAGATGGGCTTCTACCATCCTGACATTTGATTTAGTAAAGTATTTTACTTTGAATTGTAAGTCTGTAGTCTGTGTCTTGCTTCATGATACCATCACACCCCATATTTGTTATTTTGGACATTCTCTGATGTCTTATTGGTATGCTGGACATTATGGGCTGGTTGAATGCCATCCATGTGCTAATTCATATATTCGGTAAGCGTTGTAGTCTTTATATTGCTCCCCTTGCTTACATTTTGGTTTTCCTCCAAACACTCTCTGGCGATTTTAGCCTTCTTAATCTCAGGCAGGCCCATGGGTTTCATTTTCTTATTCACCCAGGTATCCAATGGGCGAGTATGAGTTTTCAAAACAGGGTTGATTTCAAAATGATTGGGCCTTTCTTGGCAGATCACATTTTTTGGGAAGGTATCCGCCAAAGATTGCGTTGGCACATTCATCTTTATAACAGTGACATTATATTCTTTGTCTTTCTCCTGGTCATATGTCGATTTGTTTAAGTGTGCGCCAATGGGGCTTTTATGTATATTCCTGGCAAGTCTGACGAAAAGCAGTGCCTCGAGAAGTCAAAAGGGTAGACAGACTTTTGGGGTCCCAGCCACAACAAACCAGTTAGTTGCTCCACTGTCTGCTCTGCGCGCAATGGGACTTTTATGTATATTCCTGGCAAGTCTGACCTAAAGCACCGCCTCCAGAAGAAAAAAGGGTAGACAGACTCTCAGGGTCCCAGCCACAACAGACCACTTAGTCGCTCCACTTGTCTAATTATTTTATCAAAGGCTGTGCTCAGGTCCATAAAAGCTAGATAACTTGGGTCCTGTTTAACATATAAAGAATGTACAATCAATAGATAAAGATTTAGTCCCTTTCCCGAAGTCCCCACGGTTGTCCAAAATCCCAGCTGGATCATAGAACAAAAATGCTTATCAGCTACCCAAAGTTCCAACTGCTTTAGAAGGTACCAACTAAAGATTTTGAAATGTGTATTTATAAGAGAGATAAGTCTATATGCCTTTGGGCAGCTCCTATTTCCCCTTTTAAATATTTGTCTAATTACTGCTTTTCTCCACGATTCACAAATTGTGACCATTTTTAAAATCGCATTGAACAAAATTGTCAACACAGGCCCATAGTTCTATCAGATCATGATAAAGATCTGCTGGAATTTAATCCGGTCCTCGTGAACAATTATGGGCCTGCAATTTGATCACTTCTATCAACTCCTTTGATTAAAACGTAAACTGTGGGGGAATCCTTATAGAAGATATTTCATGAAGCTTAATTCCCAGATGTGTTGGACACAGGGCAGATTGTTGGTCATTTTTTGGCTCGCCTAAAATTCTGGTCAAACCAGCCCTTCGCATTATCTTTATTATTCAGAGCGCATGTAATCAGAAAGACTTCTGAAGTCTTGGGGAGGACAAGGTGGGCCCTGGGGGGAACGCGTAGCGTTTCCCCCCTGGGTGGTTTTGGACGCTGCACAGACCAGCAAGCTGGCCTGGCCATAGCGTGCCTCAGGGGGGGTATTTAAGGGGCAGGGAAATTTCGAGAACAGGAGACCGCCAGGTGGTCTGGGGGGAGATAGACATGGACCTCTGGCTACAATGGATGGCGCCGACATGGCCTGCACCGACGGTGCACACAGCAAGTGGCTTACCTGTGCCTTACCGGCCCTTTCTTGGTCGCCCCGCCCACGAGGGGGTGGGGGGAGAAGGCAGGGGTCAGCAGTCGGCAGTGTGTTGGGGCTTCAATAAGGATGGCTGCACGAGAACAGTGTGCAGGTTCAGACAAGAGTGCACCAGATGTGCAGGTCGGCACCCGGTCACACAGTGCTTTCAGCAAGGTGATCGGGGATGGGGAACGGGGTGGGGGGTTGTGGGGAAAAGCTTTTACTCCAGTTAAAGTTGAAGTTCTGGAGAGGTGGCTCAATTTTTATCCAGACAGGGAGGGGGCAAAGATCCTGGGAGACGGTTTTCGGGAGGGATTCAGGCTGGGGTACCAAGGGCCGAAGGCGCGTAGATGGGCGGAAAATTTGAAATCAGCCAAAGAGAATGGGGAGGGGGTTCGGGCAAAGTTGCTCAAGGAAGTGGAGGTAGGGAGGGTGGTAGGTCCATTTGTAGATCTGCCGGGCGATTTGGTGATATCCCTGTTGGGGGTAGTGCCCAAGAAGTGCCGGGGGAATTCAGACTGATTCATTATTTATCTGGGCCAGAGAGCTTGTCCGTCAATGATTTTATTGCCCCGGAGGATTGTAGGGTGTCATATGCGAGCCTGGATCAGGCAGTGGAGTTGATAAGGAAGGTGGGTCGTGGAGCATTTTTGGCCAAGTGTGATATCAAGGCAGCGTTCAGGTTGCTGTCGGTGCACCCAGAGGATTTTTGGTTGCTGGGGATGCAATTTGAAGATCGCATTTACGTGGACAAGGCCCTACCGATGAGGTGTGCGATATCCTGTGCATTGTTTGAACGTTTTAGTTCATTCTTGCAGTGGGCTTTTACGTTTAGTTTGGGTGCGGAAGGGGTTTTGCACTACCTGGATGATTTTTTGTTCATCGGAGGGGCGGAGGATGATTCGGGGTTCCAGGAACATGCTACAGTCTTTCCAGGTATTGATGCAGGAGTTGGGGGTGCCTTTGTCTGAGGATAAAACGGAAGGGCCGGCTGTGGGTTTGACCTTTTTGGGCATTGAGCTGGATTCCAGGACCATGACATCATGCTTGCCGCACGACAAGGTGAGTCGTTTAGTGGGTTTGCTGGGGAAGGTGGTGGCGGCGCGGAAGATGACCTTGCTGGAGATGCAGCGGTTGGTAGGGCATTTGAATTTTGCATGTAGGGTGGTGGCTCCGGGCCGTACCTTTTGTAGGAGCATGTCGCGGGCCATGGCGGGAGCTAAATGCCCACATCATCGGGTGAGAGTCTCAGGGACGGTGCAGGAGGATTGTAGGATTTGGTTGCGTTTCTTGGAAGGTTTCAACGGGGTGCCCATGTGGCTGCAAGGGGATCCTGTAAATTGGGAGGTGCAGATATTTTCAGATGCAGCAGGTGCGGGGGGTTTCGGAGTTTTCTGGCAAGGCAGATGGTGCACAGAGAGGTGGCCGCCGCGGTGGTTGGAAGAGGGAAGAAGTATAGCATTCCTTGAGTTCTTTCCTTTGTTGGTGGCGTTGGAATTGTGGTGCAGGGAGTTTGCGAATAAGAAGGTGAATTTTAATGTGGACAACGAGTGCGTGGTCAATGTTGTCAACAGGCAGTCGGCAAGGGACCAGAGGGTGGCAAGGCTGATGAGGGAGTTTGTGTTGCGATGCATGGAAAGGAATGTGCTGTTCAGGGCAACGCACGTGCCGGGTAAGGATAATGGCATCGCTGATGCATTAACTTGTTTTCAATGGCAGAGATTCCATGGATTGGCACCTGGAGCAGACCAGATTGGGGAGCAGATCCCAGGGGAGCTCTGGAAGCTAGGAAGTTGAGAGCTCTGTCGTTAGTGGAGGGCTCACCGGCCACGGTATCTAGGGCAGCGTACAGGAGGGCGTGGGAAGAATTCATAAAGGGGAGGGACGCGTAGCTGGAAGGGTAGGGAGGATGCTGAGGAACACAGATGAGATGATGTGGTCAAGTTTCTTATATGGTGTATGGACAAGGGTTGGTCGAAGGCGACCATAGCGGTAAAATTAGCAGGAATAGCTTTCTATGGCAAGTGGTTTTGGGGATTCCCACCTAATGGCGGAGAGATGGCGAGTAGGATGTTATAGGGATGGGCAAGGGAGTGGGGGAGGGAGAAGGATTGCAGATGACGGTTATCTGCGACCCTGTTGGTCACCTTGTGCAGGGATTTGGAGAAAGTCTGCTGGTCGGCCCGGGAGGGAGTTATGTTTCAAGTCTGCTTTACGTGGTTGTTTTTCAGGGCATTTCAAGTATCGGAGCTTGTGGGAGTAAAGGAGGGAGCTGGTGGGTTGCAGTGGGAAGATGTCAATTTCTCTTATTTGGGGGTGGATATTAGGATTGGGAGGTCAAAGACGGACCAGAAGGGGAGCGGCTGCTGTGTGTCGCTGGGGTGGGGAAGTAAGGAGCTGTGCCCAGTAAGGGCAGGTTTGGCATGGAAGGAGCTATCTGGAGGAAGGTCGGGAATGGCCTTCCGGCATGAAGGAGGATCAAGGGTGTCGGCAGCGCAGGTCCTGTGGGGTACTGAAGAAGGCATTGGCGGTAGTGGGGGAGAAACCGGAGGAATTCGGGACGCATTCATTCAGAATGGGTGCGGCTTCTGAGGGTAATCGTTTGGGATTATCAGAGGATGAGGTTAAGAGTTTGGGCAGGTGGAGGTCTGGGAAGTACGAGGGATATATTAGGGAGCTGGGGAAAGGGACTGGTTGAGAAGGGGCAGCGGTTTCGTGATTGGGGGGTGAGGGGGCTTATGTTTGTGAAATGACAATGTGATTTCTTTTTCAGAGACAGAAAGGAGGCCGGGGCAGATGCGGCAAATATAGATTGTCAGGCATTCAATTGTGAAGTGGGCGGGTAGAGAGGCGGAGAATAGGATTTTTGCCATGCAGTTGGGTTGCAGCTATCAAGTAGGGATTGTGAAATGGTCGGGTCTTGGGGAGTTGCGCTGGGATCAACTGCTGCCCATGCTGGCGGGGATGAAAGAGCGTTTTGGGGTCCCGGACGGGTTAATCATTCACTCTGGGGAGAACCATTTGGTGCGGGATACAGGAGTAGCTCTGTTGAAGAAGATGAAAAGGGACCTGGCGTGGCTTAGGGAAATATGGCCTAAGGTAAGTTTGATGTGGACTAAATTGTTACCGAGGAGAGTGTGGAGGGGTGCTGTAAGGGAGGGTGCGGTAGAGTGAACAAGGAAGAAAATGAACAGGGAAATGATAAAGTTTTGTGGTTTGGCAGCAGTGCGAGTTCTGGAGCACAAGGAGATTGTATACGAGAACTTTGAGGTTTTTAGGGAAGATGGAGTTCACCTGTCGGTTTATGGAAATAGCTACTACTTTTTGGATTTGATGTTGCTGGTAGAGGACATGGTGAAGAGTTGGAAGTAATATGCAATTCAGTGGTGGGGCAGAAAAGAACACCTCTGGGGAGGGTTTTTTCTGGTGCCGGGGGCCATGGTGCCTTTGGATGAGGGGGGAGTCAAGCAATGGGGGGAATAGCGCGGGTAAGGATGGGGGTGGAGCAGTTTGCACGAATGGGCTACCCCGGGGGTGCAGAGAGGGGAGCAGGTATTGAAGATGGAGGGGCATGGCCCCGGGGAGAGGATGGCAGAAAGCGGGAACAAAGGCTTGAGTAGATGGTAAGGGGATGGTAAGGACCTAGGGATAGTTAGGGAGGAAGTTGTGGTTATTTATTTGTCGGGGTTTAAAGAGTTATTTATTTATTTAATGTTTTGGCAAATTGTTAAAGCGGTTAATTTTAGTCTGTAAGGCCAGGTTAGCGTTAATTGTGAGCTTTGGCCTGTCACATTAAAGCGACCTTTTCCACTTTTAAGCGAGTCTGGGTTTTTGTGCAGTAAGCCCAAAATGAAAATGTAGATAGAATTATATCTGAGTCAATATCATCCTTCGGCAATGTTGTAAATTGAGCAAGATTGGATCCCAGTATCTTTTGATGTATTGATGGCATGGTGAAAGAAGCACACTTAAGCCTTTTAGTTCTAGTATTGGTTAACTCGAGATCCATTGGATGGGGTATATTATCACTCCTCTTTGCAATTAGATGCCATTTATTTAATAATTTTATTGGGCGATGATCACAGAGTTAATCAGATAAAACCATAAACTGGTCAATAACAGGCAAGTGGTTCACTGAGATACAAAAAAAGTTAATTGAAGAATTCCCACGGCGACTCCTGAAAGTGAGGCCTCCTGGAAGGTAATCTGGAATCCGTCCATGTATTGATTGTAGAACCCATTCTACCAGCCATTGTGGAATAATAAGGCCCTTGTTACATCCACTGCGGTCCAACATTTCCGGTTCTGGTATATTTATGGCTATATCTTCTGAGGCATTGACAAGGTTGGCTTGAGGACCATTACCCAGTTTGATATTCAAAACTCCTCCAAAAATAGACATAGACTATTGAGCAGTCTCTGTAGACAGAAGCTCATCTATGACCATTTTAATAGTAGGCGCGCTATCCAATCTATTATTCTTTTGAGGGCTATTGTAGATATTAATTAGCAACATCGAAGGACCATTATTTTAAAAAAGGTTTCAATGCTTGAATACAAGTTGTATTATGTTGTGTGCATAACTCCACTGTAAAATTTAAAGAAGATTTGAAGGACTTCTTATTTGCTTTAATTTGATAAGAGAAATATCGTTCAAGTAGCAATTTATCTCTTGCTCAGGCTTCTTGTAGTAATATAATATCACAAATATTAAGTTAAGACTGAATTTCATTAGTAGAAAGTTTTCTCATTGCCTCAGCAATGTTCAATGAGAGAAACGAGAGGATAGAAAAATCTGGTGAGAAACTGGGCCGGGGTGAATTTGATTAGGCATAACTGCCTTGTTAGCTGATACTTTCAAGGGTGACGTGTTTATAGATTCTGGGGATTGGCAAATGTCATTTGGCAAGAAGGCAGCATTTGGTCAGTCAATTTCTTCTAACAGGGATAACACTTTAGATCTGTTTTCTGTATGCTCCTAGCAGTGAGGAGTGGCTAACAGAGCTGGTAGATAATGGAGTCCACTTAGAATACACTTGGCCGGTACTCAACCGGATGAGGATCATGAGTCGGAGGGATCTGCTGACTGAGTAGTACTGTAGAAAATGTGTTGTACATTACTGCTGTTATGTGGATGTGTCCTTGATTGGAAATTGAACTTAGTCATATGTGTCAATAAATGGTCTGTGTTGTAAAATATGCGGCTGATTCGTGGCTGCGTTTTGCACGTCTGTCTAAGAAATACAAATTTAAAGAAAAAGAAAATCTGTTTCTGTTAAAATCACCCCCGAGCTTTCCTTGGGCCCAGTTAAATCCTCCTGTTCCCGAACCTCTCTACTCTTCATGGCTACAGAAGGAGGCTTCAATGCATTAGGAGCAACATTTAGGCCGGTAGACCAATACGGAAAAGATAGAACCTTCCGGCATGAGCCAATACTGTGTCCTCTAGAAACAACTGGATAAAACTTTGTTTTTCATGGGTAAAAGTGAGATAATGGTACAGCCCTTGTCCTATGGGTTGGGGCAGACACTCTCAAATTAGATTGGGGCACATACACCGCCACTTTTTTCAAGACAAGGGTTGTCACTATGCAGTCTCCACTAATTGTTTTGTGTGAATTATGCACCCATTTGACCCTCCTAGCCTTGAAAATATCTTGTGGATTAATGCTGGGAGCTATTAGTTTGGTGTTAATCCAATGTGCTATCTTATTCAGAATGGTTCCCATGGCCCATTTTTGATCCGTTCTACCCCAACAATTGCACTTCCCACGGGTAGAGCTGTTGGGGGTAAGTCAAAGGATTAAAACATTTCTGATGAGTAGGTACAGAGTGATGTGTGGCATAAAATATACATTTCCTAGACTTTGGGCAGAAATTTGCAGGCAATTTGTTTTCCAATGATTTTTCACATAGTGGACGAACTACATTATTAGACTCTGCTATATTCTCCACTATTGGAACATTAGATCGAGCATTGAGATGTAAATCTACGTTGCCCAAAGAAACTTGTGGCATTGGTGTAGCCTTAGACATTGAAGGAATCGCCAAGACTGGATCTATTTTTTCTTTCAGCATTTCTGTATCCTTCTTTTATAAGTTTCTTTAGAAAATACCAGCCTGGTAACTGTTCTTCAATACCAAGATCTGGGGCAGCAGTTTTCTTCTGAGATTCTTCAGCAGATCCTTAAGCATATCAAGTTTCACTTCAGCACTGTCTGGAGCCATTGGGTCTGTTTGGTAGCCTTTTTCCAATTTACAATGGTGGATTAAATGTTCGGATAACGAGAGTTGTGGTTGGCAAATCGAGGAAGGCCCTGCTGTTACAGGTGGAGCCGAATTTTGATCCGGAGTAGAGGCCCTTAATTCGTCGGCTGCAGCGGACATTATTTTGTTAGAGCACTTCAAAGTTCCCTCAGTAGTTGCAGAGGCCATAAGTGTTGTATACGCAGATTGGAAATTAAGATTCAACTGTATGATAGGTTGTTTCATGGTACTCGTTAAAGAGGAAGCTCGTATCGCCGTTCCACCGCTTGGATTTTTTCTTCTAGTTTTCCTGAGATTTCCAGTAAGTAGGAAAGCTAGAAAGATGTATGTATTTATTTCGAGAGGGTTTGCTTTTTTCCCATGTGACACCTCATTGCTATTATTGGCCTTTCGATTCCCCATGTCAAAACGGGGGCTGTAGTCATGATTTGGCTCATAGGTAAGGACCCAGAGTCACCAATCACTCACCCTTATATTAAATAAATAAGAAGAGGTATCAAAGTTCACCCTATTTTAAGCCTGTCTATGCCACTGTCTCCGATTCCAGCAGGGATTTAAGTGGGCTGGGGCTATCTGGGATTCAGACCCTGGAGGGTCCAAAAATTGCCCTGAGGGTGAGGCTCGTCATGGGCTCACTGGCTTTAGTTCCCTGGGCTAATGGTCAATACAAATATGAGTGGCGGTACTGTTCTTTCCCAGTAGATGCCAATCTGACTCTTGTTCACACTCACTAATTGTGTTTTAATATTCTGAAGGGGAAATGAGTTTAGAGAATACAATGTTTGTATTTAGATTATATTATATTGTAGTCTTGCCATTAGAATGGTTCAATAAAATGAATGAATGAATGAATACATCTGAATCAGACATGTTCTTCAAACGAACAGATGGATTGGAGCTTTCATGGACCTATTTTAATTCGTTTTTATATTAGAATATTTTTATGTTAGTGCATTTTTGACTGATTATTGATTATATTTAACACACCTTTTAAAATAGATGTTTACTCCTTTTCGTGTCAAGTACAAAAGTTCGACCTAGTCTGTTAGATCCCTGCTTTAGTTAAAGGCCACATGTGTCTTTTAAAGGTTCCTCAGCTGCTTGTGGTGATGCTTCCTAGACCCACTCCCAAATGTTGCTTTGAGGCTCTTAGCCCCCCGGCCCTCCTTCATTGCTTAGCCTGCTAAGAGCACTGGATCCCATTCGCCTGTTTCTCGTCCCCTGAAATGAAGACCCTACCTCTCCTTACACCTAGATAGCCCTCCCTTCTCCCATTGGACCGTACCACCCCTGCCTCCCCCAGAATGTGGCCTTCCTCTATCTCCTCGGTTCTCATCCAAGCACCTGTTATCTGCCCTCTGGCACAAGCATGTCAATCTCTCCTCAAGCAACATGGCCTCACCACCCTCCCTTAAGACCAAAGCAACACTGTTCTTAACTTTCACCCCAAGCCCTTCTTGCCCCCTAATGTGTTAGGCTTCTTAAGGAATGAGGGGGCATCTTTCCTCCTTTTCAGTCCTTCTTGAGGGTATTTGTTTTCTGCGTGATGGATTGTGCTTCCACCATCCAGCAACACAAATAGACAGTTTGTTAGAAGTACCTGTAATTGCTGCTAGGGTGTGGTGGATGGGTTTTTGTGAGGCGGCAGCATCCAGTCACAGTGCAGTCACCTTCCTTTACCCCCCCCTGCACCTTCTGGATTGGTCCTGGTTTTGCTCACTCAAACCAAGGGCTTGTTTCCTGGGGTTGCACCCATTGTGGCACTAAACTAGGGCGCGCTGACTGCCACGCTCTGTCTTGAACCCGCGACTGGTGGCTCTGTCTGTAAATGGGTGTCCCTGCTCACCCGCCGTGTTTGTTCGTGACTCCCTAACACTGTATATGATGGCTGGGCCCTTCCTTTCACACAGGCAGCTGTTCACTCTGGCACACCCCTAAAATGTTACCTTTCCAAGAGGCATGGATCTGCACACACATTTCTAATTGCAATAAATGAGGCACTCTCTTGGCCTTGGTGGAAACATGTTAGCCTCCGTTTTATTTAATACTTATGACGAGATCAGCACAATAAGACCTTGCCTGGGATTACTCTAAGCACCTTGCTTCAGCTACGAACTGCACGCAGCGCTGTGTACTTGTAAGCTGCGAGGCTGCCACCCATGCTCTTCTTGCCCCTACCGTGTTAGGCCTCCAGGTGGGTGAAGAGGCATCTTTGCTCCTGTTCAGTCCTTTTTGAGTGCAATTATTTTCTGCACAGTCGGTTGTGCAACCTCCACGCCAAAAAGGGGGTTCACATTCCCTTTGCAGCTGCCATCAAATCACAACTGTGATACGTGCTCCCCCATCGCAAGGGCATCGTCAATGTTTATAAGAACATGTCTGTCCCAACGTTAGAAATGAGACCCCATCATTGGCATAGTACCAAACGTATCAAGCCCTGTGTTATTGTTTCAACCCACTCCATTGTAACCTTGACTGATATATGCCAAATAGGGGTTCAGCCCTATTTGACATATTTGTAAACTTTAGAACTGTTTTTGATCATTTTAGCTAAATCCTACTGAATGGCTAAAACAGTTTCCACAAACATTGTGCCACTAAACACTGCCTGCTCCAATTGTCCCTGCTTCCCTGCCATCTATGCCCCAGTGCCCTTTATTTTCTGGTAGAGAACTCTGTCTCCCCAACCACCCAGATTCCTGCTGATTACTGTATTATTGTGGTATGGGTTGTCAAACATTGCCACATCAATTCCAGTATCCATGCCTGTGGGCTGTGGCAGGGTACTTTAAGCATATTGCGCCAGCTATTTGAAAACAATGCTACGGGACGTTCTGGCGCCCCACCTTCGTTTGTAATATGATATAAGTAATTTATAACGCACCTGTACACAAGAGTTTCTAGGCGAAACAAAACAAGGGAGGGAAGACAGAGGGAGGACAAGACAAATTATCTTACTAGGCCTTTTGTCATTCAGATCGTGCAAATGCAAGAACGAGAGGTGCAAGAGGAAAGGTAAGGGGGAGGTGCAAGGGAAAGGGGAGGGGGAAACTGGGCAGCAATGCTCTGAGTAAGTGCAGCAAGGGCAGCACGGCTCTGGATAGTGCAAGGGGAACAAGGGACTGTAGGGTTACAGTTACAGCTCCTAAGTGCGTGGTAGGCCCAGAGGCAATGCAAGGGTGACTGATCAAAAAAGAGCCTGGTACCCAGGGAGACTCTGAGGGTAGCCAAGCAACCAATCGGTACAGCAGACAGGTAGGTCAGGTAGGTCAGCCAGGGAGGGAGAGAGAGAACGCAGATGAGAACAGGAAAGTTTTGTGCTGCTTCTGGAACTTCAGGTGGTCTGGATCAAGTTTGAGAGGGGCATGGAGGCCATGCCTGTAACGGATTTAAGACACGGCACAATCCAGACAAGGACTCTTTCCACTGGCGAGGAATGTGGCGTGCAATAAAAACTCTTTTTAGCTTTATTGATTTCGGACTTTGAGAAGGTACCCAACCCGTCTCACACCCACCTTGACAAACACCCTGTGTGGCAATGTACCAAGAACCAAGCCGGTGTTTAAAATGAAATATTTATTTATTTTTAAAATTCAAATGCAAAACCAAACAAATCAAATTTAGGGCAGCAATCACCAGTGGGGTGATAATATACAGCAAAATGTGATAATACAATTAAGTTAACTTTCTGACATCAGGTACATCAATGTAAATACGAATTGAAGCAAGATCACTTTTTGTCACTCTCATAGATTGCCCTTATGTTATGCCCTCCCCCTGCAACACTTCCCCCAAACATCTGCTGACTAAGTTCTGCGTGAATGGAAGGGAGTAGCAAGGAGTCAGAAATAAGAGGGAAACATCAGATTTAAAATTTGACCTACTACCCCAGAATTGGAGGCCAAGATAAAAATTGAAACCCCAAAAAAGGAGCAACATGGCATGCTCGGAGTTCACTGGATACTTAGAGGTCAGTTTACATGTGCAATGGGATAGATAGGACAAGAATTCATGTGGCTGTACTAAAGATGCAAGGAAGCTTACAAGCTACAGGGCAGAAAACTAAAACAACATGAACACAGGGGAGAAAATCGAGTTTGGGAAGGAAAACAATGCAGCAAAAAATCACACGTGGCAGAATTGCAGTTTCTTATTCTACATGGACTTTAAACAATCCAACAGCTATGAAAATAGGTTAACAGCCAAAATCGGAAATCCGTTCTTATGATGGGGAACAAAGGAACATTGCAGATAGGATAATGAAGTGAAAGGATGACTCTTTATGGGGTGACAGTATGGGTTTCTCTATTGGAAATGAAAATCAGATTTTTTAAGAAAAGCAATTACACAGGAAAAATTGGTTTTGATAGTACAATGACAGGTTCTACTGAGACTATATTTTAATGGATAGACTATTAAAGAAACACACTGCACGCAAGGGGGTTAATTTGCAATTTTAACCAGCTCGCGCTGCGTTCCTATTTATAGGGGAATTAATTACTTTATCTCAAAATGGTACTAAGGACTTACACAGGTAACTGAAATGATTTGAAAAGAATTATGCTAACACATAGAGACTAACAGGGATTCTTCTTAGGACAGGATAAACAGAGGATGCTGACAATTTTGGAAGTCACTAGGGTTCTTATGGGATTTTTATGGGCTTTGGACAGAATGGCAGGTAACAGAGCAGTGTAGGTAGCCTTTTAGTACTGGGCATGGTTATACTTACAAAATGCACTTGAGTTGGGTAATTTGTACAGCTAACCGGGTCTTTGGACAGCGAGGCAAGGATCTGGTCACTGGGCAGCGGCTGGGCTCTCCTTTATGGAAACAGCTGGGCAAAAGGGGTCTGGTCACTGTGAACAGCGGGGCATCAGCTGGGCAAAGTGTCTGGTTGCTGGATTCTCCCCAAGGGATCAGCAGCCTTTCCTCCTTTCTCCCTGAATTGTTGGGATGAATCTGGTTCTGGATAGGTGGTTGTGGATAGGTGGTTCTGGATAAGAGGTTCTGGATAAGTGGTTCTGGATAGGAGGTTCTGTATAGGTGTTCCTGCCTTGATCTGGGTCAGCTACCTCTCTACCTGGTTCTGGAGTCTTGGAATCTTGCAGGGTGAATTTTGAATGTTGAATATCCTTGTGCCTCCCTGTCTCCTGCTTATGTAGGCAGCGTAACATCAGAGGATTTTTTTACAATGCGGGCGGAAGTACCCTGGACATGCCTCTTGAGTAGGATAGGCCAGGCTATTAATGTCGCCACCTCCCTCTGAGCTGATTGGATTGAAGGAAGTGACCTCCCCTTAGGTGTATGCATTTCATGACTCCTTTTGTCCCACAAGCCACATTTTTCACAAAAAGGAGTTATGGAATACAACTTTATAATTACAATAGTCACCATTATATAAATCAGATAGGCAGAACCCATATTTCACAAGGAATATGCCGGTTCAAACGCCAATTTTGTGCACCGCTGCTTCACACTTTGGGCACCATTTTGCGGTTTTCAGGAGAAATAAAACACCTAAAATTCTACAAATGGTTCCATATATACATACCATCATTTGGCATATTTTCCTCAAGTTTCCAGTCTGTGCCATTTATGATTCACACCGAAATACAATTTGTGTGTCATTCCAGTTCACCACGGGCTACAGAGACACACATTGGGCCTCATTACACGTTGTGCGCTAAACATCTCAAATTACCGGCATGGCGCTCTTAACGTGTCCGCCCTCGCAAGAGGGCGCTAATAGCGTACCATTACGAGTACGCGGACACGAGCATAGCGCCATGCTGCTAAAGACCCCAAAAAGTCTCTTACCACCTTCGACGAAAGTGCAGATTGCACCTCCGCCCTCACGCTGCATGCAAATAGCGGCCACCACTATTAGCGGTGACCGTGAAATTGCGGAACCGGAAATAGCATCATCGCACAGGAACGCAATCCATTGCCATCCTCTGACCCTGGACCTGTTTGGAGTAGCTTGCAGTTGGAAATCATCAGGGACACCCTCAACCTGCCCAAGGCATTGAAAAAAACCACCGACCGGCAGCGGAAAGAAAAATTTACCTCAGAGGAGCTAATCATGCTGACCCAGACCCTAGCTGACAATGCCGCCGTGGTCTTTGCCAGCGACATGCGGCGGGAGACTCTCATAAAAAAAAAGGCAATCTGGGCTGAGGTTGCATTAAAAGTCAGTGCTGTGGGCACCACCACCCGCAATGTGCGTGAGTGCCGAAAGAGGTGGGATGACCTGAGGCTCCGGGTGAGAAGCATCCTTGCCGAAAACCACCAAATTGCCACAGCATGTGGATCTGGGTCGCCCATAAAACTTAACGAATGGGAGGAGAATGGGAGGAGACATGCGCCAACCTCATTGGCGTGGAATGCACAGAGGGAGTCGGCACGATGGAGCGTGGCGTGGCAACCACTTCAGATGGAGGTGAGTGTACACATGAAAGCATGCAATGTGAATCTACTGGTCCCCCCAAATGTGAGCCCAGAATCACCTCATGGATGGCCAAACATCCACACATGCATCACACCCTGGCCATGTCAGTGTCAGACCCAAACACACACACATGCACACATCACCAGAGACAAGTGCCACACACAACCATGCATGGATGAGCCACTGAACTGACACATCACCTGCATCCTTTACAATGTAGTCCAAATGCCCACAACTGCATCATTGATGTATACTGCATTAAGTACATTGAACCGTAACCAATGACATCCCTCTTCTTGTCCCCGACAGGCTCACATACAGACAGTGAGGATGCTGGCAATGCATCACAAGCACCCCCTGCGCATAAGAGACAAAGGGCCTTGGACACAGAGGACACCCCCACAACATCAAGGGGCAAAGGCAGAAGGGTCCAGATGCAGAGTGCGAAACATCGTTGGAGCGCCACTTCCAGAACACAAATTGCCACACCACCAACAACTGCCCCACCTCAGGAGGTTAACCCACCACCACCGATCCCAGCCACAGAGGGCCAACCCTCAGCTCCAGCTAGTTCAGCAGGAGAGGCGGCAGCCACTGCCCCACTATCAGATGTGGAGGACCCCACTGACTTCCACATGGAGATGCACACCCCAACCCCCCGCTGGAACCTCTGAACCATCACCTCAGCACACACCTGGGTCCAATGCCACTGGCGATGAGAACATGGGAGCTTTTAGTAGCCTCCCGGTGGCTTCATCTCTTGAACTGGTCCCATCACAGGCCACAGCAGCCACACCACCAGAACCCAACACTGCCCTCGACCTGGCCAGCATCAGCCAGCGGCAACAAGAAATAACTGTGCTGGTTGGGCAGCATGTTGAGGAGACTGCCCGTCTCAGGGCAGACATCACAGAGACAGCAAGGCACTCCAGGGAGGGGATGGAGGCATGTACAGACAGGCTGTGTGGGGAGATCATCCGAGTCAGGGAGGTCCTCACACGGATAGCGGACGCATTGGACCGCCAATTCCCACCACCACCACCAACAGGACAGTCTGCCACATCCTCATCTGCCAGTTCGAGGCAGACAAGCCCCCTCTGCCGCTCCTCACGCACCACCAGGTGCACCTCTAGTCAGCCTCCCAATGCTGGTGTTGGCAATGGCCAATGGGAGTGCATGGTGAAGCCTCCACGTGCAAGGGAAACTTTGTGCAAGACACATGTGGAACTGTTGTGGGGGTGGGGTGAAGGGTGTTATGGGACAGTTGGGGGTGGGGTGAAGGGTGTTATGGGACTGTTCTGGGGGTGGGGTGAAGGGTGTTATGGGACTGTTGTGGGGGGTGGGGTTAAGGGTGTTATGGGACTGTTGTGGGGGGTTGGGGAAAGGGTGGTGGGATGTCTGGGGACATGCACATTTCCTTCTTTACGTTCCTTAATACACTGGTGTTTGAACAAAACACAGGCTTGGACTTCTTCATTGTGTATGTGTACTTTATTGACGCCATGGTCCATTATGCGCTTCCCAACAGACACCAGTCCATTACTACCCATATCCATGTGACAGTAAGAAACCATGTTACTCAGAATATTTGGTTGATCAGATGCTGTCTCACAGCACGTCCCTCCTGCCCATCCCCTCTTGCATGACCTGCATCCCCTTCACCTCCGTCCTCATCACCATCATCATCCTCATCAGGTGCTTCTATTTCAACGTCAGGGGGCAGTGGCACATTCCGTCTGATACACATATTGTGCAGCATGACACATGCCATGGTGATCTTGGCCACCTTCTCATGGCCATACAACAGAGCACCACCAGACCTGCTAATACACCTAAACCGTGTCTTCAAAAGGCCAAAAGTCTGCTCGATCACAATGCGGGTACGGGTATGTGCACGATTGTATTCCTCTTCGTGCCTGTTCTGTGGGTTCCGTACAGGGGTGAGGAGCCACCTCTTCAGGGGATAGCCGGCATCACCTGTATGGGGGGACAAATTGGGTCCTGTTACTGTTCAACTCAAGAGCGGCCTGTTCATATCACACAAATGGATTTTGCATTGTGATTGAAGTACACAATTAACAGCATACATGCAGATGGTCTGTGTGACTGCAATGTGCAAAGGTGAGCTCGACCATGCAAGTAGACGTGCCCCATTAATGCCTCCAACAGTAATTAACATGTCCTGGGTGAGGCCAGGTTTTAGGTGTCCCTGGGCCCAGGCAGATTTGGTACCACACTGCTGGTGTAATGCCATTCCAACATTGATGTTCTCATGCTGAGAGGCATCACTTCAGTGCTGCTATAGGTGCGTGGTGCAATGCTATGGCTAGAGGTGATCCCTTTTCATGCTTTCAAGGGCACATTGCATTATTGTTGTTGTGCTGGACTAATTCTGTATGACTATCTTGATGGCATGTATGACATTTGTGTATTTTGTGGCGTGGAATGTTGTGCGATGTGGATGGATGTATAAGGTTTCCAGACCTGGATTGTCATCTATGTTGTGTAGTTTATACTTGCATGTCCGTTCATCTGAAGTACGTTGCGGGCTTCCCAGATGGACATTGGCGTACATCTGTATGTGCATTCGTCCGACGGACGACAAGCTACACCCATCTTGAGTATGTATCTCTCCCCCTCCAATCACACCCAGTTGGAGTATGTATCTCCCTCCCATCACACTGATATGTGCTTGCCCTGCAACTCACCAAGTAGCCACGAACGTTGTCCGGCTTGTCGCTCCATGTAGCGTGGGATAGTTGAGTTCCGCAGGACCATTGAGTCATGGGTTGATCCGGGGAAACGGGCACAACAATGTGTGATTACCTTGTTGGCGTCACATGCCATTTGGACATTGATGGAGTGGAATTGCTTCCTGTTTCGGTAGATTACTTCATTGTGATGTGGTACAACCAATTCCACATGGGTACAGTCGATGGCCCCGATGCAACTTGGGATGCCTGCCAGTGAATAGAAGCCAACTTTGGTGTTTGCAATCTCCTGGGCAGTCCGTGGCATGAATAGGTGTTCAGGTGAATGCTTCAGGAGGGCATTGAGTACCTGGTTCAGCGTGCGTGAGAATACTGGTTGTGAGATGCCATGCATCTGGCCCACTGTATGCTGGTAGGTGCCTGTGGCCAGGAAGTGGAGCACAGTCACCACCTTGAGTAGAGGGGGGATGGTAGTTCGGATGTCTATGAGGCTCACAATGTCGTTGTGTATCATGCCCACGATGCTGGTGATGGTATCCCGGTCCAGACGGTACAGGGTGTGTATCTGCTCTGGGGTAAGATTAAATGGACTGGCTCTGATCCTGGGGATTGGTGGGTGCCTCTGTGGTATGATTATGTGCCGTGGTGGTGCTTGCTGTGGCTGTCTTGCCCTCCTCCTCCTGCATCTCCTCTGTGCTGCCTGTTGTTGCTGCTGCTGCAATGCAATCATGTCCTCCAGCTCATGTAATGCTGCAAGTATTGGAACCATCTTGGTGTGGGAAGGGGTGTGGGAAGGGGTGTGGTGTGCTCCTTTTGGGCTGCCACAGTCTCCATTGCCTCCACCTGTGCTGATTGTGTCCACCTGTGGCAGGTGGGAACACTGCTCAGTTCTCTTAATGGGTGGTTTGCGATGACGGTATTAGCGCCATAGCGGTAAGGGGTTTGGGGGCTTTACCATGCCGCTATTGGCATGTCCGCTCGCCTTGTGATGCTGTGCTATTAGCGGCATGGCGTTATTTACGGGATGGAGGGGTGCGTGCACGCGGACTGCCCACTATTAGTGGCACCGTACTTAGCGGTGCCGCTAATAGCGGTGAGCCGGGTCGTAATTAGCATGGGGATTTAACGTTACCGGTATTCCATTACCGGTAACGTTGAATCCCTACCGCCTACCATGTAATGAGGCCCATAGTCTCATTCTGTGTGTCTAAAAATCCCATAGAAGCTGTCAAAATATCACATCACTACTTGTTCAGGGTATTGCAAGAAATGTCTTAAAGTAAAAAGTTCTCTAAAGTCCATGGATGGCATTTGTCACTGTATGAGCGGTCCTTCAAATCTCCCCAGCCAACTTGCCCCCTCTGTGTCAGTCTGAACAACAGTGTTTCCATGGCGCCCTTTGATCCTAGGCAGTTGAAGCTGAGGAGGGGTGTCAAGGGAAATCACACCTTTCTGTGACAGGGATAGTTCCCCTGGGGTCCATTGTCCCTTGCTGTAGAAATGCCAGCCAGTCTGACAAGGTCACGAATTTCCACACTTTGGCCCTTTCATATTTGTGGAGGGGCTTCATATCCCATGGGGGCTGGTACCTTTGAAGTGCCTGCCCAGGCCAAACTGTTTCTGCTGTCTTTTTAAACCAAGTCTTTTTGTAAATAAATATAATATACATTTAAACCAAACCCCATCCCCACACATATAATACTGTTTCTGTGCGAGTAATGCTGTTATTTCACCTTTAGTTTCCAAACTGTTATTTCCCTGCTTTGCAAAAGCGGGTTTTGCACGTGTTCTTTTTATCTCCTATACATTTCACAAATGCGGTTTCTTTGGCATACATTTTCTGAAAGGCTTTTACAGATTAGGTCAGATTCTGAGCACATAAAGATGCTGGAAATAGTTTTCTTGGTAATTGACACACGGCAAGGGAAAGCATATTTTCTTTGAAGTACCTTGCGTTCATTAGCTTGTTGCAAAAGTAAATCCGAGCCATGCAGATTTGATGCAGCTTCTCTGCTCTTCATGGACTTTCTTTGCTAAAAACAATGCCATTCTACAGGGCTGGTCTGATTTCATGGCATTCAAATACAATACACAGGCAGGGCTGTGATGAATGGAACAAATTTTGCGCTGTTTAATACGAAAAGAGACACAAGTGCAATGTTGTCCGGAATGCAGGTCATTTTTCTGGTGCAGCCTTGAATTTTTCACTGACAGAAAGGAAATGCAAGGCCCTTCTGCCTTTAAGTTATTTTCTCCATATTCACGTGAAGAACAACAACATGCAGCCATTTTTGGTAACTGCTGAAATGCAGTTTTGTGATGCAGGGGATTTCTGTTGGGGCTCGTAAATGTACCCCACATAACCCCCCTTGCCTGCTCTCCCGTGACTTCTTGTTGAGGGAGAGTAGGGCAGAGTAGGGTTCATCTGGTGGCATTCTTCTTCATCAGGAAACAGCACACCGGGATTTCCTTCCGTCTTTCGGTTAGAGAGTATGGAGCAGCACCCCCTTTCCTTCCTTCCCTTTCCAGGTCCCCAGTGAGCCCCAGTCTAGGAGGTAATGAAGTTAATAATCTAATAGGAGATAGATAAAAAGAGGTTTTAGAATATTGCACTGACAGTCTTCCCGGAAAAATTATAACAGCAAAATAATGCTTACAGTTACAATTTTCTAGGACATAAATATTTTTCATCAGCACCATCACACCAAGTAGATTACTCAACCAGACAAGAACAACAATTTTTAAAACACATTTTTTTTCATTTGTACAGTAAAAATAAAGAAAAGTACTGTCACACTCACCTGGCTCTCTGCAATGGATTCCTCCAGACTCTTCCTCTCGTTACCCCGGGACTGGGAAGCTGACCTACCAAGAGAATGGGTGTTTAGAGGGTTTTTGGGAAGAAGGTGCTCCAACCCTCCCTCTGCCCTCCCTGTGTCCCAAGTGAACTGTATACCCTTGCTTTGGGCGTGGCTCACCTTTTGGTTTAGTGTGGCACGCTCTCCATCCTGCATCTGCAGGAGCACAGTAGTCTGGGGGTCCGGGGCTAGTTGCTTCACTAGTTCCTGGTTGAAAAGCGACAGCTGACCTTCCGGTGAAACACGCTCTTCGCAGTAGTTGCCCAGTTACTGCATTGTTTGCAAGTTCTGTTTGCTGGCTTGATTCCTGGAGACCACGTAGCTGCAGCTGCAGGTAAGTTCAACTGTGGCCTAAAGGTAAGTTCTATGATGGCCGGTTACTTCACTGGCTATGTGTGCGTGTTGTGGACCAAAGAGTGGGTTGTTGACTGTGAATACGCTGCGCTTTAACTAAAGTTTGTTGTCTTTGCAGGTTTCAGAAACGGAGCAGCTGCCTGTGGAGTCGGAAAAGACGCCCGGAGAGAAGCAGCTGACTGGATGCGGCCGCGGTGAGGTGTATTCCGCTCAGCTCGCACACAAAGGTAAGTAAGAATGGATGCACATTTGGTCGGGCGGGAGACAGAGGAAT
Organism: Ambystoma mexicanum; assembly: GCF_040938575.1. Taxonomy (NCBI): domain Eukaryota; kingdom Metazoa; phylum Chordata; class Amphibia; order Caudata; family Ambystomatidae; genus Ambystoma; species Ambystoma mexicanum. The sequence continues at coordinate 179,747,096 of NC_090932.1, forward strand.
TAGTTGCATGCGGGCACTTACTGATTCTAACTTGTTCCTTTTCTTTTGCAGGTCAGGTCCGGAGCCCTGGCGTGACTAGCAGATGAGAAGCGCTTGCTTTGATCGCGGAAAACAAACAGGTGTGGAATCCAATGGAAGTCCGGGCTGCGGTGAACTTGTGCTCAAGGCTACAGAAAGCACACGAAGCACGGGCTAGTCCTTGGGCATGCCTTTTATAGGCAGCCACACCCAGACACTAGAGTGTGCTTCACAGTTCCACACAGTTCCTGGATGCTACACAGGCATCCATGTTGGAGGTACAGGAAGTAGCTGGAAATAAAGGCTATGCCGGAACAAGTCTATGTGAGTGAGATGCACTCTATGACTGCCTAAATGAATGTTTTGCTTGCCAGGCCTTTACCCATTTAGCCCCTATGTGTGCTTTCCGCCTTCCCCCATGTGCTTGTGCTAGTGAGGAATGGGCCCCTATGCAAGTTCCCATGACAGTCCTCCCCCTCAAGGCCCCACCCAACAGTGTTCTTCCTGGTCCAGGTTTGGTGGGATTATCTCGATGAAATTTACGTAATAACCGGGGGGATGGATGTTCTCGCTTGGTTCCTATTAGCTATCCTGCGATCCATATCCTTTCCAGTCCACCAGATAGTATAGGGTATTTCTTGTTACCTTAGAGTCTAGAATACTCTTGACTTCGTATTCTGGCTCGTCACCCTCCACCACTATTGGAGCAGGCGGTACTGATACTAGATGCACAGGTTTTACCACCGAAACATGGAACACCGGATGTATGTGCATGCGAGGTGGTAAGGCTAGTTTCATGGCCACTGGGGAGATTACAGCTTCGATTGTGAAAGGGCCTAAGAATTTAGGTTGAAATTTCCTTGGTCCCTTAAGCGTTATATATTTTGATGCCAGCCACACAGAGTCTCCTGCCTGATAGCTTGGGGCCTTTTTTTGTGTTGATCGTCTTATCTTTTCTGTGTTTCCTTAGCGGTTTGTACATGTGTTACTGCCTCCTTGGCTGCCCGGGTGATATGTTCATGTAAGGTCTTGATTGCTGGCATCTCAATTGTTTCCGGTGGATCATATATGGAAGACCGTGGGTTCCGCCCATATATGGTGTAGAACAGAGTCAGTTGAGTAGAAGAATGTGTTGTACGCGTATTCCGCCATCCACAAGATCTCCACCCAAGCATGGTTTGTTTGGTGCAGAAGGTAGCGAAGATATTGCTCCAGGGTTTGGTTTATGCGTTAAGATTGTCCGTTGGTTTGTGGATGGTGGCTGGGAGACAAACGGACTTCTACTCTAGCTAGAACACAGCCTTTCTTCCAGAACTGCGACACAAACTGACTCTCTCTGTCAGATATTACCACAAATGGAAACCCGTGTAATTTCACTATGCGGTCTAGGAAGTTCTGGGCTAAAACCTGAGCGGAAGGTATTCCCTTCAATGGTATGAAGTGGGCCATTTTAGAAAAAAGGTCAACCACCACCGGGATGGTGGTTTACCCAGAACAGGAGGGCAGATCTGTGACAAAATCCATCAATACAGTGTGCCAAGGAGCAGGGAGGTACAGCCAGGGTTTGTAGCAGACCGGCTGGTTTTTGCCTCGATGCCTTGTTCTGAGCGCAAATCCCACACGAGTTTACGAAGTTGATGGTATCGCTCCACCACGTTGGCCACCAATAGTATCTCCTTACCTTGGCAAGAGTTTTAGCCCCTCCAGAGTGACCTTCCAGGGGTGAACTATGATAACTGGCGAGGACCACCTCCCTAAAAGCACGCGTGGGTAGGTACAGACGTTCCTGGAAATAAGGGAGGTCATCTCATACGGAAAAGTGAGCTCCTTTCTGGTTCCAAGTCATCAGTTCTTCTGCAGAAATGCTGCTCTTTATCTCTTCTTTGAACGTATCCAGCGGTGAGAGGGTACGTCCGCAAATGCCTAGGATCTTATCGCTAGGGATTATGTCTACTCCATCTGGATTGCTGTAGGCTTCTTCTCCTTTGCCAATGCGAGACAATGCGTCTGCTTTGCCATTTTTGACTCCTGGTCGATAGGTGATTACAAAATCGTATTCAGTTAGAAACAATATCCAGCGAAGTTGTCGTGATGATTGGGCTTTGGCTGAGTGCAAGTATTGTAAATTCCGATGATATGTTATGACCGTGATGGTATGACTGGCTCCGAGTAAATAGTGCCTCCACTCCTTAAGGGCATTTTTGATTGCTAGTAGCTCTTTATCCGTAATTGCGTAGTTTAGTTCTACTGGGGAAAATTTCCTCGACCAGAACGCCACAGGATGTAAGTGGCCAGTTTCAGAATTTTGCTGGGATAGCACTGCCCCCATAGCTACGCTGGAAGCATCAGTCTCCAGGATGTAAGGGAGATCGTGCTGCGGATGCTGTAACACAGGGGCTGAAGTGAACCTGTCTTTCAGTGCACGGAAGGCTTCTTCTGCAGCAGGCGTCCATTCGAACTTTCGATGTTTGCGGAGGAGAGAGGTAATTGGGTGCACCAGATGTGAAAAACCGGGTATGAAGCACTGGTAGAAATTTGAAAAGCCTTAAAAGCTTTGCACCACTTTTATTGATATGGGCTAAGGCCAAGTGAGTATAGCATCTACCTTTCTGTTGTCCATCTTGATGCCTTGCGGAGACAGCATGAACCCCAAAAACTCCACCTCAGTGACATGGAATAAGCACTTTTCAAGCTTGGCGTATACATGGTTTTCGCATAGCTTGCGCAGTACTGCTCGCACATGTGTAACATGTTCTTGTAGGTTAGACGAGTAGATGAGGATATCGTTGATGTACACCACTGCACACACATCGAGTAACTCCCGTACAACATCATTCATGAAGTGTTGAAATGCCGCCAGGGCATTACAGAGCCCGAATGGCATCACAATCGTACAAGCCATACCTGGTGCGAAACGCGGTCTTACATTCGTCACCCTTCTTTACGCGCACCAGATGATAGGCTCCTCGAAGATCTAATTTCGTGAAGACTTGCGCTTGTCGTACTTGGTCTACCAAGCCTGGGATTAACAGCAGTGGGTATCTATTTTTTACAGTGACCTGAATTAGTGCCCGGTAGTCAATAAATGTTTGGAGATCACCCTCCTTCTTGGGAACAAAGAATAGGGGGGAAGCTGCAGGTGATTTTGAGGGACTGATGAAACCATTTGCTAGGTTTTGGTCTAGATACTTCCTTAAGTGGGTGTTCTCTCCTTCTGTCAAAGCGTAGATCCGGCTGCATGGTACTTGGGCCCCGGGTAGTAAATCAATTTGGCAGTCGTAAGAACGATGAGGTGATGTGTATTAGTTTGTTCTTTAGCAAATACGTCTTGATAGTCCTGGTATTCGGCAGGTAGGACTCCTATTATTCCTAACACAGACATCGACTTGGGAGACGCAAATAACGGGTGTACTGAGGGATGATGCTTCTCGTAACAGTGATTGCATTCCTTCGACAAGACTAGTGTTTTAGCTCAGCAGTTTAAATGAGGGTTATGAGCCTCCAGCCAGGGCATGCCGAGAATCACCTGAAATTGTGGGGCAGCGAAGAGATCAAATGAGATTTCCTCTTTATGACCGTCTTGGCAGAGCAGTGTGACATCAGCAGTACAGTGAGTAACGGGGCTGGAAAGTAGTTGGGAACCATCTACCGCGGTCATGTTGTCGGCTGTTGTCTTTGGGCAAACCGTTAACCCTATCCGGGAAGCAGTTTCCAGGTCCATGTAGTTGCCAATGGCCCCGCTGTCCACAAAAGCCTCGATTGCATGCATCTTGGACGGGTGTTATGATGATAACCGGAATAGCAAAGTGGGAGGTCTGTGGGGTCTTCACCGCGCTCGACAAACCGACCTCTATGTCTGCCGGGCGTTGAAGTTTTCTGTCTCCTCCGTACCTTTGTTCCCATCCATTGCCCCTACTGTCTTTTGAGGGGGTTTTGCTGGACAATTACGAAGAAAATTACTTGATTGGCCACAATACAGGCATAGTTCTTTCTTCCTCCTGTCTCACTCTGACTTAGTGAGGGGACCTCGTACTACACCTAGTTGCATAGGCTCTGGATGCGCTTCTGCAGATGGGCGGGCAGGTGTTTCCTTGGGCCGCTCATAGAACGATCTGCCTTCAGAACGGGCACGATCTGTCTTCTAGTTTTGTAACCAATGATCGAGCTGGAGTGCTAGGTCGATGTATTCTGCACAACCATCTAGAGGGTTCACTACTTGCGCTAGTACATCTTTTAGTTCTCTGCGTAAGCCTCTGTAGAATAAGGTGATTTGCTTTTCTTCCGGCCAATTTGCCTCGGCCACGAGCCGATTAAACATGGCCACATATGCCAGGAGGTCCTGACTCCCCTGTCGGAGGGATAACAGCTCATCGTCTAAGTTCTATCTCATGATGGAAACCGGCATAATCGTGTAGCAAGGGGTCATCCCTATTTACTAACGGGGCAGACCAATCCACTGCATGGCCCCCTAGAAATGATGGCACAAAGGCCACCTTAGACTGGTCTCTAGGAAACAATCCTGGATTACACAAAAAATGTAAACAACACTGGTTCATGAAGGTTCCAAACCTCTTTGGTTCTCCCACGAATCTCTCTGGTGGTGCTAGTGGAATATTACCTGGGACTATTACCTGTACGGGGGTTACGGATTGAGACTGCGGTATTGGGGCTGATGTAGCTCCCCCTGGCAGTGGTAACAGACCTGCCTGGGTTTGGAGTAGCTGCCGGGCAATCTCATCGGTTTTGTCTCTAATGACAACAAACTCATGCCTCAAGGCGTTTGTCTTGGCGCAGGCTGCATGTACCTCTGCCCGCAACTCCCCCAGATTCTGGGACAACTGCTCTACTTCCGAAGTTTCCATTGCTCAGGCAGAGTGGTTTACGGTAGGCTTTGTGTTCTGTCACGCTCACCTGGGTCTCTGCGGGAGCAATGGATTCCTCTGGTCTCTTCCTCTCATTACCCTGGGAGTGGGAAGCTGACCTACCAAGAGAATGGGTGTTTAGAGGGTTTTTGTGAAGAAGGTGCTCCAGCCCTCCCTGTGTCCCAAGTGAAGTGTATACCCTTGCTTTGGGCGTGGTTCACCTTTTCATTTAATGTGAAGCGCTCTCCATCCTGCATCTGCAGGGGCGCAGTAGTCTGGGGATCTGGGGCTAGTTGCTTCACGAGGCCCTGGTTGAAAAGCGACAGCTGACCTTCCGGTGAAACACGCTCTTCGCAGTAGTTGCTCAGTTACTGCACTGGGAATTGTTTGCAAGTTCTGTTTGCAGGCTTGATTCCTGAAGACCACGTAGCTGAAGCTGCAGGTAAGTTCAACTGTGGGCTGATGGTAAGTTCTATGATGGCCAGTTACTTCACTGGCTATGTGTGCGTGTCGTGGACCAAAGAGTGGGTTGTTGACTGTGAATACGCTGCACGTTTACTAAAGTTCTTTATCTTTGCAGGTCTCAGAAACGGAGCAGCTGCCTGAGCATGACCACTGTGGAGTCGGAAAAGGTCCCTGGAGAGAAGCAGCTGACTGGATGCAGCTGCGATGAGGAGTATTTCGCTCAGCTTGCACATGGAGGTAAGTAAGAATGGATGCACCTTTGGTCGCGCGGGAGACAGAGGAATTAGTTGCATGTGAGCGCTTACTGATTCTAACTTGTTCCTTTTCTTTTGCAGGTCGAGTCCAGAGCGCTGGCATGACTAGCAGATGAGAAGCGCTTGCTTCGATCGCGGAAAACAAACAGGTGAGGAATCCAATGGAAGTCCGGGCTGCGGTGAATGTGTGTTCAAGGCTACAGAAAGCACACGAAGCACGGGCTAGTCCTTGGGCGTGGCTTATATAGGAAGCCACACCCAGACACTAGAGTTTGCTACACAGTTCCACACAGTTCCTCGATGTTACACAGGCATCCATGTTGGAGGTACAGGAAGTAGCTGGAAATAAAGGCTAAGCCAGAACAAGTCTATGTGAGTGAGATGCACTCTATGACTGCCTAAATGAATGTTTTGCTTGCCAGGCCTTTACCCTTTTAGCCCCTATTTGTGCTTTCCGCCTTCCCCCATGTGTTTTTGCTAGTGAGGAATGGGCCCCTATGCTAGTTTCCATGACAAGTACTCCCTGTTATATAAATATACCTATGGACCTACATATTTCCTTCTGCTTTTTCTTTCTCTTTCTTCTCATTCTTCAGATACCTCCTCTATTTGATTGTCCTTTGGCTCATCAATCAGCTGCAAAGTATGTCTGGGGTGACAACTTTTTAACTGATTGATGTGGACCCATTTCTCTTCTGACAGCTCTCCTTTGGGAATGCAGATTCTCTAGGCGACAGGTAACATTTTGTCTACAATTTCAAAGGGACGCGCCAGGAGGGGAGGAATTCTGCTCTTTAGCCTGGTTCCTTTGAAAATTGTACAAGTAGACCCTGTCTCCTACTTGGTATTCTTCTTTAGTTGTTTTTAAGTCAAAGTGAGTTTTCATCAACTCTGCTGATTTCTCCAGATTCCGCTGAGCATACGCAAAAGCATGGTGAAGGTGTTTTCTTAGATTCTCAACATATTCATGTGTTGTGGAGGCGTTTATCAGTGTCTTCTCTTGTGTTCTGTAGAGCAGATGCTGAGGTAGCACCATTTTTCATCCAGTCATTAGCTCAAATGGAGACATTTTGGTTGCAGAAGATGGTGTAGATCTGATGACCATCAGGACAAGTGGTAATCGGATATCCCAACTAGGCCCAGAATCTGCCACAAACTTCTTGAGAATGCTCACAATAGTTTTATTGTACCTCTCAACTCCCCCACTAGAGGATAAGCGGCATGCAATATGAAGTTTTCTTTATATCCCAAGTATCTCCCACATCTTTGTCATCACTTCGCTGGTGAAGTGACTTCCTCGATCTGACTCAATCCTTTGGGGAAAGCCAAAACGTGAGAAGATGTGGTTGATCATCAGGGCAGCTGCTGTTTCTGCCTTGCAATTTGGGGCCGGGAGACATTCCACCCATTTGGTAAACAAGCATGTTACGGTTAACATGTACGTGTTCCCCCTAGAGGAGCGAATCATGGGCCCGATTAAATCTACTTGTAAATCTGACCACGGCAGTGTCATCCCCCTCTTCTGGAGGGGAGCTCGGTGTGTGAGTGAACTTGGCTAAAATTGTTCGCACACAAGACACCCCTTCAAATATTGGTCGAGTTCCTGCCCCATGTGTGGCCAGTATGTAACCTCCCGCAAGATATCTAGAGTAGTATGACACCCTCGATGACCGCCTGTGGCCACGTCATGGGCGTGACGTAGCATCAGGCTTCATAATGAGGTAGGTACCACCCACTGGTCATATGCAGAGCTGAATCTCCTTACCAACTGCCCTTCTTGAATTTGGAACATTTTGGGAAACTTCATCAACACCCTGAGATCCTCTTTCCCAATGTTATCAGTTTCCGTCAGGGGAAAGTTCACGGGGACCTCAATGTGTTGGTAAAATTTCCCAATAATTGGATCCCCTTTTTGAGCCATGATTAAATCAGCATCTGCGGTCTCCTTACTCCACTGGGCAGTTGAGAGTTCATTGTGAGCATTTGTCTGGGACCTGGTCACAGCAGTGACCTGGATTTTCCCCAACAGGGACTCAATCTCAAAGAGATCCCCCTGGCTGGCTCTGGTTTTGGCCAACTGATCAAACAGGTCATTTCCAGTTTTGTCTGGTCCCTCTATTCTGGAATGCCCCTTAATCTTCTTCCAATAGATGGTCATCCCATTAGAGGTGACCAGATCATCAATATTTTGTATGAGCTTGCCATGTTTAAGTGGTTTATTATTTTCACACAGCATGCCTCTGGATCTCCAATCGATCAGGTGCTCCACGAACCCGTTCCAGAAATAATCTGAATCTGTGATTATGACCAGTTCGTGGAGTCAGTGTCGCACGGCAGTGAGGATGGCCTGGTGAACTGCCATCAACTCTGCCACCTGACTACTGCAGGGACCAATTTGTACCCAGCGTAGGTTTCGGGGCATCATTCACCCAGGCATTCCAAACGCCGACCACCCGTTCCTTTTCCCTGTTGTTGTAATTTAGGTACACCTCCATTTTGTCTTGGGTTTTGAGACTTTCTTCCTCTAGAGAGTTTTCTCTGGCACAATCATGCAAGTCAGCCAGAACTTGCGCGAGGGTACTCTTCTTGTTTTGGTCATATCTGGCCTCCACAGGCAAGCCTGCATGGACAGAATCCAAGAAGTAATTCTGGAATTACTCACATTTCCTGCCTGGATTCTGTCACTTCGGAGGTATTGCAAAGGCTGGTGCGGGGTCTCCACTATGATGTGCTCCCCCTGGATGAACGGGCTGTAATTTTTCAATGCTCACACCGCTGCCAGGAGTGCCTTCTCACAATCATTGAATTTTTCCACCACAGAGGATAAAGTCTTACATGCATGGGAGATGACTTTATTGACCTTGTCATGCTTTTGGTATAATACTGCTGGTCAAGCATGTATTTGAGAACCCCTTCTCCAAGAAGAACTCCTTGTTTTTGACAGGATAAGCTAGACAAGGTGCTTGTGAGAGACTTCTTTTGAGTTGTTTCACTGCCTCAGCTTGTTCTGGACCCCATTCACACTTGACCCCCCCTTTAACAGATGGACCAGGGGTCTTGTGACCTCTGTGTAATCCTCAATGAACTTCCTACTGTAATTGGTCAGTCCAGGAAGGCTCCTTAGTTCACGCAGAGTTGTGGGGTCTTTAAATTTAGTAGTGATTCCACTTTCATTGCCCGAGGACAGAGACCCTCAGGGGTTATTTCATGTCCCAAAAAGTGTACACATATCCTACACCACTGTGCCTTCTGGAAGGACAGTTTTGCTTCGGCAACCCTCAACTGGGTCACAACATAGCAGATTTCCACTATGTGTTCCTCCAAAGTTGAGCTTTTAATCAGGACAACATCCACATCGGCCAGGTTACCCCTTTCACCCAAGTCGGGCATGGCCTTGTGTAGGAAGATGTTGGAGTCCACGTCCATGTGTACTGCTGCCTCCTGAAGGTAAAGGCCAGCTTGTACTGGTCGTCACTACTGATGGGCACGGTCCAGTATCCATTGGTCAGGTCAATGGCGGTATACACCTTTTGACCCCTGGATTTGGAACAGCCCCTGGTCAATGTAAGGAAGAAGCCATCGAGACATGTCAAGCCGTTTGTTCAGCTCCCTAAGATCTGCACAAAGTCTCCACGCGCCATTTGGTTTTAAAAATCCCCAGCACCAGATTATTAAAGGTACTGTGGACTGGACAAATTATTCCACGGGACTCTAGGTTTTTTATGATTTCATTCAGGGACTCCTTAGACGCGAGAGGCAAGCGATATTGCTTCACGAATACAGGAGTCATTTCAGGGTCTGTGGAAATTGAGTTAGTATGTATCTTGGTGCGACCGCAGTCGTACGAGTCCACAGTAAAGATATCTTGAAAATCTAAAAACACCTGTTTCAACTTTTGCTTTTGTTCATCAGTCTCTTAGGCATCAGCGAGGATGACCCGTTCTTCAACCATCTGTCGGAAGCCTGAAAAGACTTCGGGTTTCGTGATCTCAGCGGCCTCTTCCGGCTGTGTGGAGAGGTCTCTGGTTAGGGTGTTGACCTGGACAGAGGGTGTTGACCTGGACAGAGGGTTTCAGGTAGGAGAGGCAGTCATTGTGGATCTGGAATATCACCTCATCCTTCCTGATGTCACAGGTCACCTCTTCCCCCGTAAGGGCAGGAAGAGTACACCAGGATACTCCCCCCTTGCCTGGTGAAGATCCGTTCTGGTGGTATGTCGTTGTCACAGTCATAGCAGTCATTGGGGATTGGTCCTATAATTTCATTCCCTAAGTCCATGGAAAAATGCTGGATTATCCACCGCCATTCCAATAATGGTGCCTGGGCCCAGAGTGATACAACTAGGGTCACTGTTATCCACCACTATTGGAATGATGTTGTATTCTACATTAACTAATGGTGTTGGGTTCAACACCAACCCCTGCTGTTGAAGATGAACATTGAGTTGTACATATGCATCAGGATTTTGAAGTTTCTGTCCTCTCTCTTCATTTTTAAGTCAAGTGGGAATTGTCAGATCCGTCCTGGGATGGTGACCTCCTCTCAAATTTGAACTTCAACCGCATACGGTAGCAATTGAGCTGACCGAAATGCCTTTTCAGAATCATCAAAGCCCATATGGTTGCCCTCCCATTCGAGACGAGGCCTTGTAATTTATACGGTCCAAATTATTTGCATACCGATTGAGAATGTCACTGGCTAAATAGAATGCAGCAGGGACATCTTACACGACCCAACAATTATGCTCTATGCTTGTATCACCTATAGAAAATGTGAGCATACACATGCTAGTCAGGAGATGTTTGGAATTGGGAGTTTCCAAGCCCATTTGCCATTTATCAATCAATTTAAATGTGGGAATGGCTGGATCTTTTGGGAGTTTCCTGAACAATACTTCGCTGATGAAGCTTTATCCATTATTCAGGCACACTCTGGCGCAAACAGACTCCCTCCCCTCATTTCTCATTTAACTGAATAGGGAGGAAGAGCTGTTCTCTCATTTTCTGAAGGCCAGCCAAGCTTTGATCTGGTTTGTCATCACTTTTGACTACAGGATTTGGATTTTCAAATTGGGGATTGATATAAAATTTCAAGGTATTTCCTTCGAGTGTGGAATGCCACTTGAAACTGGAAGGAAGGTTGATTTTTAGGAATGATGAGGAGTTCCCATCACCAGTTTGTTGTCCTACAGCAATTACTGTAATGTCAGTTATCTGATTGTTTTGGAAATGGAACTCAATTTGATCAGATTTTTTTCAACCATGTGGCATGTGCCATTTAAACTGACATAGTTGATGCTTCGTTTTAATTTTATTGGCCGGTTAGCCTGAGTCCAGAGGACCTTGTTTACACAGTCTATCAGGGGAGAAAACCTCCAGTGGAGGTCATTACCTAATAGACATGGGCTCCCCTCTGGAGTCACGACTATAACCGAGTGCTTCACCTTGTGTCACCCAATTTTAATTTCCAGGTCCGCAGTCCCCTCAATGGGAATTTCCTTCCTGTCCAAGTTCTGGAGTTGTCCAGGAAGAGGGGTGAGAGGGATCTGGTGTCTCTCTCCTCTTCCTGAATTTAGCTGCTCAAAGGCCCTTTTGGACAGAAGAGTGCCTTGGGATCCAGTGTCCACCAGTGCTAAAAATGCACATTGCCCTTGCACCCAGAGGGGGGCATAGAACCTCCTTTCTTTCTCCTTGAAGGAGCAAAGGAAATGGGCAATTTGGGCAAGTGGGTGGTCAATTTCTCTTTATTTTGGACTCCGACACTGTGGGGTTTTAGACAGTATTTTGTGTCACAGTTCGGGAATCTGTAAAGAAAATTGAGGACACTGACTTACTTCATAAAATGGGCCTTTTTCGTTTCTTTGTTTCTCGTACCCACCCTCTGTTCCCTGGTTTGCAGATTTTCGGGGGCAAGAGATTTTAGTTCTGGTTCTGCGGTGTCTATGGGCTTTTCCCTGGTGAGGAAGGAAGCTTCCTCTAGGGCTTTGCACCCCCTTCCTCCTGTGCCTCCTCCTCTGGAACCGGTGGATTATTGAGGTTCTCTCCCCGTCACTGTTCCGGGATGCCAGACCCTTGGTTTGAGGTATTCTGAGCCGCCATGTTCCTCTGAGGGTTCTGCTGAGCCCTCAACATGCGACCCAGATCCTGAGTAAGGTTCTGGACCTGATGCTCCAGTTAGGACCCCCGCTCCGGCTGGTACGGGGGTTTGGATCAAATCTTGGTTGTTCTCGGGAAGGGTAACTATCCCTTCTCCTGGAGTAACCTGGGTACTGTAGGTTTCCTTGGTAGCCCTTCACCCTTGGCCTCCCCTGTCCCGGATTTGGTGGTCTGGACTCCTGAAAATAGGGAGAGTAAGGAGGGTTGTCCTGGATGTTGGGGTTTTGAGGGTACCCATGGAAAAAACTTAACCCAGAATTTGGAAGGGTACTGCCCTCCTGAGGCAAGTTTCCTGGGGCATTACTCACCTGGTTGGACACCTCCCCTTGGGCCGGGGGAGTCCACACGTACCACAGATGGGTATGTTGCCCTTATGCCTAGGGCTAATGTAATTGACAGAGTTTGGGGGCCCATTTGTGGGGCACCCTACCTCACTACCACCTGCTTGGGAATGATCAGAGGGTCTTCTTTACCTCTGATTTGGTTGATTTTGGGAAGGTGTATTTTTAGGCCCCCCCATTTCTAGGTCTAAAATGGGGGCATCCTTCACCTCCGCCACTTTGGCAGCAGCAGGGGTGTTGGTTGGTTTGGGGTTTTTAGTTGTATTTTTGTTTTCTACAGGTTTTTGGACCTCGTAGATCCGGGTAGCCTGCTCTATTACCCAGTCCAGGGTCCTGTCATCATGGAAATCTCTTACCAGTTGTGTCATAATATAGTTTGGGAGTGCATGAAAATAGGTATCTATAAATTCCCTACTATTAGTGTGCACATGCCTAGTGGTTTGCGCAAATGCCCTTTTTAGCCCCTGCACAAATTCTCATGGGGCCTGATCCTCTACACACTGCAGATTGTAGGCCGCCTTGCGTGCCTCCTGGGGGTTTCTGAATGTGGAGAAGTGCTTCAAGATGGCCGCCTTATAGGTGGACCACCTTGAATGGTTCTGGTCTTCCAGCCCAGCAAAGAAGCTGGAGTACTCTGGAGAGAAAGTCTATTTGGCGAACTCTATGCAATTCTGATTATTTTTTATGTCAAAAGAGGTCATCATTTGTTCATATAGCTCCAGATGCTCCCAGACAGAATATTTGGCATTCTTGTGGTACAAGGTCATGGAACTCCTAATAGCTTTAACCTGTTTAATGGGGTCTTTCACCATAGCTCTTTTTTGTTTATTAGCCTTCTTTTTCCGCTTCACCTGAGTCCATTCACCCTCAGACTCAGAGCTGCTGCTATTTGAGGTCCCCTTGTTATCCTCTAGGCACTCCCTGATTCTTTGAGCCCATCTGTTTTGCTCAGAATGGTGGGGCCTAGTCTCATCTCCCCTGTTGTGCCTTGGGCACTCTGGGTTACTCCCCTTGGACTCCCTATTTCGCTCAGGAGAGTAGTCTTCTGACTCCTCCCTGCTTCAAGGGTTGGTGGAGAATCCCCCCACTGCCCTGATTGGGTAAAGGTTTTTAGAATACTCTTTTGGGGCCTCAATTCATGCTCTTCCTCCTCTGCAAAGTGAACCAAATGGTGCCTTTGTAGATGATGCTTCTGCAGGTCTAGCTCCCTGATTTTCTCATCATAGGAGCTTTCCTGGTCAGATCCATCAGTGATGACATTTTTTAACCTGAACAGGGTCGCCCGTCCATCAGTCTCTGGGCACAGTGTGTGGGCACTGTCTGGGCTCAGTGTGTGGGCACTGTCCTGTCAGCTCAATTATGCTAGGCCTATTGAAGTCTGGTTGCCTCATGGTTTCTGGCTCATATGAACCTGTAGGCTTGAAGGGAGCTGTGTCTTGGGTATACAACGGGTAAATGGGTTTGAGGCCCTTGGTACAGAGGGCATCACACTGTGATCAGGGGTGGCCCTGTCCCTCTCTACTTGTTGGGGGTCCCTCAAGTTTTGATTCAGCCTATCATACTCTTTTTTTTACCAGCTCAAGTTTCTCCTTTTCAGCCTATCGCCTGACAGTAGGCAAAGGCCTGAGCCTTTTACTCTGCTATCAGGGCTTCACCTACCTCTATTACCTTTCCTTCGGCTGCTACCTGGCTCTGGAGTCCCCTGCTCTCATCACAGAGGGCCTCATTGTCTTTTTGTGCTGCATGTATTGCCTGGGATCAATGAGACCATGTTTGTTGCAGGAGATACATCTCCTGACTTTGCACATTTTTGGCCAGGGTGGTCTCTTCTTGATCACCTTCTACTTGTCTTGTGTGCCCCATTAAGCTTTCATATTCAGTTGTTAAGTCAGTCAGTTCCAGAAAGTCTGACTCTCTTTTCTGTAGGTCTGTTTTTAATTTCCACACTTCTTGGTATAGGGAATCTTTTTCCTGATACAGGGTGCCAGCCTGTTCAGTCAGGTCATCCCTCTGTTGCTTTATGGTGCCTAATTTCTGGTGTTCTTGGTCAAAATCTGTTTGGGAATGGGCTCCTTTAATGATTAATTCATTATTCTCCTCTTCCAACTTTATCTGATTTTGTAAATTGGTTATCTGCCCTGAGCAGACGTTATTGTATGTCACTTGTTTTAATTTTAGCTGGTTCTCTTTCAGAGAATCTATCTTTTCCTGACACTCCTTTTTTAATGTATCTAATTGGGCCACTTGCTCTGAATTGTTTTGTTGTTTTACAGCCAACTCCTCTTTTAACTGTTTGATGTGGTTTTCAAATTCTACCTCAGAATTTTGGTTGTTTTGCAATTTTTCTTCCTGTTTTAATTCACTCTGGATTTGGTTTAAGAGTTCAGACTGGCTTTGCACAAAGGTTGCACTTTCTCGATACTTTTCGTCTATGACTATCAGGTTGAAATATATGTACGCAGTAAGTTGTCAGGGAACTGGCACTGGAGAATTACTTACCCCTCACTACTCTAACCTCAAAGATGGGTTGGAAAACATATGGTCACACATATATACATTTACAAAACAGCATTAATCTGTGCAGACAGCAACTATAGGCAGCCACACGCGTGAGCATACATGAAAGTAATTTTAATTGGGGATGTCAAACATATTAGAAGACAAACAGACTAATACATCAACAGATAAAAACGCACACAAAATAAGAGTACAGTATTTTGTGTCAGGGAAAATAAGGCAAGGCTACAGGTAACAAAAAGCCAGAAAGAGAACGAACACAAAAGATGAGGCAACTTAATATACGTTCTAATCCTAATACACAAGTTATACAAAATGGCTAAAATTAGACATTTAATGAGATAAAAAAATAAAAAATGTCGACATGTTTCGGCCAGTAATCAGATGGGACAGTTTCTCAAGTGTCCATACAGAAGATAAATGTAGTGGCCATCTTCAGGACAGGACATTTCATCACGATGAGCCTTATGAGAGTAGTGAGGGGTAAGCAATTCTCCAGTGCCAGTTCCCTGACACACTTATATATTTTCTCATCATTTATCCCAACTTTGAGAATTGCTCCCCCGTTAACAAAAAACGTTGGGATCTGGCCTACTTTATTAGTACGCAGTAAGTTGTACCAACTTAAGCTGTTCCTCTTTGATACTCTGAGTCATATAAAACTCAGTCAGGTCTTGATGCAATAGGCCACTGTCTCGCCACACATCCATGTTTATGGAGGTGACCTGTTGCATCATGCCTACTAATCAGGCCTCCTGATCTTGCTCTGCCCATTCCCCTCTAATGAATAGCTTGGATAGAAGGTGCTGCCTAGCTATATTGATCTCATCGGTGCTCATTATGAAAAGTGTTCTTCCTTTATTAACTTATTTATACAAGGACAAATCTGTACTCTGCTTTTGTGTAGTTCAGGGTTGATTTTACTTCATGTTTACCGACAGGCCTGATACTTAGGGTCTACGTTTTGGGCTGGCACTTTTACAGTGTAACACAGTTTTCTAACCAGAAAAAGTATCACTACCTTTTCTGGGTTAGCCTGCTGTGTTAAGCTGTCACAGGTGGAAACACGTATCTCAATCTCGGCAAATGAGGCCCCACTGTGTAACGGATTTAAGACACGGCATACTCCAGACAAGGACTCTTTCCACTGGCGAGGAATGGGACGCGCAATAAAAATGCTTTTTGGCTTTATTGATTTTGGATTCTACTTTGAGAAGGCACCCAACCCGTCTCACACCCACCTTGACAAACACTGTGTGGCAAAATGGGCCAAGAACCAGGCCGTTGTGTAAAATGAAATATTTATTCATTTTTAAAATTCAAATGCAAAATCAAACAAATCAAATTTAGGGCAGCAATCACCAGTGGGGTCATAATATACAGCATAATGTGATAAAAAAATTAACTTTCTGACATCAGATACATCAATGCAAATATGAATGGAAGCAAGATCACTTTTTGTCACTCTCATAGATTGCCCTTATGTTATGCACTCCACCCCACTTCCCCCAAACACCTGCTGACTAAGTTCTGTGTGGATGGAAGGGAGTAGCAAGGAGTCTGAAATAAGAGGGAAAATTGGATTTTAAATTCGACCTACCACCCCAGAATGGGACGCGAAGACAAAAATTGAAAATCCGAAAAAGGAGCAAAATGGCATACTCAGACTTCACTGGATACTTAGACGTCAGTTTACGTGTGCGGTAGGATAGATAGGACACTAATTTATGTGGCTGTACTAAAGAGACAAGGAAGCTTACAAGCAACTTGGCAGAAAACTAAAGCAACATGAACACAGGTGAGAAAATCGAGTTTGGGAAGGAAAACAATGCAGCAAAAATCACACGTGGCAGAATTTCAATTTCTCATTCTACACAGACTTTAAACAAGCCAACAGCTATCAAGCTAACAGTCAAAATCGGAAATCGGTTCTTATGATGAGGAACAAAAGCACATTGCAGATAGGATAATGAAGTGAAAGGATGACTTTTTATGGGGTGACAGTATGGGTTTCTCTACAGGAAATGAAAATCGGATTGTTTTAAGGAAAGCAATTACACGGGCAAAATCGGTTTGATAGTACAATGACAGGTTCTACTGAGATTATATTTTAATGGCTAGACTATTAAAGAAAGACACTGCACGCAAGGGGGTTCATTTGCAATTTTAACCAGCTCGCGCCGCGTTCCTCTTTATAGGGGAATTAATTACTTTATCTCAAAATGGTATTAATGACTTACACAGTTAACTGAAATGATTTGAAAGGAATTACGCTAACACACAGAGACTTACACAGATTCTTCTAAGGACAGGATAAACAGAGGGTGCTGACAATTTGGGAAGTTGCTGGGGTTCTTATGGGATTTGGATCGGATTTGGACAGAATGCAAGGTAACAGAGTGGTGTAGGCAGCTTTTTGGTACTGGGGAGGGTGATGCTTACAAAATGTACTTGAGTTGGGTCATTTGGACAGCTAACCAGGTCTCTGGACAGCGAGGCAAGGATCTGGTCACTGGGCAGCGGCTGGGCCCTCCTTTATGGGAACAGCTAGGCAAAAGGGGTCTGGTCACTGTGGACACCAGGGCATCCGCTGGGCAAAGTGTCTGGTTGCTGGATTCTCCCCAAGGGATCAGCAGCCTTTCCTCCTTTCTCCCTGAATTGCTGGGATGAATCTGGTTCTGGTTAGGTGGTTCTGGATAGGAGGTTCTGGATAGGTGGTTCTTGATAGGAGGCTCTGGATAGGTGGTCCTGCCTGAATCTGGGTCAGCTACCTCTGGACCTGGTTCTGGAGTCTTGGAATCTTCAAGGGTGAATTTTGAATGTTGAATATCCCTGTGCGTCCCTGTCTCCTGCTTAGATAGGCAGCGTGACATTGGAGGACTTTTTACAATGTGGGCGGATGTAATCTGGACATGCCTCTTGAGTAGAATAGGCTAGGCTATTAATGTTGCCACCTCCCTTCGAGCTGATTGGATTGAAGGAAGTGACCTCCCCTTAGATGTATGCATTTCATGGCTCCTTTTGTCCCACAAGCCTAATTTGTCACAAAAAGGAGTTATGGAATACAATTTTAGATTTACAATAGTCACAAAGACACTCCTAGTCTCATTCTGTGTGTCTAAAAATCCCATAGAAACTGTCAAAATATCACATTACTACTTGTTCAGGGTATTGAAAGAAATGTCTTAAAGTAAAAAGTTCTCTAAAGTCTATGGATGGCATTTGTCACTGTATGGGCGGTCCTTCAAATCTCCCCAGCCAACCTGCCCCCTCTGTGTCAGTCTGAACAACAAGGTTTCCATGGAGCCTTTTAATTCCTAGGCAGTTGAAGCTTAGGAGGGGTGTCAAGGGAAATCGAATCTTTCTGTGACAGGGCTAGTTCCCCTGGGGTCCATTGTCCCTTGCTGTAGAAATGCTGGACAGTCTGACGAGGTCATGTATTTCCACACTTTGGCCCTTTCATATTTGTGGAGGGCTTCCTTCCCCATGGGGGCTGGTACCATTGAAGTGCTTGCCTAGGCCAAACTGGTTCTGCTGTTTTCAATTTTTTTTTTCTCCTTCTTTCACAGAAACAAAGGTTTCTTGTAAATAAATATAATATACATTTAAACCAAACCTCATCGGCACAGATATAATACTGTTTATGTGTGAGTAATGCTGTTACTTCACATTTAGTTTCCAAACTGTTATTTCCCTGCTTTTCAAAAGCAGGTTTAGACGTGTTCTTTTTATCTCCTATAAATTTCACAAATGCGGTATCTTTGGCATACATTTTCTGAAAGGCTTTTACAGATCAGGTCAGTTTCTGAGCACAGAAAGATTCTGGAAATAGTTTCCTTGGTAATTGACACACGGCAAGGGAAAGCATCTTTTCTTTGAAGTAATTGTGTGTGTTAGTTTGTTGCAAAAGTAAATCTGAGCCGTGCGGATTTGATGCAGATTCTCTGCGCTTCATGGACTTTGTTCGCTGAAAACAATGCTGTTCTACAGGGCTAGTCCGATTTCATGGCATTCAAATACAATACACAGGCAGGGCTTTGATGAATGGAACAAATTGTGTGCTGTTTAAAATGAAAAGAGACACCAGTGCGAAGTTGTCCGGAATGCAGGTCATTTTTCTGGTGCAGCCTTGAATTTTTCACTGACAGAAAGGAAATGCAAGGCTTTTCTGCCTTTAAAATATTTTCTCCGGATTTACGTGGAGAACAACAACATGCAGTCATTCTTGGTAACTGCTGAAATGCAGTTTTGTGATGCAGGGGATTTCTGTTGGGGCTGGTAAATGTACCCCACATTCCAGAGGGAGGCACTTGCAGAGGAAAGAGATCTACCCCCTGCTCTCTACCTGGAGAAGCGTTTAACCCTTAGAGAGTTGAGGTAGCTGAACGAAGGGCTCGAGAAGGAAGGTATTTTGGAAGAGAGCATTGGATGTACTGGTGGTCCCAGCCCAAGAAAGTCTTGTGGACAATGCACAGGGTCTTCCACTTGATCCTTGCAGCCACCAAGAGCCATTGAAGAGATTTCAGGGCTGGAGGGATACAGTGCCTGGGCTTGAGGCTAAGGATAAGTCTTGCAGTCATGTTCTGTATTAGTTGCAGAGGGCGGAGAGTAGAGGCAAGTAGATTGAGAAAGAGGATGTTGCAGTAGTCCAGTCTAGATAGAGCAGGGGCTCTGGAGAGAGTGAGCTTCTGGGGGAAAGGGAAGAGTCCCTTGGAGGAGGTGCAGCTAGTAGTGGGACCTCTTGACGACATCCAGGATTTGAGG
Organism: Ambystoma mexicanum; assembly: GCF_040938575.1. NCBI lineage: Eukaryota > Metazoa > Chordata > Amphibia > Caudata > Ambystomatidae > Ambystoma > Ambystoma mexicanum. The sequence goes on from NC_090932.1 coordinate 179,766,472, forward strand.
AGAGAAAGGGAGAGTGGAGTCAAAGATGACACCAAGGTTTTTTGCCTCGCAGGAAGGTGAAGGAAGAGGGCCCGAGAGGGAGAGGGAAAGCAGGGGCAGGGGTCCAATGAGAAGGATCTCTGTCTTACTGGCATTAAGGCAGAGATCGTTGGAGGCGCACCAATCCTGATTCGCGGATAGACAGTCCGGAATGAGCGAGAGAGGAGGGGAGACTGAGGGGAGCCTGAAGGAAAGCTGAGTGTCATCCGCATAACACTGAAAGTTAGAGGATAAGGTAGAGATCAGGTGGGCCAAAGCGGCAAAGTAGAGGTTGGAAAACCATGGGAGAGGATAGACCCCTGGGCAACGCCAGAGATAAAGAGAAAGGTGGCTTAGAGAAAGGGACTGAGTTGGACCTGGGAGGGGCGATCCAAGAGGAAGGGGGTTAGCCACTCCAGGGCCTGATCTGTGATGCCCAGGTTGTCACAGAGTCGATTGATCAGGATGGCATGGTTGACCGTGTCGAAAGCAAAGGCAAGATCAAGGAGGATGAGGACAGAAGGAATGCTGGAATCAAGGTTAGAGAGCAGACCTTCACGGGGGTTCAGGAGAGTAGTTTCCGTGCCTATGGCAGCTCCGAAGCCAGATTGATGGTCATGGAGACAACCAACAGATTCCGTGTGGAGAGTAAGCTGGGAGATGGACAGCTTTTCCAAGAGTTTGCCCAGAAAGGGGAGATGGAGATTAGGCAATAGTTTGCTGGGCAGGTAGGATTGGCAGACGGCTTCTTGAGGAGGGGGTGAACAAGGGAGTGCTTAAGGGAAGAGGGGAAAGTTCCAATGGTGAAAGAATGGTTACAGAAATTGGCCAAGGCTGGGGGAGGGTATCAATATGGCCCTTGATGGTACTGGAGTAGCAGGGCAGCACCTCTTTGGATGACACTTTCATAGATCGGACTTGTCTAGAAACCTCATCAGGTGTTGTCAGAGAGAAGGAGAAAGGAGGAGAGCGAGAGTTGGGCAAACAGGGGCTGAGAGAGGAAGAGGGAGAAGAGCTGCTCTTGTTGCCATCAACAGGTTAATGGGAGCACTGTTCACACTTACTGTGTGCTCTATATTGTTCACCCTGCTTCAAAATAGGAGTTCATTTTTAGTTTGGGCTATTACATGGCAGAGCCACTGATAAACTGGAACGATTGCATTAGAGCACAGATAGAGGAGGGCCAAACAGCTTGATAGTGTTGTTTGGTTATTTGCCCACCCATTGACAGCCTATGGCCATGCTCATCCCAATGGCCATTCTCACCCAAAACACCTCATGGGAACCCTTACCGTTCACTTTATTCAAGCCTCGTCTTCAAACTTTGTGCTGGGAGTGCCTTCCCGAGTTTTTCAAATCAGTCTTCTAAGAGTCAATGTCTTAATTGGAGTTGTAAACCCACTACTGGTGTCATAAAAATGTAATCGAAGGCTGCCTGCAGTAACTTGATTTATAATCACTATGAGTACCCTTCAATGAAGGCCTGCTCAAAACAAGCATTGGCAAAGCCAATGGTTTGGGCTTGTGTATAAGTATTAGGACGGTACTCGGAGGCGGCCTCAATCGTTCATGTTCTTGACGTTCACGATTCTACGAGGTGCGTCTTGAGTCAGCTTGAGTCAGACGTTCTTTCGGGGTCCTTTCCTCGAATGTGAGTAACCCGAGGCTGAGCCCGCTTCCGCTTGTCAGCGTGTATCGGCGTCTGTGCTCGAGTCTGCTTGCAGTGCCTGCCTGCTGTGTACTCTCAGCCGCGGCAGTGCATCTTCACCCGCGGGACACCTGCTAGAGTACACGGGTACCGACGGAGGGCGGAGAGCGACTTCTGTCGGTGGTGGAACTCTGGGAGCTGTTGGAGGACCAGCACAATCATTGCTGGTATTTTGCGGTGGGTAATTAGCATATGGGGAAGAAAGTTGAGCAGCGCAGGGGGGAGCCATATTGACTTGCAGTGATTACACTGCCCAGCAAGCAGCGCTACTCTCCTAAACTGAGCCCCCACCCTCCTTCCCCTTGCTACCAGTCCCCCCCACCTTTCTACCCAGCCACCCTCCCATGGTCTGATATAATTGTATAGCCACTTTATGGAGAGGAGTCCATTTGGGTGTGTGTGCTGAACTTGCATAGTGCCTGCTTGGGGGGCGCTGGTATTTTGCGACAGCTGGCTTTGCGCCTTTTCTGTTTAGTAAGGGCAGTGTTGGCTACGTGTTGAAATCTGGCTCAGATTTGGGTTTAGCAGAATCTGGTAACCGGCTAGAGAGAAGGTACCTAGATCTCTGCAACAAACACTGCTATATGATAAAATGGCGCCAGGGAAGAAAATGACACAAAACAAGTACAATCTGCGCAAGACAAAGAAACAATTGGAAGCGGAAACCCCGACGAATGAGGAGATGAGAAAACCTAAAGCAAATAACAAGAAAAAATCCAGTATATCCATTCCCTTGGGACAGGGGGCCATAACTGGTTTCTTTGCCCCCCTCCCCATAACGGAAACTAATTCAACGATCATTGAGGATCCCGTCTTATCGGGTGATGGGGGTGGTGACCCAATGAGCTCCACTAACTTTGATGACATAGATAACAATTCGCTGTTAGACCTGTGTTTGAGCATTCAGCGGGGGATGACTCCCCAGATCTTCAGGCCGCCGGAAGACAAATGTCTGCCACAGGATAATAATTCTATGTCATCTCCAGCCAACACCATGGGACACGAGGTACCTTTGAGCCGACTGTCAGCCTCCCCTAATTTGGTAATGGTGTCAATGGAGGATGGGCCGGATTCAGAGGAAGGAAATCTCTCCACCCTGTTCCCTGGGGCAAAGGAATTGGCAGAGATCCAATCCTCAGTGGCCTCCCTTCAATTTGCACTTAAAATTCTGCTCCAAATGACGGGGCGGATTCTTACGAATACTAATCCATTGCCTAATATACAAATAGAAGAAAAGAATAAGGAGGTAGAGGCGGAAATTAATCTATCGGAGGCCATAGGTATGGCTGAGGAGATAAATAAGACAGCTGATAAAGATTCCTCGGTAAATGAGGATCCGAGTGAGACAGTTTTCTATTCCCGTAAGCAATGCAAACTGGCTAAGAAAGCGCTAAAGAGCAAGGAAAATATGACGCAAGGTACTAAAGAAGATAAGATGGCGTACATTGGTGGGCGCTCAAAAAAAGCAAAAAAAAGGGCAGCCAGAGCTAAGAAAAAGATTGGCTCTGGAGAAGGCCGCCTCTCCAGTTGGCTCATCACTGATCAAGATACGAACCAAGATTCGCTGCCCGAACATGAACAACCAGTGATGGTGGGTCTGATTGCTGATGAGGGAAGAATGCCGACCGTGGATGAAATAGAGGACCAGGCAGACGAATGGGAACGATTTGAGTCCGACCTTCAAGAGGTGGAGGAAACACGGATTAGGGGTTCTGACTTAGTATTTCAACCTGAGCCAGCCCCGGCTAGTACTACCATTTCTCCCTTCAGATCAGTTAAGGATGGAGACGATCCTATAGGGAATAGAATCTGCTTGATTAAAAACCTGTATAAAACCAGCGAACGCAGATGGTTGCCACGATCGGAGTTCCTAATACGTCTGCATTCGGTCCCTGAACTACGCGTCCTAAAATCAGATGACTTCCAGTTTGTGGAACCATTAAAAGGCCTCAATCCCTGTGTGTCTGCATTACATTGTAAATTTCTATCCACCGCACAGATGCTTAGGAAACACCGTGAAGAGCTGAGGGCTGTGGATGTTGAGGTTGATGCAGACTTGGATGAAGTCGACACCAGTGCTGAACTTGTGGAAATAAGTGGGCCGGTCATACCAGTGGAGTGCCCCTTGATTCCTAAAGGAAAGAAAGTTGAAATTGCAGATGTTCAGTTGGTCCTAAAATGCTTGCGGAATCTCTCCCACAGGTATTGCCTAAACATTGAAACTTGACATTGTTATCGTGGAATACAAGAGGATTTGCTCATCTGTTGGCGCCGGAGGGTTCGGTTAATTTTATTGTGAAACATAGCCTGATATGCCTACAGGAGACATGGGCAATGGACATTATATTACTTGATGGCTACATGAATTATCAATCCTTTGCTAAGAAGGGCAATAAAGGGAGACCATTTGGAGGGCTTTTGATAGGTGTGATTAGCTCTCTGCCCTCGAGACAGATACCATGTAATGTTTGTGATAATATGCTGGCAGTAGAGGTTGAATATGGAACAAAGGTTGATAAGGGGAAGTTCCTATTGATAAATATATATAATCCCCCGCATGCCGGGATCAGTGAACTTATTCAAGAAGCCCTTCATGAATTACTGGCCTCTTGGTCGGTTCTACCTGGTAATCGAGCAGTTATTGTTGTGGGCGATCTTAATTGTCGTATTCCTGCTGAACAGGGAAATATCCTCAAAACCCTAAGTTAAGAGAGAAACATCTCCTAACTCATACTAAAACTGACATCGAGGGGCCACGTTGGCGTCGGCTGCTTGACGAATGGGACCTGGAAATGCTGAACGGCTATACTAATAGTGACTACCCGGGGAAACATACTTGGTCCAATGGGCTGTACAGTAGTACTCTCGATTACATCTTCATGTGCCCTAAAATGCTCCTCTTAGTGGAAGATATGTCTGTATCATTAAATAAATGGAGCGATCATTCAGCTCTCCGATGTATACTAAACATCCAACAGAGAGCTTTCGACAAGAGCAATATGGGCACAGTCTACGTGAATAAATCAGGCTCTAACATTAGGTGGTCGGCTAAGAACATTAATCAGGCAGCACTGGCACTCGAGATCGATAAATGGCCAAACTTACCCGATTTCCACTCCATGTCTATTGAATTAATAGAAAATTGGATAAAAGCCTTTTCTCATACACATGCTTCGGTTCCGACCACGAGCATGTTTAGACCGGAGGGTGGGCCTCGCTCTTATAATAATAAGATTAGAGATGCCAAGAGGGATTTGAGACGGGAACTGCGTATGAGTAAGAAAAAGTTAGGACCATCTGAAGAATTACGAGTGGCTGCGAGGAAAATTAAAAATAAATATAGATCTATTATTAAAAATATAAAATCTGCCGTAAATACCTGGGCTCATCAGAAATTAGTGCAGACGATTTGTTCTAAAAACACTCGTAGTATCTGGTCACTCCTGGGGGAAGCTAGGGAGTCATCGAAGGGCCAAATGGTTAATCCAATTAAAGCTGAGGAATGGGTTAAGTTTCTACTAGCCCGTAATACAATACTAGAGAGAGACGAATTGTGCCCTCAGATAACCTTGGCTCCCTATATGGCCTTTGATATCTCATACGCGGCCATAATTACCAAGATAAAGACTCTTAAACCGTCCAGAGCTCCAGGACCTAACGGTCTAGCCAATATAGTTATGAGAAATCAGCCCGAGTTTTGGGCGAGCGTATTGGCTATACTGTTTAAGAAGATAATGATAGAGGGGCTAATACCGAGCTCATGGCAAACAGCAGTATTGATACCAGTCTTTAAAAAGGGTAATCGTCTAGATCCCACCAATTATCGGCTCCTCTCCATGTTGGACACAACGGGTAAATTGTTTGCATCATTACTGCTTGAGGAACTACAATCATGGGTAGAAAGGGCCAATATTTTGTCCATCTTCCAGTGTGGATTTAGGAAGGGTTATTCAACGAGCCACAATTTAATGGTCATGAACCTGTTGAGAACTAAGGCACGCAATAAAGGTGCACCACCTTTATACGCATTATATATTGATTTTAAAGCAGCTTTCGATACCATCCCTAGAGAACGTTTGTGGTCTAAACTTAACGGTCTTGGTTGTCCAGCAGGCATCCTGTATTACCTTAGATTGCTGCACTATAATACGTCAGTTAGACTGAAATTAGATCAAGAGGGACACCTGACTGATAAAGTGCAGCAGAACAGGGGGGTGAAACAGGGATGTGTGACGGCCCCTTTGGTATATAATCTGTATGTCCATGACATACCAGTGGCCATAACGGCCGCCTCAAATTGCCCACCTAAGATTGGGGAGTTGGTATGCACTGTCCTGGCTTACGCAGACGACTTGGTCATTTTTGATCACACAATCAGTGGCCTGCGTAGATCGGCTACAGCTTTGTGGGATTATGCGAATCGTAATGGCCTTACTATCAATCTTGATAAGACTAAGGTATTGCGATTTACCAATAAAAGAGTGTCACGCGTAAATCTTATGGTGGGTAAGAACATAATCCCTTACGCCCCACAATATCGGTATATGGGTATTGATTTTGAGCCTAGCGGGGACTATGGTATATGCAAACATTCTCGGAAGATGCGAGCAGCGCAGGTCACATCGCTGGTTGCGAACTTCACTAACAAGCAAGGAGGTCTTACGCTATGGGGCACACGCCAACTCTATGTGCAGGTTTTTACACCCATGGTCATCTACGGACTAGAGGCCCTGTTTGACTTAGATCTTAGCTGGCTACAAGTAATAGAAGGGAAATTCTGGCGGCGGGTTTTGGGCCTAGCACCAGGAATTCCAATGGCCATTATACACTTAGAGCTGGGAATACCTTCATTGAAAGCTATAGTGATGAAAAAGAGATTGGGGCTTTTCATTAAAATGCGTAGTGGTACAACAAATCCAGTATTGATTGCTGTGGATAAGGAAATATGTAAAAAACAAAATTCCCTCTCACCCGCTGCTATAATGTTAAGATATCTTGCTGATATAGGATGGATGTATCGCGAAGGGGACTATACCAGGCAAGTTCAGAGAGCCCTTGACAAGCGAATAGATAAATGGGACTGGCTGGAGAATTTTGCCCACCTCAGTGCATTGAAAAGTTATGAATTTGTGAAATTCAGGTTGTACACATATATGAGACCGCAAGACTACCTTAACTTATGCCCTTGCAAAAGACTGCGACGCTTTGTACTCCTATTAAGACTGGATCAACTCCCGACCCTATGGGTCACGGGCCGGAGAGATCAAATGCTGTCGGAACTAAGGATTTGCAGATTGTGTAAAATCAATAATGTTTTGGAGACAGCACAACATGTTCTGACACAATGTAGTAGTATGACAGACATAATACATCAACATATGGGAAAGTATACTCATGATTCTGCAGCAACCTCTAAGGCATTATTTTGGCATCACTGCCTAAATTCCGAAAATATCCATATTCTAACTGCTTTATATAACATCTGGTTGGTTATAGAGGGAAAACTGGGCATTAAGATTTGAATAGGTGGCCTTATCTACACTTAGGATTAGTGATGGGATACACCTATATGAGAACCCTTTTGTGCTATGCGTTACTCTGTAATTGTGAACTGTAATTCCTAATTGTTTCTTCTTAATTTTGGGTTAGTATTCCGTACCCTGTTGAGTTCCGATGTGATGTACATAGGGCTTGATTTAGGTTGTTTTAGGTTTTAGTATGTATGATTGTGTCTAGGTTAGATTTATTATTATTATTAGTATTGCCATTTTTATTTAATTGTGCAATCTTAATTTCAAAGTGGAGATTAATTGCCATGTATGGTGTTTTTTTATTCAATGTAATGATATAATAGTTTGATTTTGGAAATTAACTAATTTGATTATTGTATTCTTGTTTCCATGTATGTGTAAAGTTTATTAACTAAACTGTAACACATTAAATAAATAAATAAGTATTAGGCCTTTTCCAGGCACTGCTTTTAGATGCTCAGGTACTTGCTCCATTTGGCACCTGCTACCATCAATGGGCAGTTAATACCAGTATAGCAGTGCCTAGCAAGTGCCTTCCCATGCCTACACAACAGCCCAAACTGTTGGCATTGCCTATGCTTGGTTGTGATATGGTCAGCAGTCCTATATTAACCTAAACCCGCTGTTGCCATCACCACTACCCCCGCACACTGGCGGCGATACATGCGTCCCTCCACGGGCACATCAATAATAGTGCTATTTAAAACATCTATTATTTATTTGTTCATTTATTTCTTTAACCTGTCTGCATTTGATTAGATGTACAAATTGAGTCGTGGCGGGGGAACATGCTTCCCAAATGAATCAAATGGCACTGGCATGAAACGCAACGTCAAGAATAGTTAATTGTGCAGGCGTTATGACCTCCCCGCCTGTTGTTGCCGCCTCTAGCCAGTGGCGTAGCCAGGAATCAAATTTAGGAGGGGCACAGAGGGGGCCAAAGACAAAAGTAGGGGCGGGGCACAGACAAAAGTGGTGGGCCGCCAATGAAAGGTAATGTGTGACGTCACAAGCACTCCTGCAGAGAGGCTTTTGTGCACACCAACTACCCCCCCCCTGCAACCCCCCCCCTCCATCAGAATGCAGGCATGAAACCATTCAGTGACTAATGGCCCATCATTAGCAGTTTCCTGCTCTACATTCTGATGCGAGGGGGGTGCAAGATGCTCTGCCCACTATGGAGGTCACTGTGCAGAAGCCGGGCAGGAACATCTGAGAAGTGGCTCGTGCTCATGTTCATACCGATGGCAGAATGCATACCAATATCACTGCCTTGAGACAAAAGGAGAGTATTTGCTGTGTGATATGCAGACATTTGCCTTAGTGAGTGTCACAAATAACACCAGGAACAGAGAACACTGTCAATGCTCGCCTTAGGAAGCGGGGGCCCAGGATTCCAGAGGGGGGCACGCCCCCCCCCATCCATCCCCCTAACGACGCCACTGCTCCTAGCCTACTACTAGAGAGGTACTAGGGCATCATGCTACGTAATGTTCGAGCATTTAGCATAACCTGCAATCTCTTGCTCTCTCCCCACACCTCACCCCGGACATCCCTTTCCTCCTCCCACGCCCCGAAACACCTCTCTTCTCACTAGCAGACATCTTCCCCCTCACATCCAGTGACCTCTCTCACTCCTCCTTTCAGACCACCACGCCCTCCCCTCATAGCCAGGCACTCGGCGCTCCCCACCCCCTCTAGATATCACCCAGGGGGTTTCTGTTCCGCTTTCCGTGTGATTGATTGTGGCCAAGGCAACTTATGAGTCCCTCCACAGCCAAATAAAAGAAAAAACAAGCAACAGCAGCAAAAAAGCCCTGAAATAGCTGCAGATGTCAAAACGTGCTGAGTCTGCACCATGAGCGACTCCCCTGAGGCCGGCGAGGAGCGCGGGGCGTGTGTGGCTGTTCCTGGCACACACGCGGCCTCCTGTCACTGAGGGTATCCAGCACCAGAGACGCCTGGCCACGGCCACAGCTCGGGATGCATGCCTGCATTTTAAACATCCGGTGCTACAGCTCTATAAGCTCTCCAGTGCGACTACACCTGCCATGGCCTCCAAATGGAGAGGGAGAAGGCCTACACAACGTGCTGCTTCGGGCTGCGTTCAAACCTCAGCGGGTTTAGCTTTATTTGCGAGGCCGTGCAGCATTTATCTCTGAGTCAGAACAGCGCTCTCCCGCAGATACACAGACCGTTTCTTTCGTCAGACTACTTCCGTGTCACTTCCTCACACAGCCATACCGTACTATCCTGCTGTCCTACAGGTGTACAGACCGTTTCGTCAGATTACTTCCGTGTCACTTCCTCAGAAAGACATACCATACTGTCCTGCTGTCCTGCAGGTACACAGGTCGTTTCGTCAGATTACTTCCGTGTCACTTCCTCACACAGCCATACCATACTATCCTGCTGTCCTACAGATGTACAGACCGTTTCGTCAGATTACTTCCGTGTTACATACTCTGACAGCCACACGGGGCCATTTTAAGCATTTTTGGGGCCCTGGGCATGGACATCGTTGCCCCCCCCCCTTCCACCAAACCAAAGGAATTAAGTGATCAAGAATATCTGGTGGCACCCCCCCCCCACCATGATCATAACCCATAGGTTGATATGCTGCCTCGCAGAATTCAGAATAAGCATGTTTACTCCCTTTAAATCCCCTTACCCTCTTCATTCTTGCTCTAATCAGAATGATAAACAAGTAGCATTTGAAGGCCAAATTAGCAACTACGAAGAGGTTACTTCTCTTCTATGTTTGGATACTTTTTATCAATAGCATCCGGGAAGGTATTAATGTAGTATTAATGCAGGCCTGTATGTAAAAGGTACATGTAACCCAGGTTAGGCAGAGAACTCCCATTAGCTGCCTCAGAGAATGCAAAAGTGCTCAAGCATGGATAGAGTAGACCAATAGTAAGGAAGGAGAAAGCTACACAAGCATAGCATGGATAGAGTATGCAGTTTAGAAGTTACCAGGAAGGTGTCTCTATCCAGACAGACTGAGATTAGAAGTGGCACATGGTTTTCAAATATTGTTGCCATTATAGATCAAGGGAACACGTGCCTGTGGTGTGCAGTATATCAATGCTCACTATTACAGTGGAAGCAACCCTATAGCCAGTGAAACCACAAGTGAGGCATTTATAAAGATCATACCATGAGAAGGAAATCACTCTGAAGGGCTGACAATTTTGAAAGGTTTAGGGACTGTCAATTCTGGCAATAAAAGATTAAATGAGATGCCCAGGATCACACATTGCTTAAGGGGTGAAGCTGGGATTTGTGCCAACTATGTAATTTTTGCATTTGAACACTTTCTTTTCCAGCTCTTACCATGTACTAAAACAATCTCATTTTATAAAACTGACTTGCAAAGTACACAAATCACATTTCCAAACCTGATCATTTTAAAAACCAAAATATTACGGAAGGCTGTTATGCAAAATGGGAATGATTCTAGCTTCATTCTTTCCATCATCAAGGGAAGTATATAAGTACAAGCATACCAATCAAAGTGATTTAACAGAGTATGTCTTTTGTACTTTTAAGCTTTAAATACTTCCAAAACAATGGCTTGTGAAATTGTCATTCATAAACGTGCAGAAAAACCTTTGACTTTTAAATAAAAAACAAAAAGTTTTTTGTGTCAGAAGAGCAGACTTTAAAATATGCTTGCCTAAAGCATACAACATCTGGTCCGCTCTTTCCTGTCTACCACCCCTTTCGCTGAAATGGCCTACATAAGTAGAAATCTCAAGCAATGAGCTAAATGATGCCACCAGCATGCAAGAAGGCAAACCTCACAGAAGACAGCACAGTAATGCAAGATATATTGAATGATTGGAGCAGGATCACTGTATCGTCTGCTGGCAAAGCCAGGATGCAAGCATGAACACTTTGGTTCCACAGTCTTGAAGTTGGATAATAGTTTATGCTCATCTTTGGAGGCGATTGCCTAGGTTTTAGAACACCCCATCTGAACAAATCAATTTCTAGACCTTCACCATACGAATGACATGTTCGTTTTTATAGCAACCCCTATCTTGTGCAGGAACACTGCTGATAATAGCACCTCTTATGCCGCAAAACCAAGTACATATGCAGGTAGGTTTATAAACTTCAGACGGCAGCTGCTTGTCCTCAAGGTTTTGTTTTCCACTCAGTCTCTAGTATAATAGCTTGGCCATTGGTTGTACAATCCACTTGGACTTGTAGTTGTCCACGGTGATGGACTATTGAAAAATTGCAAAATTTCAGCAGTTTGAAAGGGGCACTGCATTTTGGCAAAGGGCAAGAGTACAGCTGTGAAGATGTCATCGGGTTTTGTGGTGAACAAAGTTCCCTGTTCCTGCTTGGTTGCTTGCAAGAGTTATTCTAGAGTTAAAGGGGATAATGTTTTGAAAACCTTGTATTACCGAAGGCATTTTGAGAAACAATAGCAGATTTTAAAAAAGCTACATGGCCCACAAAATAAAGGTTGGCTCCCTGGAGCTGCCATTTTGATTTACATGGGACCACACAGCCTGTTAGAAAATATCAATTCTAGACCATCACTGTAGAACATTTTCTAGAATAAGGGGCAATAACTGCTGTTCCCACATATCGGTAGTGGGCTTGACCATAAACAAAATCGTATAATGCTGTTTGGCAATGATTTTTGTCCCACTTGCAGCTGTTTGTTTTTATTCTTCCCTTTTTTATTTGTTTTCCTTTCATTACATCTTTCCTTCCTCTTTGTGTTTTTATTATTTCCTTCGCATTCCATCTTTCCATGCTTCCTACCTTCCTTCTCATTTGCTCGAGCCTCCTTTGTTTTTTCTTTCCTTCATTCTATCTTTCAGTCATCTTTCTTGTATACTATCTTTGCATCTCCCATCATTCCTTTTTTCTTGGCTTCCTTTCGGTGTGCCTTCTTCTGTCCCTTGTAACTCTCTCTGTCTCTCATATTTATACTTTTCTTTTTTTAAATGATGAACAACACAAGCTCAACCTCGCTCAACTTTCTTACAGCATTTTTCTAGTGGGTGGTACATTGGAGAATCTGACAAATAGACGAGATATCTTTACCAATTCTTGTTTAATAAAGGTTGACTGCCCTTGCTTCCTGGCATTTAATAACCGAGAAATAGCCCCTCTGCCCATTGTACGAATGGCAGCAGAATCTTTGCACTCCCTTATTCAGGAATAACACAACAGGTGGCAGGTTTTCCTCTGAGGTGAACCCATTATAAGGCAACCGTTCAAACGGGAAAACAATTTCTCTTGGTTATTTATTTAGTTGGCAAAGGAAGAAAAAATAAAGGCACGAATGATAAGAGGTTGGAAACAAAGGTAGGTGGAATGACGGGAGAATTAATGCAGGAAACAAATGAAAGAAATATGGGCTGAAGGAAGGTATTAAATGAAAGCAACAAGAAGCAAAGGAAGTAGAAATACTAAATGAGAAGGGAAGGATGATCTGGGTGGAAAGATCGAATGGGATGGAAAGAAAGAAAACTACGAAAGAAAAGAATGAAGGAAAAGAATTGTAAACATTAGGAAAAGCTACCCTGAAGAAGGAATGTAAAGAGAGGAACAATTATAGGATTTAAGAGACTGAAGGAAAAAGGGTTGAAATACCCTTGCACAATTGCATGTACTACATGTGAATTACTCAATTTGAGGATTGCATCACGGCACTTCAAAATGTTTCCTATAGTCATCAGTTGTATCAGCAGACATAGCCTCTTGTAGGTAGCATCCTGCAGTGATCTATTGAGTTTATTATTGATACGGTGTAACGGAAGCCCGGGCACCATGCGACCTGTGAGCAAGACTGCAGACCCCATGGATGGCTTCTTTATGGAGCTCTTTAAATTTGTTTACAAGTTTGTGTGCCTGGCTGAAACCTGGATCTCCCCTATTGACACAACTCCTGCCTCCTTATTTCCTTGTATTACTGGATTTATCCATACTCTGCATTACGGTTAGAAGCAGTGCTACAGGCCTTCTGTTGTATTCATCCCTTTCCTTAGTCACTAGACCTCTGTTACCCTTTTTCCATCTGTACAGAATCACTTTATTCCACTATTAAACAATTTCCTTTGGCTTTTCTTATCTATTGTCTGCCAGGCTTTACTGTTCCTTCAGTGGCGACCAGGTTCTTTGCTTGCTTCTCTTCCTGCTCCCTTTGATTGGACAAAATTAGTTCAGTCTGGTTTTTCTTTTTCTTCTATCTGCTCCTCTTGTGCCTCATGACATCCCCCTTCTTTCTCCTTGGAGACTTTAACCTCCATCTCTCAACTATCCATGCATAGTCTCCCTTTTTACTCGAATGCTATCATCTTTTGCAATATCCTGACCCTACCGCACACCTCTGGCTCTTCTTTTGATCTCACATTTTCCTCTCCATTCTATTGCCATATCACCTTTTTTCTCCTGATTCTTTCTCCCTCCACCCCCTAAAAACATTTCTCCTACTTTTCTCCTCAGACTTGCTCAACACAATATTGACTCCTTTAATAATCTGTAGTTAATTCAGACTATCACCGGTGCACTTCCTTCCTTTTTGGAATTCTCTTGTCTCGCAATTATGGTCTGCTTTCTATCCTTTATTATTTCAACCATGCACACCCCTTTTGTCCTTCTTGCAAACTTCCTTAATCCTGCTTCACTCCAGACCTACTTGCCCTTCAGGCTTCTCTACACCGTGCTGAGAGGCATGCAAAGAAATCTCAATCCTTTCTGGATCTTTTCTCTCCACTCTGAAATCAGCACATGGTTCTACTTTACTTACTGGTAAAAAAAGTCAAGATTTCCTAGATCTTCTTCCCCTTCTCCTCATCTACATTGCCTTTTTGAACTGCTAAATCACATTCTATATTCCCACTCCTGATCCTTCCTTATACCTTACAAACATTCCTTTACTTTTTTACTTTACCACAGTTTACTCTCGCTCTTGCACTCCTCTATTCTATCCGCTTAATGAACCAAGACTGTGAACCACCCAAAGCATTAACCGACCAGGCTCATACTAGATCACCTGAGAATAGATATCACCCACCCAGTCCCACACCTGAAGATTAGGTTCAGACGCACCCACCAATCCAAACTATACTCAGTAAGATACAGTTGGATCAGCGCAACACCACCATACCGAGTCGGCCCATGAGGAACCAGCAACATCCGAATCCACAGGTATACAACTCTAACGGAATCATAAGTACCTGAACCAGGATACAGACCCCACTAACCCAACCTTCAACCTTCTGCATACTTAAACCCACGCAAAACCACACAACCATCTCTCTCCCAGCAATCTACACGCACTTTACCACACCGCACCAAGAACACATAAAACTTCACCCACAGCACTCGAGACCTTCATCCGTTCCGATACTAGCACCAAAGCCCAGCACTCGGTGTATACCGAGCTAACGCTACCAACAGCACACCACTTCTCCCACTCTCCTTCTCCCCTCCTCCCGACCCTTCCTGTTTCCAGATCCGCCAGAGCGCCTGGGGACCAATTCCGTTGGTGACGGTGCGCTATACAAGTACCGCTAACATAACATAACATAACATAGGAAAGGTTCAGACAGCCTTTCTGGAATGTGCTCTACTAATCTTTTATATGAACACATATCATTGCAATGAGTGTTTAACACACTGAGCTAACTTCTGAACCATTGTGGCACTCAATTTATCAATATGGATTTCAACTTTGGCTATTGCACATGATCAACATAATTCCCACAGGAAGGACAGAATGGTACAGAAGTTGTGCCATACGGAACACACAAACTATGTATTCCAAAGTGAACACAGAAAGCATTACATGATTAATTGATCAAAGCAGAAAGTACTTGTCAAAACAGACAGGCAATATGTTTAGCGCCTGAGCAGCATGCCATAAAATCTCCTGGCGTGTGCTATTTAAGTCTGGTGAACAATGGAATCTTACTTTAGACCAGGCAGCCTTGTGGGGGTCCCTTCAAAGGTGGGGGTCCTGGGCAAGAGCCCCTTTTGCCCTCCCATAAAAACGTCTCTGCAGCCACACCGTACTATCCCTCCACTACACAGATAATTCTGCCAGGGCGCAGACAGTCGTGCTACCGCTACACTGTCTATCCCCATGACACATGTTTACAGGGCCCATCCTCGGGCAACACGACAGTCCTACCTTTACTGTTCAGGCCTCACCCTGCGAGCTATCACTGTGGTACTACCCAGGGCCACGTAGCCTTGCTACCTCTCAAGCACAGAGATCTCACAGGCTAGCAGGGGTGTTGATAGGTCTGGAACAGATCCGAGGTGATGCGAATGACGGGACTGTTGGGACTCGCTAGCCTTTTGGTTGTAGCCCTTGAGCTTCTATCTGGGGCTACAACCAAAAGACCCAGGGATATATCCCCCTATGCCGCCCCTCCCCCCATACCGCACCCCAGCAAGGCCTCTGCAGGCTATCTAGCACTCTGTGCACAGACCTTACACAAACACGTTGTTCATCAGGCGCACACAGCTTAATTGGTGCTTGCCGCAGAAAGCAACACTAAACCTCCAGTTACACATCTCAGATTGCTTTACACACATCGGGCCTATCACTCAAGAGTGCTCTCTTTTTACCGCCTCCGGCCTTAGACAACACAACTGCTCCCCCAAGTCTCCAGATCCTGCGTAGCCAGGCCTTCGATGGTCGAAAGGACACATCTAAAACAACGAATTTACGGGAAAGACCCAAAAGAGCAGACCGTTTCCATAGGTACCCAGATTTTGCAGTCACAGAGTGGAGCTGGCAGAGCTATCCCTCGGAGGCACGCGTATACTAGTCACACGCCTCCGCCGCCTTCAGGATAGGTGGTCACTGTTTACAGCAGGGTGTTCAGGTCACTGAGATCAATCCAGAGCCCGTCTCTACAGGGCTAGTGGGCACGGGTTGGTTTTGGGTGTGCACTATGTCACTGTGGGCTAAGTGCTGAGGTCATTGCAGTGTGCACTATGTCACTGTGGGCTAAGTGCTGAGGTCATTGCAGGAGGGGCAGTCACAAGCCAATGCAGAGTGAGTGGGCGCTTGTCAATGGCGGGTTTTTGAGCACTGGTAACTTTATGAGTGGACACTGGTCGTCTCCGTGGCGGGAGCTGGGAGGGCGCCGAGTGGTGAGTAGCTGTCGATAGTCACTGCAGGCTGAGTGGGCACTGGCGTGAATGGTGGGTAGATTGGCACGTGGATATTTTAGGTGGCTGGGCACTGCTGGTCAATGGAAGCCGGGTTGGCATGGGTGGCCTGTGCTCTGTGCATGGTATCTGTGCCCGGGTGGTCTGGTGTGGTGTGCACTTGTGATCACTGCTGAGCGTGTGGATACTGGTGAGTGGTCGCTGCAGTGCGATGTGAGCTCCGAGGACCCCGCACCACTCACTTAAGACCCCCGCCCCCAGGGCTGTTACAAGATGTGTTGAAGCCCGGGGCAAAACATTTGGTGAGGCCCCCTTTTGATGTTACGCACTGGGCCAGCGGCGGCACCTTCGCAAACAGGGGACTCGAGAAATCTCCACTTCAGTTTGTGTGGAGGAACCCAAATATGGTTTATTACTACAACTGCAAATCAAATACAGCAAAGTTAGATTTCTCTACTGAAGAAAGGTTTTATGCCAGACTAACCTTTGTATATTAGGCATAAACATATATAGGATGGCATGACGCCATGTGGTGCATGACGCCAGCATTAAGGAGCGCCCTTCCCCTGTGTGCACATTAAAACACACATCATACACAGTGACAGATGGATTATGTACAGTGGAGGCTGTTGAATTTCTCAACTGAAGAGGCTTAAATGTTTGTGCCAATTATGCAGGATCGACAGAGCACAGTGAGTGTACCCAAACCAAACAAGGGTTATTTGAGGGGGTTTCTCACTCCCAAGAAAATGTTTGAAACACTGGGTTACAATTATGCATTTTACAGCTCTTCCATTGTAAGATTGGGTAGGAATCCATAGTTTGCAATTGGTTTTGTATGGAAGCACATGGAAAAACCCAATAGTTGCAAGTCGCCAACCGTGCACAGGAACATTTTCCAATACATTTAATGCCGCCGTTGCACACAACATATGCTAGTATAAAGTGGTCAACCGACTCACACCCCACACATCTACCCGACCGCAGACAGCCGCCCAAGCCAATTGCCTCTCCCTTCCTAGGTTTAAACTTCAATAAGCTGGAGGGGTGTGTTTCCCGGTCCTAGATACCAAATTGTGGAACACCTTGCCCAACCTACTTAGAGCTGAACCCTCCTTTCAATTCTCCAAGAGCAAAGCCAAATTGTGGCTTGCTGCTCAAGACAATCACGCTTCCTAAGATTCAACACCCTGATACTATCATTGCTTGACTTGCACTGTGATTGCCTTATTGTATATTACCTGTTTGTAATTCTGCAACCCTGACTTTTAGTCCATTGTTTCTTCTAGTTTATCTCAGGCTAAGTTTCTCACTCCCCACTGTTATTGTACCTTGTACTCCACTGTAAATGTAACTGCAACCCTGACTGTACATTGACCACTTACTCATTTATTGTATCTCATGCTCCCTATTTCATCCTTTTGCACTCTCTTCACTGTTATCGTACCATGTACTCTTTCTGTATTGTATAATTGTAACCATATACTCTTTCTGTATTGTATAATTGTAACCTAAGATATGCGTCAAGGTGCCTTTGGGCCAGGTGCGCTATACAAATAAACAAAATACAAAATACAAATACAAAGATATATTCATGCTGGTTGTTCCCATGTGGTCCATGCAGGCTGCACCAATATATGCCATTATTACCATGTACGCACTCTGAGCCAGTAAACATGCTGTGCCACAGAAAGTATGTAAAGGCTGACTGTGCACCATAAGTGTCATTACTGGCTCCATTGGCCTAAATTCAATGTGGGTCAATTTAGCCAAGTAGTATGTTTGCTTTAACCTTGATGCATGGTCCTGTGCAACATAGGTAAAGCAAAACAAGCATTGGCAATGCTAAAAGTTTGGGCTTTCATGTAGACATGGTAAAGGCACTGCTGTATTGGTATTAACTGGCCGTTGATGGTAGCAGGTGCAAACTGGTTTGAGTACCTGAGCATCTAAGCAGTGCCTGGCAAATGCCTAATACTTATGCACATGCAAAAAACGTTGGCTTTGCCAATGTTTGTTTTTAACAGGACTTCAGTGAAAGACACGTAGGGTGCAACAAGATTGAGTGGATCAGGCCCTAGCCCCCTCCAAAATGTTGTGTTTTGTTGACTCGACCAGGCTGCATGGGCGGCGCCAACCCCTGGCTAGAGAGGGCTGAAGTCCTCCCACTTTGAGGCAGAAGGCCTCTTTCGATGTGTCGCCAGCCCGTAGCTCTCGTTATCGAGCGGCAGCAGCATCCAACATGCAGAGTACAAATGCCTATCCATGCAATATCAACAAACTAACTTTGATAAAGCCAAAGTCTTAACTTCTGGTCTCAGCTTTTAGATGGCACACCTCTCCAGAGATTAGCATATCATTATGAAATTAAACAGCCTCTGAATTGGGGTGAAAGGTACGACTAGTAGCTAAAGGGAAGGTGAACTAGCTATTTAGCATCCTGGCTGGGCTCAGGGTATTGGGAGGCAAGTGGGAGCAGGGCTGATTGAAGATGTGTCAGGGCTGGTTTGGGGCCCATTTGTTTGCGTTGTTTGTGGGGCACCCCAGGCCTTATAGTTTGGAAATATAGGCCAAGGCACCTGTGGAGTGCTTAAATCAAAAATTAAGTCAAAATAATACAGTGAGGTGGTTAAAAGCTGTAGTTTATCAGTAGGTGTCTGTGTCATAAAACTGCCAACATGGGAGCAGCTGTTTGGGGGCCCATTTCAACTGCAAAAGCTGAAAGACCCAAACATCATCCCTCAGTGGGGAGACCAACAGAGCAATGGGTTTATTGGCCCCACATTGGCCCCACTCACTATCCGCTTTCAAAACTGTCATCCAGCCCCTGCTGGGCTGACCATCAGAGCCGTGGCCAGACGGAACAAGACACAGACATTAAACAGGGCCTGGGCTTCCCTGTTTACAAGGGCCCTGAAATTACTAACATAAAATATTTCCCTGTTAGCACCTGCATTCATAAACATACATTTTTTTAGCTAGTCGAACTTGTGATGTGGGGTTAGCACTTGCATGCCAGGGGAATGATTAGAAGGGAAGTGGTGACATGAGAAATCTCATTCTCGCAGCAGTCCTTAAGTGTGACGTTTCAGAAATGAGGGCGAGAGTTAGCTGCTTGTAACATTGAAGCTTCATCAGAATGGTCTCATTCTAATGTGGAAAGATATTAGATGTGCCCACACAAGTAAGTTTGCCCCTCCCCCACAGGCTCTGACATTAGCGCCCCTCCCAACATTTGAAGTGTTAGTCCCACACCGTCTCCCCCCGAAATTTTAGCCTAGGTGCACCTCTGATACCATGACCCCACCCCTTAATTAAGTGGCCTGCAGGTGTGCTAAATTTAGGGGTGGGGGCTGGCGCACACACTCACATACAACACTTTCACCCATGCATTCATCCACCAGTCACACAACTCCTTGCATGCACGCATACATAAAACCAAACATTGCACAACATAAACACCAACATACAAGCACACATTCATGTACATATACATACTTATTTAATTTAAATACACATGTGTACTACATATATATATATACACATTTAAATAAAAATAAAAAACACTTACCTTACCTCCATGCACCCTTGAAAAGCCCCTGCACAGCCACAGGACATGTAGACACGCTTCCTGACAGGAAAGAACTCCTCTCCCATCAGTCAGCGTGGTCACGCTGAGCAACGTGAACACACTGACTGACAGGAGAGGAGTCCTCTCTTGTCAGGCAGCATGTCCACGTTGTCAGCTAAATAACGGGAGGCAGCAGAGCTCACTTCTGAGTCCTGCTGCCTCCCATTATTTTGGTGTTTGTTGCGGAACCAAACGGCTTCGCAACAAACAGCAAAATCATTGCAGGGCAGAGAGCAGACAGCACAGTCCCCCGTGTGAATAAAGGACACGGGTGGACTTTGCTGACAGCTGCCTGCTAGTTAGGAGAGGGGGCCGCGAGGCCCCCTGCAAGCGCGAGGCCAAGGGCAGTTTGCCCCTCCTGCCCCCCCCTCGTGACGGCCCTGCAGCCACACAGGGCCATTTTAAGCATTTTTGGGGCCCTGGGCATGGACATCGTTGCCCCCCCTCCACCAAACCAAAGGAATTAAGTGATCAAGAATATCTGGTGGAACCATCCCCCCAACCCCCACCATGATCATAACCCATAGGTTGATATGCTGCCTAGCAGAATTCAGAATAAGCATGTTTACTCCCTTTAAATCCCCTTACCCTCTTCATTCTTGCTCTAATCAGAATGATAAACAAGTAGCATTTGAAGGCCAAATTAGCAACTACGAAGAGGTTACTTCTCTTCTAGTATAGAAACAGGATACTTTTTATCAATAGCAGCCGGGAAGGTATTAATGTAGTATTAATGCAGGACTGTATGTAAAAGGTACAGGTAACCCAGGTTAGGCAGAGAACTCCCATTAGCTGCCTCGGAGAATGCAAAAGTGCTCAAGCATGGATAGAGTAGACCAATTGTAAGGAAGGAGAAAGCTAGACATAGCATAGCATGGATAGAGTATGCAGATTAGAAGTTACCAGGAAGGCGTCTCTATCCAGACAGACTGAGATTAGAAGTGGGAAATGGTTTTCAAATAGTTTTGCCATTATAGATCAAGGGAACACGTGCCTGTGGTGTGCAGTATATCAATGCTCACTAATATAGTGGAAGCAACCCTATAGCCAGTGAAACCACAAGTGAGGTATTTATAAAGATCATACCATGAGAAGGAAATCACTCTGAAGGGCTGACAATTTTGAAAGGTTTAGGGACTGGCAATTCTGGCAATAAAAGATTAAATGAGATGCCCAGGATCACACATTGCTTAAGGGGTGAAGCTGGGATTTGTGCCAACTATGCAATTTTTGCATTTGAACACTTTCTTTTCCAGCTCTTACCATGTACTAAAGCAATCTCATTTTATAAAACTGACTTGCAAAGTACACAAATCACATTTCCAAACCTGATCATTTTAAAAACCAAAATATTACAGAAGGCTGTTATGCAAAATGGGAATGATTCTAGCTTCATTCTTTCCATCATCAAGGGAAGTATATAAGTAAAAGCATACCAATCAAAGTGATTTAACAGAGTATGTCTTTTGTACTTTTAAGCTTTAAATACTTCCAAAACAATGGCTTGTGAAATTGTCATTCATAAACGTGCAGAAAAACCTTTGACTTTTAAATAAAAAACAAAATGTTTTTTGTGTCAGAAGAGCAGACTTTAAAATATGCTTGCCTAAAGCATACAACATCTGGTCCGCTCTTTCCTGTCTACCACCCCTTTCGCTGAAATGGCCTACATAAGTAGAAATCTCAAGCAATGAGCTAAATGATGCCACCAGCATGCAAGAAGGCAAACCTCACAGAAGACAGCACAGTAATGCAAGATATATTGAATGATTGGAGCAGGATCACTGTATCGTCTGCTGGCAAAGCCAGGATGCAAGCATGAACACTTTGGTTCCACAGTCTTGAAGTTGGATAATAGTTTATGCTCATCTTTGGAGGCGATTGCCTAGGTTTTAGAACACCCCATCTGAACAAATCAATTTCTAGACCTTCACCATACGAATGACATGTTCGTTTTTATAGCAACCCCTATCTTGTGCAGGAACACTGCTGATAATAGCACCTCTTATGCCGCAAAACCAAGTACATATGCAGGTAGGTTTATAAACTTCAGACGGCAGCTGCTTGTCCTGAAGGTTTTGTTTTCCACTAAGTCTCTAGTATAATAGCTTGGCCATTGGTTGTACAATCCACTTGGACTTGTAGTTGTCCACGGTGATGGACTATTGAAAAATTGCAAAATTTCAGCAGTTTGAAAGGGGCACTGCATTTTGGCAAAGGGCAAGAGTACAGCTGTGAAGATGTCATCAGGTTTTGTGGTGAACAAAGTTCCCTGTTCCTGCTTGGTTGCTTGCAAGAGTTATTCTAGAGTTAAAGGGGGGAATGTTTTGAAAACCTTGTATTACCGAAGGCATTTTGAGAAACAATAGCAGATTTTAAAAAAGCTACATGGCCCACAAAATAAAGGTTGGCTCCCTGGAGCTGCCATTTTGATTTACATGGGACCACACAGCCTGTTAGAAAATATCAATTCTAGACCATCACTGTAGAACATTTTCTAGAATAAGGGGCAATAACTGCTGTTCCCACATATCGGTAGTGGGCTTGACCATAAACAAAATCGTATAATGCTGTTTGGCAATGATTTTTGTCCTGCTTGCAGCTGTTTGTTTTTATTCTTCCCTTTTTTATTTGTTTTCCTTTCATTACATCTTTCCTTCCTCCTTGTGTTTTTATTATTTCCTTCGCATTCCATCTTTCCATGCTTCCTACCTTCCTTCTCATTTGCTCGAGCCTCCTTTGTTTTTTCTTTCCTTCATTCTATCTTTCAGTCATCTTTCTTTTATACTATCTTTGCATCTCCCATCATTCCTTTTTTCTTGGCTTCCTTTCGATGTGGCTTCTTTCTGTCCCTTGTAAGTCTGTCTGTCTCTCATATTTGTACTTTTCTTTTTTTAAATGATGAACAACACAAGCTCAACCTCGCTCAACTTTCTTAGAGCATTTTTCTAGTGGGTGGTACATTGGAGAATCTGACAAATAGACGAGATATCTTTACCAATTCTTGTTTAATAAAGGTTGACTGCCCTTGCTTCCTGGCATTTAATAACCGAGAAATAGCCCCTCTGCCCATTGTACGAATGGCAGCAGAATCTTTGCACTCCCTTATTCAGGAATAACACAACAGGCAGCAGGTTTTCCTCTGAGGTGAACCCATTACAAGGCAACCGTTCAAACGGGAAAACAATTTCTCTTGGTTATTTATTTAGTTGGCAAAGGAAGAAAAAATAAAGGCACGAATGATAAGAGGTTGGAAACAAAGGTAGGTGGAATGACGGGAGAATTAATGCAGGAAACAAATTAAAGAAATATGGGCTGAAGGAAGGTATTAAATGAAAGCAACAAGAAGCAAAGGAAGTAGAAAGACTAAATGAGAAGGGAAGGATGATCTGGATGGAAAGATCGAATGGGATGGAAAGAAAGAAAACTACGAAAGAAAAGAATGAAGGAAAAGAATTGCAAACATTAGGAAAAGCTACCCTGAAGAAGGAATGTAAAGAGAGGAACAATTATAGGATTTAAGAGACTGAAGGAAAAAGGGTTGAAATACCCTTGCACAATTGCATGTACTACATGTGAATTACTCAATTTGGGGATTGCATCACGGCACTTCAAAATGTTTCCTATAGTCATCAGTTGTATCAGCAGACATAGCCTCTTGTAGGTAGCATCCTGCAGTGATCAATTGAGTTTATTATTGATACGGTGTAACGGAAGCCCGGGCACCATGCGACCAGTGAGCAAGACTGCAGACCCCATGGATGGCTTCTTTATGGAGCACTTTAAATATGTTTACAAGTTTGTGTGCCTGGCTGAAACCTGGATCTCCCCTATTGACACAACTCTGCCTCCTTATTTCCTTGTATTACTGGATTTATCAATACTCTGCATTACGGTTAGAAGCAGTGCTACAGGCCTTCTGTTGTATTCATCCCTTTCCTTAGTCACTAGACCTCTGTTACCCTTTTTCCATCTGAACAGAATCACTTTATTCCACTATTAAACAATTTCCTTTGGCTTTTCTTATCTATTGTCTGCCAGGCTTTACTGTTCCTTCAGTGGCGACCAGGTTCTTTGTTTGCTTCTCTTCCTGCTCCCTTTGATTGGACAAAATTAGTTCAGTCTGATTTTTCTTTTTCTTCTATCTGCTCCTCTTGTGCCTCATGACATCCCCCTTCTTTCTCCTTGGAGACTTTAACCTCCATCTCTCAACTATCCATGCATAGTCCCCCTTTTTACTCGAATGCTATCATCTTTTGCAATATCCTGACCCTACCGCACACCTCTGGCTCTTCTTTTGATCTCATATTTTCCTCTCCATTCTATTGCCATATCACCTTTTTTCTCCTGATTCTTTCTCCCTCCACCCCCTCAAAACATTTCTCCTACTTTTCTCCTCAGACTTGCTCAACACAATATTGACTCCTTTAATAATCTGTAGTTAATTCAGACTATCACTGGTGCACTTCCTTCCTTTTTGGAATTCTCTTGTCTCGCAATTATGGTCGGCTTTCTATCCTTTATTATTTCAACCATGCACACCCCTTTTGTCCTTCTTGCAAACTTCCTTAATCCTGCTTCACTCCAGACCTACTTGCCCTTCAGTCTTCTCTACACCGTGCTGAGAGGCATGCAAAGAAATCTCAATCCTCTCTGGATCTTTTCTCTCCACTCTGAAATCAGCACATGGTTCTACTTTACTTACTGGTAAAAAAAGTAAAGATTTCCTAGATCTTCTTCCCCTTCTCCTCATCTACATTGCCTTTTTGAACTGCTAAATCGCATTCTATATTCCCACTCCTGATCCTTCCTTATACCTTACAAACATTCCTTTACTTTTTTACTTTACCACAGTTTACTCTCGCTCTTGCACTCCTCTATTCTATCCGCTTAATGAACCAAGACTGTGAACCACCCAAAGCATTAACCGACCAGGCTCATACTAGATCACCTGAGAATAGATATCACCCACCCAGTCCCACACCTGAAGATTAGGTTCAGACACACCCACCAATCCAAACTATACTCAATAAGATACAGTTGGATCAGCGCAACACCACCATACCGAGTCGGCCCATGAGGAAGCAGCAACATCCGAATCCACAGGTATACAACTCTAACGGAATCATAAGTACCCGAACCAGGATACAGACCCCACTAACCCAACCTTCAACCTTCTGCATACTTAAACCCACGCAAAACCACACAACCATCTCTCTCCCAGCAATCCACACGCACTTTACCACACCGCACCAACAACACATAAAACTTCACCCACAGCACTCGAGACCTTCATCCGATCAGATACTAGCACCAAAGCCCAGCACTCGGTGTATACCGAGCTAAAGCTACCAACAGCACACCACTTCTCCCACTCTCCTTCTCCCCTCCTCCCGACCCTTCCTGTTTCCAGATCCGCCAGAGCGCCTGGGGACCAATTCTGTTGGTGACGGTGCGCTATACAAGTACCGCTAACATAACATAACATAACATAGGAAAGGTTCAGACAGTCTTTCTGGAATGTGCTCTATTAATCTTTTATATGAACACATATCATTGCAATGAGTGTTTAACACACTGAGCTAACTTCTGAACCATTGTGGCACTCAATTTATCAATATGGATTTCAACTTTGGCTATTGCACATGATCAACATAATTCCCACAGGAAGGACAGAATGGTACAGAAGTTGTGCCATACGGAACACACAAACTATGTATTCCGAAGTGAACACAGAAAGCATTACATGATTAATTGATCAAAGCAGAAAGTACTTGTCAAAACAGACAGGCAATAGGTTTAGCGCCTCAGCAGCATGCCATAAAATCTCCTGGCGTGTGCTATTTAAGTCTGGTGAACAATGGAATCTTACTTTAGATCAGGCAGCCTTGTGGGGGTCCCTTCAAAGGTGGGGGTCCTGGGCAAGAGCCCCTTTTGCCCTCCCATAAAAACGTCTCTGCAGCCACACCGTACTATCCCTCCACTACACAGATAATTCTGCCAGGGCGCAGACAGTCGTGCTACCGCTACACTGTCTATCCCCATGACACATGTTTACAGGGGCCCATCCTCGGACAACACGACAGTCCTACCTTTACTGTTCAGGCCTCACCCTGCGAGCTATCACTGTGGTACTACCCAGGGCCACGTAGCCTTGCTACCTCTCAAGCACAGAGATCTCACAGGCTAGCAGGGGTGTTGATAGGTCTGGAACAGATCCGAGGTGATGCGAATGACGGGACTGTTGGGACTCGCTAGCCTTTTGGTTGTAGCCCTTGAGCTTCTATCTGGGGCTACAACCAAAAGACCCAGGGATATATCCCCCTATGCCGCCCCTCCCCCCATACCCCACCCCAGCAAGGCCTCTGCAGGCTATCTAGCACTCTGTGCACAGACCTTACACAAACACGTTGTTCATCAGGCGCACACAGCTTAATTGGTGCTTGCCGCAGAAAGCAACACTAAACCTCCAGTTACACATCTCAGATTGCTTTACACACATCGGGCCTATCACTCAAGAGTGCTCTCTTTTTACCGCCTCCGGCCTTAGACAACACAACTGCTCCCCCAAGTCTCCAGATCCTGCGTAGCCCGGCCTTCGATGGTCGAAAGGACACATCTAAAACAACGAATTTACGGGAAAGACCCAAAAGAGCAGACCGTTTCCATAGGTACCCAGATTTTGCAGTCACAGAGTGGAGCCGGCAGAGCTATCCCTCGGAGGCACGCGTATACTAGTCACACGCCTCCGCCGCCTTCAGGATAGGTGGGCACTGTTTACAGCAGGTTGTTCGGGTCACTGAGATCAATCCAGAGCCCGTCTCTACAGGGCTAGTGGGCACGGGTTGGTTTTGGGTGTGCACTATGTCACTGTGGGCTAAGTGCTGAGGTCATTGCAGGGGGGGCAGTCACAAGCCAATGCAGGGCGCCCTCCCAGCTCCGTGGCGGGAGCTGGGAGGGCGCCGAGTGGTGAGTAGCTGTTGATAGTCACTGCAGGCTGAGTGGGCACTGGCGTGACTGGTGGGTAGATTGGCACATGGATATTTTAGGTGGCTGGGCACTGCTGGTCAATGGAAGCCGGGTTGACATGGGTGGCCTGTGCTCTGTGCATGGTATCTGTGCCCGGGTGGTCTGGTGTGGTGTGCACTTGTGATCACTGCTGAGCGTGTGGATACTGGTGAGTGGTCGCTGCAGTGCGATGTGAGCTCCGAGGACCCCACACCACTCACTTAAGACCCCCGCCCCCAGGGCTGTTACAAGATGTGGTGAAGCCCGGGGCAAAACATTTGGTGAGGCCCCCTTTTGATGTTACGCACTGGGCCAGCGGCGGCACCTTCGCAAACAGGGGACTCGAGAAATCTCCCCTTCAGTTTGTGTGGAGGAACCCAAATATGGTTTATTACTACAACTGCAAATCAAATACAGCAAAGATAGATTTCTCTACCGAAGAAAGGTTTACGCCAGACTAACTTTTTTTTTTTTTATTTTTTTATAAAGTATTTTATTGTTATTAACATAGTACAATGGTCATAATAACAAAGCAACAAGCAAACAAAAACAACTTCAGACTGTCATAGTCGTTCACAATCAGAAAAGGTACCCTGAGCATCAACAGTTGAGCGATCATCTCATCACATGCAATAATGTATAGTATGGTACAAGCACAAAACAAAACCCCCAGTGCACATTCCCCCGCCTGTACATGGGACACTCAGGCCACACCTTCCTCCCACCTGTCCCATATTTTCGACGCTTTGTTGGGACAGCCTCGCGCCGAGTAAATCCTACGCTCCATCATAGCGCATATGTCCATATCCAATTTCCATTGTTCCAGCGTTGGGGAGTCAGGGGCACCCCATTTCTGCGCGATATTGCGCTTAACCAGCCCCATCGCCGTGTGTAGGAGCAATCTTTCCCACTTATTAGCTTCTATCTCATCGGGCACGCCCAGAAGCAAAGCCCTTGGGTCCAGTGGTATGGTGCGAGTCAGAACTCGGGAGAGTTCCCTACAGCATGCGTTCCAAAAAGTTTGTATCTGGGGACACAGCCACAAAATGTGAATAAAGGTCCCCTCCCCATCCCCACACCGCAAACAGTTTGGGTCAGAAGCCCGTTTCCAGCCATATAGACGTGTCCTAGGGTAATAAACCCGGTGTAGTATTTTCAACTGCACTAATCGAAGCCTAGAGGAAATGGCGATTTCCCGGGGATGCATAAGGACTTGTATCCAATCCTCAGGATCTATCACCCCCACATCTACTTCCCATTTTGCCTTTAGTTCATTCAATTCGGGGGTAGCAAAGGAGGATATAGCATTGTAAAGGATGGAAGTGCATTTGGTAGGGATATGCGCCGGAAGGATGTTACGCTCTATGGGGGTATAGTCCGGTAACTGCGTATCTGCTGTCAGGTAGGGTCTCAAAGCATGGGCGAGGCGAATGTAGTGGTAATGTTCCGTATTCGGAATCTGGAATCGCAATTGTAGGTCATCAAATGAGGCCAAACACCCCTGTGTAAGCATGTCCCCAATCCTGGCAATCCCCGCATTCACCCACCTAGGCCACGGCTCCAACTTCTGGGTCTCAGCTAGGTTGTTGTTCCGCCAGAGGGGTTGTGCTCTAGTAGCTTTATTTTCCCACCCAATGAATCGGTGTGCCTGTCTCCACACTGTGATCATATGCGTAGTGGTTGTGGGCGGAGAGGTTCTCGAAAGGGGCTGATAGAGGAGAAGCAGCGGGTCAGTGTTGCGCATAGTGGCTATCTCAGCCCGTATATGGGGCAGGTCTCGGTCCCCGTGGAGAAGGTCATTAACCACCACCAGTTGTGATGCCCAGTAATACGTTTGAAGGCGGGGAACTCCTATTCCTCCCTCCCAAATAGATCTTTGAAGTGTAGTTAACGCAATTCGTGACTGGCCTCCCCCCCATATGAGGTCTCTGAGAAGTGTCTCCACCTGGTGGAACTCCGAGTCGGGGACTTTAAGTGGGGCATTTTGAAGGACATAGAGGAATCTAGGAAGGGTCATCATTTTAAAAAGTGCCGCTCTTCCCATAAGTGTCAGGGGGAGGAGTTTCCAGTGCCGGACATCAACAATAAAGCGGTCTGTGATTGGTCGGAGATTGTTCCTTATATAGCTTGTTAAATCCCCGGATATCCATATTCCCAGGTAACGAAACCCCTGTCGTTCCACCCGGTACGGGCAGTCCTGGGGGATTGCCTGTTCCCCACCCTTCACCGGAAAGAGGACTGATTTCCCCCAGTTGATTCTGAGTCCGCTGAGTTCCCCAAAGCGGACTAACATTTGCGTTACAATGGCAGAGGATGTTAGTGGGTCACCCAGGTACACCAGGAGGTCATCCGCATACAGGGATGTACGATCCTCGTGTCCCTCCGGCCATCTGAATCCTCTCCAGGCGGTGTTTTGGCGAAGCCAAAGAGCTAATGGCTCGATAGCAAGGGCGAACAAAAGAGGGGACAAAGGGCATCCCTGTCGCGTACCACGGCCCAGGGGGAAGGACCCAGAGGACCAGCCATTCACTCTCACTTCCGCCTTGATGTTAACATAAAGTAGCTGCACCCAGCCTAAATAGGCCTCTCCGAACCCCATGCGGCGCATTATTTCCCAAAGGTAGTCCCATCGAATGGAGTCGAACGCCTTTTCAAAATCGATTGCCAACAAGGCCAAGGGTTCGTTTATAATCGGGGATCTCTCCAATGCTAAATGGAGGCGGCGCAGATTCATCCGAGTCGATTTGGCAGGCATAAAACCACACTGATCCGGATGGATCAAGGAGGATGTGACTAACTGCAACCGATTCGCTAATAGCTTAGCAAGGACCTTAGCTTCCCCGTTAATCAGCGATATAGGTCTATAAGAAGCACAATCATGTGGAGGTTTGCCAGGCTTGGGAATGACCACAATGGTGGCCTTGCAAAGATCTGGTGGGAGGGTACCCTGTTCCCGGGCAGCAAGAAACATCCTATGTAGAGGACCGGCCATTTTGTCTACTCCTAGCTTCTGCCAAGTTTCAACTGGGAATCCGTTCGGGCCCGGTGCCTTTCCCGACTGGAGCTGAGACAGTGCCTCTGCAATCTCAGCCTCTGATAAAGCAGAGTCCAGCTGGTCCCTCTGTTGCCCCGAAAGGATCGGCAGCGTCACCTCATCTAGGAGGCAGGGGTTTAGCGGTGAGGTCGGAGCCCGATACAAATCTGCGTAAAACTCTGTGAAGGCCTCGGCAATCCCAGAGTCCGAATGTTGGGTGTCGCCCTGTGCCGTGACAATTTCCCGGACATGGCGCTGCCCCTCGTCTCTCCTCTGCAACCAAGCGAGCAGTTTACCCGACTTATCCCCAAGTTCATACACCCTCGCCCTAGCCTGCCAATGGGCCTGCTTGGCGTCATCCATCGTTCTGTTACGGAGGCACTCCTGGGCGCGCTGGAGGGATCGGTGGGTCTCAGGCGTAGGATCGGATATATGCTCAATCTCCCTGTCTCTCACTTCCTCTTCGGCCTTTAATATTTCCCGGAACCGGATGTTTCTTTTATGTGTCGTCCAAGAAAGGATTTCACCCCTTAGCACTGTTTTATAGGCCTCCCATAATATCACGGGGCTGTCCACCGACTTCTCGTTAATTTCGAAATATTCACCAGAAACTTCCTCGAGGCGATCTATCAGTTCCGGGGACCCCAGATAATAATTGTTAAGTCTCCACGTTCTAGGGGGAAGGGGACCCTGCATACGCAATTCAACTAAGAGGGGGGAGTGGTCCGAAATGCCCCGGGGGAGTAAATCTGCGGACATTGCCCTATGGAGGTCGGTATGTGGCAAGAAGAAGTAGTCCAGTCTGGACATGGAGCCGTGAGCGCCGGAATGGAAGGAGTACTCCCTATCAGTCGGGTGTAACTCTCTCCATACATCTCGGAGCCCAAGGGCCGATGCAAAACTGGCCAATCTAGTCGAGGTGTCAGGGTTGCGATTTCGGAGATGGGAACGGTCAAAGTTATCATTCATGGTATCATTAAAATCACCCCCCAGAATGAACGTATCAGGATGGTGTTTCCCTATAAGGGTAGTAAGATCGTCCAGTAATTCCTGTCCCAACCCGGGTGGGGAATAAATTGCGGCAATGGCCATCGTCTGACCCCAGATGGTCCCCATGACGAACACGTATCGACCCCTTGGGTCGCGCTCAACCAATTGCTGAGTAAATGGAATGCGCTTGTGTATCAGGATGAGGGTGCCCCTGGAGCCCATTGTGTACCCCGCCTGAAGGGCAAGGTGGTAATTAGTCCTCTGAAAAAAGGCACAGTGTGATCCGGCCAGGTGGGTTTCTGTCAAAAGGGCCACATCAGGGGAGTGTCTATTTAGAAATTGCCTAAGCAGGCGCCGTTTAATCCCGGACCCCATCCCATTCACGTTCCAGGTGAGGAACTTCAGGGATTTGGTGTGGCGCATGGGTGTCCCGTGAGTCTGTGCACAGGATATCTATCACACATGATGGGGGTCTGTACGATTGTAGCAATCAGTGAGAGATGGTGAAGTGGTAACTTCGACCAAAGACAGTGGTTCGTGTCCGTTATAAACATATGACAGTCTTGAAGTAACAAACAAACTTCCAAACATTCCCAACTTACCCCCACCCTATACTCCACCCCAACACGAAGTACCTGTCGCCCAAACATAGCTGGACCTTCAACTTAAGGTAGCAGCTCAAAAACCCAGACCCTAGAGCCGGGTCTAGATAAACAAGAAAGAGGGGGGGGGAAAAGGGAGAAGGAGAAGGAGAAGGAAAGGAGGAAGTTCGGCTAGGGGGGGGGGGTTTTCAGAGGCTCCTCCAGAGTCCCCTCCCATGCGCCAGTGTCAACATCTTCCATGGTGGACTACTCATGCGTCCGGCTTAAGAATACAAACAAAGAAAGAATACTTCAAAGCGCCATTACTAGGCCAGAGGGGCGACAGTCCGGTCAATGTCCTCGCTGATCTGCATCGGGGTCCAGGACCCCCTGTTCATTCCTCTCCGGGTTTCCTCTCGGGGAGGCGTGCCTGGGCCTCGGTCTTCCTCTCGGCCTCCTCGGTCTCGCAGTCCAATCACCTTCTATATGGGCCTCCGCCCATTTCCATGCCTCCTGCGGGTCGCTGAAATGAACCGTGGTTCCACCATGATATATCTTCAGTTGGGCCGGGAAGAGCAGGCCATATTTCACATTTAGTTGGGCCAGCTGTCTCTTGAGTGGCTCAAATGATTGTCGTGCCCGCTGCACTTCTCGGGTGTAGTCCGGGAAAAAGGCGATTCGGGAGCCGTTATGGGTAATCGAGCCTTGTGCCCGCGACAGTTGCAGGAGGGCATCCCTATCTCGGTAGTTGAGTAAGCGGGCGATGATAGTACGTGGCGGGGCACCCGGGGGTGGTCTACCCGCCGGCATTCTGTGAGCCCTCTCCACTGAGAAGAACTTTGAAAAGGATGTGGCCTCGAAGATGTCTACAAGCCACTGCTCCAAGAACAGCTCCATACACTGTCCCTCCTCCCCTTCTGGCAGACCCAGGATACGGACATTATTGCGACGGGATCGCCCCTCTCCATCCTCCACTCTTGATTCAAGGGTCTTAAGGCGGTTTAAGGCCTGGGACAGTTGGCGGTTAATCCCGCCTATATTGTCTTCCACTTCAGAAATACGTTGTTCCGCCTCTCCCGTTCTGGAGGTTAGTTTCTGTAGATCGTGGCGTAGGAAGGAGACGTCTGCCGCCATGCTATCTATTTTGGTCTCCATGGAGGATCGGGAATTAGCAATGGCCGCCATTACATCATGGAGAGAAAGAGGGCCCTCCCCATTGGGGGAGTTCGGTCGCGTTGCTGGGGCCGCCGGGGCCGGGGTGGTGGCGACGGCAAATTGGTCCATGCTGCTCTGTGTGGAGGGTTTCTTCTGCCTTTCTTTCCCCATAGTTCCGGGGAGGCGTGGGGCGTCCGGCACGGCAGGTCGAACAGTGCTAATTACGCCCTTATGGATCTACTCCGGTGTACCGTGTCGCAGCCCCGCAACAGGCCAGGTGGAAGGCCTCGGGGTCCTCCAAACACCTTCCAACACGCAGGTTCCACGAATCCACCGTCTGTATGGAGCAGGGGGGGGGGGGAGAGTTAATCCCACCTACCTCTAGCTCTGTCGGGCCAGGCCGCTGCCGTCCTCCACCACTCGGGGCTGGGTCGAAACAGCCCAAGAGCAGGAGCCGTTTGTCCGGGCGACCTCCGGTTGTAAGAAAAGTCAGTGTCCACTGCGTGTGCCGCACCACACCAGGCCGCTTCAAGCCCCAATCAGACAGGAGGTGGTCTGCCCTCAAGCTCCGGCGGCCATCTTGGTTTCGCAGTTCGGGGCCCCCGGCCTTCAGTAAATTGCAGATTATGGCCCTCCAAACGGGCAGACCACAGCCCGGATTTCCGCCGGTCGTAGCCCCCAGCTTCACGGGCACAATCGTGGCGTTGATGTCGCTCGATGTCCCCAGGAATCAGGATAAAGGTACAGGATTGTGTCGGCGCTTACGGGAGCTCACTCAGCTCACGTCCGCATCGCTCGCGCGCTAGCCACGCCCCCCCAGACTAACTTTTGTATCATAGGCATAAACATATTTAGGATGGTATGACGCCATGTGGTGCATGACCCAAGCATTAAGGAGCACCCTTCCCCTGCGTGCACATTAAAACACACATCATACACAGTGACAGATGGATTATGTACAGTGGAGGCTGTTGAATTTCTCAACTGAAGAGGCTTAAATGTTTGTGCCAATTATGCAGGATCGACAGAGCACAGTGAGGGTACCCAAACCAAACAAGGGTTATTTGAGGGGGTTTCTCACTCCCAAGAAAATGTTTGAAACACTGGGTTACAATTATGCATTTTACAGCTCTTCCATTGTAAGATTGGGTAGAAATCCATAGTTTTCAATTGGTTTTGTATGGAAGCACATGGAAAAACCCAATAGTTGCAAGTCGCCAACCGTGCACAGGAACATTTTCCAATACATTTAATGCCGCCGTTGCACACAACATATCCTAGTATAAAGTGGTCCACCGACTCACACCCCACACATCTACCCGACCGCAGACAGCCGCCCAAGCCAATTGCCTCTCCCTTCCTAGGTTTAAACTTCAATAAGCTGGAGGGGTGTGTTTCCCGGTCCTAGATACCAAATTGTGGAACACCTTGCCCAACCTACTTAGAGCTGAACCCTCCTTTCAATTCTCCAAGAGCAAAGCCAAATTGTGGCTTGCTGCTCAAGACAATCACGCTTCCTAAGATTCAACACCCTGATACTATCATTGCTTGACTTGCACTGTGATTGCCTTATTGTATATTACCTGTTTGTAATTCTGCAACCCTGACTTTTAGTCCATTGTTTCTTCTAGTTTATCTCATGCTAAGTTTCTCACTCCCCACTGTTATTGTACCTTGTACTCCACTGTAAATGTAACTGCAACCCTGACTGTACATTGACCACTTACTCATTTATTGTACCTCATGCTCCCTATTTCATCCTTTTGCTCTCTCTTCACTGTTATCGTACCATGTACTCTTTCTGTATTGTATAATTGTAACCATGTACACTTTCTGTATTGTATAATTGTAACCTAAGATATGCGTCAAGGTGCCTTTGGGCCAGGTGCGCTATACAAATAAACAAAATACAAAATACAAAGATATATTCATGCTGGTTGTTCCCATGTGGTCCATGCAGGCTGCACCAATATATGCCATTATTACCATGTACGCACTCTCAGCCAGTAAACATGCTGTGCCACAGAAAGTATGTAAAGGCTGACTGTGCACCATAAGTGTCATTACTGGCTCCATTGGCCTAAATTCAATGTGGGTCAATTTAGCCAAGTAGTATGTTTGCTTTAACCTTGATGCATGGTCCTGTGCAACATAGGTAAAGCAAACCAAGCATTGGCAATGCTAACAGTTTGGGCTTTCATGTAGACATGGTAAAGGCACTGCTGTATTGGTATTAACTGGCCGTTGATGGTAGCAGGTGCAAACTGGTTTGAGTACCTGAGCATCTAAGCAGTGCCTGGCAAATGCCTAATACTTATGCACATGCAAAAAACGTTGGCTTTGCCAATGTTTGTTTTTAACAGGACTTCAGTGAAAGACACGTAGGGTGCAACAAGATTGAGTGGATCAGGCCCTAGCCCCCTCCAAAATGTTGTGTTTTGTTGACTCGACCAGGCTGCATGGGCGGCGCCAACCCCTGGCTAGAGAGGGCTGAAGTCCTCCCACTTTTAGGCAGAAGGCCTCTTTCGATGTGTCGCCAGCCCGTAGCTCTCGTTATCGAGCGGCAGCAGCATCCAACATGCAGAGTACAAATGCCTATCCATGCAATATCAACAAACTAACTTTGATAAAGCCAAAGTCTTAACTTCTGGTCTCAGCTTTTAGATGGCACACCTCTCCAGAGATTAGCATATCATTATGAAATGAAAGAGCCTCTGAATTGGGGTGAAAGGTACGACTAGTAGCTAAAGGGAAGGTGAACTAGCTATTTAGCATCCTGGCTGGGCTCAGGGTATTGGGAGGCAAGTGGGAGCAGGGCTGATTGAAGATGTGTCAGGGCTGGTTT
Source organism: Ambystoma mexicanum (assembly GCF_040938575.1). NCBI lineage: Eukaryota > Metazoa > Chordata > Amphibia > Caudata > Ambystomatidae > Ambystoma > Ambystoma mexicanum. The sequence goes on from NC_090932.1 coordinate 179,802,132, forward strand.
GGGGCTCATTTGTTTGCGTTGTTTGTGGGGCACCCCAGGCCTTTTAGTTTGGAAATATAGGCCAAGGCACCTTTGGAGTGCTTAAATCAAAAATGAAGTCAAAATAATACAGTGAGGTGGTTAAAAGCTGTAGTGTATCAGTAGGTGTCTGTGTCATAAAACTGCCAACATGGGAGCAGCTGTTTGGGGGCCCATTTCAACTGCAAAAGCTGAAAGACCCAAACATCATCCCTCAGTGGGGAGACCAACAGAGCAATGGGTTTATTGGCCCCACATTGGCCCCACTCACTATCCGCTTTCAAAACTGTCATCCAGCCCCTGCTGGGCTGACCATCAGAGCTGTGGCCAGACGGAACAAGACACAGACATTAAACAGGGCCTGGGCTTCCCTGTTTACAAGGGCCCTGAAATTACTAACATAAAATATTTCACTGTTAGCACCTGCATTCATAAACATACATTTTTAGCTAATCGAACTTGTGATGTGGGGTTAGCACTTGCATGCCAGGGGAATGATTAGAAGGGAAGTGGTGACATGAGAAATCTCATTCTCGCAGCAGTCCTTAAGTGTGACCTATCAGAAATGAGGGCGAGAGTTAGCTGCTTGTAACATTGAAGCTTCATCAGAATGGTCTCATTCTAATGTGGAAAGATATTAGATGTGCCCACACAAGTAAGTTTGCCCCTCCCCCACATGCTCTGACATTAGCGCCCCTCCCAACATTTGAAGTGTTAGTCCCACAGCGTCTCCCCCCGAAATTTTAGCCTAGGTGCACCTCTGATACCATGACCCCACCCCTTAATTAAGTGGCCTGCAGGTGTGCTAAATTTAGGGGTGGGGACTTTCACCCATGCATTCATCCACCAGTCACACAACTCCTTGCATGCACGCATACATAAAACCAAACATTGCACAACATAAACACCAACATACAAGCACACATTCATGTACATATACATACTTATTTAATTTAAATACACATGTGTACTACATATATATATATACACATTTAAATAAAAATAAAAAACACTTACCTTACCTCCATGCACCCTTGAAAAGCCCCTGCACAGCCACAGGACATGTAGACACGCTTCCTGACAGGAAAGAACTCCTCTCCCATCAGTCAGCGTGGTCACGCTGAGCAACGTGAACACACTGACTGACAGGAGAGGAGTCCTCTCTTGTCAGGCAGCATGTCCACGTTGTCAGCTGAATAACGGGAGGCAGCAGAGCTCACTTCTGAGTCCTGCTGCCTCCCATTATTTTGGTGCTTGTTGCGGAACCAAACGGCTTCGCAACAAACAGCAAAATCATTGCAGGGCAGAGAGCAGACAGCACAGTCCCCCGTGTGAATAAAGGACACGGGTGGACTTTGCTGACAGCTGCCTGCTAGTTAGGAGAGGGGGCCGCGAGGCCCCCTGCAAGCGCGAGGCCCAGGGCAGTTTGCCCCTCCTGCCCCCCCCCTCGTGACGGCCCTGCAGCCACACAGGGCCATTTTAAGCATTTTTGGGGCCCTGGGCATGGACATCGTTGCCCCCCCTCCACCAAACCAAAGGAATTAAGTGATCAAGAATATCTGGTGGAACCATCCCCCCAACCCCCACCATGATCATAACCCATAGGTTGATATGCTGCCTAGCAGAATTCAGAATAAGCATGTTTACTCCCTTTAAATCCCCTTACCCTCTTCATTCTTGCTCTAATCAGAATGATAAACAAGTAGCATTTGAAGGCCAAATTAGCAACTACGAAGAGGTTACTTCTCTTCTAGTATAGAAACAGGATACTTTTTATCAATAGCAGCCGGGAAGGTATTAATGTAGTATTAATGCAGGACTGTATGTAAAAGGTACATGTAACCCAGGTTAGGCAGAGAACTCCCATTAGCTGCCTCGGAGAATGCAAAAGTGCTCAAGCATGGATAGAGTAGACCAATTGTAAGGAAGGAGAAAGCTACACATAGCATAGCATGGATAGAGTATGCAGATTAGAAGTTACCAGGAAGGTGTCTCTATCCAGACAGACTGAGATTAGAAGTGGGAAATGGTTTTCAAATAGTTTTGCCATTATAGATCAAGGGAACACGTGCCTGTGGTGTGCAGTATATCAATGCTCACTAATATAGTGGAAGCAACCCTATAGCCAGTGAAACCACAAGTGAGGTATTTATAAAGATCATACCATGAGAAGGAAATCACTCTGAAGGGCTGACAATTTTGAAAGGTTTAGGGACTGGCAATTCTGGCAATAAAAGATTAAATGAGATGCCCAGGATCACACATTGCTTAAGGGGTGAAGCTGGGATTTGTGCCAACTATGCAATTTTTGCATTTGAACACTTTCTTTTCCAGCTCTTACCATGTACTAAAACAATCTCATTTTATAAAACTGACTTGCAAAGTACACAAATCACATTTCCAAACCTGATCATTTTAAAAACCAAAATATTACAGAAGGCTGTTATGCAAAATGGGAATGATTCTAGCTTCATTCTTTCCATCATCAAGGGAAGTATATAAGTACAAGCATACCAATCAAAGTGATTTAACAGAGTATGTCTTTTGTACTTTTAAGCTTTAAATACTTCCAAAACAATGGCTTGTGAAATTGTCATTCATAAACGTGCAGAAAAACCTCTGACTTTTAAATAAAAAACAAAAAGTTTTTTGTGTCAGAAGAGCAGACTTTAAAATATGCTTGCCTAAAGCATACAACATCTGGTCCGCTCTTTCCTGTCTACCACCCCTTTCGCTGAAATGGCCTACATAAGTAGAAATCTCAAGCAATGAGCTAAATGATGCCACCAGCATGCAAGAAGGCAAACCTCACAGAAGACAGCACAGTAATGCAAGATATATTGAATGATTGGAGCAGGATCACTGTATCGTCTGCTGGCAAAGCCAGGATGCAAGCATGAACACTTTGGTTCCACAGTCTTGAAGTTGGATAATAGTTTATGCTCATCTTTGGAGGCGATTGCCTAGGTTTTAGAACACCCCATCTGAACAAATCAATTTCTAGACCTTCACCATACGAATGACATGTTCGTTTTTATAGCAACCCCTATCTTGTGCAGGAACACTGCTGATAATAGCACCTCTTATGCCGCAAAACCAAGTACATATGCAGGTAGGTTTATAAACTTCAGACGGCAGCTGCTTGTCCTGAAGGTTTTGTTTTCCACTAAGTCTCTAGTATAATAGCTTGGCCATTGGTTGTACAATCCACTTGGACTTGTAGTTGTCCACGGTGATGGACTATTGAAAAATTGCAAAATTTCAGCAGTTTGAAAGGGGCACTGCATTTTGGCAAAGGGCAAGAGTACAGCTGTGAAGATGTCATCAGGTTTTGTGGTGAACAAAGTTCCCTGTTCCTGCTTGGTTGCTTGCAAGAGTTATTCTAGAGTTAAAGGGGGGAATGTTTTGAAAACCTTGTATTACCGAAGGCATTTTGAGAAACAATAGCAGATTTTAAAAAAGCTACATGGCCCACAAAATAAAGGTTGGCTCCCTGGAGCTGCCATTTTGATTTACATGGGACCACACAGCCTGTTAGAAAATATCAATTCTAGACCATCACTGTAGAACATTTTCTAGAATAAGGGGCAATAACTGCTGTTCCCACATATCGGTAGTGGGCTTGACCATAAACAAAATCGTATAATGCTGTTTGGCAATGATTTTTGTCCCGCTTGCAGCTGTTTGTTTTTATTCTTCCCTTTTTTATTTGTTTTCCTTTCATTACATCTTTCCTTCCTCCTTGTGTTTTTATTATTTCCTTCGCATTCCATCTTTCCATGCTTCCTACATTCCTTCTCATTTGCTCGAGCCTCCTTTGTTTTTTCTTTCCTTCATTCTATCTTTCAGTCATCTTTCTTTTATACTATCTTTGCATCTCCCATCATTCCTTTTTTCTTGGCTTCCTTTCGATGTGGCTTCTTTCTGTCCCTTGTAAGTCTGTCTGTCTCTCATATTTATACTTTTCTTTTTTTAAATGATGAACAACACAAGCTCAACCTCGCTCAACTTTCTTACAGCATTTTTCTAGTGGGATGGTACATTGGAGAATCTGACAAATAGACGAGATATCTTTACCAATTCTTGTTTAATAAAGGTTGACTGCCCTTGCTTCCTGGCATTTAATAACCGAGAAATAGCCCCTCTGCCCATTGTATGAATGGCAGCAGAATCTTTGCACTCCCTTATTCAGGAATAACACAACAGGTGGCAGGTTTTCCTCTGAGGTGAACCCATTATAAGGCAACCGTTCAAACGGGAAAACAATTTCTCTTGGTTATTTATTTAGTTGGCAAAGGAAGAAAATATAAAGGCACGAATGATAAGAGGTTGGAAACAAAGGTATGTGGAATGACGGGAGAATTAATGCAGGAAACAAATTAAAGAAATATGGGCTGAAGGAAGGTATTAAATGAAAGCAACAAGACGCAAAGGAAGTAGAAATACTAAATGAGAAGGGAAGGATGATCTGGATGGAACGAAAGAAAACTACGAAAGAAAAGAATGAAGGAAAAGAATTGTAAACATTAGGAAAAGCTACCCTGAAGAAGGAATGTAAAGAGAGGAACAATTATAGGATTTAAGAGACTGGAGGAAAAAGGGTTGAAATACCCTTGCACAATTGCATGTACTACATGTGAATTACTCAATTTGAGGATTGCATCACGGCACTTCAAAATGTTTCCTATAGTCATCAGTTGTATCAGCAGACATAGCCTCTTGTAGGAAGCATCCTGCAGTGATCACTTGAGTTTATTATTGATACGGTGTAACGGAAGCCCGGGCACCATGCGACCAGTGAGCAAGACTGCAGACCCCATGGATGGCTTCTTTATGGAGCTCTTTAAATATGTTTACAAGTTTGTGTGCCTGGCTGAAACCTGGATCTCCCCTATTGACACAACTCCTGCCTCCTTATTTCCTTGTATTACTGGATTTATCCATACTCTGCATTACGGTTAGAAGCAGTGCTACAGGCCTTCTGTTGTATTCATCCCTTTCCTTAGTCACTAGACCTCTGTTACCCTTTTTCCATCTGTAGAGAATCACTTTATTCCACTATTAAACAATTTCCTTTGGCTTTTCTTATCTATTGTCTTCCAGGCTTTACTGATCCTTCAGTGGCGACCAGGTTATTTGCTCGCTTCTCTTCCTGCTCCCTTTGATTGGACAAAATGAGTTCAGTCTGATTTTTCTTTTTCTTCTATCTGCTCCTCTTGTGCCTCATGACATCCCCCTTCTTTCTCCTTGGAGACTTTAACCTCCATCTCTCAACTATCTATGCATAGTCCCCCTTTTTACTCGAATGCTATCATCTTTTGCAATATCCTGACCCTACCGCACACCTCTGGCTCTTCTTTTGATCTCATATTTTCCTCTCCATTCTATTGCCATATCACCTTTTTTCTCCTGATTCTTTCTCCCTCCACCCCCTCAAAACATTTCTCCTCCTTTTCTCCTCAGACTTGCTCAACACAATATTGACTCCTTTAATAATCTGTAGTTAATTCAGACTATCACCGGTGCACTTCCTTCCTTTTTGGAATTCTCTTGTCTCGCAATTATGGTCTGCTTTCTATCCTTTATTATTTCAACCATGCACACCCCTTTTGTCTTTCTTGCAAACTTCCTTAATCCTGCTTCACTCCAGACCTACTTGCCCTTCAGGCTTCTCTACACCGTGCTGAGAGGCATGCAAAGAAATCTCAATCCTCTCTGGATCTTTTCTCTCCACTCTGAAATCAGCACATGGTTCTACTTTACTTACTGGTAAAAAAAGTCAAGATTTCCTAGATCTTCTTCCCATTCTCCTCATCTACATTGCCTTTTTGAACTGCTGAATCGCATTCTATATTCCCACTCCTGATCCTTCCTTATACCTTACAAACATTCCTTTACTTTTTTACTTTACCACAGTTTACTCTCGCTCTTGCACTCCTCTATTCTATCCGCTTAATGAACCAAGACTGTGAACCACCCAAAGCATTAACCGACCAGGCTCATACTAGATCACCTGAGAATAGATATCACCCACCCAGTCCCACACCTGAAGATTAGGTTCAGACGCACCCACCAATCCAAACTATACTCAATAAGATACAGTTGGATCAGCGCAACACCACCATACCGAGTCGGCCCATGAGGAACCAGCAACATCCGAATCCACAGGTATACAACTCTAACGGAATCATAAGTACCTGAACCAGGATACAGACCCCACTAACCCAACCTTCAACCTTCTGCATACTTAAACCCACGCAAAACCACACAACCATCTCTCTCCCAGCAATCCACACGCACTTTACCACACCGCACCAACAACACATAAAACTTCACCCACAGCACTTGAGACCTTCATCCGATCCGATACTAGCACCAAAGCCCAGCACTCGGTGTATACCGAGCTAACGCTACCAACAGCACACCACTTCTCCCACTCTCCTTCTCCCCTCCTCCCGACCCTTCCTGTTTCCAGATCCGCCAGAGCGCCTGGGGACCAATTCCGTTGGTGATGGTGCGCTATACAAGTACCGCTAACATAACATAAGATAACATAGGAAAGGTTCAGACAGCCTTTCTGGAATGTGCTCTATTAATCTTTTATATGAACACATATCATTGCAATGAGTGTTTAACACACCGAGCTAACTTCTGAACCATTGTGGCACTCAATTTATCAATATGGATTTAAACTTTGGCTATTGCACATGATCAACATAATTCCCACAGGAAGGACAGAATGGTACAGAAGTTGTGCCATACGGAACACACAAACTATGTATTCCACAGTAAACACAGAAAGCATTACATGATTAATTGATCAAAGCAGAAAGTACTTGTCAAAACAGACAGGCAATAGGTTTAGCGCCTCAGCAGCATGCCATAAAATCTCCTGGCGTGTGCTATTTAAGTCTGATGAACAATGGAATCTTACTTTAGATCAGGCAGCCTTGTGGGGGCCCCCTCAAAGGTGGCGGCCCTGGGCAAGAGCCCCTTTTGCCCTCCCATAAAAACGTCTCTGCAGCCACACCGTACTATCCCTCCACTACACAGATAATTCTGCCAGGGCGCAGACAGTCGAGCTACCGCTACACTGTCTATCCCCATGACACATGTTTACAGGGCCCATCCTCGGGCAACACGACAGTCCTACCTTTACTGCTTAGGCCTCACCCTGCGAGCTATCACTGTGGTACTACCCAGGGCCACGTAGCCTTGCTACCTCTCAAGTACAGAGATCTCACAGGCTAGCAGGGGTGTTGATAGGTCTAAAACAAATCCGAGGCGATGCGAATGACGGGACTGTTGGGACTCGCTAGCCTTTTGGTTGTAGCCCTTGAGCTTCTATCTGGGGCTACAACCAAAAGACCCAGGGATATATCCCCCTATGCTGCCCCTCCCCCCACACCCCACCCCAGCAAGGCCTCTGCAGGCTATCTAGTGTTGTAATGTGTCTTGCTAGCTGAGTTGATGACATCACTGCTAAATGGAATGAAGTGATGTCAGTGTGAGTGGAGTGTTGGTGTGTTGTTATCTGAAGGGGGATTCTATGCTTGGCAGTAGGAGGTATGCTGACTTGGAAAGGACATGCCAATGTTTTGTTCCTGGCATTGAACTACAATAAATCTACTTAATAACTTACCTGCTGGCACGGGTGTTCATTAGCTTCCAAGTTATTACACTGGTGACGAGGATGGGATCCTGTCGAGGAGGGGACAGTCCAGAAACGGGAAAACATTTCCCTCCTGTGAATTCATGTCCATTTACCAAGTTGACAGCAAGTTGGAGCCCAAGGTATTTTTATTGGGCTGTCTAAGATTCTTCAGCAGGCCGGGCGGTGCTGAAGGTGGAGCTGGGTCGGCACTCAGGTCGGGGTGCAGTGTTGTTTTACCCTGCTGCTCCAGAAGCTGCCTTGCCCAGTGACCGGTGGTGCTGGGAGGTGTTGTGGGCAGCAGTTTGGCACACTCTTCTGTGTGCGGGTGCAGGTCGGCACACATATCGGTGTGCAGTGCTGGGCAAGTGCTTCACCCCTGGGGTGGGAGTCTCTGATCCCCAGTGGCCGGCTGGTGTTTGGGGAGCCGGGCGACACACAGGTCGGTGTGCGGTCGTGTAAGGAGCACCTGCCGTGATAACTCAGTTGCCAGGTGGCACTTTGGGTTGGCAGCGTGTGCTCCGGTAACAGTCCTGTCGCCACCTCTGAATCCTGTGACCTGCGCAGCTGTGGGAGTCGGCACACTGGTTGGTGTGCGGAGAGTCCAGGCGGTGATTGCCTTCATTCTTTCAGCTGTTGGGGCCCCGTTCTGGGAAGCGCTGCTGGCAGACTCCATGTCGTAGCGGGACCAGGGTTATAGAGAATTGTGCTTATAGTGCACGTAGCTGTTTCAGCCAGCTGATCGCTTGCCCGGGAGGGCATTATGGGCCGCGATGTGTGTCCAAGGGGAGCGTGCCAGGGAGGAGTTGTTCTGTGGCCGTAGATTACGAAGGATCCGTGACCATCCATGCGCGGCAGAGTTGTTGCCTTGCCGGCAGCTGAAGTGAAATGATGACGTTGGCTGCCATTGGACATGCGTTCCAGCACGGGAGGCTGGAACGCGTACTCTTGGTTGACTGGAGCGCTGAACGCTCGCAAAGTGTGACGTTACCCTGGACTGTGCGTGCGTTCCAGCGTGGGTGGCTGGACTGCAAGGAAGTATTTAATCGCGTCAAGTGTATGCAGCGTGAGAAAAGTGCTTCTGTTATGCCTGATCTCGCCGGAAGAGATGCGCATCGTTGTGAAATCGGTAACGGAGAGAAGTTCAGAGTTGCCATGGCAAGGGTGTGTGCGGACATCCGTGTGGACTGTAAAGTCATGTCGGAGGGACGCAGTGATGTGGATCTGTTCCACTGTAGTTCCATCAGGCTGGGTGCAAGAGAGGACTCGCCTGTAGCCTGCGACCTGAGTTGTTTTGCTGCAAGGACCCTTAAGGAGTTAGGTCCGATGGCACAGCAGCATGGTGCGAGGAGGAGGACGTTCTGTTCATTGAGAGCATTATTGACTAGTGAGATTAAAATGTTTTAGTTTGCCGGCTGTGTTGGGGTGCAGTGTGTGTGAGTGTTGCATGGGCCCATGTGAGTGAGTGAGTGCGCATGCTGAGAGTTGTGTATGGGTGCTTGTTTTGTGTTGTATTGTGAAATTTCAATCTTGTGTGCTAATGAGATGTTGTTGAGTGTGTTCCTGCATTATTTTGCATTAAATTGCATATTTTTGTCTCTCATTCAATGATTCTTTGCAGGTGGGACTCAACTTGTGGGATTTGGACTTGTGGTTGGGGGTACTCGCCCGTGAAGTTCAGTGGTTGATATACTTAACTAGTTACTAAATGGAACTGTTCAATACTTAACATGTTTTCTTGCAGGTTGGATTTCCATTATTGGGTTGTACGGACTTGTGGGTGGGGGCACTTGCGGGTTGAATTGCTTCATTGAGAACAGCATTATTTATCTTGTGCTGTTAGTATTTGATGCACTTACAGCTTTCTTTTACCAATATTTGACTGCAATGATGTGTTTTACACATAATTTTCGTATTTGAACCTGTGTGCAATGTTTTGCGTGTATGCCACCCATCCTGTTTTTGGGGGTGTGCATTTGGTGCGTGAGGTGAACATTGCAGTGTGCAGGAGTGGGAGTCGTTGATTATTGTGGCGTTCTGCGGTGATGCAGGGGGTGGGGACTGGTGTCCTCAGTGGTGGTGTAATGTCCTGCGGTATTGCAGTTGGCTGGACCTGGGGTCCATGTGAGTGGTGAGTGTGCTGCGTTTCTGCAGTTTGGCTGGACCAGGGGTCCATGGTGTGGAGTGTGCAAGTTTTGCAGTAGGCTGGGCAAGGGGCCATGGTGGTGTTGGGTACGCTGCGACTGAGCAGTTGGCTGGGCCTGGGGTCCAAGGTAAGTGGTTGGTGTTCTGCGTTGTGCAGTAGGCTGGACCAGGGATCCGTAGTGTTTGTGCTGCGGTGGTGCAGTAGGATGGACCAGGGGCCCGTGGGATTTTGTGTGTGCTGGTTCAGGGTGCTTACGTTCCTGCAATCCTTTTGGGTTGGGTTATCGAGTGTTCAAGGTTCGTGTGGTGTCGGGGTACCCATTAGGGGTGCTGTGGTGAACTGTTCTATGCTATGGTGCTTGTTGTTGCTCTGGATGAGCTGTGTGGTTCGTGCCCGGGGGTGGCAGTTCTGGTGTCCTAGGGGGCAGACTAGGGCGGAAGGATGTTTGTGCACTGAGGGTTAGGAGTGTTAGGTAGTTTATCTATGTGGACGCTGGGTCGTGGCAGGACCTAGGTTCCAAGGGGCAGCTTGGAACAGGTGGAGGTGCTAAGTTTTTTGTTTTTGTTCTCAAAGGTTGTCCAGTTCTGTTCATGGGAGGAGTTAGCCCTTAGAAGATTGCATTGGGTTCCTCATTGTTTTGTTTATTGAGGGAGGAGTGGAGTTGGTGTTGGGTGAGGTTTGACACGGAGTATCATGTTGCCCTATGTGTTTTGGCACAGTGTTGTCCAATGTTCTGGGGGAGCCATGTAGGTATTATTGGGTCCTCATTCCTTTCATGGAGCACTTTTCCTGTTTCATGTTTCTTCCTTGCAGTGTTCGGGGTTATTGGCGTTATATGGAGGCAGTTTCTTGTCGCTAGTGGAGTTAGATATGGTGCATTACGTGCTGGCCACGCGTACATGTAGGGGTTTTGTCTGGTGGTGGTTTTGGTGTGATCTTTCTCTGTTTCAAACAAAGTAAAGGAGGGAGAAGTGTTGTAATGTGTCTTGCTAGCTGAGTGGATGACATCACTGCTAAATGGAATGTAGTGATGTCAGTGTGAGTGGAGTGTTGGTGTGTTGTTATCTGAAGGGGGATTCTATGCTTGGCAGTTGGAGGTATGCTGACTTGGAAAGGACATGCCAATGTTTTGTTCCTGGCATTGAACTACAATAAATCTACTTAATAACTTACCTGCTGGCTCGGGTGTTCATCAGCTTCCAAGTTATTACAGTTTACAGGGCCCATCCTCGGGCAACACGACAGTCCTACCTTTACTGATTAGGCCTCACCCTGCGAGCTATCACTGTGGTACTACCCAGGGCCACGTAGCCTTGCTACCTCTCAAGCACAGAGATCTCACAGGCTAGCAGGGGTGTTGATAGGTCTGGAACAGATCCGAGGCGATTCGAATGACGGAACTGTTGGGACTCGCAAGCCTTTTGGTTGTAGCCCTTGAGCTTCTATCTGGGGCTACAACCAAAAGACCCAGCGATATATCCCCCTATGCCGCCCCTCCCCTTATACTCCACCCCAGCAAGGCCTCTGCAGGCTATCTAGCACTCTGCGCACAGACCTTACACAAACACGTTGTTCATCAGGCGCACACAGCTTAATTGGTGCTTGCCGCAGAAAGCAACACTAAACCTCCAGTTATAGATCTCAGATTGCTTTACACACATCGGGCCTATCACTCAAGAGTGCTCTCTTTTTACCGCCTCCGGCCTTAGACAACACAACTGCTCCCCCAAGTCTCCAGATCCTGCGTAGCCAGGCCTTCGATAGTCGAAAGGACACATCTAAAACAACAAATTTACGGGAAAGACCCAAAAGAGCAGACCGTTTCCATAGCTACCCAGATTTTGCAGTCACAGAGTGGAGCCAGCAGAGCTATCCCTCGGAGGCACGCGTATACTAGTCACACGCCTCCGCCGCCTTCAGGATAGGTGGGCACTGTTTACTGCAGGGTGTTCGGGTCACTGAGATCAATCCAGAGCCCTTCTCTACAGGGCTAGAGGGCACAGGTTGGTTTTGGGTGTGCACTATGTCACTGTGGGCTAAGTGCTGAGGTCATTGCAGGAGGGGCAGTCACAAGCCAATCTAGAGTGAGTGGGCGCTTGTCAATGGCGGGTTTTTGAGCACTGGTAACTTTATGAGTGGACACTGGTTGTCCCCGTGGCGGGAGCTGGGAGGCCGCCGAGTGGTGAGTAGCTGTCAATAGTCACTGCAGGCTGAGTGGGCACTGGCGTGACTGGTGGGTAGATTGGCACGTGGATATTTTAGGTGGCTGGGCACTGCTGGTCAATGGAAGCCGGGTTGGCATGGGTGGCCTGTGCTCTGTGCATGGTATCTGTGCCCGGGTGGTCTGGTGTGGTGTGCACTTGTGATCACTGCTGAGCGTGTGGATACTGGTGAGTGGTCGCTGCAGTGCGATGTGAGCTCCGAGGACCCCGCACCATTCACTTAAGACCCCCGCCCCCAGGGCTGTTACAAGATGTGGTGAGGCCCGGGGCAAAACATTTGGTGAGGCCCCCTTTTGATGTTACGCACTGGGCCAGCGGCGGCACCTTCGCAAACAGGGGGACTCGAGAAATCTCGCCTTCAGTTTGTGTGGAGGAACCCAAATATGGTTTATTACTACAACTGCAAATCAAATACAGCAAAGTTAGATTTCTCTACCGAAGAAAGGTTTATGCCAGACTAACTTTTGTATCATAGGCATAAACATATTTAGTATGGTATGGCACCATGTGGTGCATGACCCAAGCATTAAGGAGCACCCTTCCCCTGTGTGCACATTAAAACACACATCATACACAGTGACAGATGGATTATGTACAGTGGAGGCTGTTGAATTTCTCAACTGAAGAGGCTTAAATGTTTGTGCCAATTATGCAGGATCGACAGAGCACAGTGAGGGTGCCCAAACCAAACAAGGGTTATTTGAGGGGGTTTCTCACTCCCAAGAAAATGTTTGAAACACTGGGTTACAATTATGCATTTTACAGCTCTTTCATTGTAAGATTGGGTAGAAATCCATAGTTTGCAATTGGTTTTGTATGGAAGCACATGGAAAAACCCAATAGTTGCAAGTCGCCAACCGTGCACAGGAACATTTTCCAATACATTTAATGCCGCAGTTGCATACAACATATGCTAGTATAAAGTGGTCAACCGACTCACACCCCACACATCTACCCGACCGCAGACAGCCGCCCAAGCCAATTGCCTCTCCCTTCCTAGGTTTAAACTTCAAAAAGCTGGAGGGGTGTGTTTCCCGGTCCTAGATACCAAATTGTGAAACACCTTGCCCAACCTACTTAGAGCTGAACCCTCCTTTCAATTCTCCAAGAGCAAAGCCAAATTGTGGCTTGCTGCTCAAGACAAACACGCTTCCTAAGATTCAACACCCTGATACTATCATTGCTTGACTTGCATTGTGATTGCCTTATTGTATATTACCTGTTTGTAATTCTGCAACCCTGACTTTTAGTCCATTGTTTCTTCTAGCTTGTCTCAGGTTAAGTTTCTCACTACCCACTGTTATTGTACCTTGTACTCCACTGTAAATGTAACTGCAACCCTGACTGTACATTGACCACTTACTCATTTATTGTACCTCATGCTCCCTATTTCATCCTTTTGCACTCTCTTCACTGTTATCGTACCATGTACTCTTTCTGTATTGTATAATTGTAACCATGTATTCTTTCTGTATTGTATAATTGTAACCTAAGATATGCGTCAAGGTGCCTTTGGGCCAGGTGCGCTATACAAATAAACAAAATACAAAATACAAATACAAAGATATATTCATGCTGGTTGTTCCCATGTGGTCCATGCAGGCTGCACCAATATATGCCATTATTACCATGTACGCACTCTCAGCCAGTAAACATGCTGTGCCACAGAAAGTATATAAAGGCTGACTGTGCACCATAAGTGTCATTACTTGCTCCATTGGCCTAAATTCAATGTGGGTCAATTTAGCCAAGTAGTATGTTTGCTTTAACCTTGATGCATGGTCCTGTGCAACATAGGTAAAGCAAAACAAGCATTGGCAATGCTAACAGTTTGGGCTTTCATGTAGACATGGTAAAGGCACTGCTGTATTGGTATTAACTGGCTGTTGATGGTAGCAGGTGCAAACTGGTTTGAGTACCTGAGCATCTAAGCAGTGCCTGGCAAATGCCTAATACTTATGCACATGCAAAAACCGTTGGTTTTGCCAATGTTTGTTTTTAACAGGACTTCAGTGAAAGACACGTAGGGTGCAACAAGATTGAGTGGATCAGGCCCTAGCCCTCTCCAAAATGTTGTGTTTTGTTGACTCGACCAGGCTGCATGGGTGGCGCCAACCCCTGGCTAGAGAGGGCTGTAGTCCTCCCACTTTGAGGCAGAAGGCCTCTTTCGATGTGTCGCCAGCCCGTAGCTCTCGTTATCGAGCGGCAGCAGCATCCAACATGCAGAGTACAAATGCCTATCCATGCAATATCAACAAACTAACTTTGATAAAGCCAAAGTCTTAACTTCTGGTCTCAGCTTTTAGATGGCACACCTCTCCAGAGATTAGCATATCATTATGAAATTAAAGAGCCTCTGAATTGGGGTGAAAGGTACGACTAGTAGCCAAAGGGAAGGTGAACTAGCTATTTAGCATCCTGGCTGGGCTTAGGGTATTGGGAGGCAAGTGGGAGCAGGGCTGATTGAAGATGTGTCAGGGCTGGTTTGGGGCCCATTTGTTTGCGTTGTTTGTGGGGCACCCCAGGCCTTATAGTTTGGAAATATATGCCAAGGCACCTGTGGAGTGCTTAAGATTGTAGATTATCAGTAGGTGTCTGTGTCATAAAACTGCCAACATGGGAGCAGCTGTTTGGGGGCCCATTTCAACTGCAAAAGCTGAAAGACCCAAACATCATCCCTCCGTGGGGAAACCAACAGAGCAATGGGTTTATTGGCCCCACATTGGCCCCACTCACTATCCGCTTTCAAAACTGTCATCCAGCCCCTGCTGGGCTGACCATCAGAGCCGTGGCCAGACGGAACAAGACACAGACATTAAAAAGGGCCTGGGCTTCCCTGTTTGCAAGGGCCCTGAAATTACTAACATAAAATATTTCCCTGTTAGCACCTGCATTCATAAACATACATTTTTTTAGCTAGTCGAGCTTGTGATGTGGGGTTAGCACTTGCATGCCAGGGGAATGATTAGAAGGGAAGTGGTGACATGAGAAATCTCATTCTCGCAGCAGTCCTTAAGTGTGACGTTTCAGAAATGAGGTCGAGAGTTAGCTGCTTGTAACATTGAAGCTTCATCAGAATGGTCCCATTATAATTTGGAAAGATATTAGATGTGCCCACACAAGTAAGTTTGCCCATCCCCCACAGGCTCTGACATTAGCACCCCTCCCAACATTTGAAGTGTTAGTCCCACTCCGTCGCCCCCCGAAATTTTAGCCTAGGTGCACCTCTGATACCATGACCCCACCCCTTAATTAAGTGGCCTGCAGGTGTGCTAAATTTAGGGGTGGGGACTTTCACCCATGCATTCATCCACCAGTCACACAACTCCTTGCATGCACGCATACATAAAACCAAACATTGCACAACATAAACACCAACATACAAGCACACATTCATGTACATATACATACTTATTTAATTTAAATACACATGTGTACTACATATATATACATACACATTTAAATAAAAATAAAAAACACTTACCTTACCTCCATGCACCCTTGAAAAGCCCCTGCACAGCCACAGGACATGTAGACACGCTGCCTGACAGGAGAGAACTCCTCTTCCTATCAGTCAGCGTGGTCACGCTGAGCAACGTGAACACACTGACTGACAGGAGAGGAGTCCTCTCTTGTCAGGCAGCATGTCCACGTTGTCAGCTGAATAACGGGAGGCAGCAGAGCTCACTTCTGAGCCCTGCTGCCTCCCAGTATTTTGGTGTTTGTTGCGGAGCCAAACGGCTTCGCAACAAACAGCAAAATCATTGCAGGGCAGAGAGCAGACAGCACAGTCCCCCGTGTGAATAAAGGACACGGGTGGACTGTGCTGCCAGCTGCCTGCTAGTTAGGAGAGGGGGCCGCGAGGCGCCCTGCAAGCGCGAGGCCCAGGGCAGTTTGCCCCTCCTAACCCCCCTCCCCCCGTGACGGCCCTGCCCGCCCCCCACCCCCTGATGTCTTCACCCTCCCCTGCTCCCTCTCTGTTGTCCCTTGGGGGAGGGTCCATTAGGCGCGTGTTATGGAGAAAGGATGCTGCTGCAGCACTTGTTCGGCCCCCCTCCCCCTCCCTCTGTTCCTGAGAGCCGTGACAAGCCACTCTGCAGTCCGACCCAGTGAGGCGCAGCAAGGCATGGAGGGCAGCTGCGCCACAGCTTCACCACAACGAACACCTTAACTCCCGGCTACAGCAGCCTCGCCATGCACTCCACCCCAACGACAGCTTCACCACACACTCCATTCTCCATTCCTACCAACGTAACCAAACGGTATGCATGCAGTCAGGTTCAGCCCCCTCCACCTCGTCACGCTGGGTTCCTCACAACTGCCACCGCACCCCGAGTATGTCCATTCAATCCCAGTAGCCCCCTGACACTGGACGCTACCTCCACCACAACAACCACAGCCTCGCAACACCAGGCACCCCACGACAATCACGTCCATTCCACCACAATGCCTCCACAGTGAGTGCCTGCACTCTACCACAAACACATCCTCACCAAGCCTGCAGTATGCTATAGCTTCACCGCACTGTATCTCCACTCCACCACATCCCCGCTACAGCAGACGTTCCCATCAACATTACCACCTCTGCGCAAGGTGCGCCTCCACTTTACTGCTATCATAACTGAACTATGGCGAACACCTGCATTCACCCAGTCGCAGCACAGTCCACCGGACGTGGACCTGCAATCGGCCCCAGCCTCACCCCCCACTGTGCACCGCCACTTCAGCCTCACCTCCTGGGGCACTGCTGCATCCACCACACCCACAGATCACGACATTGTTGTACACTTACACCCTGCCAGCGCCTCACAACACCCAGCCACACTTAATCACAGCCTCAGCACACTAGGCACCTGACCTCCCATAGACTACATCCTCATCACACCGAGTATCTCCGGTCCCATCACAATATCCTCTGACTGGGCACCTGCCACACTTAATCACAGCCTCAGCACACTAGGCACCTGACCTCTCATAGACTACATCCTCATCACACCGAGTTCCTCCACTCGCATCACAATATCCTCTCACTGGGCACCTGCAATTCACCATAAACACAGCCATGCCACGGTGGACACCTAAAAAACAGCACACCCTCGACACACTGGACAATACCGCACAGCCTCGCCACACTGCACACCCCCATCCTCACTACATCAGGTACAACTGCCTACTCCACCACTATCAGAGCCACTGCACAAAGTGCGCCTTCACTTTACCACGATTACAGTTATACTTAAAAGTACACCCCGGTTTCACCAGTACCAGAGCCACACATGAAACTTGGCACCTCCCTGACCACCCACTACACACATTCTCTACATTTCTGCCAGAGCTTCACTACCCTGGGCGCCTGCAATCCATCATTACTATAGCGCACATCAGCACCAGTGCGTAATAGTGGAGATGAGAGTTGCACTGGCCTGTTCCCAATCATGAAGGAAAGCATAAGCTGAGAAAGGTTTAGTAATCTGTCAGCAAAACACCAATGATCATGCAGCCACCATAAGAGTAGGTTGTGTGACACAAGTAGGGCAAAGGGTAGTTTGCATTCGCAGAAGTAGGACAGGTTGCAGAATACCCAGACAGGGTTATACAAGTAGTATAGAGATGGACAGGTAGGGAGAGGTTGCAGAATACACAGGCAAAGAATAATGAATGGCTGCACAAGCACAGGATGAACTCTAAAATGATGGAGAAAGAACAGGGCCAAAACCCAGCAAGGTCTCAATTCTGAAATACTGCATCCTGACATAAATTTGCATAACACAAAATTCCAGGCCTTACGAAGCTGTGTAGCGGATTTATGACACGGCACACTCCAGCCAGGGACTTCTTCCACTGACAATGAAGGTGGCGCACAATAAAAACGCACCAACCCGTCTCGCACCCACCTTAACAAACACCCCGTGTCGCAATGGACCAGTAATCAGGCCGGTGTGTATCAGTATGAAATTTATACATTTTATGGTTCAATGAAAATTCAGAGCAAAATCAAATAATAGGGCAGCAGCCACCAAAGTAGTGGCAATACAATTCAAAAGATTCCTACAACAGTCAATTCAAAATCCCCACAATTTACATGAATCTTCAATGGCAAGACAAGAAAAGGATTGAAGCACGTGATGGTGCAAAAGTTAATCACTTCCCCTGCAACACTTCCCCCAAACCTCTGTTAACTTTATTCTTTTGGATAGGAGGCAGTGGCAAGGAGTCAGGATAAAGAGGGAAAAGTCAAAATGTGAATCCAGCCCACCACCCCAAAATGGGAGACCAGAAACTAAATTGAAAACCTTATTTAGAAGCAAAATGGCATACTCAGATTTTACTTATTATTGGTGCATCAGTTTACAATCGCAGTGGACTGACTAGCTAAGACAGAAATGTGTGTGGCTGCACTTTAAGAGACAAGGAAGCTACAGACTACTGAGTAGGGCTCCAAGGCAATGTGAACGCAGGTGAGAAACTCGATTTTGGGAAAAACACAATGCAAAAGAAAACACATGCGGCAGAATGGCAATTCTTTTCTACACAGAGCGTGTGATAACAGGCAGCCACAGAGAAGGGCTGAACTGTCAAAACCGGAAATCGTTTTTTAAGATCAGAAACATAGGTACATAACAGGTAGGATTCTGAGGGAAAGGGATGACTCTTAATGGGATTATAGTTTGGGTTTTTCTATGGGATGAATGCAAATCGGAATTTAGAGAAAAGCACAATGCACATGAAAATTGGGTTTTTCTTGCACTAGACTATTTCTGTTGTGACTATATTTTAATTGCTATAATTAGTAAAAACACTCGACAAACTTGTTACTTTGAAAGGCCAACAATAATGAACGTGAATTTTCAATAGGGAAATGGATTGGTTTACTTCAAATGAAACTAGGGACTTACACGGATAAATGAAATAATTAGAAAAGGAATATGCTAACAGACATAGCATAACACAGATTCTTCTATGGAAAAAGGTGAAAAGATGATACTGGCAATTTGGGATTCGACTGGGATTTCAATGGGATTTGAATAGGATGCAAGGGTCAAAAGAGTGGGATATGCAGTTTGGGCTAGGTGATGTGATACTTACAATGTAAGCTTGAGTTTGGGAATCTGGACAGCCAGCGATGTCTCTGGCCAGCAGGGCCAAGAGATCTGGTCACTGGGACAGCAGGGCCAAGAGATCTGGTCACTGTGGACAGCTGGGCTCTCCTGGATGTGATGTGGGACAGCTAAGCAAGGCCTGGTCACTGTGGACAGCTAGGCTCTCCTAGAGGGGATCGGCTGCCTTTCCTCCCATCTCCATGGATGCTTGTGTATGCCTGGATCTGGATGGGTGTTTCTGCCTGGATGGGTGGATAGTTCTGCCTGGATGGGATCAACTGCTGCCTCTGGATCTGTTTTTTGAGTCTGAATCTGTCTCCATGTGGCTTGCCAGTGGATTCTGGATTCTCACTAGATGGTCCCTTGTGTTCCCTATCTCCCCTTAAATAGCCAGAATAACATCATTAGATTTACAACCTGGGAGAAAGTACTCTGGACTTACCCCTCACCTAGGATAGGACAGCCTCCCATGGACCCCTTCTTCCCCTGAGCTGATTGATACACATTAGACAATACATGACAGGGTGGGAATTTAATGATCGCCCCCTAGTCTTTAATATAATTAATACTCCCTGCGCAAATAGCAGGGGTAATCTTCATTCTATGTCAAGACTAGAGGCTAGCATTATGCTTGTTCAAAGTTCCCCCAATACAGTCATAGCCAAACTTTCAATCGGCTTGAAATAAAACTCTTTAAATGTATTATCGCTAGTCTAATCAGCTGCCTGCATCATATCCCTCAGAGATACCCCTGCTGTGAATGAACGGTAATGAACTGTAGTAGTAGTTCTTCTATCGAAAACATCACCCCTTCTGGACTGAAAAACGTCCTGTTATTCTCCAGCGCCTTGACGTCTGCTACCCTTTTACAGGATACTATGCATAATAACATTGCTAAATTGCCGGACAGTTGCTTCAATGAAAGATACCTGTCTGTTGGCCAGCCCTCTAGCAGCTGCAACACTACAGTCACATCCCACACTTTATTATACCTCGGGTCTGGTGGTGCTTTGTACCTCGCTCCTCTTATGAGCTTATCTACTGCCGGGTGTTCCCCTGCAGGAACTCCTTCAATCGGTAAGTGACCCGCTGAAATGGCTGACCTGTACACTCCTATGGTCCGAAACGCTTTCTTATCTTGCAACAGATGTGCTAGAAAATTCAATATAGCTACTATAGGGGCCGAAACAGGATGAACATTTCTCCCTCTACACCAGTTTGACCACCTGGTCAAAGCTGCGTCATAGCTCCTCCTAGTGGATGGTATCCACGATTCCGCAATGAGCTCTGCAGCTTGTGCCGAAATGCCTGGGAACTCCCAGCATCTCCTGATACTCTGCACGCCATTAGCAGGAGAGTCTCTCTCACTCTCAGAGGATGAGATGACCCAGCTGGGTCAGTGAGAAGCCGTTCTCCGTCTGGGAGCACTTGAGGTATGTCCGTCGACAGCTCCAGCAGCGTTGGGAACCACACTTGTGACTTCCACAGGGGCGCAATCAAAATCAATTCCACCTTCTCCCTCCGTCATTTTGCTAGAAGCCTGCTCAGCATCACGAAGGGAGGGAACGCGTAATGTAGTTCTCCTGACCATCGTTGGAGGAACGCATTCAGTGCCTTGCGTGCCTGGGTCCAGTCTCCAGCTGAAATATCTGGGTGTCTGCACGTTTAGGCGAGATGCAAACAAATCTGTGTGCACTGGACCCTACAGTTGATTCAGACTCTGAAAGACCTCGGTGTCCAGATTCCAGTTGCTGGAGTCCGTCAGGTATCACAAGTTCCAGTCGGCCATTATGTTCAGTGAACCTGGTAGGTATTCCGCTGTCACTGAAGTCTCCAACTGCAGGCAAAAGTGCCAAAAGTCCTTCGCTAGCTCTGCTAGTAATCAGGATCTCGTCCCTCCTAGGTGATTTATATACCTGACCGCTGATATATTGTCAATTTTGAGAAGGACACATTAACTCACTCTTCCTCGCGTGAATGCTTTTATTGGAAAAAAAACTGTTAGGAGTTCCAAACAGTTTATGTGGAGGTGTAGTTCCTCCTCGCTCCATTTCCTCCCAGTCTCTAGGGATCTGCATCATGCCCCCCAGCCTATGCGGCTGGCGTCTAATTCTATGACTAGATCTGGTAGATCTCCGAAAATGGTACGACCATTCCATGCGTCCATATTCTTCAACCACCACTCCAGTTCTACGATGGAGTCCTGATCTAAGGGCATTAGCTGATGATATTTCAGACCCTGTTGCAGGTGTTTGATCTTCAGTCCCTCAAGCGCCCAATAGTGCAGTGGGCCTGGGAAAATAGGTTGAATTGACACTGCTAGCATCCCTTCTATCCACGCTAGTACTCTGATTGATATCATCTGCTTGCTAAAGCAGTCTCTGATCTCCTTCTTGATGTCCCAAATCTTCTGCTCTGGTAAGTGCAGGGTCGCTTTCCTGGTATCTAGGACGAAACCTAAGAAGTCTAGCCTTTGCGCAGGCCTTGTGTCTGACATTTCTACGTTCACTAGGATCCCTAAGGACATCAGGAGATCCTGCACCTATGCTGTCTGGTATACCAGTGTTTCTGGCTCCTCTGCCAAGAGCATCAGGTCATTTAGGTATATAATCATCCTGATGCCCTTCTCTCGAATGATATGATATGATATGGCATTTATAACGAGCCTATACACAAGTGTTTCAAATCGCTGCTGCTACTGGCCTCGTCAACTTGGTGAAGGCCAAAGGTGCAGAGCCTAATCCGAATGGCATATTTTTGAATTGCCATAATTGGCTGTTCCAGCGGAAAGCTAGGAAGGTCCTGAATTCTTCTTGCACTGGCACCGTTAGATACACATTCTTCAAGTCTAACCTTGTTAGCCAGTCCCCTTCTCTTAGGGAATCCCTGAGCTGGTGTATTCCTCCATTTTGAAGTGGCAGTACACAATGCAGCCGTTCAACTCTTTTAGGTTTGTGACTGGTCGCACCTTCTCCTTTCTGCAGACCAGGAACATATTGCCTACGTATCTGGGGGTTGTGCAGTACCTCTCTATAGCCTCCTTTCTCTATAGCTGACGCAGTTCGCTGTCTAGGCTCTCCTGCTCTGCTTGCGCTAGGTATGGTTGCGGAGGCCACCGTGCCTGTACTGGCTGCTGAATACATTCTAGTTGCAGCCCTCTGACGGTTGTCAAAGCCCAAGTATCGATGGAAAGCGTGTGCCAATTGTCCCAAAAAATCACTGTTCTGCCCCCCACTGGTGGGTATTGCGTTACTCTAACCTGGTGTAAAGCTTTGGCCTCGGCCGGCTCCTCTTCCTCTCCGCCCCCTCAGAAATCTTCCTCTGACCAGGAAGAAGGAGTCCTGCTGCTTATTCTCCCAGTACAGTGCTCTGGGATTCTGGGGTCTCTTTCCTCCTTGAAAATGACTGGCTGCTCCACCCCGATAGCAGCCGGTCCCGGCAAAAACTCTGCCTGGGAAAATCTTCGGTATTGATGCTTGTGCCTTCTCCACCGAAGTATAAGTTCCGACGAATCGGCCCATCTCCTTGCCAAACGTATCTCCGAATAGGAGACCCTGTGCTGCTTCTCCGGCTTGATAAGACGCTAGGTCACTTAATTTAGGATCTATCTTAAGTAGCAAACCTCTCCTCCTTTCCGAAGAAATGGCGCAATTTGCGTTGCCTAACAGGCAGACCGCTCTCTGAGCCCAGCTAGCCACGACTTTGGGATTAACTTCTTCCCCAGTATCCCTGGCTCTCTCTGCCAGGTCCATTATTCTAGCTAAAGGTCTAATACTTTGCCCTAGGGTCCCTGATACTATCTGGGTCAAACATATCTGGGATATTTTCTGGCTCCTGGTCCAGATGTTTCTCCTTTCGGGCTTTCATACCCCCGCTGGGTTTCGCCCACTCTTCCTCCTCGTAGGAAGATACCTTGCCTTCCACTGGCTCCTCTTCTGAGCCTGGGTCATCTTCGCCCATATTTTCTTCCCCTGGGAAGGGGGTCATGAGGCCTGGCACTGTCTGCCTTTGCATGAAGGCTTCCTTCAGCTTGGTAAAGGCGTCAACTTTATACACCGGGAGCTCGGGGAGGTAACACGTCTCTGTCTCTAGGAGTCAGCCAATCCGTTCCCAGGCCTTGCATGTCACGGCAATGGGTTGTATCTGTCATGATGCCTACCCCCGGGCATCAGGACCAAGTCCATCAGCTCTGGAAGCAGGCATCCAGATACTTGCTAAAACCCCAACAGCCCCGGCTGGGGGCTGTTTGGGTTCAGTCCTGGCGCCTTAGGCGCCAGGCTCATCATGGAAATCAGTCCTGGCGCCATAGGTGCCAGGCTCACAGACTTTACTTAGCTGATGCAGACCATGCTGCTAGTGAGTCCAAGCCAACGTGAGGCCTGAATGGGACTATTTTTCTACAGGGACTATTTTTTACTCGGGCGTGGTTCTAGGGAACTTCTTACCCGAAACTACTTTGGAGGCTATTTAAACCATGCCCGAACAACCGCAAACTCTTCGCGTTATTCTGCATCCAGCAGCGTAACGCTCACCGTGCCTGCAGTATGCATCCAGTCTTCTGCCACGCGTGCCTCGAATCTGGAGCTCCTAAAACCAAGGGGAAAGAAAAGGACAAGATTAGAAAACGAACTATTTCGAATTCCTCACCTGATTTCGGATCCATCTCGCCTCCGGACCTGGAAAGAACATCATTTCAGTGCGCGTCGCATCTCCAGCTGCAGCACCGTGCCATACTCACCAGTCCTCGCAGCATCTTTCGATTCGGCGCTGCCTCCATCATTTCTTCGCCGAACTCCGGCACCTGAGGGAAAAAAGAAAACAACAAGGTGAGCCGAGAAAACCAACAAATAAAACACTTATCATCATAGATTTACCTGATTACCACCGGAGGCATTATTCTATAACTCTCCACATCTTCATGTGCTGCACCTGCAAAGAGAGAGAAAACAACAAGTTAAACACCGGCAACATTTACCGGATGGAGTCGGGTAATACAGACTCTTACCTGAGCGCCACCAACTGCCACGAGGGGTATCTTCTCACGATCTTAGTTGCAAGACAAGGAAGGAAGGGGGGAATAAGAGTGAATCATTAGACATATTCAACTCTATGAACCTGATACTTACCGAACCTTGCCAGGAACCTCAGAGTCATTACTTTCCGGAACTCTCCCACGCCTTCAAACCAGTGAAGTAATTGTCATCATCGCGCCCCTGCAATCGACGCAGGATGGAGAGCTCATCATTTAAAAACATAAGGTGAGGTTCCTAAAAGGGGATATCGGAGGTGACAAGAAGAGAGAACGAGAACAGTGGGAGGGGGCTATCACTCATATCCACGGGTGGCTAAATCCCTTTCTCCACCTGCAGGAGAATACTTCTACGGATCAAGCAGATGAGATTAGGCGGGCCAGACCAGACAGTTATCTCGGCACTGCGCATCACGTTGGTGGAGACCGCAGCTGTCTGAGTCTGATCGACGCCCCTGTGGGAACCAGGTGAGCGTAACAGAATGCGAAGCCTATCTACAAATCCCCACCCGGGCGTCATGGAAACCTCAGAGACCGACCAACTAGCCCTATTGTTAGGGGAATTTAGGGCAGAAGTGCACTCTGTGCGCCAAGAAACTAATGCCCTCAGGAGAGAACTGATTGTGTCAAAGGAGCGCACTGATGATCTTGCTGGACAATTGCTGCAAAACCAAGCTGGGCAAACACCATTACCTGGACTCGGGAGGAATCCAACTCCTGTTTCATCGAGTAATCTTGTGCAAGTGGTTCTACCAGGGAGCATTCCTTTAGCTCCACCCGAACGTTTTGCTGGGGACCCGAAAAGGTTTGCCATGTTTATGAACCAATGCCGCTTGCACTTTTTATGCAGACCTGGAGCTTTTCCGAACGACCAAGCCAAAGTAGCCTTTGTACTATCATACCTTAGTGGCAGCGCAGCGGATTGGTCAATTCCACTAGTCAACCAGGATGACCCTCTTCTTCGGGATTTCCAAGGGTTTCAATTGAGCATGGAAAGACTATTTACCAGACATTCACAGGGACAGGCCCTGGATAACAAACTCTTATCCTTACGACAAGGTAACCAGGATCTACTAACCTATATCGCCACCTTCAATAGGTTGGTGGTGGAAACTGGATGGTCTGAGGTAAAACGAATTACATTATTTCATCGTGGACTTCGGGGTGAACTCAAAGATGTTTTGGCCCAAGTTGTGAACCCACCTCAGGATTGCGATGAATATATAGACTTAGTGGTCCAGTTAGACCACCGACTTCAGAATAGAAAGGCTGATCGAGCTAAGTTCGAGAATCGGGTATTGGTTAAACCCAATGTTACCCTAAAAGGAACAG
The DNA here is from genome assembly GCF_040938575.1 of Ambystoma mexicanum. Lineage (NCBI taxonomy): Eukaryota > Metazoa > Chordata > Amphibia > Caudata > Ambystomatidae > Ambystoma > Ambystoma mexicanum. The sequence goes on from NC_090932.1 coordinate 179,827,630, forward strand.
ATGCACCGGAACCGATGCAGATCGGGGGGGGTCAAGGGACCCTTAACTCAATAGGAAAGAGAAAGGAGACGGCAGATGCAATTATGTCTGTACTGTGGGGCCTCAGGACATTTTCTACGGGATTGCCCTATAAAACCATCCAAAAAAGTAGTCGGAGTTGCTGATAAAAATCAAACACAGCCTGATTCGGGAAACGACCACACCCGACAAGCGTAGAGGTCCTCTTGCCGAGTTTGAAGAAGGATACTCAGACCTCGCACTTCATCATACCAATGGTCCTTGTGGATCCAAGGCAGCCATCACGTATGCACGCAGTAAGGACATACATTGATAGCGGGGCCATAGGAAACTATGTGGACCACGAATTGGCTACTAGGATGAATCTGCCTCTCTGCAAAAAGACCACTTCGGATGTCATCACCACAGCCGATGGAACTGAAATTGCCTCTGGGCCTGTAACTCATTCCACCGCAGAGATGACATTACTGGGTCAAGATGGGCATCGAGAGACTATTGTGTTTGATTTAATCAAAGCCCCGCAGCTCCAAATAATACTGGGGATAACTTGGTTGGAAACACATAATCCTTGTATTGATTGGCGAGAGAAGAGAATAACTTTCCCAGATTGTGCACATACTTGTTACCCGGAAAAACCCTTGAACCAAGGCCTGGCCACAGTTGCTACTCCAGTTGTGCAGTTACCTCAGGAATATCAAGAATTCTAGGATGTTTTCCAAAAAGAACAGGCCAACACCTTACCATCTCACAGATCTTACGATTGTCAAATCGATCTCATACCCGGTGCACAACCCCCATGTAGTAGGATCTACGCCTTTACGGAACCCGAAAACCTTCATCTGCGACAATACTTGGACCAATACCTTGCTAATGGCTTCATTCGTCCATCCAAGTCCCCTGCATCTTCAGCTTTGTTCTTCGTGCCTAAAAAGGAAGGTGACCTCAGAACATGCATAGACTACCACGCATAAAATTCAGATCACGGTTAAGAACCGATACCTATTACCTCTGATCCCCGAATTACTAGACCAAGTAAAGGACGCTTGCATCTACACTAAATTAGATCTCTGAGGGGCATATCATCTGGTACGTGTAAAGAAAGGCGACGAATGGAAGTCTGCCTTTCGCACTAAGTACGGGTTATTCGAATACCAGGTGATGCCCTTCGGGTTGTGCAATGCACCAGCAGCCTTCCAGTATTTTATGAACGATGTCCTTCGTGAACTCATTGACGTCTGTGTTGTCGTATACATAGACGATATTCTAGTGTACTCCTCCTCAGAATCAGACCATGTGAAGCACGTTCGTGCAGTCCCATCGGCTCCGGAAGCAGGCATCCAGATACTTGCTAAAACCCAACAGCCCCAGCTGGGGGCTGTTTGGGTTCAGTCCTGGCGCCTTAGGAGCCAGGCTCATCATGGAAATCAGTCCTGGTGGCATAGGCACCAGGCTCATAGACTTTACTTACCTGATGCAGACCATGCTGCTAGTGAGTCCAAGCCAACGTGAGGCCTGGATGGGACTATTTTTCTACAGGGACTATTTTTTACTCAGGCGTGGTTCTAGGGAACTTCTTACCTGGAACTACTTTGGAGGCTATTTAAACCACGCCCCAACAACAGCACACGCTTCGCGTTATTCTGCATCCAGCAGCGTAACGCTCATCGTGCCTGCAGTCTGCATCCAGTCTTCTGCCACGCCCACCTCAAATCTGGAGCTTCTAAAGCCAAGGGGAAAGGAAAAGGACAAGATTAGAAAACAAACTATTTCGAATTCCTCACCTGATTTCGGATCCATCTCGCCTCCGGACCTGGAAAGAACATCATTTCAGTGCGCGTCGCATCTCCAGCTGCAGCGCCGCGCCATACTTACCAGTCCTCGCAGCAACTTTCGATTCGGCGCTGCCTCCATCATTTATTTGCCGAACTCCGGCACCTGAGGGACAAAAGAAAACAACAAGGTGAGCCGAGAAAACCAACAAATAAACCACTTATCATCATCGACTTACCTGATTACCACCGGAGGCATTATTCTATAACTCTCCACATCTTCATGTGCCGCACCTCCAAAGAGAGAGAAAACAACATGCTGAACACCGGCAACATTTACCGGACGGCGTCGGGTAATACAGACTCTTACCTGAGCGCCACCAACTGCCACGAGGGGTATCTTCTCACAATCTTAGCTGCAAGACAAGGAAGGAAGGGGGGAACAAGAGTGAATCATCGGACATATTGAACTCTATGAACTTGATACTTACCGACCCTTGCCAGGAACCTCAGAGTCAATACTCTCCGGAACTCTCCCATGCCTTCAAACCAGTGAAGTAACTGGCATCAACGCGCCCCTGCAATCCACGCAGGATGGAGAGCTCATCATTTAAAAACATAAGGTGAGGTTCCTAAAAGGAAAGGGGATATTGGAGGTGACAAGAAGAGAGAACGAGAACAGTGGGAGGGGGCTATCACTCATATCCACTGGTGGCTAAATCCCTTTCTCCACTTGCAGGAGAATACTTCTACAGATCAAGCAGACGAGATTAGGCGGGCCAGCCCAGACAGTCATCTCGGCACTACGCATCACGTTGGTGGAGACCGCAGATGTCCGGGTCCGATCGACGCCCCTGTGGGAACCAGGTGAGCGTAACAGTATCTCACGCTGGGGTACCGCCACCCTATTTTCCCAGGTCATTCCCATCAGATTGTTCGGGTTATTAATTGCTTTGGCCAAGAGAGAATGTGGGGAGTCAGCCAGAGGAGACTTTCACTCTGCTATGTGTTGGACCTGCGCTTCCAGGTAGCATAGGTGCATGTCCGGGTATTCTAGCCCGCTCTGTTCCTAAAACCTTGTGAGGGTATCATATGCTATTCTAGGTTGTCTCCCGGTCCAAACTAGCCAGGTCATCATGCTCCGTACACAAGTCCAGTAGTGTGTTGGGGCCCATATAGGAACGTTATTGAAAATTTATAATAGTTTAGGTAGAATTACCATTTTGGCTAAGGCTATGCGGGCGGCCTGGGATATTGGCAGCAGGATCCATGATTCCACTTTTTGTTCTAACGTATCTAGCACTTCAGGTAATTATCTCTATATAGGCCGCACACACCTGTGGAAACCCTAATGCCCAAATAGCATATCCCTTGAGGACACCATCTGAACTCATCACCCACATCGATCTGCTGCACCCCGCGTGTCAGGAGGGAGCACTTCAGATTTGGTCCAGTTAATTCTTAGTCCTGAGAGCTCCCTGAATCTAACAATCTCTTGGGTCAAGGGTGGAAGGTTCAGCCTGGCATATTTGACATATAGCAAGATTTCGTCGGCATACAATGACACAATGGAGAGGTGTGCATGCACTTGGGTCCCGCAGTGCGCATGTAGTTCACGAATATGGCAGGCCAAGGGTTCCATTGCGAGGGCAAATAGAATTGGGGAGAAGGGGCAGCCCTGGCGCGTGCCCTTGGACGGGTATATATGTTCCGAGACTACTCCGCTTGTGCACACCGCTGCCCTGGGAGCGGTGTATAGCAGTTAAACCCAGAGAATATATGTGAGGCTGAATCTACAGCGTCGGAGAACCTTGAAAAGGAAGAGCCACTCGACTGAGTCGAAGGTCTTCTCTGCTTCAAGGGCCGCGACCGGGTCCACATTATGCATTAAGGTGAATACATGTTTCAGGTTGTTCTGGGTGGACTGGCCTGGAATGAATCCAGCCTGGTCTGGCAGGATTAGTCCGGGTGTGTGCTGAAGGATACGGTCTGCTAGTATCTTGACGAGTATTTTATTGTCAGTGTTGATCAGTGACAGCAGTCTGTACGACGCCAGCTGCCGGAGGTTCTTTTCCAGGTTTTAAAAATACTGTTACTAGCGCCGACCTAGTGGATTCCGGAAGGGTGCCCCCTGAAAATGCGCTTTCATACATGCTCAGGAGATAGGGAATTAGTAGGTCTATATAGGCCGTATAGAATTCTGCAGTTAGTCCATCCAGCCCGGGGACTTTGCCATTGGGGAGGGAGAGTATGGCCTTTCGGATCTCCTCTTCGGAGATTGGGACATTTAATGCCCCCCCCCCTGTTCCTGGTCTAGCCAGCCAAGGGAAATCTCATCAAGGTATTGTCTTAGAGCATCGTGTCCCACGCTGGGTCTGGACAGGTATAGATGATTATAGTATTCTAGGAATGTATTATTGATTCCCTCGAGGTCTTTAATGGAATCCCCATTTAGGTCCTCCTGCTCCATTATGGTTGTAGGCTGGTGTTCCTGCCTAATAGCCCAGGCTAGTGTTTGGGAGCCAGATAGCTATCTGTTTTGCTTGATACTGTACAGTAATAAAAGATACTTGTATCTTTTTGACCCGTGATTGGCGTATTTCATTTTGTGGTACTAAGCCTTGATATTTCTTTGGTCTTTCAGATGGCGCCCAAATAGGGACTCGCAAGATTGATGTCACCTCGCTGAGAAGAAAACGCGGCTATCGGACCGGGATCAGAGAGTGAGAAAAAGGGGGCCCCTTTGTATGAGACGTGACACCTCGACAGTACGGCACAATCCGATCCCTGAACGGTGAGCACACGGTTCGAGAGGGCGAGGGTCCCCATATTGAGGCAGACTCTTTGCCAAAATCGACAACCAGAAGGATCCTTTGTAATCTGATCGGACCTCCTTAGACTTTGTAATCAGGTGAGCCGTGCCCCGATTCCTAAGTATCCTGATATTGGGTTGTAGATTTGCACCCGCGGGTCAAACAACGCCAGGTAACACAAGTGATCTGATATGCCTGGGAAATTGTCTGCCTGTTTCACTGGTTTATTCCGCAGAGACATCCAATCTTTGGAATATGACCAACCGGCGCCACCGGAGGGGTCACCGGCATGTGCTACTACTGTAAGTACGGTCTTGGTAGTAGTATTCAACAATATTTGGCACAGACAAACTAGACATGCTTCCGAATTTCAGTGGCCAGTTCAATGGTAGTTTTGAAGTATTTGGAGTCTATATTGTTAAAGAAAAAGGCTAGGCCTGCAGCATTTAATGTAATTAGAAATTTGAGAAAGCAATCTATGCAGCAATTTAAGAGTAAAGAGAAACACGCACGTCGACATATGTCTAACTCAGAAAAGGCATTATTGTTTGATCAACAGAAACAGTCGGAATCTGTTAGACACATGGATAGGGCTTTTCAACTTGGGGTACAGAAATATATCCATCTCAGGACTTTCATGCCCCAGACGAGCTAATCGATAAGCGTTTAAATGAGAGTAGGACTGTTGCCACTGCACCACCCCTTTATGTAACGCTTCCTATTGTTTTACCTCTTCCTGCTGTTGCACCTCCTCCCGTTGTTGCTCCTGTTCCTCCCATTGTTCCTCCTCCTCCTCCAGTTATTGCTCCTCTTCCTGTTGTTGCTCCCCCTTCTGCATCTCCGCCCTTACCGACAGTTGCTGTTCCCTTAACTCCTTCTTTACCAGCAGCGGTAGTATCTCTGCTACCTGTTGTACAAGATTTGTCTGAACTTTCTTTTCCAAGTGGTTCTGCTCCACTTGAAACAATTGAAGGGGCGGGTGCTCATTTAAAAGTAGTGACTCGTACTACAGTTTCTCAAGCTAGAAAAAAAAGAATTGTATGCATGGGCTAAGAAATATATAGAAAAAGGTGAAAAATCTGCTGTTTTAACTACAATTTCTGACCAAGGGAGTATTCCAGAACAGACTGTTTTGATAGAGGGGATGGGAATGGCTGATATTTGGAGTGATTTGACGGACATGGATGTCCCACAAGGGTTGAGGGATTTGAATGTCTTAGCTCACTCAAGGGACCCGGCAGAGAAAGTACATGAGCATGTTGAGAGGGTTTTTGAGTTCAAGAGAGAGTTAGATCGGTTATAGAATGATGATATGGATGGCGACAGAGTGGACGCTTCATTTGTGCAGAAACGATTTCTTCCTTCTTGTAAACCAATGAGTGAAGAAATGCGTATTTGCGCAAGGGGCGCGCTTAGATGGATCTCGGATCTTTCGATATCTCCCATGGAAGTACATGACACGTTTAGTCAGTATACTCCGGCTATGCAAAGGAAAGTGTTACAGGTAATGGTACCTGCAGGATGAGTGTATGAAGAAAAAGGTTTGTTGTCCCACATATTTGATGGTCATTTATAAGAGAGCATTTTCACCAGATACTGCTTTGACTGCTTTGTCACTCGATTTAGCCCTATTGCTTAAGGAATTTTTAGAATTACCTGCTTCTCAATTGCCAATGAGGGAGGTTCCTCCGACATTTAAACCTAAAGTAGAGATTCCAGCGAATGCGGCGACAGGCACAGCAGCCGCTACTATTGAAGCTCATTATGTCTCACAGTTTGTTCATGTTCCATTCTCTAGACAGAAAGTGAATACCATTGGACAGACGATTCTAGATATTAGGAAAAATCCAACAGGATTTTATAAAGAAATAGTATCTGTCTTGCATTCGTCAGTTTTCACGCTGGGTGATATAGACTTGTTGTTCCCTGTGATCCTACCTGCTGATTTATGGAAATAGATTAGAACTGTAGATGATCTGGCAGAGCTGGGTGACACATGGGTTAAATTGGTACGGATAGATGGAGAAAGGAAAGCTGGTGAGAAACCGCCACAGGTGATACTGACATTTCCAGACAGAATAGTAACAAAGTTGAAGTCTTTGGTTCTCAAGAGAAGAATAGTTTGGGGCAAGCTTACAGCGTGCATCCGCGGGAAATCTGAAGGTGCTATCGAATGTTTTAATCGGTTCGAACAAGTGTTTTCAGATTTTAGCGTTCAGGACCTTAAGCACAGAGTCAGAAAAAAGGCTGTTTGTGGACACATTTGTGTGTGGATTGTTGCCTGATATGCAATCACAAATTATGACTTCTGAAAGTGCCTGGCAAGCTAAATCACAGTCCGCGGTATTGCACATGGTGCAGTATTATGAAAATAGAGTCAATAATGAAAAAGAGAGGATAGAAAAGAAGAAGGGAGACTTGAAAACCAAAGTATTGTTACAGTAAATAGTAAGAGGAACTAGAGGTGGGAGTACACAGTTTAGAGGACAGTTTGCCCCACAGAGTAATGCGCAGATGGGTCCGGTACACATGAACAATGTGCTTATTGCAGACAAGTAGGTCATTGGCGAGCACAATGCCCGATCCTTCAGCAGAGATCGAATAACACATATGGTACAATAGGTAGACGACCCAGAGGCCGCCCTGGGATAGGGGGTCCTGGTAGAAGTCAGTTTGCTCAGAAGCAACAGTCATTTTCACAAGATAGTCAGCAGCATAGTGTTGATAATAGGAACATTTTTGATAATCCTTCGACTGTCTATCTTTCTGAGGATCTTGTATTCGATGATGTACTGTTCCGTTAGGACAGCCCAAAGCAGAGTCTGGAACCAGTACCTATTCCAGTCAATCAGAAAGGGCCCTACGTTGAGATGAAGGTGGGGAATAGGAAGCATCTATTTTTGATAGATACAGGAGCACAGAAGTGTTCTGTTGATCATTTGCGAGTTCCAGATATTCCACTGTCAGGGCAGAACGACATTTCTCTAGGGTTCTCTGGTACGCAGAACAACATTTCTCTAGGGTTCTCTGGTACGCCAGTGGTCAGGCCGGTCTCTCAGCCGGTACCAATTTCACTGGGGCCATTCACCAATTCATGTCCATTTCTTTTGATGACGAATTGTGGCGAAAATCTGTTGGGGTTGAATCTGTTTAAAGAATTGAATGCAGTAATTCACTGTTCTCCGGATGGAGTGCATTTAACGATTTCACCTCAATGAACTCCCGCTTCACAATTCTTGACTAGGCCTTTACCGACTGAATTGGATAAGGTTCTGGCATGTTTATGGGCGGTTGATGATAATGACGTTGGTATTTTGCACATTGAACCTGTTAAAATTGTCTTGAAACCAGGTGTTAAACTACCACGTATTCCACAGTATAAGATTTCAGTTGACGGTGAGCAAACTTTAAAGAGAATAGTCTCTGATTTTGTACATCGAGGAGTGATTGAGGAAATTGCAGCAAGTTTGTGCAATAGTCCGATTTTACTGGTCTATAAGACAGGGGATAATGCAATTTCTTTCCGTTTTATTATTGATTTATGTGCTATCAATAAGATTGTTGCTCCACAATTTCCAATAGTGCCTGATGTGACCACTATATTAACAATGATTCCAGCTTCAGCTACTCATTTCAGTGTGGTGGATCTAAAGAATACTTTCTTTAGCATTCCTGTACATGTTGACAGTAGATATCTGCCCGCGTTCACCCTAGGGGACGCTCGTTTACATTCACTCGTGCGCCACAAGGGTACACTGAGAGTCTAAGCATTTATAGTAGAGCTTTGAAGGAGCAGCTGGATACACTTGAGTTGCCTTCTACTTATACGTTGTTGCAGTATGTTGACGATATTCTCTTAGCTGTGGACTCAGAAGTTACTTGCAAGGAGAGCACTGTATTGCTACTTATCCATAGGCTTCATTGAAAAAGTTTCAATATTGTTGACAGGAGGTCGCCTATTTAGGCTATCTCCTGTCAAAGGAGGGGAGAAGACTGACACCTGAACGGATAAAAAGCATCTCTAGCATGTCTGTCCCAAATACACAGAAAGAGGTCAGAGCCTTGATAGGCATGGCTTCTTACTGTAGACAATGGATCCCTAACTTCTCATTAATGATAAAACCAATGTTGACATTGACAAAGAAGGGCATTTCTTTGCCTTTACCGTGGAACTTGGATTGCCAGAAAGCTTTTGATCTGCTCAAGGATACATTGTGTTCAGCACCGATTTTGGGCACACCAAATTACGACAAGGCCTTTGTTTTATATGTGCATGAATGTGATGGATTGTTACGCTCACCTGGCTTCCACAGGGGCGTCGATCTGAACTGGACAGCTGCGGTCTCCACCAATGTGACGCGTAGTGCCGAGATAACGGACTGGACTGGCCCACCTAGCTTCGTTTGCTTGGCCCGTACGAATATTCTTCTGCAAATGGAGAAAGGGAATTACCCACCCGTGGAGTTTGAGCGTAAACCACCCACCCCCGCTGTTCTCCCCACTGATCACCTTTGATGTCCCCTCTTATAGTGTCACCTGATGGTTTGGAAAGATGAGCTCTCCATCTTGCATTGAGCGCAGGGGCACGTAGATAACCAGTTGCTTCACTGGTTCGAAGGAATTGGTGAGTTCCAGAACATGAGATGTCCGGCAAGACGCCGTAAGTATATAGTTTGTAAGAGTTCCAATGTCTGACTTTCACTCTTGTTCGATTCCTTGCAGGTTGCAGCTTGACCCTAGCGAAGAGTTCCTAGTGGCAACCGGTGATATTCAGGTAAGGATTTGTATTATCCAACACAGTTCGATAAAATAATGTCAGTATGTAACCTGTTGCTTTCTCCCTTATTCAGGTGCTGAGAGAAAGTATGAAGTCTCGGGGAATAATGCCTCCGGCGGTAAAATTAGGTAAGTCTATTGTGGCGAGGAGGTTTCCCCTTGTTTGTCCCTTTGTTTCACCTTGCTGTCCTTTTGTTCCCCTTAGGGGCCGGGGTACGGCGAGGATACAGTGGAGGCTGTGCCGACCCATGAAGAGGAATAGTACCCCCGGTGGTAAAATCAGGTAAGTCTATGGGGGGTAACTAATATTGCCTCTGTTTATTCCCTTGGCTCACCTTGCTGTTCTTGTGTTCCCCTAAGGTGCCGGAGTGCGGCGGGAACATGCAGAAGGATGCGGTGGATAATGAAGATGTTGCGAAGGCCGGTGAGTTCAGCGTGGCACTGCAGCAGGCGAGGCAACGTACATAAAATAACTTCTTTCTTCCAGCTCGAAGGCGCGGTGGATCGGGAATTCAGGTAAGGATCAAAGGTATTGCTCTTGTTCTAACCTTTTGTCCTTCTTTCTCCCTTTTTCTAGGAGTCCCAGACTCGAGGCTGGCGTGGCAGAAGACTGGATGCTGACTGCAGGCACGGTGAGCGTTACGCTGCTAGATGCAGAATAACGCAAAGCGTGTGCTGCTCTTTGGGCGTGGTTTAAATAGCCTCCAAAGTAGTTCCAGGTAAGTATTGCTCCCCGACTCCACCCGAGTAGAAAATAGTCCCAAGGTAAAGTAGTCCCTTTCAAGCCTCTTTTGGCTTGGAGCTCTTGCAGCATGGTCTTCATCAGGTAAGTTTGCAACATGGTCTGCATCAGTTTTAATCTATGAGCCTGGTGCCTATGGCGCCAGGACTGACTCTCCATATGAGCCTGACGCCATAGACGCCAGGACCTCACCCAAATGGCCCCTAGCAGGGGTTGTTGGGCTTGCTTGGAATAACTTGATGCCTGCTTCCGGGCTGCTGGACTTGATCTGGATCCCCGAGGGTAGGCATCATGACAGCACTCCCCCCAAAGTCCCCTCCTAAAGGCGTTCTTCCCCATGGTTTTGGTTTGTCTGGGAAAGTTCGGTGGAATTTTTTCACCAATTGGGATGCATGAACATGGTCACTAGGTTCCCATGACCTTTCCTGTGGTCCGTAACCTTTCCAGTCGATTAAATAAAAAAGCTTTGACTTCACCAACTTGGAGTCCAGGATGTTCTTGACCTCAAATTCGGGTTCCCCGTCTATAAGGATGGGGTCTGGTGGCTTGGTTAGTCTTGTCCCTGGGTACACTGTGGTCAAAAGTGACACATGAAAAACGGGGTGAATTCGCATATTAGCATGTAAGTCCAACTGGGTTGACAATGGCCTTAATAGAGTAAGGTCCCAAATATCTGGGGTTAAAGATCTGTGTTCCCTTTAGAGGTATGTGATTTATGGCCAACCATACTTGGCCCCCTATCTGGTATTGTGGAGTATCGCTTCTATGTCGATCAGCATTTGTCTTGTATTTTTCTTTCGCTTGTTTTAAATGTGCAGTTGCTTCCTTAAAGGCTTGTGTAATCATAGCGTGCAGATGGTCCACTGCGGGCATTTCTAAGTGTTGGGGTGAGTCAAGGTCTAAGGTTCGAGGATGGTGCCCATATAAGGTATAAAAGGGGCTTTGTCCAGTTCCAGAATGTACTGAATTATTCTATGCATATTCGGCGATCCAAAGAATGTCTTTCCAATTACTCTGTCTGATGTAACATACAACGCATGTATTGTTCAAGAGTCTGGTTGGACCTCTCTGTTTGACCATCGGTTTGGGGGTGGTGACTGGTCGATAACCTCACATCTATTTGTGCCAATTGACAACATTTCTTCCAGAAATGTGAAATGAATTGACTGCCCAGGTCAGAGACCAATACGGACGGAAATCCATGTATGCAAACAATGTTTTCGAGGAATTCCTTGGCCAGGATTGAAGCTGAAGGTAATCCTTTTAAAGGAATAAAGTGGGCCATCTTGGAAAAAAGATCCACAATAACTAGAATGGTGTTAAATCCATTGCATGGAGGTAGATCCGTAATAAAGTCTAATGATAAGGTGTGCCATGGTGTAGGCGGAATGTCTAAAGGTTGTAAGAGTCCAGCTGGTTTTTTCTTCTGACTTTTGTTTTGGGCGCAAATGCCACAAGACATTACAAATGATTTAATATCCTTTCGCCAGGTGGGCCACCAGAATTGTTTCTTGATTTCAGCTTCAGTCTTTGCGATACCTGGGTGCCCCTCCATTAGGGTGTCATGATAAAGGGAAATGACTAGCTCTTGTAGTTCCTTGTGTGGCAGAAATAGCCGCCTTTGGTAATAAGGCAGGTTATTGGTGACAGAGTAGTCCGGGCCTTTGTTTACCCAGTCCTGCAGGGCTGTGGAATCAAAGAGTTGCTGGATCTTCACCTCAATGTCCTCTAGTGTCTGTAGAGTAGTCATGCCAAGAATCCTTTGTTCGGAAATTATAGGTACTGGTTCTGGGTTCACTTCTGCCTCTCCCATCCCTATTCGGGATAAGGCGTCTGCTTTACCGTTCTTGCAACCTGGTCGGTAGGTTATCACAAAATCGAACTCGGCAAAGAATAATACCAATCGGAGCTGGCGTGACGATTGGGCCTTGGCTGTCTTTAAATACTGCAGGTTCCGGTGATCGGTGATCACAGTAATGGTATGCCTGGCACTGAGAAGATAGTGCCGCCAAGCATTGAAGGCGGATTTAATGGCTAATAACTCCTTGTCGGTAACAGCATAGTTTAACTCGGGTGCCGAGAACTTTCTGGACCAAAATGCTACTGGGTGAAGCTGGCCAGTTTCAGGGTCCTTTTGGGACAGGACAGCTCTCATGGCTAAACTGGATGCATCAGTTTCCACCATGTATGGAAGTTCAGGGCGTGGGTGCTTTAGTACAGGTGCAGATGTGAATTTCGCTTTGAACTCTTGGAAGGCATTTTCAGCTTCTTCAGTCCACATAAAGTGTTTGTTTTTTCACAAGAGTGCTGTGATGGAATGTACAACATGTGGGAAATCCGGGATGAATCTGCGGTAGAAATTGGCAAAGCCGAGTGTTGTGAGGCCACCGGCCTACAAATTACGCAGCGACACGGGTGTGCATCTTTACAACTCCTTTATTAAACGGTAACTGCCGACCCCTTGACTTTCCCGCTTTCCCCTTCCCCTTGCCCCGCCCCCTTTCCCTCTGTCCCTCTCCTTTTCTTAAAGGCCCCGTGTCCCTTTTCTCTGCACAACACCCCCCCTTACTTATCATCAAAGTCCGTCTTTACATTTCTTCAATGAGCCGAGTGGGCCATCTGGCTAGCCGGTGGGGTCGCTCGGCTCGCTCTTCCCTTTCGTCCTCCTGGCCTGCCGGTAGCGGCGCCTCGGGCGGATCGGGAGGGGTCTCTGGGTCCATAGGGTCTTCTTCCTCAAGAGGCATGTCTTCATGTCCATCTTCTTGGAACATTCGTCTGAAGTATGACGCGTTGCGGGTTATTTCACCCTGGTCTCCCAGGGCGGTGATCATGGGTCCTTTCACTTCCGTCACTATCATGGACTCGGGCCGATGTCTCGAGTCCGTTTTCCGGCGTTGGGCCTGCCTGACCAGCACTGTTTCTCCTACGGGGATCAGGGGTTCCTTGGCCTTCCGCTTCCGGTCAGTCCATTCTTTGGCTTTTTGTCTTTTCTCCGCTTCTCGTTGTCGTATCTCGTCGTCCTCCTCCGGTGTGTAGTCCTCGAGTTGGGGAAGCCTGGACCTTGGTTTGTATTTGATCATAAGTTCGGCTGGGGTGTACCCAGTTGCCTCGTGGGGGGTATGCCGGTAGCTTCGTAGCATTTGTGAGATGGCTTGTGGCATCGAGGCTTGGTCTGTTGCTGCTTTTTGGCGTGTGCGCTTAATGTTCGCCATAAATCGCTCCACCATCCCGTTGGCCTGGGGCCATAGTGGTGTTATCTTCTGGTGGTGGAATCCGAGGTGCGCCGCAAATTTCCTAAACTCTTGTCCTTGGAATGGGGATCCATTGTCCGTTTTCACTACGTTGGGGATGCCCCATTCGCTAAATACTTCGTCTATTGGGCCTACCACGTGGTGGAAGGCCGTGGATTGTACGTGCTTTACCAGTGGGAATCGGGAGTACTCATCTATGGCCACCAGCAGGTGACCCCCCTCTTCAAGTGGGCCGTAGAAGTCAAGTGCTACTCGCTGCCAAGGTCCATCAGGGAGCGGAACTATGCGCAGGGGGCAGGGTGGTGAGCCAGCCGCATTTACTTGGCAAGGGTTGCAGTGTCTTAGTATGTCATCTACAATGGTGTCCATGAGGGGGAACCACACCTGGTTTCTCAGTATCATTTTTGTGTTCGCCGCACCTCGATGACCTTCGTGAGCGATCATGACTAGTGGTTTTCTAAGACTTTTGGGTGCTACCAGGCGGTTCCCTCTGAGCAGTGTGCCTTGGCTTGTTGTGGCCAGTTCGTTGTGTATTTTTTCCATTCTGGCCAAATCTCTTCTGTCTACTTCTCCCCCTCTCCTGACTCGAAGTGTTGGTTGGCCGCCTGTCGCCACTTGTTGGTGTTGGTGAGATGGACGGCCGCCTTGATGGTGGGGTCAGCTCTGCTCTTTTCCGCAAATAGTTCGGCAGTGATGGCCGGGGGAAGGGCATTGTGTGATAGGTATGCGATGTATCCATCGGCTTCTCCTTGCATTGCGGTGTCTGGTGCTTCTTCCGGGTCTCGTGATAGATAGTCTGCTGGGTTTGCGTCGCCCCCAGGCTTGTGAATGATGGTATAGTCATATTCCTGGAGGCGGATGCCCCATCGTTCGATGCGTGGAGGCATCTTTATTCTCGGGTTGCCAAATAGGGCCAGCAAGGCCAGTGGTCCGTAACAAGGGTGAACGTTTGTCCGATGACAAAATGATGAAATTTTTCGCACGCCCATACTGCCGCCAGGCTCTCCCGCTCTGCTTGTGAGTATGCTTGTTCGGTGGAGTTGAGTGCGCGGCTGGCGTATGCCACGATATGGTTTTTGGAGTTCTCTTGTGGATCCGTTTGAGCTAGGATGGCACCAAGCCCCACTGGGCTAGCATCCGCAATGATTTCTGTTTGCCATCTCGGATTGAAGTATGCCAGTTGGCGATTGGCAGCAAGCTCTTGTTTTATTGTGGCGAAGGCCTGTTGGCATTGGTCCATCCACTGGAAGGGTTGGTCTTTTTTTAGTAGCTGCCGCAGTGGGCATGTTAGTGAGGCGTATTGTGGAAGGTAGCGGGCGCAGTATCCCGCCATGCCCAGGAATGAGCGGAGTTCGGAGGCGTCCTGTGGGCTGGGCAAGTTGGTAATGGCGCAGATCTTGTCCGGGTCTGCTTTGATTCCTTGGTCCGAGAAGATGTGTCCGAAGAAGCATAGGGTGCGTGTGTTGATTTCGCATTTCTGGCTGTTAAGTGTCAGTCCGGCGTCCTGTAGAATGCGGCACACTTGGTGTAGGGCTGTGTCATGCTGATCCTGCGTGACACCAAAGATGAGGATGTCATCACTGTAATTGAATGCGTTAGGGACGGAGCAAATCAGTCTGTGGATCGTTTCCTGAAATATCTCGGCAGCGGACGAGATTCCAAAGTTAAGTCGTTTGTAACGGAACAGGCCCTCGTGGGTGGTAAATGTCGTGATGGGCCTTGATGCAGGGTCAATCACTAGCTGGTGGTACCCCTGGTTCAGATCCAATTTTGAGAATTTTGTGGCTTGGTTGAGCCTGATCAGCCTGTCCTCTATGTTTGGGCCGGGGTGCCTTTCCCGTTGGATGGCGGTATTGGGGATCCTCATGTCCACACAGAGGCGGAGACGTCCATCTGCTTTGGGGACAACTACAAGTGGGGAAACCCACGGCGTGGGTCCTGTTGCCCTTTCTATGATGTCATTGTCCAGTAGCGTCTGCAACTCATGAGATACTTTCGCCTGCAGGTGGAACCCTACTCTCCTGGGGTGCTGTGGTACTGGCTGTATCTTCGGATCGATGTGTAACTTGATGACGTTGTCCTTCAGTTTGCCCACACCTTCGAATAGGGCCGGGTAGGCTGATTTCAGGTTTTCTATGTTTGGGGCACTGTGGTGGATGGCCTGTATGAAGTGGGAGTTGGGCGGGACGCCTTGGATCACCTCCGATGCGTCGTAGTGGATGTCGATGAGGCATAGGGCTGTGGCAGTCTTGTGGCTCAGCAGGCATCTGCCGATTGCCGGGCTGTGAATGACATGTATCGCGGTCGGTGCTCTCTTGCCCCTGTGTATGAGGTCACATGTGAACTGTCCCTTTGAGGTCAGTGGCTGTGTTGCGCCCCATTGGAATATGTGGGCGTAAGATGGTTGTAGGGGAAACTTGTTTGCTAGATGCTCGTATGCCAGGTGACTCATGACATTTACGGTTGCGCCCGTGTCCACCAGGAATGGTGTGTCTATTCCTCCCAGGTGTACCGTCACTCTGGGTGCCGTGCTGTCGTCGGAGGCCTCCGAGATAAGTCGGACATATTCCCTGCTGTATCGGTCGTATTCCGCATAGGGTAGGTATTCTGTTGGGTGTTCTTCGACTGGTGGGTTTTCGTATGGGTCCCTGGTGTTATCTTCCCTTCGGGGTTCCTCTTCAGGGTACGTTTGCATGTGATATATTTGTTCTTGGTTGGCGTACGGTGCATCGGTTTGGTCCACCTGTAGGTTTTCGACCGCCCTGATGAACCCAGGATTGTTTGGTGTTCTGGGGTTGCCAGCGGGCTTGGCGTATTCTCGTTCTGAGTATGGTCTTGGGTTCAGAGGTCTCAGTGGCTCGGGCCGCGGCTCGAACTTCCTTGTGGTTGGTTGCTGGTTGTGTGGTCTATACGCTGATAGCGGGGGCGTCTTCTCCCGGCACATGCTCTGAAAGTGGTTCTCTTGTCCGCACCTCATGCACATTTGGCCAATCGCGGGGCACTGGCCTCTGTGGGGGAATTCAAACCCGCACCGGTAACATTGTCTTTCGGGTGGTGGGCGTCTTGCGTTGTTCCATTGGTCCTGTCTGTATGTGTTGTTGTGTTGGCGGCCCATTTGGTTGGTGGTGACGGCTGCGACGGAGTCTATCTTTCTCGGGTTCTCCATGTGTGCAGCTTGAGCATCCACTCTTTCATATACTCTGGCGAGTTCAGCTATTTCTTTCAGAGGGAGTGGTTTTTTCAGAAGATGTTTGCGGAATATCGATGACAGGCATCCCTCTATCACTCTCAGACGGATGGCCTCGTCGTCGTTGAAGTTGGCGAAATCACAGTACGCTATTTTCCTTTGTAGGCGCAATATGAATTGGCCGATTGTTTCTTGGGGTAGCTGGGTGCACTGATTAAAGATGTAGCGCTCGTAGTCTCTGTTCGGGACTATTATCAATCGACCGTTGATGGCTTCAATGAGTCTTTGGTATTTATTCCTTTCTGCTGCGGGGATGATCTTGATGACACTTTTTATGTCTTTCCCAACTAAGTTTGTGAACATGTCTAGTTTGTTCGGGGCATCTTGATTTCCTACTGCCCTCATGAATTCCTCAAACTCGTCCATCCATTCTTGCCACCTTTGCCCTTGGTTTTCTTGCGGTTCTAGCGAAAGGGGTTTGGGCGGCGTAGGAAGGAGACTGGATTGGTGGGAGTCACACCAGGCGTGGCAGGTGCCGTGGTGTCTACTGCTGCGCTTCCACCACTCCCTGGTTGTGACATGATCACTGAAATCGGGTGTCCCTTGGTGTGTGGCTGGCGCCGGCGTGTGCCAGTGACTCCTCGGTTTCAAGTGGCTTATTGCTGGTGCTCGCGTGTGTTTCACTTCCCTCACTCTCAGGTGGGCCGTTCCGCGCTGTCGCGCTTTTCTCTTGCTAGCGCTCGCACGTGCGTGACGTTCCTCGCTTTCAAGTGGCTCGTTAAAGCACTCGCACGTGCATGCAGTTCCTCGCTTTCAAGTGGCTCATTAAAGCATTCGTATGTGCATAAAGTTCCTCGCTTTCAAGTGGCTCGTTATACGTTGTTATGCCTTTCGCTCCCTCCCCTAGGCCTGTGGGGTCTGTTCGGTACCTGCGTGTGCGCCTGGCACCTCTCGAACTCCAGGGCGCTGCTCAGCGACCCGCTGGGCTCTTCCTCGCTTTCGGCGGTGCGCGTCTCCTTTCCTTTCCTCCACGGGCTGCAGAGCTCCTCCTCGGCTCCTGTGCAACTCCGGCTGCTCTCTGCTCTCTTCGTGCGCGTAGGCTCCTCCACACCTCGCGTTCGGTCCTCGGCGTCGGGTACTTCCGCTACTCCGAATGCCTTCTTCGGGCGCGTTGGCTCCTCCTTGCCTCGCGTTCTCTCTGCCTGGCAGTCTTCTTCGTGTGCGTGGTCCGTCTGTCTTCGACGCCAGTTGTTGTGAGGCCACCGGCCTACAAATTACGCAGCGACACAGGTGTGCATCTTTACAACTCCTTTATTAAACGGTAACTGCCGACCCCTTGACTTTCCCGCTTTCCCCTTCCCCTTGCCCCACCCCCTTTCCCTCTGTCCCTCTCCTTTTCTTAAAGGGCCCGTGTCCCTTTTCTCTGCACAACACCGAGCATGCTTTGTACTCCTTTAACTGAACTCGGTGATGGCCACATAAAAATTGCGTCCACCTTTCGTGAGTCCATTCAGACTCCTTTTGGACTCAGGATAAACCCAAGGAATTCAACTTCCGTGGCATGAAAAACACATTTTTCCAGTTTTGCATATAGTTTGTGCTGGCGCATTTTCTCAAGGACTGCTCGGACGTGCTTTACATGGTCAGATTCTGAAGAGGAGTACACTAGAATATTATCGATATATACGACAACACAAACGTCAATGAGTTCACGAAGGACATCGTTCATAAAGTATTGGAAGGCTGCTGGTGCATTGCACAACCCAAAGGGCATCACCTGGTATTCGAATAACCCATACTTAGTGCGAAAAGCAGTCTTCCGTTCGTCGCCCTCTTTCACACGTACCAGATGGTATGCCCCCCGGAGATCCAACATAGAGTATATGCAAGCGTCCTTTACTTGGTCTAGTAGTTCGGGGATCAGAGGCAATGGGTATCGGTTCTTAACAGTGATCTGGTTCAATGCGCGGTAGTCTATGCACGTCTGAGGTCACCTTCCTTTTTGGGCATGAAGAACAAAACTGAAGATGAAGGGGACTTGGATGGGCGAATGAAGCTATTAGCAAGGTACTGGTCTAGGTATTGGCGTAGGTGAAGGTTCTCAGGTTCCGTAAGGGCGTAGATCCTGCTACAAGGGGGTTGTGCACCGGGTATGAGATCGATTTGACAATTGTACGATCTGTGAGGTGGTAAGGTGTTTGCCTGTTCTTTTTGGAAGACATCCTGGAATTCTTGATATTCTGGAGGCAGTTGCACGACTGATGTGGTTACTATGGCCAGGCCTGCGTTCAGGTTTTTCTTTGGGTAACAGGTTTGTGCACAATCCGGGAAGGTTATTCTCTTCTCTCGCCAATCAATACAAGGATTAAGTGTTTCCAACCAAGGTATCCCCAGTATTATTTGGAACTGTGGGGCTTTGATTAGATCAAACACAATCGTCTCTCGATGCCCATCCTGACCCAATAGTGTCATCTCTGCGGTGGAATGAGTTACAGGCCTAGAGGCAATTTCAGTTCCATCGACTGTGGTGATGACATCTGAGGTGGTTTTTCGGCAGAGAGGTAGATTCACCCTGGAAGCCAATTCGTAGTCCACATAGTTTCCTATGGCCCCACTATCAATGTATGCCCTTACTGCGTGCATACGCGATGGCTGCCTTGGATGTACGAGGACCATTGGTATGATGAAATGCGAGGTCTGAGTATCCTTCTTCAAGCTCGGCAAGCGGACCTCTATGCTTGTCGGGCGTGGTCGTTTCCCGAGTCTGACTCCCTATGGCTTTTATCAGAAGCTCCTACCACCTTCTTGGGTGGTTTTACAGGGCAATCCCGTAGAAAATGCCCAGAAGTTCCACAATAGAGACACAATTGCATTTTCCGTCTCCTATCTCTTTCCTTCTGGGTTAAGGGTCCTTTAACCCCTCCGATTTGCATGGGTTCTGAAGCATCTGCTCCTTTGGGGTTAGCGTGGGTTTTGACCAACACCCGATTCTCAAACTGGGCTTGATCAGCCTTTCTGTTCTGAAGTCTGTGATCTAACTGGACCACTAAGTCTATATATTCAGCGCAGTCTTGAGGTGGTTTCACAACTTGAGCCAAGACATCCTTGAGTTCTCCTCGAAGCCCTCAATGAAATAACGTGATTCGTTTTACCTAGCACCATCCAGTTTCCACTATCAACCTATTAAAGGTCGCGATGTAGGATAGAAGGTCTTGGTTACCCTGTCGTAGGGACAAAAGTTCGTTATCCAGGGCCTGTCCTTGGGAGTGCCGGGCAAATAGTCTTTCCATGCACATTTGGAAGCCCTGAAAATCCCGAAGAATTGGGTCATCCTGAGTAACTAGTGGAATTGACCAATCAGCTGCACTGCCGCTGAGATATGACAATACAAAGGCTACCTTGGCTTGATCGTTTGGCGAATGCTCCAGGTCTGTATAAAAAGTGCAAGCGGCATTGGTTCATAAACACGGCGAACCTTTTGGGGTACCCGGCAAAGCAATTGGGCGGAGCTAATGGAATATTTCCTGGTAGGTTTATTTGCACAGGGTTACTCGATGACACAGGAGCTGGATTTCCCCCGGGTCCTGGTAGGGGTGCTTGTCCAGCCTGGCTTTGCAATACTTGCCTAGCAAGGTCATCAGTTCGCTCCTTTGACAAAATCAGTTCTCTCCTAAGAGCATTGGTTTCTTGACGGGAGGAATGCACTTCAGCCCTCAGTTCCCCTAGTAATTGGGCCAATTGGTCAGTTTCTGAGGTATCCATAACGACCGGGTGGGAATTTGTGCGTAGGCTTCGTGTTCTGTTATGCTCACCTGGCTCCCACAGGGGCGTCGATCTGAACTGGACAGCTGCGGTCTCCACCAATGTGACGCGTAGTGCCGAGATGAAGGACTGGACTGGCCCACCTAGCTTCGTTTGCTTGGTCCGTAGGAATATTCTTCAGCAAATGGAGAAAGGGAATTAACCACCCGTGGAGTTTGAGTGTAAATCCCCCACCCCTGCTGTTCTCCCCACTGATCACCTTTGATGTCCCCTCTTATAGTCTCACCTGATGGTTTGGAAAGATGAGCTCTCCATCCTGCATTGAGCGCAGGGGCGCGTAGATAACCAGTTGCTTCACTGGTTCGAAGGAATTGGTGAGTTCTAGAACATGAGATTTCCGGCAAGACGCCGTAAGTATGTAGTTCGTAAGAGTTCCAATGTCTGACTTTCATTCTTGTCCGATTCCTTGCAGGTTGCAGCTTGACCCTAGCGAAGAGTTCCTTGTGGCAACCAGTGATATTCAGGTAAGGATTTGTATTATCCAACACAGTTTGATAAAATAATGTCAGTATGTAACCTGTTGCTTTCTCCCTTATTCACGTGCTGAGAGAAAGTATGAAGTCTCGGGGAATAATGCCTCCGGCGGTAAAATTAGGTAAGTCTATTGTGGCGAGGAGGTTTCCCCTTGTTTGTCCCTTTGTTTCACCTTGCTGTCCTTTTGTTCCCCTTAGGGGCCGGGGTACGGCGAGGATACAGTGGAGGCTGTGCCGACACATGAAGAGGAATAGTACCCCCGGTGGTAAAATCAGGTAAGTCTATGGGGGGTAACTAATATTGCCTCTGTTTATTCCCTTGGCTCACCTTGCTGTTCTTGTCTTCCCCTAAGGTGCCGGAGTGCGGCGGGAACATGCAGAAGGATGCGGTGGATAATGAAGATGTTGCGAAGGCCGGTGAGTTCAGCGTGGCACTGCAGCAGGCGAGGCAACGTACATAAAATGACTTCTTTCTTCCAGCTCAAAGGCGCGGTGGATCGGGAATTCAGGTAAGGATCAAAGGTATTGCTCTTGTTCTAACCTTTTCTCCTTCTTTCTCCCTTTTTCTAGGAGCTCCAGACTGGAGGCGGGCATGGTAGAAGACTGGATGCTGACTGCAGGCACGGTGAGCGTTACGCTGCTGGATGCAGAATAACACGAAGCGTGTGCTGCTCTTCGGGCGTGGTTTAAATAGCGTCCAAAGTAGTTCCAGGTAAGTATTCCTCCCCGACTCCACCCGAGTAGAAAATAGTCCCAAGGTAAAGTAGTCCCTTTCAAGCCTCTTTTGGCCTGGAGCTCTTGCAGCATGGTCTGCATCAGGTAAGTTTGCAGCATGGTCTGCATCAGGTAAGTTTTAATCTATGAGCCTGGTGCCTATGGCGCCAGGGCTGACTGTCCATATGAGCCTGGCGCCATAGACGCCAGGACTGCACCCAAATGGCCCCTAGCAGGGGTTGTTGGGCTTGCTTGGAATAACTTGATGCCTGCTTCCGGGCTGCTGGACTTGATCTGGTTCCCCGGGGGTAGGCATCATGACATGGATGCGCTTTGGCTGTGTTGACGCAGGAGATTGGAGGGAAGAATAGATTGTGCGGTTATTTTTCTTCCACGGTTGACCCTGTTGCATGCGCTTTGCCGAGATGTTTGAGAGCTGTTGCTGCTGCCGCTGCATCTGTAAAGCAAAGTGAGGGTATGGTTCTGGGTCATTCCTTAACTGTGATGGTACCTCACTCTGTAGATGTTCTGTTAAACAGAACGGAAACGCAACATCTCACATCAGCACGATTAACAAGATACAAGCTGATTCTATTTGCACCGCATATCCAAATTAAGAGATGTTGTGCATTAAATCTGCCTGAACTATTGCCTCTTCTGCAAGACATTGCTTGCAGTGACAAGATGCCACATGACTGCCTCTAAACCACAGAACAAGAGACTAAAGGCAGAATTGACTTGAATGATACACTGTTAAAAGATCCACAAGGGTAGCTGTTATGTGATGGCTCCTGCTTCAAACTTCCGGATTGTACTCCACTGCTGCTTATGCCATCACTACATTAAGCACTATTGTGGAAACCAAAAGAATTCTGCATAACTCCGTGCAGGCCGCAGAGAGTATTGCATTGACTCGAGCTTGTGAACTTTCCGACGGGCTTAGAGTAAATATATTTACAGACAACCAGTATGCCTTTGGGGTGGTTCACAACTTCGGTCGATTATGGGCAGAAAGAGGTTTCTTGACCTCACATGGAACTAAGATACAGCATAGCATGGCACTTTGATAGTTAGGCTACTCTCAGCACTTGCACTTTCTACTCAGTTAGCAATAATGAAGTGTGCAGCACACCAGAAAGTAACAGATGATGTGGGGAAACCAAACACTTTTGCTGACAGGATAGCCAAACAGACTGCCACCAATTTTTGTATTCTGAAATATATATAGCAAAAGAAGTCACCAACACTTGTGTAATAGTTGTAGGAAATGATGGTATAAAAAACATTCAGGCTGATGCCACTCCAGAAGAGCTTAAGCAATGGGCTGATGGTTTAGCAAGTTTAGACGATGAAGGTTGTTGGATAGATAATGGCAAGAAAAGATGGATGCTACCCGATTCTAATAATAACAAGAATCAGGATGGGAGAACCCAGCAGCGAAATTGCAAATTAATGTATTTAGTATCAAAAACAATGAACGCATACGGCAAACTGCTTGCTTGCTCACAAGACAACAATACATGGACTAATTTTCATTTACCCATCCTGATTCTTGTTATTACTAATATTTACCCTCCTGGGCATTTCAGGACTCTGCCAGGTGCCCTCTATTATATGTTTTCCTACCCAATGCTTATGTCACCACTATGGTTACAATGGCTCATGGGCCAACTCATATATGTGCTAGAAAGATTTGTAGACTGTTAGAATTTGTCTGGGTAAATGTAAATATCTCAAAAACTGCTGAGAGTTTTGTCCAAAATTGCATGGTATGCTTACAGTATAATGTGGGGAAAGGCACATCGACACGAGGGGTAGTTTTGCCCCCCCCGCTATGCCTTTTGAAGTTATACATTTCGATTTTATTGAAATGGAGCGTTGTCAGAATTACAAATATGTTCTGGTAGTCATTTGTGCTTTCAACAAATGGGTCGAAGCTTTCCCTTTAAAAGATGCCACAGCAATAAAAATGGCGTAAACCATGCTGAATGAATATTTTTATAGGTTTGGTTTGCCAAGGGTCATTTAGCCAGACAATGGTCCACATTGTATCGATGCTGTTATCCTGCAAGTATGCATTGGGTTACAGATCAATACACGGTTCCATTCGGCTAGACATGCTCAGAGTGCCGGACTTGTAGAACACCACAACGGTATATTGAAGAACAAAATGGTGAAAATTTGCACCAGTAGCAATTTGAAATGGCCAGATGCCTTACTGATATCTCTATTGTCTATTCGGACGACCCCACAAACGAAAACTGGGCTCTCTCCCTATGAGATAATCATGGTGAGACCAGCCAATATTTGGAATGTGCCTAAACCTAAGCAGTTGAAAGATGTAGAGCATTTGCTTATTTCTGAGTACTGTGACCAGTTACCTCAAAACTTGTATTTGATTTACCAACAGGTGCGAGAAGCCCTCCCAGTAAAATATGAGGGGCCGGGTCAGCGACTCCGACCCAGCGACTGGGTACTCACAAAAGCATTTGAAAGGGCATCCTGTTTCGCACCTCGTTGGAAACGACTGTTTCAAGTCCTATTGGCCACTCAGACCGCTGTACCAGTAGAAGGAAAGCGACACTGGATCCATGCATCGCACATCAAGAAGATATCTTTCCCTCTGCCACATGACGAAGGGGAAGAGAAGGTGATTGTTCACCCTGCTACGCATCACAAATCTGTTCTAACTGACACTGACGGTGCCCCGGAAACCCTTCCTGAGCCCGTGGGGCCTTGGGAGACTGCTGCTTTGCCTTCAAGTTCTTCTTCGGATCTTTCTGCATCATTGCGCAATCTTGCTTCTGCTTCACCACTTCCACCAGGAAGCAACGACACTCTGTTCGCAGATCACACCGTCCCTGGAGTCTTGAGGTACGGTCTGCATCCGAGGCGCTAGACTTACAGCAGAAATCGGCTGTGCCCACAAGGAATCAACGTTGAGCCAGTCCCTTGTCACTCTTCCACTGGGAGGAAAAAAAGAAATAAGAGGCAGGGACCGTCAAAGCTACCTTCAAGCAAGATAGGGCGCGTGATCAGGGGCCACCGACGGATGAACTAAAAGAGTCTAATAGAGAGGCTTCTAAACGGACTCTGAGAAACAATGTCCTTCCCTAAATCTACTCGTATGGAACAAGCTATTGGTCTTGTGGCCGAGAAAGAATCTATTCATCTGAGATCATGGTCCCTGAGGACCCATTTTTTTTTATCAGAGTACTCGTTTGTTTAGTAATTGTATTTAAGCTTGGGTTTTGGTACTTGGAAGGGGTGCGTCCACTTGAGACTTTGTTACCTACTGAACTTGTTTCCACTGTGTCTCCACCTTTCGTGCATCTGCACACTCTCCCTCCTCGAGACTCCCAACACAGACAGGGTTATCACAATAACACTCTCCTACTGATAATGAATGCGACCCATGCGATTCTAAACAGAACGAACTGCTGGGTTTGTTCACATTTGCCACAACACAGGGAAAAGGGACTGGGCTGGTACATTCATCCTATTCCTTTAACTACTGCATGCTACGCCTCACTAAGGGCATTATTCGTTCGTCATTGGAATGATAATATTTCTGGGAACTTCGATGGGACTAATCTGAATGAGTTCAAGAAACGAGCCCTGACACCTTTGGGATGTTCCCTCTTTGCAAATAGGAGCAAACTCAATGTTGCATCTACTAGGCCTTCCTATAGACTCTCTAGACCTTTTCAGTCCCTAATTTCTTTCAAGATGGTTCCCGTAGGCAACCGGGATGCCATGCCTCCTTCCTATACTATTAATCATAGCCCCAACTCTGTTTACTTTTTTATACAAAGGGATGGTTCTCAGTCAATGGGTACATTCGAGGGTTGTACTAACATTACGAATCTTATCAGTGAGGACAGACCTTTGTATGTAGGAGACGCCGTTTACTTTGTGGCAATGAAGCTTATCCTTGGTTACCTAGAGTTTGGCAGGGTACTTGCTACTTGGGTATCTTGTTACCAGGGGTATATTTGGCTACCACTTATGAGGTCTCTATAGCTCGTCCAAGGCGGGACGAGAATGGTGATACTCCTTCGTAAGTTTTGGGTGATGTAGCAACATCCTTTGTGCCATTTTGGGGACAGATAATGAACTCTGAAGATATCAGAAGACTTGCAAGGGTATTGGAGAAAACCATCAATAGAACCACCAATATACTGTACAACATGACACTAGAGCAAAAGGCCATTAGATTAGTGGCCCTTCAAAATAGGATGGTGTTAGACGTCATCGTAGCTGAGCGTGGTGGGGTACATAAATTGGTGAGATCTGCGTGCTGTGTTTTCGTCCCTGACTCCTCCCCTACTATATCCAAGGCAATACAAAATCTGCATATCTCGAGTACTGACGTACATGTCCCTGAGGGAAACTGGAATCTTAGTGCTTGGTTCTGGGACTTTCTATGTTCATGGGGTTGGAAGCTCTTTTCAGTCCTAATGATAGTTCTTGGTATTCTACTGTTTTGCTGTTGTTGTATACAATGTCTTCCTGCCAAATGTTCGATGTTAGGAGGATGTTGTGCACAAACTATAGGTACGTTAGGACCAAAGGTACATACACCCAAGAAAACTGCTAATGCTTTTGTAATGAAAGATATCATTATTAAGGAACTCGTGGCGATCGATATGTCTGAAGAATGTGATTCAGGATGTACCGACATTGAGGTGTGGGGTTTTGAGTAAAGCGAATGTTTGAGTAATGCTCTTGGCTTAGGCCAATAGGAGGGTTTGTTAAACTGTATTCACATAATACCACATTGTTATGAATATTGTCCTAAGCCCATTCACGTTGCACAGAAAACCGCATCTGAAATGTTTCGATTTTCGATCAACTTTGCCGCCATTTTAAGAATCATCTGCCATTTTGATTTCAACTCCTGCTTTGTGTTCTAAAATGGTGGACTGTGCTTTCAACTTGCAGCGGAGCCGAACGACTTTTGAGTTTTGTTAATGTTTAGGCTGACCAAGAGCATACTGTTTGTTCAATGCAAAGAAACCGTGTGACTCGAATGAACTGCAATCCAAGTGTTGTCTGCGCTCACAAGCCTCATCCTCATATAAACAAGGAGACAATGTAGAACAAACTCAGATCGTGTATTTTTGCTGAACTGCATTGTAGCGATTCTTGAAACAACGTTTACTGTGGATTAGAGAACCAACGCCAACATTGAAACTTCATGGACATGCAAACTTGTTTAATCCTTTGTACAATATTGTAATATTTGACATGTGAACTGGGCACGAACCCTAGCATGCAACTTATTAGTTTGCTGAGGGGCTGGACAATGTTTTGAGAAGTGTATGAGAAGGTCCGTGTTAAGATGTCCAGCACTCTCATCCCTGCTGTGTCTGCTGGCACATACTGAGAGGTGTTGGGAGCCAGTTAGCTATATGTTTTGCTTTGATACTGTACAGTGATAAAAGATACTTGTATATTTTCAACCTGTGATTGGCGTATTCCATTTTGTGGTACTAAGCCTCGATATTTCTTTGGTCTTTCATTGCTGGCCCATCGGCTGCATTCGCTCGGGGTCAGCTGTGTCTCCTTCCAGTGCGGGGGTGCGGCTCATAGTGTGGCGCCGGCCAGGTCCTCGCTCAGAGCACGCTGCCGCACAGCTGCCCCAGTGTTATCAATGTTCTCAAGATGGTATCGATGTCAAGCTCACCGGTCTAAGGGCTCGTCCCTGGCACCTCCTCACAGCCGGCGAGTCATGGCTGCAGCTCGATGTCATGAGGTATTTCTGCGGACCAGTGTAGCGGTTCACCGTCCCTATGACTCTAGCCATGTGGCCGCCCCTCCCCCAGCGGGCTTGCGAGAGCCAGGCAGGGGCCTCCACAGGAAAATGCTCCATTCTGTCCCTGGGGTTGTCGCTGTGGGGAAATATTTGTTTTGGGCAGGCCCCAATAGTTTTACGCATATGCATCTAGGGTCCAGAGGGTGAACGAGGTCTGGGTCCATTTTTTAGCCATGCAACAGCGCACCCGGAAGGAGTGACTTGTTTAAACTGGATCATAGTGGTTCACTCATCTCTCCTTCCCCACCACATACCTTGGCGCCACATAAAAGTGCTTGAGGCCGGATTAGCAAATAACTGCCCAATCCAACCCTGTTCTTCTTATCGAGTAGTGCAGTAGAGTGTCAACCAACGACATGTTAGATTGAAATGTATACATTTTAGCACGATGTATCTAGGAGGAGTTATTAGTAGAACCAATAGTAAAAGGTTCGCTTATAGATAACTATATGAGCTATACTCTACCAACAAATCAAGTGAGAGGAAACATTTTTATGATGATTACTAACTGTGATGTCAGCTGTGATGATTTCCTTGTTCAAAACCTTGTTGTTCCTGGTGCCAGCTCTCCCAGCAGCTGTTTGTCTGAATAAAGCTGGGGTTTCTTGTGCACTTGGAGTTATTCCATTATTGTGTTTTTTTCTCTTATTGGTATATTTGGCCCTATCTTAACATTTGGAAACACTGCTGAGATACCCAGTGTCTGGCGGAGGGTCAGACTCCTCGCGCATCTCCCTTGGACTCCAGAGGCCGCCTTTAGGGAGCGGTTTGAGTGCGCATTTAAGAGGAGGTTGGCAGGAGCCCAGTTACTGTAAATTCTGCCCGGTCTTGCAGGTGGCACGCTGGCTAAAGAGGCGGGGCAGGCAGATAGGGGGGACGCAATGCCGACAGACATTGGGGATTATAGGATATGAGTATATCTGTACACGACAATATCTGCGGGGGAGGGTATAATTGTTGTTTAAGTTGAAAAAAGAATATTAAATAGAGCAAAAAAGAGATACTTCCGACAGTAGTTGGGGATAATTGCACGGTAGGACGGAAAGCACAGCCTCCTTTGGGGGGCAGTAAAAGAGATGAAAGAGGAAATACCACCCATAAAAGGAAGACAGCTGTGTAGAATAGATTCTATTTGATATTGATTGTTGTTGATATTGTTTTGGTATATAATAGGATGGTAGAGGTGTTTTTGTGTGTTGGTAGAGTACCAGTCAGAATTGCTTGGAGACAATTATGGAATAGATTGAGATTGTGTATTGTTGGTGTGAGATACGGAGGCAAATGTGTTGATATTGTTAAGAATTGCAAGGGAGGTGGGTGAGAAAAGGTAAAGAACGTTGAGAGTGTGTTGAAACAACGATTGTGGAATTGTATTGGTAAGTTGAGTTTTTTTTATTGTAATGGCAGACACCCCCATTGCTCATTTGTGTAAGTCACTTCCCCAATATAAGGAAAAGATGCTTAGATATCATGTACAATGAGTCAAAGATACGGCTGGCAAAAGTCCAGCCATGGCCTCAAGAAGGGACTCACTACCTCCCCAGTGCCAAGGACGAGATAGCTCGGCCTTGGCACTTTAGGGGTTAATGAAGGAGAAAATGTTAGAAGGCTGTGCATGGTGAAATACTGAAATCACCAAAAAAGGCCTTGGCACTGGGGGGGAAAACCCATGGCAGTTAAAAAGTTAAGCATCTGCTGCAACATATGCACACATACGTACATGCCACACACAAGGCAAATAAATTACAGAGCAGATTCAGCATACTCCATTTATTAAAAAAGAAGGTATAAGTAGAAGAGATGATGAAGGACCTGTGCAGCCCACAGCGCCTCCTCCCCCTCAACCATGCACTCCGTTCTCGACCATGCCAGGGTTATATCCGCCTGAAAGCTGCTGCAGGTTGCAGTAATCCCTGATATGTGCCCCCGGAGGTGGAAGGTAATACTGAGGAAAAGGGAACAAAAAGGTGGCACAAAAAAGCAAATTAGCAATACAAGTAGAAAACAATAAACAGCACAGTTTAGGAGCATTGCTGAAGCAAAAAAAGAGTTGAAAAGGATGAAAGGTATAAAGTGAGGGGAACAAGGAGCAGCAGTTACACTAGACATATGATTGGGAAGACAGACACTATTGTAAATAGATAGACAGAAAACTGACAGTGACAGCATGAAGGCCTTGGAAAGAGAGGATGAGCAGGAGACAAGGAGAGAAGAGTTTAAGAGAAAGGTTAATGCTAACAAAAGTAAAAGGGTGATGGAGGACAGAGAAGGAGAAGAGAGCATGAGGAAAGTCGCTGACAACGTCAGCAGAAATGTAATAGAGGAGATAGAAAGAGGAGTGTATGTGAGGGAAGGTCTTGGAGGTGTCAGCAACGAAACGCTGGAAGAGGTAGAGCGAGAGGAAGAAGAGTGGGAAGTAGAAGATGAGGAAGAGGTAGAGGAGCCAATGCAAGATCTTCAAACAAGTGTGCCCGAAACCGTAGAGTATCCACTAATAGATTTGTGGGATGATGAGCTACAATGGTGCGGGAGCCCACCACAGCCTGATCTTCTCCCAATACGTTCAGGAATGAAAACACCATGTGTGAACAGATTAAGGAATTTGCCAGGACGTTGAGCAAGCTGCATGGTGATAAGCTCAAAAGGAATGAAGAGAGCGGCTGCACCAGTACGCAAGGCAGGAATGACTCAGTTACCATTGCTCCAAAAGTGGAGGGGGCTTGCTCAATATTTACTGTGGCCTCAAACAGACAAAAATTATTTGAGAGCTAAGTTACCATCATTGAAAGCAGGAGCAGGAAAGTGGATTAATGAGCTGGAAAAAAGGACAGCAGGAATGACAGTGGCGGTAGGGGGCTGAGGAGTTTACTTGCTTCAATATTAGGAGAACAGTCAGTTGATATATGGAAAATGGCAGGTTATCCCGATGTGACGGCACAAAATAATGCCCATGATGGTTCACCATTTAACAATTGCAGTACAGACGTCTGGACAGCATTGAGGGTGCAGTACCCAGATATGTCAGACTTGAGTGCGATTATGACACCAAAATGAAGATAAAGGAGGATAAAGAAACATATATAAAAGAAATACATGAACAGTGGCTTTAGAAATAAGGGAGAGCTGGGACAAAAATATACCTGTGCTTTATCACATTTTATGCCAGGGTCTTACCAAAGAAGTGCAGAAACAGCTAAATAAAATTGTCGTGATTGAGATGAAATAATGGCCTGAGATACAGTTGAATATTGTCCATTATTGTAGAATGAAACAAGAGAAGGAGAGGAACAAGGTAGACGACAGGCAAAGAGAGGAAGCTAAATTGGTGCAAAATAAATTGTCAAAGTTAATAGTAAAGGGAGTAATGATAACGAATATTGGGGAGAAAATTAGGAGAAGGACTATCAACAGCAAGGGTGAGTGGATAATTGGAAGGAAGAGGAGAAAGTAACTATTATTCCAGGGAGAGGCAGTGCGTGCCGAGTGGAAGAGGGTATGGATTTGGAGGTGGATATGAAGGAGGTTTTAGTGGTATGGGACCATGATTGGGACGTTTTGGAGATTTTGGAGCACAGTGTTGGATGTGTGGGAAGATAGGGCAATATGAAGGGGCATGCAGGAGCAGAGGGGCAGTGAACGAAGGATGGCAGCAACCCGGCCCAAGAGGAGGGCCTGCATTTCCCCACGCAATCTTCTGCACAAACACAACAAGAGTAGGACACATTTCAATATGCACACCAGCAACCATTCCCACACCATAATGTGCAACCACAGATGCAGCCACAGATGTATCAGACACCACAGCAGAATTGCCCCAGATACAGCAGCTGCAGCAGCCACAAGTACAACAGCAATCACTGAATCCATTACAAATGCAAACACAACAGTCCGGACAGTGGGGCAGGAATGGATTGCCACAACCTCCAGCACTCAAGAAAGGGGGTGCGGAAGTGATGGGGGGATCACCTTCACAGGAACAAGGAGTAGGATTTACCCCTAATAGGACAGCCCACAGAGATACTTGCTGTATCCAGTGCTATCAGTAACTCCCGACCCGGATGAAAAACCCCAGGTGGGGGTGACAGTAGGGAATAGGACGTTTATTGGGAAGAGACTTGATGAGTAAATTAAACATGGCAATTTCATTTACTGAGGAATGGATAATATGCTCAACACCAGGCCTTCATTATGCAAATGCTTGAGACTTCATATGAGCATTCCACGGATGGAAAGCATTATGAGGGATGCCTTTAAATTCAGAATTATTCCTTTATGGGTTACAGGTGTTGCTACGATGACTTCTGTGAATACAGGATACATTGTTATGATTACCCACATAGTTTTTTTTCAGACCAGATGTACCCACGGATGTGGCAGACGGGGAGATAATAATGATACATTTAGAAGCAGCTGTGGTGCGAGAGGACAGAGTAGTGTTACACGGGACAGATGAGGAAGGTGCTAGCTGGTGCACAGCCATAGCACTGGACTCAACACAGCAGTTGAGCAACATGACAGATGATGGGCTATTCAAAGATGACAATACAGATGATCACAAAAAAATGTCAAATCTGTATTCCATATCAATTGCAAATACAGTATAGGGAAGAACCTCAGATAATACTGTTGGCTAAAAAGGTGCCATCTTTCTTGCAACAAAATTTGGCAAAAGTACCAAGTGTACTAGGGACTACCAGCCCTTATGATGTAGGTCTGCTGAAAGGAATTGGAGCAGTACAAATAAAATTGAAGGAGAAAGCAATCTTATCCCGAGTTAAACAGTATCCCATGTCAAGGGAGGTAGACAAAGGCATTTATAAAACAATTGCTGCCTTGATGCGAGAAGGTATCATTTTTCCACCTAAATCCCTATGCAATATGGCGGTGTACCCTCTGAAAATAGTAAAAGGAGGATCTTGCAGATTCATACAAGATTTATGCCCCTTAAACAATATTGTTGAGGTTGAGTTTACAGTTGTGCCCAACCTGGCTTCAATTTTGTGTAACATACCAATTACGGTACACATTTTACAGTGACCTAAAAAATGCTTTCTTTTCCATTCCATTGCACATAGACACTCAATATCTTACAGCATTTATGTATTGCAGGATCACGCCCCAACACACAATACTTCCACAGGGAAGCTGTGAGTCCCCCAGTGTTTTCAACAGAGTGCTACAGATGGACCTGGGAAATGTACTGACGCCCAATAGGATTATACAGTATGTTGATGATTTGTTAGTGTGCAGCATCACAGAGGAGAAGTGCAGGGCAAACTCAGTAACATTATTAACAGTATTGGTTGAAAAGGGATACAAGGTAGACCAAGAAAAATTGCAGTATTGCCTGAAAGAAGTGTTATATTTGGGCCAGATAATATAAAAGGAAGGGAGGAGGGTGATGCCTGACAGAGCAGAGGCAATTGCAAGAATGCCCCGTCCAGAAACAGTGAACGAATTACAGCAATTCCTGGGGCTATGTAATTATTGTTGCGTGTTAGTCTTTGACTAAAGCACCTATGTTCAGCTGCTTTTAAAAGGATAGAAGGAAGCACAGAAAGAGAAGAGCCCCATAATGTGGACAGACAAGATGATTAATATATTTGAGCAACGGAAACAAGCAATAAATATAGCCCCCGTGCTAGGAATAGCGGACTACAAGGAAGATTTTTATTTATTCTCACATTCAAATGGGTACGCGATGATGGCTGTCCTCACCCAAAAAACTTCAATGGGGTACGAATCCTTGCGATATTACAGTGGGATCTTAGATCCAGTGATAAGAGGACATTTTCCATGTGCGCAAGTTCTGGCTGCAGTAGAAATATCAACTGCAATAACAATGAGCTGTGCAGTAACATTGTATGTGGAGCATACCCTGTTTGTCGTTCTTGAAAAATCATAGTCCACACTCACTACACAGTGAGCATCTGGATACAAGGTCATACTGTCCAATCCATCAATAAAAGTTGTTAGATATCGCATTGTGAATCCTGCGAGATTGATCACTGAACCAGGCGGAGAATGGGTTCATGACTGTTCTACATATACATACATAAATGATGAGGTACCCCCAGTAAAAGAAACAAAGTTAGAAGGGGAGAGGTGGTCTTAGTTGATAGTTCATCAACGATAAATCAGAGCATAGGATTGACGCATTCAGGAGCAGCAGTGTTAAGGAGTAGGCACAATGATTTTGAGATTGTGACAAGTATCAGATTACCAGCACTTTTTTCTGTGCAGGCAGCTGAGTTAGTAGCGATGATATTAGCATTCGAAGAACACGAGGACCAGGCAGTGATGATATATTCTGACTCGGCCTATTTGGCATCTGCAGTACACTCAGGACTGTCACGATGAAGAAGGAGGGGTTTCAGTGTGTAGACGGCACACCCGTACATATTATTAGGAAGATTACTAGATGTACTGGCGTTTCCCAAGGCAGCCGCCGTGGTGAAGTGCACAGTTTATACTAAGGGCACAGACTTAATTTCCAATGGTAATGAAGCCACAGACACAGAAGCAAAAAGTGCAGCATATTTCCCACAAATAGCAGAGATAACAATTGCCCCACACAAAATAATGCTCAACATCATGATAAAGGAAGGCTGTAATGCATTACCATTGACACAATTAGTGGTACTGAAGGGACGCTCACCACAGCCGAAACAAGATCTGTGGATAAAGCAGGGATGTTCATTATCCCGCAGTGACCTGGTGTAGCAACGGAATAGCACTGGGAAACCTGTAATGCCTCTAGAGTTGCTTGTAGTAACATCACAATAGTTGCACTACACAGCACACACCACAAAGTAATATGTGACAGCAGACTTTCAGAGGAGTGGTTCATCCCAAACCTGCATGAGCATGTTGTTAATTTTATTGTTAACCTTGCCATGTGCCAGCAATATACTGCTGGTCATATCCTGAGAATGGTGAGAGGAGCAATACCCCACCCTACAGGCCCATTTACACATCGACTTGTTGATATGCTCCAAAGTTGTAATGTATACCAATACATGATTGTGGTGGTATGTCCCTTTTCACGATGGATAGAAGCAGGACCATGTACCCACGCAGACGCCAAGTTGGTTGCTAAATTCCTTGTACATGAGGCGTTTCCCCAACGGGGAGTGTGCAAAGTGCTACGGTCAGATAATGGACCACACTTTGTAAATTAGTTATTTTCAGAAATGACATCCCTGCTTGGCATCAAGCACAAGCTTTGTTCTGCTTATCATCCCACAATGCCAACGGCATTGTGGAAAGTCTAAACTACCTGTTGAAGGTACGCATTGCAAAACTGAAAGGTACCCTAAGCAAAAATGTGCTGCACGCCCTTCCCCTGGCTCTTTTTGCCTTACTCAATCATCCAGGCCCAGAACACCACCTCACGCCCCATGAAATAGTGATGGGCAGAAGGATGCACGTCCCCATTGCTCCTCAATTGGATGCAGATAATTCTGCGACTGTACTAGAAGATGAGATGCATGATTTTTTTACTGCCATGACTAAATGTTCAAAATTAATATCTCGACAGATAAAGGCGCGGCAGGGGGGCCAAGAATCAACCAGCGACAACAGGGAAGGAATTGTAGATGTGAATGATGTTATAACCCATCCAACATTTCCCAGGTGATTTAATATATGTGCAGAACTTCATACGCAAGTGGCACAAGCCACGGTTGAAGGGCCCATATACTGTCCATTATATAACACCCACTGCAGTAAAAGTGCACAGAAAGAAAGCGTGGGTGCATATAGGTGATGTGAAAAGATTTGTTGACACAACCCCCTATAGGACAAAGAGGGGCCACAAGAAAAAGAAGAAGAGGTGACCAGACCCCAGACAACAGCAAGAGTGATAGCTGACCAGCACCGTGAGACATGACGTCACACCATCGAACAATGCACTTTAAAAGAGCTAAAGAGACTGTGGGCCTCATCACGAGTTGGGCGGTATCCCTGGCTGTAATACCTCCGACTATAATAGCCATAGCACCCACCAGTCCAGCAGTATTACTGCCGGATCACGGGTTGGGTGTTAACAATAAAATCCCAATTCCCCATTGGATCCATTGGATCCAATGGGGCATTTTCGGCGCTAATATTGCAGGCTAATACAGGCGGCTGTAATACTGCCAAAAACAGGGATTTTCACCTCCAGATAAAAGCTGGAGGTAAAACAGCCCATTTACCGCCCAACTCGTTATAGGGCCAGCCCTTAAATGCAGTGGTAATATCGTAACTGCCACATTTAAGGGCTACAGCCCAACTCGTGAAGAGGCACTGTGTCTTTAATATCCCAAAATGAGCGGGTGAGGAGATTTTTGGAGAAAATAGACTCTGTCAGCATCATGATTGATGTTTTTTACTTTTCATTTTGTTTTGGTTTGCCTACACCATGGCAGGGACATTTGTTAGTTATAATAGTATTAATGTAGCTGTTAACATGAGCGAAGGAATGACATGAGTCAGGAGAGATACGAGTAATGATGAATATCCCCTGAGACAGCACTTTGAAGGCAATACTAAAAAAAACTGGCAACCCATGGTACAGGCACATGTCTAAGGTGGGAAGGGAGAAATCAGAGGAAAACTGTTTAGTATGCTCACTCCTTCTGTACGCCTTGAGTGTCTCCAGATTGTGTGTAGCTGAGGAAATACCAGTAAACAGGGCTCATTGCTTAACTCACATAGCATTATGAAAAACAAGGGGACAATTCCTAGGAAGTTCGGCTTCCATAAAATGGGTGACAAAAGCGGAATCACTTCATGCAGATCATTTTGTCAAAGAAAAAACAATAGTGAACAAAGTGATGAAATATATACTATTGGGGCCACAAAGGGGTGAAGTAACAATAAGTGACCATCCATTGTTTAAATGTACTGGCAATAAAGGAAAAAAGATGCCCTTTTCCTGGGACACACCACAGTTCCAAACAACAGGAGAGGTTTTTACCCTTCGGGTTTGGGTAGATGGGATAATGGGATGTAGAGCAGAAGCTCTTATAGGGTTATCGTGGGACCTGTAGAAAATGCTAATAAGCTATGCCCAGAAGAATAGAAACAACATGCCAGACTGTTAACATGGGTGGAAGATGTGGAAGGGATAGTGCACATAACAAGGATAGAAACGGCATTGCTGTGTTTCAGAAACAATGTCACAGTGCAGGTAGGGCACAATGTAGGATGCAGACACATCATGGATATGCCAGGCATGAAAGTAGGCAGTGCAGTACTAATGGACCACTATTGGGCATGTGGTTTCCAGGCTTATATGCAGTTAGGCCAAATAGGGGTGGCACATGCGCACTACCAGTGTTATTTTTTTTGTATTTTTTATTGGTGATTTGAAAAAACATTTACACCACAAACAAACATAGATAATCCCGATATTCTATAAACTGGTTGTAAAATCCCTATTACATAATGAGATTTACAAAATACTGATTCATACGATCCCATTTTTAACTATTTAAAAGCACCTCACACAGTTTAAAAAACAAATTCATAAATAGAGTGAGGAAACCATCTCATATAAACTATTCATAATGACATTATATTAAGATGTTTTAAAATATGTCTTTTCCAATAATAACCATAAATGATAAACAGCAGCATTCGTAAATAATACTTCTCACGAAAAAAATCATGGACCAAAATGTCTCACTTTGAATATTATCTATTTTATGTATTATGCGGCTCCGATATTCGACCTTCAGGGCCTCGCAGGCTGTAAAAAGGTGCCTGCAATTTTCCACTTCAACTTTGCAACATCTGCAGATTCTCTTATCAAGCGGAGTTCTTTCCCATGCTCCTTACCTAACAAAGATGGGTAACTGATATTTCGTGTTAAACCAATATATTTAAACAGACAGTTTATAGGAACTCCTTGTTGCATATAAAAGGTACATTTTTCACATCATTTACTGATGTTATTGCTGCGATCCCATATTGCTGCTTTAATTTTTACTTCTTTAGAGGAAATACCCAGATGTATTGGATAACTTAAATCAAGGTCTAGTGCCACAAAGAACTGCTTTACATCAATTATCCAGTCTGTGTACATTTCTTTTCCTATATCACTGTCCATTATATTTTTAAAGTTCAATAGGAGAGATGAAGAATCTTAATTTGCCTACTATAAGCCACAAGACATCTTCCATTTTGGAAAAAGGCATACCAGTCTTAATTCCAAACAAATGACTTCATGTGGGGTCAATCTAGTGATACCTATGGCATTACGCCACCATTTACCCTCTAAAATATTAAGCCAATTTGCCTCTTTACTTTCTAAAATCTTTAGGCCATACAGCACACGTGGAACAATGCTCACTTTATGACCATACTTTTTGTTTACTTAAATGTATTCCTAACTTATTTTTTATGGCAAATTGATGAAGTGCGGTTATACTGTGCTGTATGCCAAGTTGTGTACGGTCCAGCAATTGCGTATTATCTACATATGAAAGCCAGCTCACTAATTACTGGGCAGGTTTAGCAGGAAAAATGTGTGACAACCTTGTAAGGTTTTGTCTAGGTCTGACACATAAATATTATGCAATGTTGGAGCAAGGACACATCCTTGCTTTAAACCCGTGTTAGTTTAAATCGTTTTGGTCAACAAACCTTCCGGGTTCAAGCGCAAACAAGAAGAAGTATGAAATATCCCAAGTAAGGTGGATGGGGGGGGTGAAACCAGAGATTTATTGATTGACAAACCCCAGAACCCTGCAGGTCTCACCCCAAGCTAACAACTGTCTGGAATGTGGAACATTGGACGTAGATAAACAGTTCAAGGTTCCATTACAACACTTCTTCCTCTCATATGGGAACAAACACAACTAAAAGAGAACAACTACATCATATAATGAGACATGCTCTACTAACCAATGGACACACAACAAACACATACCACCCAGCACACACACACACAACAAACAGAACACATAAACACATAAACCACACACACACACACACACACACACCACTCTCTCCAACCCCTACCACACTGGGCAACCCATCAACCAACCGCAACTCCACTCTCAGAACACCTCATTACATAGTCCTTGAACTTGATGGGAGGCAGCCTAATTCTTGCAGGACGATCACAAATCACTTCCGTCCCCCTAACAACATCATCTCCCTCACCACCATGTATCCTTCCTTTGCCTGTAGAAGGAACACCTTCCGCTATATCTGGAACAACAGGGCCACCCTCAGCTTCGTCTCCCTGATCACCTTGCACCAGCAGAATAGACTTCAGCTGCACAAAGGGAACGGAATCCAGAACGTTCCCCTCTGCCGATCCTACGTCACCACCAAGGCAACCACCATATGTCCTTCCTTCACCCGTACAAGGAACATCAAAAGAAACATTGCCAATACCAAAATGAATCATAGGGCGGGCATCAACCCCCCCTTTTCAGCACCGTCCCAACCCAGGACAGTGGGCCTCATTACGACCCTGGCGGAAGACCATGGTGCTATTATCACCATGGTCCATGCCGGTAAGTTACCGACTCCGCCATGGAGAAAGGGGGAATTACCACCCCATTACAAGGTTGGCGGGGCGGTAATTCCCCCTTCCTCCATGGCCCTTCTCCATTCCCATTTTTGCCCCATAGGGCTCAATGGGAATGGGGAAGGCACTAAGTACGGTGCCGCAAATTGTGGCACCGTAATTAGCACCAAGGTCCCTTTGCAGGTCCCTACTTTAACGGCTGGTCTACACCAACTGTTAAGGTTGGGTCCCTCAAAGGGACCTCGTAATTAGGCGCTAATAGGTTAATGGCGCTGCAGCCTTTTACGGCGCCATTAACCCATTAGCGCCTGGGTCGTAATGAGGCCCAGTATCTCCCTTGTGGGCAACATAGAGCTTGCCCTGTACAGTGTGCCCCATGAACTCAATCCTGGCCCAGTCGTATCCCAGCACCTTTATTGGTACACGACCGTATGCATACAGATTTATGTCAGTCGGGATCAGGGAAGACACGTCCTTACCATAACTCTTGACATATAGTTCTGGGGACATCATAGTGTACGGAGACCCTGGGCCTCATTACAACCCAGGCGGTAAGTTCCCTACTTTACCACCATGGTGTAAACTCCGTTTACACCATGGTGGATGGCGGATTTACCGCCCCATTCCAAGGTGAGTGGGGCGGTAAATCCCCATTCCCCATTTACCCTTCCCCATTCCCATTTTTGCCCCATAGGGCATAATGGGAGTGGGGAAGCGCTAATTACGGCACCGTAAATTATGGTGCCGTAATTAGCACCAAGGCGGGTTAGCGCCTTGCATTTTAACGCCTGCTAAAAGCAGGCGTTAAAATGGTAATCAGGCGTTAAGGGTTAACGGCGTCGGCGCCGTTAAACCCTTAATGCCTGGGTTGTAATGAGGCCCCCTGAATCTATAAACATTTGCAACTGCACACCATTGACTCTCGTGGTGAACGTTCCTTTGTTGTCCCTGGTGTACAGGTTCTCTCCTCTGCCATTTTCTCCTGTTTTGGGCCTTCCCTTGCTTTCTCCAATGCCTTTCTTGGTCATTACCGCATGTACTGTCTCACTCCTTTCAGTTACTTCCTGCATGCTTATTCGCTACTCTTCGATAGCTCTAGCTATTTCAATGATCTTCTCAAGTGGGGGATCCTTCTCAATCCACAACCTCTCCCTCACTTTTGCATTACTGGTCTTCATCATCACTTGGTCCCTTATGTACTCCTCCAACACACCTGTGAACTTGCAGGTGGAGATGAGTGCCGCAAAGGCTGTTACATATACGTCTATGCCTTCTCCCACACCTTTCTAGTACCACATTTGGTCTCTTACTAAAACGCTCTTTGAGTTTCTTGCGCGCGGTCTAATATGCAATCACTGCACTGTCTCCATCTCCGGTAACTGGAACGCGTACATCCTTACCTGGAAGGTGTCTTAATACGCATAGGCACTGTGTTCCCAAACAGTTCAGCAGTGCCGCCTCCTTTTCGTCATCATCGTACCTAGCACCTCCTGCTACCCTCAAATAAACTTTAAAAGTGTCTATCCAGAGGTCCCATGGTATGGGAGGTTCCCCTGGGTTGGGTAAAAATGCCGGCGGGGCTGGGCATTGCTTTGCTGCATTCTTGGCATGAGGTGCTCCCTTTAGCTTGCCTTAGCTTTGGGATGGTCTGCTGTTGGGCACGACTTCGCCTGAAATGCTTGACTAGCGAAGCGTGAAGTGGCTACTTTATTAATTCCAAAATGTGCTGTTGCTGTATTTTATTCTGCACCTCTTAAAGAGTTCTGTATAGTTCTGTTGGTGCACCCTGTTGGCAGTTCCTATAATCAGCGCACTGTCCTTTTTGTAGATTGCTGAAAACCTTGTTAGCCACTTGATAATTCACCCTGTTGGCAATTCCTTAAACCCGCAAGGGATTGTGGTCTGTCCACTTTCCTTTTTGCGATGTTCCGATATCTTGCTGGCGAACACTGACCCACTCAGCGGGTTGGCCCGGGCGCTCCGATGGTGAAATGCTTGTTGGTTGCTTGCCAACTGCCGTGCGTGCGCACGCACAACAGGCCTTTCCTCTGGGCCCACGAGGCAATTGGCGCTTGTTGAGAGCCTTCCTCCTAGTTAGTCCTCCTAGTTACCCCACCTTGGGCTTATGAATGCAGAGCGGGGCTGTGCAGGGCTCCTCCTGCCTGTGACCAATGGAATTCTCCCTCGCTGTTCCCTGCACGTTGCCCTTACTTTGCGTCTCTGCACCTGGAAGAGGGTTTCACCACGCTCACCCATCTTTTTCTTCTGTGTGTGTGTGGCGGGGATCTCTTGTCACCTCCCTCCTCACACTCGCCGGATCGGCAGAACGCAGGCTCACCAGACGTCTCACGCTGCTAGGCAAACTCGTTTAGCCGCTGTAGGTCGCCTTCCTGATGAAATGGCGTTCCTTTCTCCTGCTGGTGTTTGTCGCTGCCGTCCCCGTTGCCAGTGAAATAACCCAAGTAAGGTGGACGGTGGTTAAACCAGAGATTTATTGATTGACATACCCCAGCGCTTTGCAGGTCTCACCCCCAGCCAACAACTGTCTGGAATGTGGAACCTTGGACGTAGATAAACAGTTCAAGGTTCCATTACAACAAAGTATCACTGTAAAGTTCTTGTGTTATCCAGTCCCCAACTCTCCATTTTATCCCATAATATATTTCTATCTGTAGTGTTGAAGGCACTAGCAAAGTCTACAAAACAGATGGACAAAGGTTCATTTTTAATTCGCAGTGACTGTCAAACCAGTTAAAGACTGCAAAGATTAGTAATTGCATTTACTCCTTTGCGAAATCATGTTTGCTGTTTTATAATAATTGTACTGCTCATAAGCCAGGAGTTCAGTTGATCAAGGAGCAAATACAAGAAAATCTTTGAAATCGAATCTACAATAGCTAGTAATCGATAGTTTCCAGGGATGTTCCTAGCTCCTTTTTTAAAGATTGGAATTAAAATGAACGATTTCCAAGAAGTCGGGACAACGCCCTTGCAAACAATTTGGAGAAATAACCTTTGGCAAATCAAAGGGAAGACATTCCTGTATACTCAGATCATTTCAAGCCCCACTTATCAGACCCCCAAATGTCCTACTCATACAGCATTTACTTGCTGGGTGTAGAACAATCCCATACCCAAGTGTCCTGTAATAAAAGAGATCTGCCCTCAATAAATACAATTGACCTTGAGGAGAAAAAAAAGAACTATGTACTTCCGTGTTCAATGTTACAAAAGTAAAAGGAGTTGTTCGGAAATCAGAAAATCAGGCGACATTGTTAAAAGGTGATAATGTTTATTTATTTATTGAGCTTTTGTAAGGCACTCTATACAACAGAATTGTGTTACAATGCGCTACAAGGCTAAATCGGATAGGAACAGAGGAAATAAAAACAACGTCAAAAAAAGTAATTTACAGTTGCAAAAATGTTGATAATCAGCAGGCGATTGTCCAAGGAGCTTGCAGATAAAAGTAAACTCTTCAGTTGTTTAAATTTAATTTCCTGACTTTGGGCAGCAATCTCAGCGGCTGTAGAAAGAACAATACATTTATTTGTACAAATAACTTTTCTTAGTGAGCAATGCTCGTCAGAGGATGAATGATTTCCAACAATATTCTTCTTCTTTGTGGGAACCTCTGGTATAGTTACTTGCTCAGGCCGCCAGAACCCACATGTTACCACCACCACGGGGGCTTCAATGTAAGGAATGCATAGTATCAAACAGTAAGACAGACACAAGTGATCAAAGTTCAAGTGTGTCTATTGAACTTCAATGGGTTTGAAAAACGCCTGGCTAATCCCAAAACTAAAGATGAGAGCAAGCTACGATCATTAAATAGTAATAAAGCATTCCGAGTAGAGCCTTGACAAAATAAAAGGGCCTATACTAATAAACCTATTGCCAATCCTTACAGCTAAATACAAATAGAGCGGGAAACTATGTTATAAAAAGAAAAGTGTTCAAGAAATGATATGTCAGGATATCTGAGCCGTTTCACCCTTCCCAATGCTTTCAGCACAGGACAAGGTGACACACTCGAGCTTAGCACACTCTTTGGTTTCTTTAGCACAAGGATGCAGTTCAAAACCTTAGCACCAGGGCCTTCTGTGCCAAAGTCTCTTTGCCATTCAAAGTCTCTTATTTCAGATGGCCTTATGTGACAAACAAACATTAAAGTTCCTTTCTTCTTAGGATTTCACAGGTACACAATTTCTTAGGTTTTTCACAATTCATCTCGGGTCCCCCTCCGCCAGGGTCAGACCCACTTTAACACAATGTTTTCAGGATTTTTACGTATCCCATTTCTCAGGTGGTTCACTGTTCACACTGGGTCCCCCTCCGCTGGGCTCAGACCCACCTTAACACAAAACCTTCAATTAGTCTTCCTCTGCCGGGTCCGGAGCAATTTGTCTACTTTCCAGACTTTCTTTACTTCATCAAAATCGAACACTTTGTGCGCAGGATTTTGATTGACCTGTCTCAGGACCACTTCGATTCACAATTCTTTGTAGACCAATAACTCTTTTAACTTTCTCTTCTGTCACTTCTGAGCTTGATACCTTCAATTGAGCACCCACGATGTGCCGGACCACGCTGTCAAAGGTATCGTATCTTGGTTTCAAAGTTCAATCACTCATCAGCAGTTCAACTTTACTTGCGTCTTTCTTGCATCTTTTATCACACGCGTTTTAACAATGTTTGTTCCTGTGCTCGCCATACACAAACCAGTCTTGTATCAGTCTCCCCAACTCACTGGCTATGTTGTGCTGTATTTTGTCCCTCATTCAGTTGCCATGTTGAAACTGCTGTTTTCTCGTGTGTTTTGCTTCACCCAGAGTGTGCTCTCGTGCTCCACCTTTTATCCATGTAGGGAAGCTTCATGGGAGTCAGGTGTGTGTGATGGTCAGTGACTGCCTGACTTCGCCTGACCATTGCATTATAACACGTCAAGTATACTGCTCGGGTGTTCGTCTGGTCAGGTGATCCTCTTGCACTGGTCCACCCCCAGGAACTGGATCCAAAGGCGATGGCCATGTCCTGGCCACCGGGATGACAGATCCCCAGGGACTAGTGGGTTCTGGTTTCTCACATCAAGGACTCTTAACAAATAGTTAAAGGCAGATTACTAAAAGTTTCCCAACCCAAAAACTCTCTCTTTGGCTTCACCCTATTTCCTGTAGGTATCAATACAAATGTAGCTTTATTCTGTAGTCACCTGTGTTTCTGAAGAGGTTGGGGCATTTTCTTCGTAACCAATCACTGATGAATGCAGCAACCCTTCTACCACAAATATACTGGTTTCCAGCTCTTTACTGTTATCATGCAGCATTTGTTCCTTGGCCAGGACAAAATCTACCAGTCTGATTAGACCATACTTAATAACTCTTTGCTCCTTGTAGATATTATTGAAAAGGTTAAAGAGTGCTTTCAGAATGGTCAACTATTCCTGCAACTCACCTTCCTCGAACCAAGAATGAGATGATCCAGAGTCAAATGTATTTACTAGTCTAAAGGAAGATGTATAAGTATTATCTGCAATTTGAACTAAATCAGGAGTGTCCGACAAATTTGGTGATTTGGGACCGCCAA
Organism: Ambystoma mexicanum; assembly: GCF_040938575.1. Lineage (NCBI taxonomy): Eukaryota > Metazoa > Chordata > Amphibia > Caudata > Ambystomatidae > Ambystoma > Ambystoma mexicanum. Next base: position 179,872,129 of record NC_090932.1, read on the forward strand.
TAATATTTAAAGAAGGATCAAACCCTAGAATGGGTAAACTAGGTGGCGCTTGGCCAATGATTCTCTTTGTGAGCTTAAACATAAGTTCAACAAGGAGTTGTTATCATGGGCGGAAGAGCAGATACATCAGCTGAAGTCGTGGGACTCTCTTAGCATTCATTATACTCCATCACATGGACATCATTATTACTTTCAGTGCCACTTGATTGAAGTGGTTTAAAAATGGCTGTTCTTTTTCCTTGGTCCTTATTTTCTTTGGAAGCTGTGGCAACCGGGCAAGGTCAAGTAAAGCAATAAAATTCCTTTTTTCTGTACATTTTCCACCTCGTTTTTCTCTATTACTCATATAGGGCTGCTTTCCATACCCAGTGCTACAGAGTTCATATCACTTTTGGTTTGCAGGCATAACTTTGTCTCTGCTTGCCAAACTGCAAAACTGCACTGAAATGCCCTTGGATGAGCGTGTAATGCGCGCTGGTCCCCGCTTTTGTAGAGCTTGTTGCAAAGAAGGCAGGACCGATTCAGAAAGGTAAATTCAATTAATGTTCTCCGACAAAAGATAACGTCACTGGCCACTGCAAAATTGCACTTGAAGTGCAATTGGATGCACACAGGTCCCCGCTTTTGTAGAACTTGCTGCAAAGAATGCGGGACCAGTTCAAAAAGGCAAATTCAATTAATGTTGTCTGACAAAGGGTAACACCACTGCAAACCTGCACTTGTAGTGCATTTAGATGCGTGCACGTGATGTACACAGGTCCCCACTTTTGTAGAGCTTGCTGTAAAGAAGGCAGGACCAATTCGTAAAGAAGGCGGGACCAATTCAAAAAGGCAAATTCAATTAATGTTCTCCGAGAAAGGATAAGGCCACCAGCCACCAAAGAACTGCACTTGAGGTGCACTTGGATGCAGTGCAGTGTTATGTGCACTAGCACTGGCGGTGCCTCAAAGTGATGTGGTGCAAATAGGAGATTACCCTATGATGAAAAGTAACAAGAAAGTGAAGGGATATGAAACACTACAATGCATGAAAAGGGAACATTAATTTTTCAAGATGTCTAACGATGCAATGGACGCTGTCCCACCTGAACACAGGCTGTTTAGCAAGGCAGCAATGTTCTTTACATCCTATCGCACCCCTGGCCTGCAAGCGGAAGTTAATGCCAAATGGTTGCAGATAACTCACCATAAATGCCACCAAGAAATGGCCCAATGCAATTAAGGAAGAGTTTACAGCTATCACACTGATATCTCTCCAAAATACTTATGTCCTTTATCTCCTCACTGCCAAGTAGGGTGGCGTTTTTTTTTTTTTTTTTTTTTTATTTGTATGTGTTCATTTAGAACTTTACAAAAGAAAAGAAAGGAAGAGGCGAGAAAGTGACTTGCACAGGGGTAGCCCAGAAAGAGTCCAATGGTTTCACGGAGGATGGGGCCGTTTGCACTCTATCCTCTGCATGGTGAGTTGCAGTATTTTGATTGAAGCCAGTAACCAGCAGTTTCGGTCCCCACCTATCAGTCTATTCCAGCAGGTGACTTCGTCCCACCCGTATTCTTCTGGGCTAAAGTGCTTTATGTAGGCTGATCTTAAGACTAAGGTTTCTGGGCATGAGGTCAGTAGGTGCCTGATGGATTCCGTTTCGACGTTGCACAGACGGCATATGTTAGAGTCAGAGAGGCCTCGAATATTCAGGATCTCGTTTGTTTCCAGCAGATTTAGCCGGATTCTTAACATGTAGTTTCTTGCTCTCCTATTTGGGAATTTTCGGAGGTATTGCATCGGCTCGTTTAATTTGGAGAGCGAGGGGGGAAGATGGAGAAGGAGTTTGTTTTTGATGACTAGGTCTTGGGTCTGGATCCAGTCTAGTTCTTTGAGTTTCTTATAAACTCTCAGAGGGTTTGTAATGAGGTCAGCTTCCGTGCACGTCACTGATTCTAAGATGGACGTAATTTTGTTTTTCCAGGTTTTTAGCATTTTAACTTTGCCGCTTTTCTAGTTCTTTGTTCAATAGGCCAAAGATATGCTCGGTGTCGGCCGTAATGCATTTCCTGAATAACCTAAGTGAGTTTAGGTTTACTATTGCTATTAGTGACAATAGGCTTAGTTCCTGGCGGATTGCAGCAATAGATGTAGACTTTGGAAGACTCAGGACTGATTTCCAGAACTTGCTCTCCAGTTTTTGCCAAGTTCTTTCTGGAATTGTTGGCATGGCCTCAGCTCCATAGGTAATTGAAGGAACGACTTTTTTCTTATAAAAGTCTATTACAGGAATACACGAGAATTTACCAAATTTTGTATCGATTGCCTTTGCTTGTGAGGCTAGTTTCCCCAACTTTATTTCCAAAGCAAACTGCATAGATATTTCGTTTTTTGAGGAGTCGATCTGGACGCCTAGGTATTTATAGTCGGGGACCGACTCGATCTCTTTACCCTCTAAATACCATTTGAATTTTTCAGAGGATTTATTTTTCTTCCGTCCTCCTTCCAGAATCATTATTTTTGTTCTTTCTTGGTTTATTTTTAAGTTGTTTTCGGCTGTGTAGCTCAGGAGATTTGTTAGTTGTCTCTGGAGACCGATCTGGGTCTGATCCAGGAGGATTAGATCGTCAGCATACAAAAGGTAGCTTATTTTTGAGGATGCGAGAGACGGCGGAAACGTATGCTCCAGATCTACTGAGTCGCCGTAATCTCCGAGGTATGCAAGAAACAAGGCAGGTGCTAGCGGGCATCCCTGTTTTACCCCTCGCCCGGTCTGGATTTCGTCTGACAGATCACCTCTTTGGGAAAGTCGAACCCTGAGGGAAGTATCCGTGTGGAGAGCTTTGATTGGTTGGAGTATTTCTTGTGGGCAACTCCATCTCTCCAGTTTTTCCCATAAGCGGTGTCTGTCGACGAGGTCGAGCGCCTGCGTTAGATCGATGAAGGCGATGAAAATTCGTGATTTTTTTCCCAGACTTCGCTTTTTAGGGTGCTGATCGCTAAGATGTTCGCCATCGTGCCCGTATTTTTCTTGAAGCCCGATTGGTAGTTGTCATTACATGGGGCTGTTTCAGCCCAGGATTGAAGACGGTTCAAGAGTAAGCTTCCAAAGACTTTGCCGATGCAATCCAACAGCGCGATAGGGCGATAGTTTCGGGGGTCGGTGATGTCCCCCTTTTTATAAATGGGGACAATGATAGCTTTTGTCCAGGACGGCGGCAGAGATTGCTGCTCAGAACATTTCTGAAAGATGGAGGCTAACAGTGTTGCCCATTCCTGGCAGTTGTTTTTCAGATCGATGTTTGAGATCCCATCTGGGCCCGCAGCTCCGGAGATCTTCAGTTTTTTTATATGATTGCTAATTTCTTGTCGGTCATTCAGTTGGATCCAGGCTGGCTTCTGGGCTGTGGGGTCCCGACGGATGATTTGAGCTGGGGCTCGGAAGACCGAGGAGAAATGCGTGATCCATTTGTGCTCCGGCATGGCGTTGATTGTGGAGTTGTTCGTTGAAGGCACTGTGGATTTCAACAAAGACCAAAATTCTTTGGCTTTGTTACCATTGATGGCTTTTAACATATTTTCAGCGTCTTGTTGGTATAGACGGTAACGATGTTCTTTCACCCATGATTTATAGGTTGCGGTTGCCACTTTTAATTTTTCTTTATTTGACAAGTCGTTTCCTAATTGTCTTTTGAGTTTTCGCAGCTCCCTTCGTTTGGCCACCAGAGTGGAATCATAAGCGTGCTTTGGAGGTGCATGGACAGGGGTTTTCTGTTTTGCGTTCGTTCGGTGTTTTAACAGCAGAGGTACGTAATCAAGACTCTTTACGCCCTTGGGTCTATCTTCCCCGGTGTAATTTGCCAGCAGAGTTTTAACCGCTCGGGTTGTCAGGTTTAATCGGTTTCCACGGGCGTTTGATTCTACTTCCATGGTATAGGGTTCGGGCGCCTTATGATGGTTTACCAACGACATTGTCAGCTGATTATGGTCGCTGGCTGTAGTTTGTCGGACTTCGAAGGATTGGACTTTGTTCAAAAGAGGTCTGGATACATAGATGTAATCAATGGTCGCTTTTAGTGGGCCTTGTTCCCAAGTTGGCAGACGGTTTTTATTTGGGAAGGCGAAATTCAGGTTTTCGAATTTTCTAGAGGACATCAAGGAGGACCATAGGAGACCTCTTTTCAATGCTGTTGTAGTTTGCGAGGATGCATCCAGTGTTCGCAATTCTCTGGGACATTTGGCGTTCAGGTCGCCACAGATGATGATTGAAGAGACCTGACGTGTTGCTTGGATTTCATCGATAAGGTTTTCCATCATTAAGAGGTAAGACTGGTGGTTTATTGCCGCCGGGTTCCAGTAGGTGTTAATCACCACTATTTGCGATGGATTGGAGAGGGGTTTTTCAGACCATTCGCATAGTACTGCTAGGATTGACAGATTTGCTTGAAGGGTTGACTTGAGGGTCAACCCGATTCCCTGTCGGCAGGCCAGAAGAAGACCTGAAGGCTCCTTTGTTGGCTGGGGCCAGAATTATGTCGTACCCATCCATAGCTGGGTTTTTTCTGAGCCAGGTCTCTTGAAGACAGATGATGTCAAATGAGGCTAAGTTTGCATCGCCCGTTGTGGTGAGATGTAAGTGACCTCTCGTGTTCCATGAGCAGAAATTTAGTGATGATATGAGCCGGTTGACGTTCCGTTTTCCCTGGGGCTCTACAGGGTGGCCTGCGAATTGCTATTTGGGTTTAGACCCTTGTGATAGGGCCTTAGGGAGCCAGGCCCACAGCTCCTGTAGTATTGCGGTTGATTTTGAGACTGTAGAGGCACTTTCTGTTTGGGGTCTGGTGTTCGACCTATTATTTTCTGCCATAGACACAGTCTTAGTCAAGTTAACTCGATCTACTTTTGGGTGTTGAGGCTTCAAGGACGTCGCTTCTGTGGACTCGTTCGGGTTGTCGCCCCTAGGGGTGGCGAGTTTAAGTTCTCGATGGCTCTCAGGTAGCTTTGGGGATAAATTTACCACTGTTCGAGTTAGCCCTGAGAGTCTTTGTGGCTCCACTTTTGGCTCTTTCCCAGAGATTTTGAGCTTTCGGGCCGGTTTTTTATCTGTGTTGGTTTTTTTCCCTGTTGTGCCCCTTTTGAGGATCTCTTTGCACTGTATAGCCTAGCGCAGCCAGGTCGCTTGTTGCGTCCACAATTTTCGACCTTATGTGCTTCGAGGTTGGGTAAATATAGGCTTTCGCTCTTTCGTTCGAATGGTATGGGTCAATGATTTTTAGATCGGTGGACTTGATCTTCCGGAGGGTCGGTATCAGGCTGAATAGCGTGAGGATCCCTCTTCTATTCAGTATGATGTCGTCGTCGTTTTCAGCGTGTTGTTCAAGCTTGATCGGGGACTCCCCTGTGGAGTCATGTCTTTTCCGGTGTTGTTCAGTCCTTGAAATAAAGTGGGACCGCAAATGTTGCCCCCTCTTGTCAGATTTTCTTGATTCTGAATGTGTATTTTCTTTGGACTTTTGGTAGGGGTCCTGAAATTGTCGTGCTTCCTGTGGGCTGAGTTGATTGCTAGAGGCTAGCTTTTTACGAGTTAACCCCTCGCGAACTGGAGGATATGTGAATGACACCGCTCTAGAGTTCATTGGGCTACGAGAGGTAGCAGGTTTCCGACAATGGAGGAGTTTCCTGCGCTCTTCCAAGGTGATAAAGTAGTATGGAGAGTCCTCTTCTGACAATTCTTTTGGGTTTTCTTTTTTTGCGATTTGATCTACTTTAGTTGAAATAGACTGCAGCTTTAGTAGTTTAGGCGTTTTCTCATTTTTTTCAGGTGGTGGGTCTTCAATGTCTTCAAGGTGTTGAGAAATATTCATCAGAACCTCATCTTCTAAGAAGTCTTCTAATGATCTAGGAGAGGCTTTTTGGGTTGGTTGGGTTGCGGCCGGACTCCGGGCCAAGGGTCTTGTTTTTTCTTTCTGTTTTGCTGACCATGAGTTTAATCGCGTTGCTGAGGTTTGATTCTGGGTTTCGGGTTTCCCTCCACAGGGGTTGTTTTTTTTTTTTTCCCATCTCGTGCCTGTAAACAAAGGGTATGAGAGATCTGGCTCACTCGCTGGCTTATTCGAAGGGAGCGAAACGTTTACTGTTTCTTCTGTGATGTCAATCACCTCTTGTGGTTCAGGAATTGGTAGACCGGCGGCCAGTTGGTTGTTGGGGAGAGTACTGGGGGGGTGGAAATGAATGTTGGGCTGGGGAAATTTGGACTCCCAGTTTTTCCCCCGCGCAAGATGGGATGGGAAGGTTTGCCGTGCCTTTATGGCCAGTTTCTGTAGCTAGCTTTAGGGTTTTGAATTTATCATCTAAGGCGGTGATGTAACCTTCCAGAAAAGTTAGTTTCGAGAGCATTGTAGCTTGGATAGCTGAGTTGTCTTTCAGATTTCCGTTGATGCCTTCGTATAATTTGGTGAACGGATTCATTGCGATGGTGATAGCTGACATTATTGGAAGAAGTTCTCTCTTATGTTGCGAAGCAGGCTCCGTTGGCGGACCCTGGGGTGGGGGGCCTTGTTTAGGAGCAGGCGAGAGTATACTAGACTCGTTTAAGATCCGTCTTACTATGGGCGATGGAGGAAGATCAGGAAGGCCACCACTGAGTCGCCCAGGTAGATGTGATTTTGAGGGGAAGGCGGAGAGAACTCCGTCTTGCCTAATGCGAGTCGGCCGTTCCTTGGTTTGGCTGGTCGCTACTGCTTTGTTTGGGAGCGTTTCATACTCATGGTCAGATTGCGGGGGGGTTTGCTTTCATGGTTCGGAGGGTGGGTCTTGCGAAGGCTGAGGCCCTGTCTGTTCTGAAATTTCGGATGGGGTGTTTGGTTTAGGTTGATTTGACTGTAAGAGATCTTCACTGGCTGGCTGTAAGGCTTTGCAAAATGCCGGAGCCAGGTTTTCCTTGGGTAGGGCTGATTGCGTCGTGCCAACGAGTTTTTCTGTGTGAACGATAGCTTGGGTGAAATCTGTGGTTTGTTTCGGCGTAACTTTCCTCTTAGATGTATACTGGGGACCCGATATTTGATGTGGAGTCGGGTCTATTTGCTTTGCTGGTTTCGCCTGTAGGGCCTGTTTCAAGGGAGAAGCGGGTTGAATATCGTTTGCGAGGTTGTGATGTTGAACACACGTGTTTGTCGGGACGAATATTTTTCTCGCTTTTTCTGGTGGTTGGCACGTTTTTATTGCCTCCAGTATTTCCTCGTCGGTAAGGTCCGCTTGCCTAGAGTGAGGCTCTGGCGCAAAAGCATGGAAGAAGTCAGTTACGAGGGTGGCGACCGATGGTTTTGTTGGTTTCAGGCCCCAGTGATTTTTTGTTACTTGGCCGTTTTTTTGATTTTTTGACGTATGTGGTCTGGTTGTACTTTTTTGTGTTTTTTTTGTAGTTTTTGAGGGAGCTTTCTTCCAGGTGGATCTTACGTTTCCTATATGAGAGGACTCCGTCTCTTTCCTGGTGCGTTTTTTTTTGTTTTTCGAGTCCGCCAGGGACGCAGGCAGTGGTGGCGAAGACTCTTCCAGGGCTGGGGCCTGCTCTTCATTTCCTATATTCCCTGAGTCTCTGTGCTCGTCTGCTGGGTGGTGAGGAAAAGTTTTCGGTGACTTGCTTGAGAACACTTGGGGTTTTATTTGTGTTGATGCATTAGTGACTTGGTTTTCCTTAATTATATCTGCATGGCTTTCAGAGCTTCTAGGCTCTACTGAGGAGTCTATTAGGCCATTTCGTGTTGGCCGAGATGATTGGGCGTCCTCTTCGGCGATGGATGTGGCCTTTTGGCCGTCGTGCCCTCCCCACTGTGCGTCACATCCTGCCGTGGGGTGGGCGCTGGAAGTCGGCCCCTCCCCCAGAAAGACCCGCGGGTGCTCAGCCTCGCTTAGGGCCATTTCCGGGGAGGCCGTTGCCGAGGGAGCCGGGCTTCGCTCGTCCTCCAGGTCGCTTTGCGGCGCGCGACCCGCGCTCCCTACCAAAGCGGGCCCCTCCCCCCGCTCTCGGTCCTCGATCCTCCCTCCGGAGGCCATCGGGTCCCGGGGCTGTGGGGGTGGGAGTCGCAGGCGAGACCGCGGTTGGCAGCCGCTAGTGTCCGCCGTGGCCAGGGCAGGAGCTCGTTGGCGCAGGCACTGGAGCACCGACAGGTCGCCCTCAAGATCCATGTTCGACGGGTCTGGCGCCGGAGGCACAACCTCTAATGTCCACCGGTGCGGGTCCTCTGTCTCCCCTGAACCTGTCTTTTGGTGAGTTATTTCTGGTTTTGAAATGCTGGGCCCAGGTTTTTCTAGGGAGTCCTGTTTCCAACGGGCATTTGCGGTTGAGCCTGTTAAGGTTTTTGAATGTTTATGAGGTGGGCCCGGCATAGGATGGGATTGTACGCTGTGTTTTTTCTACAGCGGGGCGTGCGTACGCGCTTCGAAGCAGGCGACCCTCCTGTGTGTCCTTAGGGTCTCGGTCCGTGGTTGTGACTGTGGAGGTGACGTTCACTGATGGTGCCGCCATTTCCGTTGTTTCAGACGTGCACAGACTGCCACAGACTGCAACTCTGCAGCCAACTCCGCGGCCGCTCCGCGGCTGGGTGGGGGTTTTATGGGTCCTCCCACGTATGCGAGTAGACACGGTAGAGAGACTCCTGTCTCTGGAGAAAAGGTTTGGAGTGACTGCCACAGACTGCAACTCTGCAGCCAACTCCGCGGCCGCTCCGCGGTTGGGTGGGGGTTTTATGGGTCCTCCCACGTATGCGAGTAGACACGGTAGAGAGACTCCTGTCTCTGGAGAAAAGGTTTGGAGTGACTGCCACAGACTGCAACTCTGCAGCCAACTCCGCGGCCGCTCCGCGGCTGGGTGGGGGTTTTATGGGTACTCCCACGTATGCGAGTAGACACGGTAGAGAGACTCCTGTCTCTGGAGAAAAAGTTTGGAGTGACTGCCACAGACTGCAACTCTGCAGCCAACTCCGTTTTTGCAAAAATCAGCTCAAGTGGTTGCACATTCACATATGCACACGGTGAGCAGAATGGGAGCATGATGGAAGCAATAACTTCCCTACAAAAATGTGCACAGAAAAATGTTCCAGAAAACTAGTGAAGCTGAAGATGATGACTAGTTTATGGCTCTGTTCTCTTGGGTGCCTGCCTGGCTAGGTAAAGCATTCAAATATACTAATAGCAGTTCTGGTATTGGTACTAATGGGTCCCTGCATCCTGCAAATAATATTAGCACAGTGTAGGAAAACAGGTAAAAACGTTGTAGAGCAGCACATGATGATGGTGATATTGGGTAAAGATAACGTGGTACACAGTGTAGGTGCCCTTCCCCGGCTTACTACGTGTGAGAGAAAATAAAATACTGACACAACCCCTTGTCGGGGAAGGAGGCACTGAGACCCGGCTGCAAGAGTTCAAAGGATGGTTTATTTCTACAGCTAGGAAATAGCCCAAAAAAAAACCCTAGCTCCTGATTACATCACACTTATATTTATATTAATTAAAGTAACTATAACAAAAAATGCTAAATGGACCCAATTGGCCAGGCGGTGTGGTGCTGTAGGTGTGGGTGGCATCTCTTCCTCCTGGTTGGCTGAGTGGCTGACGAGATGACGGAAGTCAAACATCTTGTGCTCCACGCAGGTCAGGATCCGGTCACTACCTAAGCTAATATGTTACGCACTAAATAACAAATTATTTAAAACATTTTATGCTACTTGTCACATTTCTACATAAGTCACACACAATGATTATTGTCAGTACAATTGGGTCATTCGTGGCTTTATTTGGAGGCCTTGACCTTATTGTGCATTTAGAAGAATCAGGCTGTGTTTCGCATCTTTTCCTAGGTTTCAAATTCATTAGTACAAGTAAAAACATATATAGTAGTAAAAATGCTTAAGGTTAGTAAGGAGTGTATTGGGTGGGTTTCGCAGCACAGGCGAGGGTCTGGCACTTGAAAGAAATACCTTACAGGGGGTGCACGGACAGGATGGGAATAAATTGTTCTAATGGGGGTGGGTGGCTTGCACGTTTATGAGGACGAATCGAGCAGAAAGTGTTTAGCTCATCCTGGTTCACACCGGTTCTCAGGCGAACAGTGATCTTAGAGGAAGAAAACTGTAGCATATTGATTGTTGCAACTTTCTCCAGCTTCAGTGTGAGAATGGAAGCGCAGAGCTTTCCTTCGCAGGGGGAGTGCAAGGGTGGGGGCCAGCCAGCTGCCTGCGCACTTTGTGGGTGTGTGTCTCTGTCCTTGGATGCTGCAGTGGGAGGGAAGCTGAGCATTGCTGTACTATCGCAGTGAGGCCTGTTTATCCAAGATGGAGTCGAAAGGGGGCACAAAAGATGGATGCCCCGTGTCCTGCTCAGAAGTCCCATCTATGCAGTAGTCAACCGTGGGTAACTTTACATAAGGGCAAGGGGCAATCCCACTACCGGAGGTAGGCGGTCCAAGCCTTGTACTGAGGAGCGTACGACGCAAGGGGGCCTGAGGACCCCACGCTCCCATACATTACCCCCTTTCATTACATCTAAAGTAACAAACTACTTTATCTCGTTCTTTCTGTTCTCCCTTCGGTAGCGCTCAGCTTCAGCCACAGCCTCATCCCAAGAAGGTGTACCCTTTATTGGCATCCATGCTTTGCACACATTTCTTAAGCTGTTACCTCCTCTTGCGTATTCTTCTGGGGTGATCATTAAGTATATTCCACCATCCCCATCTAAATCTATCCAAACCTCATTATACCACAGCAAGTTCTTTGGTTCTCTAATGGTAGTGTAAGGTAGATTATCGACCACGCCCCCATACTGCCTATAGATGGCAGTCATTCTATACTGCGGTGTGGTGTATTCTCCGGTTTGTACTTGGGCATCTATCATGGTAGCCACCGTTGTCTGTCGGCCCACTGTTACCATCATCATTGCTGAATTAGGCATATTATTTTCACAGCATCTTAGTCCCAATTGGCACACACAGAATACTAGGAAAAGAAAGACAATAATGGGAATAAGTATCTTCGCTGCCATGTTCACCCATGATGATATCCAGCTGAATAGATTGTCGAACCACGTGTTGTTATCTGCTGCACCTTCAGCTCTCATTCTTTCTCCTAAATTATGCACTCCTGTTATCACGTCTGACAGTGTCCCGTTATCAGCATCTGAAGTTGGTACGAATGTGCAACACGCCCCCCAATTTTTTTGCAAACACCACCGTCCATCGCCGTGATAAGATCTAAGACATATCTGTTTTGCATCGTCATCAGGCGCAGTGCACAGAGCTCTATTTTTATGATGTTGAATCCTTCTTCAGTGTCGTTGGCCAGCTGGATGAGCTCCCAGCGTGTTATCTGCAGCCATTTCGCGTTCACCCTTGCTTGAATGCCTGGTGCTAGAAATGATGCAAAGAATGTTTCTGCAGATGAGAAAAGCTTGTACTTCTGTGGGATTTCAGCAAAGAGTTCTGATGATTTGGACAAAATATAATTGGACCTTTTGCTGCGTGACAACTTGGTTTTCAAGGTTTCTTCTGACAATAGTTCGTATGCTGGGGGCTCCGTGATTGTCTCATCGGGCGCTGTCGATGGTTCAGCCAATTGCCCTGCTGCCGATGTGTCAGTCGATTGGCCTGCTGTCGATGTGTCAGCCGAAGGCCTCGCTGTAAACTGGAGGTGGCTTTCTGGTATCACCATTAGTGCTAGTGAAGTGTGGCTAGGGCACAAGTGCCCCTCCAAGATGCTGGGAGATGCAGGTAAGCTTGTTTGCCACAGATCCAGTATATGTCCATTAATGTGGCAGTGCCTTTTTCATATCTGGCATTATTAATGTCTTATTGCACTGCTGCACGGTTCCCCTGTTCACCTTCCCTTCTCCATGGAAGCAAAGTTTGTGCGGTATTTCTTTTTGAATCTTTATGGGTCTCCCCAGGGGTGTGACCCATGTCAGCTTGGTGATATGCTGTGACCAGATGGGGATGCACATTTCTTTTGCCCACTCGTATGTTTCGTCTGGCAGCCCTCGAAGCCCTTCAGCTTTACATTTAATCGTTTCATCATGCCACTTGTCGTCTGCATACCTTGTTCCTTTTATTATGAAAAATGGCTTTTGGAGGCAGATTACTCCTTGTCGTCTGCTGGTGCAAGTTTGTTCGTTTCCAATTTTTCCATAGTGACTGTGTGTGCTTGAAATGTCTTTTTTATTCTACACAGCATCAGATGAATCAAACATTGGGCCTCAGACAAGGGTACTTCCTGTGGGATTAACATTTTTGGGGTTCCAGTTGCATGAGGAATAAGTGAACACACGTAACAACTTTCATTACTTGCTTGCTTTGCTGCGGTGCTCATGTCTGAATACCATTTGTTTGATTGGTCAGGGCGTCGGGGGTCCTCTATTTCATCTAGCCCCAGGTTATGATAAATATCGTATCTGTTTTTTCCCACCCCCCTTTTTCTTCTCCTTTTGTTTTTTAATTGGGTACCAACTCGTGAATATTGCAGCGGGAATATTCTACACCATGCTTCATCTATGTTGTTCGTGGTGACATGTGTGTATTCAGTAGTGGTTTCTGGTGCAGTGTGTGTGCGCATGCTTGTATTTCTGGAGTTAGTCAACCAATAGTAATCGTCATTTACATTCCATCCAAGCTCTATTTCCTTGGCCATAGTATTACTCAACAAAGGAATAGCAGTTTTGTTTGCATGCAATTGTTCATAGGGGGACGTTGTTTTTATACTATTCGATTCAATGTTATAAGTGTCCTTCAAAATAGTTGTTGCTCCAGTCCATATTAGTTTAGACCCTGGTTTTGTCATTTTAGCCCCATTCTCCCCTTTGTTCATTTCATTTGCCACGTATAAAACAACGTTATACCAAATAAAATAAAACATCATTATTGCAAATAGTATGGCAGCATATTTTATAACACATTCCAAATTATTTAATCTACTGGCCCTAGTGGCATCCCTATTTCTATCTAACATCTCAGCCTGCTCTGCCGTTTCGTCGCATTGGCTCATGTTGAACCTATGTGGGCGAGACACATTCGTTAAGTCATCATGAAAAGAAACATATTTGTAATTGTTCATTCTTTTTCATCTCCTTGCTCAATTAGGCATTTAAGAATTTCTTTTCATTTATCATAAAAATAATGAAGAAAAATAGAGAAAACAACACCATTTACATGAGAAGAAAAGAAAGAAAGAGAGAGAGAGAGAGAGAGAGAGAGAGAGAGACAAAATATGTAAAAACATTTGCTTTTCCACTATACTTTCCCTGTCTAAATTGCAGTTTTCATCATGTCAGACTGTGTTAGCTATGGCATCCACACAGTCGGTTTCATTTTGGGGAAGTGCGACACTCTGCGCCCTTCTCACATCTGAGAGGTGCACCCAGCATTTTAACCCCTTTACTTTAACTGCAGTTGGGGTGCTGTACACCACTGTGTATGGACCATGGAATCTTGGTGAATTCCACCTTCTTACAAAACTTCTGACATAAATATGCTCCCCTGGCATTAAAGGCCCCTCCGGCCTATCTGCTGCCGGCATGGAGGTGTCTGTTGCTACATCTTCAGTAAATGGCAGAGCAATTTGTTTTGCTATGCTGCGTACAGCACGCGTTAGCTGTGCTAGGTATTCCTTAAACTCTTCCCCCAGCACTGTGGCAGCCCTGTGTGCATCAGACGCCCTCCTAACAGGAGAGAGCGGCGTGTCCATTCTTCTCCCCATCACGATTTTGTGCGGGCTTAAATGGTGATCCTTCCATGGTTGATTTCTGAGTTGGAACAGTGCTAGGGGCAAACAATAAACCCAATTCTTTTTCAACATGCTGCATAACGTCGATAATTTGCTTTTGAGTAGCCCGTTGATCCTCTCCACAACTCCATTGGCCATTGGATGATAAATCGAACATAGTTTATGTTTCACCCCCAGAAGGGAGGTTACGTCTTTGAAGAGGTCATTCACAAAGTGCGAGCCGTTGTCTGAACGGATCACGTCACAGATTCCCCACCGCGAGAATACTTCTCGCACAAGGAACTTGGCAGCACATTTTGCATCAGGATGGGGACAGGGGCCCGCTTCCACCCACCGTGAAAAAGGGCATACCACCACAATCAAGTATCTTGCTCCATTACATCTTTCTCCCATATCGGCATAGTCGATATGTAGTTCTCTAAATGGACCTGTAGGGCGTGGCAAAGTGCCACGCAGAGTTCGTAATGCCATTCCTGAATTGTAAGTTTGGCATGTAGTACATTCAATGACAAATTTAGACAAGTATTCGTGCAGATTAGGAACAAACCAATCCTCTTGAATATCTGAGGCAATGTGTTGTTTTGCAACGTGAGCTGGGAAATGCAGTTGTTGGAATGCTACTTCTAATAATTCTACAGGCATAACTACCTTGCCTGTCGTTTCCTGTCTCCAAATGAGATCTGTGGCTGATTGCTTACACCCTCGTTTGCCCCACAACTCCTGCTCTTCCGGTGGGGCCCTTCTGTGGAGTTCTATCAATTGTGCTATGGGTGTGTTACTGTATGCTTCTGCTGGTTGTTCCGCTGTGGTTGTTTTTACAATGTACTCTGATGTTGGTGTCTTATTGAAGTACGAGGCTTCTTTCGCTGCCGCGTCGGCTGCCGCATTCACCAATGAGACGGCGTCTGTGTTATGGGTATGGGGTTGGCATTTAACCACCGCTACTACCGATGGCTCTGCTAAAGCTTCTATTAGTTCATTTAGCAACGTGGCATGTTGTACAGGGCACCCATCTGCTCTTCTGAACCCTCTCCTTTGCCAACGTGATAGCCCTGAGTGAACTGTGGTGGTGACATGAGCTGAGTCTGAATATATTGTCATGGCACAATCTTTGGCTGTGTGTAACGCGCTGATTAGTGCGGTCAGTTCGGCTGCTTGTGCAGAGTAGTGTGAGGGGAGGCCCTTTTGAACAATCACTTCGTATTTGTCTTCTTCCATGCGCACTACCGCCATCCCCACATGTTTTTCTCCTGTCTCTGAGTTTACGGATGCTGACCCGTCTATGAAATAAATGTCTCCTTCTGTAAGGGCATTTTCTCTTGCTTTGGGAATGTCATCGCCCTCTCCCTCATATGTGCTACAATCGTGTTCCTGTAAATCCTCAGTTGTGCATGGCTCTGTAATGAATGTGGCTGGGTTCACTGTTTTACATCTGACCACATGTACATTTGGACTTGATATTATTATTTCATAAGCAGAGGCTCTCTGTGTTGTGAGAGTAGATTTTGATCTTTCCAAGATAGCAAATAATGAGTGTTCCGCATATAGCGTCACTGAACATCCCATTACCATCGTGGCACTTTTCTCAATGGCGAAGGCCGCTGCAGCGAGGGCCTATACGCAAGCGAAATGTCCCTGCATTACTGGGTCTAATATTCCACTGTAATACGCTAATGGTTTGTGGCCTAACAATGTCTTTTGTGTCAATACGGCTGTCATTAATGTTCCATTGCTGTGTGAAAACAGGAAAAATTCCCTTTCATAATCTGGATTTGCAAGGACTGGGGCGTCTGAAATAAGGTCTTTTAATCGAGAGAATTGGGCAATTGTCTCCTGTGTCCATTTTATTGGGGCTCTGTTCTTTTGTGCTTCTTTCAGTGCTTTTAGCATTGGCCATGTGTATGCTGCGTAATCGAGGATCCACGGTCGGCAATAGTTACATATGCCAAGAAATTTCTGCATGTCCTTTACTTTTTTTGGTATGATAATGTGTCGAATGGCAGCAGCTCTGTCTGGTAGTATTCTTTTTCCATCTTTAGATGTTTGCTGACCGAGATATACAACGTCTGCAAGGCAGTATTGTAACTTTTCTTTATCCACCTTGTATCCCTTGGCAGCCAATACGTTAAGCAGTGTTATCGAATCTTCTCTACACCCTTCTTCTGTTTTGCTACAGACGAGTAAATCGTCTACGTACTGTATAATGGTGCTCCCTACATCTATGTTGCCAATGTCTTCTCGTAGTACTCTGTTAAAAATGCTTGGGCTCTCGCAATACCCCTGTGGGAGTCTGCGATGTTCATATCTGCTATTTCCTAATGTAAAAGCTGTAAGGTACTGCGACTCTGGTGCAAGTGGCACAGAGAAAAAGGCATTTTTCAGATCAATGACAGTGAAGCAAGTTGCCTCTTTTGGTATACTGCCCAATATTGATGCTGGGTTAGGCACTAAAGGGAACTCTTTTTGGATGACGTCATTGAGTGGGCGGAGGTTCTGGACCATTCTCCACGCCCCTCCTTTCGCTTTCTTAATCGGAAGAATCGCTGTGTTGCATGGGGAAGTTGATGGCACTAAAATACCTTGGCTTAGGAGTGCATTCATTGTTTCTTTAATACCTTCCTCTGCTTTTTTGGATATTGGGTATTGTTTCACCCTAGGTGGGAGGGCACCTGGTTTCAGTTTTATCTTTATGGGAGTTACCTCATGCAACAATCCCACATCGTGTGGCCCTGTAGTCCGAATTCCAGGTGCTACTCTGGCCATGTCTTCTTCAAATATTGTCGGTGGGGCCTTTATGTTAGCCATGAGTGGGTTGTGCATTTCTCTGCATTGAATCATAATGTCACATGGTATGCTTATTTCCATTATAATTTCTCCATCCCCTTCGTAATCAGTAAACAATTCTTCATCAGTTACATCTTTTAGCATTATGTTTGGCTCTATGCATAGCACACTTCTCCACTCGCGTCCCTGCGTGTCCAGGCCTATGAGCACAATGCGTTTGTTGGAAACTTGAGCTGTCTCAATGTCTATAGATATAATTGTGCCTGGCATGCATCTGTTGGTGTGATTGGGCGGAATATGAAGTCTGATGGTATTCTCCACTCCTTTTGTGTTATTTTTAGGCACTACTCGGGCTAATACCTGTATTCCATAGGCGAACATGTCCATGTCAATGGGAATCCCTCTTACTGCAACTTCCTTTGTAATCGTGCTTATTATCAAGAGTGCTCGTACGGGGCATACCCCTGGCGTCGAGCACACTATTCCTCTTTCAGTGAAGGCTATGGTCATGTTTAACTTACTGAGCAAGTCTCGTCCCATCAAATTGATTGGCGTGTCATCGTAATATAATAAGGGTGCGCACACTGTTTTTCCCCCTACTATTACATCAAGATCTTTTGTGTAAGGAACTTTTAAAATAGCCCCAGAGAACCCCTGCGTCTCCAAATTTCTTCCCGAGAGCTGAAACCGCCCTTCTGTGAGGCATGATGTTTCTGCTCCCGAGTCTACCATAAAGATAAACTGCTTGTTTCCTATCTCTGCCGCCACTAGTGGTTCCTCATTTGCACTTTGTGTGGTGGATAGGACTGGACACGCAAGTGCTCCCTGTGGGCTGTCCTAGTCTTGGTATCTTTGCTGACCTGGCACTGAAAAAACGTTGTCACCCATGACCGTTACGCCACGGAATGGTGCAGGGGCACCGTTTGCGGCCGCTGCAAGAGGGTTATTGTTTATGTTCCCTACTGGGTTTTGTCTCGCCATGGGCTGTAGTGCGTTTTGCTGTTGTGGCTGCTGTTGCTGCTGTTGTTGGGCTGGCTGTCTCTGTTGCATTTGGGGGTCATAGCAGTATTGATCCTGTTGTCCCCCCCTCCCCATTGGAGCTCCAAAAGGGCCAGCTGGGTGTGGGCAGCCCCACCCCTGTTGATTGTTCATGGGCTGTTGTTGCTGCCCTTGAAAATACCCTGATGGTCGCATTTTACAATCTCGTGAATAATGTCCCCATCTTGCACAATTCCAACACGACCCCTGTTGTCCTCCCCTTGGTCCTTGCCCACCAGACCCTCTGTTTCCCATTCCTCCGTATCCTCCCCTCTGCCCGCGGTACCCACCTCTTCCTTGGGCCGGTCTGTTCTGCCACTGTGATCCTTGGCATGGCTGTTCCTCTCCATTCCACTGTCCTTGGTCCTCTCCAACCCACTGCGCTGCTATCCCAACGGGCCTTCCTCCCGTGTTTTCCTCTCCTTCGTTTCCTCTGTCTGCTGTTGCACTGGCAGTAATGGCGGCTACCTTCACTAATTTCGTCTGTACTAATTTTGCTTCGTCAGCCAGCCTCTTTTGCGTGACCTCCCTTTCCTTCTCTTTGATCCTCCTCCAGTGGTGTACAATTATGCTCTGAATTTCAGGCCATCCTTTGGCTTCGATCCCAGCTATTTTGTCCAAGGCTTTCTGCACCTCTTTCGGCAACCCCTTTTTAATGATAAAATATAATAAAGCTGTTGATTTATTCCATGCCGTACCAGTTTCGCTTCTCCATAAGTCTTGCACTCGCAAAATGAATTGCGCAGGATCCTCGTTCTCCTCCATCATGCACTGCATCACTGCATGTAAATCTGGAACGTCTGGAAATGTACGCCGTAATGCGTCCCACAGTTGTGCTCGAACATTGTTAAATGGTGATCCATCGTGTCGGTCACAGCTCATCATTACTCCCGGGAACCCTGCCCTTTCCCAGATTGTGTCTGCTTGGTCCCCGATTGCTGATACTAATAGACTTTTTACATCACCTATAGCTAATGGCACGCCTGCCGTGTTCTTCTCAAATACATGTATCCACTTACCTGCCCCTCCCGTCAGCACGGGGAGGAGTTTTAACAAGTTGGTTTTGTCCATTTGGGCCCACGGAATGTAGTTTGGCCTACCTGCTCCTTTATGTATCAGTGGCATTTGTAGTTTCTATTTCTTTCCCGTTTTGCTCGTCTTCCCTTTTTTCGTTTTACTTACCAGTATGTTTCCTGTCCTCCCTGTTCGTTGTCTTAATCTACCTTGCCATAAGGGTGGCGATAGTGTGTCTGGGTAACGGCGGTTTGGTAGTGGGGAACCCTCTGCGGCAGCTGCCTCTTCGTATTCATCTAAATCGTCCCATATTTCTTCTGTTTCTGACTCTAGCTCGTTGTTCTCCTCCCAGTTTTCTTTGGGTTCACTTCCTTGTCTTTCACCCTGATCTTCACTTTGTTGACTCTCCGGTGTATCTGGGCGTATAATTCTCACTGGTTTGTTATTCAATTGGAACAGGAACTGTCCTGACTGCCACTCTTGTTCTTGTCTTTGCTGTGATGACGTCCCTTGCGATGCTATAGATTGCCCTGATACAGAGGCTGCTGGGGTTGCATTGCTTGCTGCCCCTATCGGGGGTGTGAGATCTGCCAGTGACAGCGGGGGTACCTCCCCTCCCCCTGGCACATAAAGCTCTTAACCTTGTTATTTCCATTTGTGCGTGTGCTAACTGGCGATCTAAATCACCTGTGTTAAGCGTGCTATGTCCACAGGAGGCACACTCGTGGGGCCGTACAGGCCTCCTTTGTCATATGGTGGAGGTTCGGGGGCTGTTGCCCCACCCTGAGCAGTGGCGGTGGGTGGTATATACAGGGGTTCACTAAACCCTACCACTGGCCTAGTCATTAAAGGATAGATTTTTGTTACTTCGTTTTCGGTTGTAGTTGTTGAGCATTCCCCTTTTGGTGTCCCGCCTACTTCTTCAGGTTTTTTCTGCTTTTCTGTCTTGTACCTACCTCTGCCGTGGGGACAACTTCTTCGAACATTCGCCATGAATCTAATACTTCTCTTCGGTTCTGTAACTGTTTCCCTTTGTATCGTGCTAGCAAATGTGTTGATACTAGGTCCAACACTCTTTTGTCAAATGATCCTCCTTCTGGCCAAATTGGTGTAACCCCGTCTCCTTTTATCTCAGTGATCCATTGATCGTGATACTTCTGTATCCTGTCGCTATATAGTGGAAGGTGCTGGCAAATATGTGCCAGTGGTGCTACTCTCCCCATGGCAATGCTTCTTTTCCTTTCTTGTGTGTTCGTGTACCCTTGAATCTCTTCCCAACCGTCACTTGGTATGTTAGTTACAATATGTGGAGATAATACGTTCTTTATCAGTGCTCACAATTACCATATGTCACATTAGCTTTCTTGAGAGGTGTTACCTGGTCACCTCTCACAATTTATTTCTTTGCTTTATCTTATATCAATCACAAATTACTTGTACTGAAATACTTTACCGTGTTCAAAAAGACATATACAAAAAACAAGCAGACCGACAAACATATACACATGCACTGCCTGCACGTGTTTTGTTCTTTCCCTATTCCCGTTACTGTCCCTGGCTTTTCTTCTTCCCTATTCTACCTACTATTTCGCATTCACTCCCCACCTCTTTTACCTTTATTATGTCTCAAGATTTCTTACCTCCACGGAAAAAGAATATTCTAAAACTACTCCGAGCCTACTCGAGACCCCTACTATTTTTCTCTTTATCTCTATTCTGCACTTGGTCGGGACAAATGCTATGCGGCGCCGCCTTCTACCCCGTACGGGCTAGGATACCACTTCTCTTCTTCTCACTTCTTACAACACCTAATGGCCATATAAAGGATAGATCAGAAAAGCCTCACCATCACTCACGCAGACCCTATTCTTAACTACCTTCCCTTTGTTGCTCGTTCCCTTCTTCCCGTATTTCCCCTTACCTTCCTTTGGGGTCTTTGCAACCGGGACTCCACGTGTTCAGTCAGGTACTCCGAGGGTCGCCGCTCACGGCCGGACCTCGCTCAGGTCCGTCCCCCAACCAAGCCGTGGCCTGCCTTGGCAAGCAGCTTTTTCGATCGGGTATTCGTCAACCGGAAACCCTTGACCCTTTCTTCTTGGTGTGCACAGTCTGGTCAACCGCGGAGGCGATGGTTCTGCTGGGGGCGCCCTGGATCTCGCTGCCGGGCGGCGCAGGCCTCAATCACCTCTCTAAATCACGTCGCGGGGGTCACCAAAAATGTAGGTGCCCTTCCCCGGCTTACTACGTGTGAGAGAAAATAAAATACCGACACAACCCCTTGTCGGGGAAGGAGGCACTGAGACCCGGCTGCAAGAGTTCAAAGGATGGTTTATTTCTCCAGCTAGGAAATAACCCAAAAAAAAACCCAGCTCCTCATTACATCACACTTATATTTATATTAATTAAAGTAACTCTAACAAAAAGTGCTAAATGGACCCGATTGGCCAGGCGGTGTGGTGCTGTAGGTGTGGGTGGCATCTCTTCCTCCTGGTTGGCTGAGTGGCTGACGAGATGACGGACGTCAAACATCTTGTGCTCCACGCAGGTCAGGGTCCGGTCACTGTGGTCACTACCTAAGCTAATATGTTACACACTAAATAACAAATTATTTAAAACATTTTATGCTACTTGTCACATTTCTACATAAGTCACACACAATGATTATTGTCGGTACAATTGGGTCATTCGTGGCTTTATTTGGAGGCCTTGACCTTATTGTGCATGTAGAAGAATCAGGCTGTGTTTCGCATCTTTTCCTAGGTTTCAAACTCATTAGTACAAGTAAAAACATATATAGTAGTAAAAATGCTTAAGGTTAGTAAGGAGTGTATTGGGTGGGTTTCGCAGCACAGGCGAGGGTCTGGCCCTTGAAAGAAATACCTTACAGCGGGTGCAGGGTCAGGATGGCAATAAATTGTTCTAATGGGGGTGGGTGGCTTGCACGTTTATGAGGACGAATCAAGCAGAAAGTGTTTAGCTCATCCTGGTTCACATGCCAGTTCTCAGGCATACAGTGATCTCAGAGGAAGAAAACTGTAGCATATTGATTGTTGCAACTTTCTCCAGCTTCAGCGTGAGAGTGGAAGCGCAGAGCTTTCCTTCGCAGGGGGGAGTGCAAGGGTGGGGGCCAGCCAGCTGCCTGCGCACTTTGTGTGTGTGTGTCTCTGTCCTTGGCTGCTGCAGTGGGAGGGAAGCTGAGCATTGCTGTACTATCGCAGTGAGGCCTGTTTATCCAAGATGGAGTCGAAAGGGGGCACAAAAGATGGATGCCCCGTGTCCTGCTCAGTAGTCCCATCTATGCAGTAGTCAACCGTGGTTAACTTTACATAAGGGGAAGGGGCAATCCCACTACCGGAGGCATGCGGTCCAAGTCTTGTACTGAGGAGCATACAACGCGAGGGGGCCTGAGGACCCCTCACTCCCATACAACAGCCATACTCAGACAGATGAACCACATGAAATACACGTCATTGACAGACCAATGGGACCCTCATAGTTAGTAATAATCATAAAAACCTCTCTCTCACTTGATTTGTTGGTAGAGTATAGAACATATAATTATCTATAATTCAACTTTTTACTATTGGTTCTTCTACAACTAATAAACTCCTCCTATATACATCCTTCTACAAATGATACATTTCAATCTAACATGACATTGGTTGGCCCTCTACTTCACCAGTCAATAAGAAGAACAGGGTTTGATTGTCCAGTTATTTTCTCATCGGGCCTCAAGCACTTATGTACGTGGTGGGGAAAGAGAGATGGGCGAACCGCTCTAATCCATTTTAAAGAAGTTACTCCCTTCTCGTTCCCAGGCCTAAGACCTTATCTGCCAGTCTGTTCGTGCCCTTGGCATGTCTTCTCTGTGTCTGGATGAACTATGAAAATAGCAGGGACACTATCTAGTTGGGCCTGGAATAAATGACTGTTGTTTCAGTCACGTGGTAGAGGAACACTGTTCAGAGCTCAATTTCATCTATTTATTGGATTTTCTTCTGTCCTGACATGTCTGTGTTTCGTCACAGCAGCCACTTGGGGAGCTGTATATTCATTAGTTATGGGATCAATTGGCACGGTAGCTACTTGCACCTGTCATTCAAGGATATGTGTTTTTCTCACTGCTACCAACTGATAATAATTAACTTTAATAATTGCATGTTGTGCCCTGGGAAAATGTTTCTGGTGCGGTTTCAGCTTCTAAGCAGAACTCCTCTCGGCACACTGACCTGTGTGCTTGGGCTACTGTCTGAGCTTCGTGAGGCCTGGAAATTTGTGTTAAGCAGTTTTATGCCCAGATGCAGTATTTCACGATTGAGGCCTTACTGGATTTTGGTCTGAGCAATATCCAATTCCCCCTCACCAAATCTTAACCAAACTGTAGACATCAGACTATCCCAGCCTCATCACTTCTGTCACCACTACTATTGCAACTCAACACACCGGACGCTTGCCATTCCATCTACCTCACCACACTGTGCACCTGCCATTCACTGTGCCACCACCACACAGGCTTGCCACAGTGCAAACACCAATACAACATCTACCACACCTAACTGTACAGTACATTTCCACTCTACTACAACCTCACCACACACTCTACACCTCTTCCCCATCTCTGCCCAAGCCTCACCATGCCATGCACCTGCAATGCCCATCACCACGTTCAGAGCCTCATTACACTTTTGCCAGAAAGTTCAATAGATGGCCCCTTCATACCTGCACTTCAGTGACTGCCACTGAAAGAGGAAAACAGGTACTCCTCTAAACATTATTGACTATCATTTGGTAGTACGTTAAAACAACTAGGCCAGCATTCTTCACAAAGCAATGATCTCTGGTGAATTACGGTATAACATAATGTAATGCAATATCAGATAGATTGCGAATGTTAAGCCAGAGTTTTTCACATAAAATAACTCTTTAATTGTCTTCAAAATAATTCATAGTAAACAATAGACGTCAGTCAGGCTGTTTCCCAGTAGAGCAGGAGTCTGCCATCTCCGGCTTTGCAGATGTTTTGATTTATGACTCCCTGGATCCCTCACCATTGACTATGCTGGCTAGGGCTGGTGGTAGTTGTAGTTAGAATAAATCTGGAGAGCCAAAGTTTGCATACATATGCATCAGGGGTTGACCAATTTGACCAGAGTTGTTGGTCCGCTTTATTAAAAAGATCTCTTCTGGTACTGCTGTTACTTGCATTAACAGCCACTCCCAACTGGTTTACGACAGGACAGTTCTTTTCTGAGCTTCCATGAATCTTTGAAAGCCTGATTTTGGGCCTAGGCTTTTTAGACATAGTTCTTTTTTAATTAAACTTTCTCTATGTATGTTTCACAGGGCTACTCAATGATTTTGTTTTATCGCTGGTTGTATTGTTTGATCTTTGCATATTCTTTTGTTAAATAGAACTATATGTATGAATTTGGCATATGTTTTTGTTATGTAGCGCTCTGACTCCTTTGTGTGCTTGCCATACATTCGATAAAAAAAATGAAATAAAGGATCTGACCCCAAAGTGCACAGGATGACCCTAGTTCCAGCTGTGAGCGTGACGAACAATTGTAAGTGGTCTTATATAATACAACGTCTGTAATTTCTGTGGCTTATCAACACTTGGTTCTCATAGAAAAGGGGAAGTGCAAGCCTAGAGGGAGCAGAGGGAGAGTCAGGTGTGGATCCTAAAGTGTTGTGTTCCAGTATGTTTCTAAGTGGTTCCTTGTGTTGTCACCTGGGTTTCTGTACATCCAGAAGGCTACCCAAGGTGTTGGTAAGCTGTTCCATTAGTTACCAGCACAGGAATACCAGGAGGAGAGTGAATGGTCTGGAAGATGCAAGGTAGGAGATAGAAGTGTTGTAATTGTAATTGGTTATTTATAACACACGTAATACCCAGAAGTTTCTAAGCATGGACCCGGGGCTCAAACCTGTGTTGCTCCATTTCGTCTTGCTTCCAAGGCGAGCATGTTGCCCCTGAGCTAATCTCCTGAAACAGCGTTGCAGAGATATGGAAGCAGAGCTCTGCACAGCTCTGTTGGTGTTAGTAAAGTGGTAAAGGGTGCTAGCATGCATTAGGGTGCAACCATTATGGCGAACTGAATATGTAGTGTAAGTCGGGAAGAGAAAAAGTTGAGTATGTTAATGGAGAAAGGGATCCTGGGCTGAGGGTACTTATGAGGCTTGGTAGATGTGGCTGTCTGTGGTTTTGTTACTACAGAGATAGTGAGGAGGGTTAATAATTTTGGTGTTTTCCTTGGTTGCTGCTTGGGCAAGTGCTTGTGGCAACATCTTAATGTACCCTTTCCATGGTGGAGGCTAAGACTGATCTGATCTAGTTTGGGCGTAACAGAGATGTTGCTCCAGAAGATTGGACTCCAAATCATTAGTCCAAAGTGGAGGGTGCCTTAAAGAGACCTAACCAATTGTGGCTGGTATCTGTGTTATGGTTGTCTTTGGCCCCTTCTTGGTCTGTGGTGTCCTCAAAGTGGGGCTTTGACGTCCCCTGCCTGCTATGGGGGGCATATGGGCGAGGTTGACCCAATTCAGTTTGGCCTCAGGAGTGCTTGTGTTGGCAGCATTGTTCTGAAGGGGAGGTTTTGGAGTCCCAAGCCCTTTGTGTGAGGTGTCTCAGTGAAACCAATCCAAATGACTAGAAGCATCCATATCAGTGCTATTTCGTTTATTGTGGCTTGATGAACATCCAGGTTGATGTGACAATGGGGGCCAATATTATCCAATAAGGTTCCTTAGAAAGCCAGTTAAAAGTTATTTCTCTAAGGAACAAAATATAGAATTTTAGATCAAAGTGCTGCTTTTTAGGATTTATATTTTATTTTATTGTATTTATTTCATTTTTTATAAAGCGCACACAGTGTCACACTCACCTGTGTCTCTGCAGGAGCGATGGACGAGCCTCCCTTGACCCAGAGTCTTCACTTCCCCTGTTTCACCTGGAGGAATACCTTGATCTTTATTAGGGTGTGCACTCCATCCTGCATTTGCAGGGGCGCGATTCACTCATGTGATTGGTGTTAACGTCTGTAGGCTGAGTTCAGATGCCAAACGCTGTTTTATGCCTTCACAGCGAGGCCGAGAGTTCAAGGTGCCAGTTTCTTCACTGGCTAGAAAGTCCTTCCCACAAGTGAACGTTGTGCGGAGAATGTTGAGTGTCCAAAACTGTCCGTATTGTCTTTGTTTGCCTGTATTTTTGTGGGTGAGTAGCGCTGCGTGTAGAAGCTAGCTGCTGGTAGGTTTGCGCAGCGCCTTCAATTCGAGCGCGCCTGGTAATGTCTCTCCCTTTCCCTTGCAGGAGAAATTATGTTGTATTAGCGCCTCCAGTCCGGGTTCAGCGCTACTGGAGACTTGGTGGTTAGGTAAGTTTGCACATAGGCTTTTGGTAAGTATGCACCGTGTAGAGAGAGAGAGAGCACAGTGAAATAAGTGTCGGCGTTATTGAAGCAAACGCAATGAATAATGTCTCTTCTTTCTTACAGGGGTTTGTGCGCTCATGCAACTAACCTGGATTCCAGCGTTGCGGGAAGATTCGGTGAGTATGCGCAGCGTTACTGATTTGCGCATGTTAACGCTGTTCTTATTTGTTCTTACAGGTGCTGGTGTAGAAGTCCCCTCTTGACTGGAGATAGCTGCAGCGTGGAGTAAGAACCAGGTAAGCTGAAGCTGAATGATCCAGAGCGGGTAAGCAGAAGTAGAATGATCCGGAGCATGTAAGCAGAAGCAGGATGATCCAGAGCAGCTAAGCAGAAACAGGATGATCCGTAGCAGGTAAGCAGATGCTGGATGATCCAGAGCACGGCAAGTGTGTTGCTGATACAGCTCACAGTAAGCAACACGAAGCACTGTAAGAATCTTGGGTGTGGCTTATATAGCCAGCCACACCCAAACACTAGAAAGCTCATGAGTTATCATGCACTTCCTGTTTGGCAACAGGAAGTGGTAACCAGGAATTTACTACAAACACTAGGATGGAATGAAAGGAGGGATTTGTTATGGGTTCTTTGTGTGCCTATGCCAGGCCTGCCAAGCCTCCACCCAGCTTGCCCCAACTACCTGCTTGATACCCATGACAGTCTTCCCCCTCAAGACCCCTCCCAATGGTGTGTATGAGGGCTTTGGTTTTTCAGGATGGTCCCAATGGAATTTCCGCACCAATCAGGGGCATGCACGTGTGTGCTGGGTTCCCATGATCTTTCCTGGGGTCCGTACCCCTTCCAGTCAATCAAATAATACAGGGTCTTTCATACTTGTTTGGAATCTAATATGTTCTTTACTTCATATTCTGGTGCTTCTTCACCCACTTGTATGGGTGCGGGAGGTGTAGAAGTTCGGGTTCCTGGGTGTGCTGGTTTTAATAGTGGCACGTGAAATATGGGATGTGTACGCATATGTTGAGGTAACGCCAGTCTCATGGCTGCTGGATTAATTACTTTTTCTATTGTATACGGGCCGATCTATCTAGGCTGACATTTCTTGGGACCCTTTAAAGCAATGTGTCTAGTTGCCAGCCAGACCGAGTCTCCCACTTGATAATCTGGGGCTTTTCATCGATGGCGATCAGCGTTTCTTTTCTGTGTTTCTTTGGCTTGCTGTAGGTTCCTGCTGGCTTCTCTGCTGCTTTCATGATGCTGGCATGTAGATTCTTTACTGTGGGCATTTCAATCTTTTCTGGTGGATCGTAGATCGACGTTCTGGGGTTTCGATCATATATAGTAAAAAAGGGTTTTGCTTGGGTTGATGAATGTGTTGAGTTGTTGTAGGCATACTCTGCCATCCATAGAATTTCTGTCCAGCTTTGGCTTGTTTGGTGTAATAGACAGCGCAAATACTGTTCCATGGTCTGGTTCGTGCGCTCGGTTTGGCCATTCGTTTGAGGGTGGTGACTAGAAGAAAAACAGACTTCTACTCTTGCCAGGGCACAACATTTTTTCCAAAAACGAGATACAAATTGGCTGCCTCTGTCAGAAACAATTATGGTAGGGAATCATGTAACTTGACGATTCGGTCTAGAAAAACCTGTGCCAGGGTCTGAGCTTAGGGAATACCCTTTAGAGCTATGAAATTGGCCATTTTGGAGAAGAGGTCCACTACTACGAGGATGGTATTATAACCTGAGTTAGGAGGTAGATCAGTGACGAAGTCCATTTATACTGTGTGCCGGGGCGCTGGCGGAATGGTGATTGGCTGAAGGAGGCCGGCTGGTTTTTGCCTGAATGTTTTGTATTGTGCACACACCTCACAGGTGCCTATGTAGGTGGCAATATCTTCTCGCCAAGTTGGCCACCAGTAAGATTTGGTTACTTTCTTCATGGTTTTGGCTATACCCGGAAGCGCTTCTAACAGCGAGTCGTGGTAGTCTGATATGATTGCTTGTTGCAGATCCTTAGTTGGAACGTAGAGGCGTTTTTGGTAGTATGGTAGTTTGTCTTGAATGGTAAACTGGTCTCCCTTCGTGTCCCAAGCCAGTAGGTCTTCTTCAGACATATTTTCTTTTATTGTTTCCAGCAGAGTATTTAACAGAGATGGGCCGATGCGGAGGCCGAGAATTTTATGGCTGGGTATGATCTCCAATGGGTAAGGGGCATTGTAGACTTCCTTTCCTGTGCCAATGCGGGATAACGCATCCCCTTTCCCGTTCTTAACTCCGGGGCGGTAGGTGATTACAAAGTCATATTCCATTAAGGATAGGGTCCAACGGAGCTGCCTAGAAGACTGAGCTTTTGCTGAACATAAGTATTGGAAGTTCCGATAATCTGTTATTATTGTGATGGTGTGTTTTGCTCCTAGTAAGTACTGTCGCCATTCACACAGTGCGCTTTTGATTGCGAGGAGTTCTTTCTCAGAAATTGCATAGTTTAATTCTGCTGGGGAAAATTTCCTTGACCAAAAGGCAATGGGGTGAAGGCATCCAGTTTCAGGATTTTGTTGAGACAATACGGCCCTCATGGCAATGCTTGAAGCGTCCCTTTCCATGATGTACGGTAAATCGGGCTGTGGGTGTTGCAGAATTGGGGCTGAGGTGAATTTTTCCTTGAGAGCTCAGAAAGCTTCTTCTGCCGCTGGTGTCCATTCGAACTTTCAGTGTTTGCACAGCAAGGACGTTATTGGATGTACAATATGTGAGAACCCTGGTATGAAGCGTTGATAAAAGGTTGCAAACCCTAGGAAGCTCTGTACTCCCTTTACAGACGTGGGTGCGGACCAAGTGAGGATTGCCTCCACTTTTCTATTGTCCATCTTGATCCCCTGCGGTGTCAGTACATATCCCAGAAACTCCACTTCGGTGACGTCGAAGGAGCATTTTTCTAGCTTTGCGTACAGTTGGTTTACACGCAGTTTGCGGAGTACAGCTCGCACATGGGTTACATGCTCTTGGGGAGTGTTGGAGTAGATCAGAATGTCATCGATGTAGACGACTGCGCAGACATCAAGGAGTTCCCATAACACATCATTCAGAAAATGCTGGAACACAGCCTGGGTATTGCAAAGCCCAAAGGGCATGATCTGGTATTCGTACAAGCCATAGCGGGTACGGAACGCAGTCTTCCACTCGTTCCCTTTCTTCATGCGTACCATTTGATATGTGCCGCGTAAGTATAGCTTGGTGAAAATCTTCGCTTGTCTCACCTGGTCCATGAGTACTGGTATCAGAGGTAATGGGTACTTATTTTTTATAGTGACTTGATTTAGGGTCCAGTAATCAATACACGTTCTTAAGTCCCCCTCTTTGTTCGGTACGAAGAAGAGTGGGGAGGCGGCTGGTGACTTAGATGGTCTAATGAAGCCATTGGCCAGGTATTGATCCAAGTAGGTCCGTAGATGTAACGACCCTCGCCCAAAACCCCCTCTGGCAAACTCATTGCCCAGGTGGAGTCAGGACTCGGGCCTTTATAGCCTGGCATACTCTTCAAAAGCCCTCATGGGGCCAGTCCTGGCGCTTATGGCACCAGGCTCATACACCATGAAAAACAATGTGCTTGGGAACTACTTTATTGTATTGTCAGCCAACAGGGAGACATCCACATAGCTTGGTTCTTAAGAACCAAGCTATGCGGTCTAGTGTTTTGGGTGTGGTAGCCTAGGGACTACTTTACCTGGACTATTTTGTTGGGGCTATTTTAACCACACCCGAGCAAGACAACACGCTTCTTGTTACTTTGCAGCTTGCAAATTGACGCTCACCGTGTCCAGCTATTCCCTCGAACCGCGGAGAAGCAGAACCTGCAAGGAGACAAAAGGAACATCATTAGCAGCAGCATCTTACCTGCAGTCTTCATCTTTAAACACTCGCAGCTACTGAGAACTGCTTCCTTGAATCTGCACCCCTCCCGACAGAACGACCTGAAAGAGGAAGATAGAGGCAACATTAAAGAAAGCAGTAGAGACATTTATAAATTACGACCTGCTCAAAAGGCTTACCTGGCTGGTCGCCTCTCGGCTGGCACCACTCCGGACATTCTACTTGCGCTGAAGAACACTGCGACCTACAAGGAAGGAAAAAACAGGTTAGCAAAGGCAAGACTTTGCAGCGTTGCGCATTGCGCTTACTTACCGCATCATAGCGCTCTTAATGCGCATTCATTTACCAGCGGGGCTCAACCAAGCCAGTTCGCCGCGCTGAAGCTCTGCATACCTAAGGGAGAAAAAAGATACATTTTAAACAAAGAAAGGCATGCAGGATAGCAACAAAACTAAAGAACAGCAATAAGACCTACCTGAACAATATCAAACGGGCCGGCGTCAGGAAGTAACTGGACCGCACGCGCCCATGAAAGACAATGCGCTGTAACACTCACCTGGTATCCATGGGGATGTCACTCAGCCTGTTCTGATCTCTTACGACCTCCAACCCTTCCCTGGAGTCTACTCGACTGGAGACTGGGCCTGAAACACAGAATTGGTAGAGTTTAACTCCCTATTTTCTCTGTGTGCTTGAACCCCTTCTTCCCCGGGGTCCAACCCTTCCCTTTGATCCACAGCTCACCTTGTTTTCTTGGAAAGTGTGCTCTCTGTCCTGCTTTCACCGTAGGGGCGCGTTGATTGATGCGGGCTCGTTGCTGCCTAGTTACTTCACTGGCAAGAGTCCGACAGGTAAGTATAATGAGTCTTTTGAACAGTTCTCTAACTTTGTTCCTTTCCTTCCTTAGATGATTGCCGGCGTCCGGGGATGGCGACGTGCTGCTGAGATGAGTAGCGCTGAAGGTGAGTGAGAGTGCGATGCGCGATGCAACCATTTCGTATTTGTATTGAACTGAGTTCTTTTTCTGTGTCTTTTAGGTGCTGCGACGTTTTCAGCGTGGATGCCGGTTATGAAGAAGAAATGCGGTGAGTAAGCACGGTATGCGGCACCTCTAGATTTTTCCACGCTAACCTGGAGTGTCTTTTCCCTCTTGCAGATGGATGAGAAGTTCCGGAGACAGAGTTCCCCCAGAGCGGCTGGGATTCAGGTAAGAGTTTGAAGCTTGTACAGTCTTTAAAAATAAGTGAAGATTTTCTGAATGCTTACTAATGCCTTTTTTCTGTTCTTTTTGCTTTTCCTTAGGAAGCGGCGTGCCGGGATGGGAATGACACCGCTGAAGATGCCCGCAGAACAGAAGGAGCGATGAATGATGGGCAGAAGCGCCGCAAGGTAAG
Source organism: Ambystoma mexicanum (assembly GCF_040938575.1). Taxonomy (NCBI): domain Eukaryota; kingdom Metazoa; phylum Chordata; class Amphibia; order Caudata; family Ambystomatidae; genus Ambystoma; species Ambystoma mexicanum. The sequence goes on from NC_090932.1 coordinate 179,903,362, forward strand.
GCTGTTCCTAACTGTGTTCTTGTTCTTGCAGGAGCTTGAGCGCAGAAGAAAGATGCAGGCCTACTGGAGACCGATCCGAACACAGTGAGTGTCACGCTGCAGGTGCAGAAAACACAAAGCATGTTTCTCAGGCTGTGCGTGGCTTAAATAGTCTCTGGGTATCCCAGGTGTCTCTGGGCTGAACTACACCCAAAAGACTAGACTGCACATGCAGTTCTGGGAACCGAAATATGTGGGGGCATCCATCTTGTCCGCATCAATGCACTACAAGTCCAATCCCCAATGTTATCCTATGGGAGTGAGTGAGTCTGGTGCCACAAGCGCCAAGTCTGACTCCAAGTGGGTCTTGGGAGGGATGGAGAGGCCCTTGAGGGCCATGTAGGTGATCGTGGCCTGGCTCCAGCCTGACATCTTGGAGGGCTGGGGACATGAGGGGCCGGAATCATGACACGCGCCCCTGCAAAGAAGGCAGGATGGAGAGCATGCCTAATTCTACCACAAGGTGAGGAGAGGGCACCAGAGGGACTGTAATCATACGGGGTGGAGGCAGGATACTTACCCCAGTCAGTCAGTCTTGAACACAGTCCTCCTGTACTTTCAGGTAGAACCTTCCCCGCAGACCACATCAGGGCAAAGCTGAGAAGCATACCAGCAAGTAACCCGGCTGGGTGGCGTCCCTGTGGATACCAGGTGAGCGTAACAGTAGATGAGTGTTTTCTTCCTCGGTTAATGCATAAATGCGGCTGCACGGTACTTGTGCCCCTGGTTGCAGGTCGATCTGGCAGTCGTAAACTAGATGTGGTGGTAGTGCATTAGCTTGCTCCTTCGCAAACACATCCTGGAACTCCTGGCAGTCATCTGGTAAAGTGCCCACCAAGCCTAAACCTGCTATCTTTTCCTGTGAAGCTAACAGTGGGCTTCCTTTGATCCCTTTGATGTCGTAACAAGAGGCGCATTCCGTGGAAAAGAGTAAGGTTCGAGCTCGCCAATCTATCTTTGGCTTGTGCGTCTCTAGCCACGGTATCCCAAGAATCAGCCTGATGTCACGACCACCAACCTTGCAACACTCACCGCCACCAATTTCCTAGCCCAAGCACGCACGTTTACCCCATAGCGCCCCATTTCGGTTCATCATTCATTAAGACCCCTCCACTGCACCACTAAGAAAACTTGGGATAAGCTCAGTTGGACCCAGGCATGGAGTAAATGGCACCAGATATGTCATGGATCATTAGATGGGCCACCCAACATGGAGGGGAATCAGCCCAAACACTGTTGAAGGCAGCAGTATAGCCTCCTGGGTGTGGCTGCTATATAAACCACACCCAGGCTTGATTCCACGCTTCGCGTTGATCTGCCAGCAGGCAGCGGAACGCTCACCGTGGTCCTGCAACTTCAGTCCATTGATCCAGCCATTGACTTCCTCGAGGAGTTTCTGCGCTCTGCGTTCCTGGGCTCCGTTTAAACCTACCTGTTCCCTCTTGTGGGCCCGGCTGCCTCCATCAGTGATTTCTTATCGGCCGCGGTCCTGTTACAACACGTCCGCGCCTCCCGGATCATCGTCGGCTGTGCTCAGCAACTCCGCGTCGCCCGACTCTTCATCAGCTGCGCTCCGCAAGGCATCCGTAGCTGCAGCCATCGGTTCCACGATCCTCCGCAAGTCCTCGGCTGCTACGGCTGTTCATTCCAGGCACATTGCAAGGACCAGCCCCACCAGAACCCTGCAAAGGGGAAAAAGACAGTAAGTTAAGAAAGAACAAACGAACATCAGCACCAAGGATTGTATTGGGAACATGCAAAATAAAAGGGAAAACGGATACTACCAAAGATGAACATTTAACGCAAAAGAACGATATAGTCATGCAAGATTAGAGTGGAACGGACACAACCCAACATAAAAGCTGACCAGCAGAGGCAATATCTAGCAAGTCAGCAAGCAAGTCAAGCATTACATTAAAAGCACACCCCAAGGCGCAGCATTATCCAAGCCACCGCGGGTCTGGGCTGAACCCATCAGTGAAGTAACTGGTGGAAGTGAACTAATGTGCCCCTGCTAAGAAGGAAAGCAGGATGGAGAGCTACTCTTCTTGACTCCCAAGGTGAGCACGTGCACACATGGGGGGGAGGCGGTCACAGAGGGGCTAAGGGGAAAAGGAGGAAGCTACAACCTCCACAGGGCCTTTTCACCCACCACCATCTGTCTTCTTGGTTTCCCGTAGACACAGTCACTCAAAAGAGTAAGAGAGCAGCAAGCTGAGGTTCCTGATACTCCCGCAGAGCTAAGGTGAGCGTGACAGAACGCGAAGCCGTCTTTGAAATCTCTGCCTGAGTATTATGGAGACCTCTGATACCGACCAATTAGCGCAGTTGTTAGGGGAATTACGCGCCGAGGTCCATGCCGCCCGGCAAGAGACAAACGCCTTGCAGCAGGAACTGGTTGTTAGTAGAGACCATACAGAGGAACTGGCGTGACAAGTGTTGCAGAATCAGGCCGGACAGGCGCCGTTACCAGGCAGCCTGTCCTCAGTTGCACCATCAGTCACCCCAGTGCAGGTGGTCCTTCCAGGGTCGGTTCCGCTCGCTCCCCCTGAACGATTTTCTGGAGACCCTAATAAATTCAGTTTTTATGAATCAGTGCCGGCTACATTTCCTCTGTAGACCAGGGGCCTTCCCCAATGAACAGTCATGAGTTGCCTTCGTTTTGTCATATCTGGGGGGAAGCGCAGCGGACTGGTCCATTCCCTTGGTAAATCGGGATGACCCATTGTTACGTAATTTTGAGGGCTTCCAGCGAGAGTTGGAGAAGTTATTTGCCCGACACACTAGGGGCCAGACCTTGGATAACAAGCTCCTGTTAATCCAACAAGGGAGTCAGGACCTGCTGACGTACATAGCGACGTTTAACAGGCTAGTGGCTAAAACCAATTGGCCCGAAGAAAAAAGGACCACCCTCTTCCATCGGGTGTTACGGGGGAACTAAAGGACGTTCTTGCCCAAGTCGTCAACCCTCCCGAGGATTGTGCAGAGTTCATTGATCTCGTGGTGTGGCTTAACCATAGACTGCAAGACCGGCAGACCGATCGAGCTCGATCAGAAGGAAGAACAGTATTTGTGCGTCCCCGAGAACCCCAACCTCATCAACCAGAGAACCAACATGAGCCTATGCAAATCGGCGGAGTACGGGGCCCGTTAACTAAGGCTGAATGGGAGAAAAGGCAGCAGCAACAACTATGTTTGTATTGCGGCAAGGTGGGACATTTCTTGCGGGACTGCCCGTTGAAACCACCTAGGCGAAAGCTCGGAGGATTGGAAACCGAAGAAACCAAGTCTGACTCGGAAAACTCCAATGCCCGGCAGACATAGAGGTCCATTTGTCGAGCAAAGAGAAGGATCTACAGACCTCTCATTTCGTCATCCCAGTGATCTTGGTTAGCCCACAGGAGCCCTCTCGCATGCATGCCCTTGAGGCATATATTGATAGTGGGTCGATAGGCAACTACATAGATCAAGGCCTAGCGGGCCGAATTGGTCTTCTCACCCATCCCAAGACTAGGCAGGAAAACGTATCGGCAATGGATGGTACCCAGCTCTCTTCTGGGCCGCTAACTCATCACATGGAAGTCGTCACACTCCTCTGTCAGGATGGCCATAGTGAAGACATCACCTTTGACCTGATAAGCGCTCCTCAGTTTCGTGTGATTCTGGGAATTCCATGGTTGGAGGCCCATAACCCACTAATTGATTGGCGAGCAAGGATATTAACCTTCTCCAAGGAGTGTTCCCGTTCCTGTTATAAAAACCCGGAAAAGCAGGAAGGACCAAGACAGGAAGTCCCAAGACGAAATGAAGTACTTGTTCTCCTAGGTGTTCTGCCATCAGCATATGCCGATTATCAGGATGTATTCCAGAAGGAACAGGCAAACACGCTACCGCCGCATCGGGCATATGATAGTCAGATAGACCTTATTCCTGATGGCATGTTCCATGCAGCCGTATTTATGCCTTGACAGAACAGGAAAACACCCACTTGAAAGCATACCTTGAGCAGTATTTAGCGAATGGCTTTATCCGACCCTCCAAGTCACCGGCAGCCTCGCCTCTTTTCTTCATCCCGAAGAAAGAGGCGGACCTTAGAGCCTGCATCGATTATCGCCTACTAAACCAGATAACAATCAAGAACCGGTACCCCTTACCGCTCATCCCGGAGCTACTGGATCATTTGAAAGGTGCGCAAATTTACACCAAGTTAGACCTACGAGGGGCATATCACCTGGTGCGGGTGAAAAGTGGGGACGAGTGGAAGACAACATTCCGGACGAAATACGGTCTGTATGAGTACCAGGTAATGCCCTTCGGGCTATGTAACGCCCCGGCTGCCTTTCAAACTTCATGAACGACGTTCTCAGGGACCTCCTGGACATTTGTGCCGTGGTTTATATCGATGATATTCTGGTGTATTCCACCACTGAACAGGAACACGTCAACCATGTGAGGGCAGTCCTTGATAGGCTCAGAAGTCATCAACTCTATGCAAAGCTCGAAAAGTGTTCCTTCCATGTATCTGAAGTTGGGTTTTTTGAGATTTATCCTAACCCCGCAAGGGATCAAAATGGACAACAGGAAGGTCGAAGCAATCTTGAACTGGCCATCTCCCACCTCCAGCTACGAAAGAACCAATGCTTTCATTGGCCCGCAGAGTCAGAAACTGCCTTCCAGGCCTTAAAATCAAAGTTCATCTCATCACCGATCTTATGCCACCCAAGACCAGACCTTCCTTACATCGTTGAGACAGATGTCTCCAGTACCGCTATGGGTGCTGTTACGCTCACCTGGTATCCACGGGGATGCCACCCAGTCAGCTGGTCGCTGATGCCCTTCCTGATGGTTCCCCTGTGGCAGTGGTGGACTGGCCTATAGGGAACTCTGGAGATTTTCCGGTGGGCCTCTGCCCCCTGGGCCTCTTTTGTGTGGCATTTCCAAATGTTCTCATAGGAAAAGCATTGGGCTTGCTGAAAATGTGTCATATGGGGCCACTTTGAACATTATTTCCAGGGCCTCTTTTGGTCCTCAGTACTTATTTCCAGGTCCTCTTTTAGTTCCCAGTCCACCCCTGCCCTGTGGCCTCGGTGTCAAGGGGATTCTTCCTGGAAAATGAAGACTATGTCAGGACTGGGCGACCAAGGTAAGCAGTTTAATCCCCCCCCTCCTTATATTTCCTTCCCCTCCTGGTTCTCTTCTCACCTGGTTGCCGGAATCGGTGGGCTCTCCATCCTGCTCTCTGGGCAGGGGCGTGTTGGCTTTTGTGGGCGCTGGCGGTCCAGTTACTTCACTGACTGCGGCCCTTGTAGTGTCTTTCAGGTAGGTCTTATTGCAATTAATGGCGTCGTATTTCTTGCATGCCTTTTGTCTGTTCTAATATCTCTTTTTATCTCCTCTAGGGGCGTGGAGTGTCCACTCGGAGAACGGGATGTGCTGGTTCTCACTGGGAGATGATGGGGCGCTATAGCGCTATGATGCGGTAAGGAGGCGCTTTGCGTAGCGCAGCGATGCCTTGTCCTCACTGACCTGTGTTTTTCCCTTTTCGTAGGTCGCAGAAAGTACCCAGCGCAGATGGGGTTTCCGGAGCAGTGCCAGTCGAGAAGTAACCAGCCAGGTAAGTCTTTAAGCGCTTTTATGGTTGTAATGCCTCTAGTACCTCCGTTAATAATGTCTTTCTCCATTTCTCAGGTCCCTCGATCCGGGCGGCGAACTCCTCCATCAGAGATGCCCATGAGCTGTGAGCAGAGATGGATGAAGATTGCAGGTAAGATTCTGCTGCTAACGCTGTTTCTTTGTTTTTTCTGCAGGTCCGGAATTCGTCAGGTTCGCGAGAAGCTGGACACGGTGAACATCACGTTGCTAGAAGCAAAGTAACAGGAAGCATGTGTTCATGTTCGGGTGTGGTTTAAATAGCCACTGTAAAGTAGTCCAGGTAAAGTAGTTCCTAGGCCACCACTTCCAAAGCACTAGACCGCATAGCTTGGTTCTAGGAACCCAGCTATGTGGATGCCTCCATTTTTGGCTGAAAGCCTTAATAAAGTAGTCCCTTAAGCAGATGCCTCTCCCAACTGATGAGCCTGGCGCCAAAGGTGCCAGGACTGGCCCCAAGAGGGCTTGAAAAGTGGAAGTCTGGCCTTATTAAAGATCCGAGCCCTGATTCCACCTGGCTTGCGGGCTTGCCAGTGGGGGTCAGGGCTGAGGGTCGTGACAGCACTCCCCCCCAAGGCCCCTCCCAAGGTGTGTCTTCTGCCTGGTCCAGGTTTGGTTGGGAAGTTTTGATGAAACTTCTTGATCAGACGTGGTGCATGAATGATTTCACTGGGTTCCCAGGACCTATCTTGAGGCCCAAATCCTTTCCAGTCGAAGAGATAGTACAATTTGGCTGTAGAGTACTTAGAGTCCAGGATGCCTTTCACTTTGAATTCTGGTTCTCCATCTATTAGTATAAGTTGAGGTGGTGTTTTGATTTGTGTACCGGGTCGTACTGGTTTTAAGAGGGATACATGGAATACCGGATGGATTTGTAGATTAGGTGGTAGATTTAACTTGACAGCTGCTGGGTTGATAATTGCCTTGATGGTATAGGGTCCCAAATATCGAGGTTGGAAGGTCCGGGTCCCTTTGATGGGGACGTATTTGGCGGCTAACCAAACCTGGTCTCCTACTTGATAGTCTGGAGCCTTTTTCCGATGCTGATCGGCAAAGCGCTTTTGTTTTTCTTTAGCATGAATAAGATGTTCCTTTGCCTTTCTGAACGCTTGAGTGATGGTGTATGAAGAGTCTTTACTGCGGGCATTTCCAAGCTAGCAGGAAGGTCCATTTCTGATGTAGGTGGATGTCTGCCATACAAGGTGTAAAGGTTTGGCCTGTGCTAGAATGTACAGAGTTGTTATATGCGTACTTGGCTATCCACAGTAAATCCTTCCAATCTCTTAATTCATGGTGCAGCATGCACCGCAAATACTGCTCGAGGGTCTGGTTGGTCCTCTCAGTTTGGCCGTCTGTCTGGGGGTGGTGACTGGTGGATAGCCGGACGTCAATCTGAGCAATTGCACAACATTTTCTCCAAAAATTGGATATAAATTGGCTGCCTCGATCGGAGACCAGTACTGATGGAAAGCCATGTAGCTTGACAATGTTTTCCAGAAATACTCCTGCTAGAGTGGATGCGTCCGGGAGGGCTTTAAGAGGAATAAAATGTGCCATCTTTGAGAACAAATCTACGATTACAAGAATGGTGTTGAAGCCTTGACTTGGTGGCAGATCCGTGATAAAGTCGAGGGAAAGAGTGTGCCATGGAGCGGGAGGGATGTCCAGTGGTTGTCGGAGACCTGATGGTTTCTGTTTCTGTGATTTATTTTGTGTGCAGACGCCGCAGGATTGAACAAACTGGACAATATCCTTACGCCAGGTAGGCCAGCAAAAGTTCTTCTTTACCATGGCTAAAGTTTTAGCGATTCCAGGGTGTCCTTCGATCAGGGAGTCATGATAACCTGAAATGATATGCTGTTGCAACTCCTTCTCGGGTACATATAGCCAATCTCTAAAGTAAAGTAACTGATCCTTGATGCAATACTGCTCGCCCTGAGTTTGCCATGCAAGGAAAGCATCCGGGTTTATTGACTGACAAATTTTGTCCCGTAATTCGGCTTGTGATAAGGCTGTTGTGATGCCCAAGAGTTTCTCTTCAGGTATGATAGGTACCGGGTCTGGAGTTGTATACACTGTTTCATCAATGCCCATTCGAGATAAGGCGTCAAGTTTCCCATTCTTGACCCCAGGTCGAAAGGTGATTACGTAGTCATATTCGGCGAAGAAGAGGGCCCACCGTAACTGGCGTGAAGACTGGGCTTTGGCTGTTTTGAGATATTGCAGGTTCCAGTGGTCAGTGTTCACTGTAATGGTGTGTCTAGCTCCCAGAAGATAGTCCCGCCACGCCTTAAAAGCGGACTTGATGGCTAGGAGATCTTTGTCCGTGATAGCGTAATTTAGTTCTGGAGGTGAAAACTTTTTCGACCAGAAGGCCACAGGATGCAGCTGGCCGGTTTCTGGGTCCCTCTGTGACAGGACCGCCCCCATCGCCATACTGGAAGAATCAGTCTCTACGACATAAGGGAGGTCTGGACGCAGGTGCCGTAGGATTGTAGCAGAGGTGAACCTTTGTTTTAGTTCCTGGAAGGCTCTTTCTGCTTCCTCAGTCCAAGTGAACTTTTTATTGCTTTTTCGTAGCAATACCGTGATCGGGTGCACAACTTGAGAGAAGTCTGGAATAAACCGGCGGTAAAAGTTTGCAAAGCCTAGGATTCTCTGTATTCCCTTCAGAGATGTTGGTGATGGCCATTTTAAAATTGCGTCCACTTTATGCACGTCCATTCTGATGCCTTTCGGCGAAATTATGAAACCAAGGAATTCTACTTTGGTGACCTGAAAAACGCATTTTTCCAGCTTAGCGTACAAACGATGTTGGCGGAGCTTGGTAAGGACTGAACGAACATGCCTGATATGATCTTGTTTTGAGGCTGAGTAGATCAAGATGTCATCTATGTATACTAAGGCGCAAACATCAATCAGTTCTCTCAGGACATCATTCATGAAATATTGAAACGCTGCAGGAGCGTTACACAAGCCAAAAGGCATGACGTGATATTCAAACAAGCCATATTTGGTACGGAAAGCGGTTTTCCACTCATCTCCGCTTCTGACCCGGACCAGGTGGTATGCTCCTCGAAGGTCTAATTTGGTATAGATCTGGGTATCTTTGACTTGGTCTAGCATTTCCGGGATAAGAGACAAGGGGTAGGGGTTATTCACAGTTATCTGGTTTATTGCGCAGTAATAAATACAGGTCCTCAAGTCCCCTTCCTTTTTCGGTACAAAGAACAAAGGACTGGCTGCTGGAGACTTAGATGAGTGGATGAATCCGTTTGCGAGGTACTGGTCCAAATAGGTTTTCAGGTGAAGGTTTTCTGGCTCGTGAGAGCATAAATCCTGCCGCATGGGATTTGTGCCCCAGGAACAAAGTCGATTTGACAATCATAAGGCTGCCTATGCGGCGGCAACGTGTTAGCCTGGTCTTTTTGGAATACATCCTGAAAGTCACGATATTCATCTGGCAAAGTATTTGTTACTCCCAAGGTAGAGGCTTTAATACTGGAAGCTTTGGAGACACAGGAGTCGGGTTTCGGGTCAGGAGAGTAGCAGGTTATGGAGCAGTTGCTGGAGAAGGTTAATTTTCGTGCCCGCCAGTCTATCAAAGGGTTGTGAGCAACCAACCATGGCATCCCTAGTATCAACCGGAATTGAGGTGCCTTTATTGGATCAAATGAAATACACTCCCGATGCCCATCCTGGCACAGCAAGGTTACTACTGCTGTGCACTGGGTTACTGGCCCGGAGGCGATTTCCGTCCCATCCACGGTCGTCACCTTGTCTCTGGTAGATTTAGAACATAAAGGGAGCCCCAGCTCTGCTGCCGACTCTTGATCTATATAGTTCCCAACTGCTCCGCTGTCGATGGACGCTTCTGCGGCATGCATCCTTGCCGATTGTTGGTGATTTATTAAGATCACGGGTATCGCAAAGTGTGAGGTCAGTGGCTCTTTCTCATCACTCGACAAACTGACCTCTACGGTTGCCGAGCTTGGTAGTTTTCCGATTCCTTACCTTCATCCTTCTCTGTGGCCCCGACTGTTCTCCTAGGGGGTTTAATTGGGCAGTCTTTCAAGAAATGTCCTAGTTTTCCGCAATACAAACAAAGTTGCTGTTGTCTTCTTTTTTCCCACTCTTGTTTTGTTAATGGAGGTCGTAATCCTCCGATCTGCATGGGTTCTACGGCATTGTCTCCCCCCCGTGGTGCATTGTCTTTAGGCCGAACATAAACTATTTGTGAGTCTGCTTTGGACCGGTCTGCTTTTCTGTCCTGCAAACGATGATCTAGCTGCATGACTAGATTTATGAATTCGGTACAGTCTCTGGGAGGATCAACTACCTGGGCCAAGACGTCCTTTAATTTGCCTCGTAAGCCTCGATGGAATAACGTGGTTCTTTTGTTCTCTGGCCACCTGGCTTCAGCCACCAGTCTAATGAAGGTTGCAATATATGTTAACAAGTCTTGGTTTCCCTGCCGGAGGGATAAAAGTTCGTTATCCACTGCTTGTACCTGGGTATGGCGAGCAAACCGTTTTTCCATCTCTCTCTGGAACCCCCCATAGTCCTGTAACAACGGATCGTTATGGGTCACCAACGGCACCGACCAATCCGCTGCACTTCCACTCAAGTATGATAGGATGAAAGCTACCTGAGCTTGGTCATTTGGAAAGGCCCCAGGGCGACAGAGGAAATGAAGGCGACACTGATTTATAAATGCTGCATACTTCTGTGGGTCGCCTGAAAACCTTTCTGGTGGTGCCAGGGGAACTGTTCCAGCAAGCGTGATCTGTACTGGTGTGGGGGCATGAGATGGTGGAACAGGAGTTTGCATCGGTGGATTTCCCTTAGGCAGAGGAGTCTGCCCTGCCTGCGATTGCAAGAATTGTCTGCTGATTTCATCGGTGCGCTCCCTTGTCACTATTAAGTCTCTCCGGAGTGCATTAGTCTCTTGTCGGGCTGAATGAACCTCAGCACGAAGGTTCCCCAACAATTGGGCCAATTGGTCAATTTCTGATGTTTCCATGGTGCCCAGGTGGATTATTTATGTGAGGCTTTGCGTTCTGTTACGCTCACCTGGTATCCACGGGGACACCACCCAGCCAGCTGGTCGCTGATGCCCTTCCTGGTGGTTCCCCTGTGGTCTCGGTGTCAAGGGAATTCTGCCTGGAAAATGAAGACTATTACCCTCATTACGATACCGGCGCTAAACCATGGCGCTATTAGCAACATGGTTGGTGCCGGTATCGTAACGTGTCCGCCATGGTGAAATGGGGAAATACCGCCCCATTCCAAGGTTGGCGAGGTGGTATTTCCCCATTTCCCCATGGCCCTTCCCCATTCCCCATAGGGCATAATGGGAATGGCGAAGGCGCTAAGTACGGTACCGCCGTTAAGGTCAGGTCCCGCAAAGGGACCTCGTCATTAGGCGCTAAGTGGTTAACGGCACCGCAGCCTTTTACGGCGCTGTTAACCACTTAGCACCTGGGTCGTAATGAGGCCCTATGTCAGGACTGGGCGACCAAGGTAAGCAGTTTAATCCCCCACCTCCTCATATTTCCAGCCCCTCCAGGTTCTCTTCTCACCTGGTTGCCGGAATGGGTGGGCTCTCCGTCCTGCTCTCTGGGCAGGGGCGCATTGGCTTTTGTGGGCGCTGGCGGTCCAGTTACTTCACTGACTGCGGCCCAGTGAAGGTAGGTCTTATTGCAATTAATGGCGTCGTATTTCTTGCATGCCTTTTGTCTGTTCTAATGTCTCTTTTTATCTCCTCTAGGGGCGTGGAGTGTCCACTCGGAGAACGGGATGTGCTGGTTCTCACCGGGAGATGATGGCGCGCTATAGCGCTATGATGCGGTATGGAGGTGCTTTGCGTAGCGCAGCAATGCCTTGTCCTCACTGACCTGTGTTTTTCCCTTTTCGTAGGTCGCAGAGAGTACCCAGCGCAGATGGGGTTTCAGGAGCAGTGCCGGTCGAGAAGTAACCAGCCAGGTAAGTCTTTAAGCGCTTTTATGGTTGTAATGCCTCTAGTACCTCCGTTAATAATGTCTTTCTCCTTTTCTCAGGTCCCTCGATCCGGGTGGCAAACTCCTCCAACAGAGATGCCCAGGAGCTGTGAGCAGAGATGGATGAAGATTGCAGGTAGGATTCTGCTGCTAACAGTGTTTCTTTGTTTTTTCTGCAGGTCCGGAATTCGTCAGGTTCGCGAGAAGCTGGACACGGTTGCTAGAAGCAAAGTAACGGGAAGCGTTTGTTCTTGTTCGGGTGTGGTTGAAGTAGCCACTGTAAAGTAGTCCAGGTAAAGTAGTCCCTAGGCCACCACTTCCAAAGCACTAGACCGCATAGCTTGGTTCTAGGAACCCAGCTATGTGGATGCCTCCATGTTGGCTGAAAGCCTTAATAAAGTAGTCCCTTAAGCAGATGCCTCTCCCAACTGATGAGCCTGGCGCCAAAGGTGCCAGGACTGGCCCCACGAGGGCTTGAAAAGTGGAAGTCTGGCCTTATTAAATATCCGAGCCCTGATTCCACCTGGCTTGTGGGCTTGCCAGTGGGGGTCAGGGCTGAGGGTCGTGACAGGTGCAGTCCTTTCGCAAAAAGACCCAGACACCGGTCAATTACACTCGGTAGCATTTTGGTCAAGGAAGTTTTCCCCAGCGGAGATAAATTATGCAATCACCGACAAAGAACTCTTTGCAATCAAAGCAGCCTTCAAAGAATGGAGGCATTATCTTCTAGGAGCCCGACACATGGTCACCGTCATCACTGACCATCGCACTCTGCAATACCTGTAGACGGCTAAAGCGCAATCATCTTGCCAGCTCCGATGGGCGTTATTCTTTGCAGAATACGACTATGTAATCACGTATCGCCCAGGGATGCGCAACGGTAAGGCAGACGTGCTGTCACGATTAGGCGAGGGAGACAAAACATACGATAAGATCGAACCAATCACCATAATCCCTGAAGGGAAGATACTGGGAGTCACTGCACTCGAATCATTAGACGATCTGAAGACCGACATACTGCGCCACTTGAGTGAGGAAGAACTTCAGGGCATGGATCACCAAGAGCAACCAACACACGTTAAGCAACGGGTTACCGTATTTTCGAGACCGTCTATATCTTCCAACGGAAGATCAACGAGAAAGAGTCATTGCCACATATTACGACACGTTGCTGGAAGGACACCCAGGAATTGCCAAAACCATGGCCAAAATACAAAGAATGTACTGGTGGACCACGTGGCGGAAGGATGTCCTATGGGTTGCAGAATATTCCTACAACAACTCTCAACATTCCACTACTGGGAAAGCCCATTCTACGTTCTGTATGGGCGACGTCCACGAACATCAACGCTTGATCCACCTGAAGAACTGGAATTGCCAGCGGTTAAGACTTTGCACTCCACCATCAAATAAACCTTTGAAAAGGCTACTGAAATGATGACGCAAGCCAAAGAAAGACAGAGATAAAACGCAGACCGACATTGAAAAGCAGCCCCAGAATATCAAGTTGGAGAAGCTGTGTGGTTAGCCTCAAAACATATTCCGCTAAAAGGTCCCTGAACATTTCATCCAAGATATTTGGGTCCATATGTCATTGAATCAATCATCAACCCGGTGGTAGTTAAATTAACCCTACCAACTAATATGCAAATCCACCCAGTGTTCCACGTTTCCCTCCTGAAGCCTGATCGACCAAACACGCGGATACAAGCACCTCCGAGACCTACAATCATAGATGGAGAACTAGAATATGAGGTCAGAAATATACTAGATTCCAAGATTGTTAAGTCCAGACTAAACTACTTAATAGAATGGAAGGGGTATGCTCCGCAAGATACCTCCTGGGAGCCCAGTGAGCACGTACAAGCTCCCTGATTGATCACAAGGTTCCATCGCACACATCCAGAGAAACCTGGGCCCGGTGCTTCCAATCTGAAGGGGGCCTTGGGGATGAGTACTGTCACGACCACCAGCCTTGCAACACTCGCCACCACCAATTCCTTAGCCCAAGCACACACATTTGCCCCACAGCGCCCGATTTGGGGTCCTCATTCATTAAGACCCCTCCACTGCACCACCAAGAAAACTTGGAATAAGCCCAGTTGGACCCAGGCATGGAGTAAATGGCACCAGATATGTCATGGATCATTAGATGGGCCACCCAACATGGAGGGGAATCAGCCCAAACACTGTTGAAGGCTGCAGTCTAGCATCCTGGGTGTGGCTGCTATATAAGCCACACCAGGCTTGATTTCACGCTTTGCGTTGATCTGCCAGCAGGCAGCGGAACGCTCACCATGGTCCTGCAACTTCAGTCCATTGATCCAGCCATTGACTTCCTCGAGGAGTTTCCGCCCTCTGCGTTCCTGGGCTCCGTTTAAACCTAACTGTTCCCTCTTGTCGGCCCGGCTGCTTCCATCAGTGATTTCTTATCGGCCGCGGTCCTATTACAACACACCCGCGCATCCCGGATCATTGTCAGCTGTGTTCAGCAACTCCGCGTCGCCTAACTCTTAATCAGCTGCACTCCGCAACGCATCCGTAGCTGCAGCCATCGGATCCACGATCCTCTGCAACTCCTCTGCTGCTACGGCTGTTCATTCCAGGCACATTGCAAGGACCAGCCCCACCGGAACCCTGCAAAGGGGAAAAAGACAGTAAGTTAAGAAAGAACAAACGAACATCAGCACCAAGGACTGTATTAGGAACATGCAAAATAAAAGGGAAAACAGATACTACCAAAAATGAACATTTAACACAAAAGAACGAGATAGTGCATGCAAGATTAGAATGGAACGGATACAACCCAACATAAAAGCTGACCTGCAGAGGCAATATCTAGCAAGTCAGCAAGCAAGTCAAGCATTACATCAAAAGCACACCGCAAGGCGCAGCATTATCCAAGCCACAGCGGGTCTGGGCTGAACCCATCAGTGAAGTAACTGGTGGAAGTGAACTAATGCACCCCTGCTAAGAAGGAAAGCAGGATGGAGAGCTACTCTTCTTGACTCCCAAGGTGAGCACATGCACACATAGGAGGGGAAGGTGGTCACGGAGGGGCTAAGGGGAAAAGGGGGGTGCTACAACCTCCGCAGGGCCTTTTCATCCACCACCATCTGTCTCCTTGGTTTCCCTTAGACGCAGTCACTCAAGAGAGTAAGAGAGCAGCAAGCTGAGGTTCCTGGTACTCCCGCAGAGCTAAGGTGAGCGTGACACTGGAATTGGGGTGCAGCAATAAGGTTGAATCTAATACTTTCTCTGTGGCCATTTTGGCATATTAAGGTGATGGTGAAAGTACACTGTGTTACTGGTCCCAAAAGGAATTGTGTGTCATCCACAGCTGTCACGCTTTCTTCGGTGTCCTTACGGTTGAATGCTAATCCCAAGGTATTTGCAGTGTTTATGTCCAGGTAGTTCCCAATAGCGCCACTGTCTATGAAAGCCTTGAGGGCATGCATTCGGGTGGACTCTGAAGGGTCTACCAAAACCACAGGAATACTGAAATGTGAGATCTGAGTGCTCCATTCCTGGCTCGACAGACCGACCTCTACATCTGCCTGGCGCTGAAGTTTTCCGCTACCGCACCTGTGTCTTCCCCTATGTTATCTAGTACCCTCATTGTCTTCCGTGGGGGTTTAATCGTGTAGTTCTGGAGGAAGTGACCAGATTGGCTGCAATATAAGCAAAGTTTTTCCTGACGCCTCTGTTCTCTCTCCGCCTTGGTGAGTGGTCCCCTGAGATTATCCAATTGCATGGGCTCTGAGTGTATTTCTGAGGCCTGTTCATTGGACGCTTCCTTTGGTCGGACATACACTGGTCTATGCTCTGATCTGGTTCGGTCGGCCTTGCGATCCTGTAACCGGTGGTCTAGTTGCATAGTTAGGTCGATGTATTCACTGCAATCTTCAGGAGGATTAACTACTTGCGCCAAGACATCTTTTAATTCTCCTCTCAGTCCTCGATAAAATAACATTATTTGTTTCTCCTCTGGCCAACCTGATTCAGCTATTAAGCGATTGAATGTGGCGACATATGAGATTAGATCCTGACCACCCTGTCGAGAGAGTAGCTCATCATCCAGGGCCTGACCTCGAGTCCGATGGGCAAATAGTTTTTCCAGTTCACGCTGAAAACCTGGGTAATTTCTCAGTAAATGGTCGTCACTAAGCACTAACGGGACAGACCAGTCTGCCGGGTGCCCTCCTAAATAGGAGAGGACAAAAGCTACTTTAGCTTGGTCATTCAGAAAGGTGTCTGGTTTGCATAATAAATGTCGCCGGCATTTATTCATGAAAGATCCAAATTTCTTGGGATCCCCAGAGAAGCGTTCCGGGGGTGCTAAAGGGATGTTGCCTGGAAGCAATACCTGAACGGGTGTGGCTACAGGGGCCACGGCAGGCTGCCCCTGTGGAACTCTACCTGGTAGGAGTGCTAGACCAGCTTGTGTCTGTAGGAGCTGTCTTGCCAAATCGTCTGTTTTGTCCCTGTTGACTACCAGTTCGCACCTTAAGGCATTTGTCTCTGAGCGGGCTGCATGCACCTCGGCCCGTAGTTCACCTAAAAATAGGGAAAGCTGGTCTACCTCAGAGGTTTCCATCGCTCGGGCAGAGGTATTGAGGATGGCTTTGTGTTCTGTCACACTCACCTGTGTCTCTGCAGGAGCGATGGACGAGCCTCCCTTGACCCCGAGTCTTCAATTCCCCTGTTTCACTCGGAGGAATACCTTGATCTTTAGTAGGGTGTGCACTCCATCCTGCATTTGCAGGGGCGCGATTCACTCATGTGATTGGTGCTAATGTCTGTAGGCTGAGTACAGATGCCAAACGCTGTTTTATGCCTTCACAGCGAGGCCGAGAGTTCAAGGCGCCAGTTTCTTCACTGGCTAGAAAGTCCTTCCCACAAGTGAACATTGCGCGGAGAATATTGAGTGTCCAAAATTGTCCGTATTGTGTTTGTTTGCTGGTATTTTTGTGGGTGAGTAGCGCTACGTGTAGAAGCTACCTGCTGGTAGGTTTGCGCAGCGCCTTCAATTCGAGCGCGCCTGGTAATGTCTCTCCCTTTCCCTTGCAGGAGAAATTATGTGGTATTAGTGCCTCGAGTCCGGGATCAGCGCTACTGGAGATTTGGTGGTTAGGTAAATTTGCACAGAGGCTTTTGGTAAGTATGCACCGCGTAGAGAGAGAGAGAGAGCACAGTGAAATTCGCGTTATTGGAGCCAGCGCAATGAATAATGTCTCTTCTTTCTTACAGGGGTTTGTGCGCTCGTGCAACTGACCTGGATTCCAGCGTTGCGGGAAGATTGGGTGAGTATGCGCAGTGTTACTGATGTGCATGTGTTAACGCTGTTCTTCTTTGTTCTTACAGGTGTCGGTGTAGAAGTTCCCTCTTGACTGGAGATAGCTGCGGTGTGGAGTAAGAACCAGGTAAGCTGAAGCTGAATGATTCTGAGCTGGTAAGCAGAAGTAGGATGATCCGGAGCAGGTAAGCAGAAGCAGGATGATCCGGAGCAGGTAAGCAGAAACAGGATGATCCGGAGCAGGTAAGCAGATGCTGGCTGATCCAGAGCACGGCAAGTGTGTTGCTGATACAGCTCACAGTAAGCAACACGAAGCACTGGAAGAATCTTGGGTATGGCTTATATAGCCAGCCACACCCAAACACTAGAGAGCTCATGAGTTATCATGCACTTCCTGTTTGGCAACAGAAAGTGGTGACCAGGAAGTTACTACAAACACTAGGAAGGAATGAAAGGAGGGATTTGTTATGGGTTCTTTGTGTGCCTATGCCACGCCTGCCAAGCCTCCACCCAGCTTGCCCCAACTACCTGCCTGATACCCATGACACACGCCCGTGGGCCTCAGAGCGCACGAAAAGACAAACAGGACAGACACCAGCCAAGAGGGAGCTAGAAGATCAGTGGGAGTCAAGGGGACACCGGAAGACTAAACACAGATTAACCCGGATGAAGATTAAACAGATGGGTTTTTATTGCCTTCTTGAAGGAAGGCAGGTTGACAACCAGGCGTATGAGAGCGGGAAGAAGATTTCACTGTAAGGGAGCCTGGATATCAAAAGAAGTCCCTCCAAAGCTAGCCAGTTTGGATCTCGGCTAAATGAAAGTAGGAACATAGAGGTATGATGGACAGCCGGACACATAGAACAAGAATTATAAGGACTAAGATACATATAACCCACTAACCCAAAAGCTCAAATTACTGCATACTTAACTCACACAAAAATCCACACAACCACCATCTTGCACATCAAACCGCATGCACTTCACCACACCACAACAATAAACAACACATAACTTGCACCAACAGCACACGAGGACTTGCATCGATCCAATATTCACACCCAAGCTCAGCGCACAGTTAAAACTGAACTGAAGCTGCCAACAGGACATCACTTTTCTCACTTTCCTACTCCCTCTTCACCCGATTAACCCCCTAGCGCCCCCACCTTCTTGTTTGCAGATCCGCCTGAGCGCCTGGGGACCAATTCTGTTGGTGATGGTGCGCAGTACAAATACCTTTAACATTAACATTAACATAAACTCCACATGAGTAAATTGAGAGTAATTGTTGTTTTTATAAAACTACAGGGGTTAAGGTGAATTGGAAGAGTGATGAATGTGGCACTACAGGCTTTCAGGGGAGTTCTCAGGCGATCACTAATTGTCGTCCCAGCCCTGTTGCCTCAAGGTGCTCAGAAGGCAGAGATAGTGCCTGACCCACTAAGGTTGGGCTTTCCAGCACTATCAAGTGGTGCCTCCATCTCTCCAGGCCCCCAGACACGGTATGCCTTCCATCCATAGCCTCAGAAGACAAAGAAGGCAGAGAAACTTGCCTGACTATAGGCAGGTGGCCAGTAGGTCTTGCCCTGAGAACCTGTTCTGCCCCTTCAAATTCAACAGTAAAAGAAGTTGGAGGTGACATGAGTGATTGCTTTACACTTTGTCTATCCATTTCCCCTCTGGCAAAATGCCACGGCTGGCAGGCATGTCATTGCTTCTTGCCCCTCCAATAAAGGCTCATTAATCCAGTTGCCAATTGTGCACTCCCTCACCAGTAAAGCTGGCGTGTGCCCCCCTTGTACCTCCACTGTACCTGTCATCCACTCTCTGCTGTGGAGGCAGGAAGCCAAGTCAGGGGTACTTTGATGTGGGGGGGTTGGGGTGGTGAGGCAGGACACCAGGTTTGGGGGGCTCTTTTGTTGTGGAAGGTGGGGTTGCAGGACAGGAAACAAGTCTGCCACCATCTTTCTGGCCTCCCCAGACTCCACAAACAGCAGCTAGAGCCTCATGAAGCGCTCAGATGTTAGGTGAAAGTGTCAAAGACATTGTCCTGATAGTGCTGCGTACTTGGTCTTTATCAGTGATCCATCGTGACTGGTCTGGACTGGATATGGATGTTGTGTGGAGAAGAAACAACATGGCGGCACCCACCAAGTGCCGGCGCCACAGTCTACGGTGCACCCACAACCGTCCGGCACCCAAACGGCACTGGGGGTATAAGCGCAAGGGGTGCTGCAGGTAAGTGTGTGTGGCTGGATGCAAGTCTGTGTAAGTGTCTTTGTGTGTGCGTGTAGTGTGTGGAGCAGGGTGTAAGACGTGTGCCTATGTGGAGTGTCGAGCAGGGCATAAGGCACGCGGCTGGTGCATGACACCAAAACCCCTCCCGGGGAGTCCAAGAGCACCAGATTTTCATGGTGAATGCCAGTAGAAATCACGCACCAGACGCATATCCCAATCCACCAAATAGTACAAGCGACTGCGTCTGTTACAGGAGACACAGATGTTGTGAAGCACGTACTTGGTCTGTCGACAGGAGGAGGCTGAGGAGGAAGGCGCCCAAAGGGATCAGACAGATAGGGTTTCAAGAGAGACATGAACTACAGGATGTATGTGCCAAGAGGGCCGTAACTGGAGACGGAAGGAGACAGGGTTTCAGTGGTGTGTAATGCGAAAAGGACCTAGGAATCAGAGCGCCAGTTGGGTGGGAAGATTCATTAGAGGCAAATTCTTTGCAGACAGCCATACCTTGTTTCCCTCTTGTAGATCAGGTTCGGGGATCCGCTGGCTATCTGCCTGTTGCTTAGTGGTTTGTTTGGTGTGAGAGATCACGTAATCCGCTAGATGGTGTTGGTCTTGGATTTGTAGGACTTGCCTGCTGTTGGAACAGCACTAATTGCTGGAGTGTCCATAGGTCTGATCTTGGGATGTTTGGATGGTAGCTGGGACTAAGGTGTATCTTCAGATGATGACATAGCGCTCTCCAGAAATGTGTTTTATACTTCGATCCCCAGTCTGAGATGATCTTATCAGGAAGACCATGTAGGCGATAAAGTTCATGGAAGAAGGTCCCTGCCATATGAGCCGCCGTAGGCAGTTTAGGCAAGGGAATGAAATGCACCTTTTTACTAAGCAGTTGACTACAACCATGATGTAAGTACATCCATTCGAATTGGGTTACTCAACAATGAAGTCTGTAGCTATTGTTTGCCAGGGATAAGGCAGTTGTTCTGCTGGCTGTAGTAACCCTACATGTCTTGTTCTGATGGTCTTTGTCTGGACGCCACCCGGACAGATTGTGGCGTAATGCTGTACATGTTGGGCCATTTTAGGCTAGCAGAATTGTCTGGTGAATAATTGCAATGTTGTTTTTCTTCCACAGTGTCCACCCATCCGAGAGTTGTGGTGGCTTGCCTTCACTGCAGTACAAAGGTCGCCTGATGGTAAGTACTACTTACCAAAGTAGAAGATGAAACCATCTTAGGATATGATACCAGGTGTTCTGACTAGGTCTGCTGTAGCTGGGCCATGGGCCAGATCTTGTTGAATGTGCTGAAGGTATGGTTGTACAGCTGCCAGAAAGTGTTTCAGGAATGTACGTAATGTGAAAGTTGTAGTGTGAGAAAAGAAGGCCCTTTCAGCTTGCTGGCTGATTTGAGACTGCAAGGATCATAGATGTTCCAGATTTCTATGATTGGTTCTGACTTCCACAGGAAACAGACCACGTTGCAAATGGTGCCACCATTCACTGAAGGCCTCTTTGAAGGCTAGCAATTCTTTTTCGATCACAGCATAATTTTGCTAGCTGCTGGCCAGTTTCCTGGAATAATACACCACTGGATGTTCCTGGGTGGTATCTGGTGCCTGTTGAAGGAGAACTGCAGTGATTGCTACATGTGAAGCATCTGCTTCCATGATAAAAGGTGGGGTATCGTCTGGATGATGCAGAATGGGAGGTGAAAAAAAAGCCTATTTGAGACGTTGGAATGATTGTTTGGCCTAGGCATCCCACAAAAATGTGTTCTTGGTACTCAGCAAACGGGTCAAACAACAGGTGAGATGAGTGAACATGTCATGATGCCTACCCCCGGGCATCCGGATCGAGTCCATCGGCCCCGGGAGCAGGCATCCAGATACAAAATTAAAACCCCAACAGCCCCGGCTGGGGGCTGTTTGGATTCAGTCCTGGCGCCTTAGGCGCCAGGCTCATCATAGAAATCAGTCCTGGCGCCAGAGGCGCCAGGCTCATAGACTTTACTTACCTTATGCAGACCATGCTGCAATTGAGTCCAAGCCAACGTGAGGCCTGGATGGGACTATTTTATTACAGGGACTATTTTTTACTCGGGTGTGGTTCTGGGGATCTTCTTACCTGGGACTACTTTGCAGGGTATTTAAACCACGCCCGAACAGCAGCTCATGCTTCGTGTTATTCTGCATCCAGCAGCGTAACGCTCACCGTGTCTGCAAGTCAGCATCCAGTCTTCTGCCACGCCCGCCTCGAATCCGGAGCTCCTAGACAAAAGGAAAAGCAAGGAGAAGAGGTTAGATCACGGACATTATTTGATTATTTACCTGATTCCGGACCCAGCACATCTCCGAGCCTGGAAAGGACATTATTTCAGCATGCATCGCTTCGCCAGCAGCAGCGCCGCGTTATACTCACCAGTCCACCGCATCTTTCAACTCGGCGCTGCCTCCATCATTTTCTTCGTCGAAACCCAGCACCTGGGGGGAAAACAAAAGGAATAACAAGGTGAGCCGAGAAAACCGACAAAGACAATCTCTTTGCCACCATAGGCTTACCTGCTTTACCACCGGAGGTATTATCCTTTAATTCGCTGCATCTTTCTATGCCGCACAAATAAAGGGAGAGAAAACAGCAAGTTAAACTCATGCAACTTTTACCGGACAGTGTTTGGTAACACAGACTCTTACCTACCTGAACGCCATCAGCTGCCTCCAGGCAATATTCTTTTGGACCCAGCTGCAACCTAACGAGGGAATGGAACAAGAGTGAACCTCGGACATATTGAACTCTTTGAACTGTATAGAAACTGGAGTCAATATTCCTCCGGAACTCCTCCAGTACCTTCAAACCAATGAAGTAGCTGGTATCTACGCGCCCCTGCATGCCATGCAGGATGGAGAGCTCATCATTTAAAAACATAAGGTGAGGTTACCAAGAGGGGATATCGGAGGTGATTAGTGGGGAGAACGAGAACAGTTGGGGGGCCATCACTAAAGTCCACGGGTGGCTAAATCCCTTTCTCCACTTGCAGGAGAATACTTCTACGAGTCCAGCAGACAAGATTAGGCGGGCCAGTCCAGACTGTCATCTCTTCACTACGCATCACGTTGGTGGAGACCGCAGCTGTCCGGGTCCGATCGACACCCATGTGGGAACCAGGTGAGCGTAACAGAACCTAGGTATAAAACACCTGTCATATTTGGTAAATCCCCATAAATGTTGGGTGTCCAATTGGTGATCATCTGTAGCCCATCCTGGCTTATTTGATACCCCAAGAACTTGATCTTCGACTGGTGAAACTGGCATTTCTCTGCCTTAGCATTCAGCCATTGAAGAACACTGCGAACATGAAGAATGTCCTGGTCAAGAGTAGGAGAGAAAATGAGGATGGCGTCCAGGTACACCCAAGCAGTCAATCCAATCAAGTCTGAAGACACATGGCATATGAATCGGTGGAAGACGGCCGGGGCATATAATAGGCTGATAAGTATGACAGGTATTCGAAATGCCCTAAAGGTGACTTGAAGATTGTCTTTCATTTGTCTCCCTCCTTGACTCTGATGAGGGGGTGGGCCCCTCTTAAATCGAGCTTTGTGAAGAGACGTGTGCTCTGCAAGGATTCCATGATATTGTGTATCAGAGGCAAAGGATAGCGGTCTTTGCGTGATCTAGTTTTTGTCACGATAATCTATGCAAGGTCTTAGGGTGCCCCCTTTTTTGGGAACAAAAAACAGCGGGGTCGCATGGCGGACTTGTATGCGTGATATAGCCCTTCTCCAGGCTATCATGAATGTATTCCTGTAGGACGTTTATTTCATGGGGTGTCAAGTGGAGTATTCGTTTCTCAGACAGTAACTCAATTTTGTAATCATACGGCCGATGAGGTTGCTACAGAATTGCTTCAGATTTTGTAAAGACAGTAGCAAGTTCCTGGTAGATGGTAGGTATTTTGCTAAGAGAGTAGATGCTCATGGTTCCAGTGGAGAGATTATAACAGAAATTGATGGTTACAGTCTCCCAGTTGACGAATTATGTCAAGTGAGCCACGGAAGTCCCAACACAACAGGATATGACAGGGTCTGTATGGCGTCTGTGGCATTACCTTCTTGCTGGCCAGTAATCTGCAAGAGCAATGGAATAAATAGTGTTTTGCTTGATGGGTCCGGAAGCCAAAGGGCTACTGTCTATGTCTTCCACAGGGGTGGCTAGTTCTTTGTCAGATAAAGAATTGGAGGCTGTGTCAGCCACTGTTCGCTCTATGTAGTTTCCAGAGGCCTCTGAATTGACTAGAGCCATGGTGGACAAGGTGTTTGCATTCCACTCAAGGTTTACCTTAAGGACAAACAGAGGAGCAGCTGGCATTGGTTCTTCTTTCCAAAGGGCTAGCATGCTGCAGGGGCCTTTTGTCGCCCTCTCCTCTGACAAGAGGCCTTCTAGTTTCCTGTCAGCTTCGGTGGCCTCAGGGGGCAGTTTACAAGGTTGTGACCAGTGCCCCCACAGTAAAGACACAACCGGTTTAGCCGTCTCCATTTCCGTAAAGCTTCAGATAGGGGCCCACCCAGAACCCCTAATTGCATTGGTCCAAGTGGGTTGTCTCCCAGAGCTGATTGAGCAGGTGTTAACATGGGACGAGGTAGAGGAAAGCGCACCACTCTTCTGTGTTTGCCCCTTCTTTCTGCATGACGATGACCAATGCGCAGGACTTGGGGACTCATTACAAATTTGCTGGTATATGGTAAAAAAAAACGTTTACCACACCCACACCGCTGAATTAGAGGTTGGTGCTAATTCCTCCTAAAAGGTGGAGGTAATTTTGTATTTATTTATTTATAACTTATATAGCATGGCCACTGACCCGGAGGCATAAGGGCGCTAGACAGACAAGACACCAATAGACAAATAACACCTTTTAATAGCAGTACTGGTAAGACAGAAAGCTCTCGGAATCAGGCTGGGCATTAGTTAAACAGATGGGTTTTTAAACCCTTTCTGAAAACTCTAATGAAGGTCTCCTCTCTAAGATTAACAGACAGACCATTCCAAAAGGCAGGAGCGGCAGAAAAGAAGGCTCAATTTCTCACTTGTGTTAGCTTGCATGAAGGGATATTTAGCTGAGAGTGATTGATGGATCTCAGACTATACTTACTTACTTTTGGGATCAGGACCTTCTTTAAGTAAGAGGGACCAGAGTTTTTCAGACAGTTGAAAGTAATCACCATTACCCGGAAACAGATCCTTTTGTTGATACGGAGCCAGTGTAGATCTCTTCTGGAATCTGATATATGATCTCTACTCTTTCAGTCAGTAATAACTCTCACTGCATTATTCTGCATGACTTGCAGTCTATTGATTTCGCATTTCGATACACCTAACAAAAGAATACTACAATAGTCTATTCTAGAGCTTATTAGAGCATGTGCAAGGGTTTTGTGACTTGTTCTTGAAAGGAAAGTACGGGCATGTGAAAGAAGTTTAATATAATATGCTGAGGAGGCAATAAGGCTGCTAACCTGTGCCTTCATGTTTAGGTTGCAATCTAAAAAGACCCCTAGGGCCTCATTACAACTATTGCGGAATGTGTTTAACGGTGCCGGCGCCGTTAAACGCATTCCGCAATATTACGAGGCTCCCTCGCGGGACCCGCTCTGGACGTCTGGTTCTACCGTCCAGAGCGGGTCCCGCGAGGGGACCAGGGAGCTAACAACGGTCCGGTCCTAATCAGCCCGTTGTTAGCTCCCGCACCCATTCCCATTGAGTCTATGGGGGCTCAAATAGGAATGGGGAAGGTCCGGGCCCGGGTTCCCTGAAGGTGGAATTACCGGGCCCTCCAAACTCAGAATTGACCGTTAATTCCCCATTTAGGGTACCCGGACACGGTTTTGGAGGCAGCCATGCCCTTATTAAGTCGTAATGAGGCCCATAGTGTTTTTACCTTATTTTTGGCATCTACATTACAATCTCCATTTCGTATATTGACCTTCCATTTTATGAATTTTGGGTTATGTAAATGCACACAGGTGACTGAAAACAAGTCACAGGTGCACCCAACTCACTATGAAAGACTACAAAAGGCCTGTAACTTACCCAGACACACTCACAGCATGCTGACATCAGCCGTCGCTAACTGGGGCATGCATGTCTGTGCCCCATTTTCACACTGTGGGCATGTTGCATGGCATGTTCCAGCCCACTTGTACACTTGTGGTCAGGCAGTTGCTGGAGGCATTCCTGTACCATGCATCCTGGCACCTCTCCCTGCCCACCACCCTTGCACAGATACATGCCACAAAGGCACGTGTCTGTCTACACAGCAGCCCATATGTCAAATGTGATTGCCGCACTTGACTGCACCCATGTGGTGCAATTTGCCCAGGCATCAGAAGATGCATACCGCAACAGGAAGCAGCTCCACTCCATTAATGGGGTGGTGAAGTGCGACACTGACCTGACAAGAACACATTATTCTGCATGCTTCGCTGGGCCCACCCACGATGCCAGGGTCCTCCGTAACAGCACCCTGCCTGCGCATATTGACATCCACAGAGGGCAACAGACATGGATGCTGGGTGAGTACAAGTGTCATCACACAATGCAATCTTGCAGCACCACTTGTATGACTTGTGAAGAGGGGATGGAAAAGCACTACTACTGATCAATGCATGGCCTGCCAATGCCCCGTACATGCTGGGCCTGCCCTCTCAAGCCGCAGATGACAGTCACCAACCCACTGGACAATGCAGTACCATGACAGCAATGAATAATGCCCCAACAAGTAACACCTGCATAAACATATGACTATAGGAACCAGAATGCATAGGGCCCACATACCTACATTACCAGTGCAGCAATTTGATATGGCACAATAACAAAGCAACAGTGCCAGACACTGTTGGCATGTGCACTGCAAACCATGTGAATCCATTGTGGGAGGAATTAACAAACCACAAACATGCACATGTACAACAAATAACCCAGCAGGGCACTACTTGACTGCAAAGCACACCACAGGCCCAACACAGACAACATGCACATTTGAAATCCCATCACAGGCCATGTGTGGCACAACTTGCTCATGAGGTGTGTGCACAGTGTATCTCTAAGTGACCATGCACATGTACCCCTGTAGTATTTCACACATCGTTGAATTACTGGGACTGCAAACCATGCTGCTCAAATGCTGCATAACTTCCTAAGAGGGGGTCCTTCAGCAAGACATGTGACATGATACACTTCCTCAATGTGCTGTGACTGATATGTGTGCCCTATGATCTTGCATTTAAAAAGAAATATATTTTTATTTTATTCGGTGTGACATGTCAGTTATACAGTCATCATCTCTTGTCATCATTTTCATTGAGGTGGCAACAACAAACACCAAACAAGTTAACTTGCTAACTAACAGCTGTGAACATGTCAGCTATACCTGTTCCCCCCTCCCTTTGCTACATCCTGCCACTCTGTTATATCCCGGATATGAACTGCATCCCTCTATCTAAGTTTGGCTGTCCTAGGCCGTGGGAACACTCTGAGCAAGCATGCTTTTGGTGATCAGTTGAATTTTGTGATGCCCCCACGCTTCAACCTAACTGCCATTTTCCCCTAGGACCGCCTAATCACCATACACTCCCGAAACATGTGCATCATATCCGCTCTCTCTGCCCACATCTAGGCTACCCCCTGTGCGCCGAGCCTGGGAATTGTGATTTCCTGTATGGTGTTATGTATGCTCTATGCAGGACAATAGCTGGGTATGTTTAAACCTGGCATTTCTACATACTATGTTCGTGGATAACAGCGTGCTTGTCCATTCTTGATCTGTGAATTCTCTGCAAAGATTTGTCTCCCATTTGGATTTTACCCTCAGTGTATCCATTTTCAGTGCTGTGAACAACCTCTGGTACAATCGCGAGACCCCATGGCCACCCTCGGATATGTCATATAATAACCCTAGAGTGCTGTCTTCTTCTAAGTTGTCAGGGAATCCCTGCCATCTAGTCCTGAAGTGGTGTAGTAGTCTAGTGTGCATCATGAACTGGCCTGTGTGTACCCCCAACCTTTCCACAATGTTTTGGAACTATAAACGCTCCTGTCTTAGAACAGATTACCCCATGTCACTACCCCTTCGTCTTCTGTGATGAATCTGGCGATGCCATCACTTCTTTTCCAGAGAAAGTCTCTCCCCATGTGGGACCCATGTGGTCAGGGAAAGGCAGAAGCTACTTGATCCCTACCCCTGGGGCTGGCTATTTGAGGGAGGACCATATGGGGGGGAGATGATCCTTATGGGGGTGTAAGGGCATTGCCAGATGAGACACCTTTCCCCTTTAACACAGACTACTCCCCCCACACCCTCTTTTCTCTCTGCCTCTCACTTCCTCCTCTCGCTCTGAGATGGAGCTCTCCATCTCCCCAGTCTATTTCAACTGCTACACCATCACGTATCCTCCCTCTCTCACAAAATCTGGATGGAAAAAACATAAAAAAAGACATCCTTGCTGCAAACCCTGACCTCCCAATTGCAGGCACATATGTTAGTGCAACCTCTAGAGAAATCTTCATTGACATCCTTTTCTCTGTCCCATCTCCTGGCCTATGGACCTCTCACCTCATCATCATTCTTCCCCTTATTCTTCAACATCCATTAATGGCGGCACCAAGTGGGAAGTCCTCTTGACGGGCTTCTTCTCATCTCGCTGCTGCATTCATGTCTACCTCACTAGCACAATCCTGGTTCAAGGCACTCAGGCCAACCTCCTTCTCTTTGACCGGATCCTGCTATCTCTCATCAACTTCCTTCCTTTACCTTCCTCTCACCCTTCTACCCTGCCTGCTCCCTCACTTCTGACTGATGTCCCACGCCCCTTCACTCTGCCTCAAAAAACCTTCAAAGGAGAGATCGTCTTCACCTGGTGACCCTCAATGCCCGCGCAGCCATCAAACACTCTTCTGACATCTGCCTTCTCCTTGAAGACACTGAACTGGACATACTCGCACTCACTGAAACTTGGTCCAATGCCAGCTCAGTTATTTCCTTCCTTTGACTCACTCTTACCTGATGGCTTTAAGATCACCTCAAAGCCTTGGCCTCACTGTGCTGGCGGTGGGGTTGCCTTCATCTTCCTTGAGTGGATTCCTTCTTCCATCCTACCCACTCAGCCCTATTCTTCCTTCGAGAGCCTAGTATGCAGATTGGTCATCTCTCCTTCTTCCACCCTGACCATTGACACAATCTACTGACCCCCAGGCA
Source organism: Ambystoma mexicanum (assembly GCF_040938575.1). Lineage (NCBI taxonomy): Eukaryota > Metazoa > Chordata > Amphibia > Caudata > Ambystomatidae > Ambystoma > Ambystoma mexicanum. The sequence continues at coordinate 179,931,840 of NC_090932.1, forward strand.
CTTCCACTCTGTTCCTCTCTGAGTGGGCGAACTTCTGTTCCTCCCTCATCTCTACCACCACCAACATGCTACTCCTAGGTGACTTCAACATCCACTTTGACTACCCATGCACTTCATCCACCCTCTTGATTGACCTCTGCTTTTCCCTATCTCTCTCCATTCTTCCCTCTAGACCTATACATTCTGTGGGACACACGCTAGATGCCATCATCCATTCTGACCTCCCTCTCTCTGCTCCCCTGGTCACCCCTCTCTCCTGGTCTGACCACTCTCTCCTCACCTCCCACCTGGGTCCTTATGGCCCTGTGAGAACTCCTCATAAAGCTCTGCCAACCTTGTTCATGAACATCCGCCCGATGAAACGAGTGTCAGCTGCTGCGTCACTTCCGCCATCATTCCTCCTTGTCCACTCAATACAGACTCTAACGCTGATTCTGCCCTCAGCAACCTCTATCTGTCCATTACCAACACCCTTGACATCCTTGCCCAGTCATGAGGATCTGCCTGAAACCTGCCTCCAAGTATAACACCTGGTATGACTCAGAACCTGCAGACCAAAAATGTAAGTGCAGGGCTGCAGAACGGAAGGTGCAAAATTTCAGGTTCACCCTCTGATAAACTGGTCTGCCGCCTGCTCCAAAGGAACTACAGACTCTCTATCCATGCAAAAAAAGAGCCCACATTCATGCACGAGTATCTGGCGCTTCCAACAACACGGCTGAACTCTTCAAAATTTGCAGGGAACTTGCCAATGCATCAGCAGTATCCTCGGCCCCTACTCCATCCCAGGCCCTTTGAAATGCACTCACCACTCACTTCACTTTCAAAACACAGGGCATACTAATCAGCCTTGGCATGCACTCTCCCAACCCATCCCTCCTACCCCCCTCCCTCCCCTGACGCCTCATCCTGCTCCTTCCTCCTTCTCCTTCTTTGACCCTGTCTCTCCGGAAAAAGTCACCAGAGTAGTCAACTCCACAATGGTCACTTCCAAATAGGTCGCCCCTTGCTCATCCAGAACCATCAAGGATGACATTTCCTCTCTCGCCCCTGCTCTTGCTGATATCTGTAACCACTCCTTGGTCACTGGTTATTTTCCATCCTCCCTCAAGCACTCCCTTGTGTGCCCCCTCATAAAAAACACCTTCAGCAGATCCTTCCTGCCTGGCCAACTATCACCCCATCTCCATCACCCTTTCCTAGGGATACTGCTTGAGAATGTGTCCCTCCCCAACATAATTCTCACACTGAACTTGTTGACGGTCTTCACAACCATCAGTCTGTATTCTGAACATCCAGAGGCATGGAAACTGCACTTCTGAACACCCGTGAAGAACTGCCTGCATCCCTCGACTCCAACTCCCCTGCTGTCCTCATCCTCCTTGATGTCTCTTCTGCATTCGACACAGTGAACCACTCTATACTCATAAAAAGGCTCCATGACCACCTTGGTATTTCGGAGAGGGCACTGGAGTGGCTTACCTCCTTCCTAACCGATTGCTCTTCCAAAGTCATATTGGGCTCCTTCTCCTCTCCTACTTCATCCTCCACCTGTGGCTTCTCCCAGGGCTCCATTCTTTCAACATCTACCTTACTCTGCTTGCATGCCTCATTTCCTTCTTCTCCCCTAACTTCCAGTGTTATACTGACGACACACAACTGTTCTTCAAACTTCCTTGAGACGCCCTTGCACCCTCCTTCATCCCGACTGCCTCTCTGCTGTCCAGGCCTGGTGCACTTCTAATGATCTCTGCCTCAATGCCAGCAAATCTGAGATCCTCCCTATTGGGACCCCAGCACCCTACTTCTTTCCTTCTCGCTGGCCTTCCTCCCTGCGTTCTCCCCAGCTCCCTCCTTGGAAGCCAGGAATCTCTGAGTCATCTTCAACTCCTCTATCTCCTTCCTCCCTCATACTCAGGGCATTGTCAAGAAGTCCCACTTTCAGCTCTTCCTTCTGAAAGGAATCCTACCTTTCCTCACCTTCCCCCAGAGACTCAATGTTACCCGGGCTCTGTTTCTCTCTAGGCTTCACTATTGCAACAGCGTCCTCCTTAATCTACCTTCGTCCAGTCAGTGACCCCTACAGCTAATCGAGAACAGGGCAGCAGGACTTATCCTTGGCCTCAAGCCCAGGGACCGCATCTCTCCTGCCCTACAAAATCTCCACTGGCTCCCAATTGCAGCGTGGATTAAATTCAAATCCCTCTGTATCATCCACAAGGCTGTCTGGGGCCAGGGACCACTCTATCTGCTACTCTATCTGACCAAATACTCCCCCTCTAGACACCTGCGTTCCTCTGGCACCAACTCCTTGCATGTGAAGTGGTTTGCGAAACAGAGAGCAGGTGGTCGATCGCTCTCCTCAGCGGGCTCCCTTCTTTGGAATAGCCTCCGCCTCTCTCCATCTTGAGCAGAACTTCCTTAAGTTTTGGACATTTTCAAGACCTTCCTCTTCACCTTTTCCTTCACTCCCTCTCTCCCCCTGCTAGTCGCACCGTAGCTTGACTTAAGTGCAGGGCCCTTATGCATCCTCAGGGCCCTGACCTCCCACTTCTTTTCATCTCAGCTGCTGTCCATCCTCTGCACTTGCTTCGGCTCACCCTCCCCTTGGAGGTTGCACTTACCTTCCTTCATGGCACTTCATCTGCTGCTAAGCATGAGCACCACAGCACCTATCTCATTCTCCTACCCCCTCTGCACTTGTACTTTCTGAACACTCACAAGGCATAGTAGGTTGGTTTTCCTATCCCCACTTATATTCTCCTGTTTATTTAATTAACTTAATTATTTACTATTGTTGTAATTACATTTTTTCCCCCGTTCCCCTCTCTGTTGCCGTGTGGGAGCTTTGAAACAGTATTTGATTCCTGTATAAGCGCCTAATAAGTGAACGATAAATAAACAATAAATAAATAAATACTCTTTCTTCCTTCCCTTTTAGAACCCCTAATATGTTTAATTCCAGAATTAGTGAAGCCTGTATAGCACCTGTACACCCTTGAAAAGCCTAAACTAATGAGATTTGAAGCTAGTAAAATATACTCATGTGATGTCCTCTCCTCTAAGTACACTAGTCATAGTTCTGTTAAGAAGGCTCAATGTAACCAATTAGCTAACTATAGCTTTTTTCCTGACAGAACTGGGACGAGGAAGAGCGACAGGAGTTGGGACCACATGAGTATTGAGACAGGTGGGTCTCATGACGCCCAAATATTACAGTCAGAGAAAGGGAGAACAGACGTAAACACAACTGCCAACCATCAGTGTCCAACCAATATAAACAGAAAAGATGGACTCAAGGAAGCTGTCGGACACCAGGGCCAGGAAGGCAGGGATGTGGGAGGCTGCAAGTGTGCGCTGCACCCGGAGCGGGAGATTAAAAAAACACTGGTTGAGTAGAGGAGGAAAGAACACTGACAGCTGGGAGCACGGCAACCGGCGAGGCATAGAAGACGGTGGAGATCCACAGTACCTGACGCGGGTTGGGAAGCGGGAAGCAGATTAGCTACAGCAGGGAGCAGAAGAGCTCATATTGGCGCTGTCACGAGAAATCCAGAGGGGAAGATTTCGCCGCACACAGACCTGCAGCAAGTCTACTGACGAGAGGAGGTCCAGGCATGGCAAACACCGGAGGACAGGCGGGCCGCTGGCAGAAGGAGGAGGTTCCCTGCTGGAGAGACCGAGAGTCACAGAGAAAGCCAAAGCCGCCAGAGAACACCAGTGAGCCCAGAGAGGGGAAATGGCACACCGGGGCACTTCAAGGCATATACTGCACACCAAGAGAAGGCAATGACACTCACAGGGCAAACCCAGGCAAGGGAGCTGGGAAGCCGAGTACCTTTAGAAGGGAGACAGAAGAAAAGGTGTCAAAGACCCAGTAGCTTAAAGAACTGAACTGTAACATATGTGGGAACTCCTGACAGGAGCGTAAACCAGGCTGCCTGTTGTGAGCCAGAAGACCTGCACCCAAATTACGAAGTGAATAAGCCCTGGCAGGAGAGTGAACCAGGTAATGTGACTGAGAGTCAGGAGACCGGCACCAAAAGAGAAAGAGACCATTGAGAAAGCCCGGGCAGAAAAGGGTACCAGGCAGTGTGGTTGTGAGTCAGGGACCCCCACCCAATTAATAAGAAGAAGATTACAACTAAGAGGTGCCAGTAGAAGAAAGGTAGCATCTTCGAATTGTGTGAAACCCAGGGGAAGGAACCATATCCCCTTGGGCGCGAAAGGTGATTGAACTGTGGAGAGCCAAGCAAGTCAACGGGAGGAAAATAAACCTTGAGTGCCTGAAGTATAGGGCAAGGGAGCCATACCCCCTGGAGTGGATAATTGTTAATTTATGCAAACGGGAATTATGGTTAAGGACCCCCTTCCCCCTCCTGAGAATTGTGAAACCTTGTGGAACTTTGATTATTTATTTATGTGTGCACTTTGTGAACTTTGTGTTGGAACATTGGAAAGCGTACAGATGGCTAAGTGAAAATCGCTGCCCCTTAGCACATATCTTGTAGTTTGGCGTGTAAGGGTCAGGATAGGATTTTGAACACAGAACGGAAAAATCTTTATTTTTGGATATTCTGACACTGACATCCTTTAGTTTCATTGAGGCAGGGAAACCTCTCGTAATAATAGGGCGTGAAAGGTCTTTTTTCAACCATACTTTTATTTTAATAAACATGTATAGCAATCATCACAATGCCTCTGTGTCTGAGTCTTACTCCTGATTCATTACACTTCCCATTGAGACTGAATTAGTTTAAGGTCTCCTTTATCCATCCTGTAGACCACTGTAAGGGTATGCTCTGAGAATCGGGTTCACCCAAATTTAGGAAATGTTCTGGTTTGTGTCCAGAGGCTGCTGTCTAGTTGCAAAATATGCAGAGTCCAGGGGCCTCATTACGAGGTAGGAGGTAAGGGATTACCGGTACCGGTAAGGGTGCCAGTGCCGGTAATCCCTTACCTCCATATTCCGAGGTCCCTTAGCGGGTCCCTTCCTTAACGCCTGGTCTGACCAGGTGTTAAGGACGGGACCCGCTAAGGGACTTCAGAGCTAATAACGGTACCGCAAATTGCGGTACCGTTATTAGCTACTCCCCCATTCCCATTGAGCCCTATGGGGGCTCAAATGGGAATGGGGAATGGTTCTCAGAATGGGGACTTACCGGGTCCTCCAAGGTTGGAATGACCCGGTAAGTACCCATTCTGAGAACCCGGACCCGGTATGCGGTAAGGGGGTAGCCATGGTGCTACTAGCACCATGGCTACCTCCTACCTCGTAATGAGGCCCCACGTTTCTTTTTTCGGCTAGCCAGGGCACCTCTTTCAATAAGATGGTTCTACAGTTTTCTGCAATAACATAGTTTCCTTCGTTTCCTTGTCCGATAGCCACCATGTGATATGCTGCAACTACTCTGCTAAATAGTAGAGCTCCAAATGTGGCAGCTTCACCCCACCTTCCGTATAATCGCTGCACAACGTGCCTAAGGCAACTATGCTTCTGCTGGAGCCCCGTATAAACCCAGTCAATGTAGCATTTAGCTTCCTGAAAAAGGACCTTGGGATAAAATATGACACATTGATGAACTTATTCAACAGGCGGGAGAGAGTCACCATTTTGGTTAGCGCAACCCTCCCCATCACTGAGAGTCCTATTCCTTTACATTCTTCGACTGTGTTCAATTTGTGGGAAAGCTTAACTTCATGGCATATGTTTAATCCCCAAGTACAGAAATGTTTTGGTCGCCCATTGAAACCCCAGATTTGACAAACGTGACTCATCCAGACCAGCCTACCCTGCCAATGGAAATATACAAGATTTATCTCGGTTTACTGTTATACCTGAGAGCGCCTCAAAATTATCAAGCACCATGAAAGTGTATGGTAAATTATCCTCGGGGTTCGGGACATACATAAGCATGTCATCTCCCTATGATGAGATGACGTGACTCGCCTCATCCACCGTAGCCCTGCGTCCCTGATTTCGATTCACAGGAATGCTGCCAGGGGCTCTAGAGTAGTATCAAAAGCATAGGGGATAACAGGCATCCATGCTTTGTGTCCCTTTGTAGATTACATTGTTCTGATACGTTTTTGCCTGTCCTCTCTCTTGTGGTAGGTGCTGTGTATATTCATTTGAGCCACCAAAGGAAGCTCTCACGAATGCCGAGGTGCTCTAAAGTGGCATATAGCCAGTCCCAACTGAGTGGAATGCCTTGATTGCATCCAACGATATCACTGCACAACTGTCTTTCCGTGATCTTGTCCTATCTATTACCATATGGAGCCTCCTCAAGTTCCCAGAGGCGGTTCTGCCCCGGATGTATCCTGTCTGATCTGGATGTATCAGTTTCCTGATCACTGTTATTCAGCCTTTCTGCGCGGAGGGCCGCAAGAATTTTGCAGTCCTGGTTGAATATTGATAATGGTTTATATGACTCACAATTTTGTGTCAGCTTGCCTGGTTTAAGCTTGGGGACAGTTATGGATTCTTTCATACTCAGTGGTAACCTCCCCTGCTCATATGACTCTTCAAAGGTTTCCAGTAACCTCAGTGCCACCTCGTCCAGAAATTCTCTATAGAATTCTGCCAGTAGTCTGTCTCCTGCTGGTGTCTTGCCTGTCGGCAAGGCGAGCGTCACTGCACGTAGTTCATCTGCCATGAGTGGCACCCCCATAGCATCTGCCTGTTCAGACTAGCTTAGGCAATTCTATTCGGGACAACGTCTCTTCCGCTTACCTTAGGTTATCTGCCACGTCTGTGCTATACAGGCCTTGGTAGAATCTCTGAAATATGTTATTAATCTCCCTCTGAGACCTCCAGAACTCTCTGCATTCATCTACCATCGCATTAATCATAATTCGAGCCATGTCCCTCGGCAGAGCCAGGCCAACATTCTACTGGGTTTATCACCTTGCCTGTGTAGTCCTTCAGAGTACTTTGAGTAGTTATAACTACCTAGCCTCTCCCAGTGTTCTATGCAGACCTGTCGAAGTGTGAGAAGTTCATTCTCTACTGTGTCATTTTGTATTGCTTAATCCTAACCTGCAATTTTGATAGGTTACCCAATAACGTGTTTTTAATTAGTTTGTTAGCATCAATTGATTATTAAAAAAACTTAGATGCAAACACAAACGCATGAAAGTAAAAACACATCAAAGAACTGTCACATTTTTTAAGAGAAAAAAATACTCTTTTTTTCTCATTTGCTGTGTGATACTAAATTTCACTGTTAAAAAAATAAGAAGATTCAGAAGTTCAGAAGGGGACAAGGCCCCGTGATATGATGAGTCAGGGGCTGTCTTTTTTGTCATTGTGTATCCGTTTGCTCCAGAATGCCAAAAATCACCTTCACCAGGTTCAGGAGCGCCAACGTCAAAGACAGCCTCCACCCCCACCTTAAAATTGACCGCCATTCTTCCAGTGGTCTAGTAGCTGATTCTTCAAAGAATTTTCCCAGGAACCTAGCTCTTGTGACTGTTAGTGGTTCACCAAACATAATTAGGTGCTTCAAAGTTTCCACGCCATTTCTACAGATACGGCACGTAAGGTTCCTGTCCTCCCTGGGCTTCTTTCTTCTTTGAACGATCTCCCTAGTGGAGAATAAGTTTAAGCGCAATCTTAAAAAGTTCTGCCTTTCCACCTGCAATGGAAAACTTTCGAAGTATGGTGGGACCGTTCCTCTTTTGAAGTGTTCTTCTGGTCCCTGAACTGCCGTCTTGTAGGACATTAGTTTGTCCTTCGTAAGGATCCAGTCCAAGTCCAACAACTTTGTCTTGACCCCAGTCGGATTGACCAGTAGTGAATCTTCAGACTGTGCAATGTTTTTTAATATGGAGAGGCACGTTCCTCGCCAGATGTTTAAAGTAGGTACCGCTTTTCCCTCAATTGCCACTTTAAGCGTCGTAAAACCACTTTTCCCCAGCAGATCGAGGCATTTCCAATAGAGACACAGTGATCTCCACACCACCAAAGAATACAAGGATGGTAAGCCCAGTTCTCTCCTTATGAATACAATTGGGTTGTGAATTTGGTAACAGCATCACTTTCTTCCAAAATATCCCCCCACTTCCCCAATAACTCCTTTTTGACCCTTCTGTAGAGGAGGAGCCAAATGCCTCTACCAGAAGTCGCGCCCCTATTTTGCCTGTATGTTGGGAACCGGAAAAAGTGACAAGCACGACACCTGTAATGATGCCCATAGCACGAAAAGGAAAAGCCTTTGAGACAAGGTATCCATTGAGAAAAAACATTCTTTATGTATCCACAAAGAGCTGACAGTCTCATGGGAGAGATCCCTGAAGAACATGTTAAGACGGATGGAAGAGGAGACTGGTGACGTCACATGAAGCAAGGTTACACACCAAGAAGAGATGCCAAGACAGAAGGTGAATAGACCATATAGAATCTGATGACGAAGAAGAGAATTGAGTGACCCTTTACGTGCGGAATGAAGATTGCACATGCAAAGAGCAGTGAAGAAAATGCAAGCCGTTTTATAATTGTACAGATGCAGTAACGCAAGTAGATCAAGTATTCATGAAGGCTGGCCATACGTGGAGAATTGACTGCAGGCGGTGCCGCCATCATATAGAATCTGGATATTCCGCGTCGTGTTTAAGCAAACTGGGATCTCATGAGCAGAAGGGCTGAAAGTGTGGCGCAGTAGAATAAGAATGACTGATGATTAAGGTTGAATCGAGAAGGCTTGTCTGGCCGAGTGTCAAAGGTTGAGGCAGCCAAGAATCTGGTTATCTGTCATGGAAAGATACAATGAATGTGAGAGCCGAGACAAGCTCCTGTTAAGGTGCGACGGAAAGACAATCAGTGCCAAGTTGTATTCATTTTAATAGTATTAAATACGAAGAAGCAGCTCAAAACACGGTCTCCTGTCACATGGTCTTGCTGGAAATAGACTTTCGGGGAGCTACGCTGAGACTTGAAGATAAGGGTATGCTCACACTCTCTTTTATTCCCAGGAGCAGTGATACTTTGCAAGGCCAAGTTCAAAGACTTTTTGAATGGCAGACAGCTTGAGTGATGATGGATTATGGGCTAATTGGGTGGGGAGGCATGGTCAAGTCCAACCCTCCAGCACGTGTGGTACCAGCTTGTGTGCTGCTAGCGAGTGGAATATTCCAGAAGGGTATAAGCGTGCCAATCAATTGTAGAGAGCCATGCAGCAAAGAGCCCTATAGTTTGAGACCCAATGAAACGTTGTGTATTTCATGACACTGAAGATGATTTGCACTAGGGGTGGGCATAATTGTCCACCTGACTGTAGAGACCCAATCACAATTGCATCCCCCATAGAAAGTATACCTAGATATTCCCCGTAGACCAACCACAATCCAACTTAGGTTTTCTTACTTTGCCACGTAGTATGCCGTTGATGATGACGAGTTTTTACTATATAACTGTGTTTTTAACTCGTTGAGAGATATGCTGTGAGACGTCCGTTGATATCCGTTGTACTCCCTGTTTAAGATTATTGTTAATAAAACAGCGAACTATTTGCCAACTACCTGAGTCGGTTTTATCATTGATGTATGAGTAACCTCTGCATCCCCATCCATCCCATAGAGCGCTACCTTGCTTAAAGGGCCTGCAGATTCATGTGATAGGAAGGATGGTTCGATAATTACTAGGTCTCAAGATTTTTGAATAATCGAACACCCTCTGCCATCTAGCTGGAAGATAGCAAAATTTCCTGTGGAGAGCGGCCTATATAGAATGCTTGCAAGAAAAACGAGATGATGGGAATCGTCCCTCTTTGACAAAATCCCTCCTGGTTTCCACAGGCGATGAGCGGACTGAAGGCGACGGTGGTCGATTGGAGGAGGGGAGACAATACCAAAGGCCCTGAGCTGAAGAGCGAATGGTGAGTAGACTAAGGGGAGTGGCAACATTTGGGGACGGGATTGTGGTAACATAGAAAAGTAACAGGGGGTTGTCTAATATATAACAAGGAGCGTTAGGGATATAAAACAAGGAGCTTTTTGAAGAGGCCAGTTTCCTAGCTCAAGCAGCTTTAGAAGGAGTCATTTCAGAACCCAAGTGGGTAAAACTAGGCGACACATAAACAGGTTTACGATAGGGAATGACTCAAACTCCAATCAGGGTATTTTAGGGGCTAAGAGAAAAGGAGTACCATGGTGTATATGTGAAAAGTCGACTAGTCTGTCTATTTGTGCATTTTGTGTATTGAAAAAGAGAATTATCGAAGAGTGGCAAAGATAGATTGTGTAAAGTAGAGATAAAAAGTTACTATCTATCTTGGCGCACACCTAGCGAAAGCACCTGGAAAGCACTGCTTTGCACCGGACTCTCTGTTGTTGGCCCGAGACTTGTACAACATTGGATTCACTTTTGGATCTATTTATTTTTGTGGAAGTGTAGCTCCGTCCCCTTTGTGGACGAACGCTCAAAAAGGGGCTCCCATGCGCACCAATGCGCACGCACCTAGCGAAAGCACCTGGAAAGCACCGCTTTGCACCAGACTCTCTGTTGTTGGCCCGATACTTGTACAACATTGGATTCACTTTTGGGTAGTTTGTTTCCTTTGATGCTTCCTTTCTGCCTTTTGGACTCTGTGGACATTTATTCAAGTGACTGTTAGGTTATAACTATATGTTTCTCTTTATTTAGATCTATTTATTTCTGTGGAAGTGTAGATCCGCCCTTTTGTGGACGAACACTCAAAAAGAGGCTCCCGCGCGCACCAGTGCATGCGCACCTAGTGAAAGCACCTGGAAAGCTCCGCTTTGCCACTTCGCCGCAGTGTCGTCGCAGCTTTGCGGTGCGGTCCAAGGGTGCTTCGAAATTCTTGCCTTATTTTTCTTTGTTTTTTATTTATAGTAGCTTGTATTGAGTCTATTTCATATTTTTGTAGCAAAATCTCTTGTGAGGTTGAGCTCGGAACCATCACATGAAGCAGGATCTTTACACATTGCAGACTGATATGCCTCTGCCCTGTATTGAATGGCGCACAGCACCTGACACTCAAAGGGATCATACGAACTCTATGGTACCGCCATGCGATCCTCCAGCCTGCTCAACTCCGATGGTTCGATCTTTTGATAAAAAGCTGGGGAGAAATCGCCCAAATTACCTAGTTACCTCGGATATAAGACTTGTTTTATTCTCCTGCTGATCTCAGGAGTGACGTTGTAAGACCTGTAAATCTGTATGATATTTCTTTAAATAGAGGTACCAATGTGACGATTCGACAATCTGTTGTGATACATGAAAATGATGTGATTGAAATAACAGCATGCAATATTCCACTATCAGAAAGTGCAGTTTTGAGAGGTGATTCCAGGGCCCCCTTGGCGCTAGATAACTCTGGATTGCAATGTGAAGGCGTTGAGAATATTGCAGTCACAGATTTAAACTCGCCCAATATGGATTTCTCAAACCAAGCTCTCACTGAAAAATTGTCTTTTTCGCCAAATTTGTCAAGGATTAGTCACCAAAACATAAACGCAGTGTCTTAATTTTTAGCACCAACACCGCATCATTGTAATGGTACTGGAACGCACCAAATAAATGAGGGTGTGTCTAAATTAATAGCTTCTACTTTTGATGCCATGCAAACAACCATGAATGCCATAATTAAGTTGTTTGACACACTAAATGGCTAAATGAATATTCAAAGCTCTCAAGTTACCTCGTTAATAGCATGGCAAACCAAGTATGATAATCATAGCTCTGAGAGAACTGCGACTCCAGCAACTGCAGGTAAAGAATTGCCCACTGTGGTTTGCACAGATGAATCAACATCGCCAATGAAAGTGGCGTCATCAGCATGTTTTAAGTGCTGATGTAACCTGAGCCATTCCCCCCTTACCATGCTTTCACAGTATTATTACTGCCACATCTTCTACTAATGCAACAAACCCTGTGACGTTAAATGAAGTGCCACCTGACACAATTCACAATGAAGTAAAATCCGAGTCAATCAAAATAATAAAAGCGTATGCAATCTTTTCGAAAACAGGCTGTGTTACAAAAAAAAGCAGCATTGCAAAAGATTTAGGTAAAGTTGAGAAGAAAACAAAAAATATCAAAGGTGTCAAACAAACTACAACGTCAGCGTCTAAACAGTTTATTAAAACCTTGAAGGATCCATCCACACATTTTCATCAGCAGTTTCTAAAAAATATATGCTACTAGATCAAGCACGCAATCTAAAAACAGGCTCCTAGGATAAATCGGAACAACATACTGTCCCTTATTCCCATTTGGATGATTTGGTAAAAGGTGTCCAAAAGCATAGAGGCACGTCTATTCCCAAGCCAAGTGATTCTGATGCGTGCAATTCCCATGAACAATTAACAATGCCTTTACATCAGGATGATCAGGAAAAAAAAAGATTTACGACGCCAAGAAATCAGGAGAGAAGTTGATGCGTACATGTCCCATGTGTCCAATCCGATGGATTTGAAGGCTCCTGCCCTCGATCGCTCTCAGTCTCTGGTTGCGGATAAAGTGAAAACTGCTAAGACTGAACCACAGTCCTTTGACAATATACAACTTGGCCCTAAATTAGCTAGTGATATGTGTAACTCTCAGAAACACTTGCCTTGTAGTCAGAATACTGTGGAAACAAACACTTTAACAAGGCTCAATGAAGGCAGTAACTCTCGTTCGTGTGGGGATGACCCTCACTTTGAGAGCTGTGGTGCTGAGATAGCTCGTATGTTACAAGCACTACTACCAGAAAACTCAGTGAAATTAAGGGACAGCACTCTTGTTGCAAACACTTCAAAATCTCTCTCTATAGTTAAAACACAGACCTGGTTTAATGCGAGCAATAATAATATGACCTCTTTGATTCTTGGCTGCCGTCCTGCTCCACATCCGCAGTATGATTGAAATCATCATAGTATAATGGAACTGTTTTCGGACATCCCATTGCTTGATGATGTTAACAGCTCGGATATTGAGCAGGTGGAGTTCATTAATAATAAGCTTCTAAGCACTGTACAACTATGGGTCCGATCAAGAGTGGTGAGAAATGTTATCTGGCAATCTAAAGAAACATTATATAACATGGGTTTTGTTTTACTTAATTGGGCCAGTGGAGGCTCCTGATGATGTCATAATTCCCAAAGAGCAGGGGAAAAGAGTTGTGACTTGGTCTAAAAATGATGGTGGACATGTTTCGATTGCTCGTAAGAACCCTAATTTTATGTGTAACTGTGTGGATTCTAGAAGTTAACTAGAGCATCAAAAAGAAAATTCAGTGATCTCATTAGTCTTGTGGAACACATGCGGATATCAACATTTAATTTAGAAAAGTTTAGCATAGTCATGTTGCAGGAGACCTGGATCACTGATACGCCAATTTGGAATGATCAAGAACTATACCTAACTCCTGCCTTAAAGGGAACTAGAGGCCGCCCTATGTCTGGCCTCGTTACAAGTTGTAAGAGCAGTGCAAATGTATCTATAATCTTTCCATACTCGCCCAATCCATATTCACAATTGACAATCATCTCTGTTAACACTATTCTGTATGCTATGGTTAACTTATATTGGAATCCAAAGGGCATTGAAAATCTGAAATTTCTCAGTGATGTATCCACTATGCTAGATTACATTACCTTGGTACCAGAAATCTCCCACACAATAGTAGCAGGAGATTTGAATCTGCATTGTTTTGACCAAATTAATTTACAAGAACAGGCAAGGAAGATCCTTTGGGATCACTTCATGAAATCGCAAGCTCTATATATGTCAAATGGCACTGGCATCTATGATAGCCCTCCACAACCGACATGGTCTCAGAGATGTATGAAAGCAACAATTGATTATATCTATGTCGATAGCAGGTTACTTTCTAAAGTTAAATCGTTTTGAATTGAAGCAGTACCGTGCAGTGATCACAACATGCTGTGTGTACAGTGGTTTACCTCCCCATGACAACAAAAGCCTAACAGACAAATGTGGACGTGAACAATAACATCTAATAACAGAGTAAATCACGTGTAGTGGACAGAAAAATCGTTAACACAACTAGGCATGCTTATAAATGATGCATTTGTTCATTCCAAATCCAATGAGGATTCAGGTACAATTCCCTACTATGATGTTTTACAAAGATTTGGTTCTCTGAATATAAATCAGAAGACACACATACGCAAGAACCATGCATTTGATGTAGCGGTTAAGAATAGGAAAGCTTTTTTTCATCAGCAAAAACGTGAGGCTTTAAATTTACCAGAGAGAGAGCGATTCGAAGCTTTAACCCACATAAAAACAGCCTATTAAAATTCAAATTAGCTTCGTTCTCACCACACTCAGATGTACCAAGCGGATGGTGAAAAGATGCTAACAACTTTGCGAGATAAGAATACAGCTCATATGTGGCAAGCACTTAATAATGTAACATCTACCTCCCAAATGATGATACAGGCTCTTAGTGTACCAGAAGTAATCTGGATGAAAGTCATACACTCTTCAAACTGACAGTGCGTGTGATTGCTTTCATCTTGATATAGAGAAATCTGATATATTGGGGAACACTGCAAAAAGATTAAGACTACAGGAGCAGCTGTAAGCCCAATTGGTAGCAGTCTACACCACCCAGATTTACCTGGTAGCTGTGGCTGAGCAGTCAGACTTCTCTCAAGAAGAGTAGGGCAGTATGCAGAGTATACCCAATAGGGTCAAAACACAGTGGAGCAAACAAACACTGACCAGAGCTTTGTATAAAAAGTATATAGTTATTTATTTAAAACACACTTTAGGTAATACACTAGCACTCTCAATGAAAAGTAATCTAAAACATACTCAGGTAAGTATTCACACCTCCCTTGATAACTATCGGACAAGTCAGGGTTAAAGCACAACTATTTGTTAAGACAGAGGTGAGCGCTTAACCTAGATGGCACTCCAGTAGTTTAGGTTAAAAAGGGAGAGAAAAGGCAGAGCATAAAATAAAACAGTTCCTAACACTTTTAAGAGTTCAGAGCAAGGGGAGAAAGGCAGGTTATACTGTAGAGCCAAAGTTCATAGGCCAGGCCCACTTTAAATGGAGCAAAGCGAAATGTGCCCAGGATCACACGGTTTAAGGTGCACTGAAAGTCTTTGCAGAGGGTTCAAAAGAGGTTGGGGTGAGTCAAAAATATATAGTTAGAGGTCTGGAGCCAACCCAGTATAGAAGCCAAGGATTTAAGGGTCACCTTAAATTGTTAAATGGCACTCCAACAGTTTAGGTTAAAAAGGGAGAGAAAAGGCAGAGCATAAAATAAAACAGTTCCCAACACTTTTAAGAGTTCAGAGCAAGGGGAGAAAGGCAGGTTATACTGTAGAGCCAAAGTGCATAGGCTAGGCCCACTTTAAATGGAGCAAAGCGAAATGTGCCCAGGATCACACGGTTTAAAGTGCACTGAAAGTCTTTGCAGAGGGTTCAAAAGAGGTTGGGGTGAGCCAAAAAGATATAGTTAGAGGTCTGGAGCCAACCCAGTTTAGAAGCCAAGGATTTAAGGGTTACCTTTAGCAATCTGTAGAAAGGGAGGCCAGGCAGGACACAGTACCTTAAAGAGAAAGGAAGCTCCAGCGGGGGCAGTTGTTCCTGGCAGTGGTTGCAGTTCATTGTTCCGACCAGGGGAAGAGAGGATCTCATCGAGGAGGAAACTTGGAGTTGTTGCACTGCACAGGGATGAAACCAGCCACGGAGTTCCTGGTTAAAAGGTGCAGTCCTTTTCTTCGCGGTCAAAAGTGGTGAGCTTGGCTATCTGGCCGCCAGGGTGCTTGGTACGGGCAATTCGACCAAGGGCCGTCTTTGGAAGGCGAAAAGGGTGAACTGGTTGGTCCCACCAGCTCAGAGGAAGAAGACTTGTCCAGCAGAAGATCTTCTCTTGTCTTCGGGAAAGTGGTGAGGTAGCTGCAGCAGGGTTTCACCGGTGGTGTCGTCATTGCAGATGGCTCAGCTTCGTCCCTCTTCGGATTCTTAGGTCCTGTGGCGACTTCTGAATTTCCAGTCCCAAAGGCCCTGCTTTTATGCAGAAAAACCCCCATTCATCAGCCTAGCTGTCAATCAAACATGCTAAGAGGTGAGCCGGGCGGCTCACCGCTGGGCCAATCAGAGCGGAGTGTGACTTGGGTTGCTAAGGCAATGCAGTCCAGGGTGCCAATTCCACCCTCCACCCTTCCTGTGGAACCCAGACAGAGTGGCACCACTTGGAGGGCTTCTGTGGAGAAGCCCGCCAAAATAGTGGAACAAAGGGCTCGACCTTGGTCGGAGTTACAGAGACGGACACAAATGCCATTTTAGAATCGAGTTCTGGCGAAAAGACCCAACCAGTGATTTAATATTAAATAAATAAACCAGCGGTATCTTTAACATTGCACCAAAAAGTGGTGTGTTTAAAATCAATGGGAAAATCCCATAGAGAATATTCCGTAGGAATATTTTGCATGGTAACCACTGCCACCAGCCAGAAACTCGACGAGGGGAGATGGAACAGTGCCCCCTCGAAAACAAACCCAGGAGCAATCGAATTACCCCTACCAGTACTTCTACAATATGATGGTTTGTACTGGTTCTGTTCACAATTTTGGACTAGTAAAGCCAATGGTGACTTTACATGCCCTGGGAGACAGTAGTCAGTCCCAGGGTATGGAGTCTATGTTTGGGGGTCACTGTGACACCCCTGCGGTACTGCACTGAGGGGGCTGTGTACCACACATACAGAAAAACAGATGATACCCTATGGAGTAAAAGAAACCCCATAGCCCATAAGCACATAACAAGTCAAAGACATACCTCAAATCATGCCTAAGAGTGGGAGTAAAAGAGTCTCACTCTTAGCAGGAGAAAAAAAAATCCAGCAAATCTGCTGGGGTACTCACTAGGTTTTGGAAATTAGCCTTATAAGAGAATTCTCCCTAACATTAAATACGCAGCACATACTAAGAAAACTGACTTTATTTCACGTGGAAATGAAGCTGCGGGCAAAGAGGCCAAAAGGGTTTCAAATTCTTCAGATATCACAAGTTTTGATACTCTTACTATAAGAAAGGGGGTGACTATAGCTATGGTAATGCGAGAAGGGTTTAACCATTTACCAAAATCACAGTTGATGGAACTTCAAGGCAGTGCACCACAGGAAGGGCAAGAACTATGGAAGGGAAGGGGGTGCTCTTTATGCCCCTCAGAAGCATTATGGTGACTTTACAGCATTGGAAAGCCAGTGATGCCAGTAGCATTATTAAGGGTAGCACTTGAACAGCTGCACTACCCTGCGCATGTAACTAGGGAAAGCCTTGCAGCAGCTATTGCGGAGGACTGGTTCATACCAAACCTGTTAGAACACGTTGCATTTTATGTGGTAAATTGCATCGTATGTCAAAAGTTTACAGCTGGGCACACACTGCAAACAATCAGAGGAGTGATTCCTCAACTGAATGGTCCTTTTCAGCATTTACATAATGGCTATGTTGATATGCTGCAAGTATGTAGTGGATACAGGTATATGATAGTGGTGGTGTGTCCCTTTTCGAGATGGAGCAAAGAAGGTCCATGCAAACACCCTGATGCCACTTACGCAGCAACGTTTCTAGTACGAGAAGTCTTTTCAAGATGGGTAGTATGTGAGGTGCTGAGATCCGATAATGGCTCCCATTTTCTTAATGGAGTATTTGAACAGATTAGTCTATTATTGAACATTAAGCACAGGTTTTCTTCTGCTTATCACCCACAAGCGAACAGGGTATGTGAGAGGCTCAAAAGTCTTATTAAAGAGAGAATTTCAAAATGCAAATTGTCACTGAAGAAGGGATGACTATATTGCCTGCCCCTAGCATTATATGCATTAAGAAATCAGCCTGGGTCGGACCACCACCTCACACCTCCTGAGCTAGTGACAGAGAGGCGAATGAGAATGCCCTTGTCTCCTCCATTGGGGAGCAGAAGTGATGCCCACAAGACTGCAGAAATGTTACGAAATGAGTTATATGCTAACTTGACATGTATGACCGTTAGTATCTCTGTCATTTCAGATCAACTCAAACACCAGGGGGGTCGGTCTTAGAACACAGATGAAGACCATTCAGCAACTGGACTTTCGACATTACTATATGTACCTAGACTATTCTCTGGTGATGCAGTTCTAATATCAGCAGTAAAAGTCCAAGGGAGATGCGCATGGATACACCTCAGTGACATTAAACCTTATACTGGCCAGGCGGACGCACCCCTGACTATTGATTCAGAAGCAAGACAAGAAGAAGAAGTTCAGCACGTGCAGACTCGATTGATGACGAGGAAGAAGGACGCTAAGGTTGCTGATTAAATAAATGCAAGTGTACATTTGGACTGTTGCTCACATCAGACACTCTTTATAGGTATTTTAGCAGGAGTGCAAACATAATTCTTGAGTCACAGGAAACCTTTGAATTAAACTTTAGAAATTGTTGACGTACTGCAAAATATGCGAAACCTGGAGTTTGAATTCAACAACTGGAAACGCAAGCCATTTTCAGATTCGTTCCTCACTGAGTTTGTTTAGTTACACTAATGGTCCTATCTGAAGTCCATGTCCATAGGCTCCTTCTCGCTGTTTTTGTTTTTATTTTGCGAGCTTATCCTGTTCTTTTTTTTTTATAACTCTGTTTATTGAGTTTAAACAACATAACATAGAGAAATGAACATAAATGAGACATGAATCAGCGGCATACATATGATGAAGGCAATTTGGCAATAATAACAGCTCACATGGGCCCACGGGGACGAGGACCGTAAGACGTCAATAGGCCAAGGCAGGCAAACAATGCTAACAGTGCTGCTGATGCACCCCCACCCGCAGATCTCAGCTAGCATCGAGCCATTTACCCCATATTTTTTCAAAATTGCGGGGACAGCCCCGTGCGTTATAGATCCGGTGCTCTGAGGCTGCGCCCCTGTCCAACTCATTACTCCAACGGTTCAGGCACAGTGGGTCGGCTGATCCCCAATTGGCCGCAATAAGTCTTTTGCCTGCCCCCAGCGCAATTGTCAAAAACATTTTCTCGTATTTAGTCAGGTCTACTTCACCCCCTATGCTCAGGAGTACCATCTTGGGATCCGTAGGGATTGGTGTCGCCAGAGTGGCCAAGATTGTGTTAACACAGTCCACCCAGAAGGCCTGTATCACCTGGCAGTCCCATATCATATGGTAGAAGGTGGCGGGTTCTTTTTTGCATCAAACACATGTCCCGTCTTCTATTCCACCCCATGTGGCCATTACGGCGCGTGAGTGGTATGAGCGATGAAGGATCCTCAGCTGTATTAGTCTAAGCTTAGATTCTATACCAATTTCTCTGGGGGACATTAATGCCTCCACCCAATCTTCAGGTTCCAGGGGACCCACATCCCTTTCCCACTTTGCCTTGAGCCCATCGAGCTGTGCAGCCCCAAACGAGTTAAGGGCCTGATAGAGAGTGGAGGTGACCTTAGAAGAGATGCGCTGCGGGAGAATATTGGTCTCAATGGGAGAGCACGGGGGTATGATCGTTGTGTCAGGGAATTGGGTGTGGATGGCATGGGACAGTTGCGCATGCCGAAACCGGTCCATGGGTGCCAGGTCGAATTGGTCTCGCATGGTCTCAAAACTCAGGAAGCGACCCCCTTGTATCACCTGTGCTAGTGTGTGTATTCCTTTTGCTTGCTAGTGGCCAAAGGAGCCCATTTTCACTAGTTCCGGGAGAAGCTCATTGTGCCATATGGGTTATGTCAGTGTTGGCTGTCCTTTCCAGCCGATTGGTTTGTGTGCGTCCCGCCAGGCATGACGGATGTGGTGGGACATTTTGGGCAGCACCGGGAGTTGATCGTGGGTAGCGTAGAGGATTTGCAGCAGTGTTAGCGGGGCCATGGTCTCCAGTTCTATACGGGTGTGTGGTAGTGTGTGGTCCGCGTGCATCCATTCATTCACTACTCCTATCTGTGTGGTCAGGTAATAGGTGCGTATGCAGGGTAAACCGATGCCCCACTCCCACACCGATCTCTGGAGCGTATCAAGGGCGATCCTGGATTGTTTCCCACCCCATAGTAATGTGCGCAGGTTCTTGTCAATGAGTGCGAAGGTTTCACGGGGATGGGGAGTGGGGCATTCTGGAGAACGTACAACAGTCTGGCGAGGGTCATCATTTTGAATAGCACGGCTCGGCCCTTTAGTGATAGGGGAAGTGATTGCCAATGGGGGGTGTCTCTGTTGAACCGCTCAATTACAGGTTGTAGATTAAGTCGGAGGAACCCATCCCCCATCTCCGGAGCGCGGAGGGCAGGAGCCCTCCCCCACTCGACGAGGCCACAACCACCGCAGAAAGAAACTGAACACATCTGGGTGTTCCTCACCTCCACTGGCCATGCGGCCCACCTAGAATCTTTCTGCTCCCCTTCTATGTCCCCGGCGCTGGTTCCATTCAAAAAGCCCAGCTTCTACGATCCGCAAGAATTCGCCGAGCGACGCTGCCAAAATGGCCGCCGGCATGTTTGCCTTCGGTTGCTAAGCAACCCAATACATATCGATGCCTCCAGACAGCCAGCTGATTGACTGTAGCCCTCCTGATCACGGTCGCTGCACCACCGGAAGGCGCGAGCCGGCAGTGGACCTCTGCTCGAAGGGCCGCTGATAAAAGGGCCTGTCTGTGCCTGTCCGTGGCAGGCCGCTGGCGCTACCGTCTCCTTACCTGCCACTCGCAGTAAGTACTCAGGCCAGACCCTCAACAATCCCACACCCACTACTATTGATGTTCACACTGCACGGAGACAATACTGACCAGTTCATAAGCATCCTGCTTTGCCTTCCATATGTGCATTGATCTGTCACTGTGGTCGCTAGACACCTACTGCTCTTTGCATGCTGTACCTCTTAAAAACTCATTCTGCGCACAGTCCATTGCGAATGTCATCCTGCAACTTGGATCTTAGTCGGTCCCTGGTGATACAACTGTTCCAACCCACTTGCACACTGCTTTCTGCACTCTGCACCCAGTATAGCTGAACTTAAACGTTAAAGTACGCTACCTGAATGTTGAATCTAGCTTGCCATTATAACATCTTATATCTTGACAACAGCATCTAGCCTGCCTATGATAGCTACACTTAGTATGTTCCTGAAAGTTGCACTCTGAAGTGAATCTAGCATTCAGCCAGCCTATGATAGCTACATTCAGCCTGTCCTCTTAAAGCTGTATGCCGAAAGCTGAATTTGCTCAAGTATGATAGCTACATTTTGCCTGCCTATTGAAAGCTGTACTTTGAATGCTGAATTTAGCCTACCTATGATAACATGCTGCATTCAGCCCGCCTATGTTAGCTGCATTCAGCCTGCCTATGTTAGCTGCATTTAGCCTGCCTATTGAAAGCTGTACTTTGAAAGCTGAATTTAGCCTACCTATGATAATCTGCACTCAGCCTATGACAGCTACATTTAGCCTGCCTTTGTAAGCTGTATTTTGAAAGTTGCATTTAGCATACCTATGATAACTGCATTAACCTGCCCATGGCAGCTGCATTTACTCTTAGACAATTGCTACTACATCAAATGTAGATGTTCCACCTAAGTCATCTGCCCCATTGCTCTGATCCACCTGCACATATGTGCAGCCTACTGCCTCTGAGTCAACTGTACTGCCGATTGTACTCTAGTCAATTGCTACTGTCCCAAACTTAGATGCCATCTACTATACCTGAGTTATCTGCCTTATCCGCACAGGCCCCAACCCTGATCAGGCCGGATTACACAGCTTTATCCTAGTTCAATCTGCCACCCTCCACGGTGACGTCACAAGATGCAAACCTTACAAGCCACATTAGCCCTTCTCACTCTAACAACGCTCCTAGTCCACATACCCAGACTCACTCCCACCATTGAATACACCACCCCCCAACGCTCAGCTCACTCCCCTGCCATGACACAGACTCTACCTCAACCATTAATGAGTAGCAATGACCAAACTGAAGAACCTCAACAACATAGAACCTTCGAATCTAAACCATGCAATGCCATATCTAGAAATGCTAGACTCCGAGCCAGACTTGCAAAACTATATGAACCACGCGCCAGAACACTGACCGCATCTAACCTTAGCAAACCCATACCTAATAGGGGCATAGAAAAACCACACAGTCTATACCCAAAGACACAGATTGCACGTATGCACACTTCTGCCACAACCCAGGAAAAGACATGCACACCCCCATCCACCAGCCCACTTCTAAAAGGTGCACTAGTTAATGCTAGGTCCTTGATTGCTCATGCCATTGAGATTGCTGATCTTATCCAGACTGAGAATTTTGACTTCCTGTCCATCACGGAATCCTGGCTACATGCCGCCGCAGGACCAGCCATTATGTTAGCAACCCCCAACGGCTACACCATCCTAAGGGCAGACAGAGGCGAAGCCTGCGGAGGGGGCATAGCCCTTATTATTAAAGCCAACCTATCCATCAGGCTAGCGCCCTCGAACGACACTAAATCATGCGAAAGCCTAACAGCTAAACTAGCTATTAACAACTCCTAAACCCTCACTAGCCACCTTATTTATAGACCTCCAGGCCCTATTGGAACCTTTGAGGAGGACATCCCTACCATCCTATCGCATAACCTAAAACAATCATCACAAGTCATCCTGCTTGGGGATCTTAACCTAGGCTTCAATGACCAAAATGACCCACAGGCAAGTAGAGTAGCCAACCTACTCTCTGAACTAGGCTTCTCACAAAATGTACTTCACCCCACCCACAACAAGGGTAGAATACTCGATTGGGTGGCAGACCATAACTGCAATGCCTCCATCCTATCGATCTCCCCACTAATTTGGACAGACCATCTCCTTATAACATTTGCTCTAGAAACAATCAGACCTGCTACCTCCTCAGTCCAGCCAGCACCATCCATCCCAACCAGGAACAAGAAAAACATCACCCCGGACAACCTACTCCCGCTCATCCTCCCCACACTTAATTCACTACCAGACAGCCTGGACCCTGAAACACTAGTGAACGAGTACAACAAAGTTATGTCCTCTGCCTTGGACATAATTGCACCACTCAAAGTGAGACGCAGCAAACCCAAAGCCCACCTCAACTCCTGGTACACCCGCCACCTAAAAACTCTTCGCTCCAAAAAAAGACAACGCAAGGTCGCATGGAAATTACAACTATCGGAAGAAAATAAGAGCACCCTGAGAGATATATCTACCCTCTACAAAAAGGAAATACTGTTGGCCAAACGGGAAACTTACAACACCAGAATAGCCCAAGCCAACTCTAGCATGAAAGAACTCTTCATTATCCTAAAGGAAATAGAATCCCCCATCCCAGTGCCTGACAACTGTGTCAAAGATAAAACATGGTGCACCAACATTCAGCAAGCCCTAGCTAATAAAGTAATAACTCTCCAATCTAAAATTGCCACGAAAAAATCCTCGCTCAGTCTCGACACTAAGCCCAAAACAGCTATCACCCTGCCTAAAAATAACACCAACTACCCTTGCTTCAAATTCTCCAAAGTATCTATTACTGAGACAGAAAAAATCATACTGTCACTCAAACCATCTAACTGCCAGGGGGATCAATGTCCACCTCAACTGATAAAGGACGCAGCTAGAGACCTGGCTCCCTTTATCTCAAAACTCATTTACGCCTCATTCGCTACAGGGTCCATACCAAGTAACCTAAAAGAATCTTGGGTACTCCCATTGCTTAAAAAACAGACGCTAGACCCTGCCATACCCAAGAACTACCACCCAATCACCACTGTGCCATTCCTCTTAAAAATCATAGATAAAGTGGCTTACTCACAAATACAGAAACACCTTGAAAACAACAATTTACTAGGAGTACGGCAGTCTGGCTTCCGTCCCCAGCATGGAACCGAAACTGCCCTCTTAGACCTAAAGGCGCAAATTGATGAGCTAAGGGATCAAGGCAAACCAGCCTTACTCCTCCTCCTGGACTTATCAGCCGCATTTGACCTTGTTGACCACAAGGTCCTTTGCAAGCACCTGGATATAGCCGCGCACTTCTCAGAAGAAGCCACAAATTGGATCCAATCCTTCCTCAGTAACAGGACAATGAGAGTCTTCTCCACCACTGCAGCAGCAGACTCCATCCCCATCACATGCGGTGTGCCCCAAGGATCTTGTGTTTCGCCTGCACTCTACAACATCTTTACTAAGCCCCTTTTTGATGATCTGGACCTTCTGGGTATCACCTACACTAATTATGCAGATGATACCCAGATTCTCCTACCACTTACTGGTGATTACGACAAGGATTTGGCCTTGGTGAACAGAGTGTATCTCATCATCCAGGCATGGATGGCCACACACGGTCTATGCCTGAATGATGACAAAACTGAAATCATCATCCTGGGCACACCCCCCACCCTCAAAAAACTGGGCCCCAACTGCTCCTCCTTTAATATCGACAACAACCAAATCACAACCGCCCACACCGTAAAAACTCTGGGTTTCTACCTGGACTCCACCCTTTCTTTCAACAAACAGGTCAATGCGATGGCTTCGGCAACCGCCTACACCTGTAAATTGATAAGAGCAGGCAAACCCTTCCTATCAAACGATAGCTACATCACACTCGCGAGAGCGCTCGTGTTATCAAAACTGGACTACTGCAATTCACTCTACATTGGGGCTAACAAGGAAGTCATAAAAAGAATTCAAATTCTGCAGAACAACACGCTTAGAGCAGCACTTTGCATTCCCAGGAGAACCCACATCACCGCACTCAGACAAGCTAACAACTGTCTCTCTACTCAGGAGAAAATCCAACTAAAAGTTGCCTCTTTGGTCCACAAATGCCTTAACAACGGTGCACCGCAGTACCTATCTGCTAGATTCACCAAACTAAAACCAACAAGACTTACTAGATCTGCTGATTCCAATAACCTATCTATACCCAGAGTCAAACTGACTAAAGTCGGTGGCTGCAGCTTTCAGGTGAAAGCAGCTCAACTCTGGAACTCCCTACCATCCACCTTGAAGACTGACCAACCCTACCTCACTTTCCGACACAACCTTATAACGTGGATCAAAAATGCAGATACACTTTAGACCATCTACTGCCTGGACTTACTCAAGCCGAGGAATTTCTGTTTAGGACTGTAAAAACATGCTTTTACACTTTTTACTTGCTGTATATTCCTGTATATTTTGTTTTATATTATTCTTGTTGCTCTATTTGCCATGTGATCTTGTAACTAAGCTTCGAGCTGTCTTATAAAATGCGCCTGGTTACCCCTGGGTCTGGTGCGCAACATAAGTAATAAAAACAAACAAACAAACAAACATCGAGCGTCGGG
The DNA here is from genome assembly GCF_040938575.1 of Ambystoma mexicanum. Classification (NCBI taxonomy): domain Eukaryota; kingdom Metazoa; phylum Chordata; class Amphibia; order Caudata; family Ambystomatidae; genus Ambystoma; species Ambystoma mexicanum. The sequence goes on from NC_090932.1 coordinate 179,957,151, forward strand.
TCAAGCCGTATACCCAGGTATTTAAAATCCCTGATAGAGACATGGTATGGGCAGGTCTCCGGGATCGCTGACTCACCACCCTGAATCGGGAAGAATATGGTCTTGGCATCATTAACCTTTAGGCCCGCAAAGTACTGATATTCCCTGAGAATGAGGGAGACAGCCGGGCACGATATGCTCGGGTTACTGAGGTATAGGAGCAGGTCATCCGCATAGAGCGAAAGGCGGTCTTCACCCCCACCCGGCCAAACGAAACCGGTCCAGGTGGTATTAGTTCTAAGCTCAATCGCTAGTGGTTCAATGGCCAGGAGGAAGAGGAGTGGGGAAAGTGGGCATCCCTGTCTCGTGCCCTGACCCAAGGGAAATGTTTTGGAGGACCTGCCGTTCAACCTCACCGTGGCCTCCGGGGATGCATATAGGAGTTTTACCCATTATATAAATTTCTGCCCCAGATTCATCCTAGCCATGATCTACCACAGGACATCCCACCAAACAGAGTCAAATGCCTTTTCAAAGTCCACCGCCAGGAGGGCCAGTGGGGCTGGGATTTCCTTTGCCCTGGACAGCGCCAATTGGACTCTACGTAAGTTCATTCGAGTTGATTTATTAGGCATGAAACCACATTGGTCTGGGTAGACGAGGGTCTCAATCACCTGCAGTAGTCGGTTAGCTAGTGTTCTGGCGAGGACCTTTGCTTCGCCATTAATCAGGGATATCGGATGATAGGAGGCACATTCCTCTGGGGGTTTCCTGGGCTTGTGTATAACAACTATGCGTACCTTCCTGAGGTCTGGGGGGAGAGCTCCCAGTTCTCTGCTGCATAGGAACATGCAATGCATGTGGGTAGGTAACATGCCACCGAGGCATTTCCATGTCTCTGTCGGGAACCCATTGGGGGCAGGGGTTTTCCCGGGTTGGAGTTGTGCTAGCGCCTCTTGCACCTCGGTGTCGGTGATATCAGCATTCAGGAGATCTGATTGGTGCTGTGGGAGTATCGGAAGCTCAATTTGGTCGAGGTAGCGTGAGGGTTCAATTGGTGGGTTCCCAGTGGGTGGGGTATAGAGGTTTTTGTAGTAGGTTGTGAATGCCTCGACAATATCAGAGTCTTCTGTCAACAGTGTTCCATCTGGAGATCTGATTTCCCTTACGTGTCCTCTGCTTAGTTCGCGTCTCTCAAACCAGGCCAAAGTCTTGTTAGCCTTGTCACCACGTTCGTATATTTGGCTCCAGACTAATTGGTGAGCAATTCGTGCATTGTCTAGAGATAAGTTGCTAAGGGCGTCTTGCGCCGTGAGCATCGCCTCCTTTGCTTCTTGGGTGTTGTGTATTAGGGTTTGTCGTTCACACTCCAAGACGCGTGCTTCTGCTTCTCTGACCTTCTGGACTTGGCGTTGTTGGTAGGCAGAAACCGCGGAGATAGCCTTCCCTCGGAGGACTGTTTTGTACGCCTCCCAGATCGAAATCGGGCAGTCCACGGAGCCTTCATTGAGTTCGAAATATTCCGTTGTCTTTCTTTCCAGCTCCTCAGCAATTTCAGGAAGACGGAGATGGTATGCGTTGAGGCACCAGTTCCGATCCGGGCGGTGGCAGGAGTTTTTAACAGTTAGAAGGAGCGGGGAGTGGTCCAAAATTCCTCTCACGAGGAATTCAGCGTCGAGAAGCCTATGGATCATATTGCGGGGGATGAAGGCGTAACCAATCCTGGAGAACGATTTGTGGACACCCAAATAGAAGGAGAACCCTGCCTCGTCTCCATGGAGTGAGCGCCATGTGTCTGCCAATCCCAAGGCCTCGGCAAACGCAGCGAGCGGTGTGGAGGTGGGGCGTGTTCCAGATCTCCTATGGGTTCTATCGAATGCGATGTTCATGACTTCATTAAAGTCCCCTCCAAGCACCCACATATCAGCCTCTTCTTCCAGGTGCAAGCTCTGTAGTTCGGAGAGTAGTTCTTTCGTCAGCGTGGGGGGGGGCATAGATCGCTGCCAGGCCCCACTTCTCACCCCAGATGTCTGCTAGCAGCAGTACATAGCGGCCCCGGGGGTCCGCTCTGATCTTCCTTACCTGGAGAGGGAGTCTCTTGTGAACGAGTATCATCGTGCCCCTAGCACCTTTTGTGAATCCGGCATGGTAAACATTCGAGTAGTTGGATCTTTTGAAAAAGTTGGTGTTTGTGCCTATCAAGTGTGTTTCATTTAAGAGGGCAATGTCCGGCGAGTGTCGGTTTAGGTACTGGAGCACCAGTCTCCGCTTTATGCTGGAGCCGAGGCCGTTGACGTTCCAGGACAGTATTGTCACCTTGTTGGAGTTCATCCTGTCTGCGTGAGTCCTCTTGTTGGGGTGTCTGGGAGGATTAGTGGCAGTTGCGCCTTTCTTGGGGGCCTATGTCGATCTCTTCTCAGAGGAGACATCCAGGGGTTGCCTCGCATTGGAGTGCCTGATGACTGGCAGACAGTTGCGTCCACGGTCCTGGCCAAAAACAGTGTTCGTTTACATTGCCTGTACTCGTCGGTTTCCAGCCTTCTTGTCTCGTGATTCCGTTTCCTTGAGTCCCCAAAACTCCCCCCACCCCGTACTTCCCCCCCAACTGGGAGCACCTGTCGCCCAAACATTGAACTTATAACTTGGTGAACAAACTTATAACTTGGTGAACTTCCTCAGGATAACCCTGACTGTGATAGTGCCCGCGCCGCATCAGCGGCGGCGGCCGCTAGTTGAGCGTTCCCATGTTACTACGTTGCAGATTAGTCCCCCCGTTGCGTGGTCCTTACCCCTTTTCGGTGGGGGTCCCCGTCACGTCGTTGTCTGCGTTGTTCGGAGATTGAGGAGGCGAGGGTCGATTGGACCGGGGACGTGCGCCTCGCTCTGGAACCCGTGAGAACTTGGGTTTCCAGCCAGTCCCATGCATCTTTGGGTGTGTAGAACAGATGAGTGGTGCCCTCATAGTGGACTTTAAGCGATGCCGGGAAGAATAAAGCGTATTTGATAGAGAGCCAGTGGCTTATCCTGTTCTTGTTGGGAGCAGTACTAATATACATGTTTTTCTGCAAGATCCTAAAAATGGCCCTGCAATCAGGAGGCTGCTTATGGCAATAGTGGAACAGACCCTGCAGTTACCTGACCATCTAGCAGAGTTGCCTGATTAAAAAGGTTTTTCCTTACTTAAAGCAGTACACAGGCACAACAAGGAATACTGAGAATGACACCGTGTTGGAAAGTGAGCAAACGCAACGACGTGTGGAGAATCGTAAATGGTGGGGATTGGTGTATAATATATGCATGCACAGCATTTATCACTGTTTTCCTGATTCTTTTGGTATACACAGTTTACTTTATTGGTCCAAAGAAGGCAGAAGTCCCCTTCATTCTCCTCACTCCAGTGACTCTCGCAGAGATGCCTGTTACCGAAAGACCAAGCCATTCGTGATTTTCCCTACACCAGCAGTTTGTGTAGGGTTGCCTATTCCTAAGACAAGTGTTCCTATAATTTCCCGTGTAGTAAGGATCATTAGTGATATACTTCTTGAGCCTTTTGCAAGCACTCGCTTCATGAGAGGGAGACACAAGAGAAGCACAAGGGAAGATGATCACAAATGAAATCATTATTTAGACAATGCAGCACATTTGGGGAACAACGTGGTATCAGCACATGAAAAAGGTAGGGGAGAGAACCTCTAAGGAGAGCTGCTATGTTTGTGCTCCCATACCTTATGCTATAGGAAACTCTAAGATATTCATAGCTATAGAAGGTCAGTTCCAGGGTCGGACAGCATCCTTGGTATGGGTGACTAAGAAGATGGCCCCAGAAGAAGATAACTATGTGCAAGATTTAAAGACACGCGAGATACAATACACCACCGATCTTGTTATAAGATATGAACAGCCTGGATTGAATGGAGCAGGAATCAGATGGGAAGTAAACAAAAAGCTTGATTGTCAAAGAAAGAATTACGAAGAAATATGAAGATGCAAGGAGAGAGGTTAGCTGCAGATCAAGGGAACAGTGCTTTCTCCAGATGGATGGGAGGAAGGCCTTGTCATATGTAGGGCATTAGCACTTACAGGATATTATGAGTAAGTCATTAATACTGCAGAGAATGAAAGCAAGCATCATTGGCCGAAAATTGCAAAGTTGCTGACATGGGTCGATGATAAAGGAGGACCTTTGCAGATAGTGCCTCTAGCCAGTGCAGAGCTGTGTTTCCGAAACAATGGCACAAGAAAAGTTGGAATGAATCAACAATGTAATCGAATTGTCAATGTACCAGAAATGAAGGATGGGACAGTAGTGATAATGGAACAACTACTGGGCCTGTGGATCCAGAGCTTATATGAAGTTACCCAAGGACAGGGGAGGCCTGTGTTCATTGGTGATCTTTCATGTTCCAGCGTTGGTGATTACAAAGAGTGATCTGAACATTGGAGAGTTGCCAAAAGCAGATGCTCATATGAGGAAGATGAGCTCACTTGGATTTCTCAATCGAACAAAGAGGGAAAATTACTTTTCAGCTAAATCGATAGAAGCTTTCCATGCTATTCCGTATCAACACAAGGTTGTTCAGTCAGACTTCGGCAGTATTCACGACTATCTTTATGCACGGGATCCAGTCAATGGCGAATGAGAAGTGGTTCCAGATTGCTCACTGGGAGCTCTGGCAGACAATCAACACTACCATAAAGGGATTCAACACTATCAAAGAAGAGCTGAGAGCCATAAGACTAATGACTCTCCAGAATAGATATGTCCTGGACAAAATTACAGCGATGGATGGAGGTGTTTGTGCCAAAAAATCAGGGAATCATGTTGCACATTCATACCTTCTCATGATAATGATGGCGAGAATGGGACCTTGACAGAGGCCATAACGTTGCTGATGAACTTACACATCAAGATGGAAGATGAAGTAGAAGATATAGCAGATGACAGCTGGTTTGCATGAATCTTCTCATGGGTTCCACAATGGATGGCAAATATCTTCAAGTTCCTTGGAGCATTATTGGTGATGATCATGTTTGGATTCTGTGTGATCAGGATAATAATCACAGAGTGCAACGAGACAGCAAAGAAAGCAGTAGGAACGAAGATCATAATCAATGTTGAATCTGGATTTGGACCCAAGGAGTTAACAGACGAAGAAATCAGAAAGTACATAGAAGGAAGAATCCATGAACCTGAGGAAACGAAGTTACTGTAAGTGAGAAACCACAAGAAGTATGCTGAAGATGGATTTACTGTAGCCCGAATGGACAATGTAGTCTCATGACTTAGAGTGTTGATGACCATGTACAATCAGCAGGATTTTTGAAAGGAGTCGTGAAAATATGGACTCCAAAGAAACACTACTTCAGAAGAGGATGTCTAGATGTGAAGACTGATGAGAGGGTGGCCGATGAATCTACCAGAGGGGGGAGTGTATAGGAGGAGCTAAATGCCTCTACCGGAAGTCCCGCCCCTATTTTGCCTATATGTTGGGAACCGGGAAAAGTGACAAGCATGACACTTCTAATGATGCTCATCACACATAAAGCCTTTGAGACAAGGTATCCATTGAGAAAACCATTCTTTATGTATCAACGAAGAGCTAACTGTCTCTTGGAAGAGATCCCTGAAGAACATGTAAAGACGGATGGAAGAGGAGACTGGTGATGTCACATGAGGCAAGGTAACACGCCAAGAAGAGAGACCAAGAGAGAAGGGTAATAGGCCTGATGACGAAGAAGAGAATTGAGTGACCCTTTACGTGCGGAATGAAGATTGCACGTGCAAAGAGCACTGAAGAAAATGCAAGCCATTTTATAATTGTACAAATGCAGTAACGCAAGTAGACTAAGTATTCATGAAGTAGCGAATAGACTGCAGGCGGTGCCGCCATTTTATAGCATCTGGATGTTCCACGTTGTGTTTAAGCAAACTGGGATCTCATGAGCAAAAGGGCTCACAAGTAGAATAAGAACGGCTGACGATAGAGGAAGAATCGAGAAGGGTTGTCTGGCCAGTGTCAAGGGTTGAGGCAGCCAAGAATCTGGAAAGATACAATGAACATGAGAGCCCGAGATGAGCTCCTGTTAAGGTGTGACGGAAAGACAATGAGTGCCAGGTTTTATTCATTTTAATAATATTAAATACGAAGAAGGAGCTCAAAACACTGTCTTCTTTCATATGGCCTAGATGGAAATAGACTTAGGGCAAGCTATGGTGAGACTTGAAGATAACGGTATGTTGACACTCCCTTCCATTCCCAGGAGCAGTGATACTTTGCAAGGCCAAGTTCAAAGACTATTAGAATGGCAGACAGATTGAGTGATGATGGATGACTGGTAATTGGGTGGGGAGAAATGGTCAAGTCCAACCCTCCAGCACCTGGGGTACCAGCTTGCATACTGCTAGCGACTGGAATATTCCAGAAGAGTACAAGCATGCCAACCAATTGTAGAGGGCCATGTAGCAAAGAGCCCTATAGTTTGAGATCCAATAAAACGTTGTGTATTTCATGACACTGAAGATGATTTGCACAAGGGGTGGGCATAGTTGTCCACCTGACTGTAGAGACCCAAACATAATTCCATCCCCCATAGAAAGTATCCCTAGATATTGTTCGCTCCACTGGTCTCTGCGGGGGCGTTGGGGCACGGTTGGAGCCCTCCCTGGATTGGACTCCTCTGGTTCAGGATTCACCCCCAGCTGTGATAGTGTGGACTGCCCTGGTTGCTGGCAATACCCTTGGGAGAAGGTAAGAGGCAATGAAAATATTACAGCTGAATTGCGATCCCCCTCGAACCCTCTGTTCCAGAGTGAGATGAGCATGCGTTTCTCACCTGTTGTTTTGTAAGGATGAGCTCTCCGTCCTGCTTTCTCTCAGCAGGGGCGCCGTTGCTGGACCAAGTTATGTCACTGGTCCATGTGGGTGGTGGCCCAGCCTGACTGTGGCCAATCCACCTTGAAGGTAAGTTTTTGTAGCAGTGATTATTGTCTGTGTCCTTTTGTATTGACTTTTCCCCAATGGTTATTGTCCGTAATGTTTGTAAAGACCGGTAGGGGGTGTCTGTACTTCCGCTCTCTATATGGTAGAGGAGAGGCACAGAGGACCCCAGCCAAGATTCTCTATTATTGGTACGTGGTCGAGCAATCAAGGCCTAGCTTCTCAGGAGGTGATGCGGGTTGGTTCTTAAGTACAGTGTAGTCCCCGAACCCCCACAAAGGAATGTCCACACACTGTATTACTGAAAACACAGTCTTTATATAATGAATATTCAAAGGTATGTACACGATCACAATAACACACTTTGTACTTGGAAGTCAATAATGATAAATATATACACGTCTAGAGTGGTACCACTGATGTTATCAAATCTCATTAAAGTGCATCAACTGTACGGTTAAAATGTCACACAGATCAATAACGAGTAAACCAGCAATAGAGATAGGCAGGAACGTAAGATGATTGAAACAATAGGCAGAATGCTGACCCCTACCACTAGGCACAGTTCTGAGTGGAGATCCCCCATCTGGGCAACCTGTAAATAAAGATATATAGCATAAGCCCAGTCCAAATGTTCAATAGTCTTACTTCTTCCTGTTAAGGTTTTACCCCCCCAATGTACCTGGTGGAGTAGAGTTCTCCGACGATGCACTGACCGATCCTTCTTGAGTGCCTCCCTTTCAGGCGGCAGCCACGGATCGTCGAGAGGTGTCGGGGAACTTGGCGTTCGGTGTCGCGGAATCGACGGCCCTTCTTGAGTGCCCTCCCTTTAAGGCGGGAGTCACGGGTCGTCGAACGTCCGACGGTGAACAGGGTGAACTACGGCAGGGAAGTGACAGCTTCCTTCCTAGCGGTGCTCATCGACGACAGAGCGTTGGCGTCCTGCAAGGAAGAGGCATGCGGGGCACCTCGGTGACGATAGTTCTGGACCGCAAAGAGATGATGAAGAACTGTGGCCCAGCAAGGGCGTCGAGTCGTCTGCGTCTCTGCGGTCTGTAGGTGGCGGGAAACCCACCGGTGGATGCTCCTCGGCGCGTCGACGGTCGGGCCTTCTCCAGCGGGAGACAAGCGGGTGACGATGCAGACGAGAGCGTCCGATGATTAATGGAAGTTCTTAGGCAAACGGGAGCACGGCGGCTCCGGTCGGCGAGGCCGGTCGTCGAAAGTGGCGGACAACAGTCCGGGTGCTTCTCCTTGGAGTTCCGCAGTAGTCCCCGTATCGGGTCGGCAGCCTGTGGAGGTCTGTCTACCAGGGAGCGTTGGCAAAGATCAGCTGTGCACGATGGTCCCTCATAGCTCGGGAAGAGGGCGCCTTACCAGGTCCTGTCTGGGTCAGTCCTTGGAGGCACAACAGCTTTCAGATTGTGAAGGAGAGCAACAGCAATTCTTCTCGTCCAGCAGGGCTTCAAGGTCAAGCGTCAGTTAATCCAGTTACTCGTCGTAGTGGACTTCAGCTTCTGAACACGATTCCTAGCAGTGAGAGGTCCCCAGATATACTGTTGATCTCCCATTCATTCCGCTGGGTCACACTCAAGCATCCAATCATGACTACGGGCATTCATGCAGGCAAGCAGCCAATCAGGCACACGAGGTATTCAGGCCATTCACTTCTCTCCAGACACTCACAACAAGTTATGTGTATTGGGACAAGTACCGAGCCATTCAACACTCCAAGCTGCATTCATACCGGTTTCGGGCAGGGTTGTCTCGGTCATTGTGTCATCCACCAGATACTAGACACCCAAAACACAGAATGCATATTCCTGGAAAAAGTGGGTGGGCAAAACAAACCAAAAGTAGAACGATGCGCTTGCACCATAAATTAGGTAAACGGGAGGCTGCAGTGGACTGGATGTTGAGGATACCTTGCCCAGGTATACCACTGTAAAATACGAAACAAAGAAGGGGGGTTTTCCAGTCTTGCTGCGCCAACACCAAAAGATACTACAAACTGCTACAATTGCAGGTTTATTGTGGTTTGAAAACAGCCTGACATGTGTTTCGAGCGATTCTTGCCCATCTTGGAGACTATCCGGAAGGGTCCAGTCCATTTATCTGCCAATGCCCGAGGCTTGGTAGGCTCCATCACGAGGACCTCCTGTCCCGGAGTCCAATCCACTTGCAATGCTTTTAGGTCATGCCAGTATTTGTTCAATTCCTGGCTGGCCTTGAGATTCGCCGTTGCTTGTCCCATCATCTGTGTCATCCTCCGTCTGAGGCCTAACACATAGACCCCCACTAGCTTGGCGGGACCGGGAGGGGTGGCTTCCAGACCTTCTCTGATCAAGGCGAAGGGCACCCTCACGGGATGTCCAAAGAGCAACTGAAAGGGGCTGAAACCAACACCCTCTTGAGGTACCTCTCGGTAAGCAAACAGCAGGCATGGCAAGAGGAGATCCCATTTCCTCCTTAGGGGCTCTTCCAAAGCACCTAGCATGCCCTTGAAAGTTTTATTAAATCTCTCAACCAGACCATTGGTCTGGGGGTGGTAAGAAGTGGAGAACTTGTAGGTTACCCCGCATTCTTTCCACATGGTTTTCATGTAACTAGACATGAAGTTGGATCCTCGGTCAGAGACAACCTCTTTGGGGAATCCAACGTGGGTGAAAATGCCCAGGAGGGCCCGGGCAACCACCTTGGCAGTCACAGTCCGAAGGGGTATAGCCTCAGGGTACCTGGTGGCATGATCTACCAAAACCAGGATGAACCGATGTCCACCTGACGTGGGAGGCTCAAGGGGACCAACGATGTCGATGCCCACCCTCTTAAACGGTGTGCCAACCACTGGCAATGGTTTCAGTGGGGCAATGACACTGCCTCCAGTCTTGCCAGACAACTGACAAGTGGGGCAGGTCCTGCAGTGGGACTCCACTTCTACTCCCATCCGGGGCCAGTAGAAATGGGCAGAGACCCTCTGCTTAGTCTTCTTGGTACCAAGATGACCAGCCAAGGGCACCTCATGCGCAAACTGCCGTAGGAAGAGCCTGTAAACCTGGGGTACCACCAACCTCTTGAGGGCACCAGGTTCAGGCTTAGTGGGCTCACTAACAAGGAGCTCACCCTCCCAATAAATCCGGAATGTCCTAGGTACTTCTCCGTGTGCCTGGGACAGGGCCTGTTTCCTCAGACCCTCGAGAGAGTGACACTCTCTCTGTCCTTTGCAGAAGTCTGCCCTGGAGGGTCCGCCTTCAGCTAACAAGCATTGAAGATCAGGATCATCCTCCGGGTTGAAAAGCTCCCCCACAGGAGAGTCTTCTGGCTCTTCTCCCACAGGAGTTGAGACGGGGTTTACCACTGGACCCAGCTCGTCCGGAGCATGGATCCCAATGGGTGCTGTAGGAACAGGAGGAAGAGAAGGGGCTCCCTCCACAGAGGTGGCCTTCTTGCTCTTCCTTCGTCGTGCCTTAGGCTGTGCCTTTGGCTCGGGTACCTGACTCACAGCCAGACCCGGTGTCACCTGCGACCTAGTGACCGCAGCAGCAGACATGGGAAGACCATCTGCGATCAATCCCAACTCGACTAGATCGTTACCTAACAGAATGTTAGCAGGGACGTTGTCCTGGACCAGGACAGAAAGCTTTGCTGTCTTGTCTCCGATTACGAGTGTGACTCGGGCTACAGGCGATAATTTGGGAGGCCCACCACCTAACCTGGTGGTTCTCAGAGGAGCATCTACATAGTCCTCTGGCTTGAGCAGGGTCCTGTCCACCACTGTCATGCTTGCCCCAGTGTCTCTCAAACCAGTAGAAGGCTGGCCATTCAGGAGGACACTTCTCAAAAATCTACGGGTGTTCTCTGGGATAGTCGCCAGTACTTCCGCGTACTGGTCCCAGGCCCCAAGGGACACTAAGGAAATCTCTACGGGAGCACCAAAAGTGATCCCGGTAGAGGAGGGGAGGACGGTGGCCTGCACCTCAGACATGGGGTAAGGGTAGGTCAGGCTGACAGCCTGTACTCCGAGTGCCTTACCTTTACACTTGGAGTCACCCCTTTTGTGACCCAGAGCCCCACAGTCCCAACAAGTGCCGGGAGTGCGGGGTACGGTACTGGAACCACCGGGAGCCTGCTTTGCAGCAGGTGGACCACTACTCTTATTCCCACCCACAGATGACTTATCCCCACTAGATTTTTGGGTCTTAGGAGAGGAGGGTTTAGGTTTATTCGACTGTGACTGCTTTTGGGACTCCTCAGCTTTCTGAGAGGCCCCCTTTTCTTTGTCCTTGTACTTCCCACTGGAGTCCTTAGGGGACACCCGATGGGAGACCCACTTGTCAGCCATCCTAGCCAGCTTAAAGGGATCCAAAATGGTCTGGTCAGCAACATACTGACGCAGCTCCGGTAAACAGGCTTCGGAAAAATGCTCAAAAAACAACAGGTGGGACAATTCAACAAAAGTTTTCACCTTGTAACCATCAATCCACCCCATCATATTCATGTGCGCAGCACTCACCCAGTGAACCCAAGACACATTCTCTCTTTTCTTAAAATCCCTGAACCTTTTAAGGTATTGGGTAGGTGTCTTGCCAAACTTGGCAATCAAAGCAGATTTCATACACTCATACTGACCCCGTTCTTCCACACTCAGCTTCAGAATACAGTCATATCCAGTTTGAGGCACTCTGCTTAGCAAACACTTAGCCCAATCTCTTTTGTCAACATCATGAATTGCACAAGCCATTTCAAACGCTTCAATCCATTGGAGGATATCGGAACCCTCCGAAAACACACCAACCAAATCCTTCATAAATTTAGTGGCTGGGGACCTGACACTCTCACTGGGTTTCGCTGAAGTCTCCACTCAAGCTTTCTCTAGCTGGATTCTCTGACATTCAGTGTCCTTGTCTTTGAGTTCAAGATCCCTATTCTTGAGTTCCACTTGTTGAGCCAACTCCTCCTTCTTAAGCTCAGCATCTATCTCCAACTTGTGATATTCAAAGGCCAATTTCATCCTTAATAACTCAAGCTCCAAGGTATTGCTGGGGTTCGGAACAGAGGTAGCAGGAATGGCAGCATTCCCAGAAACAGATTCAGTGGAAACCCCAGGGGCAGAGTCCTCATTGGTTGCATTCCCCCCCCTCATCAAGAGTTTCACCATCGGTCTGGTAGCCCAACAGGGCAGCTATCAGCTCAGCCCTAGACTTATCCACAAAGTCTAACTCCCTGGCTTCACAAGCACTCTGGAGGGCCTCTAAGCTCATCCGAGTCAATTTACCATTCGCAATAGACTCCATTGCTTGTAATGCAGTTATTTTGTACACACCCAAACCTTAATCGAATAAAGTGCAGATATTTTGTAAGTGGCACTGTTATACACTGAGTCTTAAAACCATAAGCATCCCACCGCTGCTACCAGTGTAAAGACCGGTAGGGGGTGTCTGTACTTCCGCTCTCTATATGGTAGAGGAGAGGCACAGAGGACCCCAGCCAAGATTCTCTATTATTGGTACGTGGTCGAGCAATCAAGGCTTAGCTTCTCAGGAGGTGATGCGGGCTGGTTCTTAAGTACAGTGTAGTCCCCGAATCCCCACAAAGGAATGTCCACACACTGTATTACTGAAAACACAGTCTTTATATAATTAATATTCAAAGGTATGTACACGATCACAATAACGCACTTTGTACTTGGAAGTCAATAATGATAAATATATACACGACTAGAGTGGTACCACTAATGTTATCAAATCTCATTAAAGTGCATCAACTGTACGGTTAAAATGTCACACAGATCAATAACGAGTAAACCAGCAATAGAGATAGGCAGGAACGTAAGATGATTGAAACAATAGGCAGAATGCTGACCCCTACCACTAGGCACAGTTCTGTGTGGAGATCCTCCCAACTGGGCAACCTGTAAATAAAGATATATTGCACAAGCCCAGTCCAAATGTTCAATAGTCTTACTTCTTCCTGTTAAGGTTTTACCACCCCAATGTACCTGGTGGAGTAGAGTTCTCAGACGATGCACCGATCGATCCTTCTTGAGTGCCTCCCTTTCAGGCGGGAGCCACGGATCGTCGAGAGGTGTCGGGGAACTTGGTGTTCGGTGTCGGGGAATCAACAGCCTTTCTTGAGTGCCCTCCCTTTAAGGTGGGAGTCACGGGTCGTCGAACGTCCGACGGTGAACAGGGTGAACTACGGCAGGGAAGTGACAGCTTCGTTCCTAGCGGTGCTCATAGATGACAGAGCATTGGCGTCCTGCAAGGAAGAGGCGTGCGGGGCACCATGGTGACGATAGTTCTGGACCGCAAAGAGATGATGAAGAACTGTGGCCCAGCAAGGGCGTCGAGTTGTCGGCGTCTCTGCGGTCTGTAGGCGGCGGGAAACCCACCAGTGGATGCTCCTCGGCGCGTCGACGGTCGGGCCTTCTCCAGCGGGAGACAAGCGGGTGACGATGCAGATGAGAGCGTCCGATGATCAATGGAAGTTCTTAGGCAAACGGGAGCACGGCGGCTCCTGACGGCGACGGCGGTCGTCGACAGTGGCGGACAACAGTCCGGGTGCTTCTCCTTGGAGTTCCGCAGCAGTCCCTGTATCGGGTCGGCAGCCTGTCGTAGGTCTGTCTACCAGGGAGCGTTGGCAAAGATCAGCTGTGCACGATGGTCCCTCGTAGCTCGGGAAGAGGGTGCCTTACCAGGTCCTCTCCGGGTCAGTCCTTGGAGGCACAACAGCTTTCAGATTGTGAAGGAGGGCAACAGCAATTCTTCTCGTCCAGCAGGGCTTCAAGGTCAAGCGTCAGTTAATCCAGTTACTCGTCGTAGTGGACTTCAGCTTCTGAACACGATTCCTAGCAGTGAGAGGTCCCCAGATATACTGTTGATCTCCCATTCATTCCGCTGGGTCACACTCAAGCATCCAATCACGACTACGGGCATTCATGCAGGCAAGCAGCCAATCAGGCACACGAGGTATTCAGGCCATTCACTTCTCTCCAGACACTCACAACAAGTTATGTGTATTGGGACAAGTACCGAGCCATTCAACACTCCAAGCTGCATTCATACCGGTTTCGGGCAGGGTTGTCTCGGTCATTGTGTCAACCACCAGATACTAGACACCCACAACACAGAATGCATATTCGTCACACATTCTATTCACCCAGGTCCCACCCACAGGAGGTACCCACAACATACATCACCGGGAAGGCTCCAGCTAGTCTGACTGGGCCTTCACAACAACACCATATATGACACTTCCATCCAACAGCCAGTCAGGGGGAAGGGACAGAGTCAGGGCTTCCCAGGACTTTGGGAATACAAGGTAATGGGTAATAGAAAGCAAGAGGCCACCGGGGCCATCTTGTTTTCCATCAGGGATCAACTGATCCCAATGGCAGGGCCGGGGTATCCCAAAATGGAGGATACTCTGCGCACCTGTCAAATTCAGCATGGAGCTGCCACCAGCCCATACCCTGCTCTGTGGGCCACCCACAGGTGCCCAAAAACATACACTAGGGGCACAGGGTTGTACCCCCACCCATGGGTGCCATAAGGGTATCCCACGGGTCCGTTCACCAAACCAAAAGAAATAGAGCTGCACCGCCAGGAGTCCCACATGAACTCCTGCGCGGAAAACACAGCAGAACACACGATAAAAAGCAGTAAAGGACAAGGATACGGAGGCCCTGTCCTTCCGATGCATTTCCAGCATCACAATGTTGCAATGTCCTTTCTCTCCCCTATAGATGTGAAGATGGCCACGCGGAGTCGCAGTGATGGAAGTGAGTTCAAACTGTGCCAGAGGGGATTTTGGAAGACCCCTCTAGACGGTAAGTTGGGTTTCCGGATGGTGTGCAAGGTTTGCGTATTGTGCGGCCAAGCGTTAAAAGTTTATGCAGTTGCTAACTTTGTGCGTTCTGTCTCCCTTGCAGGTTCAACCTGACGGCGCTTGATGGGGTATCCGAGGGCCTGTCAGCTGCCAGATGGATGGATCCATGAGGATGCTGAGCCGGAAGGTGTTTCCTGTGCTGTTGGGCGTTCGCGACAGGTAAGGATGCGAGGCGCTGCAGGCGCTGGATTTGCAGAGACAGGTAAGATGCATGTGGAAGATGCAGATTTGGAATCAGGTAAGCAGCGCTTCGAGTGATGGCGTGGCTGGACCCAGGTAAGATGCGCGCTGTAGCTGCAGAGTGGAGATCTGGTTAGCTGCTCTTCGAGCCATGGTGTAGCTGAGTCAGGTAAGTGCACGCTGAAGATGGAGTTCCAGAGACTGAAGAGAAGCGTGCAGAGTTGAAAGCAGGTAAGAAGCTGCAGACAGTGGTAAGTGTTACGCTGCACACAGCAGACTAACGCGAAGCACCAGCATGCAGGTGGGGCTGGCTTATATAGCCTGGCCCCAGCCACTCCCCTTAAGCCCTGCCTTGTGGCCCCACATTACCACTCCCTCAAACTTCTGCACGTGCTTCCAATGCTTTTGTATGGCCATGCCTGGCCTGGATGCACATGCCTTAGGCACACTGTGTGCAGAGCACAATTTCAAATGAGCCTGGCACCAAAGGCGCCAGAACTTGGTCCATTTGGACCCTGTAGGGCATAAAGGTAATGGCCCCTGACCACTGGCCATGACAGATATTCCCTGTAGACCAACCACAATACAATTTAGGTTTTCTTACGTTGCCACGTAGTATGACATTGATGATGACGAGTATTTACTATGTAACTATGTTTTATGTAACTCGCTGAGAGATATGCTGTGAGACATCCTTTGTACTCCCTGTGTTAGATAATTGTTAATAAAACAGCTAACTATTTGCCAACTTCCTGAGTCAGTCTTATCATTGAAGTATGAGTAACTTCTGCATCCATCCCATAGAGCGCAACCTCGCTTACAGGGCCTACAGGTTCACCTCCCACTTTGGCAATTGCTATGCCCTGCATCCCACCTTAAACGCTTCCCATAAGTACTCACCTTTCCCACACTCCCCATATTAATCCTAAAGTGCTCCAGAGTCTGTTCTGCCATATGATCCTAGAAGGGCCCATCCTCGATGCCTCGGTCCTGAGCTTCCATGTCAGCACTAGGGTAGGCCGGGGGCTGTATTTACTATCCAGCTGGTGAACAGAGGCAAATGATCTGAAAGCGTCCTGCCCTCAAACGTGTTCCTTGCGAATTACCCAGCTTGTTGTAGGCCCATAAAGTGGTAATCGATACGTGTGTGAATCTTGTGTAGGCTATATCTGTATGTGACGCATGCATAGAATTAATGTGCATATTTCATACTAACTGTAAACAGAGCATCTGAGCATTACAGTTCATAGATTACACAATTAACAGTTTGTATGTTACACAATAAACATCTACTAAAAACTCACATCAAAGGAAAGTCTTGGTTGACGTTGATGTCAGTTTTAAGGCGATGGAATACATTTCCACTTTTCATACAAACTGTACACAGGCGAATGAGTTTTATAGTTCATACATTAGAGAATTAACAACTAAATAGTCACGTCAAAGGTAAGTGACAGCTGACTTGATGTCCATTTTAAAGTGATGGAATAAATGTACACTTTCCATATGAAAATGTATACTTTTCATGCAAAAATGCACACTTTGGGAGGCATCCAGTGGATGAGCAGAATCACGGAACATTTTATATTAAAAGCCTACTTGTACATTTGTGATACTAACATTGTTTATATGAACAATAATAATGTGCGCCTATGACACGCACACCAAATACACACGCGTTTACTACACATTACATGCAGACATACGACAAGTGTTCCGACATGCATGTAGAACAGGTGCTCCTACAGCACAGGTTCCTGCTACATACACTCCTACCACACACATTCCTGCCACACATGCTCCTACCACATGTACTCTTATGACACACACTTACTGCACACTCTTATGACACACGCTGTAATGACACACCCAGCTGCGACACATACTACTATGACACACGCTGCTAAAGCATGCGCTCCTTCGACCCACACTCCTACAATGCATGTTCTGATGACAAGCACGCATACTACACAAAAGCCACCTACACATAAGATGCTCCTACAACATGCGCTCCTACAACACATGCTCCCAAAACACACATTCTTACAACAAATACTCCTACCACACATGCACCTACATCATACACTGAAATCACACACACACACACACAGGGTGTGAGTTTTACAGTTGGTACATACAAAATTAACATCTCCTGAAAACTCACATTAAAGGCAAGTCATACGAATTGTGCACACAGCGTTTGAGTTTGTCTGTTCATACATTACACAATTAATATCTCCTAAAAACGTACATGAAAGGCAAGCTACAGCTGACTTTCATGCCCATTTTAAAGTGATGCAATAAATGTACACTTTTCATATGAACTGTATCACAGAGCATATCAGTTTTACAGTTCATATGTTACACAACTAACATCTAAAAATTCACATCAAAGGCAAGCGAAAGCTGACTTTGGTGTCAGTTTTAAAGTGATGGATGGAATACATGCACAATTTTAATTCACACTTTGGAGGCATACAATGCATTTGCAGAATGAATGTGTTTATTTCAAAATCCTTCTTGTACATTTGTGATATTAACATTCTGTAGATGAACACAAATAACGGGCTCCTATGTTACGCGCACCTAATACACATGCAGAATGAATGTGCATATTAATATGAATATTACAGTTTGAACATTACACAATTAACAGTTTGTACATTATGCAATTAACATCTCCTAAAATCTCACATCAAAGGCAAATTTAAGTTCACTTTAATGTCAGTTTTAAGTTGATGTCCACTTTTAATACGAACTTTACATGTTCATGAGTGTATGAGTTTTACATTTCATACATTACACAATTAACATCTAAAAACTCACATCAAAGGCAAGTGACAGCTGACTTTGATATCAGTTTTAAAGTGATGGAATAAATGTACACTTTTCATATGAAAATGTACACTTTAGGAGGCATACAGAGGCATACAGTGTGAGCAGAATGGAGGTCCATTTTATATTAAAACCCTACACGTACATTTCCAATATTAACATTGTATTAATGAACACTAATAACACACACTCTTACTAAATACTGACACACCCTTTAGAACACACACTCCTACGACGTGTGCTCCTACCACACGTGCATTTTTCAGCATATCCACATTATTTTGGGTCATTTTGATCCGAGCAAATGGGATTTTGAGCACTTAGCATGTTCAGATTCGAATAGCACTTCATGTTGAAAGGAATCCTCACGCTTCTCTCCAGGTTTTACCCCAACATCTTCTACTAAAGAATAGGTACGTTTCATTCGGATATTTACTGGAACTATGTATCAAACAGGGAAGAGATCAAAAAAATCCCTCTTCACAGCCTGACCCTACTTGTGGACTTAAGAATATCTATGTGCAGGGCAGAAGGAGGACTGTATCTACTTCTTGCACCCTCCTCATATTATGGAAGTCTGTGACATTTTCCAGGGTTTCAGTTCAAAATGCATTGACCTCAGGCACATTGGAGACCAGTCCATTGAAGGAATGACCAGTCTGTGTTGGAATTTGGGCTCCAGATAAGCCACCTGAATAAGGGGTTTGGATGAAGGAATCATTTCAGACTGGCCAAATACCTATTGGCTCTCCAAAATCAGATGCTACATTCAAAAGGTATATGAAAACCCCAATCAAACCCAAACTGTCCAGATAGATTGACCAGGGTAGAATCTGGGATGATAAAGGAAAGGGAACTGCGGGTAATGCAATTTCAAACAGGAGCACAGGTGTGAATGCCCTGTGCTCCTAATCTACATTAAATACAAAGTGTTCTTTGAAGCTTAATCTACTTTTTGAAAAACACATTTTGTTAAAGTTTTGTAATAACACAATACAACAATAAATCCCCCTGCCCTCGCCCTTCCCAGCTCAATCCCCATATACTGACCCCAGGCAGGGTTTTCCCCCCTGTATTCCTACTTCTGCCCAATGCGCCCTCCCCCTTCAGAGGGCCCAATTCATGGAATTAATTAGCGTGGAAAAAGGGGCGCTTGCGTGTAAAACGCAAGCAAGCGCCCGATTTTCGATTCATGGAACACGATGCGCGGGACGTACTGGAGACTTGCGCTGAATCAGCGCAGGTCCAACACATCACTGCGACACCACGAATGCCTTGCACGATATGCCCAGTGAAGGCTCATACTGTCTAGCGCAGTCGCCTAAAAGGGGGCGGAGCACGTGAAATGGGGAACAACAAGCGTAAATGTGGACGTTACGCGGGAAGTACCACAGCAAAATACTCGCAATGCCCACATACACGCTAACAACACGTATTCATAGAATCAAATAGGGCTAACCGTCGCACGGAAAAAGACCTGCTAATCCGGAAACACGTCCGCCAAGCGAAAGCAGGCATAAGCAACACTGCGCACTAAAAACAATGCATAACAAGTGCACGCTAAAAAACAACGCATATACAGCTACGATGAATGTCCCATTTTTTCCAGCAGTGATCGCGGGACACTGCAGGAGGAGGAGGATAGCCAGGGCACACATTTGTTTTACCCAGGACCAGCCTTTTTGGGAGGCCTGATGATCAGGTCTACGGCAGGTATAGGTTTCCACCTCATATCATATTAGACCTGGTCACAGAGTGGGAAGATAACCTCACATCACCCACCCTGTGCTCCCAAGCACTGAGCCCCTTGGAACAGGTGACCAATGTACTACATTTTTTGGCCACTGGGGCATTTCAGCGGACAACTGCCATAGTCGGGGGAATTTCACAGGCCACGCAGTCACGTTGCCTACACCAAGTGTTGGCAATCATGACTGCACGTCCCTCAGTCTGCAGGCACATATACATGCCCAGAACACCTGCAGAAAGGCAGGCCATGGTCCAGGACTTCTACGGGCTGGCACACTTCCCAAAAGTGCTTGGTGCCATCAATTGCACCCATTTGGCCCTATGTCCACCAAGGGCCACAGAGCACATCTATCGCAATCGCAAGCACTGGCATTCCATCAACGTGTAGGTTGTATGTGATGCCAAGGGAATCATTACCGCTGTATATGCCAACTATCCATGGTCCACCCATGATAGTTTCATATACAGAATGTCACCCCTACACCCCTACATGGGGCCCTGGAAGCTGGGAGGCATGGCAACACGTGGCTCATTGGTGAGTACAAATGGCCCTGCAAATGCATGCATGTCTCAAACACACACACACACACAACCACACCAATGACAACCCATCTCACCTCTACAGGGGACAGTGCCTACCCTCTGAGCACCTACATGATGGCGCCAATACAGAACCCCACCACACCAACCCAGTTAAGGTACAACGCAGCCCATATTGCAACTAGGGGGTTAGTGGAGCGCACATTCGGAGTGCTAAAGTCACGCTTCTGCTCCCTTCACCACTCTGGTGGTGAGCTACTATATGCGCCACCAGTAGTGTGCAGGATCATTGTGGCAGCATGTGTCCTGCACAACGTTGCAACACGGCATGGCATACCGGTGGACATGGTGGTGCCCCCACATCCCAACCACATGCATGGTGGCTGTGCATGGGAGGGGCAAGGGCATGTGACGAGGCTGCCCGCACCCAGCTTGTGGCACAATTTTTCACCTAAAATCCAACCCCTCCGGAGTGCACAAAGGCCTGGCACATTCCAGGTGACGATCGATGATAACAAAGGGACAATCATCTGTCCCAACCTTAACACCCCGAGAATGTGTCCTTGGAAGTGCTACATTGTGTGCATCCCTTAGTGCTAAAAGTATCTCAATCTGGTGTGCACAAAGGTAGCACATGTAGCATGTCACTAACACCATGGCACAGTACACCTCTAAATGCTGGTATATCACCTAAACCATCCCACACTCCATGTCACCTGGTCGCCATAGCTTGCCATGGCATGCAATGTCAAAAGTGTAAATCAAAGTCCATCACTCAACTCCACTGTCACAAAGTGCTCAACAATCAAAAGAACCAGTTCATAAACAAGTCACTCTCACACATCAAACTATCAAGGTACACAGGGACACCAATTGGGCAGTACAACATACCAGATACACAGGCCAGAATACTGAATATGTCTGACAGTGACCAATCCTAATTGCACAAGTGCCTCAACATGTCGTAACTTGCACATGCACCCTTCCATCATTTTTGGTGGCCCTGATAACTAAAGTGGGCAGGGAAGCACATACAGACTGAAGCACAACAATAATGCAGATAGGCAAGCCAATACATAAAGATGGAACATGATCAAAGGATTGATACCAATGTACAAACAAAAAGGGATGGCAACCATGCACTGGACATACAATCATGAATCCCACAAGGGGTGTATACACAGGCCAGACTTGAGACTGTCCACAGATAGAAAGGAAGCCCAATGCGTCTGTGTAAATTATTTCCACACGCTGCCCTCCTTGCAAGCCCATGGAAAGGGGAAGCAGGAGTGGCATATGTGTCTGGACACAAGGCACAAACACCAACATCAGACAAGCCTCTATGGGTCCAGCTGGAACCTACAGTGGATTCCCTTGGATGCCACACAAAGCAACACACTGTCACATAAATGCACAATAGTAAAAAAACAAACACAAAAAGGCCATGGTGGCCGGGGAGTGCGGGTGGGGGGCCACCCAGGACAGAGGAGGTGCGGGGTGCACATCAACACCCACATGTGTGAATGTTAAAAAAAGAAAAACCTCCATGGGTTAATGGGTTGCACGGCTATGATGGAGTGGGAGACCCGTCACTGCTGTCGCCACGCTCTGGTGCTGCATCAGAATGTGGTAGAAGAAAGGGAGGATCACCATGTATAGCCCTGGTCTGGTCCTCCTTGGCAGTGGCCATGCGGGACTGAGATGCTGGCATCTGCAACATGATGGCCTGGAGGTCTCCATGCATCAACTCACGGTATGCACGCAGTTCCTCCGTGATGGTTCGAATCATCGTTTGCATCTGCAATATGCTGTTCAGAAAGTATCATAAGTGCCCCCAGACCCAGAGAAGGTCTAGTGCTGGATGCCTCGAGTGCAGTCAGTGTAATCCTGAGGGACCTATACTCTAACCTCAGGGCTTCCCGGTTGGCCCGACCTTCTGCAGCCAAGGATGCACGCAGAGCCCTCAGTTCTGCCTGTCAGCTCCTGTTGCTGGCCACCATGTTCAGCCTGTGTGAGCGGCATGTGGACCGCAATGCCTGCTGCTGGAGCTCCACCTGTCTTGCTGGGGGTATCATGGAATTGGACACCCTATCCATGCCCTGAGCCAACATCTCATATGAAGCCTGCTGCTGTTGTGCAACAGCATACATGGACTGCTCCCACACAGTATCTCCAGCTAACACACGGCCACCGCGTTGGCGGATCCCACGCCTGCCTAGGCCAAGGAACCCTGCCCTTGATGTGATGACGCTGTACGTGGCTGCAGGACTGCATCCCTCCCTTGATCAGCTGCCCCAGGACCAGGAGTCAATACTGTGGAGCATGACCCTGCAACCGTAACCACCACAGATGGATGTCCCGACACTGACTGGACCTGTGAGGGGTCCCCCCCTCCAGACATTTGGGATGCAACAGCACCCAGAGTCGATGCACTCACCTGCGACACCACAGAGGTATCCATTTCTGATTCACCTCCAGAGCCATAGGCTTCCTCGGAGTCAGACTCAGACTGAGTCATGGCCAGGATGGCCTGTAGCACCAGTGGATCCTCATGGGCTACCACACCACGTCCTCCACTGGTGGATGGTCGTGGCTCAGTATCCTGTTCCTCCTCCACCTCCTCCTCTGCATCCAGTGCCTCATCACCTGCACATGGACCATAAAATAAAAGAAGAACCATGTAAAAACCATAGCCCACACACATAGGCCTCACAATGTCGTCATGCAACACATCAACCTGCCATGTCACAAACTCCCGCACCTACGCAGTGTCAATGCAATTGAAGGGTAGCATGAAAGCAGCCGTAGACGTGTGTGGAAGGGATAAATGCAACATGTAGTGCATGGTTCATAGCACCTGCTACACACATGAGCACCTGACTGGCATAGTTCATCCACCAGCATCACAGATGCGAAAACACATATGCCACATAGCATAGCCATGCCTGATCTGATCTGCAATACTGCATGAGATGGAACTTGCTGACTATTGTCTCAGAGCCATATACAATGTATATGACATGACATGTAAATCACAAACTCAATACACACAAGTGTCACACGGTGCTGCGATGCAAGGGTGGTGGAAAAGAGTGAAGCCAGACACACCCATCCCATCCCATGGGGCCAGGTCATGGGGCATGGTGAAGGTGAGACCTGGGGTTGGAAGTGGGAGTGGGCAGTGCAGTATATGGGAATGGCATACATATCAAATACAACTACATACTCATCAATTACAATGCGGTGGGCTGGTGCAAGTGTATGTGCAGACATCAGGTGTCAATTGCTGCTACAGGATTGTGGGGATACAGTAAACAGCCACCAAGTGTGGGGGATGGCAGGGAAGTAGTGCATGGGTACAACTGGAGGTTTAGAGGCCTGTGTCGGAGATCAGAGTGTGGCCAGGTGACTAGTGCATTCTCTCAGTCATCCAGGCCTCCAACAGGGGAGAGGAGGTAGAGAAAGCAGAACACATGAGGAAGCATCATAAGTGCCCCCAGACCCAGAGAAGGTTTACCTCCAGTTCCATTGAGGCAGGGAGGCTGTAGCAGAGGGAGGCCCCAGCCGAAGATAGACATTAACCACCAACTAATTGCTATGAGAAGTAACTGACCCTGAGGGAGTAGGAAAGGGATGATCAAATACTATGGGAAGGAAGCAAATTGGGAAGATGGAGTTGAAGGAACTGCAGCACCAGGACCCATAAGGCCCTGTGGACAATGCAGAGCGATTGGAAATGAACGGTCGTAGCCACTGAGAGCCAGTGCCATCATCAAAGTCCTATGGAGACACAATACCTTGCACCAAGACAAAAGGACACTCCCCACTGTCCAGGTCAGGATAAGTTGCAGAGGGAAGAGAGTAGAGGAACATAAATCTGGGTATAGGCTGTTGCAGTACCCCACCATAGGTATGACTACTCCTCTGGAGACAGTGAGCTACTCTGGGAATGAAAGGAAAGGAGGAATCCCCCTGACGAGGTGCAGCTGGCAGCTGGCTGGGTGACCTCTCAGAGACATCAGAGATGTGCGGAGAGAAGGCGAGTGTGGAGTGCAAGATTGTCACAGGCTATCCGCCATCACAGGTTGTACCAGGAAGAGGGCCAAGAGAGCCTGGACAGAGATTGACATTGAAGGAGTTAGCAGTTGTGGTGATGGGATTTGTCACAGTGTGCAGCACATTGTGCGTATGCAGTGTGCAGGACAACAAGCACGTGTCAGTCCACCATGACATGGTTCACCCATGGCAGTCATGTAAATGCAGGCAGAACTGCCAGACAATAATTTCACTTCATTCAAGCAACATACACATGTCCTGGACACACACGCATCACCACTCACCAGACATTTCCTTGTAATTAGGCAGGTTTCCCAAGCCTTGAATCTGCTCCACATCAATCATAGCACATATGATCTCCTCTTGTGGAGTGAGTTCTACGTCCACTTGTGATGGCCCACCTGCAATCACCATCAGTAGAGGCGTAGTTGGCACCCATCTTATCTTTGGCTCGCCGCCGGAGGTCACACCATCGCTTCATCGCGTCAGAAGCTGGGCGCCTCTCATGGCCCAAGGCGTTAATACGATCAGTGACACACTGCCAGTGGGCCATACGCTGGGCAGGCGTACGGGTGCTCCCTGGCCGCACAAGCATGTAATCTTCGTGTTCCTTCATGTAGTCCACGAGGATCTGGAGTTCCTCATCACTAAAGCTCCTCTTCCTCGACGTGCAGGACTCCTGTGCCGTGCCTTGGGACTGAGCTTGTTTGCCTACTGAACGCTTTGCCTTCTTGCAAGGTTGCGCAGACCCTGAGTGGCTGGGGCCACTTGGGTCAGTAGGAGCTGGAGCACCGGTGGACTGGGCTGTGGCATCACCCACTGATGCTGTGACTGTAGGTAGCCTTGCATGTATCTGTACCTGGGTACAGGTGGCTGGACCTTTGTCCACACGTCTCTTGGCCTTGGAGACACGGACATCTGCCCCAGGGTCTCTGTGGGCCTGGGCGTGGACCACTACAGGGCTGGCTTGGTGACCCTGAGCCTGGGTGGTGCTTGGTGCAGCTGCCAGTGCGCCTTCCTCACCTTGCCTGGTGTGGACAGCTGATGGCAATGCTGCCTCAGGACCACGGGTGCTGGTGGCTGGACCTTTGTCCACACATCTCTAGGCCTTAGAGACGTGGACATCCACCCCTGGTTCTCTGCCGGCCTGGGCCGGGACCACTACAGGGCTGGCTTGGTGACCCTGGGCCTGGGTGGTGGTTGGTGCAACTGCCCCTGCACCTTCCTCACCCTGCCTGGTGTGAACAGCTGATGGCAATGCTGCACCTGGACCATGGGTGCTGGGGATGTCAGCATCAGCTGCATCTCCCTGACTCCGTTGGGTGGAGGGCATAGCTCTCCCTGCATAGCCCCGGGCACCTTGCCCACCTCAGCCACCTCCGTCACCTCTGCCACCTCCGCCACCTCATCCACCTTTGCCTCCCATCCCACTAGTTGCCCTCCCAGACATGGCACAGATGGATTAGTGCAATGGGAGGTGCAGCTATCGATTTTCCTGTGCAATTTGAGTGAGGGGCAGTGTATGTGATGTCAAACGTACCAGTGTGCCCCAGCAAGGCTCAATGTAAACCCTGGCAAAAAATTAAATGGGCCGCGCAATGCACAGGCACCCGGAATATGAAAAAACGTGTACGCAACCCTTCGTAAACCCAATTGTAAAGGAAAAACCTAACGCACTATGCTGTGGCACCCAGCAACACAAAAAATACATACACGAAGGGCACGTAAGCTACAGTGATTTTAAATAAGAGGCTACGCGACACACAGGGGCACCCACAGAAAGCAAAATGCATACGCAACTCACGTCAGCCTCAAAATCACACACACGTGTGCGCAGAGGCAATCCCCCACCAAAGAAAGAGGCTTGCGTGCAGTGAAGAGATCGCATGGAAACGAAGTCCACATGTCCGTCCGCTATAACTCGCGCAAGCGTGGGAGGGTCTCATTGCGTACCCTGGACGCACCCCAGCCAAATCGCGTGGATACTCATCGCGTAACCCAGACGCAACACAGCGGAATCGCATGGAAACTCGGTGTGTACCCCGGACGCACCCCAGCCAAATCACGTGGAACCTCATTGCGTACCCCAGACGCACCTCTGCCAAATCACGTGGAAACTCATTGCGTACCCCGGACGCACCCCAGACAAGTCACATGGAGACTCATTGCGTACCCCAGACGCACCCCAGCCAAATCGCGTGGAAACTCATTGTGTACCCCGGACGCACTCCAGACAAGTCACGTGACGACTCATTGCGTACCCCGGACGCACCCAAGCCAAATCGTGTGGAAACTCATTGCGTACCCCGGAAGCACCCCAGCCAAATCGCGTGGAGACCCATAGCGCACTCCAGACACACCCCAGACAAGTTGCGTGGAGACTCATTGCGTACCGCGGACGCACCCCAGCCAAATCGCGTGGAAACTCATTGTGTACCCCGGACGCACTCCAGACAAGTCACGTGACGACTCATTGCGTACCCCGGACGCACCCAAGCCAAATCGTGTGGAAACTCATTGCGTACCCCGGAAGCACCCCAGCCAAATCGCGTGGAGACCCATAGCGCACTCCAGACACACCCCAGACAAGTTGCGTGGAGACTCATTGCGTACCGCGGACGCACCCCAGCGGAATCGCGTGGAAACTCATTGCGTACCCCGGCCGCCCCCCCCCAGCAGAATCGCATGGAAAGTCATTCGACCCCATCTGCAATGGATTTTCACGCAATTTGGCTTGGGCGGCTGTATGCTGTCCAGGGATGACACGGTGGCTTGCGCCGTGTTAGGCATTTCGCTGGCTCTTTTACTGCGGGTGGGGGCGTGTTGGGGGCGTTACTGACGCAGCTTGATGTTCCTTGCATCACGGCTAGTGATGCCTCGGTTGATCCATGAATACGCATGCCGCAACATTGTTTCTTTGCACCACGGCTGGTGCACGCGTGCCGCACACTCCTTGTCGGCACGCGGTGCTTGCGCCTGTCCTGCGCTGGATTCTATGAGTTGTGCCCATAGGGTCCATTCTGTGCGAGGGTTCATATAGTCTGATTCTTGTATTCCACAAGAGAATGCCTGATCTGGTCAAACCAACCGTCTCTTCATTCCGAAAAGCCTCAGGATTAGAGCAGGTGGCTCCAGCTTCCTAGTCCTTGCAGCGACCAACTGGAACCTACTACCTCCTGCCATCAGAGGCATGGAATCCCACACAGTCTTCAGAAAAGCTCTAAAAACCCTGTTGTTCGTGTAAGACGCCCCCCTCAAAAATAACAAATTAGACACAGGTGTATGTGTTTGTGTCTGTTCGAGATGTTCAGCATACTTCCCAACATGCTACAAACCAGAAATTTGGCATGTGGGTAGGTTCCATGGTGTAGACAATGTAAAAAGCATAAAAAATATAAGTATACCTTTTTTCTTTTTTTGTTATAGGAATTACCGTGCGAAGCACGGGTACAAGTGCTAGTATTTCATAAGAAGCGGTGGGTGTGAGATGAAAATAAAGTGCTGTGCAAGGATGCAGGTACATTTAGTAGTGATGCTGATGCTGCTCCACACTAAAGGATTTTTTTGGGGCATGGCAGGACAGCCTTCTCTGAAATGATCTGCTCCGGGATTCGAAGACAGCTACTGATACTCGAGTGCTAAGGCAGGTGTTTTCAACATTTGGCTGCCAGTTGTTTTGGCCTACAACTTCCATTGACCCAAACCAGCATAGCCAATGGTATGGGATCATAGATGGCGCAGTGCACAACACAAAATGTATCAAATACATTAATTTCTTTTACATTTTCACAATTCTTTTTGAATTATGGCTTTGATTGCAAGAAGTTCAATTTTTTCTTTAATTTATATAGTTATGGCTTAAATCTGCTCATTTTCACTTAGACCGTTAATTACATTTTAGGTGTTTCAGGCGCATACCAGTGAACATTGAACTGCTGTAATTGCAGAAAACGATAATACTGAAAACCTGACGTGTGTATAGCGCCGTTTATGCCATAGTAATGTTTAGTTAATCAGTTATATTTGAAAAACAATGAACGAGGTAAAAATACACTGGAATCAGCACAAATAAGATGTCGGTAGAAATGCGCATAAATCATCTAGAACAAGGCAACAGCTGACTGATGAGAATGTAAGTACTAGAAGTAGTACAACACCGGCCACAGGGTAGAGAGACTTCGGCAAGGAGATGAATGCTGATCAGAGTGAACATTTAGATGTGTTGTGTTTCATTTTTAAACGATTTAGAATCACATTTCCCACTCAGATCTGTGGAGGAAATGCAAAGCAGGCAGGCATTCATTCCAACTTTGATCTGAGTGTTTTCTATCTCTCTCTATATGTAAAAGGGAAATGTGTGAATATTGCCAGTTCGAAATGTTCAGCATACTTCCCAACCTGCTACAAACCTTAAGTTTGACATGTGGGTCGGCTCCATGGTGTAGACAATGTAAATAGTATGAAATATAAATGTTTCTAAACATTTATTTTTTAAACCTATTGTGGCTGGGTCCCATTACTTCTCATTCCGTTCTCCATGTGTGTCACAGTGCTACGTCTTTGTCAGATTGACTACTAGTACTTACTCACAAGCCAGGTACGCTGTCCTCTGTGTGTGTCCATGTATGCTGGCAGGGTGCTGTTCCTCAGTATCATGGCATCATGTATGGCACCAGGGTATCGAGCGCAGAAGTGTCTGATTGTGAGGTTGGCATCACATGTCATTTGGCCATTCATGCAATGGAACTGTTTCCTGTTCCGGTATGCCTGCTTCATTGCCTGGGGGGTTGGGAGGGGGCACTAATGCCACATGTGTGCAAACCACTGCCGCTATGATGTTGGGAAATGGGCAATGCCGTAGAAACGCGCCTTTGCTGTGTGCTCCTGTGCTTGCGTGGTGGGCATGGAGATTTGCTGATGAGCATGCCTCATGAGCATATCCAGGACTTGTTCCAGCACCTTTAAGAAAGTTGGCTGGGATATCCCATGCAGCGTCACAGCAGTGTGCTGAAATCTACCCATGGCTGAGAAGTGTAGGACAGACATAAGCTTTACCAGGGCGGGTGATGGCAGTTCTGATTGCAATAGCTCTCTAGAGATCAGCCTGGATCTCGGAGGCGAGAGCCTTGCACGTAAGTGGCCCTCGCTCGACTTGACATGGCTGCAAAGTGGGTGCAAGCTAATTGCTTGAAACAACAGCCGAGGACAGCCTATCTGTCCAACACTATATGAACCAAGTGCAACAAATTGATCCCGTGGAGTGTGGGGAAGCAGCCCATCCTGCCATTCACGGGCAAGTCCATTGTGTGCTCTTTCGGCCACACCCCCTACTCCCTGGAAGGTAGGCATCTTGGAAGAGTACCAAGTCTTCCTCCGGGCCGGCAGGGTGCCCCCACCAATCTAGCTCTGCTGGCTGATGTGACATCTTGTGGGGGGAGGCCCTCGGCTGGCTTGGTGTGGGTGCGGGGGTTCGGCACAGAACCCTGGTGGGTAAGCGAGACCCAAGTGTAGTGCAGGCAGGACCCTTGCACACAGTCTTCAGTAATCCGGGTGAAAGTGACTAAGCTTTCCTAAATCTCTGTACCCAGGGTGACAGAGGGGAGGTCTCTGTCAAAGCCTCCAACCGCCTTATAGATAAAACTAGAGAAAAAGTTCAAATTGGCATCCATCAGGAATTCCAAAGCAGCCCCGCCATCTGGTCCAAGCATTTATTCCTATGGTCAACTACCAGATTGCCAGGATCAGAGAGTGGCTATCTTGTAGTGCCATGCATTTTAATGGGTTTTGGCAGGAAGGGTCCCTTGCCCCCCAGCAAAGATCTGTCTGGCCCCCAGGAGCCTTTGAGGTAACACCTATATCGGGCGACCAAGCTGTAAAGGTGTTGGAACTTCACAGGGTCAGGGGCCCGCAGTGACCGCTACTGGGCAGATGGGTGGCCAACCAGCATTGAAGGCTGGTGCCCAAGAGTGGGGGTAGCTCCCTGGCCATCCGGGGCTCTGGCCAGGGCAATTTTGAGCTTTCCCTCAAAAGAGGGCCAGGTCCCCATCCCAGGGAACAAAGTGACCGCCGCTGTGCCGGATGGCGGCCGAACTATGTCCCGAGGGCTGGTGCCTGAGGGTGGGGGTAGCACCCCCTTTAACCCAGAGCCCTGCATGCCTTAGAACTTTGTGCCCTCATGAGAGGGCCAGGCCAGGTGGGGACCGCTGCTGGGTTAAGGGGTGAGCTGCATGCTCTGGGCTACCAACCCAGAGGGTCCTAAACCGGTTTCCGGAGAACTAGTTGTTCTCCCCTGGGACTTGCACTGGACCCCCCAAGTCCTGCCTGTGCCTCGTCCGCCAGGCTTGCTTCACCTCACCCTGCACTGGGGCAGATAGGCCAGCCACCTTCCAGGAGTCCCACTCCGCATGCAGTGGAGGCGTCCAGCACCTCTTGTAAGAGGATTCAATTCAACACTACAGCTAAGTCAATGCCTAGTCTGGGATACTGAATGGAAACCCTTATTGATATATCTTTATGTCCAGTTCATGCGTTCTGGATGACTACCCCTATATAACACCCCTCTCTTGGAATCCCCCTGACCCCACTGAGCCAAGAAGTAGTTCTGTTTTGCAAGTTAAAAGGTTTATTTGAGAATTTAAACAATATATATATATATATCACACTTTATAATAAATTAATAATTGAATATCACACTTAATCTGATCAGTAATCAATAATGGATAGTCTGGCACTAGCACACTTGTGAATAGGAACAGCAGAATAAGGTGGTAGAGAATGCTTTATATAAGTTCATATGGATGCAATGTTGAATGAAATGCAATACAGAAAATACTCAATATGATTTCAACAAAACAATGTAATTACTTTTCTCTGGCAATGCACTCCCCCCCTTGACGCAATGCAAGGAAATGGAAGGAAAGCACACAGTTCTCAGAAATGCAATCAAATGTAATTCAGTTCACCCCAGCAAGCTTAGACTACAGATCAGAGTTTTAAACACAGGCCCAAAATGCTTTTACATGTGCTGGCAATGAAGTGAAAAATATGCTAAAATGCTTTTAATTCCCTCTAGGAGGTTCAGGGTGAGTGAACTATACTTGGGATGAGTTCAGGCTCACTTTAGCAAGGATCTAGGAGTAACTAGCAGGTTAAACGAATTTTTGGCAAATGAAAGCAAGAAAACTGCTGTTTTCACACGTGGAGAAATTTTGCAAATAGCGGCAAATTCGCGAGTGCGTTTTTCGCGATTGCGGCAAAAGTGTCGGGGGTAGGCATGCGGTTCTAAGTTCGTAGGAAAGCCAAGATTCTAAGCTTTCAGAGGAAAGTTAAACCAAGCTCCTAGCCCAAAAGGTTACGGAGTTATGAACGATTAAATAAAGGTAGTTTTTCGGATTTGAAATTTTAAAGTTCAAAATGACAAATGACAGCTAGCAACTAGAAATGACAGGTGACAGCTTTACAAATGACAGGTGACAGTTAGGAGGCAGTTCTACTTAGATTATAATAGATTGAATTATATTATTTTAACTAAGAGATTGGTTCTGCACAGTTCTACTAGGTACTCACACTATATTCTTGAATTAGAATGGGCCTCGCCACGGATCTGGTCAGGTTTTAGACTGGACTCTGGTCTGGTCTCGGCACTTCACAGTGATCTGGGTCAGCACTCTGGTTCTGCTAACAGTGGTCTGGGTCAGCTCTGCTCTCTCTCTAGCCTCTCTGGATTCTGGAGAT
Source organism: Ambystoma mexicanum (assembly GCF_040938575.1). Classification (NCBI taxonomy): domain Eukaryota; kingdom Metazoa; phylum Chordata; class Amphibia; order Caudata; family Ambystomatidae; genus Ambystoma; species Ambystoma mexicanum. The sequence continues at coordinate 179,989,046 of NC_090932.1, forward strand.
TGATGTATTTGAAGTCTGGATCTCTGGATGTGGTATGGTCCGGCAGAGCGCGTTGCAGCAAATGGAATTGAATGTCTCTATCTGTCCTGACTGTCTGCTTTTATGTGTTTTGAAAGTGGGTGTGTGAGCAGCATCACTAAGCTCTACCCCTCTCCACTTGTCATTGGCCACTTCATCCTCTTCCCCTTGATTGGGGGAATGAAATGAAGTGTCATCATGATGAGGTCTGTTTATGGTACAGAGAACCCACCCCTGTCAAATTACACACAATCTATATTTTGACCCAAAAGACATATTTGCACAGGTACACATTTGTTTAAAATTACATGCACCCATCACATATCACAGGAGGTATACCCTGTCCTGGGAGCTTGCATTCAGAAATGGCAACATATTTCACTTTTAGGTCAAGTTACCAATATCAGACATTACCCCAAATTTATACACATGTGCGCAAGGAGTATGGACATTACTTGATGAAGTGTCAGACTTTTCACATGCAGACATTTTAAGTAATACCCTCTTAACTGCTAGCTTGCCCCCAGATCATGCCACCGGTTCTAAAAACCTCTTAAAATGTAGGCAGAAAAATCACAAGAATTATGATATTATTTAAATAATTATGACAAGTCCGTACTATGAGTTATTCATCTTTTTCTAAACCCATATTCTGGCTACAGGGGTGTGTCTTTTCAGGTCACATGGTACAGAAACCAGTTTTTCCACTTTCTTCAAGCTCAGCCTCTGTCTCCAGTTTCTCCCCCTCCCAGTTTCTGCCAAGAGGAAGCAATTTTTATTACCCCTGCAATAAACCATCTGCCTGGGCCCTGGAAGGCCCATTGTTCAAGAGGAAGCCATTTATGGCCCCCATAATAAAACATTTGCCTGAGTCAGGACAGGGCTTTGTTCAATTTCCTGCAGACCCCAGGTAATTCAATCAGAGAAGTGTCATATCCCTTTTGGTGGGAGCAGCAAAATGCAGGTCGGCCTGGGAACACAGCTGTTGTGCAAGTCTCAACTCCTGTCGGGGGTAGCTGGTGGGCAGAATTCAGTTCCTTAAGCCAGGCCCCAGCTAATATCACTTTTTGTTACCCAGTTTTCTGCGTTCAAATAAAACTACCAATTTTTACATATGCAGCTAATATGCTGATTCTAAGTTTAAACTATGACATTTAAACAATTGCAACCTAGGTGACACTCAAAAGTAGGTCACTCATTTCTTTTAAACATTTAGATTTTTAGTGTCTTTCAGTCCAAATTTACTTAAACTGCTGAAATCCACAACTCAGCCAGTCTTGTTATAAACCTTCAAGTCACTTCAGAATATAACTTTAGATTGTATCCACCTCTCAGTAAGTCTTTCTTTGGCCTGCCTTGGGTTCATTTATTCAGTTTTACACAAAAAAGAAAAAAGTCTGGTGTTGTTTTAAACCGCCGGCTTTCTGATAGTGGTGAGTACTGGTAATGCAACCATTTTTGGGATTTAAGAAAATGAATTCCCCAAAATTCTAGGTTGCTTTTGGCAATCAGCATTGCAATTCCCAATGGTTTCAGACTACTGTGTGGGTAGTCCAATTGTGGTTTTAGGCAGTGCCCTTCTGTGCCCATAACATCGGCAAAAATGAGTGTCAGCCTATTCTTCATGCATTTCCCTGTGCATTTTCTGGGAAGCTCTGGCCATCATGATGTTTTCCATGTCAGTACTGCACAGTTTTGAGGTAGGGCTCGGATGCAAGGATAAAAACATCCCACAAGCCCCCCTCTTGCGATGGCCATTCTGTTTCACTGATGGGACTCGCAAGACCTGGGATGTTTCCTCATCTTCTTCCAATAGATGGCACAGTTCAGCATCTTTTCCTCCATCTGGTACTGATCGATCGGTTCTCCTCGCCGGTCCTGATGGGAATATTGAACGGTACACCGGGCCCCTTGCGTCTCTGCTCCCGGTCTCCGGATCGTCCTCCTTGGCCCGTCTCCAGGTCTTCTTTCTCCTAGGATGACAAAGGAAGAGCGGCAATACCTATTCATAGACATTTTTCCCCCACCATTGATATAGTGGGGTGGCATATAAATTTATAGTCAAAACATATGAACATGCACATTTCTTTTTGCATTCAAAAACGAAAACACCCACATTGAGAAACTCAGAATTTGATAGGCGATATGTAGGATATTTTAAGTTAGAACTGAATTAATCTGAGACAGTACCCTCTAGGATTCCAGAGGATTCGTCCAGTTGTTGCAGAGTGTGCCTGAGATGGCAACACTTCAACTGGTTAATGTGGACCCACTTGTCTTCCCCCTCTGCCAAACCGCATTTGGGGATGCGGATCTTGTAGGCCACAGGGGAGATTTTGTCTATAATCTCAAAGGGTCCCTTCCATGTGGGCAAAAATTTTCGCTGTTTGGCCTGGTTCCTTTGGAAATTGTATAGATAGATCCGGTCCCCCACCTGATATTCCTTCCTGGAAGTCTTCAGGTCATAGTGGGTCTTCATGCTATCAGCTGATCTTTCTAGATTCCGCTGAGCATAAGCAAAAGCATGTTGAAGGTGTTTCCTTAAATTCTCCACATACTCATGAGTTGTGGAGGCATTTATCAGTGTCTGCTCTTGGGTCCTGTAGAGCAAATGCTGAGGAAGCACCATCTTGCGCCCAGTCATCAACTCAAATGGTGACATTTTGGTTGCAGATGAAGGGGTAGATCTGATGGCCATTAGGACCAGAGGTAATCGAATATCCCAACTTGGCCCAGAATCTGCCACAAACTTCTTTAATATGCTCACAATGGTTCGGTTATATCTCTCTACTGCCCCAGAAGAAGCTGGCCTGTAAGCAATATGTAACTTCCTTTTGACCCCCAGTATCTCCCACATCTTTGTCATGCCTTCACTGGTGAAGTGGCTACCTCTGTCTGACTCAATCCTTTGAGGTAGACCAAAACGGGAAAAGATGTGGTTAATCATCAAGGCGGCTGCCGTTTCTGCCTTGCAGTTTGGGGCTGGGAGACATTCCACCCACTTGGTAAACAAGCATGTCACAGTCAACATGTACTTATTCCCCCTAGCAGAGCGAATCACGGGGCCTACAAAGTCGATTTGTAAATCTGACCATGGCAGTGTCATCCCCCTCTTTTGGAGAGGCGCGCGGTGTGTGAGGGACGTCGGCTGAAATTGTGCACACACAAGACACCCCTTCAAGTATTGGTCGAGGTCCTGCCCCATGTGTGGCCAGTATGCAACCTCTCTTAAGATTTCCAATGTTGTGTGAAACCCCCTATGACCGGCGGTGGCCGCATCATGGGCGTGACTTAACATCAGGCTTCGGAATGAGCTTTGGATTTCCTTACCAGCAAACCGTCTTGGATTCGGAACATTTTTGGACATTTCATCAACACTCTTAGGTCCTCTTTCCCAATGTAATCGGTATCCGTCAGGGGAAAGTTCTCAGGGTCCTCAAGGTGCTTGTAAAATTTACCAATTATTGGATCCCCCTTCTGAGCGGTAATCAAATCAGCATCAGGGGTCTCCTTGCTCCATTGTGCAATTGAAAGGTCATTGTGAGCATTTGTCTGGGACCTAGTGATAGCAGTGACCTGGATTTCCCCCATCAGGGACTCAATCTCAATTAGATCCCCTTGGATGGCCCCGGTTTTGGCCAGCTGATCAGCTAAGTCATTTCCAGTTTTGTCTGGTCCCTCTGCTTTGGAATGACCCTTGATCTTTTTCCAAAAGATGGTCATCTCGTTCGAGGTGACCAGATCATCAATGTTTTGGATCAACTTCCCATGTTTCAAGGGTTTGATGTTAGCACATAACATGCCTCTGGTTTTCCAATTAACCAGGTGCTCCACGAACCCGTTCCGTACATAATCCGAATCTGTGATTATGACCAGTTTGTGGAGTTGATGCTGGACAGCAGTGAGGATGGCCTGATGGACAGCCATCAATTCTGCCACCTGACTACTTCGGGGACCAATTTTGTATCCAGCGGAGGGTTCTGGGGACTCATTCACCCATGCATTCCCTACGCCGGCCACCAGTTCTTTCTCCCCGTTGTTGTCAACATGGTACGAGCATCCATCCACATAGACAGTGGGCATTCCCTCACACTTGTCCTCTTCAAAGACTTTGTGGGGGGAATTAAGGTATGCCTCCATGTTGTCCTTTATTTTTAGACTTTCGTCCTCGAGACAGTTTTCTCTGGCACAATCATGCAAGTCAGCCAGACCTTGTGCGAGGGGACTCTTCTTGTTTTGGCCATATCGGACCTCCACAGGAAAGCCTTGCATTGACAGAATCCAGGAAGTAATTCGGGAATTACTCACATTTTCGGCCCGGATTCTATCACTTTGGAGATATTGCAGAGGCTGGTGTGGAGTCTCCACTATGATGTGTTCCCCCTGGATAAACGGGCGGTAATTCTTCAATGCCCACACCGTTGCCAGGAGTGCCTTCTCACAATCGTTGAATTTTTCCTCCACAGAGGATAAAGTTTTGCTCGCATAGGAGATTACTTTATTGACCTTGTCATGCTTTTGGTATAATACCGCCGTCAAGCACGTATTAGAGAACCCCGTCTCCAGGAAGAACTCCTTGTTTCTGACAGGGTAAGCTAGGCAAGGCGCTTGTGAGAGGCTTCTTTTGAGTTGTCTTACTGCCTCGGATTGTTCTGGACCCCATTCCCACTTGACCCCCCCTTCAGGAGATGAATCAGGGGTCTGGTGATCTCTGCGTAGCCCTCAATGAACTTTCTGCTGTAATTAGTCAGTCCAAGGAGGCTCCTTAGTTCCCGCAGAGTTGTGGGGTCTTTCAGTTTCTGAAGTGCTTCCCCTTTCTTTTCCTGGGGACAGAGACCCTGAGGAGTAATCTCATGCCCCAAGAAATTAACACGGGTTCTACACCACTGTGCTTTCTGAAAGGAAAGTTTTGCTCCGGCGGCCCTCAACTGCGTCAGAACATACGGATCTCCGCTATGTGTTCCTCCACAGATGAACTTTTGATGAGGACATCATCTACATAAGCCAGGTTACCCCTCGCACCCAGGTCGGGCATGGCCTTATGTAGGAAAATATTGAACTCATTACCGGAGTTAAGGTATCCGAAGGGAGTCCGGGTCCATGTATACTGCTGGCCCCCAAAGGTAAAAGCCAGCTTGTATTGGTCCTCCCTACTGACCGGCACGGTCCAGTATCCATTGGTCAGGTCTATTGCAGTGAATACCTGTGACCCCTGGATCTGGGCCAGCCCTTGGTCAATGTAGGGCAGAGACCATCGCGAAGTATGGACCCGTTTGTTGAGCTCCCTGAGGTCAGCGCAGAGTCTCCACTGGCCGTTTGGCTTCAATATTCCCAGCACCGGATTATTGAAGGTTCTGTGGACTGGACGGATTATTCCCCGGGACTCAAGGTTCTTAATTGTTTCAGTAAGGGACTCCATTGATGCGAGAGGCAAGCGATATTGCTTCACAAACACTGGAGTCATGCCAGGGTCCGTGGGGATTGTTGTTGTGTGGATGTCAGTGCGACCACAGTCATATGAGTCTACCGCAAAGAGATCTTGGAAATCCAAGAAAACTTGTTTCAACTTTTGCTTTTGTTCCAGAGTCACACAGGCATCAGCTAGGTTGACTCTCTCTTCCACCATCTGCCTGAAGCCTGGAAAGACTTCTGGTTTGGCTATTTCAGCGGCCTCCTCCAGCTGGGCGGAGAAGTCACTGGTCAGAGTGCTGATTTGGACTGGAGGCTTCAGGTGGGAAAGGCAGCCCTCATGGACCTGGAAAATCACCTCATCCCTCCTGAAGTCACAAGTCACGTCTTCCTTACCAGAAGGGCAAGAAGTGTACACCAGGAAGTTCCCCCCATGCCGGGTAAAAATCCTGTCTGGTGTTGTATTGTCATCACTGTCACTGTCAAAGCAGTCCTTGGGGATTGGCCCTAACAGTTCATTACCTAAATCTATGGAAAAATGTCGGTCATCAACCGCCATTCCAATAATGGTGCCTGCGGCTAGAGTAATACTCTTTAAGTCGCTGTTATCCACCTCTATTAGAATGGTGTCATGTTCTATGTTGACTAATGGTGTTGGGTTTACCCCTAACCCTTGCTGTTGGAGAGAAGCATTTAGATGTATGTAAGCATCAGGGTTTTGCAAATATTGTCCTCTTTTAGCTTTCACTTCCAGGGAGAATTGTCGGGTCCTTTCTGGGATGGTGACTTCCTCTTTGATCTGAATTTCAACTGCATAAGGTAGCAATTGAGCTGACCTAAATGCTTTTTCTGGATCATCAAAGCCCATGGGATTATCCGCTAATCGGGACCAAGCTTTGAAGTTTATTAGGTCCAAACTAATGGCAAAGCGATTGAGAATGTCACTGCCTAAGTAAAAGGCGACAGTGACGTCTCGCACGACCCAACAATTATGGACTATGCTCTTGTTGCCAATGGAGATTTTGAGCATACACCTGCTCGGCAGGAGATGTTTGGAATTGGGTGCTTCCAGGTCCATTTCCCATTTGTCTATCAGTTTGAATGTGGGAATGGCTGGATCTTTTGGGAGTTGGCGGAACATGGCTTCGCTGATGAAGCTCTTACCGTTGTTCACACACACTCGAGCGAGAACAGAGTCCTTCCCATCATTTAACTGGACAGGGATGAACAACTGCTCTCCAATTTGCTGAATATCAGCCAGGCTCTGAGCTGATTTCACATCTTTCTGGACTGTAGGAGTGGGAGTTTCTGATTGTGGATTAGTAAAGAATTTCAGGGTGTTTCCTTCCAGTGTGGAATACCACCTTAAACTGGAAGGAAGGTTGATTTTCAGAAATAGAGAGGACCCCCCATCACCAGTCTGTTGTCCTACTGCTATTACTGTCACGTCTGGAATTTGGTTGTTCTGGAAGTGAAATTCTACTTGGTCAGATTTTTGTTCAACCATGTGGCAGGTGCCGTTTAAACTAACATGGTTGACACTCTGTTTTAATTTTATTGGTCGGCTAGTCTGGGTCCAGAGGACCTTGTTTACACAATCTATTAGAGGTGACAACCTTCTCAGGAGGTCATTCCCTAGTAAACAAGGGGTGCCCTCTGGAGTCGCTACTATGACTGGGTGTTTCAACTTGTGTCGCCCAATTTTAATGTCCAAATCTGCCGTCCCCTCGATGGGAATTTCCTTCCCGTCAAAGTTCTGGAGTTGTCCAGGAAGTGAGGTGAGAGGAATTTGGTAATTCCCTCCCCTTCCTGCATTCAGTTCATCAAAGGCCCTTCTGGACAGAAGGGTAGCTTGAGATCCCGTGTCCACCAGCGCTAAAATTGTACCCTGCCCCTGTACTTGTACCGGGGCATAGTATCTTCCCTCCTTCTCCTCAAGGGGGTGCAGATAATGCACATTTTTGGACAACTGGTGGGCTAACTTTCTGGTTTTGGACATCGCTAGCGAAGAGATTTGGGCAGAATTCTGTGGAGAGCCTTGGGAATCTGAAAGAAAAAGTTGGCAACTGGAGATCAGAGCCATTGTGGGTTCCCCTGGCTCCGGTTCTGGGCCGCCCCCCCCTCTTTTTGGAGGCAGTCATCAGGATGGGTTTGAACCAGGGGATTTTCTTGCTGTTGGTTCTGGGATGAGATGGTGGGCGGCGGTAGCTCAGTCTCCACATCTCCCCAGTCTGGATTTGCATCCCTAGGGACCCATTTTTCTTTGGGAGGAGTTCCCCCCCTCTGAAGGAGAAGATCCTTTTCCCAGGATCCTCTGAGGATCCCTCTCCCTCAAATTGGAAGATCTGTACCTCCTCCTCAAACTGAGTCTGTTTGGGTCTTTTGTTTCTCCTACCCCCCCTCTGCTCCTTAGGAGGCAGACTTTCAGGGGCAATAGATTTTGTTTCCGGTTCCTGGGTTTCCAGGGGCTGTTTACAAGTGAGGAAGGAAGCTTCCTCCAAGGCTTTACACCCCCCTTCCCTTTGTGCCTCCTCCCTGGGAACCGGTGAGTTATCGGGGTGCTTCCCCCGTCATTGTTCTGGAGTACCAGGTCCAGAGTTTGGGGCATTCTGTGCCGGCATGCCCATCTGAGGGTTCTGCTGCGCCCTCAGTATTTGACCCATTTCCCGTGCCATATTTTGGACCTGGCGCTCTAACTGGGAAACCCGCTCAGGCTGATACGGGGCCCTGTTTTCTCCCCTGGGCTGATCCCGGGAATGGTAGCTATCCCTTCTTTGGTAGTACCCCTGGTTGGGAAGATTTGGATACCCCTCCACCCTTGGCCTCCCCTCTCCCGGATTAGGTTGTCTGGGCTCAGGGAATTGGGGAAAGAAGGATGGATGATTTTGGGGTTGGAAATTGGGTGGATACCTGGGGAAAAAGTTCTGCCCAGGATTTGGAGAATTTCTGCCCTCCGGTGGGAAGTTAGGAGGGAAGTTCCCTGGGTTAGGTGCTTGGCTGGATCCCCCCCTTGGGCTGGAGGAGTCCACACATAACCCAGGATGGGTCGACTTCCCTTGTAACGGGGACTTACATAGTCAGGAGAGCGAGGGACCCCATTTGTGGGACTACCTCCTTGACTCCCTGTTTGTGACTGGCCCGAGGACCTTCTGGGCCTAGCATTATTAGGTGCAGGTAGGTTTTTAGGCCCCCCATCTCCAAATCCAAAACGGGGGCAACCTTTACCTCTGCCACCTTGGCAGCAGCAGGGGTGCTGTTAGTTTTGGGGTTTTTGGGCTGGTTTTTGTTTTCCACCGGTTTCTGCACCTTGTAGATGCGGGTGGCTTGTTCAATGACCCATTCTAAAGATCTTTTCTCATGAAAATCTCTCACGAGCTGGGTCATTATATATTTGGGCAAGGCATGGAAAAAAGTATGGACAAATTCTCTGCTGTCTGTGCGCACCCTTCTGGTGGTCTGTGCAAAGGCACGTTTCAGTTCTTGCACAAACTCTTGTGGGGCCTGATCCTCCCCACACTGCAAATTGTAGGCTGCCTTGCGAACCTCTTGGGGATTTCTGTGAACAGAAAAATGTTTTAATATGGCCGCCCTATAGGTGGACCACCTGGACTGATTTTGGTCCTCCAGCCCTGCAAAGAAACTGGAGTACTCTGGGGAGAATGTCCACTTTACATATTGGATACAGCTTTGGCTGTCCTTCAAATGAAAAGTCTCCATCATTTGCTCATAGAGCTCCAAGTGTTCCCAAACAGAATACTTGGCGTTCTTATGATAAGGCGTGATGACGCTCCTGATTGCCTTAATCTGCTTTAAGGGGTCCTTAAGCAAGGCCCTTTTTGTCTTATTGGCCCTTTTGGTCCGGGTAACCCTGGTCCATTCATCTTCTGACTCAGAGGCACTGCTCCCAGAGGTTCCCGTCTGTTCTTCCAGGTTTTCCCGGATTCTGCGAGCCTGGGAATGGCTGGCAGAATGTGGGGACCTGGTCTCCTGTGTCCTGTACCGCTCAGAGGAGTCTTCAGATCCCTCCTTGCTGCCAGGATTTGATGGGTACCCCCCCACTGACCTAACTGGGCAGAGGTTTTCAGGATGCCCTTAATGGGCCTACTCTCCTGGGGTTCCCCATTAAATTGCACTGTGCTTGGGTGCCCATACCCAGATGCCCGCCCCTCCATTCCTGGGTGGTACTGGCCTATGAGCCCCATGCTTCTGGCTGGATAGTAATCTGCCATCCCTGTGGCCCTGTGCTCATGTGCGCCAGGGGACATGGGGGTGGCAGAGTCCAGGGACTGAGAGAAATAAAGGCCTCTGGTACTAGGGCTCCTGGGGTTATGCTCAGGAGTTTCTCTTTCCCAGCGAACCTCATCTCTATCCGCCCCTGCTCCCTGTTGCAATGCAAGAGCCTGCGCCTTCAGTTCCTCAGTTAAGTCCTTACTAGACTCTATCAGTCTCTCCTGCATCGCTACCTGTTGTTGGAGTCTATCATTGTGCTGGCAGAGAGCCTCATTCTCTCTCTGCGTTTCCTGATTGGTCCTGGAGCACTGGGCCAGTCTTTGCTGCAGGAGGGTTACCTCCTGAGCTGTGTCCCTATTGGCCTGCTCCTGTCTTGCCAGAGCCTCCTCCACCCTCCTGGTGTGCTCTAGCAAGTCCTGGTGTTCTTTTTGGAGGTCACCCAGTCCCTGGTGGGCCAGGTGATTTTCTTCCATTTTTCTCCTTAAGTGGTAGACTTCCTGGCCTACGGTGTCCCTTTCCTGACCAAGAGCTTGAATTTGTGACGCCAGGTCGTCCCTTTGCCTTTGGAAGGCACCAGCTTTCTGGCGCTCCTGATCAAACTCTGCCTGGGTATCCAGGTCTTTCAGGATCAGTTTATTGCTCTCCTCTTTCTCTCTGTCTAGTTGGATTTGCAGGGTGGCTACCTGCTCTGTGCATGCCCTGTTGAAATTGATCTGTTGCTCCAGCTTTTTCTGGCTCTGCAGCAGGGAGTCCAAACTGTCTTGGCGTTCCTTCTGCAAAGCCAGAAATCTGGTATCCTGGTCAGCCTTTTCCTGTTGCAGGATGTCCATATCCCTCTTTATTTTAATGATGTGCTGTCTACTCTCATTTTCTGACTCCTGGCTCCCCTGCAGCCTCTGCTCAGAAGAGACCAGGTCAGATTGGACCTTCTCTAACGCCATCTGTCGCTTATTCACCAGATCTTGGCTTTCAGTACATTTATCCTGCATGTCTCCCATATATAGGTACAGGTATGCCGCTATCCTAACCATCTTGTCTTGTTCATCCTTAGCTTTAGGAGCCATGTATAGTTCACTCAGGGCCACATGTAAGGGACCCTGATCTCTCCATATATCTGATCCTGTTTCCGTGACCTGTTGCGTGATGGCCTGCAACCAGACCATGCGGTCCTGGTGAGTCCACTCACCTCTCACAAATAACTTATGTAAGAAGTGCTCTCTGGCTATTTTCATGTCTACTAAGGTCGTCATTCTGGAATTTGAGGTCCTTCCTGACTTACAGAAGTTTGTATTTTATTTTTGCAAAACAGACCTTTTCCTTAGAGCGTTCCTTTGAGGGGTGCTTTACAGCGTAATACAGTGTGGTGATCCGACCAGATATGTGTATCTGGTCAGCTGGCACACTGTATTAATCTGCACAAGTGATGGATCTAACCCAAACGTCCGGCCCGAGCCCCCAATTTGTAAGAGGATTCAATTCAACACTACAGCTAAGTCAATGCCTAGTCTGGAATACTGAATGGAAACCCTTATTGATATATCTTTATGTCCAGTTCATGTGTTCTGGATGACTACCCCTATACAACACCCCTCTCTTGGAATCCCCCTGACCCCACTGAGCCAAGAAGTAGTTCTGTTTTGCAAGTTAAAAGGTTTATTTGAGAATTTAAACAATATATATATATATCACACTTTATAATAAATTAATAATTGAATATCACACTTAATCTGATCAGTAATCAATAATGGATAGTCTGGCACTAGCACACTTGTGAATAGGAACAGCAGAATAAGGTGGTAGAGAATGCTTTATATAAGTTCATATGGATGCAATGTTGAATGAAATGCAATACAGAAAATACTCAATATGATTTCAACAAAACAATGTAATCACTTTTCTCTGGCAATGCACTCCCCCCCCCCTTGACACAATGCAAGGAAATGGAAGGAAAGCACACAGTTCTCAGAAATGCAATCAAATGTAATTCAGTTCACCCCAGCAAGCTTAGACTACAGATCGGAGTTTTAAACACAGGCCCAAAATGCTTTTACATGTGCTGGCAATGAAGTGAAAAATATGCTAAAATGCTTTTAATTCCCTCTAGGAGGTTCAGGGTGAGTGAGATATACTTGGGATGAGTTCAGGCTCACTTTAGCAAGGATCTAGGAGTAACTAGCAGGTTAAACAAATTTTTGGCAAATGAAAGCAAGAAAACTGCTGTTTTCACACGTGGAGAAATTTTGCAAATAGCGGCAAATTCGTGAGTGCGTTTTTCGCGATTGCGGCAAAAGTGTCAGGGGTAGGAATGCGGTTCTAAGTTCGTAGGAAAGCCAAGATTCTAAGCTTTCAGAGGAAAGTTAAACCAAGTTCCTAGCCCAAACGGTTACGGAGTTATGAACGATTAAATAAAGGTAGTTTTTCGGATTTGTAATTTTAAAGTTCAAAATGACAAATGACAGCTAGCAACTAGAAATGACAGGTGACAGCTTTACAAATGACAGGTGACAGTTAGGAGGCAGTTCTACTTAGATTAAAATAGATTGAATTATATTATTTTAACTAAGAGATTGGTTCTGCACAGTTCTACTAGGTACTCACACTATATTCTTGAATTAGAATGGGCCTCGCCACGGATCTGGTCAGGTTTTAGACTGGACTCTGGTCTGGTCTCGGCACTTCACAGTGATCTGGGTCAGCTCTCTGGTTTTGCTAACAGTGGTCTGGGTCAGCTCTGCTCTCTCTCTAGCCTCTCTGGATTCTGGAGATTGATGGATTTGAAGTCTGGATCTCTGGATGTGGTATGGTCCGGCAGAGCGTGTTGCAGCAAATGGAATTGAATGTCTCTATCTGTCCTGACTGTCTGCTTTTATGTGTTTTGAAAGTGGGTGTGTGAGCAGCATCACTAAGCTCTACCCCTCTCCACTTGTCATTGGCCACTTTATCCTCTTCCCCTTGATTGGGGGAATGAAATGAAGTGTCATCATGATGAGGTCTGTTTATGGTACAGAGAACCCACCCCTGTCAAATTACACACAATCTATATTTTGACCCAAAAGACATATTTGCACAGGTACACATTTGTTTAAAATTACATGCACCCATCACATATCACAGGAGGTATACCCTGTCCAAATCTGCTCTTCCTGGGAGCTTGCATTCAGAAATGGCAACATATTTCACTTTTAGGTCAAGTTACCAATATCAGACATTACCCCAAATTTATACACATGTGCGCAAGGAGTATGGACATTACTTGATGAAGTGTCAGACTTTTCACATGCAGACATTTTAAGTAATACCCTCTTAACTGCTAGCTTGCCCCCAGATCATGCCACCGGTTCTAAAAACCTCTTAAAATGTAGGCAGAAAAATCACAAGAATTATGATATCATTTAAATAATTATGACAAGTCCGTACTATGAGTTATTCATCTTTTTCTAAACCCATATTCTGGCTACAGGGGTGTGTCTTTTCAGGTCACATGGTACAGAAACCAGTTTTTCCACTTTCTTCAAGCTCAGGCTCTGTCTCCAGTTTCTCCCCCTTCCAGTTTCTGCCAAGAGGAAGCCATTTTTATTACCCCTGCAATAAACCATCTGCCTGGGCCCTGGAAGGCCCATTGTTCAAGAGGAAGCCATTTATGGCCCCCATAATAAAACATTTGCCTGAGTCAGGACAGGGCTTTGTTCAATTTCCTGCAGAGCCCAGGTAATTCAATCAGAGAAGTGTCATATCCCTTTTGGTGGGAGCAGCAAAATGCAGGTCGGCCTGGGAACACAGCTGTTGTGCAAGTCTCAACTCCTGTCGGGGGTAGCTGGTGGGCAGAATTCAGTTCCTTAAGCCAGGCCCCAGCTAATGTCACTTTTTGTTACCCAGTTTTCTGCGTTCAAATAAAACTACCAATTTTTACATATGCAGCTAAAATGCTGATTCTAAGTTTAAACTATGACATTTAAACAATTGCAGCCTAGGTGACACTCAAAAGTAGGTCACTCATTTCTTTTAAACATTTAGATTTTTAGTGTCTTTCAGTCCAAATTTACTTAAACTGCTGAAATCCACAACTCAGCCAGTCTTGTTATAAACCTTCAAGTCACTTCAGAATATAACTTTAGATTGTATCCACCTCTCAGTAAGTCTTTCTTTGGCCTGCCTTGGGTTCATTTATTCAGTTTTACACAAAAAAGAAAAAAGTCTGGTGTTGTTTTAAACCGCCGGCTTTCTGATAGTGGTGAGTACTGGTAATGCAACCATTTTTGGGATTTAAGAAAATGAATTCCCCAAAATTCTAGGTTGCTTTTGGCAATCAGCATTGCAATTCCCAATGGTTTCAGACTACTGTGTGGGTAGTCCAATTGTGGTTTTAGGCAGTGCCCTTCTGTGCCCATAACATCGGCAAAAATGAGTGTCAGCCTATTCTTCATGCATTTCCCTGTGCATTTTCTGGGAAGCTCTGGCCATCATGATGTTTTCCATGTCAGTACTGCACAGTTTTGAGGTAGGGCTCGGATGCAAGGATAAAAACATCCCACAAGCCCCCCTCTTGCGATGGCCATTCTGTTTCACTGATGGGACTCGCAAGACCTGGGATGTTTCCTCATCTTCTTCCAATAGATGGCACAGTTCAGCATCTTTTCCTCCATCTGGTACTGATCGATCGGTTCTCCTCGCCGGTCCTGATGGGAATATTGAACGGTACACCGGGCCCCTTGCGTCTCTGCTCCCGGTCTCCGGATCGTCCTCCTTGGCCCGTCTCCAGGTCTTCTTTCTCCTAGGATGACAAAGGAAGAGCGGCAATACCTATTCATAGACATTTTTCCCCCACCATTGATATAGTGGGGTGGCATATAAATTTATAGTCAAAACATATGAACATGCACATTTCTTTTTGCATTCAAAAACGAAAACACCCACATTGAGAAACTCAGAATTTGATAGGCGATATGTAGGATATTTTAAGTTAGAACTGAATTAATCTGAGACAGTACCCTCTAGGATTCCAGAGGATTCGTCCAGTTGTTGCAGAGTGTGCCTGAGATGGCAACACTTCAACTGGTTAATGTGGACCCACTTGTCTTCCCCCTCTGCCAAACCGCATTTGGGGATGCGGATCTTGTAGGCCACAGGGGAGATTTTGTCTATAATCTCAAAGGGTCCCTTCCATGTGGGCAAAAATTTTCGCTGTTTGGCCTGGTTCCTTTGGAAATTGTATAGATAGATCCGGTCCCCCACCTGATATTCCTTCCTGGAAGTCTTCAGGTCATAGTGGGTCTTCATGCTATCAGCTGATCTTTCTAGATTCCGCTGAGCATAAGCAAAAGCATGTTGAAGGTGTTTCCTTAAATTCTCCACATACTCATGAGTTGTGGAGGCATTTATCAGTGTCTGCTCTTGGGTCCTGTAGAGCAAATGCTGAGGAAGCACCATCTTGCGCCCAGTCATCAACTCAAATGGTGACATTTTGGTTGCAGATGAAGGGGTAGATCTGATGGCCATTAGGACCAGAGGTAATCGAATATCCCAACTTGGCCCAGAATCTGCCACAAACTTCTTTAATATGCTCACAATGGTTCGGTTATATCTCTCTACTGCCCCAGAAGAAGCTGGCCTGTAAGCAATATGTAACTTCCTTTTGACCCCCAGTATCTCCCACATCTTTGTCATCCCTTCACTGGTGAAGTGGCTACCTCTGTCTGACTCAATCCTTTGAGGTAGACCAAAACGGGAAAAGATGTGGTTAATCATCAAGGCGGCTGCCGTTTCTGCCTTGCAGTTTGGGGCTGGGAGACATTCCACCCACTTGGTAAACAAGCATGTCACAGTCAACATGTACTTATTCCCCCTAGCAGAGCGAATCACGGGGCCTACAAAGTCGATTTGTAAATCTGACCATGGCAGTGTCATCCCCCTCTTTTGGAGAGGCGCGCGGTGTGTGAGGGACGTCGGCTGAAATTGTGCACACACAAGACACCCCTTCAAGTATTGGTCGAGGTCCTGCCCCATGTGTGGCCAGTATGCAACCTCTCTTAAGATTTCCAATGTTGTGTGAAACCCCCTATGACCGGCGGTGGCCGCATCATGGGCGTGACTTAACATCAGGCTTCGGAATGAGCTTTGGATTTCCTTACCAGCAAACCGTCTTGGATTCGGAACATTTTTGGACATTTCATCAACACTCTTAGGTCCTCTTTCCCAATGTAATCGGTATCCGTCAGGGGAAAGTTCTCAGGGTCCTCAAGGTGCTTGTAAAATTTACCAATTATTGGATCCCCCTTCTGAGCGGTAATCAAATCAGCATCAGGGGTCTCCTTGCTCCATTGTGCAATTGAAAGGTCATTGTGAGCATTTGTCTGGGACCTAGTGATAGCAGTGACCTGGATTTCCCCCATCAGGGACTCAATCTCAATTAGATCCCCTTGGATGGCCCCGGTTTTGGCCAGCTGATCAGCTAAGTCATTTCCAGTTTTGTCTGGTCCCTCTACTTTGGAATGACCCTTGATCTTTTTCCAAAAGATGGTCATCTCGTTCGAGGTGACCAGATCATCAATGTTTTGGATCAACTTCCCATGTTTCAAGGGTTTGATGTTAGCACATAACATGCCTCTGGTTTTCCAATTAACCAGGTGCTCCACGAACCCGTTCCGTACATAATCCGAATCTGTGATTATGACCAGTTCGTGGAGTTGATGCTGGACAGCAGTGAGGATGGCCTGATGGACAGCCATCAATTCTGCCACCTGACTACTTCGGGGACCAATTTTGTATCCAGCGGAGGGTTCTGGGGACTCATTCACCCATGCATTCCCTACGCCGGCCACCAGTTCTTTCTCCCCGTTGTTGTCAACATGGTACGAGCATCCATCCACATAGACAGTGGGCATTCCCTCACACTTGTCCTCTTCAAAGACTTTGTGGGGGGAATTAAGGTATGCCTCCATGTTGTCCTTTATTTTTAGACTTTCGTCCTCGAGACAGTTTTCTCTGGCACAATCATGCAAGTCAGCCAGACCTTGTGCGAGGGGACTCTTCTTGTTTTGGCCATATCGGACCTCCACAGGAAAGCCTTGCATTGACAGAATCCAGGAAGTAATTCGGGAATTACTCACATTTTCGGCCCGGATTCTATCACTTTGGAGATATTGCAGAGGCTGGTGTGGAGTCTCCACTATGATGTGTTCCCCCTGGATAAACGGGCGGTAATTCTTCAATGCCCACACCGTTGCCAGGAGTGCCTTCTCACAATCGTTGAATTTTTCCTCCACAGAGGATAAAGTTTTGCTTGCATAGGAGATTACTTTATTGACCTTGTCATGCTTTTGGTATAATACCGCCGTCAAGCACGTATTAGAGAACCCCGTCTCCAGGAAGAACTCCTTGTTTCTGACAGGGTAAGCTAGGCAAGGCGCTTGTGAGAGGCTTCTTTTGAGTTGTCTTACTGCCTCGGATTGTTCTGGACCCCATTCCCACTTGACCCCCCCTTCAGGAGATGAATCAGGGGTCTGGTGATCTCTGCGTAGCCCTCAATGAACTTTCTGCTGTAATTAGTCAGTCCAAGGAGGCTCCTTAGTTCCCGCAGAGTTGTGGGGTCTTTCAGTTTCTGAAGTGCTTCCCCTTTCTTTTCCTGGGGACAGAGACCCTGAGGAGTAATCTCATGCCCCAAGAAATTAACACGGGTTTGTCTTGATATTGGGCAAAATCTTCCTCGGGGCCAGCCCTTTGAGAGCAAAAATACCCAATTCAGCCCAAAATACAGGTTCTATTGTGCTGAGCAGTGATCTCATGCAAGTGACAAATGACACCCTCAAAGTGTTATTAGCATATTTATTCTAAGCAGTGAATTTCATATACATTTGGGATTCAAGTTACAGAATATTAGAAAGCATAACACTTAGAGCAATGCAAAATATAGTGAAACATGGAACTTAGATAAACATAGAGAAACATAGAGAAATATAGAGAAACATAGAGAAACACAGTCTTACGTCCCTTTAATCAGCACTGGGGAGACCTTGGGCCCTCATAAGCTAGCTGTAAACAAGCCCCGCTCAGAGGACAATGCTGAAGGACACCGTATGAGCCAATGCCGGGCACCTGTTTCTGCACGAATCAAGTCCACAGGCGATCTCCCCCTGATCCATGTGTGCATGGATATTTTATAACTTCTTGCTGTCAGTCACCATGACGCACAGTTCCAGAACTTTCCCTGTGCAACTGGCTCATGGAAAAAACCCAGCTCTCTCTGAGATGCTCCCTGCTCGCTCCTACCCCCTCCCTTGTTCCCATCTGCGCTGGCTGAGGAATGTCTTATCAGTACCTTCCCAGAGAAAAGGAAGATTAGCTTGGGGCCAGGGCTAACGTTAGTGAGGCTGAATATTCTAAGGGAAGCAGGGATGTATTAACCCCATCTGCAAGCTCTAAAAGGCATGCACTCATAGCTTAGTGTTTATAGCGCTTAAGACTGGCTATCTAAGCGCTATATAGGTGCCATGATGTTCCAAACACTCCAAAAACCTATTAGCTACATAGCTGGGGGCCCTCCCTGCCTGTCATATTCCTTGTAGCTCACTACTGCATAATGGAAGTGCTACAACAGACTACTGTCAGCATTTTTAGCACATACTTTGAATACACTATTGGCTTTCAGCGGCTAATGCTGTCATCTAAAGCCCTGATTGGCAAGGTTGCAATTTCGTGTATCACTACATTCCACCCCTATTCAACGTGTGTGCGACAAAATGCTGACTAATACCTATCAATATAGTATTTAGTGCAGCGATAAAGACCTTGGGGCTTTGCAAGAGGTTTAAGCAAACTATCTTCTAGCGGTTAGTTAGCGTGGCATGCAAGGTAAAACACTACCTAAACAAAAATGTACACAAAGTGAACAGTGACATATACCCTTGCCAGAACCTGGCCTACACAAAAATACCTACGCCAAGTGAACATGGACATTTACTCTAGCCAAAACCTGGCCTACACAAAAATACCTACACAAAGTGAACATGGACATTTACTCTAGCCAAAACCTGGCCTACACAAAAATACCTAAATCAATTTTGTATAACTGATTGTCAGTTAAAAAGCAGCATGCAGTTAAAATGTCAAGGCAATCCAGTGTAGTCTAATCTACAATGCACTATTGCATTTATGTATGGTTACCAATTCTAAAACCTGGCAGCCTTTCACCCTAAGGGCCTACCCTCCCCCTGATCCCAGGGCATTCAAGCGTGACTATGGGCTGTGTGACTAGACACTTCCCCCAGGTAGGTGGAACCCAACCAGAAACCATCTAATTTCTTGAACAAGGTGAACCCATGGGCACCAGGTTGTCTAAATAAAAACAATTCTACTAATTTACATCAAAGCATGGCATGTGTTATTCATGCAATCAAAAGCAAGCAATTCAATCCATATGTATGCTGGTAACTGTAGCTCTGCGTGCCAGTGTGTGGAGGATGGTCGCCCCCACCCAGTAAAAAGCCAACACCTGCTGATTTAACAATGTTTGCCATACAATGCATTGTGTGTATTTAGCAGTCTTGTTGACCTGCCCTATGGCAGACAAAAATGTCTTCATGTTTAAAATACTGTTATCTTCAATTGGCTGTCAATACTTGTAGCAGTGCTGGGCATATCAATGGGCCCCACTAGGCCAGAAGTTCTATAGCAGAGCTGGCATCAGAACCCATAGTGGCTAGCTTATTGTGCACAGTTTCTATGTCACAAGCATATAAAGCTCCTGCAATTAATGAATCTAGCTCCCTAGCTACGCGCACTCTAGTGATGGGCCATAGAAATGGACTCCATTTGTAGCAGCTTGGTAGTACTAAGGAAACATTGCCTCATGATAAATCTATGTCTAAGTGTAGCACTGTAATAATGAAGGTGTGCATTACCAGTCTACAATTTACATGTTGTCTTACTACTGGAAAATCTAACAGGTTCACAGTGTCTACCTTCTGTGACTTGGAGAATACCCTTCTTCAAGTGGGATATCTACCATATACAATATTAACTTTAGCCACAAACACCATACTACTATCCGGCAGTGGCTGTTTCATCACACCATGGAAAAAATTCATTTAGTCAAGTTATAGTTCATTAAATCTTGGCGAGAACACTCGCTGCAGTTCTTGGTCAGAAAAACATCACATTAGACAAATTAAACAAATGGTATCCATTCAGTGACAAAAGATGCCTGACAATGTGCCAGGCCAGTACTCTAGCAATTCCATGTGGATACTCATTTGCAGCGCTTTTCCAAAGAATTATTCCAAATGTTTACAATCAAAAGGTGACTCTTTGCATTAGTGTGCTGGAGACAGCTGTCCCCACAAAAACATGAAACTGGTTGGTTTAACAAAAAACCGTGTCACACTCTGTGTCATAAAATCAAACATCAAGTCAGTCATGGTTTCATTTACCTGCCTTAAGCTGGCTGTAAAAGTATCCAGTGTTTCAAAGATTACCATTTCAAATTATAGCTCATACACTTGGCAGCATTACTTCAATTAAGAATCTTAACCTACGCACAGGTGACTTTGATGTGCGCACCCATCTTATCTCAAAATAAATTACGCTCCTGCTTGCATAATTCTGCTGCCCCAACAGTTCATAAATCATTCTCCTGCCTACGTGCAATGTAGAATATTTTTTTTTTCAAAAAACAAAACATCTCTGGTTAAAGCCATTCAGTTGGAAGAGTAAAACCATTTGGTTTTTTCAGATTCATCTCAACAGTGCATTTAAAAACCATTTTTCAATGTGTTAGCATTCAATTGCTGTGTCACACAGCTGTATGTGGTGCCTGATGTTACAGTCCATAATTCATTGTCCATAGTCCTTTAAACAAGAAAGGGCAAAACATGTCATTTAAATGTGTAGCATCAAATACTTGATAATTAGCCAAGTCTGCACCGTGCCAGTTCAGTTCGCAGTGGCTCGCTTTCTCTGAGAATGCGTCTGACCCTTCTTTGATCAGTGTCACCCACAAACTGCACATTATCTTCCTATATTATGAAATGTCTTGTCGTGCTTTGCCTAGGCAAAATACAAACAGAAATGTTAGGATGTCATCAAAACTTCAATATCAGCGTTATCCACCCCTTCCCATAATACCACCCCCATCTTCAAAAAGTCTCATCAGGTAACTACACACTTTGTCATTGCTACTGCAATTATTTATCACCTTTCTGCATGTTTCTGGGGGCTTATTTACACTCAACCATACGGGGTGTAACTGCCTAATCACAAACTCATTTGTGCAATGCAATCATAGCTGGTCAATGGTACCTCAGACTGATCTGTGCTTTTACAAAGCCATATAGTAAGTACCCAGGTCGCACAATGCTTTTCTTTTTTCACCAAAGCGATCACCAATGCCAGGCGCCAACTTGCTTCCAGTGTCCCATGATCTTGGTTTAGGTTGCCCTGCTGGCATCACTCCATTTTTCAAAGGTAAAGTCTTTCAGTATTTATCTTTCTTCTCTTAGCAGTGTCTTTTCAAGCCTCTGGTTTTTTCACTTGTCATCATTTTTTTTCAAAGGGCGTTTGCTGTTTTTGAACCACTCCTTTGAGTGCGATAGTCTGAGTCAGTTTCTTTTGTTGCTTCAACAAATCATTCATTCTTGCACTAAGCCGTGTGGCTTCTGGATCATGGATAATGTGCAGTGTTCATGTTTTACTTCAAAGCCCCGCTCTGCATGTTGTCTCTTGCAAAACGGCTAAGCACTTTTGTCAGTTTTGCTTCCATCTGGAAGGCCATAATGTCTTTGTCAGTTACTCCATCCCCTGGCAATGTAGCTTGCAGTTTGCCAGATGTGTATTTTCTCTTCTCAAAGCGCCTAGAGGTTTCTTCTCCAGTGCACAGCGCTTTACTTCAGTTCACATCACATGGAGCATTGGAATGCAGCTTGCACAGCAATAGCGCTTTACTTCACTTCACATCACATCACATGGGAATGCGGTTTGCACAGTAATATCTGTTGGAATGGGCAGCTGTCTTTTCTTGGCCCATTCACAGATGCATAGGTAAATGTTCAGATGTGATGTGCCCGTCTGCCATCCTGCATGAAGCCTTTGCTCCGTACCACAGTTTACTAGGCAAATTCTTTACTTTTTGAACAGCTCTCTGTTTTTGCTCCCCCTTCCTCAGGAATGCAGGCATGTTTATCTTTCGTGTGCACCTGGCAGCGCCATTAGCACGCAGCTTATCTCTTTTGCCTATAACTCTTATACTGTGGCGGCTTCACTCGTTTCAGACAATTCATCCAGATTAACTCTTTCTTGTACTGTTTCTGCTTTTGTTTGCCTTCACGCACCTCGCCCAAGACAGCTTCAAGGCACAAGCTCTGCACACACAGCAAGACTCTTGTTTTCAAAAGCGGCACTTTTCTTGTCATTTTTCTACTCCATGTAATTTTGCAAAATGTCAAAGCGTCTTTTTTTTCTTGTAATGTGCGATCTTTCAAGAGAACTCACAACCCATTAAATCTTTGTGCTATCTTATCACACACAGATGTTTCATTCTGTTGTACCATTGCCAAACTATAACCACTCAGTTCAGTGCATTTAAAAAATAAAAATGCCATATTTAGTGCAGCTCCCTGCACGTTTTTTTTCTGCAAGAACAACCCACACTCTATTGCTTGTGGGCTGTTTAATGTGTCAACAACATTTTTCCCCATGTATCACAGTCAACAGGTCACTATTTTCAAAGCATACATCACTTTTGAGGCAACAGCACAAATCCATGGCATAGCATGGGGACAGTCAAAAATACTCCAGGGGCAATTTAGAAAAATATAAATTGTTTTTCCCCCCAACCATTGCAAGCTGGTTCTGCAATTTCAAATCAGTACACAAAAATCGAAAATCCAAATAACATTCACTCACTTTCCTTTTAAGTGAGTCTCTCACCCAATAAAAGCATGGCACAGCCTAAAATGCAATATAACCATTTTAGTGTGTTTCCTTTAAACAGAATTTGCCACCATTAGCACATGGAATTTTACAGTTGCCAAAAGAAAGAAAAAAACTCTTTAGGCTCTCAGCACAGATGTTACTCATTCTCCTAAGCATGGCTCATTCCCCTTCCTCATTATTCAGGAATGCCAACCCTTCAAAAGCATACATCAAAAAAGACGAACCTTCGCCTCCGAACATTACAGCCCCCACTCGCTAGCACACTGGGGCTGAGTCAATGGTTAAATCACTATTCACAATTTGCATGTCAAATCCCTGCAATTATTATTTTTTTTCCTGCCCTCATGACAGAATAGAGATGAGAACTCCGTCTCACTATGCATTCCAAATTACAACTTTAAACTTGGGAAACCACATGATAAAATTCTTTTCTAATTGAGCATACATCTTTCTTAACCATTCATCGGAGTGCTTTAAACAAAGCCATTTCCCGCTCGTTTATTGCCTTGTACTCCCTGGCACCAATCCCATGAAGGGAGTCTTAACCACACAAGCTATCGGCCACGGCAAGCCGACACCACATTGCTGCCTTTTGAAGTCTCAGAGCTGCAGTGAGACCATCAAGGAAATGCGACAGCCTGCTCCCCACTCTACACTGTGTTCTCTCACACCATTTGTCATGTCAGCATGGCACTGCTCTTCACAATCCCACAAAGCTGCCACCAAATGTCTTGATATTGGGCAAAATCTTCCTCGGGGCCAGCCCTTTGAGAGCAAAAATACCCAATTCAGCCCAAAATACAGGTTCTATTGTGCTGAGCAGTGATCTCATGCAAGTGACAAATGACACCCTCAAAGTGTTATTAGCATATTTATTCTAAGCAGTGAATTTCATATACATTTGGGATTCAAGTTACAGAATATTAGAAAGCATAACACTTAGAGCAATGCAAAATATAGTGAAACATGGAACTTAGATAAACATAGAGAAACATAGAGAAATATAGAGAAACATAGAGAAACACAGTCTTACGTCCCTTTAATCAGCACTGGGGAGACCTTGGGCCCTCATAAGCTAGCTGTAAACAAGCCCCGCTCAGAGGACAATGCTGAAGGACACCGTATGAGCCAATGCCGGGCACCTGTTTCTGCACGAATCAAGTCCACAGGCGATCTCCCCCTGATCCATGTGTGCATGGATATTTTATAACTTCTTGCTGTCAGTCACCATGACGCACAGTTCCAGAACTTTCCCTGTGCAACTGGCTCATGGAAAAAACCCAGCTCTCTCTGAGATGCTCCCTGCTCGCTCCTACCCCCTCCCTTGTTCCCATCTGCGCTGGCTGAGGAATGTCTTATCAGTACCTTCCCAGAGAAAAGGAAGATTAGCTTGGGGCCAGGGCTAACGTTAGTGAGGCTGAATATTCTAAGGGAAGCAGGGATGTATTAACCCCATCTGCAAGCTCTAAAAGGCATGCACTCATAGCTTAGTGTTTATAGCGCTTAAGACTGGCTATCTAAGCGCTATATAGGTGCCATGATGTTCCAAACACTCCAAAAACCTATTAGCTACATAGCTGGGGGCCCTCCCTGCCTGTCATATTCCTTGTAGCTCACTACTGCATAATGGAAGTGCTACAACAGACTACTGTCAGCATTTTTAGCACATACTTTGAATACACTATTGGCTTTCAGCGGCTAATGCTGTCATCTAAAGCCCTGATTGGCAAGGTTGCAATTTCGTGTATCACTACAGGGTTCTACACCACTGTGCTTTCTGAAAGGAAAGTTTTGCTCCGGCGGCCCTCAACTGCGTCAGAACATAACGGATCTCCGCTATGTGTTCCTCCACAGATGAACTTTTGATGAGGACATCATCTACATAAGCCAGGTTACCCCTCGCACCCAGGTCGGGCATGGCCTTATGTAGGAAAATATTGAACTCATTACCGGAGTTAAGGTATCCGAAGGGAGTCCGGGTCCATGTATACTGCTGGCCCCCAAAGGTAAAAGCCAGCTTGTATTGGTCCTCCCTACTGACCGGCACGGTCCAGTATCCATTGGTCAGGTCTATTGCAGTGAATACCTGTGACCCCTGGATCTGGGCCAGCCCTTGGTCAATGTAGGGCAGAGACCATCGCGAAGTATGGACCCGTTTGTTGAGCTCCCTGAGGTCAGCGCAGAGTCTCCACTGGCCGTTTGGCTTCAATATTCCCAGCACCGGATTATTGAAGGTTCTGTGGACTGGACGGATTATTCCCCGGGACTCAAGGTTCTTAATTGTTTCAGTAAGGGACTCCATTGATGCGAGAGGCAAGCGATATTGCTTCACAAACACTGGAGTCATGCCAGGGTCCGTGGGGATTGTTGTTGTGTGGATGTCAGTGCGACCACAGTCATATGAGTCTACCGCAAAGAGATCTTGGAAATCCAAGAAAACTTGTTTCAACTTTTGCTTTTGTTCCAGAGTCACACAGGCATCAGCTAGGTTGACTCTCTCTTCCACCATCTGCCTGAAGCCTGGAAAGACTTCTGGTTTGGCTATTTCAGCGGCCTCCTCCAGCTGGGCGGAGAAGTCACTGGTCAGAGTGCTGATTTGGACTGGAGGCTTCAGGTGGGAAAGGCAGCCCTCATGGACCTGGAAAATCACCTCATCCCTCCTGAAGTCACAAGTCACGTCTTCCTTACCAGAAGGGCAAGAAGTGTACACCAGGAAGTTCCCCCCATGCCGGGTAAAAATCCTGTCTGGTGTTGTATTGTCATCACTGTCACTGTCAAAGTAGTCCTTGCGGATTGGCCCTAACAGTTCATTACCTAAATCTATGGAAAAATGTCGGTCATCAACCGCCATTCCAATAATGGTGCCTGCGGCTAGAGTAATACTCTTTAAGTCGCTGTTATCCACCTCTATTAGAATGGTGTCATGTTCTATGTTGACTAATGGTGTTGGGTTTACCCCTAACCCTTGCTGTTGGAGAGAAGCATTTAGATGACTTCCAGGGAGAATTGTCGGGTCCTTTCTGGGATGGTGACTTCCTCTTTGATCTGAATTTCAACTGCATAAGGTAGCAATTGAGCTGACCTAAATGCTTTTTCTGGATCATCAAAGCCCATGGGATTATCCGCTAATCGGGACCAAGCTTTGAAGTTTATTAGGTCCAAACTAATGGCAAAGCGATTGAGAATGTCACTGCCTAAGTAAAAGGCGACAGTGACGTCTCGCACGACCCAACAATTATGGACTATGCTCTTGTTGCCAATGGAGATTTTGAGCATACACCTGCTCGGCAGGAGATGTTTGGAATTGGGTGCTTCCAGGTCCATTTCCCATTTGTCTATCAGTTTGAATGTGGGAATGGCTGGATCTTTTGGGAGTTGGCGGAACATGGCTTCGCTGATGAAGCTCTTACCGTTGTTCACACACACTCGAGCGAGAACAGAGTCCTTCCCATCATTTAACTGGATAGGGATGAACAACTGCTCTCCAATTTGCTGAATATCAGCCAGGCTCTGAGCTGATTTCACATCTTTCTGGACTGTAGGAGTGGGAGTTTCTGATTGTGGATTAGTAAAGAATTTCAGGGTGTTTCCTTCCAGTGTGGAATACCACCTTAAACTGGAAGGAAGGTTGATTTTCAGAAATAGAGAGGACCCCCCATCACCAGTCTGTTGTCCTACTGCTATTACTGTCACGTCTGGAATTTGGTTGTTCTGGAAGTGAAATTCTACTTGGTCAGATTTTTGTTCAACCATGTGGCAGGTGCCGTTTAAACTAACATGGTTGACACTCTGTTTTAATTTTATTGGTCGGCTAGTCTGGGTCCAGAGGACCTTGTTTACACAATCTATTAGAGGTGACAACCTTCTCAGGAGGTCATTCCCTAGTAAACAAGGGGTGCCCTCTGGAGTCGCTACTATGACTGGGTGTTTCAACTTGTGTCGCCCAATTTTAATGTCCAAATCTGCCGTCCCCTCGATGGGAATTTCCTTCCCGTCAAAGTTCTGGAGTTGTCCAGGAAGTGAGGTGAGAGGAATTTGGTAATTCCCTCCCCTTCCTGCATTCAGTTCATCAAAGGCCCTTCTGGACAGAAGGGTAGCTTGAGATCCCGTGTCCACCAGCGCTAAAATTGTACCCTGCCCCTGTACTTGTACCGGGGCATAGTATCTTCCCTCCTTCTCCTCAAGGGGGCGCAGATAATGCACATTTTTGGACAACTGGTGGGCTAACTTTCTGGTTTTGGACATCGCTAGCGAAGAGATTTGGGCAGAATTCTGTGGAGAGCCTTGGGAATCTGAAAGAAAAAGTTGGCAACTGGAGATCAGAGCCATTGTGGGTTCCCCTGGCTCCGGTTCTGGGCCGCCCCCCCCCGCCTTTTTGGAGGCAGTCATCAGGATGGGTTTGAACCAGGGGATTTTCTTGCTGTTGGTTCTGGGATGAGATGGTGGGCGGCGGTAGCTCAGTCTCCACATCTCCCCAGTCTGGATTTGCATCCCTAGGGACCCATTTTTCTTTGGGAGGAGTTCCCCCCCTCTGAAGGAGAAGATCCTTTTCCCAGGATCCTCTGAGGATCCCTCTCCCTCAAATTGGAAGATCTGTACCTCCTCCTCAAACTGAGTCTGTTTGGGTCTTTTGTTTCTCCTACCCCCCCTCTGCTCCTTAGGAGGCAGACTTTCAGGGGCAATAGATTTTGTTTCCGGTTCCTGGGTTTCCAGGGGCTGTTTACAAGTGAGGAAGGAAGCTTCCTCCAAGGCTTTACACCCCCCTTCCCTTTGTGCCTCCTCCCTGGGAACCGGTGAGTTATCGGGGTGCTTCCCCCGTCATTGTTCTGGAGTACCAGGTCCAGAGTTTGGGGCATTCTGTGCCGGCATGCCCATCTGAGGGTTCTGCTGCGCCCTCAGTATTTGACCCATTTCCCGTGCCATATTTTGGACCTGGCGCTCTAACTGGGAAACCCGCTCAGGCTGATACGGGGCCCTGTTTTCTCCCCTGGGCTGATCCCGGGAATGGTAGCTATCCCTTCTTTGGTAGTACCCCTGGTTGGGAAGATTTGGATACCCCTCCACCCTTGGCCTCCCCTCTCCCGGATTAGGTTGTCTGGGCTCAGGGAATTGGGGAAAGAAGGATGGATGATTTTGGGGTTGGAAATTGGGTGGATACCTGGGGAAAAAGTTCTGCCCAGGATTTGGAGAATTTCTGCCCTCCGGTGGGAAGTTAGGAGGGAAGTTCCCTGGGTTAGGTGCTTGGCTGGATCCCCCCCTTGGGCTGGAGGAGTCCACACATAACCCAGGATGGGTCGACTTCCCTTGTAACGGGGACTTACATAGTCAGGAGAGCGAGGGACCCCATTTGTGGGACTACCTCCTTGACTCCCTGTTTGTGACTGGCCCGAGGACCTTCTGGGCCTAGCATTATTAGGTGCAGGTAGGTTTTTAGGCCCCCCATCTCCAAATCCAAAACGGGGGCAACCTTTACCTCTGCCACCTTGGCAGCAGCAGGGGTGCTGTTAGTTTTGGGGTTTTTGGGCTGGTTTTTGTTTTCCACCGGTTTCTGCACCTTGTAGATGCGGGTGGCTTGTTCAATGACCCATTCTAAAGATCTTTTCTCATGAAAATCTCTCACGAGCTGGGTCATTATATATTTGGGCAAGGCATGGAAAAAAGTATGGACAAATTCTCTGCTGTCTGTGCGCACCCTTCTGGTGGTCTGTGCAAAGGCACGTTTCAGTTCTTGCACAAACTCTTGTGGGGCCTGATCCTCCCCACACTGCAAATTGTAGGCTGCCTTGCGAGCCTCTTGGGGATTTCTGTGAACAGAAAAATGTTTTAATATGGCCGCCCTATAGGTGGACCACCTGGACTGATTTTGGTCCTCCAGCCCTGCAAAGAAACTGGAGTACTCTGGGGAGAATGTCCACTTTACATATTGGATACAGCTTTGGCTGTCCTTCAAATGAAAAGTCTCCATCATTTGCTCATAGAGCTCCAAGTGTTCCCAAACAGAATACTTGGCGTTCTTATGATAAGGCGTGATGACGCTCCTGATTGCCTTAATCTGCTTTAAGGGGTCCTTAAGCAAGGCCCTTTTTGTCTTATTGGCCCTTTTGGTCCGGGTAACCCTGGTCCATTCATCTTCTGACTCAGAGGCACTGCTCCCAGAGGTTCCCGTCTGTTCTTCCAGGTTTTCCCGGATTCTGCGAGCCTGGGAATGGCTGGCAGAATGTGGGGACCTGGTCTCCTGTGTCCTGTACCGCTCAGAGGAGTCTTCAGATCCCTCCTTGCTGCCAGGATTTGATGGGTACCCCCCCACTGACCTAACTGGGCAGAGGTTTTCAGGATGCCCTTAATGGGCCTACTCTCCTGGGGTTCCCCATTAAATTGCACTGTGCTTGGGTGCCCATACCCAGATGCCCGCCCCTCCATTCCTGGGTGGTACTGGCCTATGAGCCCCATGCTTCTGGCTGGATAGTAATCTGCCATCCCTGTGGCCCTGTGCTCATGTGCGCCAGGGGACATGGGGGTGGCAGAGTCCAGGGACTGAGAGAAATAAAGGCCTCTGGTACTAGGGCTCCTGGGGTTATGCTCAGGAGTTTCTCTTTCCCAGCGAACCTCATCTCTATCCGCCCCTGCTCCCTGTTGCAATGCAAGAGCCTGCGCCTTCAGTTCCTCAGTTAAGGCCTTACTAGACTCTATCAGTCTCTCCTGCATCGCTACCTGTTGTTGGAGTCTATCATTGTGCTGGCAGAGAGCCTCATTCTCTCTCTGCGTTTCCTGATTGGTCCTGGAGCACTGGGCCAGTCTTTGCTGCAGGAGGGTTACCTCCTGAGCTGTGTCCCTATTGGCCTGCTCCTGTCTTGCCAGAGCCTCCTCCACCCTCCTGGTGTGCTCTAGCAAGTCCTGGTGTTCTTTTTGGAGGTCACCCAGTCCCTGGTGGGCCAGGTGATTTTCTTCCATTTTTCTCCTTAAGTGGCAGACTTCCTGGCCTACGGTGTCCCTTTCCTGACCAAGAGCTTGAATTTGTGACGCCAGGTCGTCCCTTTGCCTTTGGAAGGCACCAGCTTTCTGGCGCTCCTGATCAAACTCTGCCTGGGTATCCAGGTCTTTCAGGATCAGTTTATTGCTCTCCTCTTTCTCTCTGTCTAGTTGGATTTGCAGGGTGGCTACCTGCTCTGTGCATGCCCTGTTGAAATTGATCTGTTGCTCCAGCTTTTTCTGGCTCTGCAGCAGGGAGTCCAAACTGTCTTGGCGTTCCTTCTGCAAAGCCAGAAATCTGGTATCCTGGTCAGCCTTTTCCTGTTGCAGGATGTCCATATCCCTCTTTATTTTAATGATGTGCTGTCTACTCTCATTTTCTGACTCCTGGCTCCCCTGCAGCCTCTGCTCAGAAGAGACCAGGTCAGATTGGACCTTCTCTAATGCCATCTGTCGCTTATTCACCAGATCTTGGCTTTCAGTACATTTATCCTGCATGTCTCCCATATATAGGTACAGGTATGCCGCTATCCTAACCATCTTGTCTTGTTCATCCTTAGCTTTAGGAGCCATGTATAGTTCACTCAGGGCCACATGTAAGGGACCCTGATCTCTCCATATATCTGATCCTGTTTCCGTGACCTGTTGCGTGATGGCCTGCAACCATACCATGCGGTCCTGGTGAGTCCACTCACCTCTCACAAATAACTTATGTAAGAAGTGCTCTCTGGCTATTTTCATGTCTACTAAGGTCGTCATTCTGGAATTTGAGGTCCTTCCTGACTTACAGAAGTTTGTATTTTATTTTTGCAAAACAGACCTTTTCCTTAGAGCGTTCCTTTGAGGGGTGCTTTACAGCGTAACACAGTGTGGTGATCCGACCAGATATGTGTATCTGGTCAGCTGGCACACTGTATTAATCTGCACAAGTGATGGATCTAACCCAAACGTCCGGCCCGAGCCCCCAATTTGTAAGAGGATTCAATTCAACACTACAGCTAAGTCAATGCCTAGTCTGGAATACTGAATGGAAACCCTTATTGATATATCTTTATGTCCAGTTCATGTGTTCTGGATGACTACCCCTATACAACACCCCTCTCTTGGAATCCCCCTGACCCCACTGAGCCAAGAAGTAGTTCTGTTTTGCAAGTTAAAAGGTTTATTTGAGAATTTAAACAATATATATATATATCACACTTTATAATAAATTAATAATTGAATATCACACTTAATCTGATCAGTAATCAATAATGGATAGTCTGGCACTAGCACACTTGTGAATAGGAACATCAGAATAAGGTGGTAGAGAATGCTTTATATAAGTTCATATGGATGCAATGTTGAATGAAATGCAATACAGAAAATACTCAATATGATTTCAACAAAACAATGTAATCACTTTTCTCTGGCAATGCACTCCCCCCCCCCTTGACACAATGCAAGGAAATGGAAGGAAAGCACACAGTTCTCAGAAATGCAATCAAATGTAATTCAGTTCACCCCAGCAAGCTTAGACTACAGATCGGAGTTTTAAACACAGGCCCAAAATGCTTTTACATGTGCTGGCAATGAAGTGAAAAATATGCTAAAATGCTTTTAATTCCCTCTAGGAGGTTCAGGGTGAGTGAGATATACTTGGGATGAGTTCAGGCTCACTTTAGCAAGGATCTAGGAGTAACTAGCAGGTTAAACAAATTTTTGGCAAATGAAAGCAAGAAAACTGCTGTTTTCACACGTGGAGAAATTTTGCAAATAGCGGCAAATTCGTGAGTGCGTTTTTCGCGATTGCGGCAAAAGTGTCGGGGGTAGGAATGCGGTTCTAAGTTCGTAGGAAAGCCAAGATTCTAAGCTTTCAGAGGAAAGTTAAACCAAGTTCCTAGCCCAAACGGTTACGGAGTTATGAACGATTAAATAAAGGTAGTTTTTCGGATTTGTAATTTTAAAGTTCAAAATGACAAATGACAGCTAGCAACTAGAAATGACAGGTGACAGCTTTACAAATGACAGGTGACAGTTAGGAGGCAGTTCTACTTAGATTAAAATAGATTGAATTATATTATTTTAACTAAGAGATTGGTTCTGCACAGTTCTACTAGGTACTCACACTATATTCTTGAATTAGAATGGGCCTCGCCACGGATCTGGTCAGGTTTTAGACTGGACTCTGGTCTGGTCTCGGCACTTCACAGTGATCTGGGTCAGCTCTCTGGTTTTGCTAACAGTGGTCTGGGTCAGCTCTGCTCTCTCTCTAGCCTCTCTGGATTCTGGAGATTGATGGATTTGAAGTCTGGATCTCTGGATGTGGTATGGTCCGGCAGAGCGTGTTGCAGCAAATGGAATTGAATGTCTCTATCTGTCCTGACTGTCTGCTTTTATGTGTTTTGAAAGTGGGTGTGTGAGCAGCATCACTAAGCTCTACCCCTCTCCACTTGTCATTGGCCACTTTATCCTCTTCCCCTTGATTGGGGGAATGAAATGAAGTGTCATCATGATGAGGTCTGTTTATGGTACAGAGAACCCACCCCTGTCAAATTACACACAATCTATATTTTGACCCAAAAGACATATTTGCACAGGTACACATTTGTTTAAAATTACATGCACCCATCACATATCACAGGAGGTATACCCTGTCCAAATCTGCTCTTCCTGGGAGCTTGCATTCAGAAATGGCAACATATTTCACTTTTAGGTCAAGTTACCAATATCAGACATTACCCCAAATTTATACACATGTGCGCAAGGAGTATGGACATTACTTGATGAAGTGTCAGACTTTTCACATGCAGACATTTTAAGTAATACCCTCTTAACTGCTAGCTTGCCCCCAGATCATGCCACCGGTTCTAAAAACCTCTTAAAATGTAGGCAGAAAAATCACAAGAATTATGATATCATTTAAATAATTATGACAAGTCCGTACTATGAGTTATTCATCTTTTTCTAAACCCATATTCTGGCTACAGGGGTGTGTCTTTTCAGGTCACATGGTACAGAAACCAGTTTTTCCACTTTCTTCAAGCTCAGGCTCTGTCTCCAGTTTCTCCCCCTTCCAGTTTCTGCCAAGAGGAAGCCATTTTTATTACCCCTGCAATAAACCATCTGCCTGGGCCCTGGAAGGCCCATTGTTCAAGAGGAAGCCATTTATGGCCCCCATAATAAAACATTTGCCTGAGTCAGGACAGGGCTTTGTTCAATTTCCTGCAGAGCCCAGGTAATTCAATCAGAGAAGTGTCATATCCCTTTTGGTGGGAGCAGCAAAATGCAGGTCGGCCTGGGAACACAGCTGTTGTGCAAGTCTCAACTCCTGTCGGGGGTAGCTGGTGGGCAGAATTCAGTTCCTTAAGCCAGGCCCCAGCTAATGTCACTTTTTGTTACCCAGTTTTCTGCGTTCAAATAAAACTACCAATTTTTACATATGCAGCTAAAATGCTGATTCTAAGTTTAAACTATGACATTTAAACAATTGCAGCCTAGGTGACACTCAAAAGTAGGTCACTCATTTCTTTTAAACATTTAGATTTTTAGTGTCTTTCAGTCCAAATTTACTTAAACTGCTGAAATCCACAACTCAGCCAGTCTTGTTATAAACCTTCAAGTCACTTCAGAATATAACTTTAGATTGTATCCACCTCTCAGTAAGTCTTTCTTTGGCCTGCCTTGGGTTCATTTATTCAGTTTTACACAAAAAAGAAAAAAGTCTGGTGTTGTTTTAAACCGCCGGCTTTCTGATAGTGGTGAGTACTGGTAATGCAACCATTTTTGGGATTTAAGAAAATGAATTCCCCAAAATTCTAGGTTGCTTTTGGCAATCAGCATTGCAATTCCCAATGGTTTCAGACTACTGTGTGGGTAGTCCAATTGTGGTTTTAGGCAGTGCCCTTCTGTGCCCATAACATCGGCAAAAATGAGTGTCAGCCTATTCTTCATGCATTTCCCTGTGCATTTTCTGGGAAGCTCTGGCCATCATGATGTTTTCCATGTCAGTACTGCACAGTTTTGAGGTAGGGCTCGGATGCAAGGATAAAAACATCCCACAAGCCCCCCTCTTGCGATGGCCATTCTGTTTCACTGATGGGACTCGCAAGACCTGGGATGTTTCCTCATCTTCTTCCAATAGATGGCACAGTTCAGCATCTTTTCCTCCATCTGGTACTGATCGATCGGTTCTCCTCGCCGGTCCTGATGGGAATATTGAACGGTACACCGGGCCCCTTGCGTCTCTGCTCCCGGTCTCCGGATCGTCCTCCTTGGCCCGTCTCCAGGTCTTCTTTCTCCTAGGATGACAAAGGAAGAGCGGCAATACCTATTCATAGACATTTCTCCCCAACCATTGATATAGTGGGGTGGCATATAAATTTATAGTCAAAACATATGAACATGCACATTTCTTTTTGCATTCAAAAACGAAAACACCCACATTGAGAAACTCAGAATTTGATAGGCGATATGTAGGATATTTTAAGTTAGAACTGAATTAATCTGAGACAGTACCCTCTAGGATTCCAGAGGATTCGTCCAGTTGTTGCAGAGTGTGCCTGAGATGGCAACACTTCAACTGGTTAATGTGGACCCACTTGTCTTCCCCCTCTGCCAAACCGCATTTGGGGATGCGGATCTTGTAGGCCACAGGGGAGATTTTGTCTATAATCTCAAAGGGTCCCTTCCATGTGGGCAAAAATTTTCGCTGTTTGGCCTGGTTCCTTTGGAAATTGTATAGATAGATCCGGTCCCCCACCTGATATTCCTTCCTGGAAGTCTTCAGGTCATAGTGGGTCTTCATGCTATCAGCTGATCTTTCTAGATTCCGCTGAGCATAAGCAAAAGCATGTTGAAGGTGTTTCCTTAAATTCTCCACATACTCATGAGTTGTGGAGGCATTTATCAGTGTCTGCTCTTGGGTCCTGTAGAGCAAATGCTGAGGAAGCACCATCTTGCGCCCAGTCATCAACTCAAATGGTGACATTTTGGTTGCAGATGAAGGGGTAGATCTGATGGCCATTAGGACCAGAGGTAATCGAATATCCCAACTTGGCCCAGAATCTGCCACAAACTTCTTTAATATGCTCACAATGGTTCGGTTATATCTCTCTACTGCCCCAGAAGAAGCTGGCCTGTAAGCAATATGTAACTTCCTTTTGACCCCCAGTATCTCCCACATCTTTGTCATCCCTTCACTGGTGAAGTGGCTACCTCTGTCTGACTCAATCCTTTGAGGTAGACCAAAACGGGAAAAGATGTGGTTAATCATCAAGGCGGCTGCCGTTTCTGCCTTGCAGTTTGGGGCTGGGAGACATTCCACCCACTTGGTAAACAAGCATGTCACAGTCAACATGTACTTATTCCCCCTAGCAGAGCGAATCACGGGGCCTACAAAGTCGATTTGTAAATCTGACCATGGCAGTGTCATCCCCCTCTTTTGGAGAGGCGCGCGGTGTGTGAGGGACGTCGGCTGAAATTGTGCACACACAAGACACCCC
Source organism: Ambystoma mexicanum (assembly GCF_040938575.1). Classification (NCBI taxonomy): domain Eukaryota; kingdom Metazoa; phylum Chordata; class Amphibia; order Caudata; family Ambystomatidae; genus Ambystoma; species Ambystoma mexicanum. The sequence continues at coordinate 180,024,079 of NC_090932.1, forward strand.
TTCAAGTATTGGTCGAGGTCCTGCCCCATGTGTGGCCAGTATGCAACCTCTCTTAAGATTTCCAATGTTGTGTGAAACCCCCTATGACCGGCGGTGGCCGCATCATGGGCGTGACTTAACATCAGGCTTCGGAATGAGCTTTGGATTTCCTTACCAGCAAACCGTCTTGGATTCGGAACATTTTTGGACATTTCATCAACACTCTTAGGTCCTCTTTCCCAATGTAATCGGTATCCGTCAGGGGAAAGTTCTCAGGGTCCTCAAGGTGCTTGTAAAATTTACCAATTATTGGATCCCCCTTCTGAGCGGTAATCAAATCAGCATCAGGGGTCTCCTTGCTCCATTGTGCAATTGAAAGGTCATTGTGAGCATTTGTCTGGGACCTAGTGATAGCAGTGACCTGGATTTCCCCCATCAGGGACTCAATCTCAATTAGATCCCCTTGGATGGCCCCGGTTTTGGCCAGCTGATCAGCTAAGTCATTTCCAGTTTTGTCTGGTCCCTCTACTTTGGAATGACCCTTGATCTTTTTCCAAAAGATGGTCATCTCGTTCGAGGTGACCAGATCATCAATGTTTTGGATCAACTTCCCATGTTTCAAGGGTTTGATGTTAGCACATAACATGCCTCTGGTTTTCCAATTAACCAGGTGCTCCACGAACCCGTTCCGTACATAATCCGAATCTGTGATTATGACCAGTTCGTGGAGTTGATGCTGGACAGCAGTGAGGATGGCCTGATGGACAGCCATCAATTCTGCCACCTGACTACTTCGGGGACCAATTTTGTATCCAGCGGAGGGTTCTGGGGACTCATTCACCCATGCATTCCCTACGCCGGCCACCAGTTCTTTCTCCCCGTTGTTGTCAACATGGTACGAGCATCCATCCACATAGACAGTGGGCATTCCCTCACACTTGTCCTCTTCAAAGACTTTGTGGGGGGAATTAAGGTATGCCTCCATGTTGTCCTTTATTTTTAGACTTTCGTCCTCGAGACAGTTTTCTCTGGCACAATCATGCAAGTCAGCCAGACCTTGTGCGAGGGGACTCTTCTTGTTTTGGCCATATCGGACCTCCACAGGAAAGCCTTGCATTGACAGAATCCAGGAAGTAATTCGGGAATTACTCACATTTTCGGCCCGGATTCTATCACTTTGGAGATATTGCAGAGGCTGGTGTGGAGTCTCCACTATGATGTGTTCCCCCTGGATAAACGGGCGGTAATTCTTCAATGCCCACACCGTTGCCAGGAGTGCCTTCTCACAATCGTTGAATTTTTCCTCCACAGAGGATAAAGTTTTGCTCGCATAGGAGATTACTTTATTGACCTTGTCATGCTTTTGGTATAATACCGCCGTCAAGCACGTATTAGAGAACCCCGTCTCCAGGAAGAACTCCTTGTTTCTGACAGGGTAAGCTAGGCAAGGCGCTTGTGAGAGGCTTCTTTTGAGTTGTCTTACTGCCTCGGATTGTTCTGGACCCCATTCCCACTTGACCCCCCCTTCAGGAGATGAATCAGGGGTCTGGTGATCTCTGCGTAGCCCTCAATGAACTTTCTGCTGTAATTAGTCAGTCCAAGGAGGCTCCTTAGTTCCCGCAGAGTTGTGGGGTCTTTCAGTTTCTGAAGTGCTTCCCCTTTCTTTTCCTGGGGACAGAGACCCTGAGGAGTAATCTCATGCCCCAAGAAATTAACACGGGTTCTACACCACTGTGCTTTCTGAAAGGAAAGTTTTGCTCCGGCGGCCCTCAACTGCGTCAGAACATAACGGATCTCCGCTATGTGTTCCTCCACAGATGAACTTTTGATGAGGACATCATCTACATAAGCCAGGTTACCCCTCGCACCCAGGTCGGGCATGGCCTTATGTAGGAAAATATTGAACTCATTACCGGAGTTAAGGTATCCGAAGGGAGTCCGGGTCCATGTATACTGCTGGCCCCCAAAGGTAAAAGCCAGCTTGTATTGGTCCTCCCTACTGACCGGCACGGTCCAGTATCCATTGGTCAGGTCTATTGCAGTGAATACCTGTGACCCCTGGATCTGGGCCAGCCCTTGGTCAATGTAGGGCAGAGACCATCGCGAAGTATGGACCCGTTTGTTGAGCTCCCTGAAGTCAGCGCAGAGTCTCCACTGGCCGTTTGGCTTCAATATTCCCAGCACCGGATTATTGAAGGTTCTGTGGACTGGACGGATTATTCCCCGGGACTCAAGGTTCTTAATTGTTTCAGTAAGGGACTCCATTGATGCGAGAGGCAAGCGATATTGCTTCACAAACACTGGAGTCATGCCAGGGTCCGTGGGGATTGTTGTTGTGTGGATGTCAGTGCGACCACAGTCATATGAGTCTACCGCAAAGAGATCTTGGAAATCCAAGAAAACTTGTTTCAACTTTTGCTTTTGTTCCAGAGTCACACAGGCATCAGCTAGGTTGACTCTCTCTTCCACCATCTGCCTGAAGCCTGGAAAGACTTCTGGTTTGGCTATTTCAGCGGCCTCCTCCAGCTGGGCGGAGAAGTCACTGGTCAGAGTGCTGATTTGGACTGGAGGCTTCAGGTGGGAAAGGCAGCCCTCATGGACCTGGAAAATCACCTCATCCCTCCTGAAGTCACAAGTCACGTCTTCCTTACCAGAAGGGCAAGAAGTGTACACCAGGAAGTTCCCCCCATGCCGGGTAAAAATCCTGTCTGGTGTTGTATTGTCATCACTGTCACTGTCAAAGCAGTCCTTGGGGATTGGCCCTAACAGTTCATTACCTAAATCTATGGAAAAATGTCGGTCATCAACCGCCATTCCAATAATGGTGCCTGCGGCTAGAGTAATACTCTTTAAGTCGCTGTTATCCACCTCTATTAGAATGGTGTCATGTTCTATGTTGACTAATGGTGTTGGGTTTACCCCTAACCCTTGCTGTTGGAGAGAAGCATTTAGATGTATGTAAGCATCAGGGTTTTGCAAATATTGTCCTCTTTTAGCTTTCACTTCCAGGGAGAATTGTCGGGTCCTTTCTGGGATGGTGACTTCCTCTTTGATCTGAATTTCAACTGCATAAGGTAGCAATTGAGCTGACCTAAATGCTTTTTCTGGATCATCAAAGCCCATGGGATTATCCGCTAATCGGGACCAAGCTTTGAAGTTTATTAGGTCCAAACTAATGGCAAAGCGATTGAGAATGTCACTGCCTAAGTAAAAGGCGACAGTGACGTCTCGCACGACCCAACAATTATGGACTATGCTCTTGTTGCCAATGGAGATTTTGAGCATACACCTGCTCGGCAGGAGATGTTTGGAATTGGGTGCTTCCAGGTCCATTTCCCATTTGTCTATCAGTTTGAATGTGGGAATGGCTGGATCTTTTGGGAGTTGGCGGAACATGGCTTCGCTGATGAAGCTCTTACCGTTGTTCACACACACTCGAGCGAGAACAGAGTCCTTCCCATCATTTAACTGGACAGGGATGAACAACTGCTCTCCAATTTGCTGAATATCAGCCAGGCTCTGAGCTGATTTCACATCTTTCTGGACTGTAGGAGTGGGAGTTTCTGATTGTGGATTAGTAAATAATTTCAGGGTGTTTCCTTCCAGTGTGGAATACCACCTTAAACTGGAAGGAAGGTTGATTTTCAGAAATAGAGAGGACCCCCCATCACCAGTCTGTTGTCCTACTGCTATTACTGTCACGTCTGGAATTTGGTTGTTCTGGAAGTGAAATTCTACTTGGTCAGATTTTTGTTCAACCATGTGGCAGGTGCCGTTTAAACTAACATGGTTGACACTCTGTTTTAATTTTATTGGTCGGCTAGTCTGGGTCCAGAGGACCTTGTTTACACAATCTATTAGAGGTGACAACCTTCTCAGGAGGTCATTCCCTAGTAAACAAGGGGTGCCCTCTGGAGTCGCTACTATGACTGGGTGTTTCAACTTGTGTCGCCCAATTTTAATGTCCAAATCTGCCGTCCCCTCGATGGGAATTTCCTTCCCGTCAAAGTTCTGGAGTTGTCCAGGAAGTGAGGTGAGAGGAATTTGGTAATTCCCTCCCCTTCCTGCATTCAGTTCATCAAAGGCCCTTCTGGACAGAAGGGTAGCTTGAGATCCCGTGTCCACCAGCGCTAAAATTGTACCCTGCCCCTGTACTTGTACCGGGGCATAGTATCTTCCCTCCTTCTCCTCAAGGGGGCGCAGATAATGCAAATTTTTGGACAACTGGTGGGCTAACTTTCTGGTTTTGGACATCGCTAGCGAAGAGATTTGGGCAGAATTCTGTGGAGAGCCTTGGGAATCTGAAAGAAAAAGTTGGCAACTGGAGATCAGAGCCATTGTGGGTTCCCCTGGCTCCGGTTCTGGGCCGCCCCCCCCCCCCCTTTTTGGAGGCAGTCATCAGGATGGGTTTGAACCAGGGGATTTTCTTGCTGTTGGTTCTGGGATGAGATGGTGGGCGGCGGTAGCTCAGTCTCCACATCTCCCCAGTCTGGATTTGCATCCCTAGGGACCCATTTTTCTTTGGGAGGAGTTCCCCCCCTCTGAAGGAGAAGATCCTTTTCCCAGGATCCTCTGAGGATCCCTCTCCCTCAAATTGGAAGATCTGTACCTCCTCCTCAAACTGAGTCTGTTTGGGTCTTTTGTTTCTCCTACCCCCCCTCTGCTCCTTAGGAGGCAGACTTTCAGGGGCAATAGATTTTGTTTCCGGTTCCTGGGTTTCCAGGGGCTGTTTACAAGTGAGGAAGGAAGCTTCCTCCAAGGCTTTACACCCCCCTTCCCTTTGTGTCTCCTCCCTGGGAACCGGTGAGTTATCGGGGTGCTTCCCCCGTCATTGTTCTGGAGTACCAGGTCCAGAGTTTGGGGCATTCTGTGCCGGCATGCCCATCTGAGGGTTCTGCTGCGCCCTCAGTATTTGACCCATTTCCCGTGCCATATTTTGGACCTGGCGCTCTAACTGGGAAACCCGCTCAGGCTGATACGGGGCCCTGTTTTCTCCCCTGGGCTGATCCCGGGAATGGTAGCTATCCCTTCTTTGGTAGTACCCCTGGTTGGGAAGATTTGGATACCCCTCCACCCTTGGCCTCCCCTCTCCCGGATTAGGTTGTCTGGGCTCAGGGAATTGGGGAAAGAAGGATGGATGATTTTGGGGTTGGAAATTGGGTGGATACCTGGGGAAAAAGTTCTGCCCAGGATTTGGAGAATTTCTGCCCTCCGGTGGGAAGTTAGGAGGGAAGTTCCCTGGGTTAGGTGCTTGGCTGGATCCCCCCCTTGGGCTGGAGGAGTCCACACATAACCCAGGATGGGTCGACTTCCCTTGTAACGGGGACTTACATAGTCAGGAGAGCGAGGGACCCCATTTGTGGGACTACCTCCTTGACTCCCTGTTTGTGACTGGCCCGAGGACCTTCTGGGCCTAGCATTATTAGGTGCAGGTAGGTTTTTAGGCCCCCCATCTCCAAATCCAAAACGGGGGCAACCTTTACCTCTGCCACCTTGGCAGCAGCAGGGGTGCTGTTAGTTTTGGGGTTTTTGGGCTGGTTTTTGTTTTCCACCGGTTTCTGCACCTTGTAGATGCGGGTGGCTTGTTCAATGACCCATTCTAAAGATCTTTTCTCATGAAAATCTCTCACGAGCTGGGTCATTATATATTTGGGCAAGGCATGGAAAAAAGTATGGACAAATTCTCTGCTGTCTGTGCGCACCCTTCTGGTGGTCTGTGCAAAGGCACGTTTCAGTTCTTGCACAAACTCTTGTGGGGCCTGATCCTCCCCACACTGCAAATTGTAGGCTGCCTTGCGAGCCTCTTGGGGATTTCTGTGAACAGAAAAATGTTTTAATATGGCCGCCCTATAGGTGGACCACCTGGACTGATTTTGGTCCTCCAGCCCTGCAAAGAAACTGGAGTACTCTGGGGAGAATGTCCACTTTACATATTGGATACAGCTTTGGCTGTCCTTCAAATGAAAAGTCTCCATCATTTGCTCATAGAGCTCCAAGTGTTCCCAAACAGAATACTTGGCGTTCTTATGATAAGGCGTGATGACGCTCCTGATTGCCTTAATCTGCTTTAAGGGGTCCTTAAGCAAGGCCCTTTTTGTCTTATTGGCCCTTTTGGTCCGGGTAACCCTGGTCCATTCATCTTCTGACTCAGAGGCACTGCTCCCAGAGGTTCCCGTCTGTTCTTCCAGGTTTTCCCGGATTCTGCGAGCCTGGGAATGGCTGGCAGAATGTGGGGACCTGGTCTCCTGTGTCCTGTACCGCTCAGAGGAGTCTTCAGATCCCTCCTTGCTGCCAGGATTTGATGGGTACCCCCCCACTGACCTAACTGGGCAGAGGTTTTCAGGATGCCCTTAATGGGCCTACTCTCCTGGGGTTCCCCATTAAATTGCACTGTGCTTGGGTGCCCATACCCAGATGCCCGCCCCTCCATTCCTGGGTGGTACTGGCCTATGAGCCCCATGCTTCTGGCTGGATAGTAATCTGCCATCCCTGTGGCCCTGTGCTCATGTGCGCCAGGGGACATGGGGGTGGCAGAGTCCAGGGACTGAGAGAAATAAAGGCCTCTGGTACTAGGGCTCCTGGGGTTATGCTCAGGAGTTTCTCTTTCCCAGCGAACCTCATCTCTATCCGCCCCTGCTCCCTGTTGCAATGCAAGAGCCTGCGCCTTCAGTTCCTCAGTTAAGGCCTTACTAGACTCTATCAGTCTCTCCTGCATCGCTACCTGTTGTTGGAGTCTATCATTGTGCTGGCAGAGAGCCTCATTCTCTCTCTGCGTTTCCTGATTGGTCCTGGAGCACTGGGCCAGTCTTTGCTGCAGGAGGGTTACCTCCTGAGCTGTGTCCCTATTGGCCTGCTCCTGTCTTGCCAGAGCCTCCTCCACCCTCCTGGTGTGCTCTAGCAAGTCCTGGTGTTCTTTTTGGAGGTCACCCAGTCCCTGGTGGGCCAGGTGATTTTCTTCCATTTTTCTCCTTAAGTGGCAGACTTCCTGGCCTACGGTGTCCCTTTCCTGACCAAGAGCTTGAATTTGTGACGCCAGGTCGTCCCTTTGCCTTTGGAAGGCACCAGCTTTCTGGCGCTCCTGATCAAACTCTGCCTGGGTATCCAGGTCTTTCAGGATCAGTTTATTGCTCTCCTCTTTCTCTCTGTCTAGTTGGATTTGCAGGGTGGCTACCTGCTCTGTGCATGCCCTGTTGAAATTGATCTGTTGCTCCAGCTTTTTCTGGCTCTGCAGCAGGGAGTCCAAACTGTCTTGGCGTTCCTTCTGCAAAGCCAGAAATCTGGTATCCTGGTCAGCCTTTTCCTGTTGCAGGATGTCCATATCCCTCTTTATTTTAATGATGTGCTGTCTACTCTCATTTTCTGACTCCTGGCTCCCCTGCAGCCTCTGCTCAGAAGAGACCAGGTCAGATTGGACCTTCTCTAACGCCATCTGTCGCTTATTCACCAGATCTTGGCTTTCAGTACATTTATCCTGCATGTCTCCCATATATAGGTACAGGTATGCCGCTATCCTAACCATCTTGTCTTGTTCATCCTTAGCTTTAGGAGCCATGTATAGTTCACTCAGGGCCACATGTAAGGGACCCTGATCTCTCCATATATCTGATCCTGTTTCCGTGACCTGTTGCGTGATGGCCTGCAACCAGACCATGCGGTCCTGGTGAGTCCACTCACCTCTCACAAATAACTTATGTAAGAAGTGCTCTCTGGCTATTTTCATGTCTACTAAGGTCGTCATTCTGGAATTTGAGGTCCTTCCTGACTTACAGAAGTTTGTATTTTATTTTTGCAAAACAGACCTTTTCCTTAGAGCGTTCCTTTGAGGGGTGCTTTACAGCGTAACACAGTGTGGTGATCCGACCAGATATGTGTATCTGGTCAGCTGGCACACTGTATTAATCTGCACAAGTGATGGATCTAACCCAAACGTCCGGCCCGAGCCCCCAATTTGTAAGAGGATTCAATTCAACACTACAGCTAAGTCAATGCCTAGTCTGGAATACTGAATGGAAACCCTTATTGATATATCTTTATGTCCAGTTCATGTGTTCTGGATGACTACCCCTATACAACACCCCTCTCTTGGAATCCCCCTGACCCCACTGAGCCAAGAAGTAGTTCTGTTTTGCAAGTTAAAAGGTTTATTTGAGAATTTAAACAATATATATATATATCACACTTTATAATAAATTAATAATTGAATATCACACTTAATCTGATCAGTAATCAATAATGGATAGTCTGGCACTAGCACACTTGTGAATAGGAACAGCAGAATAAGGTGGTAGAGAATGCTTTATATAAGTTCATATGGATGCAATGTTGAATGAAATGCAATACAGAAAATACTCAATATGATTTCAACAAAACAATGTAATCACTTTTCTCTGGCAATGCACTCCCCCCCCCTTGACACAATGCAAGGAAATGGAAGGAAAGCACACAGTTCTCAGAAATGCAATCAAATGTAATTCAGTTCACCCCAGCAAGCTTAGAGTACAGATCGGAGTTTTAAACACAGGCCCAAAATGCTTTTACATGTGCTGGCAATGAAGTGAAAAATATGCTAAAATGCTTTTAATTCCCTCTAGGAGGTTCAGGGTGAGTGAGATATACTTGGGATGAGTTCAGGCTCACTTTAGCAAGGATCTAGGAGTAACTAGCAGGTTAAACAAATTTTTGGCAAATGAAAGCAAGAAAACTGCTGTTTTCACACGTGGAGAAATTTTGCAAATAGCAGCAAATTCGTGAGTGCGTTTTTCGCGATTGCGGCAAAAGTGTCGGGGGTAGGAATGCGGTTCTAAGTTCGTAGGAAAGCCAAGATTCTAAGCTTTCAGAGGAAAGTTAAACCAAGTTCCTAGCCCAAACGGTTACGGAGTTATGAACGATTAAATAAAGGTAGTTTTTCGGATTTGAAATTTTAAAGTTCAAAATGACAAATGACAGCTAGCAACTAGAAATGACAGGTGACAGCTTTACAAATGACAGGTGACAGTTAGGAGGCAGTTCTACTTAGATTAAAATAGATTGAATTATATTATTTTAACTAAGAGATTGGTTCTGCACAGTTCTACTAGGTACTCACACTATATTCTTGAATTAGAATGGGCCTCGCCACGGATCTGGTCAGGTTTTAGACTGGACTCTGGTCTGGTCTCGGCACTTCACAGTGATCTGGGTCAGCTCTCTGGTTTTGCTAACAGTGGTCTGGGTCAGCTCTGCTCTCTCTCTAGCCTCTCTGGATTCTGGAGATTGATGGATTTGAAGTCTGGATCTCTGGATGTGGTATGGTCCGGCAGAGCGTGTTGCAGCAAATGGAATTGAATGTCTCTATCTGTCCTGACTGTCTGCTTTTATGTGTTTTGAAAGTGGGTGTGTGAGCAGCATCACTAAGCTCTACCCCTCTCCACTTGTCATTGGCCACTTTATCCTCTTCCCCTTGATTGGGGGAATGAAATGAAGTGTCATCATGATGAGGTCTGTTTATGGTACAGAGAACCCACCCCTGTCAAATTACACACAATCTATATTTTGACCCAAAAGACATATTTGCACAGGTACACATTTGTTTAAAATTACATGCACCCATCACATATCACAGGAGGTATACCCTGTCCAAATCTGCTCTTCCTGGGAGCTTGCATTCAGAAATGGCAACATATTTCACTTTTAGGTCAAGTTACCAATATCAGACATTACCCCAAATTTATACACATGTGCGCAAGGAGTATGGACATTACTTGATGAAGTGTCAGACTTTTCACATGCAGACATTTTAAGTAATACCCTCTTAACTGCTAGCTTGCCCCCAGATCATGCCACCGGTTCTAAAAACCTCTTAAAATGTAGGCAGAAAAATCACAAGAATTATGATATCATTTAAATAATTATGACAAGTCCGTACTATGAGTTATTCATCTTTTTCTAAACCCATATTCTGGCTACAGGGGTGTGTCTTTTCAGGTCACATGGTACAGAAACCAGTTTTTCCACTTTCTTCAAGCTCAGGCTCTGTCTCCAGTTTCTCCCCCTCCCAGTTTCTGCCAAGAGGAAGCCATTTTTATTACCCCTGCAATAAACCATCTGCCTGGGCCCTGGAAGGCCCATTGTTCAAGAGGAAGCCATTTATGGCCCCCATAATAAAACATTTGCCTGAGTCAGGACAGGGCTTTGTTCAATTTCCTGCAGAGCCCAGGTAATTCAATCAGAGAAGTGTCATATCCCTTTTGGTGGGAGCAGCAAAATGCAGGTCGGCCTGGGAACACAGCTGTTGTGCAAGTCTCAACTCCTGTCGGGGGTAGCTGGTGGGCAGAATTCAGTTCCTTAAGCCAGGCCCCAGCTAATGTCACTTTTTGTTACCCAGTTTTCTGCGTTCAAATAAAACTACCAATTTTTACATATGCAGCTAAAATGCTGATTCTAAGTTTAAACTATGACATTTAAACAATTGCAGCCTAGGTGACACTCAAAAGTAGGTCACTCATTTCTTTTAAACATTTAGATTTTTAGTGTCTTTCAGTCCAAATTTACTTAAACTGCTGAAATCCACAACTCAGCCAGTCTTGTTATAAACCTTCAAGTCACTTCAGAATATAACTTTAGATTGTATCCACCTCTCAGTAAGTCTTTCTTTGGCCTGCCTTGGGTTCATTTATTCAGTTTTACACAAAAAAGAAAAAAGTCTGGTGTTGTTTTAAACCGCCGGCTTTCTGATAGTGGTGAGTACTGGTAATGCAACCATTTTTGGGATTTAAGAAAATGAATTCCCCAAAATTCTAGGTTGCTTTTGGCAATCAGCATTGCCATTCCCAATGGTTTCAGACTACTGTGTGGGTAGTCCAATGGTGGTTTTAGGCAGTGCCCTTCTGTGCCCATAACATCGGCAAAATGAGTGTCAGCCTATTCTTCATGCATTTCCCTGTGCATTTTCTGGGAAGCTCTGGCCATCATGATGTTTTCCATGTCAGTACTGCACAGTTTTGAGGTAGGGCTCGGATGCATGGATAAAAACATCTCACACTCTTTAGCCCCCACACAGCTAGGCTGAGACAAATGTTGGAGTCAGCCGGGCTGGCCACCACTCGGGCCATCTGGGGTCTGACAGCCCTGGCCAGATGGCCAGTTAGGCCAAGCCTTTATAGGAAAACTGAACAGATGCCCGGCAGCCCCAAGGGAGTGCCTGCTGCTGTCTGGGTCCGAGTCTGCCTAGGCTGCCAGCTCCACCCATGGCCTAGCCTCTCCCCCATGCCTCCCGTAGCCAGGGTGCCTTGATCCTGCCACTCTGCTGCCAGATGGGACAAGGCCATCTGGTCTGCTTGGATGATCGGAATGGGACAAGAATGCTCCCCACACGCCAGTACCCCCACAGGTGTATTCAGGGTGGGTAGGTGGTTCCTGTCCGTCCCGTGGTGAAGCAGGAAGGACGGAACCGCCACCAGCTTGTGAGAAAAGCTTGGCTCAGAGGATGACTTTCAATAAATCGCAGCGACGTAGCTGATCTGCTATTCCCGAAACCCTCACCCACAATCAGGCTGTCTACGAATGATTTAGTACCAGGTTACCCATAAACACGCAGTGCTCTACAGGTGATGGAAGAGGCCCCCTTTTTTCCATCCTCGAGTCCTCAGGTGAGCACTCTGTGCATCGGCCCAGAGGCCACCTCTCCTAGGTGAACCGATGCTCCACAGCGCTGCGGTATCATTACGGTTTGGGGGGATTCTGACTTACAGGCATTGGGCCTCATTACAAGCATGGCGTTCCGGGAACTATGGTACCGGTAAGTATGCCGGTACCGTAGTTCCCGGACCGCCATACTAGGTGCTCTGCTCGCGGGTGCAAGGTTTTTCCTGGCGGGTGTAACGGTACCTGCGAGCAGAGCACGTCGGATGCACCAGCACAGCTCTGAATGTGCCGGTGCCTCCGACATCCCAATCCCGCTCTATGGGGCAGAATGGGGATTGGGAGGCCCTTGATTCCGGCCTCCGCAAATGGGCAATTACCGGGTCCGCCGAGCTCGGCATGACCCGGTTCTTGCCCATTTGCGGGTGGCGGAAAAAATGCAACTCCGGGTGCAGCCGTGCCGTTTTTAATGGCATGGCTACCGCCAGAGTTGTAATGAGGCCCATTGAGTCATAATCCCATTGATAGTAGCTTCGCCCCATTTGCTCTTCTGCCAAACACATACACGAAATGCTGATCCTGCGGTTGCTCTCCAACTGAGCAGGATTACTATTGCAACAACACACCATCAGTAAGGTAAAAAATATCCTGTCTCACAATGGTCTGAACCCAGCTCACATTCCCTTATAGTAGGTGAAATATCCAATGCTTGGTGAATTGTGCTCCCCAATGACTGGAAGAGATGACATTGATGGTTTATAGTCAATAAGTCAAATTTAAAAAAGTCGAATACCAAAATGTCAGGAAAAAAATGTCGAATGTGTTTTTTTTTTTAATGGGGGGAACCCCCCTGTTTATTTTTAATAGCTAAAGCCAAATAAACATTAACAAAAAACACATTTGGATTTTTTTTCGACATTTTTATTTTTCGACATTTTTGTATTCGACTTTTTTCATTTGACATTATGACTGCCCACTGACATTGAAGGATCAAAAACGCTTGGCTGTCACAAGTCAGTTATTCCTGGAGTAACCTTTCTGACACCTCCTGCTTGAGACCCTTCCAGTTACTGTGGTTACAGGAACTGCTGTTAAAGTCAGGGAAATCCACTCCTGGGCACATGGCTCCCACTACAAAAGGACTGTTGCACCTGTAAATGAGGCCAGCAGGTTGTTTGACCAACCTAGTAATGGTACTCTCTTATGGACTGTTCAACCATAGTTACATTTCTGTCTTGCAAAGATATGAACTGTCACCAACTAGACCTGGACCTGGCAGAAAGCTAAGTCTATCAAATGTAGTGACTACTTCAGAGGTACAGTCCTGGTCGTGGTATAAGGACAGACATGTTATTTCCTGTCAGGGTGAAACTTGTGATCTAGGAGGGTCCTGGGACTATTGAGTAGATGTATTATTGGGATTCCTTCCAAAACCAATCGAATGTCAACCAGGTCAGGCCATTTATCCCTGTCATACCCTCCCCAAATCAGCTGTCAGGTGCGGATTGTGCTAAAGCACTTGTATCCTAGCCAAGGAACAGCCACTGACCCCAGTTCCTGCAGACGAAATCAAAACTGTGAGTGTCTCTGCATCTGCCCCGGCCACCCTGAATAAAGGGACCTGGCCAAAACCTTCACACCTGTCTAATTTGGTTTCCTATCGTCTCAATCTGTATTTTGTAGAAGGTGGTCGGCGCATGGAGAGAGAATTTTCTTGGTTTGAGAATGGGACATTACTAGTACATGTATGGGGTTTGACCCCAAGGCGGGACTACACAGGTGAATGCCTCATTGGGCATAATGGGCAATCCCTGTCAATTTTTCTATGGAAATATTGTATATATTTAATTATCAATGCTTATTTTAAATCACTGAGGATTCCCGGTCTGACGACAGGGAATATTCAAGCATGTGAATCTATGAAAGATACCAATGCTGGAGAAATACAGTTACAGGTAAGTAACTAAGACCCACAATGAATGCGACAGCACCTCCTGACACCTCCAATTCAGAAGTACATACTTCTTGATTAGGATATAGCTACCTTAATAGTTCCTGACTAATCCTACCTTCTTCCTAAACACAGCAACAGACATAAGCACATATAGCTATTTATGGCCATAGATAACTGCCACTGCAAACAACATGGAAAGACAATGCACACACTTCAACAAGTGATAATTCTCATGCACCACTTCCTGAATGGTGCTTTCCAGCCTTTTCGAGTTTACAACCTTAATGCTCTTCTCCTGTTTAACATAATGACTTGCTGGATGACATGAAATGACAATAGGAAGCAGCACACACGACATAGGGTTTCCTTCTCTGCCATTGAAATGATGCAAGCAAGTACGGTTCCAGATTTCCACTTAATACGGAATGTTCTTAACAAATTCACTAGGTTTCCCACATTCAAGTTTCTCAGCAGACAACATGAAAGTTCAGTGCACTGTGAATTGTGCACGAAAATGGCAGCAAGTATCAAGCGTGCCCCACACAAGTCTTCACAGCGTGCAACATGAATTTAGGGTAGCACACTGACTGGTGCGTAAAATGCTGGCAAATATCAAGTGTGTCCCACACAAGTCTTCACAGCGTGCAACATGAATTAGCGTAGCGCACTGTGATTGGTGCATGAAAATGCCAGGAGCTTATCAAGCATGCACACACACTCCCAGGTCACTTAACTGAGGGCCGAGGGCTCGCAAGTACCTCCCCAGTCATGAGCTGATCCCGCGTTGGACGGGCCACCATCATAGCCTGCTCCGCTCCATGAAAGGAACAAAGCATCAGGAACTCTTCATTTCACCGTCCAGCAGGGATCCTTCAGTCCTCCTGCATCCGTGCTCCTGCTCTCCTCGGCCCATGCCTGCCACGCCCAAAATCACCAACAGGCAGCACGGCGAGGGAGGAACTTAAGTAGCGCTCAACATGAGGCCGCACACCTGCCCGCAACTGTCACTGGAATCATGGGAAATGTAGTCTTTCCCCATTCCAAACAGCACTGTCTTATTTCAGAGCTGCCAGAACAGTGCAGCCCTTATTTCCTTACAGTCATATTGCAAAAGACTATTGTTCGTTGTCAGTTTTCACTTCTCACTTCCAGCAAATTCAAGAAGCTCTGCCTCGACCGCCTGAAACGCTGTGACACAGCCTCCTGCCAGGGGACTGGGTGGTGCTGAAAGTGCATCAGCGACAATCATCCATGCATCCTCGCTGGAAAGGTCCTTTCCAGATCCTGCTGACACCCCACACAGCAGTCTGCTGTAGAGGAAATTAATCCTGGGTCCATGCTAGCCAGTATATGAAAGCAGCACCTCCACTCGATGACAAAAAACAGCAAGAGGGCAAGACAAATCCAACTCATCGTCTGCCATCACCAGACACAGCAAAGCTGCAATCTGCAAGGGTACAGGAGACCCCTCTTCAGCTGCCCACTGCGGTTCCAGCAGGTAATTCCCCAGTGACGCTGCATCCAGCACTCTTCAATGACAAAGTTCTGCTAACTGTCCAAGGTACAATTTGTGGAGTGCGGCCAGCATCTCACCTGACATCAGGAGGTGAACCATTGCTCTCAAAAGTTTGCTACCCTTGTCTCATATGGGTGGCCCATTGCTCTAAAAGGTTTTTGCTACCCTTGTGCCCTGGGGGTGGCCCATTGCTCTCAAATGTTTTTGTCACCAGGCAGCCACAATATCGCTGAAGCACCTGGAGTGTAGGTGCATACGTTCTCCAGCCAAAGGGTTTTTTGTAGGCAAGCTGAGTGTGCCCAGCTCTGTAGCTGATTTCTTCCAGCTCTACGCATCTGTCATCGTCATGCTGGCAGGGATCCTGAACTTTTTCATCATCGTCTTTCTTGTCTACCAGGTCCTGGAATGATTGACAGTCTTTGGAATTTTTGGGCAAAAAGCCCCAATCTACGTAGGGTTCGACCGTTAAAGATAGGACTAGTGCTGCTATTACAGTAGTAAATGTGAAGTATTTGCAACATGTTGCTGATCATTACCATGGTATTTGTTCTGCCTCACCCCACATCAACTATCCTACACCCAGACACCAACAGCTTTCTCAACTTCTCTTGGGCCTACGCGGACCTAATGAATGGCCCTGATTGCTATTTGTGCTCCCACACTCCTATGTACACCAGTGCGGGGATTCCCTTTATCCCTGTCCCGTTCAATCTTGCTGAATGGTGTTATGACTTCCTTATTAATGACTCTTCTTATCCCAATATGACCCATCCCTTTCCCCAGGGATTCTTCTACCCCAGCTACGCCAATACTTTACCACCCAAGATGCCGACAACATTTGTTCCACATACTCTGATCGCTTTCACCGCAATAGGCACGCTGCCTTCACTGGGTATCACACCAGCTACCTATGCCATTAACATAAGGGCTACTACCCCCACCGATAACGACATAGCTGTCAGTAAGCTATGAGGAATTCATAGTAATAGTGCCAACATGACACTCTACACCCACAGAGGGTTATATTTCATTTGTGGATCTAGCGTCTACCAATGGGTACCAGCTAACTGGACTGGTCAGTGCACCATTGGGTTCAGGGGCTCACTACACATCCCACCCTTCCAAATGCGATGCCTGGACATGGTTCAAAGGCCTCGTAGGGTTCCTGATCCCGAGCATTGGCAGTACAGCAAAAAAGTTCAATCTGCATGCCCTATCACTCCTCCTCGAACAGGTAGCAAATATCAATGCCAAAGGAATACAGATACTTAAAAGAAAACAAGTTGCACTCAGAACTATGGGCCTCTAGAATAGAATGGCGCTTGATTATTTACTAGCAGCCCAAGGGGGTACCTGTAAAATTATAGGACAAGAATGCTGCACATTGGTACACAATAACTCCTCCCAGGTTGGGGATGTTATAAAACACCTCCAAGAGGTTGGTACCACCTTACACGGTATAAACAAATGTTATGCCGGCTCAATGTTAACTTGGGTTCAAAACACTTTTGGTTCACTGGGCTCTTCTATTCTACATGGTATTTTAATGATTGTTGTTATAATTGCCGCCTTTGTTATGATAGTATTTCTTATTTGTTGCCTTCTGTCATGCTGTGCTAAACAAATATCTTGGACTTGAGGGTACTAACCTCACAGACTGCGCTCTAACAACCTTTGTGAGATTTCTGGTTTATCACACATTTGGTATGTGATTTAAGTTAGTCATTTGACAACCCAAAGACAGTAAAATGAAATATTCCAGACAACGTAAGTGTATACGTTTTTTGTATTGTCATACATACATCTGTCTGTTACATCACACATTTAGGTTGAGTGCATCACACATTAAGGTTGAGTAACACATTTTGGGGGAATTTCTAGTACCTTGTGTAGGTCTGACAAGTATCTACAGTGTGTTCCTGCTCTCAACGGTATTCAAATCATACACATTTAATCACAAAAGAACAAGTGGGTAAACACTGTCTCCAAAATACTGATCTGAAACGTATTTTTAGAAAATGAGCTACGTCACGCCGACACGTGTTTCAACCTGAAAAGGTCGTCCTCAGGGCGTATAACCAAAATATATACATTCATCAAGTGAACTTCACTTTTAAATCTGTGAATTCGACTTTTGAGCAACTTCTGTGAAGATGGAGAAAGGCCAGACAAAGGAGGGAAAACAAAACAAAGAAAATCAATGGCAAATGGGTGAGGACTTGGACACCATAGTTTTTGTAAATGCATACCATAGAAAGCACATCATATGATAGAGCACTGGCCTGGCCAGAAAAGTTGGTGCCATAGCATATACTCTTATTACTCATTGAACCAAATCGGCTATTGCTGTGTCTACGCCACATGTGTCTTCTATATACAGGATGATGAAAACACTGAAGGTCAACACTGCGGACAAAGCTATGGAGAAAAGGGACAGGTTACTGGATGTTGTAATTAAAGATCACCAGTGGAAAGCGGCATGCATACAGACTACAACAATATCCATAAATAACAGATACAGTTTATGTTTCTGCACCAAATGTATTACACCCCGTTGCAGCTCCATACGTATTACCCTAGTAGACCCATGGAATGACTACAACAATATCCATAAATAACAGATACAGTTTATGTTTCTGCACCAAATGTATTACACCCCGTTGCAGCTCCATACGTATTACCCTAGTAGACCCATGGAATGAGATAGATGTCACCATGACCCTGCAAACTTCTTACATATGGCGTGGTATTGAAAGGGAGCATGGTGTAAAGGCCTGGCCCCTACATTTAAAAAGTGGTTAGGGTGTATTGCGAGTTTTGAGGCGAAAGAGTCACAGTGTGCAGCGTTGTTACTCTCTAGAAGCACACCCCCCACCAAAAGTAATATATTAATTTCTCTCAACTGTCTTTGTGTTTCTTTCACGTAGTCCACTGTGTCTGGGATCACACCCTTGTCTGAGGGGGTTGATGATCACTTCCTTATCTGCCGTCAAGTCGTTGATTATGTCCCAACCTTCTTTACACATGTTGTTAACTATGTTTGTTTTTATTGACCACCTCAATTTGTTTATGTCATCAATGACTAGATCTTCATATCCTTCAATAGAGCATATGCTGCTATCTGAGGGTTTATACACAATTTTCGTTTAAGTTTACTTTTACAGGGCCACCAAGATGAGTCTATATTCAAAACCTTGAAGTCCACATGCTCTTTCTGAAACGTATTACTCTCCTCCAAGGTGGCTAAGTCCATTATATTTGATAAATCTCTTATGGTTAGACATGTTTTGCCAGGCTTGGGAGCTATTACTTCCTTAAGCAGATGCAGAGAGAAGAATTTCATCAATTTAATTTTGCGTCTAAAGTTTCAAAATCTAGATATATTGTACTGTAGTCAAATGCCTGAGCCGGACAAAAATGTATGCATTTTCATAATATTTGTATCTCTTAATCGGTTCCATGTGATTTAAACGAATCAAATAACAGAGAATTAATTAATACCGAACCTATAACAACGACAAATATCAATTTCATTTTTAATTTTGGGCGGTCCCCCAAGGCCACTGTTTCCCTATGTTTAAAAGCCCACAGCAAACCCCTCCCACCTGCCTTAACCCCATAAACCCCCACCCCATATATATTTTTACCAAAATCTTTTTTATTTTTTGTTGTTTTTGATTCGTTATGAATTCATTTGTTATTTTGGATTCGTTGAATTTGCTGTATACACTCTTAATCTGTAAGAACTTTCTTTGGTAGGTGTATTATTTCTGTCTCCTCCATTATGTTTTCTTGGTTTGCACTTTATGTTTCCCATAGCGTGTCAACCTGCCTTGAGGAATCTGAACCTTTGTTTTGTTGTCTCTCCCCTCTTCTACCACTTTGGGTCCTTGTTTTTCCAATTTTGTTCTTGTTCCACCTTTTCCTCTTCCTTTGATGGATTGTTAGCTTAAATTAAGCCTGAAATGTCAGCTGCAGAGGAAGCATTTTCTTCAGAGAGGCTTTCAGCGCCTTTTCCACCTATATATTTTCTTCCTAGATGTTGATGTCAATGGTCGAATTTACATGCAAATGTATAAACCCTTCCCATTTCATAGTCCTCTTTATCTCTAAAATCTTCCTGTTTCCTTTGTTTCGTGCCAGTTTCATATGTTGACAGATTTGCATCAATACTTTTCTTTAAATGTATACTTTCTTCCATTTTCTTTTCAGTTTCAATTTTCTCTTCAAGTGATTCTATCTGTGCAGCAACTTTTCTCTGTCTATTTTAGATTATTTAACTAGTATTGCTAGGAGTCTGAAGGAGCAATCATATGTTGTTTCACCCCATTTGTTTAATATTGCGGGTCTTGTTCCTGAAATAAAGGTATTGTTAGAATCTGTAAACCTCGTCGGATTCTTTGCACATCAATATAATTTTGCAGTGAAGACACTTATCGTCGTTTGCTTATTTCTTTTTTTTTATAATTTGTCCAATTGTTTCGGCATCTGAGTTAATGTAACTTGTTCATTTGTATTTGTCTTTCATTTTATGTGTGGTTTTCAAATTTTCATCAACAAACAAAGTTGTAGCTTTGGCTTTGCGAGTTGCCTTTCTCGCTGCCAGGCTGATCGTGCTTAAAAGCACGCTAATACGACGTTGATTACCCTTGTGAGACTGCTGCTTCTCAGAGGACACAAGCAAATACGCGCAGATATTGAGAGTAAATTGACTACACAAACTTATTTACAGACTCCTCAGATGGGAACTTTCCCATGTCTTAATTGCGTACATTGTAATAATGTAATCCGAGGGAATATTATTCACCACCCTCAAACTGGTGAAAAGATCAGTTGAAGACAGCTCACCGCTTGCACAACCAAGTATACCATATATGGCATAAAATCTCTATGTGGAAAAGTGTACTTGGGAGAAACTACGAGGATGACCAAGGAGAGAATTGATGAATATAAGAGGGTCATTAGGAATTGCAATTTGAAATGCCAGTGGCGAGACATTTTATTGGGATGGGACATCAGGTGACACAATTGAAATTTCAAATAATAGAAATGATAGCTCAGCATCCAAGAGGGGGCAGACGAAAAATAACACTTTTACAGGGTGACGCTTTTTGAATTTTCAAACTAAATGTACCCATTCGGGATGAATCGGGAATGGTCACTGGGATCATTTCTGTGACCCACAGGGGCAACATTAGTTTGAATATCAGAGATTAAATGTTAGAAAATGTGTGGCAGTGTACAGTATTGGGTTGGGAGCAGGGAACACACTTTTTTTCAAAATTTTATTTAAAAAAATGTGCACCCATTTACATGTGGTGTGGTGGGTACACTTTTATTTTTATTTATTTTCATTTTTATTTTTATGTTTTCATTTGTTTACTTTTTTATTTTTCTTGTTTATTTTAGGCATATATTATTTTAAAAAAATGTTTTGTCATTAGTATTGCACATATTGGTTTATATTTCTGTTAATATGAACACACTTTAGATTTTTATTTTTAGTGGGTTACATATGGGTATTGTTTGAGTCAGCTACACAGGTTAAGGTGGTATTAGTGAGTCGTTTACAGCATTTGCAAGAGGATATTTAAAGTGTTACACTATGTTGCAAAATGGCCCCACATTACATGCACTTTGGTGGAGGCTCTTGCGTCCGTTTTTTATGTTTGGTATCATACACACTGTATGAGTTGTTCCCGGGAACTGGCATCAGAGAGCCTAGGAGCGATCACAATTTTTCACAGTAACCTCTTATGGGGGCACCATTTTGTTTACTTGGCGCACAGGTGGGTTACAAGCATTGGCCTTTTTTTTATTATGATCACGGCAGTATAAGGTGTTGAAGTGACAGTTCTAACACCACTTTGTGTTGCATTTTGTGTTCATGGTGTTGCATGAGGGACGCAGGTTTGTTAAAAGCATTGGGAGATATAATGCACAGTTGATGGAGCGGCTTGATTTGTGGTAAAGTTTACTTTTGTACATGGTTTTTGCATGTCCATGTAGTCACAATAATATATGAATTGAGTTTTTTGGTATGAGGTTTGGATTATTAGCTTAATGTTGGGCAAATTGTTGTTTTCACTAATGCATGTATGACCGCCATCAATAGTATTTGTGAAAGCGTGCATTTACTGTAGGAAGTGTAATAGTGGGTAATATATGCTTTTCATTCTATGAATCATAACATGATTGTTATAAGAGACTGTGCAGTTAGATTACTTTCTTATTGTTTTGTTTTTAGCCACCTGACGATGATCTTAACAGATCGAAACATGTGCATGTTGTGGCTGTGATACGTGGAATCAATGTCGAAACAAACATGTATTTGTCACTCAAATGAACATGAAATAAATCGGATTTTGGAATTGAATGTTGGTCAAATGCAAAACTCCATACTGAAAATGATATGAAATTGAATTTTTTGAAATTGGCAAAGTGTACGATGGTTTTTTGGCAACCAGCAGGTGTTGTACCGAGGACCAGGTGGCCGTGCTGTTCCTTTGTGCTTCTCAGAGGAAAGAAGCCCTGCACTGCCAAGTTTAAAACTGGCAGGGAAACATTATACACATATGATATAATAAATGAAATAACACATGTATAATCTTCTTCGTCATAATCCCTGTTCTTCATCATTGTTTCTCTTCCATGCTGCAGTCCCTATTCCTCATTGCGGTGTGCCTTCCTTGTTGCAGACCCTCGTCCTTTAATCAGTCCCTCACCATAGGCCCGCTTCCTTATCACAGTTCCTCATTCTCTTCCTTCTCCTAGTTGTGTTCCTAATCACAGTCCCCCTTCATCGTCACAGTCCATCTTACTCTTCCTTGTCACAGTCCCTCTTCCTTGCTACAATCCTTTTCCTGGTCCCAGACCCACTTCCTCGTCTCAGTCCCTTTTTCTCCTCCCAGTCTCTCTTCTTCATCACAGTCCCTCTTCCTCTGCACCGTCCCTTTTCCTCTTCTTGATGGCAGTCCCTCTTCCTCTGCACACTCCCTCGCCCTCCTCTTCCTAGTCCCTATTCCTCATCACGGTCCCTCTTCCACTTTTTTGTCCTAGTCCCTTTTCTCATCATTGTTACCCTTTCATGTCACAGTCCCCATTTCTTCTCACAGTCCCTCTTCCTCTTCATCGTCACAGTCACTCTTCCTCTTCTACATCACAGTTCTTCTTCATGTTCCTCGTTATAGTCGCTCTTCCTCGTCACAGTCGCTATTCCTCATCCCAGTCCCTCTTCATCATTACAGTCCATCTTCCTCCTTATTATCCATTACCCTCGTCCCAGTCACTTTTCCTCATCACAGTCCCTCTTTGTCATCACAGTCCCCCTTCCACTTCCTTGCCACAGTCCATCTCTCACTAGCCCCTACCAGTCCCTCTTGCTCCTCATAGACCCACTTTGTTGTCACAGTGCCTTTTCCTCTTCCTCATCCCAATCCCTCTTCTATGTCCCAGTCTATTTTCATAATCGCAGTTCCTATTCTTCATCACAGAGCCCCTCCTTCATCCTGATTCCCAGTACCTTGTCATCTTCCTCATCTAATTCACTCTTAATCTTCCTTGGGTGGCGGAATGGAGCACAGGGCATTGCCTTTGGCCATGCGCTGGACAAAATGGCCAATGGCTACGGTCATGATGGCCAGTGACCCACAGAACCCCAATGGGGAAAAAACAATTCTGCTTAGCTTAAGAATACACATATTAATAACAGTGCCTATGCCATCAATTATGATATCAGAAAAAAAGCTGTGGCATTACAAGATGGTGGGAGATGTAGCATAAGAAAACCCATGAGATTCAGTGAAAGAACATAAGTTAAGAGACAGTACATTAGAATATATTCAGTGCAACAAAACCCTTGAAATTCAGTGAAAAACCTTCAGTCCATGTCAAATTATGGTGCCGGCTAAACACAATAAAACCCCCAGAAACTCACTAGGTGTTGGAAGCTGCACCCATTTACTTTCAACCTCTCCCCCCCGCATTGCATAGGCCATAAGCACAGTGATGACATCACAAATGACATTACTGATTACATCACTTATGATATAATCATTAACAATACTGGAATGTAGAACACATTGATGACATCCTTGATGACATCACATATGACATCACTTTTGACATCATCAGTGACATCACTGTTACACTGCATCCCACCTGAAAGCAAGAGAGATGCAATATTTATAAAGTGTATTGTGGTTGGGAGGTGGCTTAACAGTCAACCAAAATGGCTGAAACCTATCGGAGCTCTGTGGAGAGGAAATACCAGTGCGAGAAGCCCACAAGAAGCAGCAGTACACAGCAATTTTTGGTTGGAAAAGCCACTTGTGATGCAGTGACAGTGATCCACCAGTTAGCGTGTGCAGAACAGCCATAAGGGGCCGCGGATATGTATGTGGCCCTGTTTCCCCTCTCTCAGCTCTCACCATGAGCAGCATGAGGTGTGGGTGAAGCAGTGTCATAGACAAGGAGTCGAAGAGTTAAGGGGCTGAAGGCAGCCTCAACCCTTATCGACCTGTCGCCAGTGGCCCAGTCTTAATTGGTGTGTCAGAGCACAATTCGAATGAGCCGAGGGGGACTACGGAGGCAAAGTAGCAGGCTGAAGTGAGCCCTGTAGTTCGGTCCCTTTAAACGCTGTTTGTGTAGGTCCTGTCTCGCTACCCACACCATAGAGGCCATTTTTGTTGTGAGCAATATCTCACAATGAACGCTCCAGAGTTCAAGTCAGCCGGGAGGAGATCATATTAACCATGGATAAATGTACTTCTTTTTGCTCACACCTGGTAAGATACTAATCGGGAGAGAGTTTATATTGGACTGCCAAACATAGACTGAGGTTATAATAATGGCATCTGGAAAAAGCCACAAAAAGGATAAAACAACGGATGTGAACTTTTTTACACCACGGGATGGAACAAGTAGTCAGGACTTGCCAGGCTGTGAATTGTCTAGCCTAACATCTCCCTCATGGGATCCATTGCTTGCTGCTCTTGGACATATTGAAAAATCGGCATCACGTTTGGAGAGCAAATCTGATAAGCTGAATGAAAAGTTGGCACAACTTGAATCAAGAACTTCCACATTGGAGCAGATGAAATCAGAGTTGGGTCACGAATATGCTCAATTGGCCCCGAAAAACAAAACGAATAGACGAAAGTTGAAGGCAGTGGTCAAGGCAAATAGAGCCACAGAGAATAGGTTAGAATACCTAGGAAATGTGATCAGAGCAAAGCAAATAAGAGTTATTGGCCTCACAGGCACAGAAGGTGACGATTCTATTGCCTTTTGTCTCCAAATGGCCTCCAGAAATTTTGCACTTGAATGTAGAAGAACATCCTAGACACCCAACAAGACAGAGGACATGAGAATGGGATCAACACTTATCATCAAAGTATCCGATGCCCTAGACATGGAAAGAATACAGAATGTGGTCAACAAGAAAGGTACTCTGATCTATCAACAACATACCACTCTGCTCTTCCCGGATCTGGTTCTGAATACAGCAGAAAGAAGAAAAAGACTGAACTTAATCAAGAAATCCTTTCTTGCTGAAGGAGTTACAACCGGTCTACTTTACTCAGCAAAACTGTGCGTTACTTGGAATGGAAACAATTTATGGGATACAGACAGGGCCAGGCAACTCTTAAAGTCTATAGGGGATGGGGGCAATCAATGTGGACTAGGATAATAATTATAATCCCACAGTTCTTTCCACTGGGGTAGATATTCCTATGCTTGTGTGTGGAGGTTAATTCCTGTGGCCCTGAATAGTCCCACGGCGATTGTGTGGTACATTTTTAAAGTGTTTAAATGGGTGAGAAAAATGTTGCCACCAGGGAAAATGTCCATCCATGGTATGTTCGTCAGAATTAGACTGACAACCAGAATGTAAACAGGATGGAAAGTTACTAGTACTAGTTACAGTGTAAGGGGTACATCAAGACAATTAACCATTGTGAGGAGATAGGCATTAGGCTCATTCCAGGACATTCTACAGAAGCCGATGGTAGAAACACACCTTCCTGAACACTTAGGCTATTCCATCCCAACAGGGAAGGTAGAAAGGTTTCCCACAGGCACATACTATTGTTATCGTATGATGTTGCTGTTCTCTTTTGTGCTATTTCCATGATCTTCAACAGAGTTCGAATTTGCCCATGGTACGTTGCTAGAATTCCTTGATATATGGGGTTTGTTATGCCTGATGTATAATTCAGATAGATTTTGCTGCCTCTCTTCGGATTTACTAGAACTGCTTTCTCGCCTACTGTATTAATACTTTTATGGGGACTTCCAGAGGGGTCATACACACTCAATGACATGTTTGTAGTTTTGCAGATGCTTGAATGCGGGGGCAGTGGGGGCAGATCTTTCACGTTAGAGTTTTATTGTTTTTATAGTTGATTTATAACGCGCTCAATGCTGACGAGGTTTATAATGGCGGACTCCGGATTCGAACCTGTATTGCTCTGCGTTCTCTTGATTCCAAGACACTGAGCTATACTACTACCCATGCTTCTTATTATGCACTGAAAACTATAATTAAAAAGAAATGAAAGAAAAACATTTATCACATCATCTAAAATACAGTGTATAAAAGTGCAAAATGTGTGTGGACTTCACATTTAAAAATACTGGCAGTTAAAAACCATGGTATGCTTAGAAACCCGAGAAAGACAGTATTGAGTAAGCATTTAGAATGATAAGATACTTTAGCTCCTTATTGACTCTCCTTAAATCTGTAAACTTTTCCTGAGACCACGTCTAGGATTGATTGTCAAAGTAGTAATTCCGGCGTTCGGGATATGCTGAAAGAAGGTCTGTATGAATGCTGTCACACGAAAGTATCATTCTAGTCTTTCAGAGCATGGCAAAGAACCAAGTAGACACTGTGAATAGTATATTTATGACTGACTTTGCAGGATTCCAGAAAGGTTAGTAACATAAAGGAGAAGGAACAGCACTGTCTCAAATCCCTTTCTTTTTCCTATCACAACAAATGAACTGTCAGCATAACCAAGCAAAAGGTCAGCCCATACCGTAACAAAAGAAAAAGGGCATGGCAAGTGCCCTGTGCAGGTCAGTCTTGAGGAAAAATAGTTGCATGTTTTGAGGTCTGATGGTTATCGGGACAACAGTAGATACAGTACTGTATAGCCCACAAATGCAATGTTTCTAGTGCAGGTGGCTGCAACCTGCTGCTCTGCAGATGTTTTGGACTACGAATCCCATGCTCACCATTGACTATGCAGACTAGGGCTCCTGGAAGTTGTAGTACAAAACATCTAGTTATCCAAAAGTTGCAGACCCCTGTCTTGTATATTTACAATTGTAGATTATCATGAGCATTAACAACTTCCCAAAGTTATGTTATCATTATTTATAATGTTGGGGAAATATTTTCAGTTAATTAGGCATAGAAAGACATACTATATTACATCGGTGTTAGTATGCCCCATATGTCTTGAAATACAGCAGTAGAATTGTTCACTAGGACTAGTGGTTACCAGTGATCTTGCTGATGAGGACAAACGTGTTGTCATACATTATATTATCTGTGATATCCTCAGTGATGTAATTATTGTGCCCTACCAGCGATATCATTGATGATGTCATGATTGATGTCATACGTTATGTTATCAGTAATGTCATCGGTGTGCTTATGGGCTACCAACCAGGGTGCTGATAATTAAGGTGGCACATGCGTCCATCAGCTACCTAATTTCAGTGGTTTTGTTGTGTTCAACCAGCACTGTAGCATCACTTCAACACACGTGTTTTCACTCAATTTCAAGGGTTTTGTTGCACTGAGCTAATTCATCTTTTAAAAAAAAGTCTGTTCTGTGAAAGAAACATTCCTAAAAGATTTTACGGTTAAGTTATAATAATCCTGAAAATTCAGTAAATAAAATCGTTGTTAATGGGGCGTTACTTTTGCAGCGCAAAACAACCAAATCACAAAAAGTCACCAGTTATGGTTCCTGAAGTAAACATAACTGGGCCATACGGCACTACTAAACGCACCAATGACATCTGAGTTGACATCAGAAGTTGTGTCACCCATGCCATCACTGATGACATCCCATATGACATCACATATGGGTTTACATTCTGCAAACACAATTTAAGAGTTATTTAGTGTGATTGGAGTCAAAGGATATTACTGATATATACAATCAGTACATGTGAAAGAACTTTTGCATTCTAAGTGTATGTAGGAATCACAGAAAGATCAAGTTTGTGTGTGGCAAACTGCAAAGAAAAAGACTGGGCCACATTACAAGTTGAAGTTAATGTGGAGTTGCTTCTCTCAAATGGAATTAGCATTGCCACCAATGTCTCCAGTGGAATTACTGCCTTACGACAAGCCCAGGGGCATGCAAAAATCATCCTGGCTCTAGCGGCAATTCCTTCTGGAGTAATTACCAAAAATAAACCTTACAAATGTTGGAGGATTTACCTTTACTGCTGGTAGTATTTTGAAGAATTACCACTCCTCAAAAAATTGGTGGAATTACCACTTGATAATTCCTTCCTTGGAAATCGAAACCTGAGCAGCGTCCTCCTTGAAAAAACAGAATCCATTGAAAATCATCAATTTTATGGTGCCATCCAACGGAGGAATATACAGCAAATATGTCAGGGGACAAGACTAAATCCAAAGACCCAAAAATGGGCCTGCGGAAACCAAAGATCTGTGAAGCTGAGCTCACTGTAATGGCTGATGAGGTTGTGGATCATACTAAAGCATGGTTGTCCAACTCCGAGCCTCAATGAGCATACATTTAGAATCATTGTTTGACAATTGATCTCATGAATATTAATGCTGGGTATCCTTAAAACCCGACATGGATCCGGCCCTCGAGGCCTGGAGTTGGACAACCATGTACTAAAGAGATATTTAGTGGTACAAGTCGTAAAAACACTCACCAAAGGAGGCCTGGCATCAGAACAGAGGTGTGTGACATGGTGGTGGCAGTTGGAACTGTGCCCTAAGCCACGTAGAACATCAAGAAATGGTAGAATGACCTTAAAACCATGTCCACAGTCTTTTGAAACTCCACTGACAGGAAATAGCTGCCACAGGAGAAGCCACTGTAGAGCCCCTTAAACTTGTCTCTTGGTAGGATTCAGTCCACAGTATCTCAAAATGGCAGGGCACATGCATAATGGAGTAAACCAATAATCAGGAACCAAGGCAGGTCACACCCATGAAAACTGGATATGCATTGAGACAACAAACATCTCCATAGTACCAAACCTATCAAATGTAGGGTGTGTCGCGTATCCTGCATTGCCCACATTATACCCAAGCCATTGATATGCACCATAACTATTCACTCTTGCACACAGTCATCCCCAAACCATGATGGACTATATCCTCAGCATAAGGAATGCAATGGGCCAAACGGCCATATATTGGACAATTGTCATCTACCCATGCACCAACAACAAGCATTTAGAATGTATGCTGGATTACCAGTCAGTCAGGAGGCCCTCTGTTGTGCATTGCAACACATCTCATAGGCCCGAACATCACCTTTGGCCACTCTATCACTATTACCTCACATCACGTACAGCATACAGGTATGCTACATGCATTAATAGAGTGTGAGCACAACAAATATCGAATGTCCCCAAGAGCACTTAGCTGTGAACCCCGTCATATGGGAGCTATGCCATCCTGTCACTGAGCACATGGAACCTATGAAGCAAGTCCTGGGTGCCCCTTTGGTAAAGTCTGTCCTTCTCCTACATGTACTGCATTGAGGTGTCTACAAAGTGCTATACTGTTATGCCTAACTAGCCACTTTGAGGACATCTGAAACTATAGCATGTTCAAGCATATGCTCAGACCATGTGGTCATCCCTTTTGCTATACAGGTTGGCACTCCTCGTGTCAACCCTGAATACAAATGCCAATTGCGATGCAGCTGACACAAAACCTCTAATGAATCACTTCTGGCATCCAGGTTCAGTGTATTTCTTCTGACACCATTAACTTCTTTGTTCTGACCAAAGTTTTTGGCTCAGTGGCCAACATGTTAGCCCCACTTACATCTTGTAAAGTGGTAAATCACCCCTCCCAACCTTAGTTTACTGATGAGCTGAAGGCCCTGTGGCTTTTGAAAGTTCAAGCTAGGAGGGTTGGCCTGATCCTGCTAGACCTGTCAGCGGCATTCGACACGGTTGAACATCGCATGTTGCTTGGCCGCCTCGCCCCTGCCGGCCGCTCAGTTCAGGTCCTTGCCTGGTTTGCCTCCTTCTTGACGAACCATGGTCAAATACTAGCCCATTTCTCCTTTCTCTCTGATGCCAACTCTTTGCTTTGTGGGGTCCCTCAGTGATCCACCTTGTCCCCAGCAATTTTTAACATCTACATTCAGCCTCTTGTCCTGCGCATACGCTCCCACGGCTTCAGGTGCTACTCCTACACTGATGATTCTCAAATCATCATCTGGCTTGATTCCGTCCAGCATGGTGGCAATCATCTCAAAATACCCTCAAGACTGCTAAAGCAGCCTCCTTGCCAGAGGCCGCTACCTCTGTATTCGGAATGCTCATCAGTACACTGAGCACCTGCGCCGTCCTCACCTCTAGTAGCACTGACACTGTGTCTATTACCACCACTGTCCCCAGCAGCACATCTGCCATGTGTAACTCTGCGACCACTACAACCACTATTGCCACCACCTCGGCCCCATGTATCACTGAGGCTCCTTTCACCACTGTGCCTACTGCAACCTATGGCCCATGTCCACTGGCACAAGTCCAAAACTCCATTCCATGCATTGCGGTTGGCTCAAGGGTGGACTATCAGCTGCTGCACTTCTCTCCCGTTCTCTCACTAGGTACCTGCCCTGTGACCCAGCATTTCACCGCCCAACGGCGGAAGTGGTGCATAAGTGGTGTTGACGGTGTTGGAACGTCTGAACATTTGGCAAGAAGGAAAACTTTGCAGCCGTTTTTTTTCTTCTGACTTCTTTGTTTTGGACTGGAGGGCGCTGTGGCCCTTTAAGGATCAGTAAGGAGAAGGAGTGGCCTGCTGCTGGAGGTCCGAGACACCACTTATAAGCACCTACTTCCACATCAGCGGAGCGGAAGTGGTGCGTAAGTGGTGTTGATGGTGTTGGAACACTGAACACTTGGCAAGAAGGAAAACTTTGCTGTCTTTTTTTTCTGACTTCTTTGTTTTGGACTGCAGGGTGCTGCGGCCCTTTAAGGATCAGTAAGGAGAAAGAGAATGAGTGGCTTTCTGCTGGAGGTCCGAGACACCGCTTATAAGCACCTACTTCTGCGTCAGCAGAGCGGAAGTGGTGCGTAAGTGGTGTTGACGGTGTTGCCAGGGGGGAGCGGCGGCCACCGAGCTCCAGGTTCTCCTCCATCAGAAACTCCAATCCAGTCCAACTGCTACCACTTAAAGAGGAGCTGCACGGCGCCAACGGATGGGCCGACTGATGAGGGACCCGGCAGACCCAGGGGCAGAGACGGTGGTTAAAACGCGACATCAGGTAAGACAGAGGTTAGCCTCCCATCCCCTCCTACTGACGTCCTCATCACCGTCCAGGATGATGAAGTCTAAACTGCTGCCCATGAAGCAATCACGACTTCTATTTATTAAAGACAAACCCCCCATGGAAACTAAATTTACCACAGCCCTTCCCCCAGAAATAACTTCTACACCATCGGAGAGGATGGAGGCAGCCCAAGAGGGGTTGTAACCCAGTGACTGGCCCAAACACCCAAACAAGGCATGGAAATCCCAGGGGGGTGTGGCCTACAGCCTCCACCACAGCCATTGCTCATGGAGGCCCACCAGGGGTTGCTGGGATCAAATGATTTGACCCAAACACCAAAAACTGGGACAAAAGTCCCAAGGGAAGAAGAAGGATCCAGCCCCCGATTACAAACATCGATCAGGAGAAATGCGAGATCAGCTTGCCGTCCAAGTCGACACAATTGACATGTTGGAAGAGGGAAATTCCATCGTCATCAGGAAGGGAGAAGGAGCGGAGAAGCCGGAGAGTGCTCCCCTTAAAAAAAACATAGTGGAGGAAAAAGACTCTGACGCTCCAAACCAGACTGCCAGTCTGCGGATAACTGAGCTGGTAACAGAACTGAGGGAAACAAGCAATGACATTGCTGAAATGGCCTTACACCAAGCCAGCCAAAGGCACCGAACGGATAGGGAGGAAAAAATTGCCAACATATTGAAAGAACCCAGATCAAATGCGACTTAAACTAATTTACATCAGAGACTTTATCAAGCCCATCCAAGAGCTTGGGCGCAGCCAAAATAATTCCTTGTACCTTGAAGGAAAGTAATCTGCAGACCTTTTCTACCCTAGAAGGAGAACCCTATGAGAGCTGAACAGGAGAAATTAGTGAAATGGAGATACTGACCTGGCAGGACAAAGCTTTTTGGGCAGATATGAACAAGTCCCGCCAGTCCTCAGCTCCAACAAATAAAGTAAGGGATGAGAAAAGACCAACAGTGGAAAATTTAGATCCACAAAAGAGACAATTAGTGGATTATGAAATGCCTCTCTCACCCACATATAAAATCCAAAAGAATGCACAGGCGGAGTTGACGCACCTGTTTCCAACAGTGGGAAACGACTTGTAAGACTCAATAAACTCCCTCAAAGGAAAGTTTTAACCAAACTGAAACTTACAGGAAGAGAACAACAAAGCAATTCAAGTCTGGCGGAGAAACTTATTCAGGACATCTGTAATTTAACTGGTAAAATTACAACGGAAAAAAGGAGAAGCCTGTCCTTTATTAAGGAAAAAATTGCTGCCTCGATACAGAGGAATATTCTACGGTGGCCAGTCAAAGCCAGCACAGACGAAGTAGTAAGAGCACAAGCCCCACTGCCAATAAATCTGTTGGCAGGACATCTGAGAACATCGGCGCAGTACCAAGAGACACGTCACAAAGGACTATTGATGAAGATTCCTTGGAGAAAATAAGAGACTTGTACAGTAAGGGGAGAATAGATGACTTTGTGCATACTCAGAATGTGGTGAGGGCCGCCTTGAACATCGCTACCGCCCCTTTCCTTAAACTCTATGAAAATATAAATGAATCCCTGTAAACGGCTCATTAAACTCAAAAACAAGGGAACAGATAAATGAACTTGAAGGCTTCATGAAAAAATTAGATCTGCAAATGGATACGGAATCGGAGCAATCAAACAAATCGCAAGAGCGCCTAAGCGATATAGCACATCGAGATGCTAATGATAAACAACTACTTACGGACGCGGTGTTAGTGGAATACAAGTGGCTAAGGACGATCTGCCAGCAAAACTCTGCCCTAGGTTCTAGGGCTCAAGAAATCAGCAATGGAAGAGTGGAAAATGAAGATCCAAAGGAACAAAGTCTGGCCTCCACTGGGAACAAGACCCAGAGAGTGACAAGGGGGGGGGGGGCTTTGGTACTAGTAAGGGGTTGTGAGACAACTAAAACAAATCAACCATTGGAGGCTATGCGAGCGCCTACACAGGGAACAGCTCATAGCGAGCGCTCTAAATCAAGCTATACAATATTTCAAGAGCCACTAAATCCCGTTAAGAAACCATCAGCAATTGTTCCTATGACGTTACAAAAAGACTTACAAAACAAATTGCAAAAGAAAACAAAAAATCAAACAACTAAAAGGATGGAATGAGGCTCTAGATCTTTTTTAAGGAACATCAAAATACCAGCTGAGGAGGAGCAGACTCACCTGGCAAAGAAGCCAAGGATGGAAATGAAAATTAGCAACTCATCCAAAGATCAGGCTATTCCTAAAAACAAAGTCCTAATTTGAAGTGAAAGTGAAACAGAGTCAAACGGCTGCTTGAGTGACATAGTTGAAATCATAGAGAATATCAAGGAAGATGAAAACTGGGAAAATATCAGTTTGTCAGATTGGCAAGCCATAGACAACCAGTGATATTATTATGAAAAAGAAAAACATACAAAAGGAGAAAAAACACAAAAAAATCTGATAGGAGTGGGAAAAAGGTGAAAGACCTTAGCACCCACATAGCCAGCAATCGATATCGCAGTGAGGAAAAAAAAAGGATGGATTTTTTGCACTGCCTTGAAGAAAGAAGGGAGAGTAGACTCAAAGCTGTGGGAGATGCCCGTGGAAAAATCTTAAGAACAGGACAGAGCGACAAAGTAACGCAAAAAAACTCAAGGCCAGACAGAAATCAAGGGGAGAGTGGCAGTGCAAGAAGGTTCACCCACCAAACACATAAACTTAAGCTGGCGAGAATACCGAAAGACTCGAAAAGGATCATTTTGAATAGAAAAAACCTGATGACGATACGAAATCAACTCTCATATTTAAGAAAGGTCTCATCAGAAGACATTGCAATTGTCGAATTTCTGGACGATAAGAGGCCTGCTGTGATAGTACTCCATCTGAGATCGCAAAGGACCAAAGACACAATGATGAATGCAAACGACAAAATGGCGGAAGCTGGCTTTAGACTAAAGGACGCTGGGTCGTATGAAGAGACTCGAAGAAGAGAAAAACACATACGATCGAGAAGTGAAAGAGACAAACCAAGATACAGACCGCCAGAGTATAACTCCAGGGGAAACTATTACAAAAAGCCTGAAAGAGAGTATTCCAAAATCAGGCCCTTGGAAACTAAAAGAGAAAATAGGCCTGCACAGCAGAAAACCGAAAGGGGGGCATTAAAAATTAAACCTGTTGAGCAAAACTCGTGGGCCAAACACCATAAACACCACGAACGAGAACATCTTAAGCAAAGGTCTGGAGAAACTCAGAGATCGAGATTGGAACACGGAAACACTTCAGACTCTAAAAGAGCGGGTGAAGGTCGACAGCCAAACGGCAAAATTGAGATTCACGGTGGACAACTCTAAACCCAAGGCACAACCACAAGGAGACCAGACCTCAAGATGGAAACAAAGATGTCACAAGCTAAAACCAGGGAAAAAGATCCAATAGACTAACATTGAGGCAGTGAGGAAGAAGTCCCTATTGGCCTCATGGAACACCAGGGGATTCAATCACCTCTACTCCGGAGATAGAGCATTCCTGGGGAAATTCAAAATAATCTGTCTACAGGAATCTTGGATAAGAGCGATACCTCTGTGTGAGGGCTATGAGGTCTACATGAACCCTGCAAGAAAAGGCCAGCTGGGAAGACCTTGTGCTGGACTGCTGACGCTAGTAAAAGACGACTGTGATCTCCACATGCTGGACCATCGTGCTCCAAACCCATATGTCCAGATATCAAAAATAAAGAAAAAGATGGAACCACATGATATCAGGCTCCTTTTAATCAACACATATTGGAGTCCAATGGACTGTGACAATGGAAAATATTTGTTTGACATCACGGAGGCAATCGATGCGTCTATGCTAGAAGATAAAAATCAACTTATCGTATGGGGTGACTTGAATTTAAAACTGCTTAACAATGAAGGAAAGTTGAAACCCAACTCACAGCTGGAGGGAAAAGAAAAATGATGGACAGATGAAATGGAAATCAGAGAGATGAAAATATTAAATGGGCGGACAAAATGAGATCTCCAAGGAACCAATACATGGTCAAACAACACAAGTAGCGCGGTCCTAGACTACTGCTTTGTTGCGGGGAACACCCAGAAGTGGATTAATACATTTACAGTCAAGAAGCAGAAGGCCAGTGACCAAGCCCTACTGGAGATTGAACTCCTTTGGGAGTCTGGAGCCACAATTAACCCCGCTTTCCCCACTCTGGAAGCATCATGGGGCAGAAACCGACTAAGAATGAAACTGCAAGCCATTTCAAAGTTAGCGGATGACTTCAATACCCAGGTAAAAAGACACCTTGAGAAAGTAGAATAAAAGAATATAAAGTAAAGTGCGATGGGAACAAAAACTGATCAATCTCAATGAAACACGCATATAACGCAGAATTGGTTGCAAAGAGAAAACAATATCGTGCTGAAGTTCAAGGCATCCGACGAAGCTCTCTACCCAACAAAGAAGACCTGTTGCGGAAAAGTAAACAGTCATACAAAAATTGGCTGATCTCATCAAAGGCTTGGAGAGCTCAAGGCGACGCAGAGAAGATGTTGGCAGCAATTCAGACAGCAAATGCTTGTAGCCTTTGGGAGATTATTAATAAAGGCGATGACTTCCAACCTACCTGCATTGACCATCTCTCAAGTCCCAAAAGACTTATGTATTAAGCGGAGCCAAGCGCCGGACACGAATACGCGCTCGAGGAAAGCAACTCTTTGGCTCATCGAGTGTGACTATGATGATATTTTAGGGAATATCAAAAAACTAAGCTCCTCAAGAGCCGCTGGGCCCAATGGCATATCAAATCATATGCTCAAAGAAAATGGTGAAGCCTGGGCAAGCTTCATTCTCTTGCTTTTCAATCAAATAAAGAAAACCCGAACTATCCCTCAATCATGGATGGGGGCACTGATAGTCCCTATATTAAAAAAAGGGGATTGTGGTAACCTTAAGAACTATAGGCCTATAGCCTTATTAGACTCCATTGGAAAGATCTTTGCCTCAATCCTCTTGCGAGATCTAAAACAGTGGGACACAAAGGCAGGTCTCCTGGACAAACGCCAAATGGCTTTTGTGAGTGGAGTTGGCACCTCCCTGATTCTATTTATTCTGAATATGCTAAAGCTCCGGGCCCTTGAAACAAAAACAAACATCTACCTGGGCTTCATCGACCTAGAGCAGGCGTTCGACTGAGTTAACAGAGATATCGTTTGGGTGAAACTAAAGAACTGGAACTGCCCGGAAGATCTTATAGAAGCTATCCAGGAAGTATAGACGGATACATCTATTCAAATAATAATAACAAAAGGAGAGGATCCCACTGAAAAGATCCTGACATTTAAGGGAATTAAGCAATGCTGCGCCCTGGCACCCTTCCTTTTTATCTTATATCTGGCTGATATGGCCGAATTACAGTGTAAGATAAGAGCCTTTCCTCCAATAATCGAGGATGACGAGCTGTTCTGGATCCTATATGCTGATGGTGTGGTCTTTATAGACCAAACAGCTATAGGCCTTCAGAGACAGATCACGGAATTCAAAAACTACCTGGACAGAAATCATATGAAGATAAACATAAAGAAATCTGTGATCTTAGTAATGAAATTGGCCCGCGGACAAGCCTAAGAAAAAACCCTTGTGTGGTCCATCGACAATCAAAAACTGGACATAGTAGATTCCACAATCTATCTGGGGATGAGAATAAATAAGAACGCAAACGAGCAAGGACAATACATGCTGATTAGAGAAAAATTGGTACGGTTGAGAAACCAAGGGTGAGCTCTCCATCGAAGGTATGATCTCAATATTGACTTTTTAAAAGCAAAAAGTGGCGGCAGTCGTAACATATGGAGCAAAGTGCCTATTAAACCTAAGATCGGAAATCTGGGACCTAGTTGAGCTTTCTTTTGGTGGAAAATTCGAAGGCTGCCAAACTGTCTGCCTATCTCGACAATAAGGCATGAACTCAGGTTACAGTCCCTAAGATCGATAGTCCTGTGGAAGACTATCTCGTTCTACAGGAAATGCATCCTAGACTCGCCTCCAGCTCCTTTCGAGATCATGGCAAAGATAAAGGTGGGGAAGCGGGATAAAAACCTGCAATTCTGGAAAATGAAATGTCAGGACGTTCTTTCGTACCACAACATCAAGATAGAGATACTAAAGACAAATCTTGATAAGGCAAACAATCCTGCGAGAAAATGATTGGGAAGAAACCGACACATTAAAGCGAGCAAGCAAATTTTTCCACAACATTATATGGGAGCACAAAGCACTGAACGACCTGCCTCTGTATCTGAGGAAATTACCATTGTCAAGATACAGGGACTTACTGATGCGAAGTAGGTTAAATATCCTACCAACTAAAGAAGTACAACTTCTAAGAAAACAGATTTCGTTCCAAGACGCCGGATGTAGGCATTGTGAAAACCCCAGTATTGTCGAAACAAACAGGCACTTGACACAGTCTTGTCCGAAACTCTTAACTCAAAGGAAGGAAAGCCTGGGCCAATATGTGCCTCGAATCGACTTACAGACAGAAGAGGAATATTGGGAAAGGCTAATAACCGTTGAAAAAATTGGCCGGACACTCTAAGCCCTCAAGTTCATACAGCAGATTTTACTTTCTAACTAGGACACGGAACCATGGAAGGACAGTGGGAGGGCTCTGTTCATTTTCTGCCCTTGGCCCTGGTTTAATATTACTCTAAGCTTCCACTTCCCCTTTCCTCTTGCCCCTTCAGCTCCCTCTGAACCCACTCCAACAAGGAAGGACTTGGAAACTAAACTAAACCAAACTAAACTGCATTTGGAGAGGGGCCCTGCAGGATCTTTGTAGGATTTATGTTTCACAAGGATTTATGTTAAAGGTTGACATTTCTTTTGTATTATTTAACCAATAAAACATACAAATAAAACAAAACAAAAGAAATTCACTGCCCAACACATCCTTGACATTATTGGGGAAAGTCTCAATTGGATGGAGCAGCAAAGAGAACGTATAGAGGTCATAGCAGAGGAAAACAGAGCCATTCTCATGGCATTCATGTTGCTGTGAAGGGTGCATCAAGTAAGGTTGAAGTAAGGTTGAATCCACCATGGAGTGGCAGATCCGGAGAATAGCAGAAGACACTGCTGCCATCACTGCAATTGGGCAAAGGGTGTAGGAGTTATCCGAGCCAATCTGCAAATAATGAGACCATGGTGATGGCTATTATCCTCACCCTACTGCATTCCAGGGGATGATTCATCCATTGGTGCCACATCCACAGAGGGTTCCATACTCAGCAGCCCAGCAATGCCACCTCACCATAGACTGCAGCCCTCAACACCAGCTACACAAGGATGTGACAAGACCATACACAAATAGCAAATGTCATGGCGCAGATATTGGTTTGGCGATTAGTGTGGGGGTGTGCATGTATATGTTAGGGAGTGGTGGGTGTGCATGTGCGTTGGGGAAGAGGTTGGCAGATTGGGTCACCAGAGGTCGCAACTGCAACCTCTGTGGTCTCCCTTGCGACCTCTAGAAAGAAAAAAGAAAAATATTATTGTTTATTTTTTTTTTTGTAATCCAAGCTCATGGGCTCTGGCCAGCACCATGTGGGTCTTTACTTCTGGAGTGGCTGGCTTCCTTGTTAAAGCCCCTTAAAAAAGAAGAAAAATAAGAAAAGGAGTGCCACAACTCTAACACTTTCAGCACTGACCCTAAATAAGAAAGATTAGGAATACCAAATAATGTTTCTTTCTGGAATTCTATACAATACTTGCTAAACTCACCAAAGGTTTATTTCCGGCACACTTCAGAAGGTGAGTCCATGATTTAATCTGTTCTTAAACGCCTCAACTCAGCCTTTCATCCTTCTGATGTCGATAAATGAGTACCAACACAGTTTGGGTGATATTGGGTGTTTATTTATTCTATATAAAGCGCTTAAGTGTAAGTGCTATATAATAACACATCATTATCATTTGGTCATGGACGTCTGCTTGCATTCACAGTAATTTGGTAATATGGGCCTATACACACTGATCTTAACGATACATATGGCAATCCATTCTTCTTTGAAATGCACATCACATTATAGTGATATCGTAACCATATTTTTTGTTGTGTACAATGCTATGTGATAGCACTTCCTGTTTTGTCAACGGGTGAAAGGTCGCATTCCATCACATCCCGCGATATCACTTTGGGGTGGGGTCAAGTAACATCACTCCCTGTGTTGTCACCAGGGGTCAAGGGTCGTGTGATGTCATTCTGCTACCCCTGGCATTTTGGTGAAATGACGTACCTGTTCTGGAGGAAGTACAACTGGGGGAATTCCCCCCGTTTGTCAGTGGTAATTCCTCTATGCTAATTTCTCCAACAGAATTAGTGCCATAGGAACTAGTGTTGATTTTGTTTTGTTTGTAATGAGGTTGTATGGTAAAAGTGGCAGTCATTCTGTTTGCTCCACTTCTTTCTATTTACACTAAATTCACAATGAGGGCCAAAATATTTTACTCAAAGAAAGAGGTTACAAATCCTCTACACTTGTACCATGGACACATATTGAACTCAACTGCCAATCTCCAAATACCTCCACATGAACTTTGGAGCGTCAATGCTTTAGAGTGACAGTATAACACATTTAAAATGTATAACAGACAACCATTACTTGTGCATACATATGGGGGTAATTCATAGAAATCAGCGCACAATTGGCGCACGCGGCTTGTGCACATTGTGTGCGCGTGCGGCAGTCTGCGCCAGCCGCGTGCACCAAAAACCATTTCAGCGCACAGCGTATTCATGGATTTCAACATCCAGAACCAGCCGTGGCGATGAGTGGCGCTGCGACCCTGCAGCAGCGCCAGTTACGCCCCTAACCCCGCCCCGTGCACCATGAACAGCGCACAAATCCCGTACATGGCGCACAGGCCAGTGGACCAGCATACAGCCCCCCAACCACGAAAACACGTGTAAAACTCCCCGCGCACCGCTCAGAATACATGTACTCCTCTCGCGCTAGCGAATTCACGTGTAAAACTCCCCGCGCACCCCCAGAATACACGTACCCCTCTCATGCTAGCGAATTCGCGTGTAAAACTCCCCGCGCACCCCTCCGAATACACGTACCCCTCTCACGCTAGCGAATTAGTGTGTAAAACTCCCTGCGCACCACCATAATACACGTACCCCTCTCGCGCTAGCAAATCGCATGTAAAATTCCCCGCGCACCCCCCGAATACACGTACCCCTCTTGCGCTAGCAAATTCACGTGTGAAACTCCCCGCGAACCCCAGAATACACGTACCCCTCTCACGCTAGCGAATTTGTGTGTACAACTCCCCGCGCACCCCTCCGAATACACGTACCCCTCTCACGCTAGCGAATTCGTGTGTAAAACTCCCTGCGCACCACCAGAATACATGTACCCCTCTCGCGCTAGCAAATTCGCTTGTAAAACTCCCCGCGCACCCCCCCGAATACACGTACCCCTCTCGCGCTAGCGAATTCGCGTGTAAAACTCCCCACGAACCCCAGAATACACGTACCCCTCTTGCGCTAGCGAATTCATGTGTAAAACTCCCCACGCACCCCTCCGAATACACGTACCCCTCTCACGCTAGCGAAATCGCATGTAAAACTCCACCCTGTGGTGTGGGCAGCCTGTGGGCCATGCACTGGGGTGATGGGCTGCCTGTGGTGAATGTTGACGGTGGATGGGTTGCATGCATGTATTCCCGAAGGGCGCCCGTGGATTTTTGCAAGTAATTTTGCTGTCCGAGCGGGTTACGTGTATTCCTGAGGTGCGCGGGGAGTTTTACACGCAAATTCGCTGGCGCGAGAGGGGTATGTGTATTCTGAGGGGTGCGCGGGGAGTACCACACGCGAATTGGCAGTGTGGATCCTCTCAGATGTGCCCTCTCCCCCCTCCCCAGGCCCTGCAGGCAGCCCACACCACAGAGGACTATCCTGCACCCCTGCCCATGCCCCGCAGGCAGCCCATACACCCTGGCCATGCCCTGCATCCAGCACACATGGCACCATGCACTAGTGAGCCCTGACTCATGTCCCCCTGCACCCCCAACCCCCCAGCATTGATGGACACCTGCCAGCAGGCCCCGACTCATGTCCTCCTGCACCCCCACCCCCCACAGCATTGACGGGCACCTGCCAGCAGGCCCCGACTCATGTCCCCCTGCACCCCCACACCCCCACACCCCCAGCATTGACGGGCACCTGCCATCAGGCCCCGACTCATGTCCCCCCCAACATGTCATCACGATCCACAATCATGGGCCTTATGGCCACCCAAATCACACCCCACGCCACCCCTGTCCAAACACCCAACCAAGTATTCCATCACCCCCACCCCCCAGCATTGACGGGCACCTGCCATCAGGCCCCGACTCATGTCCCCCCCAACATGTCATCACGATCCACAATCATGGGCCTTATGGCCACCCAAATCACACCCCACGCCACCCCTGTCCAAACACCCAACCAAGTATTCCATCCACCCCACATAGAAATGCCAATTACATGATACAACCGGAATGGCAAGTATGCACATCAACACATGTCCATCATACACACACACAATGGGTGCAAGTGAATGAGAAAACACACATCATGACATGCATGAAACCAATGACAGAAAACCATTCATCGAAGTAAGAAAAAAAATATGTATTGAACACAAAAGCAAGGGTATTAAATGAAATCCCACAACAATGGAAATAATAAATAAAAAGCAGCATGTCCCAAAAAAAAAAACAAAAATAAAATCGTGAAAGCACAATCCAAATAAATCCAAATGAAAATGGGTCCAAAGTGTCCGTCCAGCAAACCATAAAAATATAAGAATAATCCATTGCTCCATGGTGAACCAAAAAAAAAAAATGATGAGAAATGCAGTCTTCAACTATATACAAAGATCAAATCCAGGGTCCATAAGCCCAACTATAGAAAGGAAACCTACAAAAAAAACCTATCTAGTAAAGAACTATCTGCAAAACGGTGGGGCATAGTCCAAGCTCCCCAAATGAAAGAAAAACATAAATGAAACCTAACACTAACTAACTATATACAATGGCGGCGGACAAGTCCTACGGCTCACTAGTTGATTTCCCGGGCCGGAGCATCATCAAACTCCTGTTCAACATCCTGGAGGCGGGCCTTTTCCCTGGCCCCGAGGTCTCACAGGGATAACGCCATGTCCACCTCCAACTCCCTGCGAATTCCCTCGAAGCACTCAACCCGCCTCAGCGCCCTGCGCATGGAGTTCTTCGCCCTGACCATTGTGAGCCGTGCCTCCTCCGCCCGCCGCCGCTACGCAAATCACACACCACGCCACCCCTGTCCGCCGCTCCGCATCTGTCTGCTGGCCCAACCGCTGCCACACAGAAGACACTTCCATTCCAAGGTCCTCCTGCCCTCCGGCCGATGCCTGCCCCTCTAATGTTGATGGCCCTGAGCCATGATACCTCCCACGTTGAGCCTGCCGCTGCCTCTGACGCAACTGCCTCTGCAGCACGACGGCATCCAGGCTGATGGAATCCACCAGCGCCTTCGTGCACGTGCCCTGCCCGATGCTGCCGGCACATCCTCCAACTGCTGGGGTCCAGTTGCTGGGGTGTCCACCCCTGCTGGACCTCCGACTCCCGACTGTGGCAGGGATGTGATCTCC
Organism: Ambystoma mexicanum; assembly: GCF_040938575.1. NCBI lineage: Eukaryota > Metazoa > Chordata > Amphibia > Caudata > Ambystomatidae > Ambystoma > Ambystoma mexicanum. Next base: position 180,066,366 of record NC_090932.1, read on the forward strand.
ACCGAGCTGGCTGCGTTGGTCAGGGCAGGTACTCAGGGGTCCCTGGTGGCATCTGGGCCGGAAGACAGCATGGAGAACGACTGGTGCATAGTCTCCACAGAGGAGCAGAGTGCCGCCAGAGTGCCCGACACATGTACGAAACCCCCGACCAAGGCCCCTCCCAACTGGGCCACGTTGACACGCAGCTCTTCGTGATGACATGCGTGCTCCCCCCAGGAGGCACGCACGTCATCATGAATGTCACACGTGCGCAACGCAACAACAATCAGGACGGTCTCCATACGGTCACGGGTCCCCTTGTCTGCAGGTAGAGGAGTGTCAGATGACGTGGACCTCCCCCCTACCTGCGGACGAGCCTGGGATGGGGCATCCCTGCTGGTGCATGGTGGTGCAGTCACAGTGTCTGGGACAGTGACATGCACAAGCCCCTCCACGGCGACCTGTGCTGCCTCCTGCCCCTGCGCCTGGACTGCACCACTTGCACCAGTGGTACCACCCCCACCAGGCCCTATGTGCGGATCAGTAGCGGCCTCCTCCTCTGTGGAAACCACCAACCTGGATGGCTCCACACCGTCTTCCGCCGTCGCAAGCCCCTGTGAGGGCTCACCCACCCCTTCCGCTGCAGCCGTAGTGGCAGACGCGGCACCAGTTCCCCCGCTCCAGGATGATGGTAATTCCTGGGAGGTTGACTGGACCTTGCGTCGCAGGCCGGTGGAGGCCTCCCCGCCGCTTTGCTCCACAGTGCCATCTCCACCCTCTTCTTCACTCGCCACTGTGTAGAAGGGACACATAGAACACAAGCATCAGGGTACTGTACAATAGTCCCCTAGACAGGAAGCAATAGCACATGAGTGGCACTGTCAAATGTCACTTCCATCATGTACCTCCACAACACATAGGTCAGTGCAGGCCACACACATGCAGAAACAGCCATGGCGCATGCAAAGAACATTTGCATACATGTCCAAGGAACTGTTGAAACATACAATGGTGGTTCGAAACTCACATGCATCATGGCTCATACTGATCACATGCACACACATCACCGTAGTCTCATCCATCTGGCCTCGTACACCCCAGACACAGTGGAGACAAGGATGACTAGACTGCATCAGTGAATCGGAACATTGTCACGGACATGTGTCATGCATCCATGGCGTTTACAAGTCATACACACGCTACTCAGACACATAGACATGTACACCATACGTGTCCTTGACAGCAGCACCCATCTCTCACACCCCATCCATGTCCAACAACAGAGACAGGCATGCATTCATGTGTGCATTCCGCATGTTGCCCCACATGTTGCATTGTAACACATGCAACATCCATGTGGTTCACGCATGACTGGTCTCACATGCAGCACCATGATGTCCCTGCACACACACATCCATACATGGCCAATGTCACACATCCAGGCAAGTAGCTGACTACCAGCACACTGCAACATGCCAATGCATGGCCACTTACCGGTCGACTCCAGACGGGCTTGTATCCTGAGGATCTGGTGGCAAAGCACTGGGCGAATGCGCTCCAGGACCCTCATCTGCTGGTTGGTAAACTGGCCCCGGCGCCCCACTGCATCCTCTGCCTCTAAGAGGCATCGGGCCTTCTTGAGGGTCGTGGACTTGTAGTCCTCCCAGCGCTTCTGGACGTGTTTCATGTCACGGGGTGCCACCCCCTCCGCATTGATGTCACCCACTATGTCCGTCCAGATCCTCCTCCGTCCTTCCTTGTCGGCGTGCAATGGTGTGAAGAGGGCATCATACTGCCCCAGGACTTGCTCCACCAGGATGCCAACTTCTTCGGAAGTGAAGCTGGCAGCCCTCTGCCTCTCTGGCTGGGGGTTGCCACTGGTGCCGGAAGGTGTTGTGTCGGCCATGCAGGTGTGGGTGGGAAACTGGGTCCTGGGGCTGGGCTGTGGAATGATGGAACATCAGTCGGGAGTCTTCTGTTCCAGCATGGGTGGTCACTGCAACTGGACCTCTGCAGATGGCAGATGTGCAGGCACCAAATGGCAGGGCACAGTGGCAGCAGGCAGGTAGGCAGCAGCAGATAGCTCGTGGGAGGCTGCTCGGGGCTCTGGGGGGCAGGAAAATGGCCTTCTGGCAGGAGCGTGGTCTTCCGTGTGTTGTCGCGTGGCCAGCTTGATACAGAGTGATTTGGCACGTGAAAAACTGCAAGTCGGCGTGTAATTCGCAGAAAGGCCCTTAGCGCGTAAGTGCGTCTGTGATGATATGCGCATGGGCGTTCCCCTCTTGACGGGTGCGTAGTGAATCAGCATGTGAAAAAAATACACGTCCGCGTGTGAATGCGTGTAATCCGAGGAAAGGGCCTAAGCGCGTAAGAGAAGTGACGCGCGCGTGTGTCCCTCAGCATGGGTTAAAGGTGAGCAGGTCCCGGCAGTTTGTTGTACGTGCCTTTCATGGAGACCGACGTGTGCGTTGCTACTTCGTGTTGTTTCACGCGCCATCACAACTTCACAGCGGATCAAGGACGTATCTCTTCTTTTGGCGGGGGTATTGGCTACGCGTGTTTTTCATTATCACGCTAGTCTGACGGTGAGTCGCGCATGCTATTTTTCCCACTGTGGGTGCCCTGTGTATCATGTACCCGTTTTCGAGGTCATAGTAGCCTGCGTGTCCCACGCGTACGTGTTTTTCGTGTCCCTGGGTGCCAATGTGTACTGGAGGAGGTTAATTCCACACACATGGGCTATCGGGGGTTGCGTGCACGGTTTTACAGCAGTTTTGGTGTGCCTGAGCGTTGCGTGACCCGTCACTTCATCACCGGGGTCACATAAAGCCTTGCAGGTGCAGGGGTGCTGTTAACATCTTGTATCCCACCCCCTTCACCCCAATTGTCCAGGACAATTGTCGTGTACACCTCCCATTGCACTACTCCATCTGTGCCATGGCTGGGGGGCCACGTAAGGTGAGGGGCGCCTCAGCTGGGCGTACTCCACGTGGCGGGCGTGGTCAGGGATGTGACCGAGGTGACCAGGGAGTAGGGGGACTCCAGGGTGTCCAGGGTGGCTGCAGAGGGGGAAAAGGCAGGGGTGCGGCAGCTCGGCACGATGTTGTGCCACATGTTGGTGCAGTCATGCCACCACCCCCTGTGGCTACAGGAGATGCAGTTCTTGCATCTGGCACTGGCGACCATGTGACCTGGCAGTCCGTTTCATCGACTGCCATGGGCCCAAGGGTAGTGGTAGCTACAGGTGCAGCTGTGGAAACCACCACCCAGGCTCAGGGTCTGCCAGTGCAGGCTGCGTTGGCACTTGAAGAGTCCATGGAAGATTTCCAGGTGGTCAGGAGGCACACCGTAGGTGCAAGCAGGGCTGCCCTGACCGAGGCACGTGTCCCTGGGGCAGTAATGTCATCTGCTGCCCCGACCAGCCGGGTGTTGACAAGTGCCGGGGCAGATGCAGCCAACACCACCCCGGTTGTGTGTCTACCAGCCAGGACAGTCCCGGTCAATGACCCTGGCACAGCGGATGTTGCTGCGCACGGTCCATTCCAGGGCACCGAGCAGCAACTGACGCAAGTCAGGTTCACTCAATGGCCTGTTCAAGACTCCTGTGTACATGCAAACTTCCACCAGCCAACCTGCCAGACACATGCAGTGGTGTACATCCTCTGCACTTCATGCAGGTTTCTCATTTGGACTGTGCAGATGGCAGATGCTCCGCTGGGACATGAGTTCCCATTCATGATCCCTGTGTATTCCATGCATGCCCCTATGTGTCCTTGACTGGATGATCACTGTAGTACGTTTCCAGGATGACCTACATTTCTTTTTGATCATCCATTCCATGACCACTCTGGCTCAGTCCTGCAATACACACATGTTTAGGGTGTCACAGTCTGTGCAGGGCACAGGCCTTCCCCCGTTTCAGGCCCACTGACTCTGTTTAACTGGTGTAAGGGCTTCTGCATACATGGCTGTACTACTGAGGGGTCATCATATGTCCTGCTTTCTGTCCCATCATCATCTGCTGTGTTGTCAGTTGACTCAGATGATGCAATTGATGCTAGCCAGCACTGTCTGCCAATACACAGGTCTCTGGTCGCCCTTTCACTGCCATGCAATGCATCCCTGAATTTTCACTTGGGGGGGGGGGTTGCTTGTAGCCATGCAACACATTGCATGTACATTGCACATGATGCCTGGACTTGCCCTTGCACTGCCTTCAAGTCAATTGATACACATCATGATGTACTTGTTCATGTAGATAGTGGATAACATACACATGTCCTGCACTGCATCAACCCACTTCTGAGCCGTGTTACACCGTTCTACATGCCTAGTCCCTGATGCTATGTCAAAGTGACCTTGCATGCATGCCAGGTTCACATTAGTGTGTGACATGTGTGCTTCATGTGTTGTCAGTCTGTGTGATGTCTATGTGTGTGTTATGTGCTTCTGACATGTGTACTAATGTACATTTTCTCCACTTTCCAGATGATGACGCAATGGAGCCAGAGGATGGTGTTGTAATGTCAGACACAGGTTTGCTATCACACCAGCAACCCAGCACAAGTGGGGGTGTGGGGTGGTAGACCACGAAAACCCACATGTGCTACAGACCATCTTGTCTGTGGCTGGCAATGAGTTAAGCCCGGATGATCACTGCTGACAATGTCGAGTTGGATGTGCATCGGGTCCATTCGTCTGGGGTGAGTGATTCTGATGTGGACGCTCCTCTGTCCGCGCCACCTGCACTGAGGGGCCAGACGGTGGTGGGACCTCTGCCTGTGGTGGATCGGGACGCAGGGTCACCCTCCACACCAGTCGCTGATGTGCCTGGGACATCACGTCGACAGGGGAATGTAGTCCTGCAGCCGCGGGCGATGCCTACCCAACAAGGATGGCCGGTCCTTGGGACCCGCAGGTGTCAAGTCCAGCAACGCAGTGGCAGCGCACCACAGAGATATACTGAGTGGGAGCAAGACATGACTGCCAATTCAGAACGCCAGGGGGCAGCAATTGAAAACATCCCTGTGAGCATGGAGCGTGTGGCCCAATCCGTGCTCACCCCTGCTAGGCAGATGCTTCTCCAGCAGTGGGCGGCACAGTCCACGGCCCACTTGCTCAGCCTGGGCATGGTGGCCTCAGACAGGGCACCGCAGGCTGAAATGTTGTCTTTGCATGGAGGCCCTGAGGGCTGAGTATGAATCCCTCAGATATACTCTGGGTGTCCTCTTGATGTCCCAGAGGGAGCGGTCAGAGGAGAGGTTTGCGCAGCTTGAGCTTACCATCCCGGTTGAGCTACGTGCTTGCCGGGAGGTGCATCAGTTGTCCAGTCAGGCCACGCAGGAAGAACTCTGTGTTACATGTGCTACCTTGCAAGAGGAAGCACGCGTATCACGAGAGGTTCTGCATGCCGACCTACGTGTCATCGCCGCACAGAACCAGGCTCACCCGTCCGGCAGACTTGCTGCTGACGAGGGGCAAGCTGCGCCTAGGCCTGGTCAGGCTCCTGTACCACGTCTACCTTTCCAGGAAGAGGCTGACTCGGACGACAAGATATCTCCCACACAGGCCGGGCTGTGCAGTCGTTGAGCCCATGGAGGTTTTTCTTTTTGACTCAACATCGTCGCATGTGGGTGTTGAGCTGCACCCTGTACCCCCCCCTCCTCGGTTCCTCCCCCTCCCGGGTCGTATGTGGCCATTTTTGATTTTTCATTTTAGTTTAGTTAGTTAACATTGTTTTTGATAGTTAGTTTAATTAGGTAATGTAGGTTTTTTATAGTTATTCTAATTAGTTAATATAGTTTAAGATTTCTTGTCTATTGTGCATTCATGTGACGGTGTGGTGCTTTGTGGCTTTTGAAAGCATCCACGGTCTGTTCCAGCTGGGCCCTTCAAGCGTGTCTCGTGTTTTTATTTGCAGCTTGGGGTCCTGACTCAAATAGGCCACTCCTGCTTCTCTTATCCATGGGCTCGCAAGGATGGTTCGGTGTTACAGTCATTTACACAAGCGCTTTGGAATGTCAAATCTGTGGCCTGTCTGCTGCTGTACTACTTGTGTTAACACCCCTAGTGGGGATTGCGGGGGTTTTATCCACGGCATGTCTGCATTATATTTGGGTGGGTTCATGATTGATGTGTCCATTAATTGATATACATTGTGCTGTATGTTTATTTTCTTTCCTGTACATGTGCTTGATGCACTTCATGCTGTTGACAGTGGCCGGCACCCTTTGCCTGTCAAAGTCACACTGATGGTGGGAGGAATTCTGACGTAGGTGTCTGACATGGCCCAGTCACAACCAGCATGAAGAGACACACCCAGGGAGCTTTCCTGCATTAATTATATGTTTTGTGCGGACATTCTGTATATTAAACTGTCATGGGTGGAGCCAGGGTGGTTTGCATACACAGAGGTGATGAATCCCTTTGCATCGCATACGACCTGCACATTGATGGAATGCCAGTGCATGCGGTTTCGATAGATGTGCTCAGTGGCCCTAGGTGGACATAGGGCCACATGGGTGCAATCTATGGCACTGAGCACTTTGGGGTAGTGTGCCACCCTGTAAAAGTCCTGGACCACGGCCTGCCTTTCTGTGGGTGTTCTGGGCATGTATATGTGCCTGCGGACTGAGGGGCGTGCAGTCATGATTGCCAACACCTGGTGTAGGCAGCGTGACTGCGTGGCCTGTGAGACCCCCCCACTATGGCAGTAGTCCGCTGAAATGACCCAGTGGCCAAAAAATGCAGGACATTGAGCACCTTCTCCAAGGGGCTCAATGCTTGGGAGCACAGGGTGGGGGATGTAAGGTCATCTTCCCACTCCCTGACCATGTCTAGGATGATACGAGGTGGAAACCTATACATGCCATAGACCTGGTCATCAGGCATCCCAAAAAGGTTAGTCCGGGGGAAAAAAATGCGGGCTATGGCTATTCTCCTCCTCCTGCGGTGTGCCACGATCAATGCTGCAACAAATGGGGCATTCATTGTAGCTGCATATACGTGTTTGTTTGTGCGCACTTTTATACTGTGTGCGGGGACGCTTACGCCTGCCTTCCTGTGGCGGACGTGTTGACGCCTGTGCGCGTATTTTAGCGTGCGCGTGTTTCTCGTATTCGATTCCATGAATACGTGTTGTTCGCGTGCGTGTGGGTGTTCCATCTATTTCCCTGTAGTACTTCCACAGTTAGGCTTTCTTTTTCACGCATTGTTCCCCATTCCACGTGTTCCGCCCTGTGTCCCGCCCCCTTTTTGGTGTGTGCGCCAACGTTGTGCGCTTTCCCTGTGCACGTCGCGCACAACGTTCGGGATGTTGCAATGACGTGTGCGCCTGTGTGCGCCACGCACGGATTTGGCACACATCCAGGGGAAAACACGCGCAGGCCCTTCCTTGAATCGCACGCATGCATGTGCGCTTGCTTTTTCACGCTTGCCCCAGCTTGCGCTGAGATTTTCGGTGCACATTTGTTCAATGAATCGGCCCCTAAATGTAATACCTTTTGACAAGGGCAATGATACATTCCTCTGTATTCAGTAATATCTGCTAGTGTTAAAATTGAAAATGTATCTCGTACACATATATAGATCATGCTCACCAAACAGAACTTCCACTACTGTGACAAACGTACTCCTGCCCCAAAGAAGTACATGGATGAGTAGTGGCTAAACCGCTTACTCAGCTCTCACACTCCTACAAAACAAAAGTGATCCCAATCATAAAGGTGGAACAGGCACAGGTAAGATATATACCTCCTTCACCTTATGTGGTAATGTAGGCTGCGGCCGAGTCAGAGGGTTGTGACTGTAAAACAGCAGCAACCCAAACAGTACAACAGTCCAACATAAAGGAATGTACAATCAATGTTCTACTAAAATATATATGCTTTCATTAAACACACCATATTTAAACAATAACTGAATAGAACATCATTACACAAAACTCGACCCCGTGGAAAGAACACAGAATATGCAAGAGATACAATGATGCACTTTGGGTAATGAAACATGAGTGAAAAGCAATCAAAAACCACATTATTTGTATAAATATATGTCTTGTGCAGGAAAAAGGGATCAAAGTGTGACCTAACCAGTCTCTAGGGGCCAAATTTGGACCGTGGACCAGTTAGCAGTCAATAATATGTGCTTGCTGTTCTTAGTGGATTGACCAGTCTCCTTGGGGCTGTACAGGCAATTCAAAGATCATGAGAGTGCCAAAATCAGCATCAAAGGGTCCTTGTGGTTCGAATGTGTTGTACTGGCTTGAAACTTGTCAGGAAACAGTTAGATGGTGAATAACATGGGTGCTGGCAGATTTGGCTCTCAGGTTACTGTGTATTCCAATCCAGGGGCACAGGGACAATACATGTCCTTGTTCTTCGATTCACCTGTGGGTATCCTGGACCTTCAGTGAGGTCCAGGGCATCGGTGTAGCTGGCAGAGAGGCAGGTCTTTCTCCAGTAACCGGTCACCTCCAATGTGCCCTGTGGATGGTCAGGTAGCTGAGCGTGCCTCTGCCTTGGAACACCTGCCTTCACCTAACAACTAAAGGACTCTGGAAATGACTGCTCTCCCAGCAGGGTCCAAATGATCTATTCTTGAAGTTATGAAGTCTAAAGACATGCTCTTTTGTAGGTAAAACTCCACTTGTGATTGGACAAAAGAAAGCCTGCTTTAAAGGATCCAATTCTTGTCCTTGTGACATATGGTCTTTGCCTTCTGACATCATACCTAAAGTGCTTTATCCTAAAGGAAATGAAGGGGAAAGAGAGGAAGGAGAGGTAATGAGAGAAACAAGTTGGTGGAACCTTTTCCCAACTGTATGGAGATCCCTCTGGCTACACAAACTCTGCCCCCTTCTCAGACTCAAAGCATTAAAGGCCCTTTGGAATACAACACACTGGTGCGAGGCTAGTACTTTTGTGTATGGTGTGACCTTTGATTCCTGTTTCCCAGGATGGTTCCTGCTGAAGGGCTGTCTTGCTGAAGAGAGGTGTTACCCAACTTCACAAAGAGCGGCACACCCTGGGGCTACAGTCCTGCCCGTTGCAGCAGAGACTGACAGTCTGGGGGAAACACATATAGCCTGTCCAAAGCTGGTCTGGGCTCACAGTGTTGACACAGGTATGTACCAATCAGATGTGAAATTAATCATTAGGAGAACTACTAGCCAGCATGCCCTAATCTCGAGTATGCCTTATATTTAAAGATTACAACTGTCACCAGGATAGTAACTCTCATAAATATGTAGTTTTGGGACAGATGTGCAAATCTAAGTGCAGCTGCTGCATCACAGAGAATTGGCTGTGTGAGACGGGCATGGTATCAAGAGATGACACTGACAAGTGAAACACAGTTTGAAAACCTTTATTCTGTCATGAACACCGGCGGTTCTCTCCCCCACAGTCACACACACACTTATTTGATGGCTAGGAAAACAAAGGAAGGGGAAAGCTGGGCTTCATTATGGTGCACCTGGTGCTCTTTAAGGCCATAAGTCTGGTCTCTGAAATTGCCTGAGATACCTTCCAAGATGGCTGCTCTGAAAGGCTCATCCCAATTCCTCCAAGATGGCAGACAACTGGGCAAGTGAACTGTATGAGGTTTTGCAGCCTAGTGTGCATGGGTGGGTGACTATTTAAACCACACCCATGCATGAGTGCTAGCTTTGCTTTAGTCTGCCTATGCCGTGTGATGCTTATCTCCATCTCTCCACCTTTGTAGCAGAATCCTGCAAATACAGAAAGACACGGATCAAGTCAGGAAGGCAAACCGAAAACAGACAGCATTTTACACTTACCAGGTTCGTCCCTCGGAGTTCTGGAGATCCTGCCGGCATCAGTCCTCCGGTGCTCCTCCTGTTCTCTCACAGCTCCAGCCTCGTTCCGCTCCAGCTCCGACACCTGTAATGCAGAAAGAGAAGTTAGAAACAATGTGTACGGCAGCGGAGAACACAGGGCTTTAAGGACTCAAAGCGGGCATTGAACAACCAGCACGCATTGAATAATATCCAAACCCACGCGCTCTACAACCTGGCAATAGCCTTGCTCTGTATCCTCAAAATGCACGCCTGAGGGATTGCGCAATGATCTAGGGACTCTAAGCGGTAACTGCAACTGCCCCAGGACTAAGAACCCCAGCAGGACACTTACCCATACTTACCCATGGCTAACCTGCCAGAAAGGACACACACTCCCCATAAGAGCCACAGCTGGACGGGGCTCATCCAGTGAAGTAACTCGAACAGGAAATCAAGGGATCAAGTAAAGAGCAAGAACTTGACCAAGTTTACAAGAAGACTAAAGCGCCACAGCGCCAGACCGCAGGAAGGAGAGGACCATACTGCAAGCCAGCAGGTTAGTCCAGCTTTCTTTGGGGAGAACCAGGCAGGGGTGCAGAGGAGGCCTACTTCAGCTTAAAACATGCATGTCACACATGCTCTCTCTCTCTCTCTCCAGTGGAAGCCCAGCTAGCAGGCATGTATCCAGCCCGCATCCTTGGGGGTCCTTGGGCTCCTGCAGAGTCAAGATAAGCGTTACAGAACACGAAGCCCACGTTGTACTACTCTGCCCAATCGCCATGGATTCCTCGGAAGTGAATCAGTTATCACAGCTCCTAGGTGAGCTTAGGGTGGAGATCCATGCCTCCAGGTTAGAGACGAACGCCTTACGGCGAGATTTGGGGGTCAACAAGGACCGCACAGAGGAGTTAGCCAGACAGTTGCTACAGACACAAGCAGCGCAGGCTCCACTATTGGCTACCGGCCCGCCTGTCATTCCAGTGGCCCCAGTTCAGGTGGTTGTTCTGGGAACAGTCCCTTGGCCCCTCCAGAATGCTTCACAGGGGACCCCCACAAATTTGCAGTTTTCATGAACCAGTGCCACCTCCATTTCCTCTGCAGACCGAGGGTGCTCCCCACTAATTGATTGATTGTTTATTTGTATAGCGCCTATACACAATGTGTTTCAAAGCACTTCAAGGAGGGAGGCAACATGGGAGAATACAATTACATTCTTACAGGTCCTTGAAACAATTCAGAATGTGTGAAAATAACTATCATAATCAGCCAAACAACATTTCTGATAATGCGGTGCAAGGAACACTTAAGGAGAAGAGGGAAAAGCGAAAGAAATGAGACAGACCAGCAGTAACATTACATTGCCTGACGACAATTGATGTAGTGCATGAGTAACAACAGGAGTGTGAGGGGGCGGAGGGGGGTGTGGAGTGAGGGAGGAAGAGAGGAACAAAACAAGCGACTATAATAGTAGGTCAACCAACAGTTTAGAAAAGCGCTGGGAGGGGGAGGGAGGAAAAAAAGGAGTGTAAAGGGGGGAGATAAACAAGCTGTTAACAATGTGAGGGGGTAGAGGGGGGTGTGGAGTGAGGGAGGAGGAGAGGAACAAAAGCGACTATAATAGTAGGTCAGCCGACAGTTCAGAAAAGCGCGGGGGGGAGAGGGAGGAAAAAAAGGAGTGTAAAGGGGGGAGATAAACAAGCTGTTATCAAGGTGATGGGACAAATGATAAGAGTAAGTGCTAAAGGACATGATAAAGGGGGGGTGGAAGAGGGAGGGTGGGTGTGATAGGCAGGCGGCTACGATTACTATGCCTGACAGCAATTGGGGTAGTGCCAGGCTATAACAGGGCAAGGGGAGGTTAAATGAGGAGGAGAGGGCAGGTGGATAGGATAGACGGGCAATTGCGATTACTAAGCCCGACGGCAATTGGGGAAGTGCCAGTTTTAACAGGAAGGGGGGGAGAGGGCAACAGGCTGCAAAAAACAGGCGGTAACAATTACTATGCCTGCCGGCAATTGAGGTAGTACTGGAAATTTGCAGGAGGAGGGATAGGGTGAGGAGGAGGGGACGAGGGAGTAGAGAAGGAAGGGCGGTAAGGAGGTGGGGGGGTGAGCAGGGGTCAGAGCAACCCGGAAAGGGCCAGGGGTTGGGTGGGGACACAGCATCCCACAAGGGGGAAAGGGTGATTGTGGGGGACACACAGAGACACTCACAGGGGGCATGGAGGTGGCTAGGGGGACCCAGTGACATTAACAGGGGTAGGCAGGTGTGTGGGGGGACACAGAGACACTCCCGGGGGCATGGGGACGGGTGGGGGGACACAGAGACATTAACGGGGCATGGGGGTGGGTGGGGGTACACAGACACATTAACGGGGCATGGGGTGGGTGGGGTTACACAGAGACACTACCGGACACATGGTGGTGGGTGAGGGGACACAGAGGTATTAACGGGGGCATGGGGGTGGGTGGGGGACACAGACACAAACGAGGGCATGAGGGTGGGGGGACACAGAGATTAACGGGCATGATACACTAACGGGGGCTTGGGTTGGGTGGGGATACAGAGACATTAATGGGGGCATGGGGTGGATGAGGGGACACAGAGACACTAATGGGGGCATGGGGTGGGTGGGGATTACACAGAGACACTACCGGGGACATGGGGGGGCGAGGGAACACAGACATTAACAGGGGCGTGGGGGTGGGTGGGGGGAGACAGAAAATACCAGGGACATGGGGGTTGGTGGGGGAACACAGAGACATTAACAAGGACATGGGGGTGGGGGGACACAGACACTAATGGGGGTGGGTGGAGCGACACAGACACTAATGGGGGCATGGAGGTGGGTGGGGGACACAGAGACACTAACAGGGCATGGGGGTGGGTGGGGGGAGACAGACACGCACGGGGCGACAATGTGGCGTACCGTGGTGGATAGGGGTAGACAGGGCCTCGTCATGGGCCTTAGTCAACAAGGGCTGGCTCCGCCTCCTGGGTTTCCGCGATTGGCCTAGGCAAGTCAAGTCAAGGCAGCCAATGGGAGGGGGAGTTGGGCCCAACAAAGAAGAAGCAAGCTTGCAGTGATGGGGTCCGGCCATCTTGAAAGGCCAAAACTAGCAAAGTGGTCCAAAATCCCAGGAAATTGGTTAATTACAGTACATGGAGCAGCAATTCGATTTCAAATTTAGATGTAAGTTTCAGAAAAATCGCACACCGGCGTGGTTAGCCACAAGAAAGGCAGAGCTTACCACAGTATGTTGCAATTGCCAACAGGTGAGGCTTCAAAGGCTGGACGAAGAGATGGGGAGCAGGAAGTCAAGGCTCCAGGGCTAAAGAGGAAGCAGAAATGATCAATCCAAGGGTTTTTTTCTCTGTCAAACTTGAGACGGCACACCTCGAATTGGTCCATCCGACTGGTAAACCGAGATGACCCCCTCCTGCGTAATTACCAGGGGTTTCAGCAAGAGTTGGATACATTGTTCACCCATCGCACCCAGGGACAAGCTCTCGACAACAAACTGCTATCGCTACGACAGGGCAGCCAAGACCTTCTGGCTTATGTAGCCACCTTCAACTGGCTGGTAGCGGAATCCAATTGGCTGGAGGCAAAACGGACCACGTTGTTCTACCAAGGTCTCTGTGGGGAATTGAAAGATGTCTTGGCCCAGGTGGTTAATCCCCCTGAATGGTGCGCAGAGTACATAGACCTGGTTCTGCAACTGGGTCATCGGCTACAGGACCAAAAAGCGGATCGCGTTCGCTCGGAGTGGTGTCCAGTATACATTCGTCCCAAGGAAAGTTCAGTACGTAATCCGGAGACTCATGCTGAGCCCATGCAGTTGTGAGGGTCTGCGGCCCGCTCACCAGAGATGAAACGGAGAAGAGAAGACAGCAACAGCTGTGTTTTTATACTGCAGTAAGGCGGGCCATTTTCTTCGAAGAAGTTTGACTGGTCCTCAGAAGCAGAACAGGCCTTTCAAACCTTGAAGGAAAAATTCACCACAGCGCCTGTCTTGCAGCACCCGAAATTGGATCTTCCCTAAATCGTTGAGACTGATGCTTCTAATGTAGCCATGGGAGCCGTCCTGTCTCAGAAGAACCCAACGACAGGTCAATTACACCCAGTGGCCTTTTGGTCAAAAATATTCTCACCAGCGGAGATGAATTATGCCATTGCGGACAAGTAGCTTTTGGCAATCAAAGCGGCCTTTAAGGAATGCAGGCACCACTTGTTGGGCGCGAGACATCCCATAAAAGTCATTACAGATCATCAGAATCTACAGTATTTACATTCAGTGGAGGCACAATCTTCGTGTCAGTTAAGGTGTGCCCTATTCATAGCAGAATATGATTTTGTGATAACGTACCAACCTTGAGTATGCAATGGCAAGGAGGATGAGTTATCACGTTTGGGAAAAGGTGACAGCACTGATGCCCTCCCTGAGCCGGTAGCGATCATTCCCGCAGACAAACTGCTAGGCGCCATCGATACCACATTCACTCCACTGGATGAGTTAAAGACAGTAATTGAGCGAGCCATGACAATGAACAAACTAAAAACCTGGGTGACAAAGGGCGCCCATGAAGAAGCCCAAGAAGGCCTATGCTATTATCAAGGCCGATTGTATCTTCCAGAGCCTGTGTTACAGGCCCAGGTTTTATCCAACTATCACAACACGCTAGTGGAAGGACACTAAGACAATAGCCAAGGTCCAGCAACATTTCTGGTGACCAACCTGGCACAAAGACATGGCACAATATGTTCAGACATGCATCGTTTGTGTGCAGAATAAGACTCCAAAACAGAAACCTTCAGGTCTACTGCAACCTCCAGCTGTACCTTCAGCACCCTGGCATTCAGTGTTGTTGGATATTATCACCGGCCTACCCCCACGCAATGGGTTCAATACCATATTGGTCCTTGTGGATCTTCTATCCAATATGGCACACTTTACTGCCCTCAAAGGACTTACAAATGCTTCTACGTTAGGCAAAATCTTCTTGGAACAGGTGATCAAGCTTCATGGTTCTCCTCCGCAGTAATATCTGATTGGGGCAGCCAATTTGTGTCCCGATTTTGGAGAAGGTGTTCTGATCTGGTGCAGATCGACGTACATTTGTCCACAAGCCATCACCCTCAAACGGAGGGGCAAACAGAAAGAACTAATCAAACATGTGAGCAATATCTGCGTTGTATGCTCCATCAGACCGATTAGAAATGAATAGACCTTTTGTGGATCGGCATGCCTGCCGGGTCCCTTCCATGGACTCTTTTGACGTGCTGGAGATACTGTACTTTAGCCATGCTGGTCTGGATTATTTCTTCATCCAGACCCTCAGCGTCTCTGTGTTTTGACGTGTCCCATCTGGCCCGGGCAGCCAGGGCTCCTCAGCTCTCTTCCCAACTCGCTCTACTCTCTGAAAGAGTATGCCCTTTTTATATTCTCCTGAGTGGTTTACAGGCTGCAGGTGAGGCTGCTTGATTTCCCTTACCTTCCCTTGCCTGGCCTTGTTCCTGGGACATGCATGTCCATTGAGTATGATGGTATGCTGGTGTTCGCATCGTCTTCGTCCCAGTATCCCTAATAAATTACAAATACAAAAATACCAGTATCATACTGGTGTTTCATATGGGAAGTGTGCACTCTTCCTGACTCCCTCTTCTTCGTCACAGTACTGGAGTGATATTTGGGTGGATGAAGATTGCATGTCTTAACATATCCTCTGAAGACTGAGGAGGCTGCTGAATTTCTCTTGCCCGACCTTGCCTGGCCTTGTTACTGGGACATGTCCATTGAGCATGAGGGTATGCTGATATTCGCATCTTCTTCATTCCAGTACCATAGTAGTGTTTCATATAGGAAGTATGCACTCTTGCTGACTCCCTCTTCTTCGTCACAGTATTGGAGTGATATTTGGGTGGAGGAAGATTGCATGTCTTATTATATCCTCTGAAGACTGAGGAGGGGTTAGATAGGGTACTGTCAGAGAAAGGGGAATAGCATGTCTCAGTTCTAGGGGTGTCCTTATGACAGAAAGATGGTATTACTGTTAGGTTTCTTAACCCCTTCTCAAGGTTAGTGTTTGCCGTAAATACCTGTGGTAGTGTAGGACCTGTATGGCAATATCCTATGAAAGCAGAGGGGAGATAGGATAGATCAGAAATAGGAAAGGGGGGATACCATGTCTCATCCTGGGCCTCCCACCCCTGTTCGTCAAGGACCCTACATCCCTGTAGTGCCTCTTTGCAGACTCATTCCTGGGGTCAGAATATGGCAATCTTGCCCCTCTCTTTGCGACCTAATGGGGGTTTTAACCAGGGTTAAATGTGAGAACACCCTCAGATTTCTCACAGCTGCCACAGCAGCTGTCAAACAAGGCACATGTAACCTCTAAACCTGCTATGTGCCACTTGAGAGCAGGAACTGTAGTTCAGGTGACCGATGCAGCAGGACCCAGATGTATGTTATGTGTTTGTCATGAAGTTTATAAAAGGGGATCGGATTAGCGGGCCATCCTTTCTTAGATGGAATTTCCCCCATCATTTTATTAATTCTTAAAAATGTAAAAAGCCATGGCTTCTACACCTGCAATGTGGCTATTCCTCACAATGACACTTGACTCTATATATATTGTTTGCTTGGTGCTACTTTTTCTTGCAGGGTGTGTATCGATTCGAGATGCCCTATGTGATGTCATGAATTACATGAACTGTGATGTCATCTATGATGTCATGAGTGGTGCAGCACAGTAGTTTTGCTGTTTTGTGCCGCCATGATAACATCCCTTTAATAAAGATTTTCAGTAAGGGGGGGGGGGTGGTGTGTGTGTGTGTGTGTGTGTGTGTGTGTGTGTGTGTGTGTGTGTGTGTGTGTGTGTGTGTGTGTGTGTGTGTGTGTGTGTGTGTGTGTGTGTGTGTGTGTGTGTGTGTGTGTGTGTGTGTGTGTGTGTGTGTGTGTGTGTGTGTGTGTGTGTGTGTGTGTGTGTGTGTGTGTGTGTGTGTGTGTGTGTGTGTGTGTGTGTGTGTGTGTGTGTGTGTGTGTGTGTGTGTGTGTGTGTGGTGTTTACGAGAGAACGAGAGAGTGAGAGGGGAAGAGATAGAGAGGGAGAGAGAGAGAGAGAGAGAAAAAGAGAGAGAACGAGAGATGTGTTTAAAAAGGTAAAGTATACTAAGGTTGACTATAACATTGATGTAAGCAACCTCATATTTAAAGTATAAGTTTAACTCTAACTAACTAAGCTTTGCATATACGTGTAATTGCTGCGCCCTGTTACCTCAGGGTATGTCGCACATTATAAATAATAAAACAAACAACAAACAAACTCAAACGTGCGGGTGGGCCTTGCAGGCACATTGCAAGGAAGCCCCGCGCAACAGAGGAATTTAAATGATTGCATCGTTGCTGCCGTTAAATGTTGACCTGGGTGTAACCAGTGTTCTAAAGTTGGGCAATGGCGTAATCCACAAATGCCACTAAGCACAGTTAGAGGGGTTGGAAAGAGGGGTCCAAATGGTACATTTTAAAGTGCATTTGTCCATACACAGAGATTAAACGACGAGGATGGATGGAAGGAAGATGGTATGGTACTGGGAGAGAGTAAGAGCAACACAAAACCAGTGGCGGAGAGTGGCAGTCTTGCTGCTCATTCCCTCCATGTCTGTTGTTCCTGTTTATCGCTACTGCTGCTGTGGAGGTGTGTCTCCCTACTACTGCATAAAACCTCCTACTCTCTGCGGAGAGGACGCAGAGTGGCAGAGAGCGGCAATCTTGCTGCTCATTCCCTCCAAGTCTGTTCCTGTTTATCGCTACTGCTGCTGTGGAGGTGCGCTTCCCTACTACCGCATAAAACCTCCTACTCTCCGCAGAGCGGACACGGATGGCGGAGTGTGGCAGTCTTGGCTGTCATGGCTGCCATGACTGCAGACTCCACCAACTCCGCCGACCTCGATACCCTGATGCCGGGTAAAGAAGAAGGACGCCAGCTCCGCAGCGTGCACCCTCGCGCCCTGCAAAACACTTCCCAGCTTGATAGCTGTCAACCGCTAAAGGACCGCTTAATCCAGCGCTCAAAAGGTGGAGAGGCGACCGCCACACAAACAAAGAAAAAGGTCTCAAGACCCAACGAAGAAGAAGAAGAAATACAAGAACAAACACAGCCAGCCACACCCCTTACCTCCGAGGAGTCGGCACCTGCGGGCTCCGCAGGTCCTGGAGAGGATTCACCCCTGGCTGTGACACCATCGACTTCTGCGCCGCCTCCGACGAGTAACCTGTTGGTCTCCCCCTCTTTGATCCGGCTTCTGGCTTCCTCCGGAGGGAGGAACGTAATGCCATGAGCCCGAGGGGAGGGGCCTGGGGATTTCCAAGGCGGGCGCACCATCTCGGGCTGATGTGGAAGTAGGCTCACAAGAAAACGGTGAAATCAGCGCCTCCACTGCCCCGAGGAGGGAGCAGGACCTTCAAAACAAAATCAACTTCATTTCTTCAAGTCCACCAGCGATGCCTCGCTCTTCGCAGCTCCAGGCTCTGCCAAAGCATGTCAAGAAAAAGGACTTGCAGGCAACTTCCCAAGGATTCTCAAACCACAGGAAAAAACAGAGTTGTGTCCCCCAGAGCAAGGAACAATCAAATACACTCAACCTCCAGCACTCCCCAAAACCTGATTAAGATTTCTGCAACAATACACCCCGATCCAGGACAATATGGTGCTGCACTACCATCTTGCGACACACCTACCGTCTCCGATGACCAAAGTTTCCAAAAGCCAAATGGGACAGATTCCCTGCAACACCACGACCTAGAAGAAATTTAAAAAAAACAATATCCACAGAGTAAGAAGCGACTCTGGAGCCAGACTGCCTCACCTACTAAAGAAAAAAAGCACCAATACAAGTGGAAAGGCAATCCAAAAACCAGCAGAAAAAGAACTGCTGCACAGACGCTTACCACAGCCAAAAATACCCAGGCCAAACCAACTAAAAAGATCTGGAAGCCAGACTCTGGCAAACCGTCAGCTTTAAGTCGTGTGACCGACTTTTCAACACCGTCACTCCCCTGTCTTCCGGCAGTCAAGAAGACTGTAGTAAATCGCTGCACACAAATATACTTAAGGTATAAGCTTTAATGAAGGGCCCCCGGAGCACAACACCACCGGGAGAACATTGAATACACATTCCATGCCACTCATCACTGGACTCTCCCTACGCGTATGCATTCTGTAGGCTTGCATTCCACTGACATTCTTGTCAGTGACTACGTAACATCTCCCTTCTTTATATAAAACGAACAATAGAAGGATGGGGAAGAGAGGAGGTGGGAAAGGGCGAGGAGGGAGAGAGAAGGGAGAGGGGTGAAATGAACATATCTCTAAACCTTGTATAAATAGATAAAAATAAACATTTCTTTGAGCACTATATAAAAAGAAAATGATACATGTGGCAGGAGTTTAATTGCTAATAGTAAAGATAGTCATTATTGAAGTTCCGAATAATTCTTCGGTTTCTCTTAGATAGTCCTCCATTTAGAACTTCACTTCTTGCATTACATGGATTATTTGTAGACTCCTTGTTCGTATGGTCAGGTACTCCTGGATCATTGTCTACGCTGGTACTTGATTTCCTGAAAATGGCTTTGTACACTTGACCTGATGCTCCTAGATTAATGTCTTTGTCCTTACTCGTGCTTGGTCTATTGAAATCTTTTTCTATTCTCACAAGATCATCACTTGGTCTATTGAAATCTTTCTCTATTCTCACAAGATGATCACAAGACCATCTTCTCCCATCCTCCAACACAACCGGTTTGCCATGACAGCTCTTTACTCTCTGTGGCGATCTAAACCTGGATTCACCTTTCAGTGTTTTCTTGGGTTCTCTAATGCAAACCCACTCTCCTTCTTTAATTATCTTTTCTTTCACCCCATTCTTGCAGTCATAATAGTTCTTGTATTTCTCCTGTTTCTTCTTTACACTTCTTAATATCTGATCAACATCCAATTTTGCCTCTCCTGTATCCATGAAAATCCTGGCAGGTCTCAGTCGATTGGATGCCACTCTGCCACGCAACATAGTGAAGGGTTCAACATTGGTGGTGGAGTGCGGAGTTGACCTATAGGCACACAGGGCTTCTTTGAGTGTCTCTCTCCATGGAAGGGTGTTGGCCATGGCTAATTGAATCACACTCTTTACAAATGTATTAATTCTCTCTACAAGCCCATTGGCAATCGGATGGTACAACGAGGTTGTTATATGTTCAATTGCTCTATCTCTCAGGAATCCTTGGAATTCTAATGATGTGAATTGGGACCCATTGTCAGACACTAACTCCTTGGGGTCGCCTTCTCTGTTGAAAACTTCTGTTAATAAATGTGTGATTTTCTCAGTGGTGACTCTTTCTTCCGATACTCCCCACTCCACCCATTTAGAGGTATAGTCTACAAGTACTATAATGTATATTCCAACTGTATCAAGATTCTCAAATGGTCCCATGACATCTATTGCCAACTTGGACCACACATTTTTAGGAGGCTCTACTGGTTGCAATGGTGTTTTCCTTAATATTTTAGATTTGTCACTTGCAGCACAAGCGGTGCAATTCTTGACAATTTCCTCCGCCTCTCTCCACATGTTTGGTCACCAATAGTTATCTCTTATTCTATTCTTCGTCAAATTCCTTCCTAGGTGTCCCTCGTGATCTAGGGTAAGTAATTTCCTTCTAACTTGCACAGGTGGAATTATGCGATCACCTCTATAAATGTGTTCCAGATCCATAGATAGTTCTTCTTTGATTTGCACAAAATCTGCAAGGCCTTGTCCGCATTCTTTCCAATCACTGGCTATGGCTTTTCTAATTTCCAGCTGTTCTGAATCAGTATCAGTCATATTTTTCCATTCGTCTTTAACAATGGCCGGGTTTATAGTGGCAATGATATCTCCATCCATGGACTCAATCTCAGTTCTATGGTTGGTTGATAACCTGGAAAAACAATCAGCTACTTGATTTTGCGCGCCTGGTGTATGCGGTTTATAGCACACATGAAGATTATACTGCATAATGTCCAGAATCCACCGGCTGACCCTCGGTGATATCAGGTGGGGTCCTTTAGATTGGAGAACATGCACCAGTGGTTTGTGGTCTGTTTTAAGAAGAACAGGTAAGCCCCAAATCAGGTTTCTAAAATGCTCTAGGATCCACTTCACTCGTAGGGCTTCCCTTTCTATGGTGGAGTAGTTTAATTCCGCTCCTCTCAGCACCCTTGATGCAAATGCAATTGTCACCATATTTTTATTTTGGAGCTGTTCTAGCACCCCTCCCAAGCCAACTTTACTAGCGTCCACTGAAATAATTGTTTTAGCTTTGCAGTCAAACATTCCCAATGCTGGCGCTTGGTTGATGGCAGATTTTATTCTTTCAAATTCATCTCTACACTCATCTGACCATACGTATTTTAGTGTTTCTTTCATGAGACCTCATATTCTTGGTTCTGCCTGCATAGTCATCTACAAACTTAGAATAATATTCCGTCATACCTAGGAAACTTATTAGTTGATCTTTGTTCTCCGGTTCAGCTATACCCAATATGGTGTTCATTAACTCTTCCTTAGGACTAATGCCCTTAGCATATATTGACTGACCCAGATATGACACCTTGTCACATTTGATCATGCATTTTTCCAGGTTTAGAGTCAGGCCACTTTTTTTGGATCACTTGCAAATACCCCATCAGTTTCGCATCATGCTCTTCTTCATTGCTGGTAGAAATCAGAATGTCATCTTAGAAGCAGTGTACGCCTTCAAGGCCCCCAAACAGATGTGACATCAACCTTTGAAACACTGGAGCAGCTGAAGAAAGTCCAAAAGGCATTCTTTTAAACGTAAATGCGCCCAAAGGAGTGACAAACGATGAAAGACTTTTTGAACTTTCTTCCAAGGCAATTTGATGGTAGGCAGAGGATAGATCTGGGGTACTGAATAACTTCGCTGGCTTCATAGTTGTCAATAATTCACTTATATTCAGGAGAGGATGCCTGTCTATCCAAATGCTTTTATTCAGGTCCCTCAAATCCACACACATCCTTATCTTGTTATCAGGTTTTTTCACAAGCACTATTAGGGCAAGCCATTCTGAGCTTTCTATGGGCTCTATGATGTTTTGTTCACACAGATGCGCAAGTTCTTTTCGCAATGCTTCTTTCGTGCCAATTGGAACTCCTCGAACTCTGTGCGCTATGGGTACAGCACCTTTCTTAAGAACAATGCTATGTTGAAAACCCTTTAAAAGTCCAATCCTTTCACTAAATACTCTGGGAAACAGTTTTGCTAGCGCAGCTTTAATGTCGCTGTTGTCCTTTAGTACGCTCAGTATAGGGATTTCTTCTGCTGGGTAAATTCTGACTCGGAGAACGGCTTGTTCATCCCAACCCACCACAGATGAGCCATTTCTTGCTATGTAAAGTTTACAGTATATGTCTCTCTATCACGTAACTTTAGCCTGACCCGTGTGGATCCAATGATATCTATGGGGTCTTCCCATACCCCGTTGTCCTCACCCCAATACACTGTATGTCTTGCATTTTGCCAGACAATTCTCCAATGAAGGTCTTGACATCTACCATGGTGTACGGGGATCCAGTGTCCACCATGATGGGCAAGGATATACCATTTATTTGCATGTTTACCCATGGTCCCTTAGACTGTTGAAACAATGAGACCGTAAGTATTTGTACCTGTGCATTTCCTTGGTTGACAGTCAACATGTCATTTTGTCCTTGACTTTCCTCGATGATTCTTACAGTGCCTCTAGGCATCCTGTTGGAGGGTTGCCTGCTAAATCTGCCCATCCAGCCACATACATTCCTACAGACCTTAGCAAAATGTCCCACATGACCACATCTGTAACACTCAACAGCTGCTGCTGCAGGGCATTCTTTATCACTGTCATTATGTTTGTACAAGCCGCATTTTTGGCAACGGCCTTGATTTTGATTTCCGTATCCTGTATCTCTGCCTCTTCTAGAGCTGGCTCTTGAACTGTTAGTTGACATTCTTCTCATCATTGCCACTAAGGACTCCTCCAATTCCTCTTTGGGTTTATCTTGAATCGTCTTGACCTCCCTATCTTCAGCCTTGTCAAACCTTTCTCTCATGCAGCGATCACCCATTTCCATGCTTCTGGCTATCTCTACAGCTTGCTCCAATGATGGGTTTTTTGTTTGCCACAGTCTCTGTTGTATGCGTGTATCGGCTACATTTAACACAAGTTGATCTCTTAAATATTAATCACTGATGCCAGTAAAACTGCATGTTGACATAAGTCCCCTGAGAGACACTATATAGGTGTCAATTGATTCACCTTTTAGTTGTCTTCTAGAGATAAATGTGTATCTTTCCAATACAACATTAGTCTTGTTGCCAAAGTGTTTGGCAAGTTTCCCTAGCGCACTTTCAAACTTGCGGTTGCCATCGCCAGAACAACCTTCTGCATCATCCAATTTAGGGAGTGCCCTGAAAATTCTTAGAGCTTCTGCCCCAACACAGTTCAATAATGTGGCCTCTTTAAGATCATCATTAAACTTATTCCCACCAATAGCCCTCAAATATACCTGGAAACCATCAATCCATTGTTCCCAACGGCACATGGGATTCCCAGGACATGGAAGGAATTGCATTGGAGCTGTGACATGCTGCATGATGATGGAACATTACTTTGAATAATGCTGCCTTCTGTTTGTGTTTTTCTTTTTTTTATGTTGGTGGTGCATTCACTTACAGACTTTGTGGTCTGTGTTCAGACTCCATTTTGCTTGAGTTTTATTATATGGTTGCCTTTGGATCGTGTGCTGGTATTAGAGTTTGTAGGTTTGGTTGTCTCTCGAAGCTGATTTGCCTGCAATGTATTGAATCACCTCAAAACACTCACATATGATATTGGCGCTTTTATTTTCACGGGCAGTGGCTTTACTATCAGTTAATTTACAGACCATTATGGATTTTGTGTTCTCAGTCTGTTTTACGGCGCCACAGTTCATATATTATAATCCGCACGATCGCCGTAACGTGGTTACCAGGGCAACTAAGATGCAACTTCACAAAATGGCCGCACATAGCATTACATTCTAAGGTCCCTTCTTCGAATCACTAGCGACCGCCGTTGGCCAGAGGTTCATAAAATGCGCTCACTTTCCTGGAGCGTTTACGTTGGATTCATTTTATCCTCCTACCTCGTAGCAGCTCACAATGCCCGCAACAAAGTCCTTTTTTGCCAGCGCTGCTCATAGGAACGTCAGCAGGCAGCCCAATATCTCTCCGCAATCACGGCACCGTTCTGTGGCTTGTGGCGGTGCAACCTCCTTCACTAGATGCAGCCGTCGAGGGAGCTCCGGGGGCCTCTACTGATGTAAGGTACCCTCGTCGCCAATTGTAGGAAATCGCTGCACAAAAATATACTTATGGTACAAGCTTTAATGAAGGGCCCCCGGAGCACAACACCGCTGGGAGAACACTGAATACACATTCCATCCCACTCATCACTGGAATCTCTTTACGTGTATGCATTCTGTAGGCTTGCATTCCACTGACATACTTGTCAGTGACTACATAACAAAGACCTCACAGATGCAGAAATCCTGGAGGCGATAATGGTTTGTCAACCTCTGCAAAAATCCAGAAAAATGGATGCCACTCTTGGGACCCCACCTCAAGTTAATGTACTGCACAAGGAGCCTCAAGAGCTTCAAGAGATCCAGTCCCTGTCACAAGAGACAGGGAAAGTAGACAATGTGTCAGTACCTCCCTTATAAACTGGTGGGTTTTCTCCAGCCTCTGCATCACAACCTATCCCACCTCCTATGTCGGCTATACAACCACCTCTGGACCAAGGGGAGAACCTACTGGACTTAATAACGCCATCTCAGCGGGACCCACAAAGCAGGGAGAGCGCAGCTGTATCTGCTCCCCTGGCACAGGAAAACCTGGCTGCACCAATCTGAGAACCTGGACAAACAGCGCCCACAACATATCCTCAAGTACCCGAAAAAGAGATAGATGAAGCAATCACACGACTGCAGACGCCACTCACAAACATCCAGGACTCAAGGACCAGGCATAAAAAGTCACCGGTCTTCAAGAGGAACCTACCAGGCTGGGGACCTCAGAGAAACACTGAATAGAAAACCAAGCCCAGACCGTGATCGGCGAAGCTGAACAGATTTCTTCAACGGATCCTCAGTACGAAGGTTGCCAACCCACGAAAACCATCTAAACACCTCATCTACCAAAAAAGACACCTACCCTCCAGGAACACCAAACAAGTCACCCACAAAAAAAAAAGTTAGACATCTTATCCATTATGTCAGCGTTAACAATTGCCTTGGCTCCGTTCACAAAGCTATACAAATCTATAAATGAAAACCTGAAAGACCACACAACCATCCAAGCAATGATGCACACAAAATTAATCTACCTGGAAGGGTACATCACTGCATTAGACAAACTTTTAAAGATGACCAACACAAATTTGAATCCTCACTCTGGACATACACTACAACGAGAACAGGGGACCAACATTTACCCTGATAAAACCAAAACTCGGACCACCAAACCACCGAAAGCATTATAAACAGGCCTGGACCCAACTTCTGAGACCACCATCGAAACCTGTAGGCCCGAGGCAAGCGATGTTATTCTTATCATCGACGATCATCCTCCCGAAAGTCCCCAAAACCGGCTAAAGACAGACGGCAAGGACCAAGCTTATATGATATTTTCATCAACAAAAGAAAACCAGGTGGAAAACATTGACTGTTTCCAACGCAATATCGACTCCACGGCCAAAAACAAACCTCACCAAGACAAAGGGTAGATCGATCTCCCAATCAGGAACGAGTTGTTTTACAAACTGCCAAACCCAACTGTACCCAAAACTCATCCAAATCAACAGAAGACTTCCTAGTCGATGAACACTCGATGAACATAAGTCAACACATCGAAAACGATTCGGCAAACCCTTCAACGAGTTGGAACCAGGAGGAATCTAAAGCCCAAAATGAAATCACGACCGAAGAAACCCAATGTCGGACCAAGAATAAAGGAGACTCGGAGGACTCCTCTCCTCCATTCCGTACGTTGGAAGACCGGAGAATCAAACTACATCCTGATCTCAATGAGAAATCATTCAACCACCTCGGGACAAGAAAATGATCTTTCTCATCTAGGACAAACTCGTCTTCTCCAACCCTGGGACTCCTCAGTCCAAAAAGCCCACTGACCCCACTCAGAGGATTAGGAAACCCAGTGGAGACACAATACTGAGAAACACCAAGCAGCTGAGACAGAACAAAACATCTTCCTCAGACAATTCTAAATATCAAACCATCCACTATAAATCCAGAACAGAGACTTATTACAAGTCGACAAGGACCATGGACAAGCAAACATGGGCACTAAAACTGGAACAGTGCGCCGAAAACCACAATTAAATAATCCTCAACAGAAGAGGAGTTTTAACTCTATTCGGCCTTATTCTCGCCTGTGGACAGATCAAATCTGACGATCTGAAGATCGTGGACCGAAGCAACACTCAAAGAGCAAAGACCTACTTATACATTTTATCAAGGAGGGTGAAAACTGTAATAACGCAAGAGTCCGACGAATTCTTGAAACTGGGCTACATACTGATGAAACAAACAACTACGACACACGTAACACAATTGGCGGCTTACCATAACAACTGCCATAGATCTTCACGCTCAAACGCTCACCATAACGAGTCTCAGAAGAACTACCGACGGGAGGAAAATGCCATTGTCAAGAGAAGTAAAGATGATCCTCGATCTAAAGAGAAAAGAGAACACAAAACTCACTCTACATCTCACATGGAAGCTAAAACTGATCAAACACCAAATTCAACTCAGAGCGAAAGACGTCCCCAACCTAAACCGAAATCCAATGCATGTCACGCGAGTAAAATGAAATCTGCCCAAATTCCAGAAGCTCGAAGCTCCCGCAACCAGAAAATGGAGACCAGAAGGGCACCAGAAAATTTGAGAATAAAGGGCCAACTCCAACAGGGCATATGGTCCTGGCTGTCAAAGGCGCTGAACTTAACTCACAAGAAATAGCAACTTTCAGGTCGGCAACTCGACGAAAGCGATGAATTGTCAGCCGACCACAGCTCAAGCCATTTAAAACTCTGTTCATGGAACACGCGAGGCCACCTTCATCTGACAGCTCCAGGCGACGCAGATATGGCCTCTTTCGATGTCATTTGTCTCCAAGAACCTTGCCTTCTGGACAAACCAGTCTTGGATGGGTATGATCTTATCCTGGCCCCTGCAAAAAAAGGCCTACTAGGCAGCCCTTCATCAGGCCTCCTTACGGCGTGCCGTAATGGAAAAGGTCTCAGGATAAAATAAATCCTCCAGTCAAACTTATCAATGCTGACAGTCCTCTTAGACTGGCAACGGATGCCGACAGCATACAATACACTCATAGCAATCCTCAATACCTAATGGAACCCGGCGGCTATAGCGGCAAAAACCTACATCGACATGATGGAAAAGATGATTGATGACATTCAGACCACCTATCAGGTGTCCTTCCTCATAATCTGTGGCGACCTGAACGCAACATGCCAAAAGACCCTTGACAAAAATGGAAGAATCAACAAATGCACAGCGGCTGCCCAGAGAGGCCAACAATGGTCCAAGTTAATGGCCTCAAGACACATGCTAAACCTTGACCCTATTTTCGAAAATAAAGATTGTCCCCCGACTTGGGAGCAGGGAGATTTGTGAGGCACCATAGACTACATCTATGTATCCCGTCCCTTCTTGGAAATGACGTCTTTTGCAGTTCGAAACATGGCGGAAAGCGACCATAACCAGTTAATAACAACTTGGTCGAACTATTCCGAAAAAAAGAATTACGGGTGCCTTGGGGTGGAACCGAACAACCAGGGAAACCACCTAAATCTTACTGCAGCCTCAGTCAGAGAACTGACTAGAAGATACACCACCAGCGGAAGTCCTGAACGAAAACCCAAACCCGACTACGTGCCCCTTCTAGTCCCCTACATTACTAAAGGAAAGGCAAACCTTACAAACTGCTTTCCTCACAATGACTCATACAACATGCAGTTAGCAGAAAAAAGGCGGGAACTCTGAAAAATTAAGAGACTGGCTAAGTTCATGCCACCTGACCAGTCGGAAACAAAAATAATGGCAGCCACAAAAGTCTACCGGAACTGGGCAAAAAAATCACTGTTTCCAATTATACCAGGGAGACTCTGAAAACATCCTGAAAGCAATTTGTGGCAACAAAGCCAGAGATTTCTGGTCACTTCTAAGAACAAAAACGCCCACAAGGAAAAATTTGATTCTGAACTGCATTGGTCAATCGAAATGGATCAACCACTTCGTGTCACTCTTCAAACCTCTTCTGCAGCAGAAAATCCAACCTAGGGCCTTTAACACCTCGATGTGGCTATCCCTCAATGATCAAGAGAACTTTTTGACCAACTGAAAAACTCAGAAATTCCAGAGCCGCCGGGCCCGATGGTATAACCAATATGGACCTTAAAAACAACCCCACAGAATGGGCAACCCTTCTAAGAGAAATCTTCATGAGATGCACGCAACAGAAATCCATTCCACCATCTTTGACCAAGGCAATAATTGTGCCTATTTATAAGAAAGGGAACACCAGTGACCCCACAAATTTCCGCCCAATAGCACTTCTTGACTGTATTGGGAAAGTCTTCGGAGGCCTACTACTGAAAAGATTCCATGTTTGGGCAAAAACCACACCATGCAACGACATCTTTCAAACAGGTTTAAAAAAAATGCGGGTACAACAGCCAACATCCTGACAATCAGTAGGCTAAAAAGCAAGGTCTTAGAGGGAAAACCAAGAATATTCATGGCTTTCATAGACTTATCACAAGCCTTCGACCTAGTGGACAGAACCAGACTCTGGTTGAAACTAGCGGAGTGGAATTGCCCAAACGAGATTCTCTCACCCATAAAGGCACCACATACAGACACGAGACTCTGAGTGCGACTAACCCAACAAGGGAACCTCTCTGCAGAAATCTCCACCGGAAGAGGAGTCAAACAAGGATGCCCACTCGCTCCAGCTCTGTTCCTAGCCTATATGGGCGATTATGGGGAAACTGAAGACCTCTTCAGAACATTTCCACCAAAACTGGCTAGCGTAAAAATTAGCTGACTTCTGTACGCGGATGATCTCATCCTCTTTGACCAGACCCCAATCGGTCTCCAGAGACAGCTAAACAACCTGCTGCGCTAAACCACAGAAAGCAACCTGAAAATCAACAAAGAAAAAACAAAAATAATTATTTTGGAGAACACACCAAAAATAAAAGAAAAACAAAGATGGTATCTTGAAGAATGCGAGATAGAAAAAAAAAAGTTTAAATATCTTGGC
Organism: Ambystoma mexicanum; assembly: GCF_040938575.1. Taxonomy (NCBI): domain Eukaryota; kingdom Metazoa; phylum Chordata; class Amphibia; order Caudata; family Ambystomatidae; genus Ambystoma; species Ambystoma mexicanum. Next base: position 180,095,592 of record NC_090932.1, read on the forward strand.
GTAACCATCGACAGTTCAAAACAAGAACCCTCAATGCAGGAAAACCTCAAATCAAAAATAAAAAAGTTGGCAGCCGAAGGAAAGGCAATCGACCTGAAATTCGGTTGTTTCTCAACCATTCCAGCAATTCAATTTTACAAGATGAAAGTCGTCCCTTCAATTACAAATGGCGCTGAGGCGATGCCCACAAAAGGTTTGGCCAAGGTTGGAAGCACACTTCTGCAAGACAGTCCTGTCCCTGCCCAAATCAACATTGATGCCTGCACTACGGCGAGAACTCAGTCTTTTGTCCCTTTTGGGAACAATAAACACCAACTCACTACTTCTTTACTGAACATGCCTTATCCAAAGCAGCCAAGAAATGTACGCACTGATAGGCAAAGAAATGCAAGAAGAAACGGTTAAAATGTATCTACCTGGAAAAACGATAACAAGTCCCTATTGAAATCTGTCGCCTGTTCTGAAAACGACCTCAATACAAATCCAGTCAGAGTGATCCAAAAGTTGAAAAACCTAGACTGGTCGACAACCCAAGACGCTGCGGCTGCAAATAAACTCATTACTACCCTACCACCATCGTTGTGCAAACTCAACAAGCTACAAGGATATATAGCAAAATTCCCAAGTAGACCAGCCCGAACCATCCTCAGGGCCAGACTGAACCTACTGGAAACAAATGAAATTCGGAAAATATGAGGTATCTCTACGACTAGTGAGTACCGCCTATGGGGTTCAGAAAATGAGACGATTTTCCACCGGCTCTTGTCCTGCCCAAAAAAACAGTTGATCAGATCTGCTTACCTCAAACAATTTCTCACCGACGGCCACCAGTTGGAAAAAGAACAATCGTGGCACAGAAGGCTTGGCGGAGACAGAGCAACCTGGCAAATAGCATTAGTAAAGACTCTTCAACAGACCATGAAAATTATAGCTTGACTTCTAAACATTCTACTAGATAACGTTTGACTCTACATACTTTCCTTTTGTAAAAATCAATTGGATTATACACAAATAAAAAATAAAAAAACAGTGTGCACTCACTAAACAGGACCGTGCGTTGAGGCCTGCTAGAAAATCGCCAGAGCTCCTGAAGGCCAGGCCACTCCTGATGGGTTACTTTTTTTTTAAATTCTCTTTAATGATTTTACAACATGTTAGACTTCCCCCCTCCTCCTCACCCCTCACTTCCCTTCTCCCATCTCCCCCTCCCGGTACCCCCTAAGGGGCTTTGGTGTCTCTTTCTTCTTGCATGGGTCTCTCGCTGGGGTTTATTCAGTGTAGGTCCAGAGGTTTTAGGTGCTGGGGGCACCATTGAGCCCTAAAATCATCTTTAGAAAATGTTAGGGTCTCGCCACAGTTGCTGGCGAATTTTGGCAGATTGTTGTTCATTGCATAAGTGGCCCATTCTAGCGTCACCAAATCCAAAACTTTGCGAAGCCACTCTTGTACCATGGGGATGACAGTTCATTTCCATCTTTGAGCGATAAGAGTCATTCCTGCCAAAGTGAGCACCACCTGTGCCTTCTCCCGGCCCTCGTTTTCTCCTTCCTCCCCCACCTCTCTCAGCCCGAGTAAAACTCACTCCGGGGGTCTTCCGGCCCCTGCCTCAAATGCTTGGACTTGCAGCTGTAGCACCTACCTCCAAAAAGGCTCCATTTTGTGGCATTTCCACCATATGTGAGATGCTGTGCCCTCTTTCTCACACCCCCTTCAACATTCCCTGGACACATCGGGTATAGGCTGTGAAGACGGGCGGGCGTATAGTGCCACCCATACAGGATCTTGTACCATGTTTCCTGGAGTTGACAAGCGCTCGCCACTTTATGTATCGTTCTCCATAATCTTTTTCACTCCTCCCTGCTGATTTCCTGCCCTGTCATCCACTCACCACGAGCCATGTACGGCCATGTGGTGCGGGGGGTGACGTCTTCCAGGATCTTGTACAAGTTTGATATTAAGCCTGTTGACCCATCGTGAGTTAGCAAGAACTTCTCAAATGGGGTGACCTGTCGGGTGGCAGCAATCTTGATATCTATATTCATAATCCAGTGCCGTAGTTGGAAGTATCAGAATCTCTCTCCCTCCTCTACCCCAAACGCCTGTTTACACTCTGTAAAAAAGCAAATGTCCTGGCCCTGGAATATGTCCCGAATCACCCTGCATCCTCTCTCCTGCAATTTTTCCAAAAGCTCCCTGTTCCCTTCCCAGGGTGAAATCCATGTTGTTAAAGATGGGGGTGAAGGTAGACAGGAAGGTGGTGATTCCATGTTTCCTCAACAATTTATCCCAAGTGTCTGCTAGCGGTTTGGTGATGGAGCTCAGGTACCTGCGTTTCAGCCTATGTTGTTGCGGCAGCCACAACACCTCCCTCAAATCGTGCTGCGCTACAGCTCGATTCACCGAGACCCATTGCTTCCCTGCGGTTTCGGATAACCATTCTCTTATCATCCGTAGTTTTGCTGCCTCATAGTATTGTTGGAAATTGCGTAAAGCCAACCCTGCTTCCCTTTTTGGAGCCATCAATAGATGTCAGCTAATTCTTGGCCTCTTTCCCTCCCATATGAACTCTCTTGTCATGTTCCTCAATTCCTCAAAGAAACTGGGTGTTATTGCCAGTGGGATCGCCTGGAATAAGTAGAGCAGGCAGGGAAATGTAACCATTTTGACCGCCGCCATCCTTCCCACCCAAGAGACTCTAAGATGCCTCCACTTTTGGAATTCCTTCCTAATTGCAAAGGATGATGATGGCTTTAGCTCTGCTGTTTCTCCCCTCCCCACCGTTAGATTTAGCAGTTCGGATTTATTGAGGTTAACCCGAAGGCCCGCTACCTCCCCAAATCTCTCCAGCAGCTCCCTACATGCTTGAATAGAATCTCTAGGCCTGGTAATCAAAAGGAGCATATTGTCGGCGAATGCTGTGACTTTGTGTTGCTTACCCCTAAATGGTATCCCATGAATCTCCCCAGACTCCCGTATCGATTGTAGCAAAGGCTCTAAATAGATTGCGTACAGGATTGGGTGAGTGGGCACCCATGTTTAGTCGCTCTTCTCAGGTGAACAGGGCGCGACATGGATCCATTCACCATCAAGCGTGTTATCGGTAAGTTTTAATTGACTTGTACAATTTTTAGGAAGTCCCCTCCCAAACCCATTTTCCCCATCACCTTGAATAAAAAGGATTACTCCACGCGGTCAAAGGCCTTTTCTGCATTCAGTGATGATAGGACCGAGTGGGTGGCTGTTTTCTGGGCCTTCTCCACTATGTGTGCAACTCTCCTGATGTTGTCGGCTGTCTGTCTCCCCAGCACAGAACCCGATTGATCCTGATGAATCAATGACGGGAGATACAACTTTAGCCTGTTTGCCAATATTTTGGTGTAGATTTTAGCATCTACATTTATGAGTGCTATGGACCTGTATGAGGTGCATTCCATGGGATTGTTATTGGGTTTGGGAATGAAGGTGATCTTAGCCTCTTCCATGGAAGATGTAATGCGTCCTGTGGTCATAAAGGTGTTGTAAAGCTGCGTCATAAGGGGAACTAGAAGTGACACATACGTTTTATAAAAGACTGCCGTATAGCCGTCTGGTCCTGGGGCCTTATTCGTGGGCAATTTTACAATGGCTCTCCTCACCTCCTCTTCCGTAATCTCCTGGACTAATAACTCTTATGCTCCGGGTACCGTTCTGGGCAGCTGTATTTTTTCTAGGAAGTCTAGCTGTTGCCGGCTCAGAGGGTTCTGGGATGAATATAGGGACTCATAGTACCTGACCATGCATTCCTGTATTTCCTCCATTTGGGAATGATGGTCCCCCCTTTCATCCCTTATTGCTGTAATTGTGTTCTTGTCCCCTGCTCCCCTCAGTAATCAGGCTAGCAGCGCATCCGCTTTATTGGCTTTTGCGTAATATTTTTGCTGGACAAATAGCAGTGCACCCTCTTCTTTTTTTGTTCTCGGGACCCCCAGTTGCCCTACAGCATGGCTGAAGGCCATGAGTGTGTTTCTTGTAGGGGTGTCCCCCGCCCTTTTCCTGGCCTCCTCCACCTCTCCCTCTACTTGGACCTCTAGAGCCATAATCTGTTTCTCCCTTTGTGCCCTTGCCGCTATGGATTCCCCCAACTCAAGGTTGCTTTGATTGCATCCCAGCTAATGCTCTCTCACGTATCAGACCCTTTATTGAGCTCCAAGAAGGCCTTGATCTTTTCCCCCAGATCCTCCCATATCATTTGATCTCTCAGCAGCTCCCCTGGGATCTTCCATCTCCATAATCCCGATGTGCATCCCTGCAGGTTCATTTTCATTGACACTATCTTATGATCGGCTATCGCCAGAGTGCCTACCTCCACATCCTCCACCCTCCCCATTAGGTTAGCTGATACCCATACATACTTGATTCTAGATTGTGTACCATGGACACCTGACAATAATGTATATCCCTCCTCCACTCCCTTCAGTCCCCTCCACACGTCACTTAGTCCCATACTCTCAAACCTTTCTTGCAATAGGGCCTACGCTACCACTCCTCCTCCCAGTCCTCCCTCTGCTGACCGGTCCCAGTCCCTGTGCCACGTCATGTTGATGTCCCCCATCAGCATTATGTGTCCCTTTGCAAATTCCTCCAATTCCCCTATGAAACCCCTCATAAATAGCTCCTGACCCGTGGTGGGGGCGTATACTGATGCTATGGTGTAGACTGATACCCTGTATTCCCCTTTTACTATTATATATCTACCGCCCTTGTCCCTTTTGGTCTCTGAGACCCTGACATTCAGGCTGGTCTTGATGGCCACTGCTACTCCCCCTTTCTTTGTTGGGCCAGTTGCAAAAAAGATCTGGGAGAAGCCCCTTAATTTGAGTTGCGCCTGATCCTTTTTCAGGAGGTGTGTTTCCTGTAATGCAAGGATGTCCGGCCCTGCCACCCTAGTGAACCTCTCCGACTTCTTCCTTGTGAGAGGGGTGTTAAGCCCTCTCACATTATTTGTTCGACATTTGAACTTGCGGTTGGGCGGGTCTTGCTCTTGGCTGCGATCCCCCTGTCCCTGTCCTGTGGCCAGCGCCTGCTTCTCCTCCCATCCCTGGTGACACTTGCCCCTCGTCTCCTTTGAATTGCCCCATTTTATTTCATGCCCTTTCCACACCCTTGGTCCCTCCTGTCATCCCACCCCCCCAACTTGCCTCCTCGTACCCCCTCCTCCCCTCCTCTCCTCCCACATCCCCTCTCCCCCATCCCAGTCCAGACCTTTGGGATGTTCCCCTCTCCTCCTTCCCCTCTACTCCCCCCGCATCCCCTGGGCTTGTCCACCCTTACTGACTCCAACATGTTTATGCTACTTATGCCCCAGCGCCCTTAGTCATACCTGTATGTCCACTACCCCCATTACTGCTGGTGCTTGTGGGCTCTTTGTCACCTCCGTTAACCTTCCACCTTTGGCCTCTTCTCCCCCTTTCGGGCGTGGGCCACACAGTGTTGCTCTCCTTCTGCGCTTTTTCCCAGCCATAGTCCACTCCCATGGTCAGGGCCTCGATCTGTTCTCTGGTAGAGGTGACCCCCTCGCTGTGCTGGTCTTGACCCAAGTCCAGATGCAATTCGTCTGCTTCCTCCTGTGGGGAGACAATGCACTTTCGGACCCCTTCCCACTCAAACAACAGTCCAAAGGGAAAGGTCCACTTGTACCTAATTCCTCGTTCGTTCAAGTCCTTGACTATTGGGCCCATTTGACGACGCTTGATTATTGTGCTGTTCGCTACGTCTTGATATAGATAGATCTGTTGGCCCTTGCATAGCACCGGCTCCTGTAGCCTTACTGCTCGCAAGACCTCTTCCTTTTGCCCATACCTAGTGACTGCCACCAGGACGTCCTGGGGCTTTTCATTGGGACCCTTATTTTGTCAGTCCTCCCGATGGATCCGGTCCAGCTCTATTGTCTATGGCTCTGTTCCTCCCAATAGGTCTGCGAAGATCCTCTGAGTCACCTCCTTCAGTTCTCTATCCTGTACCGACTCCGGCAGTAGTTTCATTCTTATGTTGATCCTCTGGGACCTATTTTCCATGTCCTCCATTTGCAGCTCCAGGTTCTGAGTTGCTAAGCGTTCTATAGCCTTGCTGTTTGCTCTGGACTCTTTGTCCACCTCCTGCAGACCCCTTACAATTAGGTACGTCCTCTCCCCTAGCCGGCCCACTTCCTGCCTTCATTCCACAAGCGCTGAGTTGAGGTCAGTGTGCATTAATTGAAATTGCTCTTGGAAAGTCTGGGCCAGAGTCGCCTGGAGGGCCAGCATTTCGACATGAAAATCTTGCCTTGATATGGGTACTGAGAGCTCCACCTCTGCGGGATCCTTGTGCTCTGTTGAGCGGTCCAGGTTGTTCTTACCCGTGTCCCTTGCTTCCAGGGGTGGCCACATGGTGGGTAGGGTGCTCAGTATGTCCCCTATGGTGAGCGCCGCTTTCGTGGCTCTGCCTTTTACTTTTGATGTGATTTACACCACTGTACCCTGACTTGTCCTCCTTGCAGTTGTAAAGATTTGGCTGTGACTCTTGCTCTTTACCGTGGTGTATTCCCATTATTGGGGGCCATACACGCTCCAGCGCCCTCGCTTGCTGCCCTCCTTCCTGCGCTGAGTTAGTGCCGTTTCGCCCCAATTGTCATGTTGGCAATTTTTCGTGCCGGAGGAGAGGCTCTCCACTTTTCAGTCCTTCTATTACGGCCTCTGCCCTGACACTGGGCTTCCTACGCTTGCAAGCCTGGCCGTTCCCTCTGTGGGCATGAAGGCTGTAGGCTCTCTCCGGCCCTGGCACTCGGTGGGGCCTCTGCAAAAAAGGTCAAGGTCGCACGACACACTTTCCCTCTTCCCTATGATGTACTGCTATACCTTGGACCCAAGCCGGGGGCTCCGCTATACTTCTCGTGCCCCCTTTCTGGAGCGCTGATCTGTGTGATGGTCCCCCGGGTCAGGGATTGTACCTCCTGACTCACTGCGCTCTTATCACCTGCCTCCTTCCTCGCTGCTTACCACCACTCACCCTGGTTGTGCCCCGCCTGGTCCAGCCCCTCTGCGCGTGTGGCATTGTCAGGATGGGTGCGCACCTTCCTACACAGCCCTCCACTTGGGTCCAGTTGTGATGTCCTCTGGTGCAAAACTTGCAACCGGGGCGTCCCATGCTCCTTCACCGCTGGACCTCCTCCTGTGGCCAGATCATGTCCTCCTCTTTCCCACCGTGCTGCACCTCACGGCCACAGCCCCGTCAACACTCACTGCCTTGCCTTGCCCGGCACCTTGACCTCTGATCTTCCCCTGCTTCCACGATCCTCTCTACGGGTTCCCCTCTCCTTTCTTCCAATTCTGCCCTTATTGCATACACTCTGGAGGTGGTGGAACTGCCTTACATTTGCCGTGGGCTTAGAAGCCGCCGTCGACACGTCTATCTAGTGTTGGTGGACCTCTTGGATTCAAGGGTTACTTTTAATAAAAGATGTTTGCAGACTATTTTTCTTGAATGTGCTCTCTGTTCATTGTTGTTTTACTTGTTATGTTTATTTATGTTTATTGGTATCATCTTGCAGACACTTGTGGGACTAATGCATTGATTATGTTTGAGGTTGCTGTTATTCATTTATATGGTGCTCATGTTAGGAATGCAGAATATACGGGAGGGAAAGCCCAAACTTCGCACAGGACTAAGGGCTGTCATTAGCAAGAAAACACAAGAGGGGTGGTCCTGGCTGAAACAGTCAAAGCTGATTGCAAGTTATTAAAATGCAAATAAAATTTGTTATGTATCTAATCCTTTGGTATGGTACTTATTCATATAAATCCAAAGGAAAGATGGAGAGGTACCAGGGAGAAAGAGTGTATACCACAAAACACTTAATTGATATACGACTGGGAGTCTTTATTATTTTTTTCTCCTCAGTCAAATGTTCATTTTTAAACAAACAAAGGTCATATAGACCTGTAAATGATACAACCATTGCATGAAATTGCATTATATAAAATATTCATTATTTCACATCACATATTCAGACATGTAAACAGCAAAAACACATTGATGCATAGAACAATAGAGCATTTTTTGTTGCTCTAACACAAAACCTTGGATAGGTCTAACAAAAGCCAGGCTGGAGGGTGACCAAAGTAGATCGACGTCACTGACATAAATCAAAACCAATTGGAAAGCAGGGACCTGTTAACCCCAAAGGGGGAAGTGTCCCAGGACGTTTCGGCTAGATAGTGGATCACAGCCTTCTTCATGGAGCCAAGGATTTGGAAACCCCTGTGGAAGAGGAAGAGGTGCTGTGGTTAGCGCACCTAATGTCATGTCAGGACATGGTATACAAAAGAACTCCGCATACAGAATATAATAAAATACGTACAAAAAGGACACACTAATTAAAACAGGAGAGCTCTGGTAGACTCATATTGTTGGTCAAGTACTGACCTTAGCCAGGACGGAGTCCTGGGTAATGGCCTGGTGGTTAAAATTGCAAATTCCAATGGATAACTCTGGTGGAAAATGTAGAAGCTGCTTCTAACATGGAGGAGCTGGAAAACAAATGTAAGAGAAATTGGGGCTCTTGCATCAGTGGGACCCCTGTGTTATAAATAGGGGTAAGAATGTTGGTAAATGGGAGGTGTAACAGGAAAATTACCTGGAAAATCACCTGGAGTTAGCTAGGCAATGGTCTCGGCAACCAAGCAGTACAACTGGCGAGGTGCCCAAATTGCCGATTTAGGAAACTGGAGAACAACGGTGTGCAGAGACAGCTGAAGGCTGTAAAGAGGAGAGAAGACCGTGGTCAGTATAGATTTTGCCACATGGATTGCAACTGCAGTGATAAGGGGCTATGCCTCCCGTGAGTAAGAGGGAGAGCGCTGTTCGCCTGGACGGGTGCAATGACACAAGGGAGGGAACTTGAAGTACCTGAATCGGGTGGGCTCCGGCGTCCGCGTACAGTCATCAGCTCGGTGGAACACAGAGTGAAGCTGTGTGCACCCTGCTGTACGGCGCATGCCCAGAAATACCCGATACCGGTTTCCTGCGCATGCGTGGCAAACGCTGGTTGCCTACGCATGCGCATGGAAAGCACGACGCATATCTAGGAGTGTCAGACACTGGTTTTCTGCGCAACCGCAGCAGACACTGGTTGCCTGCGCATGCGCGAGGGAAACATTGTCCCAGGACCCGAGTGCTCGTAAAATCACGGAAGGGCAGAAAAGGGGGAAATAAAATACCCAACTGGACCCTCATGTCGCCAAGAACACGTGTTAGAATTGGCGATGGGGTTCTATTTCATTGAGTCCTGAAGAAATGGTTTGAAGTTTATATATCCACCAGCTTTCTTTGAAATTCAAAGAGTTGGTAATGTTGCTGGTGTTGTTCACTTTATCCGCTACCCACCAAAGGAAGCTATCTGGGCCGTGTTGCATTTCAAGAAAGTGTGGAACTAGTGGGGCCGCTACAGTTTTACAACGAATTCTCGAGCGGTGCTCACCAATTCTTTTTTGTACCGGTCTCGATGTTTGGCCCACATACCGTAATTTGCAAGGGCATTCTATGATGTAGATTACATTACAGGTCTTACAGTTGGAAAAATGCTTGAGTTTCCATTCCTTGTTGCCAATCATGAAGGAGTTCATTTTCTTCGTCTGTTTGCACACAGTGCAGTTCCCACATGGATGGTGGCCATTGATCTCTCTCAAGTTCCATAGAGTAGATCTAGTGCTTGTTTTGGTTAATCTGGCATGCGTGAGCATGTCTCTCAAATTTTTAGATCTTTTGAGTGCCATTCTAGGCAGCGGTTCCTGGGGTAAACTTAGTTGTATAAGTGGCCAGAATTTTTTAATGGCTCCTCTAAGTTTTGTAGTAATGGGGCCAAAAGTAGTGACACATGCCATGATGTCTTGTTGGGTGTCCTGGATTTTAGGTGTGAGGAGTACTTCTCTCGGTGTGAATCTGGCTCTCTTTTGAGTATCTCTGAGGAGTTTTTTGGGGTATCCTCGAGCTTTCAATTTAGTTTCAAGGGCTGCTGCGTTTATTTTAAACTCTTCTGTATCGGTGCAGTTTCTGCGTATTCTAAGAAACTGGCCATAGGGCAAGTTGTTTCTCAGGTTGCGCGGGTGGTTGCTTTTATAATGGAGCACTGTGTTGCGATCTGTTTCCTTCTTGAACATGGTGCATTCCAAAATATTATTCTTAGGTCTGATGGTAAGATCCAAAAAGTTGATGCTAGTATTACTGCTGGAGATGGTAAATTTGATTTCTTCCGTGCGATTATTAATCCATCCAAAGAACTCTGTAAGGGTGTTATTCTCTCCTTTCCAGATGAAAATGATATCATCAATATATCTATGCCAAAGCATTATATTGTCCAGGAATGGATTACATGTATTGAGGACATGATTGTATTCATATTCAGCCATGAATATAACTGCCATGCTCGGGGAAAAGGCTGCCCCCATGGCTGTGCCTCGAATTTGCAGGTAGAAAGTCTCTTCAAATTGGAAGAAGTTGTTCGTAAGAGCCAATTCCAGTAGTTCAACTATAAAATTGATAGGAACTCTTGTTTGTGACATATGATGGGTAAGATGATGCCTAATGCATTCAACCGCAGCTGCTTGGGGAATGCTGGTGTAAAGGCTATTGATGTCCATAGTCACTAAGATATCTTCTGCAGGATTAAATGGTTGCTGTTCGAACTTGTTTATTGTTGCCATTGTGTCGCGCAGATATGTGGGAGTTTTCTGACTCAGGGGTTTTAAAAAATAGTCAATAAATTGACAGATAGGTTCAAGCACCGAACCACATCCTGACACAATGGGTCTTCCCGGAGGTGTATTCTGATTTTTATGAAGTTTGGGTAGAGCATAGAATGCTGGAATACGACCCTCAGAGTTGTTAAGGAAGATTTCTTCTTTGTCCGAAATCCAATTATTTAACATGGCCAAATCAGTTGTCTCCTTGATTTTCATTTTGATTTCTGGTGTGGGATCTTTACGGAGTTTTTTGTAGTTATCCTCTACATTAAGTAATAGCAATACCATTTCCTTATATTGTTCTTTGCTCTGAACCACAACTCCACCTCCTTTGTCCGCTGGTTTGATAACAATAGAGGAGTTTCCTGACAGTGATTTGAGGGCTTGTTGTTCTCCCCATGAGAGATTGTTTCTTTTATGCGAAGGTCTGAGCTGGACTTTTCTCAGTTCTTGCTTAATGCATTTTTCGAAAGAGAGGACAGATGCTGGCATTTCGTTGTCACTGGGGAGGAAGTTGGATTTTCTCCTTAATCCTGAGTCTTCTGTTTCTGGAAGGCTTTCTTTATCCAGAAAGAAGACTTTGCGTCTAATAGTCCTGTAAAAGTGAGAGAGTTCTTGGTCCAGTCTAAACCAATCAGTTTGATTGGTCGGGACAAAAGACAATCCTTTCGATAGTAACGATTTCTCATCTTTATTAAGCACACATCCTGAGAGGTTGAAGATAGGTATAGTCTCTAATATCTCCTCCATCTCCTGTTGGGATTCGGTGCCCTCCAGCGTGGGTGGTTGAATGAAGGCATGGGTTGAAATTGCGGTGGACCCCAGTAGCCTCCCCTGGGATCCCCTAGGCCTAAAAAAGGCAACCTCGATGGTTGTTGCTGGTTGCCACGGTTGCTGGATCTATCATTAGGGTTAGCTGGGTCATCATCAGATGAACCCGAGCTAGATGTATTCCAGAAGGAAACTGTTTTTCGTCTTCTCCTTGGCAGGCCTGCTTGATTATGTAATCTTTCTTTTTCCTTTTTCTCCTTATAATCAACTGATAGGTATGGGTATACAAGTTCAAGTTGGAAGTTTTTGATATCTTTAGCTAGTTTTTTGTGTTTTTTGTCTAACGTACTGCTCATGAATGTATCCAGTGTTTTATTTATTTCTTTCAATTTATCACGGGCATTATCCAGACTTTCGTCATTCAAGAATTTAGTCTCTTGTTCTTTTAGTTCTTTGGAAATGTCTAGGTGTATTCTCCTGGCTGTAGTTATCGTGAGGACCATGAGGTCCCTGCTACACTTGGTTGCGATTTTGCTAAAGCCAAGCATATAGTCTTTGTCCTCTAGAAATAGAGCTGGTTCATTCCGTACCTGCAAACCCATGGGTACTAGGTTCGCTCTAAGGTATTCTCTTAAGAAATGACCATGTACTTCCGTTCTGAAGCAACGTTTTTTAAGGTTGAGTAGATCTTCGCCTGATGCTGTTGACGCTAGAGTTTGTTGGGCGCCCTCAATATTAAAGAGGGTAGGTCCTTGAATGATCTCTAGAATTTGTTCTTCTGTATAACTAAGAGTTTGATCCATGATGGATAACTGGATCCAGTGGGGGTAAAAGGGCAGAATTAACCAACAATAATGGGTGAGAAGACCAGAGGGAGTCCTAAGCTAAAAAGGCATGAGTAAATGTGGAAGAAAAAATACAAGTTACAGGTCCCTATTATAGCAGGCAGCTATATCTAAAGAGAATATACGGGAGGGAAAGCCCAAACTTCGCACAGGACTAAGGGCTGTCATTAGCAAGAAAACACAAGAGGGGTGGTCCTGACTGAAACAGTCAAAGCTGATTGCAAGTTATTAAAATGCAAATAAAATTTGTTATGTATCTAATCCTTTGTTATGGTACTTATTCATATAAATCCAAAGGAAAGATGGAGAGGTACCAGGGAGAAAGAGTGTATACCACAAAACACTTAATTGATATACGACTGGGAGTCTTTATTATTTTTTTCTCCTCAGTCAAATGTTCATTTTTAAACAAACAAAGGTCATATAGACCTGTAAATGATACAACCATTGCATGAAATTGCATTATACAAAATATTCATTATTTCACATCACATATTCAGACATGTAAACAGCAAAAACACATTGATGCATAGAACAATAGAGCATTTTTTGTTGCTCTAACACAAAACCTTGGATAGGTCTAACAAAAGCCAGGCTGGAGGGTGACCAAAGTAGATCGACGTCACTGACATAAATCAAAACCAATTGGAAAGCAGGGACCTGTTAACCCCAAAGGGGGAAGTGTCCCAGGACGTTTCGGCTAGATAGTGGATCACAGCCTTCTTCATGGAGCCAAGGATTTGGAAACCCCTGTGGAAGAGGAAGAGGTGCTGTGGTTAGCGCACCTAATGTCATGTCAGGACATGGTATACAAAAGAACTCCGCATACAGAATATAATAAAATACGTACAAAAAGGACACACTAATTAAAACAGGAGAGCTCTGGTAGACTCATATTGTTGGTCAAGTACTGACCTTAGCCAGGACGGAGTCCTGGGTAATGGCCTGGTGGTTAAAATTGCAAATTCCAATGGATAGCTCTGGTGGAAAATGTAGAAGCTGCTTCTAACATGGAGGAGCTGGAAAACAAATGTAAGAGAAATTGGGGCTCTTGCATCAGTGGGACCCCTGTGTTATAAATAGGGGTAAGAATGTTGGTAAATGGGAGGTGTAACAGGAAAATTACCTGGAAAATCACCTGGAGTTAGCTAGGCGATGGTCTCGGCAACCAAGCAGTACAACTGGCGAGGTGCCCAAATTGCCGACTTAGGAAACTGGAGAACAACGGTGTGCAGAGACAGCTGAAGGCTGTAAAGAGGAGAGAAGACCGTGGTCAGTATAGATTTTGCCACATGGATTGCAACTGCAGTGATAAGGGGCTATGCCTCCCGTGAGTAAGAGGGAGAGCGCTGTTCGCCTGGACGGGTGCAATGACACAAGGGAGGGAACTTGAAGTACCTGAATCGGGTGGGCTCCGGCGTCCGCGTACAGTCATCAGCTCGGTGGAACACAGAGTGAAGCTGTGTGCACCCTGCTGTACGGCGCATGCCCAGAAATACCCGATACCGGTTTCCTGCGCATGCGTGGCAAACGCTGGTTGCCTACGCATGCGCATGGAAAGCACGACGCATATCTAGGAGTGTCAGACACTGGTTTTCTGCGCAACCGCAGCAGACACTGGTTGCCTGCGCATGCGCGAGGGAAATATTGTCCCAGGACCCGAGTGCTCGTAAAATCGCGGAAGGGCAGAAAAGGGGGAAATAAAATACCCAACTGGACCCTCATGTCGCCAAGAACACGTGTTAGAATTGGCGATGGGGTTCTATTTCATTGAGTCCTGAAGAAATGGTTTGAAGTTTATATATCCACCAGCTTTCTTTGAAATTCAAAGAGTTGGTAATGTTGCTGGTGTTGTTCACTTTATCCACTACCCACCAAAGGAAGCTATCTGGGCCGTGTTGCATTTCAAGAAAGTGTGGAACTAGTGGGGCCGCTACAGTTTTACAACGAATTCTCGAGCGGTGCTCCCCAATTCTTTTTTGTACCGGTCTCGATGTTTGGCCCACATACCGTAATTCGCAAGGGCATTCTATGATGTAGATTACATTACAGGTCTTACAGTTGGAAAAATGCTTGAGTTTCCATTCCTTGTTGCCAATCATGAAGGAGTTCATTTTCTTCGTCTGTTTGCACACAGTGCAGTTCCCACATGGATGGTGGCCATTGATCTCTCTCAAGTTCCATAGAGTAGATCTAGTGCTTGTTTTGGTTAATCTGGCATGCGTGAGCATGTCTCTCAAATTTTTAGATCTTTTGAGTGCCATTCTAGGCAGCGGTTCCTGGGGTAAACTTAGTTGTATAAGTGGCCAGAATTTTTTAATGGCTCCTCTAAGTTTTGTAGTAATGGGGCCAAAAGTAGTGACACATGCCATGATGTCTTGTTGGGTGTCCTGGATTTTAGGTGTGAGGAGTACTTCTCTCGGTGTGAATCTGGCTCTCTTTTGAGTATCTCTGAGGAGTTTTTTGGGGTATCCTCGAGCTTTCAATTTAGTTTCAAGGGCTGCTGCGTTTATTTTAAACTCTTCTGTATCGGTGCAGTTTATGCGTATTCTAAGAAACTGGCCATAGGGCAAGTTGTTTCTCAGGTTGCGCGGGTGGTTGCTTTTATAATGGAGCACTGTGTTGCGATCTGTTTCCTTCTTGAACATGGTGCATTCCAAAATATTATTCTTAGGTCTGATGGTAAGATCCAAAAAGTTGATGCTAGTATTACTGCTGGAGATGGTAAATTTGATTTCTTCCGTGCGATTATTAATCCATCCAAAGAACTCTGTAAGGGTGTTATTCTCTCCTTTCCAGATGAAAATGATATCATCAATATATCTATGCCAAAGCATTATATTGTCCAGGAATGGATTACATGTATTGAGGACATGATTGTATTCATATTCAGCCATGAATATAACTGCCATGCTCGGGGCAAAGGCTGCCCCCATGGCTGTGCCTCGAATTTGCAGGTAGAAAGTCTCTTCAAATTGGAAGAAGTTGTTCGTAAGAGCCAATTCCAGTAGTTCAACTATAAAATTGATAGGAACTCTTGTTTGTGACATATGATGGGTAAGATGATGCCTAATGCATTCAACCGCAGCTTCTTGGGGAATGCTGGTGTAAAGGCTATTGATGTCTATAGTCACTAAGATATCTTCTGCAGGATTAAATGGTTGCTGTTCGAACTTGTTTATTGTTGCCATTGTGTCGCGCAGATATGTGGGAGTTTTCTGACTCAGGGGTTTTAAAAAATAGTCAATAAATTGACAGATAGGTTCAAGCACCGAACCACATCCTGACACAATGGGTCTTCCCGGAGGTGTATTCTGATTTTTATGAAGTTTGGGTAGAGCATAGAATGCTGGAATACGACCCTCAGAGTTGTTAAGGAAGATTTCTTCTTTGTCCGAAATCCAATTATTTAACATGGCCAAATCAGTTGTCTCCTTGATTTTCATTTTGATTTCTGGTGTGGGATCTTTACGGAGTTTTTTGTAGTTATCCTCTACATTAAGTAATAGCAATACCATTTCCTTATATTGTTCTTTGCTCTGAACCACAACTCCACCTCCTTTGTCCGCTGGTTTGATAACAATAGAGGAGTTTCCTGACAGTGATTTGAGGGCTTGTTGTTCTCCCCGTGAGAGATTGTTTCTTTTATGCGAAGGTCTGAGCTGGACTTTTCTCAGTTCTTGCTTAATGCATTTTTCGAAAGAGAGGACAGATGCTGGCATTTCGTTGTCACTGGGGAGGAAGTTGGATTTTCTCCTTAATCCTGAGTCTTCTGTTTCTGGAAGGCTTTCTTTATCCAGAAAGAAGACTTTGCGTCTAATAGTCCTGTAAAAGTGAGAGAGTTCTTGGTCCAGTCTAAACCAATCAGTTTGATTGGTCGGGACAAAAGACAATCCTTTCGATAGTAACGATTTCTCATCTTTATTAAGCACACATCCTGAGAGGTTGAAGATAGGTATAGTCTCTAATATCTCCTCCATCTCGTGTTGGGATTCGGTGCCCTCCAGCGTGGGTGGTTGAATGAAGGCATGGGTTGAAATTGCGGTGGACCCCAGTAGCCTCCCCTGGGATCCCCTAGGCCTAAAAAAGGCAACCTCGATGGTTGTTGCTGGTTGCCACGGTTGCTGGATCTATCATTAGGGTTAGCTGGGTCATCATCAGATGAACCCGAGCTAGATGTATTCCAGAAGGAAACTGTTTTTCGTCTTCTCCTTGGCAGGCCTGCTTGATTATGTAATCTTTCTTTTTCCTTTTTCTCCTTATAATCAACTGATAGGTATGGGTATACGAGTTCAAGTTGGAAGTTTTTGATATCTTTAGCTGTTTTTTTGTGTTTTTTGTCTAACTTACTGCTCATGAATGTATCCAGTGTTTTATTTATTTCTTTCAATTTATCACGGGCATTATCCAGACTTTCGTCATTCAAGAATTTAGTCTCTTGTTCTTTTAGTTCTTTGGAAATGTCTAGGTGTATTCTCCTGGCTGTAGTTATCGTGAGGACCATGAGGTCCCTGCTACACTTGGTTGCGATTTTGCTAAAGCCAAGCATATAGTCTTTGTCCTCTAGAAATAGAGCTGGTTCATTCCGTACCTGCAAACCCATGGGTACTAGGTTCGCTCTAAGGTATTCTCTTAAGAAATGACCATGTACTTCCGTTCTGAAGCAACGTTTTTTAAGGTTGAGTAGATCTTCGCCTGATGCTGTTGACGCTAGAGTTTGTTGGGCGCCCTCAATATTAAAGAGGGTAGGTCCTTGAATGATCTCTAGAATTTGTTCTTCTGTATAGCTAAGAGTTTGATCCATGATGGATAACTGGATCCAGTGGGGGTAAAAGGGCAGAATTAACCAACAATAATGGGTGAGAAGACCAGAGGGAGTCCTAAGCTAAAAAGGCATGAGTAAATGTGGAAGAAAAAATACAAGTTACAGGTCCCTATTATAGCAGGCAGCTATATCTAAAGAGAATATACGGGAGGGAAAGCCCAAACTTCGCACAGGACTAAGGGCTGTCATTAGCAAGAAAACACAAGAGGGGTGGTCCTGGCTGAAACAGTCAAAGCTGATTGCAAGTTATTAAAATGCAAATAAAATTTGTTATGTATCTAATCCTTTGTTATGGTACTTATTCATATAAATCCAAAGGAAAGATGGAGAGGTACCAGGGAGAAAGAGTGTATACCACAAAACACTTAATTGATATACGACTGGGAGTCTTTATTATTTTTTTCCTCCTCAGTCAAATGTTCATTTTTAAACAAACAAAGGTCATATAGACCTGTAAATGATACAACCATTGCATGAAATTGCATTATACAAAATATTCATTATTTCACATCACATATTCAGACATGTAAACAGCAAAAACACATTGATGCATAGAACAATAGAGCATTTTTTGTTGCTCTAACACAAAACCTTGGATAGGTCTAACAAAAGCCAGGCTGGAGGGTGACCAAAGTAGATCGACGTCACTGACATAAATCAAAACCAATTGGAAAGCAGGGACCTGTTAACCCCAAAGGGGGAAGTGTCCCAGGACGTTTCGGCTAGATAGTGGATCACAGCCTTCTTCATGGAGCCAAGGATTTGGAAACCCCTGTGGAAGAGGAAGAGGTGCTGTGGTTAGCGCACCTAATGTCATGTCAGGACATGGTATACAAAAGAACTCCGCATACAGAATATAATAAAATACGTACAAAAAGGACACACTAATTAAAACAGGAGAGCTCTGGTAGACTCATATTGTTGGTCAAGTACTGACCTTAGCCAGGACGGAGTCCTGGGTAATGGCCTGGTGGTTAAAATTGCAAATTCCAATGGATAACTCTGGTGGAAAATGTAGAAGCTGCTTCTAACATGGAGGAGCTGGAAAACAAATGTAAGAGAAATTGGGGCTCTTGCATCAGTGGGACCCCTGTGTTATAAATAGGGGTAAGAATGTTGGTAAATGGGAGGTGTAACAGGAAAATTACCTGGAAAATCACCTGGAGTTAGCTAGGCGATGGTCTCGGCAACCAAGCAGTACAACTGGCGAGGTGCCCAAATTGCCGACTTAGGAAACTGGAGAACAACGGTGTGCAGAGACAGCTGAAGGCTGTAAAGAGGAGAGAAGACCGTGGTCAGTATAGATTTTGCCACATGGATTGCAACTGCAGTGATAAGGGGCTATGCCTCCCGTGAGTAAGAGGGAGAGCGCTGTTCGCCTGGACGGGTGCAATGACACAAGGGAGGGAACTTGAAGTACCTGAATCGGGTGGGCTCCGGCGTCCGCGTACAGTCATCAGCTCGGTGGAACACAGAGTGAAGCTGTGTGCACCCTGCTGTACGGCGCATGCCCAGAAATACCCGATACCGGTTTCCTGCGCATGCGTGGCAAACGCTGGTTGCCTACGCATGCGCATGGAAAGCACAACGCATATCTAGGAGTGTCAGACACTGGTTTTCTGCGCAACCGCAGCAGACACTGGTTGCCTGCGCATGCGCGAGGGAAATATTGTCCCAGGACCCGAGTGCTCGTAAAATCGCGGAAGGGCAGAAAAGGGGGAAATAAAATACCCAACTGGACCCTCATGTCGCCAAGAACACGTGTTAGAATTGGCGATGGGGTTCTATTTCATTGAGTCCTGAAGAAATGGTTTGAAGTTTATATATCCACCAGCTTTCTTTGAAATTCAAAGAGTTGGTAATGTTGCTGGTGTTGTTCACTTTATCCGCTACCCACCAAAGGAAGCTATCTAGGCCGTGTTGCATTTCAAGAAAGTGTGGAACTAGTGGGGCCGCTACAGTTTTACAACGAATTCTCGAGCGGTGCTCCCCAATTCTTTTTTGTACCGGTCTCGATGTTTGGCCCACATACCGTAATTTGCAAGGGCATTCTATGATGTAGATTACATTACAGGTCTTGCAGTTGGAAAAATGCTTGAGTTTCCATTCCTTGTTGCCAATCATGAAGGAGTTCATTTTCTTCGTCTGTTTGCACACAGTGCAGTTCCCACATGGATGGTGGCCATTGATCTCTCTCAAGTTCCATAGAGTAGATCTAGTGCTTGTTTTGGTTAATCTGGCATGCGTGAGCATGTCTCTCAAATTTTTAGATCTTTTGAGTGCCATTCTAGGCAGCGGTTCCTGGGGTAAACTTAGTTGTATAAGTGGCCAGAATTTTTTAATGGCTCCTCTAAGTTTTGTAGTAATGGGGCCAAAAGTAGTGACACATGCCATGATGTCTTGTTGGGTGTCCTGGATTTTAGGTGTGAGGAGTACTTCTCTCGGTGTGAATCTGGCTCTCTTTTGAGTATCTCTGAGGAGTTTTTTGGGGTATCCTCGAGCTTTCAATTTAGTTTCAAGGGCTGCTGCGTTTATTTTAAACTCTTCTGTATCGGTGCAGTTTCTGCGTATTCTAAGAAACTGGCCATAGGGCAAGTTGTTTCTCAGGTTGCGCGGGTGGTTGCTTTTATAATGGAGCACTGTGTTGCGATCTGTTTCCTTCTTGAACATGGTGCATTCCAAAATATTATTCTTAGGTCTGATGGTAAGATCCAAAAAGTTGATGCTAGTATTACTGCTGGAGATGGTAAATTTGATTTCTTCCGTGCGATTATTAATCCATCCAAAGAACTCTGTAAGGGTGTTATTCTCTCCTTTCCAGATGAAAATGATATCATCAATATATCTATGCCAAAGCATTATATTGTCCAGGAATGGATTACATGTATTGAGGACGTGATTGTATTCATATTCAGCCATGAATATAACTGCCATGCTCGGGGCAAAGGCTGCCCCCATGGCTGTGCCTCGAATTTGCAGGTAGAAAGTCTCTTCAAATTGGAAGAAGTTGTTCGTAAGAGCCAATTCCAGTAGTTCAACTATAAAATTGATAGGAACTCTTGTTTGTGACATATGATGGGTAAGATGATGCCTAATGCATTCAACCGCAGCTTCTTGGGGAATGCTGGTGTAAAGGCTATTGATGTCTATAGTCACTAAGATATCTTCTGCAGGATTAAATGGTTGCTGTTCGAACTTGTTTATTGTTGCCATTGTGTCGCGCAGATATGTGGGAGTTTTCTGACTCAGGGGTTTTAAAAAATAGTCAATAAATTGACAGATAGGTTCAAGCACCGAACCACATCCTGACACAATGGGTCTTCCAAATCACTGCAGTTGCAATCCATGTGGCAAAATCTATACTGACCACGGTCTTCTCTCCTCTTTACAGCCTTCAGCTGTCTCTGCACACCGTTGTTCTCCAGTTTCCTAAGTCGGCAATTTGGGCACCTCGCCAGTTGTACTGCTTGGTTGCCGAGACCATCGCCTAGCTAACTCCAGGTGATTTTCCAGGTAATTTTCCTGTTACACCTCCCATTTACCAACATTCTTACCCCTATTTATAACACAGGGGTCCCACTGATGCAAGAGCCCCAATTTCTCTTACATTTGTTTTCCAGCTCCTCCATGTTAGAAGCAGCTTCTACATTTTCCACCAGAGTTATCCATTGGAATTTGCAATTTTAACCACCAGGCCATTACCCAGGACTCCGTCCTGGCTAAGGTCAGTACTTGACCAACAATATGAGTCTACCAGAGCTCTCCTGTTTTAATTAGTGTGTCCTTTTTGTACGTATTTTATTATATTCTGTATGCGGAGTTCTTTTGTATACCATGTCCTGACATGACATTAGGTGCGCTAACCACAGCACCTCTTCCTCTTCCACAGGGGTTTCCAAATCCTTGGCTCCATGAAGAAGGCTGTGATCCACTATCTAGCCGAAACGTCCTGGGACACTTCCCCTTTGGGGTTAACAGGTCCCTGCTTTCCAATTGGTTTTGATTTATGTCAGTGACGTCGATCTACTTTGGTCACCCTCCAGCCTGGCTTTTGTTAGACCTATCCAAGGTTTTGTGTTAGAGCAACAAAAAATGCTCTATTGTTCTATGCATCAATGTGTTTTTGCTGTTTACATGTCTGAATATGTGATGTGAAATAATGAATATTTTGTATAATGCAATTTCATGCAATGGTTGTATCATTTACAGGTCTATATGACCTTTGTTTGTTTAAAAATGAACATTTGACTGAGGAGAAAAAAATAATAAAGACTCCCAGTCGTATATCAATTAAGTGTTTTGTGGTATACACTCTTTCTCCCTGGTACCTCTCCATCTTTCCTTTGGATTTATATGAATAAGTACCATAACAAAGGATTAGATACATAACAAATTTTATTTGCATTTTAATAACTTGCAATCAGCTTTGACTGTTTCAGCCAGGACCACCCCTCTTGTGTTTTCATGTTAGGAATGCAGTCATTTCTGTGTTCTGTTCGCTTATTATGATATTAAGCCCGAGCGTGAGAAGGGCGAGCGTTGTCTACATCGACTGTTTGGCTGTTTTCTGCTTTGTTGCCTGGCTGCCTGGTGGGATTGCTTCTCAGCGCAACTTAACGGCAATTTGAGTATACAAACTGATAAGCAAGACCTTCCTGGCTGGGTCCACGTTCCCATGACTCGTTCGGCCGAAGGTCCTCAGACCCGAAGGAAGACGCTTTACCACCGAAGAATGGTAAACCCGTGGACCGCCTTGAAAGCCACCTCGGACGGGGGCGGCAAGGTAAGCAAGGGTGCTCCTTGGCCTGCTTCGCTACCCTCTGCTTCACCCCTTCTAGAATCATCCGACATACTAGTGATAAACACACACTTGCCAAAGAATCCTTCCACCGTCTGTGATGACGGTGTAATTGTTCCCTCTAATACGCAAACCCCATTGCAACACTTCACGAACTCTGATACAACCAAATGCACAGAGACTCAGACTTGCAACCAATCCCCTGACACTGTCACTGCCGAACAGTTCCACGGCATTGGCATCCATGCAAGACAGCAATTGTCTGGTGAAGTTAGCGAAATACACAAGGAACACACAGCAAAGAAAAACGGAACCGCGACCATGCAGGCTCCATCACGGATTTCTATTTCCACTCCTGCAATACAGCCTGTAGTCTCAGATTTGCCCCGATCACATGTAAAGACGACCATGACCAGCGACCTTTGCGATTTAGCTGGAAGCTTTTACTCACCATTATCTGCCATTGATGTCACCGATGCTGAGCTAATGTCTTGAATGTCCCATATGTCGACCAACACACTGACATCAATTACACTCAGGACCCAGCGGAAGGTGCCTTCCCAAAAAGCACACTTAATGAAAATGGGAAACAGCCAGTACGAACATTCAATAATGATGCCGCTGTTCTATCAACACTACCGTGTCTGCCCACTTGTCAAGCAACGCCTACGCAGACAGGACCCACAAACCCTAATTCACATATCACGGCAGAAAAAAAACGTACTATCAACAACAAAATGAACAAAGTCCTGGTTGTGCACAATGCACAAGCTGACGAAATGTGTAAAGACGCCCAATTATCAAATAACAGGAGCGAATTATCCGCACCTTTAAACAACTTCGCAGCAAGCACAATTTGCTACAACAGAGAGGAGCAAAAAAACAATCAAGCAATGGAAAGTGCAAATCACAGTGCTTATGCATGTCAAGCCCCAGATGACATAGGGAAACATATACTGCCTACATTAGGCATGGATTCAGGGAAAGCCGATGTTCTGGCCTTAGGCCAAGGATCACCTCACTTAACATCCACAATGGCTAGCATGGACTCAAGTTCCATGGCAAGAGCATGACGCCTCCAGCGAATAATTGAACTGAAATTAAAACTAAACCATTCTGCATTTGATGAACCTGCACTTTTACCAACAAACGTGAGCACCCCGTGTCCAAAAAATCACAGCACCTTTAGTCAGGATCATGCAAAAAAAAGTACAAAATTATCCGTTCCCAGATGCTCAGCCTGACTTAGAACATTCGCAGATATCATTGAATGAAAATGATTCATCTGTGCATATCGATCAACAACTGAGTTTATCTGCTGATACCCTTACTCAGCTCCACAACAATGTTGTAGCTGACTCTTCAATTGTCCTATTACCATTCACTAAATTATATGAATCCTTGAATGGAACAATTAGTGACCAAGAGGCAATGCTATCAAATCTAACAAATAAAATGGAAAAACCTGAACTTTTCACAGAGTTCTTACAGAAACAAATAGAACAACAGGCAGATCTGTCTGTCCGATGGCAGGAACGTCTAAGTGATTTAGCTGCACGACACCATTGTCAAAACGACAATTTAATTCAAAGTTTGCTGGAGGCAGTGAGATGGATGCGCATCCAGTCCAGGGACGTGCAAAACAAAACTCAGATGCGCGACTCTTCTCGGACGCGAAAGAACCTGCCAAGAAAGACATCTCCAAAAAATAAAAACAAGATTTCAAAGGACCAGGGCAATTGCCCGGCAACTAAGCCAGTAATAGATCAAAGCATAAGGCCTCCTGTCATCCCAATTCACGACACCCAATCCCTGACAATGATTGTGGACGTCTCTGCGTCTCAGAAAAGACCTCCATCTAGTGATCCCGACAATATCGATGTTAAGAGCATAGAAACAAACAGCCAACAAACACTTGAGGACAACTCAAATGCAACTAACATCTTGCAAAGCGATGGTGAGTCATTGTCACCATCTAAGGCACACATGCCCCCACCCTCGAATAAAAACTTGGAGAATTTGGCATCAATAGTGCCTCTCAATAACTCAAAATGTTCATTTGATATATTTAATGGTTCTGCCAAAACCATCTTGACGACCGAAAAGCCCTCCAGACCAGCCAGAAAAGAAAATAAAGTTTCAAGTCAAGACTACAAAAGGAAGCAACCAAAGCCTAAACATCCAAATGTGAACAAATTTATAAGGAATCTTACCACGCCAACAAAATCTGCCTTGTTTGATCGTACAACAGGAACAAGCAAGCGGGCAGCAAAGGCTGTGCTTGACCATGATCTTGACAAAGAAAATGATCCCCAAACTAACAAACAGTCAGCAAAACGCTGCCGTCTCGAATCTGATGAAATGAGCAATGGCAGTCTTGCTGCCTCCTCAGCAATAGATTTATGTGACCTTTCAACATATTCGGCAGAAGTCGATGACCAAGACGAGCCAACAAATAATGGCTGTTCGATTGAGAGTTCGGGCGTCCTGTGGACATCATCTGCTGAAAATTGGAAACAACTCAAGACACTTCCCGAAAAAAAAATCAATCGCGAATATCATTCAAAAAGAAAAGGCAAAACCAATTTCGAGAGCACCGTCAATACTTGCCTCCAAGTTAAACCCGAAATTAACGTCTAATCAAAGGCACACCAAAACCCAATACTCATCTAGGGTACATCTTACCAAAAATCAAACAACCAATATTCGGCTCTGGAAACTGCGCCTTCAAAACATCCAAACAGACGATAATGAAGTCAACATAAATAGAGCCAACGTCATGAAATTATTTGCAAGCATTCCAGTTCTGCGGACAATATCCTCGGACGACATAAGGCTTGTTAAATATCCAACTGAGATAACTTCTGATCAAGTATTATTACACATTGGCTCCTCGGCGGTGAAAAACATGTTATTGCAAGCAACAGAAGATCTACTTATATTTGGTTTCGACTTAACTTTGGAACCTGAGCACGAGACTAAACAAGAATCCTTTGGGCGCGATGCCCGTGTAAATGCAGAAGGAATGGATAGTCGACGAGCTACATTGCGAAAATCATTGGCTTACTCGCCTGCAAAGTACAACGAGAGCCGGAACCAGGGAACATTCCCCAGAACACGGAACAGAACCTTTTCTTCAAACGATAAACACCAATAACAATGATTGAAGAAGAGCAAACCAGCCCAAATTGTGTTATCCTGGAACACACGAGGATTCGTTCACCTGTTCAATAACTTCGAAGTGCCAATGGACAACATCTTTTCTGTATGTCTACAGGAAACTTGGCTACGCGTGCCACCGACCCAAGATGGATTCAGTACATTCCTAAATCCTGCTGGGAAAAACCCTACCGGTCGTCCATTATCTGGTTTAGTCACCCTATTGAAGATCCACAATTGGATGACGCCGCTGGAATCGCTAAATCCGAATCCTTTTGTTCAGGGTACTTTGGTCCAAATAACATCTACAATAAAGTCGGTGAAACAACATCTACTCTTAATCAATGGATACTGAAATCCTGTCATGATCTCCACAAACAGTTTCATCAGTGCTATAACAACACTAATAGACGACACATCACTGAAATACAACAATCTATCTATAATGGTATGTGGAGATCTAAACTGTAGTTGGTACAACTATGACAATGTAACAAAGACGAACACGCTGAAGCCAGCAGATGCTGTAGTTAATAGAGGACAACTTTGGTTCGATGCACTAGCAATAAGAAACTGCACAATGGTCAATGGAAAAACTAAAGGCGATCAGCCTTGTTATCCAACATGGCGAGGTCCACACAGCCGAAATACACTGGACTACATCTGGGTCTCCCGACACCTCTTTGAAAGAGTGGTTTCCCTAAATGTAATCCAATGACCAAAAGCAGCGACCTGCTCTGCCTAGTCTGGGAGACTGACTGGGGGGAACCTACCGACATATATGATGTACAAGTCACATGAAATGTGGCAGGAAATCGTTTGCGAATCAATAGGTCGCAGATCGAAAAACTCTGCACTGACCTAAACAGGGGGAACCAGGTGAACTATGCCCCCCTGTTGTTAGACCTCAAGCTGAAAACGGCAGACTCAAGAATAATTGGCCATTCAAACAAACATCTGTTTAGCAATGTCATCGCACAAGCTAAAAGGGAACTAAGGAAAGACTTGCGTCAGATCAAGAAAATGAAGATACCAACGGACAGTATGGTTACCAAAGTAAAAGATAGACGTCAAGCCTATCGACATTGGCTAAAGGCGCACTCAGTGACGATAGAACAACATTGCGCCGAATTGATGTTGCAACTGCTGATCACAAAAAAACACGCGTGATCCTAAACAAGGGAAACACAAAAGCTGCGCCCACAATCTTCAGCCCAATTGATGGCACGAAATGGGTAGAGCACTTTGAGAAAACCTACAAAAAGCCAACGGAAGAATTCCAAGCCCTAGCAAGCGAGACAGCATCAGTGTGGGATATAGCACCATCAAGGGACGAAATAGAACTAGCAATACAAAATCTAAAAAATTCAAGAGCAGCAGGTCCCGACCCAATTTCAAACATCACGCTGAAGAAAAACAAAGAACATTGGGCTAAGTTCATTGAATCCCTGTTTGAAAAGCAAGAGCATTCCTGAATCATGGCTAAAAGCCATTGTGGTTACAATCTACAAGAAGGGCGATAGAAACGATCTAGCGAATTATCGTCCCATCGCCCTCCTTGATACAATCGGGAAAATCTTTGGCTCCTTCCTCCGAAAGAGACTTGCCACCTGGGCCTCCATGTCGGGGAAATACGACATTCGACAAACAGGCTTCACCGAGTGTGTGGGAGTCGACGCGAACCTTCTACTATTGAACGTCTTAAAACTGGAGGCGCTTCGAGCAAATAGGAAAATCTTCTTTGCATTCATAGACTTGAGGCCAGCCTTTGACACAATAAATCGTGAGAAACTGTGGTCAAAGCTAAAAAAGTGGGAATGCCCATCATTGATCTCGGAACCACTAAAAGCACTTAATTCCAACACTACGGTGCAGATAAGGCTTAATCAACAAGGTGACCTGAGCTTGCCGGTAACAACACATAAAGGCGTCAAGCAAGGCTGCCCGTTGGCAGCAGATTTATTCAAACTTTTCATAGCTGACTTGCCCGAATGGCTAGACTCAGTACCATGCTTCTCGCCAAAGATCAACGACACCTCAGTCAAATGCCTTGTCTATGCAGATGATGTAGTGTTAACCGACTACACTCAGATCGGCTTACAGCGCCTCTTGACACGATTGAATGAGTATATGATAATAAACGAGCTGTTGATAAATACCGAAAAAACAAAGATCATGAGTATTGGTCATACGCTCAGTAGATCAGACAAAAAATTAAAATGGCAAATTTCAAATGATAAACTCAGCATCGTAAAATCCATAAGATATTTGGGCGTGATGTTTAACGATTCCATCTGTGAAGCGGCATGGACCAAAGATCTGATCAACAGAACAATCAATTTCGGCCTACAACGAGCAAAGATCAGTCATGACTATGGGAAATGTACTCTTGCACCAACACTGACATTCTATCCCCAGAAGTTCATCCCGACTATTGTGTTTGGTGCCGAAGCCGGTTGGAATCTTGACCATCGTCTCTGGCAAAGATTGGAAGGCATCATTTGGAGAAGCGCGATGAGGCTTCCTGATTACATCTCTGTACCTGCGCTGAGATATGAACTGGCAATCAATTCACTCTACATGACAGTCATATGGAAATCGCTCGCCACTTTGAGAAAAATGTACTTTGGCCAAAAGATACCAGCATACAAAATATTTAAGATCGAAAATGATGAGATGCAATCCAAATTAATTCAAATTTGGAAGGAAAAACTAGATGTCATTATGGAAGTTGCCAACATAAGCAGATCCGAGTTAATCAATCGCCCCCAACACGCAAAAAAAAACTAGAAAATTGGGATTGGATTCAGAACATCGAAAAACGCATACAACTCAAAACTGCTCTTCCACTTGGCTAAGGAGAAATCAAACTTCATAAACCACCAAAATACCTATTAGACTGTCCTTCACGTCATCACAGAAATAGGTTCCTAAAATTCAGGCTAAATGCTCTAAACAATCGGGAAATGCTCTTGATAAAACGGAACAAAGACATCACGGATAATAAATGCAGATTCTGTGGAACAGGAGTTACGAAGTCCTTAAAACATTTGATAACTGGCTGTACAGGTACAACCAGCCAGCGGACCCTGCACTTGAACAGTTTCAAACCTCAGAACAATGACATTGAGAAATGGTGGGCTTATGTAAGTGCCGGTCGAAACATCAAGTTATCATCTAGGTTAATTGACTATTTAGACATGATTCTTTGTGACAAAAAGCCCATGCCCGATGAATGTCATCCGAGTAAAACCAACAGATTAACCAACAAGGATACTCAGGAACCACAAAACATCTCATAAACACTGATTGTGGACACGGACTCAGGTGTTGAATATGTCTTTGGTAACAAAAAAACAAGTAAATGATGGCAAAGTATAAATGTAACAAAAGTTTGATATTGATTTATTGAACTGAAGTTTTTTACAATAAAAAAAAATTATAATATTTATGTTTTGTGCATATATGGAGTTGGTATTGTTCTGAACTATGCATTCTGATGTCTATTTCTTTTAGGTATCGGGACCTGTGGGCTCCACAGCGAATGTTTTTACAGGCTGTGGTTACCTGTGGGTTTTGTTTGCATGTCATTGAATATGTTTACAGATGTGGTTATACGTGGTGTACGTATTCATGCATTTGCGTATATGTTTAACGTACCAAGTTTTCATGCATGCGAGTTTCATGGTGTTTATTCTTATTGGCATATGTTGTTGGTCTTGGTGCTGTTATTTATGCGAGTGTTCTACGTACGATCATGCATATTGTGTGCTGTATGTTTTGAGTGTTGTCTGTTTGGTTCTGCATTATTCTGAAACCCTGGGTATTTGGGGCTTTGGCACGCACGCACGTCGGATGTGTGTGTGATGTGTGGTGCAAACGAATTGGTTATTGGTGCAAACTGATTGTTGTATTGCATTTACCTTTATTTTGGAACAGAGAGTGGTAGCTGCGAGGCCCAGTCGGTAAGGACAGCAAAAGAAGTTCAGGGTTAGTGGAGGTGTGTCTTCAAGGAAGACTGTAAAAGTGCCTCATGCTTTGAAGCCATATTTACTAGTGCTCTACTGGAAGTGCAGAAGGACCTAAACTTGTCAGACCATCGCTGGTGCTGCTCCCTATGCTATGCTTGAAGAGTGTGTATCTGGGGTGGGAGGGCGAACTGGAGAAAAGTTATTAAAAAAGTGGGTCACAAGTGGGGCCATGAGTGATCTCCCACCACCTAATTCCCCTAGAAGTACATGGACGCCCACTAACAGATGTGCATTTGTTTTGGGCACTCTGGCCTCTGTAACCCTCACATGTACGGTGTCTCCCTGCTCCCAACCGTCCTGAAAAAAACGGAGGCAAAAGTGAAGCATAGTGGGCCGGGCTGACGAGTTACATGTGCTGGGTAACAATCTGGGCACCTTTTTGAAGATGCTCTGAAGTGACTGCAGGTCCCAGCATATCAAGCAATCCTGTATCAGTATGTATCCAGCAACTGGATGTGTTCTGTGCAGGTTAAACAGAGAGCTATACAGATGCATTAACCCATTGCTGTATCGACCATTCCCTTCCCGACACCAGGAGGCTGAATATCAATTGTAACCCAAAAATGTGACGTATGGGAGGTTTTGGATTCATTTTGACCACTGCCATTGCTTTCTTAGCCCTTCTGCGCCATTCCAGGACGGCAGCAGCCAGCAAAGCAGTAAAGGAACTGCCATTGCTTGAGGTGTCATATAGGAGGGATGTAACCTACTAGTTCGTGCTAGACTGTCACTTTTGGGGTGGGATCAAGCCTTATTTGCATATGATGTTGTGTCTTCTGTAATAGCAAGACAGGCTGAAATATTATGGACTGGGGGTTGCCCAGAGCAATGCCAGGGATTATTACGTTTTGGCCAATGTCTATTATTCCTTATTTTGTTTATAATCTAGTATGCCCTATTCTGGCCTTTTAGACCAATCGTACAGCCCAATTAATAGGCTATTTAGTTTTGCAGTGATATGCTAATCATTGGTAGGTTTGAGTCATCTAAAAACTGAGCAAAGCAGTTAAGCCTTTGGCTTAATCACAGTTGAGTAACTTTGCTGAACATGTTGGGGGGACATGCCATCTGAAGAAAGGTGCCCCAGCCAAATCAATGGGGACAAAATGGTGTGCCAAGAAAGTTGGGGGGGACAAACACCCCCGTCCCCTCCTAAAATTACACCCATGCTTAATCATGGGGTGGTACGTTCATAAGGGCACGCGTCTCTACGTTTGTTGCTGCCATTAATGAATGTTTAAACTTAAACTCTGCTCTCTCACATGTGCACGATTACCAATGATGAGCCCCTGAAAAAGAGAGCAGTCGTTAACAAATTGCACGTCACTAGAAATAATGGCCTTTATTGGATCCTGAAAAAAGCCTACACATTACAAGAGCTTCTCGGGAGGATAGCTCAAGGGCAAGGTGCTCGCCTTGAAAGCAAGATGACACAGAGCACCACAGGTTCGATCTGCGGGTCCGCGCTTAGAAACCTCTGGGTATTAAGCGCGTTATAAATAACCTATCATATCATAAGAGCTCCTTTTGTCTGGGCCGGACAGGTGCACGTCCTGATTGGACCTCAGACACGGCTTTTCCATCAGGAGTCTCTCAAACGTGTATGCACGTACAATTGCCAAGCCCAGACTGTCCGTCTGCCTTGGTCGTTTCAAGTACCTGTTCCCAGCCAAGCAACACACTCATGGGTGTACTGAAGGTATTAACTAACCACCCCCACGTGCCTCTTGCCTGTTTTCATCATCACTGTAGGGCCATGTATGGACACATTCCTCTCATACTGGGAATTCTAATTCACTTTTTGAAGAACAGTGCGATTATTTTTGTAATATTTCTCTCCTGATGTTCATTCTGATGTGGAGCAGTACTTAGTTGGCTACATTTGTATTTCATCAATACTCGTCTTTGAATCTTACGTGTTTAAAATGTTTAATGTGTAAGTTTTTGCGTTTGGCCTGCAATACCATTAGGTGAGCTAAAGGGAACGTCTAGAAGTCTGCATGAGTAGCCGTTGTCGTGAAACACTGGATGGGGTGTTGTGCTGTCTTACCTATTCACCCCCCTTTCCTATACTCACGTTACCCCATTCTTTTCCCCTCGTGTCATCTCTCGTTTCTCCTGCCATGCCTCTTGTCCTTTGTCAAATTGTCTGTATCCTGTTAATACCATTTTTACAATTGCACTTGTAACACGTGGCCGCTAGCAGAAGCATCAGTTTGGCGAAAAAGGTTATTTCATATAAGTAAATGCCAGATCTCAGCATGAACATAAAGACGGCAAAGTATCTTCATCGCCCTTTTTCACTCTCCACTTTATCCACTATCCCGTTACTTTTTATCCTCATCCCTCTCCCCTCCTTTTTGTGAATGGGAATGGGAGAGTATCCATCTGTTGTACTGCCTTGTGAACCTTCCACGGGCCACTTCCTTGCAATGCACTCGCCTTCCCGCCTCTGCCACCTCGCCCCTTCTCGTGAATGGGAAGTCAGTCTATTTCTTTTGCACGGGCACAAAGGCTGGTTCTCTCCTCATGTTCCTCCGTGTTCTGCTTATCCAGACGTGTCCCCTGTCCGCTATTACTTTCTCCCCTTTTCCTTGGCTTCTTTTTCTGCTTGGTTCCTTGCTTCTGGCGTTCTTGGCTTCCCCTCATCGTGGTGTCTTCTCTTTTCTGTTCCCGAGTAATGAGTACCACACACATATTGTCCCTCTGCCGACTTCTTCATGTGACGAGCATTCATTTAGCGATCAGCACTGCGGTTTCTTCTCTCCCTCCATTCCCCTTATGCCCTCTCGAGCGCCCCATCTTACTCGCCTGCTATTCTCTATCATGTCTCGCTATTGCTATTCATCTTCTTCCTCCTCTAGTCCTTTTATATAAATATTCCTCTTCGACTCCTCGGGCTCCACTGCACTACGTATCCCTTTCACCATCGCCTGCTCGTCTCCTCTCGTTTTCCCTCCTCGCGCATTTCATCATTTCTTTTTCGTCTTCCTCCTCTCGGACCACAGCATCTCCTCTTCCCTCTTTTTCTCGGTCGTCCCGTCCCTATCCTTCTTTCGGGTTCTCCTCCCTGCTCTCCTCTCCCCTCCCCCATCCATTCATCCCAACCACTGAGTACCTGCCTGCCTATGCTGCATATCTGCCGCTGTCATATATCGACCAAGCAAATCTGTTCTCCCAGCCCCCTCAGTGTTCACCAATTCCCTATAGTTCCCTTTTAAAGCATCCAGAATTTTAACTAAGGGGGGGGGCGGGCTAGCAGTAGTGGCGGCAGCTGAGGCGAGGGAGGGGGCAGCGCAGGAGATGCACACGGCGAGATTGGAAAATCTGCCTGCATCAGCAGCATTGCAGGGGTGAAACTCCTGGGGGGGAGAGCTCCTGCGCAGTGCGCGGACGGTGTGGGGAGAGCGTGGACGGAGAGGGGGAGAGCAGCAGTGGCCGTAACGTCCAGGGCCCCACAACCGAGAAAGCACCGGTAACCCCCCTGGCGTCCAGTCACCATTAAGAGATCTGGACTTGTCGTGAAGGGGTGTCAAAGCATAAGGAAGGCAACAGTGCCATCCGTCAGTGTCCCCCGGGGGAAGTAGAGCGTGCTATATCCATTGTAGTCACGGCACAACGAGAGCACGGGCACGTCCAATCGCTTGGCGAGGCGGGCCAGCAGAGCCAAAGGACCCGTGCCGGGCAAGCGTCGGAGAGCAACGAGAACAGCGCGATGTTAGGGGAGCACCGGCCCCGTGAAGGCATCTGTGGACAGTGAGAGCTCTGGCAACGCGTGTACAGGCCACCAGTAATGCCCACTAAAGCCCGCGGCTATCGCCGGTGATATCCCTCATCTAGGCGTGAAGGGACGGCGAGAGGATGGGCACCCTTCAGCCGTCACCCAAATACCAAGAGCGCAGATAACGGCCAATGGGGTCCCACTCATAACTGGAAAACCGTTAGCGTCCAGGTGTCAGCGCAGTGATATACGCGCACGCGGCTCACCAACATCAAGTATCAAATAACGTCAAGACGTCCTCGCATTTCTGGGTCTTCCAGCCAACCGTCGCTCCACCGCTCATAGCATCCCTCAAACCGACGGGCCTCGGCAAAGTGCAAGCTTGCCCGCGGGGTGACAGCCAGGCGTCCCCCACACAGACAGCACTGGTATCGTCCATCAGTACACCCCCCCAGTCCCTTCCGCCTCCACATAGGAAGAGACAGTATCCTCTCCAGGCGGTCTTACACCGAGAGCGACGGTATCATCCATAGGTCTCTCCCCAACCCCACCTGCGTAACTGGAGCGGCAGTGGACGTCCCGGGACAGCGGGAGCGCAGATAACGTCCAGGTGCCGCGAGAGCCTATCAATAACGCGAGCAGCCGCGTGCCCGCCCGCGCGCCCTCCCTTCAGCAACGGTCGGCGTCCCCGCAGCGCGGCGCGAGGCGGGCTACGAGGCTGTCCGCGTGCGCAGCCACGCGGCCCTGAAGGATGCCTCTGAAGGATGCGCCACGCTGTCCTCCTCGCGGGCCGCGCTCGTAGGAACCACTCCACTCAAGAGAGCTGGCATTCATCGGTGCCCGCGACCAGGAGTTCCCTCCCCATCCATGGTCAGCGCTTTCTATCGGGTCCGGGCACGTCCTTAATCTCACTGGCGTCCGCTATCTGCCAGGAGGCACGGCCGCCCTGCGCCAGGTAAAGGGAGCTGGCAGTGAAGGGGGGTAGGACGGGTCAGTGGGCACGGCTGGTGCCCCAGCGAAAACGCGACAGTTCCAGTGGTCGTCAGTGGTGAGAGGGACAGCAGCGGTTGGGGCTTTCATACCCGCAGCCCCAATAAGTCATCATGGCTCAAGCGGCCAAGCAGCTGAAGAAAATCAAAGACTTTGAGGCCCAGGCACTCCAGGAGCAGAAGGAGAAGGAGGAGTCCAAGCGCAAGAGCAGGAACCGCTCACGAGACCGCAAGAAGAAGGTAAGAAGGCCAATAGATGGCACCCGACATTTCCGAGGGGAGGGTGGGGCAAGGGCGACCTTGAAACACATATTTACAAAAAGCGGTCAAAGCAGGTAGGTCACATACTCGGCCTACATTCTGGGGCTTTAAGCCTTAAACCCGAAATCGGCTCGACTATTCAGGGCAGAGGGGGCACAGGGCATTAGGCAGTTTTGTTTGATCTGGGCCATAGAAACCCACTGTGTTGTAGCTCCAGGGTTCCAGTTCTAGCATGTGGGTCTCATAAACCCACTATATTGGGATAGGGAGCAAGTGGCCTCACATGTCCAGCACGTATTCATGTTATTATGATGTGTACCGCGCAAAGCTGCCTTTTGTATGAACTCCAGGCTCTTTCGAGGATCTGAAGGGTAAAGGGGCTTGGGAGGGGAGGAATGGCCAAGCTGTCATGGGTACTTATTATTTCCAGATTCTTGAGTATAGCAATCCCACTCCAAATGAAAGCCACTGTACCCGTCTGTTTGAGGAGACAGTCCCTGTCAATTGAGTGTCACACCCTCAATGTGTTTCAGGTCAG
This sequence comes from Ambystoma mexicanum, assembly GCF_040938575.1. NCBI lineage: Eukaryota > Metazoa > Chordata > Amphibia > Caudata > Ambystomatidae > Ambystoma > Ambystoma mexicanum. The sequence continues at coordinate 180,130,284 of NC_090932.1, forward strand.
TTGTTTTCAGTGTCAGCAGTGAGTGGGGTTACTTTCCAAGTAAAATTGGGGTCACATTCCTAATAATGTGGGGCTTGCATTCCTATTGAGTTAGGCATAACATTTTTTAGTGATGTGAGGATCACATTACTAGCAAGGTATGTGTCAGACTCTTTGTCTTTCACGGTCTGAGTCTAGCATGTTGGGGTCTTGTTTGGGCGCTTAAAATCAGTTTTTTGGTTTGCCAACCCAAGTGTTTCTGGCCACACTCCACAACTCATTTGTGTTTCAAGGCCTGCATAACAACCCTTCCCTGGTCATCAAGCCCACCAACAGGCCCCTGACCAATTTCTTCATTGAATTTGTTTTGCAAAGATTCTCACAATCAAAACCTCTTTGCTTAACTCTCATGATCACAAATATGTCACATTGCTTAGTGTCACTCGGTAATATGCAAAGGTTTCAAATATTATTTATGTAGCTTTCACCTGCATAATACTTTCTGAGCTCAAGGCCAAAACACACATTTCTCATAAGAATGTACCAATCTATTCGATAGTACCCTAAACTCCTCCAGCACCATTTTTAGTAATTTTAGTTGACACTATCATCTGGCTTGATTCGGATAGTGATAAAAGAGCCCAACAATTCATCACGCCATGACAAGCCTACACTTTGTCAAATGGGTCAGTACCGCTGCATACGGAGATAGCAATGCTCGAGACATCGTAAATACTTTTAGCATCAATTTGTTATCAACCACCTCCCTGTTCAAAGCGCCCACTTATTGTAGGTACGTGGGCACACAAAGTCAAACCTCAACCTACCTAACCAATTGATTCCCACTCTTAACTTATCAGACCTATAAAAAGAGTGACCCATACCATCTTCTAGTATTCCTTCATCTCTAGCAATGTATCAAACCTTTCAGAAGGACACCCTAAAACACTAGTTGAAGCTTTTAAAACAGGGAATACCCACACCATTGACATGCTCGCCCCATCACAAAGGAAAAAAAATGAAACCTTCCCTTAAAAGGGCCAATAAATGGTTTAAGACCACCCTTAATTTCCCAATACATAATAACACTGTAAACTTTGAACACAAATGGACGGGGTACCTAATTCGAGGTTAACAGACTAGCTTTCAAAATGCCACCAAGGGGATATCATGCTATGAATGAAAGGAAAAATAAATATTTTTTCCAGAACTGGGTATCCTCTTCCCTTAGTAGCAGTGCTGCAGTCGGCAAATGTTTTGGAACGTTAAGTGCCTGTTGTAAAACGTGCTTACCCCACTCCATTAAAAACTTGCAGATAACCTAGGCAATGTTTTGGTGGACAAACGTTTTTAAAAAAAATCAGTCACCCATCAAGAGTCCACCCACCAATAAAAATAAATAACAATCCTAATCTCAAAATCCCACATACACTTTCCTCTGTGTTCAAGCTATGCTCACCAAATGATATTGCCAAAATAGTTAAAACCACAGAGGCATTGGGAGCTCAAACAGACCCTACGCAGAAACCTTGGTCCAGAATTCTATTACCACTTTAGCCCAACCATCCGTAATCATGTAATGCCTCAATAATCTCTGGTATAATCCTGCAATCATTTAAACAAATCTCCATAACCCACAAAGATACCTTCTGACCGTCACAATTTGGAGAAATACCACTCTATCTCCAATATTCCTTTTATGGCTAAAATCCTACAGATGACCATCAATCATCTTTTGGAGTACACTGAATCACAAGACCCCTAACATGACAATCGTTTTGGATTCAGGCATTTAACCTGACTAGGACAAGGTCTACTCAAGAACATAGATCAACTGCCTCTGGTAGTTCACAAATGGATGATGGGCAATACACTCGGTTACAATCCAAGCAAAATGGAAATCCTATTTTCTGGCTAAACATTCCCAAAGTCTGTGCATGTCTAGGCGCTCACTCCCTATTCCCCTGATTGTAAAGATGGGGAAAAACATAGGTATAATTTTTGATGCATCCACATCCTTCTTTCACAGATCAATGAGGTGGTCTACCCAGCCCACTTTCAAATTCACATGCTCTGCAATTTCATCCCCTACCGGGAGATGGCCCAGAGGTTTGACTTGACCAGAGTCCTGGTCCTGTTAAAATAAGAATGCTGCAGGAGTGGCTGTATAGGTATAAACATCAAATACACTATCTGAGACTCTCACAGAATTGGGCAGCAAGATTGATTTTGGGTCTCAAAGAACAGGACACTAGCACGCTAGGCTTATCTTCCCCATCCACAGTGTTTACCAATTAAATTCTGCACCCCCTTAAATCGTGTGCCTGACCCCTACCTGCGGGGCTAAGAACCTTGGTCATCTTTGACTCCACACTTTCCTTCTCGGCCCATATCTCTGAGGTCTCTAAAAAGTCAAACTACCTACTGCACCTCCTCAGAAGTATTCTTCCTTTCCTCTCCTACCCTCAGAAGCTCACTGTCTCCCAAGCTCTGGTTCTCTCTCGGTTGGACTTTTGTAACAGCCTCTTTCTAAATCTACCTGCCTCTACTCTCCGCCCTCTACAACTTATCCAGAACAGGACTGCAAGACTTTTTCTTTGGCCTCAAGCCCTGGGATCGTATCTCTCCAGCTCTGAAATCTCTCCATTGGCTCCCAGTGGATGCAAGGATTAAATTCAAAACCCTCTGCATTGTCCACAAGGCTTTCTGGGGCCTGGGTCCAAAATAGCTTCAGCTATACCTGCGCAAATACCTCCCCTCTCAAGCTCTTCGCTCCTCTACCTCTAACTCCCTCCAGGTCAATCGTTTTTCAAAGAAACGAGCTGGAGGTAGATCTCTATCTCCAGCTGGGGCCTCCCTATGGAACAGCCTTCCTGCCACTCTAAAACTTGAGGAGAACCATCTCCGGTTCCGGAAGCACCTCAAAACCTTCCTCTTTGCTTCTGCCCTCGCTCCCCTTCTCCCCTGCTCATCTGCTCTCTTGGCACTGTGCACCTGGCCACCCTCTGTCCCCTGGTCCCAGGTACCTGCTCACCCTGCCACCTTCCTGCACTGCCTCCTGGCCACCCCTTGCACTGGGGACTGTATCTGTACCCATACAGCCCCCCCCCATTTGTCTTCTTTTTCTGCACTTATTCAGACTTACCCAGTCTGCTGCCTTAAACGCAGCACTTGCCACTTGCTGGCTGCACTACCACAGTTTGTCTCCATTGTCTATTTATTTGTATTTATTTTATTTATCTGCGCTCCTCGCCTCTGCACTTTCCACTCTCCCCCTTCCATGCACTTTTTCCCTTTTCCCTTTTCCCTTTCCCATGCACTTGCGCCTTCTTAATGTCACTGGGCCTAGTAAGATCGTTTTTATGTTGTGCTGTGTTCTCCATTGTTCCCCTCCCTTGCCTAGTCGCGTTCTGAAACACTTGTGTACGAGCGCGATATAAATAAAATATCATATCATATATCATATCCCCACAGACCAACATACATTTTCACAGCACTCAAACCATTGCATCTAAGAAAGAATCTTAGATCTGCAGTTGATAACCTCCTACCCCCCTTAAATATAAGAAACGGAGCCACGGAGGAAGATGCTCTGCTATAAATATATCAATTAGTTGGAATGAACTCCCGAAACTAAGAATTAAGCAACCAATTTCATGTTCAAACATTGCATGAAAAAACTCTTGTTCAAAACTGCTTTCACTGAGCTCACATAGGGGCTCGCCCCTTATTCTGCATCCTTCCTTGTTATCTCCTCATGCTTGGCCCTGTACCCACCCCTGGCTACCTGAACGTGGAATGGTATCCCCAACCTTGGAGGCCCTGGCTGCTGTTATTTAAACTCTTCAGGCTTTTTTACAGTTTTGTTGATTTTTGGTTCTGTAGTTTTTTCTCTGTTGCTTTTATTCGATCTGTACATGGTTAACAAGAAATGTTTTGTATGATTTGCTTTAGAATGATTGTTCAACTGCGCATTTCTCACTCTTACCTTGTTTCCTCCTCCCTTTACATGTACCGCTGCTTTGAGCTTACGTACACCTTCTTTCTCTTGTACTTTTACACAGCTTTATTCTAATTTGGCACTTTACATAAAATGAAAAGAAACGTGTGGCTTGTTAATAAAGTCCCTTTAGTTATAGATTGGCATTCACCAAGGGAATCTGGCATGACCAATTGTTGCTGGTGGGATATATAAAGAGTACGGTCTATAGGAATTTCTTGAAGGATAGGGGGATTGTGTGAGCAATTATATCAATTCAGTTTTTTATTTTTTTAAACTTTATTTGTAGTGTTCCAAAGTTACAAAATACCAAACAATGGGCGTCATTATGAGGTTGGCGGTAACCCGCCGGTGCGACTGGCGGGTTGCCGCCGACCTCGTAACACCATTTCCGCCACCTAGTTTCCATGTGCCACCGGGACATTACAAATCTCAGCGGACTGGGAAGCTAGGTGCCGGAAAATGTTTGCCACCATTCCCATGGAGTCTGATAGGACTCCATGGGAATGGGTTCACAGAAGCACTGGCACCACCACGGTGCTGGTGCTTCCGTGATGAGTCTGCCTACCTGGCCCGGCCCCGGCTGGCAGACTCAGAGTGTGGCAGTCCGGAAACCAGGATGCCTGTAAACTTGCCGGCACTTTGTTTCCAGACCGTAACACTCATAATGAAGCCCAATGAATCTGGAAAAACAGTATATGTATAGGGTAGTTCTCAAAATGTTAGAACAGATGTTATCTTAAGTGCAAAGAGAAAAAAAAAACGATATTGTCATTGAAATTACAAGTGAAATAACAGAAGAATAACCTTCACATTCAAATACAACTAGAGGACAAGCCTATAGACAAGTCAAACAATAAGGACATAACAAAAAGAGAAGAAGAACGAAACGAAAAAAAAGAAAACATCACTCAAGTCGATCATGCATAACTATTTAGTGGAACCCATCATACAACTGCATTTAAGTCACCCATATAATTCATTAAAAGACATCCAAACTTCGTCCTACATATCGGAGCAATCCTTATTTTTGTACATAGTTGGACAGTACTATGACATTGTTTATTCTAGCATCAATTTGAGGCTTTTTTCTATTCTTCCGTACCTTTAAGATTTGCTTCTGATATTTGAGGTCCTAAATGCAAAGTAGTTATCTCTGTCACTCCTACATCTGCAATCTTGAATGAAGAGGGGTTTCTTGGCATATCATTTTTCTGTGGTGCGTAGGGAGAACCTTTGTTGAATAGGTGTGGTAGGCTGTTCTTGGTGAATCATTTTTAGGTTAAACTCAGAACCTAAAAGTTATTTCGAATTCTCACTATCAATAAGGTGAGAGGCTTGTTTCACTTTAGATTCCATTCAAAGCTCTCAGTGGCAATTTGAACCTTTTTGAAGTGATCAAACTGGTATTCATGTTGGCTAGGTTACTGTTTGTACTCCCAAGCTGTGTGTTGACAAATTTGCCTGTTGGCTGATCTGCTGTTGCTAATGGAGGATGCGTCAGAGATCCCTTAGTTGAAAAATATTTCTTTTTTCACAGTGCTATCTTCTATGCTCAAACTAAGAGCAAGGTCCTGGCATTTACCCAGAGGTTTGACTGAATATCTGAAGATGGTGGGAGATTTCATTATGTGGCATTGTTACAGCAGTGAACAAATCATGTTAGCTCCATTCAGTTTACCAGCACGTTCGCATCTATATCTGTAGATGACTCGAGCCTACTGTCACATAGAAATCCTCACTTGCCCTTTTGATGCATCAGTAGATTTGTGTGTCATTAAGGTATGAGTGAAATATAAGCCAAAGGCCTCTAAGAGTTTGGTGAGAGTGTGCAGGTAGTATACCTGGGACTCAGGTCATGAGGACCTGGGAGAGATCCCCTCAAAATATCACATGTTAAGGCGTAGCCTCAGAAAGTAAGCTCAGTTTGATTTGTTTGATTATATCAACATGGAAAGTCCTGAACTATTAGAGGCTGAGTCCTGATGTGCTCAGAAGTGCCAGTAAGTTTTTATTTAAACATACCCAGAAGGATGACTATGGTTGGTGATCTTCTCAATGACAGGTTTATTTGCAAAGTTCTAAAAGTAAATGACAGAAATGGAACATGTAAGTCTACACATACATAGGAGAACACACCTGACTTCTTCCTTATCTTACAAAATCCCTTAGACGGGGAACAGATTTTCGTTTTTTGGCCAGCTGAGAAGAGATTGATAGCTGAGGAAGAAAACTGTGTGTAACAGTCCAGTGTGGTCCTTCTGGATGATGGAGTTGCAGAAATGCTTTGCTGAACTCTATGCTGTAGTTACACATATGTTCAGTCCCCTTTCCCCCCATACTCTTGTGAGTTCCACCTGCGGAGGACAGCACTGAAGCCTTTTATCCAGTAAAAACGGATTCCCTTAATTTGATTGACCAGTACAATTGCACAGGAGCCAAACTCTTAAGTGAACCATTATGACTTTTCTTCCTATGGCTGGACAAAACACTTTAGTGTGCACAGAAAAATGTACACTACTTCTAGAGGAAAACGAATTCTATGATTTTATCCTTTCCTCAACACAACTGTCTCCCCACTAACTATGTCTCATCAAAATGATCTGGCCTTTGTCTAGTTTATTCTAACATTGCAAATGGGGTGGCTGCCAAGGCACTAATTTCCAATTCGAGCCAATCCCAATCCACAAATCAGGGGTTATCCTCAGGCAGAGATCAAATGTGGGGCAGCACTGTGAGCGGCTTTAATTCCCACACTTCCTGGTGTGTCATCCACTCCTAGTTGCATCGTGCCCCTCGACCAGCGAGAATCTGGCAGGCAGGGACCTATAGACCATGTGTGGGGCCTTGTGTGGTGAAAGTGCAGTCTTTTGCTTCACAGGACCACCCGCTGTACTTCCAGAAGTTTCTCCATGGCCACAGGTACTCCGGTATTCCCGAATCGTTTCCTAGCAGTCTGTGCCAGCTGTTGTCACATGTCAGCTTCAGTGGAAACTAGTTGAGAATTTAGATAGTCCTGCACCTCTTCATGTGGCATATCACAATGCAAGTTCTTTCCAGCTGTCACAACAATGTTCATAAACTGCTGCACTGCATTTTAGGTTAACTGACCGATGTGCTAATAACATGTGTATGCACCGACATGTGCTGTACTGCTTGAGAGCTCTGCCCCAAATAAAAGCCTTGTGACCTCGTCCAGGAGTTCCATGCGGCTGTCCAAATTTGTCTCTTTATCGATGCCCAAAGCTGCAAGTGCAGTATTTGCCCCATTCCATATCTTGTCTACTACTTCCCTTTTTGGACATCCTCCGAACAGCTCCTCTTTCTGCCGTTGCAGCCTAATTCCAGCTCCCCCCAAGCAATTAGGATAGTAGGTGGTGATCTTGCAAGCAGATAGTGGAACAGTGAACATAACTGTGGCTAAAGTTGCATGCAACAGTCTATATTGATATCCTGTTCTATCTAGCTTCGAGGTAGTACAGTGCCTTACCACAACTTCTGATCGTATACTTAAGCAATATTACCTGAGCACGGGGGCATTACCGGGTAAGGTAATGCCTCGGGCCAGTTAGAAGCCTGAGTGGAGCGAGGGATTTAATGATAGCCCAGGGCATTACCTACCCTGATAATGCCCACCTGCAAGGGCAATATTGCTATTAGTACCCCGATACGTTGTACCAGGGTTCTAATCATGTTTTTTTTAAAGTTGAGTAGCAACATCTTCGCTGTGCCGCCGCTTAAAAAAAAATACAATAAAAGATGGCCGCCATGGATCGGGGAGAAGGGACTACACGTAGTCCTTTCTCCCTTTCCATGGTGGCCATTGCCGGATTCGTGATACGCCGGGAACACTAGTCTTTCTGGCACTGGTGAGGAACCAAGCAGCGCCAGGTAAGTGGGCTGGGCATATGGGGGCAGATGAAATGTTGAAAAAGGAGGTGGGGTGGAGGGGACGTAGAGGAGCGCTCACCTAGTATCCAGCGGGGGAATGGCAGCCTCCAGCTCAGAGGAGGCATGGAGTGGGCGTTTTGCCATGTGTTAAAGTCCCCTCTTCTGACCATCCTAATTGGTTGGGAGGTTAAAGCCCTGTCCTCACCGGTTACTAATTGAGTACATCTCATGCATAATCTCACAGAACTGAATCTCTGGTGACCTCAGGTGTTGAATCATAGTATATGTTCTATTGTGTAGGCCTTCTGGAAAATGACTATGCATGTGTAGAGTTGGAGCAAACTTTCTCTGTTTTCTCTGTTCTGGTTTCATTTGTAGAGGCAAGTATTGTTAACAAATAACATTACATTCTAAATCTATTGCCTGCCCTGGTCTCTTTCCTAATATCCCACTTAAATCCTCAATTTCAAGTAGCTCTACTACCACTACCTGATACATAGCATGTGGCAAGTTCACAATGTCTGAAGTCCTATTTACATTAGCGCCAATCTGTCTACGTGCCATCATCACTGTAGCACCGGGTACGTGCGAGTACCAGTAAATCAGCCGGGAGATCCTTCGATTTTCTTTCCAAGTGAAAAGGACAGAGTAACAGTAATGCATCAGATCTGTAATGTACGAAGCCTCTGGGTATCGTACAGATGATTCAGACACTGTCATGTTTTTCACTTCTACAAATCCAGTACTATCGCTAACATTAGATAATGGTGTTATCGGCAGGGCTTGTGTCTTAGCATTGAAAGCTTCAAGATAGTCTTCATCGGGTATCCAATTTGGGAGTGCCTCACAAGGATATGCACTGCTCCTTATGGGCACTCAGCTGGCCGTTGGATAAATCACAACGACAAATCTACTCCACATTCCCATTCTCCTCTGCAACCACAGCTTCCTGCCTGGAAGTGAACTATATACTTTACTACAGCAGCCTTGTATATTAGCAGTAGTAAGTAGGTTAGTAAAGTTACTTTCCCCTATTTATGAGTCTACAGCGCTAGGTATAGTAAAAGTCAAAATGCAACCCATTAGCAAAAGTTAATACAACTTACCTGGTACTTCTTCCTGCAAGGGAGTCTGTCATTTTGCAATGGGAGTCCTGCACCCATGTTGGGTGTCCCTGCACCATCACAGTTGAATTAAAGGTCAAGAGGACAGCAAATAGTCCCTTCCACTGAGGTGCTAGGGCCCACTTTCGCTGGCAGACCTTTATTAGAATGAAGTCTCCAGGCTGTAGAGAATGACCAGGGTCAGGGGGTTTGTGTGGTAAGGCAGCCTTCACCTGGTCATGAATGAAACCAACAGAAGAAACAAAGGCCTTCACATACACAGGCAGTCGCATCAAGAGCTAAGCCCCAATTTCTTACTTGAATTCACCTCATGCTGAACAATACCAACGAGATGGCTTCCAGCCACTTCAACCCTGTCTCCTGAGATCATTTCAACAATTTATTTTTCAAGGCACAATTCCTTCTCTCTACTGCCCCCGCTGATTGGGGGAGGTGTGGGAAATTAAAATTGCATTGTATTTTAAGAGTAGACATTAAAGTGTTCACAACATTATTCACAAAAGGTGTGCCCTGGTCACTGTTAATGCAAATATGCACTCCAAACCTAGGAATGAACTCTCTTATCAACATTTTGACTGCCGTGATTGTGTCTGCCCCTCTGCATGGGTAAGCTTGCACCCATCCAGAAAACCTGTGCACAATAGAGAGTAGATGTTATCAATTGCTACATTGCAGCAATTGCATGGAATCTGTTTGGAGGCCTAGAAATGGGTCATAGGTAGGGGGTTTTTGCCCCTTGTCTAGATAGATCTGTCTTGCCTACATTGTTCTGCATACAGAACTGAGAATATTCTTGAGCCATTTTAGTGAAATCGGGCACAAACCAATAGTGATTCAGTATCATCATCATCATTCCATCTCATCCCATCCCACATGTGCTTCTCCATGGTACAATCTTATTAAATGGCAACCTAATACGTTGGGTGCCTCTCATCGGCCTTCGCTGTCTCTCAAAAGTGAGTCTTCATGTAACTGGCAACTCATTTGTGCCCAATCATCTTTTTCAATAGAGCAGGCCCTCTCCTGCATTACACTCAAGTCCTCTCTAACATTCGATATGGAGATGGTAGTGGACTAACTTTGACCAGCACCACATATATGTCAGCAGTATCTTATGTGACAGCCAGTTTGGTGGTCCGATCTGCAAAATGGTTACCACAATTTATTGGGCCATCTAAGGCATGGTGAGCAGCACATTTGCCAATAGTTATCTTTTCCAGTAGCATAATAGAATCCAACAATGCCATAAAATATTGCCCATTCCTAATGGGGGAGAGGGGGTTCCAGTATACGCTAATATGCCTTACTCTTCCAGAGTTGGCCAAAGTCATTGACTGTACCAAAAACATCAATCAAATCGGTATACATGTTAACTCACTGTTCAGCAGCTAACCGGCAGACTTGTGTAAGGGCCACCAGTTCAGCCACTTGTGCTGATGTTACTTGGGGCAGTTTTCCACTCTCCGCCATCACCACCACGATAACCAGAACCGTCCACAAAATAGTTGAGGTCAGGTTCTGGCAGGGGCACATCCGTCATGTCTACTAGGGTGCATCATTAGACAGTCAGCAATGGCTACACATTCATGAGGGGTACTGTCATAGGGCACACCATCTAATGGTGTGGGGAGAATGGAAGCTGGGTTCAGGATCGGAGTGAAAGTTATATTTGAATAATTCAAAAGAAGTATTTCATATTTATTGACTCATGAGATGGGCATGTGCGGAGTGTTGGTTTTCAGTAACAAAGAAACAATTGTGTGCGGTACTGCAACTTCCAAAGGATATCCCAACACAATGCTCTGTCTTTGCTCTACTGCCAGGGAGGCTGCTGCCACTGATCCTAAGCATGGTGGAATTCCTGCTCCAACTAGGATCTAGTTATTTACTGTATTATGCGATTGTCCTAGAATTAACTCTGTGCTTCTGAGTGAGCACTCTCAGCACAAATCAGGCTTTCTCATGACAGTACAACACAAAACCCTTTTTAAAGTTTGGAAAACTAAGGGCAGGAGCTTCAGCAAAACGTCTCTTTATCTCTGTGAAAGCCTCCTCTGCCTCCCGGGTCCATTACAAATGCTGCATGTTATTCAATCGTGTATACATTTGGAGGGATTTTACTATCTCTGCGTACCCCAATATCCATTGCCATTAATAACCGACTGCCCCTAGGAATGCTGTCATCTGTGTAACAGTCTGCGGTTTTGGAATCTTACAAGCTTTCTTTTCAAGAGGGAGATATCGACCAATACCCCTCGTTAATGTTGTGCCCCAAATAATGATGCCCTGCACACTCAATTGCAATTTTTGTTTAGTTGCCTTATGACCTTTTTGGGTTAGTGCAGTTAACAAAACTTTTGTGTCTTGCTTGCACACCACATAAGAGGGTGAGGCTATTATCAGGTTGTTCAGATACTGTATGCGAACTGCATTTCCTGGTAGCTTTATGTCATCTATATCTTTCTTCAGTTGCTGTGAAAAGAGGGTAGGAAACTCTGTATGACAAGGATTGGACAAAGGTGCACACCTAATTTTTTTAAAGTTGTAAAAAAAAATCAAAAAGTTATCTTACGTTTTTAGGTGGGAGGAACTGGGGTCATGGCATAAAACCCCGAAGGAGAAAGAAGATTCAACCTAGGAATCCTCCTGTCCCCTGCACACTTGGAGAAAATCCACTACTGACATTCAATCAAAACATATGGTGAAATGTCATTTATAACAAACGTAGGCAAAAAAAGGTATTGAGAACCAAAGAATATTTTATATGTACACTGTAATCCAAATTTAAAAGAAATTGTTTTCAATAGAAGAAACAATATAGCATCAATGATGAACATCAAAAGTTAAGAAGAGATGGGCCCTCATTACGACCCTGGCGTTGGACCATGGTGCTAATAGCACCATGGTCCATGCCGGTAACTTAACGACTCCGCCATGGCGGAATGGGGACTTACCGCCCCATTCCGAGCTTGGCGTGGCGATAATTCCCCAGGCAGCCACGGCCCTTCCCCATTCCCATTTTTGCCCCATAGGGCTCAATGGGAATGGGGAAGGCGCTAAGTACGGTGCCACAAATTGCGGCACCGTACTTAGCACCAAGGTCCCTTTGCGGGTTGGTTTTTAACGCCTGCAAAAAGCAGGCGTTAAAGTCTCCAACCCGCAAAGGGACCTAGTAATGAGGCGTTAAGGGTTTAACGGCGGCGCCGCCACCTTTTACGGCGCCGTTAACCCCTTAACGCCTGGGTTGTAATGAGGGCCATGGAGTCCGATTAGATCGGCGACGCGTTTCGAGGATGCTTTCCTCTTCTTCATATGGTCAAAAACTGACTCTTCAGAAAAAAAGGAAACATTGATTCACAATAAGGTATTTAAAGAAATCAATTATACATAGCATCTTGTGTTAAGTCAACATCCAATAGGCACAACTTTTTCAAGTGGTCAAGTTTTAAATATTCTTGTTTATAATCACACTTAAGCATTTGATAGAATGAACATACTCTAATTCTATTTGACAGATGCTGTCTGTCCTAGTTTACATAACACCTTGAGTGGTCCCCACCCCGTGGATTTGACCGAAGAGCACCTGAACTCTCTTTGCCTAATAGTAATAGAAGTGAAAAAAATGAATAAAAGTGAAGAAAAGGGGTTCAAAGTATATATGGGAGTAAGAGGAAGAATAATTACCATCAATAAAACGTGATCGAAAACGCAATGAAATTAAACGCTAGAAAATTAGATAACGGGGAAGCGGTAGACATCAAAGGATAGTCCAAAAGTTCCAGTATTGATCATCCCTTCAATTCAAGGAAAGCTGAATGTGCCCTGCAAAGGAAAACGAATACAAAAAGAATAAACCAACCTATAAAAGAAATGTATGAATAACAGAGAATCCGCTAAGTGGTATTACTAAAAAGCATACGTTCAGAAATTGTTGTTGATGGAAAAACCGCCGGATGACGGTATAAAGATGAAAATCGGTGTCTACAGTTCCAGCCTCAAGACAATCAATAACGGTCTGATCCGTTCACTCGATCTATGAGTTAACTGTGATTAAAAAAACAGGTTGTGAATCAAAGCATCCTCACCCAATCTGATATATATCATAGAAAGAAATCTACAGAAGTACATTATAAAGGAGGTATCGACTCACATGTTAAATGTCCCTGTCAGACTCAAAGGCAGCGAGTGCCGTGCTTCTCGAGAGGAATACAATGTAGCCAGTAAAGCGTGAGAATGCGTGTCTTCAAATCTATTAGGCTAGAAACTAAATCGAGAAGATGGTTCAAAAACACATAGTTTTTAGAGGGTCCCTAGTACTGATAAAGAACCACGCGTACCTGTAGCTCTGGGGGCTGCTGTCAGCAAGGTCTGCATCCATGGAAGGCGTCAGCCGGCGCAACCATGGAAACACGCCGCGCCATCTTTAGGAGGCAGTTAAATAATGAACGTGGCTTGAAGTAGAAAGAGGACTCTGTGTACGGAGACCAAGAATCGTCCATGTTGAAGGTGCAGACAAGATGACTCAAGCTGGGACGGATTAGAGTGCGTTCCAGATGGCAGTAGCTCCCTATTATCTACGTGATAAACGTATAACTAATGAAAAAATGAAAAAGATGGGATCATGTCTGATCTTGAATTAAATAATGCAGACAGGTCTAAAAGTAAAAAGAAGAGATAATCGGATGCCGAGTGATACTCACTCCGTGATATCTACGTATGAACCTGATACTGTCTTACAAAAGAAATATTCATAAAAGGAGAAGAAAACTGCAGAGAGTCCTAATGTACGATCCATAATAAATAAATAGATAAACTAAAGGAGAGGGTGGATAGATGACCCGTAGCCCCTAGGTTTAAGAAAAGGGATGGCAATGGACATACAGGTGAGGTCAGCCAATCACGGTGAAGAGCACTCAAAGTAAAATAAAAGAGTACTCAAGGTCTTTACCGTAGTTGTAGCAACAAATAGAGATTAACTAGTCCAACAGATGAATCGAAATAGGCATGAATGAAACCTATACATCATTATTTGAATTCTTCGCATGAGGAATTTTTGGTATCATTTTTAACATTAGCATTTGTTTCTTTTGTACAGTCCAAATAACATAACAAACTAACAAAAAAAAAGAACAAAAAAACGATTCCTTCTTTTGTTAAAAACATCATTAGTGTCAGACCTCAATATTTACATATTTTAAATGGACATACATGGTCAGTGGCACACCTGCCACAAGTACATCATTACAATAACACAGACATAGCAAGGACAAATATCAGAAAAATATATCAAATTCTTCAAACAGGTGCAAATTCGTCTCATCAGAAATTAGGAGATCACAAGAAACAGTTTAGAGACAAATCCTCATTAAGGCCCCATGGATGTAAGGAGCTCAATGTGTTGATCCAGTATGCTTCTCTTTGCAATAAAAGAGATTGAAAGTCGCTTCCTCTTGTGGGGCGATTTACCATTTGAAGTATCTGAAATTTCAGTTGTGCAATAGAATGTTTTTGGGAATTGAAATGGCGAGCCACTGGTGAGTGCTGGTTGTTACACCTTATATTTGACTTATGTTCAGTCATTTAGCCTCATTCCGAGATTGGAGGTAGTCATGGCGCTATTTGCGCCATGACTGCCTCCAATAACAGTACCGACACCGGTATGGTTCAATGGGGACTTACCGGTGTAGTCCGACCTTTGTGGGACCGGTAAGTCCCCATTGAAAAAGCCATTCCCCATTCCCATTTGAGCCCCCGTAGGGCTCAATGGGAATGGGGAAGGCGCTAATAACGGTACCGCAAATTGCGGTACCGTTATTAGCTCTGAAGTCCCTCAACGGGTCCTGTCCATAACGCCTGGTCAGATCAGGCGTTAAAGGAGGGACCTGCTAAGGGACTTCGTAGTAGGGCGGTAAGGGATTACCGGCACCGGTCTCCTTACCAGTGCCGGTATCCCTTACCGCCCTACTCGGAATGAGGCCCAATCTCAATTTTATTGGTCTTTTGGTCTGTCCCACGTATATTTTGCCACAGAGGCATTTCAACAAATATACTACTCCCGATGAAAGGCAGGTGGAGTAGTCTCTAAGTTTAATTTATTTGCCATTTCTAGGGTGAGTTCCCACATCACCTTTAATCACATTATTACAGTGAGTGCACCCCAAACAAGGGAAGGTGCCTCATTTTCTAGTGCTCAGAAATAGCTGTTTGTCTTTGGGAATTTTTTCCGCCTTGACCAGTTTGTCCCTGATATTTTTCCCTCTTCTAAAGCACATCATAGGTGGAGTAGGGAATAGTTTTAGAAGGGTTTGGTCGTCATGTAAGATATTCCAATGTTTCTTAATGCTTTTTGAAATTTGAAAGCTTTGTCTTGAAAATTTAGATGTAAACAAAAGGGGAGTGTCTTTCACCTGTGATTTAGGTTGGAATAAGTCAGTACGTGTTATCTCAGAGGCTCTATGTTTTTCTACTTCTAGGACTTCTGAAAGATAGCCCCTGTTCTGAAATTTGTCAGTGAGGTTAGTACATTCCTTATCAAGTGCTTCTGGATCAGAAATTATTCTTTTGAGCCGCAGAATCTAGCTGTAGGGCAAGCTTTGTAGCATTGCCCTAGGGTGGAAACTTGAATAATGTAATAAATTGTTAGCGTCGGTTGGTATGTGGTAATTTTGTTGTCAGCAATTCTCAAATTGACATCTAGAAAATGTAAAAAAGGGATACCAATCTCAATGGTGAACTTAATCCGTGGATGAATGTGATTGAGATATTCAAAGAACAAATTGAGATCATTTTGTGTGCCACACCAATTACAAAAAATATCATCAATAAACATCTTCCATGTAAGAATGTAAGAGGACCAAATTGGATGTTCAAGCACATGCTGGCTTTCAAACTGAAACATAAAAGTATTGGCATAAACTGGAGCCATCGATGAGCCCATCGAGGTTCCCGAGGTTTGCAGATAATATTTGCCTTGATATCTGAAGTAGCTATTGTAAAGGATCAGATTAAGTAATTCCAAAACAAATTGGGGATTGCCTTTCAACCCTGAGCTATTTAGGAGCAGCCATTCCATTGAGTCTATTCCCTCACTATGAGGGATTAATGTGTATAGACTACAAACATCAAGACTGAATAAAATGCAGTCTGCGCTAAATGCTCTGTAGTCTTTTAAGCCATTCAGGCAATCTGGAGTGTCCTTCAAGTAAGTTGACGATGCCTGTATAAGCGGCTGTATAAGCCTGTCAATGACATTTCACCATATGTTTTGTTTGAATGTCAGTAGTGGATTTTCTCCAAACAATTGAAAGTGTGCAGGGGACGGAAGGATTCCTAGGTTGAATCTTCTTTCTCCTTCTAGGAAACTCTGTATGCCCTTGCGCTAAATGGGTCCAGGAATTTTGGATCCCTTTGTTCGAAAATGTGAACAGATATTGGCTATTTTTATGTGTGGGAAAAGAGAAAAATGCTGAACATAAGTCCACTAAAGTAAAGTGGGTAGGCTGCGGGGAATGCAGGAAAGAATTGTGTCCGGATTCGGCACCACTGGAAAGGATGGTATTACTACTGCATTAACAGTCTCAAAGCCCTGAACAACGTTATTGGTGGACTTCTACACTGGGAAGATTGGGGTATTACATGTACTACTAGTGGGGACTATAATTCCTTTTTTCAGAAGCAACTCTATTACCGGTGCAATGCCTGCCTCTGCCTCATTTTTCAAAAGATACTGAGAAATCTTCTGCAATTTCTTAAATGGAACAGTTCTAAAACGCACTGGTTCATCTGTATAAATATACCCCACCTCATTATCATGAGTGGACCATTAGGGGTCCAGTATAGAATTTGTTCTTTTAAATCCCCTCTCGATTCCACAGCAACCATATCCTGTTGCCTTTCCTTCTCTCCCTGGACTATAGCTAGCACTCCCGCTGGATTAGGTACATAGCAATTTGGGCATAAATATAAAACACACAATTCAAAACACCTTTTAAGTTAATAAAAACACATACTTAAGGTGTTCAAGAAATGCTCAACAGACAAATGGAGCACCCAAAATAAGCAATTCCTTAATTGTCACAGGCACTTGATTCTCAGTTCCATTGATAACATTCCTTTTAATACCATGACCTAATTCAATTTCCCTGAGAGGCTACAGCCTTTATTTTTTTCTCTTGGCAAATCCAACCATATAAATATATTTTGCCACCCAATACAAGTCATCCAAGCTATAAGTGGATTTTCAAAAGTTAAGCGCTGCTGAAACCTCACATATACACCTAAGGTTAAACAGTGGTTTAAAGTATGCTTTCCTTATCCACCTAGTTTCCTCAAAGAGCAACATAACGTGTACTCGGGTTTCCTCAACAACATCATATAAACCATTATTTGACCCATTCCAAGATTTAGTAAATGAGGCAACCTTCAAAATGCCTAGTCTAAACTCCAATAGGAGTGTACGCACTATGGGGAGAAATAAAATCGAGATAGATTTCGTAACCAAAGTCCACTTTGCCATTCTAATAGTGTACACCTAACCGCTTAGCTAGTCAAGATTCTTCCATCCTCCTCCTCGATTTTACCAAGGCAGACTGTTTAACAGTTAAGACAGTAACACGATAAATAGTTGATGGATTCGACCACAACCCCTCGAGATAAAGAGAGGTTAAAGTCTTTCTAATGTGCATCATCCATGGTAAAATGCACCCCTTGCTGGCAGCAAAATATGTTCCAAAGCTTTGCAATATACCCCAAGGTCTGGTGAACTCCAAAGCCTTACCCAATAGAAAACAGGTCTCAGAGCAATATCATCCCCAATAAGGTGCAAGTCCACTTCCATCCGAAGCAGAGCATTTGGGTGCTCTGTGGCAATGAGACCATGTTTTTTATGAACTTCTTTTCAACAGTTTCTATTGAACAATAAATCGAGTACCCCCAGATGTCAGCACCATACAAGGATGCAGCTTTTGCCTGTTTTTGACACATTTCTAGGCAGGTAAACCAGCACCCTTCCCATACTTACAGAAAAAACCTTTTACACCCCCCTTCCGCTATATATTGGCCACAGTGGTACGGGACTTGTCCATCTAGGCACACCACAAACTGGTCTCAGAAAACCTAATGCCCAAATAGTCATTGGTTTTCACCTGTTCCAACCTAGTCCCGTCCACAATAATGTACAGGTCACGTCTTCTCGCTTTACTTGGCTGAAAACTCAGAACCTTGGTCTTCCCAACGTACAATGCAAAGCCACGCTCCTTACATTTGTCTGTTTCAAGCCCATTTTTCAATAGTAAGACCTGACAAAGTAATTTCCGAGGAACCCCATCAAAAGCGATCTTAATATCAGCAAAAACAGCATACAGTTTAACGTTCTTTAAACCGGTATACTTCTGCAATAAAAGAAATAGGGCCTCATTACACGTTAGGCGGTAGGGGTTTACCGGTACCGGTAAGGGCACCGGTACCTGTAAACCCCTACGGCCTTACTACGAGTTCCCTTTGCGGGACCCGACTTTAACGGCTGATTTTACCAGCCGTTAAAGTAGGGTGCCGCAAAGGGACCTTGGAGCTAATTACGATACCGCAATTTGCGGTACCGTAATTAGCACCTTCCCCATTCCCATTATGCCCTATGGGGGCAAAAATGGGAATGGGGAAGAGCCTTGGTGAATGGGGAATTACCGCTCCTGCTCACCTTGGAGTAGGGCGGTAATTCCGCCATCCACCAAGGCGGACACGGTAAAATACCGGCGGCAATAGCGCCATGGTTACCGGCTACCGTGAAATGAGGCCCATAGTCTAAAACCCTGGTCCGCTGTACTTACCCAGACCGAAATCCAGCCTGCAGACTGCTAATTACTTGATTATCGTCGACCCATTGCTGGAGATGTTTTAATATACCTTTGACAAAAACTTTGCCTGAGCTATCCAGCAATGAGATTGGCCGATAATTCCATCAAGAATCACAGTATTAAAAGCCAAAGAATCACAGTATTAAAAGCCATTGCAAAATTGGTGCCAAAATTAGTAATTCATCTTTGAAAATATGTATAGGGATTGTGTTAAGACCCGGAGCTTATTCACTCTTCTGTGAGAAAATGGCTTCAGTGACTTCAGCAAGGGAAAGCTCAAATGAATCACCCTCCATGCACAAGCGCTTGCTCACTAAGGAAGTAACAGAGACAAAATTAAGGGTATACTCTTCACTTAGACCATTAAATGCCATGAAATGATCATGCCAGGCCCTGGCATCTATACTACACTTGAGGTTATTGCAGCCATTAACCTTCTTGCCAGCAACCAGCTTCCAAAATTTAATTTGATCTGTTCACCATGGCGTCTATTAAATCCTTCCATTTATATTGACAAAGTCTGCCTTTTTTAACGTAATGAAATCTTTATAAAATGCTCTTTTGGATTTAAGGAGTTCCCTATCCACCTCTATGGCATGTTGCAGGCAAGCAAGAACCTCCAACTTACCAATCTACAATCATTATCATACCACTGATCCATTTTAAGTGTGGTTCTCTTGGCCTTGATGTCTACTAAGCAGGCTACAGCCTTCCCTCCAACTTGGCACTGAACATATGGAGCGTCATGATGCACTGGGATCAAAGGGGCTTCCTGAGTATATCCCTCCTCTGTTTGTCAGATAACATCCTAACCCAATGGGGTAACATTATTTACACCAGGGTGGGCAAACGGTGGTGGTGCTCCCTGATGGGCTGTTGCAGAATTAGGTCATTTACTGACCCAGTATTCCCTTGATAGTTTGATCTTTGTGGTCTATATGGGCACTCATTTTTTAATTGTCCTTCTTGTCTACAATAATTACAAGTCAAGGGGCTGAGCGTAGGTGCCCTGACGCCTTGATGATTTGGCCACCTATGCTGATTTTGCTGGTCAATTGGACCCCAGGCCCTCTTCTGATTTGGTGGCCCCCAGAATTGTTTCTTGGGCTGCTGTCTCGAATAACTGTTTGCCTCCCAAGTCTAAATTTGCGACCCCATTGGAGGGCCCTACACCTGGGCCTGCCCACCCTTTCAAGATTTGTCTGGACTTTGTTTGTTTGCATCTGTCCCTGCACCTTTCCATGCATACTCTGCCTCTGTAAAGTCATCAATTTGTTCTTGAAGGTCTCCTTTTTCTGTTCTTGGCAAGTGACGCAGTGATTTGCAACCAGCCCCAACTCTGTTAATGGTTTAGTCTGCATTCCGATACACACCTTGTTACATTGTGCTTGTACCTTTGGTAGAAGACCGGCAACAAAGTATTTGGCTATCACTTGTTGAGAGGTTTCGTCTGGTTCGGTGATGCCTGAGTGTTGGGTAACACAACCTTCAGTCCCCCTAAATAGTCTGTGGCCGATTCGGTTGTATTTTGCTTACAATTTGATATCTTAGTCCAGTCAGTCTTTCTCTGGCATATCTCAGCGATGGTGGTTACTATCTGCTCCTTATCCTGGACTAGCGTGTCCCCTATTTCTGGATCGAAGGCTGCCTGCAGGGCTTTCTACTAGCTGCTGTCATAACTGAGGGGGCATGATTATTCTCATTAACTGATATATGTCAGCCTAGGAGGGGTTGCAACATTGTAAAATTGTTTGAAATTCTTCCTCAAACCGCTGTGGCTCCTCTCTAATGTTTGGAAAATACCTTTCCAAGTCTCTTAAATCCCTGGTTGTCCATTGGACATGTACGGTAACAATGTTTGTTTGTTGCTGTCCTTCCTCCTCGTGGCCCCCTGCTGCTTGCCTAAGAGGTGCCTGAATAACTCGAGAATCTCTTCCATAGAAAGTGCCTTCCCTTAGCAACGTTTGAGTATATGAAGGAGGCGCAGCTTTCAACAATTGCCCTCCCATGGTATCCCGACCACTTGGTCGTGGGGTGTCAGTAGTTGTTGGCATAGATGGCATTGGACCCTGCGGTAATGCATCATCTTGGGGCGGCTGCCCTGGTTGCAGCTGCTTGTGCTCCACCCTTGTTGTTGTTTGCATGCCAGTGAAGAGGTCCTCAGCCGACTCTCTATCCTGCTTTTCAGGCTCATCTACCGATTTGTCCTTTCTTTTCCCCTTAAACGTTCCCTGGATTATACAGGGGCAGAGAAGTATACTCCTGTATCCAGCCTCCCTCGACCTCAAATGCCTTATCTACCCTCGTAGCCAGTCATTGACTTCCTGAAGTCCCCGAAATGTATTATCATTTCTTCACGCCACTGCTTCCTCTGACCAGGTTGCAAACGCTTCCCATTGCTTAGGCGTTATTTTCTATTTTTGTTTCTCCTGTGCCCGTCTAAGGGCCCTTAATATATCCATATTATAAGTCCACTCAATTGGAAATTGGGTACTCCTACGTCACGTCCCCTTTCCTCCATAATTATGGTACATTCCTCCGTCCTGTGGGGCGGGACTGGAGCACTTTGTAAAAAGCATCCAATTTTTGAAAAGAAAAATAGTCCTTCCTCTCTTTTTACACGGGGTACTGCACACGGCTGTAACCCCGCCCTTCTTAGCTCCGCCCAGCGCATCGCCCATCAGTCGTTTTCTCCGCTCCCTCGCGACTGGACGCACTAGCATCTTTGGAAGATTTTTTCCTTCCAGTTCCTCCTCTCTTGCTCTGGCTTAGCGGACGCGTGGTAGTCCGTCTATGCCGTTTATGCTAGACTTTCCAAATTGTTCTTCTTGTCAGCTACGCTTCGCTAGGGCGGATCCCCATCCTCTTTGTTTAGAGTGTTTGGGTCCAGACCATCGGTCGGACTCGTGCTTTTATTACGACTCTCTTTCGGTCCGGACGCTTAAATGTCATTTGGAGCGGTGGGAGGAGGTGTTTCACTATACTCCCCTGGCGCATTTTCAAACTTTCATCGACGAGAAGAAGAAACGCCCGGTGAGTTCTTTAGTTTTTAGAGCACCCTGGCCGGGGGACTCCTTCCCGGTCCGGGAGGAGCGTCAAAAGCTCTATTACTGGGTCTTGCCCTGAAGTGCCTTCCAGGTCTAAAAACTGTACCGGAGATTTCTCCGAGGGCTTCCGTAAGGGGCCTATTGACACCAGATTACATTCCGAGGCCCCTCCTGTGGGGGCTATTTGTGGGCCCAGTTCTACTGAGGCGTCGGGTACCGGAGCTTACTTCGAGGTCTCCTTGACTGGAGCTTCCCATAAAAACACCGGGGTACGCCCTGAGGCCTCTGCTGAGGTTGTTGATACCGAACAGAAGTTCGAGGTCCATCGCGAAAAGTGTTTTACCGCACTCGGGTCCGAGGTCCCTCATTTAGAGGCTAAGGTGACCAACAGTTCTGAGAGGCCTGTTAAGATCTTGTCGGTGAGGTGTGTTCCTCATCGTTCCCGCTCTTGCAGTGACTCCAGATCTGTTGAGGGGGCATGGAGTGAGGTTTTGGGCCGTAATCCCTCTGTTACCGGCAGTGCCGAGGTCCTTCCTTTGAAGGCTAGTTTGGCTGTTAGCATGTCACAGAAACATCCTAGGCCACACAGCAACGGTTCGGCCGAGGTTCCTTGTGTTATGGTTAAAATGAAGACCCCTGAGCCACCTGTGGGGACCCCTGCCTCACTTCCACACGTGTTGCAGTTCTCCTCAGGTGGCGACAAAATGGCGGCCGTTCCCGCCAAGACCACGGTGGCCATATTGGATACATCCCTTACATCTATGCCATCGGCCCTAGGGGTAGGGAGTGGTTTTACAGGTGAGCATCGGTTTCCTTGTGCACATCCGTTTCCTCCAGTTTATGACTGGAACCGCTTGGATGCCCCTACCGCACAGTGTCTCATTTCCTGTGGCATCGGCACCCTAGATTTATGTGCACACCAGTGGGGAAGGGCACTCTTGGCAACCCTCTCCCTTGCGCCCCTGGAATTACTCCGCTCATGAGAGGCCTCCTCCAGTCGCGCCAAAATCATCGGCGGTGGATGCCTTTTTCGGCAAGTTTCAAAGGCTTATGCATTCCGACCCCATGAAGGAGTACTTTCGAGGCTTGTTTAGGGAGATATGCCCGCTCGCGCTGACGGTCCCAGCTGTGGTTCCGCCGGCACCGCCCTTATTGGCTGGCCCCACCTCTTCCACCCCTGCCTCGGTTGTCCCCAGTGGACAAGGCTATTGTGGTGCTGGATGCAACTCAGCCTGATCCAGACCTGTCGGACGACTTACAGGGCGATCAGGACAGCAAAGACCAGCCCCGCTCTGTCAGAGCTTTTCACGACTGGGTGCTGGACATGATGTGTCTGTTGGATGTTCCAGTACCCGAGGTACCCGCTCCGCAGGAGGGCGTGCTTTCGGGGGCGTTCACCTTGTCTCCTTCAGAGCGTACCGGCTTGTTCTTGCAGAAGGACATTTTGGCCGAGGTCCATAAAGTCTGGGAGAAACCACACTCTGGACTGTTTGTCAACAAGAAGATTGACATGGTGCCTAAGCTCAGATCTTTAGAATATCTCAACCTGTCTGCTGACAACATGCACATTATTCAGGCAGCCAGAAAGCCCGCGACGAGGTCTCAGTATTGAAGCAAGTGGCTTTGGTTCTGTCACTGGTGCTTAGCCAAACAGCTGGGTGGCTACGATTGACATGGTGCTGTGCTTCGTCTCTCATCTAGCAGAGTCAGGCATTCATGTCCTGTCATGCAGTACTTATCTTTTGGCTGTGGCCGCCTACCTATCCACGGACCAGTGCTCTTTTTCACTGTCAAATCCAGTGATTAAACGGCACTTTGCGGGTCTAATGTGTCTTTACCCTCCTGTTCGCAAACCGCATTCGACATGGGATCTGAACGTGGTCCTTTCGGCCTTGTGCCATAAGCTTTTCAAACCAATGGCTATGGTAGACCTTAAGCACCTTTCGTGGAAGGTGTCTTTCTTGGTCGCCGTTACCTCAGCAAGGCGTGTGAGTGAGCTCCAAGCTTTGACGGTGGGGCATCCCTTCTTGGTTTTCCACAAGGATAGGACAAATCTTTCTTTCTTACCAAAGGTGGTTTCAGATTTCCATCTAAATCAGTCAATCTCCCTGCCTGTCTTCTTTCCAAACCCGGCTTCGGAAGCTGAGAGGGTTTTGCATTGCCTGGATGTTAGAAGAGCTCTTAATTTCTATCTGGACAGAACTTCTGAACCTAGGAGTTCTTCTCAACTTTTGGTGACCTTTAGTAACCCGCAAGGTAAGCAGGCCTCCAAAGCGACTATCTCCAGATGGATTGCTGCCTGTATTACTAAGTCCTACACTGTTCAGGGTCTCCAACCTCCTAAAGGGATTCATGCACATCTGGTACGGGGCAAGGCAGCTGCTGTTGACTTTCAAAAGTATGTCCCTTGGGGGACCATCGCGAAAGCGGCTACTTGGGCCTCCCATCGGCCTTCTGTAAACATTACTGTTTGGATCTGAGCTCCAGATCTGATGCTCAGTTTGGTCAGGCTGTGCTGAAAAACCTTTTTCAGTAGGGGGTCTCCATCCACCCGTAGTTCCTGTGAGGAGTGCTTGGGAATCTCCCATAAGTATGTAGGAAAGGGGACGGGACGTAGGAGTATAATAAGGTTACTCACCAAAGTGACCACCTTACTCCTAGTCCATAGTCCCCTTTACTCCATACGCCCGCCCGCCGTCCCCTCTAATAAGGTTCCTCTAATATTGCTTAAAGGTCTCTGACCTGGCGATAAAAAAGGACTGATGGGTGATGCGCTGGGCGGAGCTAAGAAGGGCAGGGTTACGGCCGCGTGCGGTACCCCGTGTAAAAAGAGAGGAAGGACAATTTTTCTTTTAAAAAATTTGATGCTTTTTACAAAGTGCTCCGGTCCCGTCCCACAGGACAGAGGAATGTCCCATAAGTATGGCGGAAAGGGGACTATGGACTAGGATTAAGGTGGTCACTACAGTGAGTAACCTTATTAATCCTTATTGTGGCATGTCAAAAAATGCCAGGAGTCTAGAAAATCACAAGTGTTGCTATTGATCTGTGTGAACATGTAATGGGCGGGTGACCCCTTTGGGGGCTCCTTTGCCTGTTTTGACTCTTCCTGGCCCATCGCTGTCCTTACTTTTATCACTCGTTCAAATCCTCATGTGCCCAATTTGTAGTCACTCATCTCCCATTCACCCTTTGACTCCACTCCTTCGCAGTCTGAGAGGGAAGGGGTATTCAAACAACCAGAGACACCGCGAACAAGTCTTGACAGGGATAGGGACTCTCAAACTGCAATCACTTGTCTTTCTCTATTTAATTGAGCACCCATTTTCTCTTTCCCCTTTGTGTTGTTCCCCTTTTATTGCCAGTTGCCCTATTCTAAACATCCAGAAAATAATAAGGCAGAGAGCTTACCAAAAGGCCCATCTGCCTGATGATATGGGTGGATCCAGTCCACCAAAAGCACAACCAGCCTGTCTAAATCTTCAATGCAGATACTTTGCCAGACTTATCTGAGGATTCAAATGAGAAAAAACCAAGAGTACCACTGCTATACAACCAGAAAATCCCAAGAGCATTACAGCATATCACAACCAGAATCTCCATCCCATATTAGAATACCCCTGGAACAGATCCCTGCTTTGCTTCTTCACACCCAGCTCCCTTAAAAGGACTCTCGGTCTCCTGTGCAGCCCGCATGCAAGCTCAATAGCCCCAGCATCCTCCTCCTGATAACCCCAGTGGAGTTTAAAAAAAGGCTCCTACCTTTTTTGTGGCTTGCCTGGGGGTCAGTGTTGTGAACCAGATCTGAGTCATGGCACCATCTATCAACGTACAGAGAAATCATCACCCAATTATTCATCAGCAGTATGGACAAGCAAAACGTGATTCCAATATTTGGACGTTTCAGACAGCATAACATCCCACCCCACTACCCAAGCCAACCCAACCACACCATCCAACTCACCTCACCTTTAAACTCTCAGAAGGAACGACCGATCACTACTTTGTTCCACCTGGCTTGCTTGTGCCTCCCCTAGAACAATATACTCTTTTATCTTCAAACACTGTCCTTCATAATTTCTTTCTACCACATGTGCATTTACTTTGGTTCATCTTGTCACGACTGACAACATCCGGTCCCATCCTCCTCAGGTGAGGGGCGTTGTTCCGCTGCACCCTTACAAATTTCCACTGGTGATCAAGGCTTTGCTGTACGGGCTAGTTAAAACTGGTGTACTCCAAAGATGGCGGCCCGTTTGACTTTCATTCAGTGCACCTAAACACCTGAAAAGTGCTGATCTTCGCATTTTATCCTACGTCATACTGCGCATGCCCCTCAACCTGCATCAGCAAATAAGATTTGAGAAATGTCCTGATTGTAAATGTCCACTGCAATTTAAAGGGAAAAATATAACACTAGGGCTCAATGTGAGAACAGACATCCTGAGGGCATCATAAAACAGAGATCAGTGCCATGAAACATGAAATGACCTTTCTCCAGCATTGGATCTTTCATGGATTCACATGCTTTGAATATTCCCCGTCGTCAGGCTGGGAATCCCCGGTACATTGTATAGACCCTTTCCCGTAGGAAAACTTTTTCGACGCTTATGCGTCCTATCCACCTCGTTTTGTATCATGCGTGCCCGTGCCGTCAGGACGTCATGATATAAATACAGGCCCCGCCCCCGCGCTCCCTCAGATTTCAACCGTCTTTCAAAGCAGTGGGATCCTCGTGGTTACTACTAGTGAAAACTAGGTTGTTTTTTATTTTTTTTGTCTGTTTCGCGTAAGCGAAGTTCAAATTCTGGAGAATTATGTCTGGAAAGGCGTTATTTCGCCCATGTGCAACCTGTGGCCTCAAAAAGGTTTATGAAGGAGACGGCCACATGGACTGTATCTACTGTCTCCACCCGCACCACACGGCGGAGACATGTGAGATATGCCAGGGTTTCTCCCAAAAAACCCTTAAGGACCGTAAAAGAAGGCTGGTCGACTGGCTTAATGACGGAGCGGGTGCCTACCCGGCTTCGGAAGTTGGCTCCACGGCCTCCAGGAGCAAGTCGGAGCCTCCATCGAAGAAGGTGCGGCCAGCAGAAATTCGCGCTGAGGACAAGCATAAGGGGAAACATGCTGGATCCTCCTCGTCACATAAAAAGCCCTCCTCCTCCTCATCATCTAAGACGGAGAGGCTAGCGCTGTCTAAATCCTCCTCAGGGGACCGTCCCAGGTCTTCCGTGAGTCGAGAAGCTTCAGCCGGGAAGTCGGCATCGAAATCGACGACGAAGTCTAAGGGCTCGACGACGACGACTTCCTCGTCGACCTCGGTGTCATTGACGATGCCTATTACCGTTCAAGCAGCAGCGGTTGGGATTCCTTCGTCGACGGAGACTCAGTCTATGGCTTGGCTGCCTGAGGTCTATGACCCGATCCCCCCTGAGGTCTTACTGCAGCCAGACACGGCCTGCTCGGCGGAAGGGGAAGGTGACATGGTTCTGCAGCCATCGGATTTAGGCTTACGGCCTTCCACGTCGACGACGACGGCGAGTGCGAGCGGGGGTATGGTACCTATATCATCCACGTTACTGAACCCCCAGACAGTTTTGTCTCTGGATGTGCTTAATACTCTTCAGAAGCTACTACAGCGGCTGGATACCCAGTTCCCTCAACCTGGGACGTCATCGTCACTTTTGTCTGTACCTTCCGTCGACGAGCAAACTTGTACGGCTCGCTCGTCGACGAATCACCCATCGGCTCCCCAGGCGGTGAAAGATCGTCCTCGAGCTCAGGAGGAGGGTGAGTTGTCGGAGTCCGACTCTATACGTGATGACTCGGGGTCAGACATCTCCCTGTCACCGTCGAGGGACCCGACATGGAATTCGGATGTAGAATTGGAGTCTACGAGGAGCCAGACACAGCCATCTCCCCCTGATGATGTGGGAGCCTTCCATGCAATGATGGGGAAAGCGTGTTCCGAATTCGGCTTGATTCCTGAGGAGCAGAGGAAAGACTGTTTCCTTTTTGACCATATGGGTCAAAGGAGAAAATCGGTATTTGCCATCCCAATCCTTGACCACGTGTGGCAAGAAGGTCTCAAGACGATGCGCCATCCGTTCTCGGAACCAGCCATAAAGGGACGGATCGAGAAAAAGTTTAAAGCTCCGGAGTCCACTCCAAAATGTCTAACATCACAGCCTCTGTCTGACTCGGTGGTGTCGGCGGCAGCGGCTAGGAAGGCCAGGGTCCAGCAAAAATGTTCAACGCCACCGGAAAGCGAGGCTAGGAGGCAGGACGCATTTGGAAAGAAGGTGCTCTCGGTCGGAGCGACGACAGTAAGAGCAGCCAATTCCTTAGCGATCGTGTCACGATATGATAGGGAAATGTGGCACAAATTAGCCCCTATCCTAGAACACCTGCCAGATGAACACCGGAAAGCAGCTATGTTACTGGTGCGGGACGGCGAAGAGGCCTCGAACCACGCTATTAATATCGCAGTTGACCTAGCAGAGTCTGGTTTCAAACAAATCAACCATGGAGTAGTGCTTCGTCGACAAGCGTGGCTCAAATGTACTACTTTCCGTCCTGAAGTACAGTACAAAGTCCTGGACATGCCATGCGAAGGGGAGCACCTGTTTGGCGAAAAGGTTGATGAAGCGCTGAAAGGGATGAAAGAAGACACGGATACTGCTAGGTCCCTCGGCGCCCTTCAAACGGGTAGAAATTTTCGCTCTTTTCGCCCCTTCAGAGGTGCTTCTGGAAACTCCCGCTTTGGAGCCTCGAGGGACCGTGGATTTAACAGGCCCTCGTACTCTTCACAAGGGTTCAGACGAGCGTCCCAGTCGGCACGTGGAAGCAGGGACTATCAAGCCTCCAGGCGGCGAGGCTCAGGTCCGTCGTCAACGAAGAACAAGCAAACCAGCAACCAATGACGGCCTTTGGAACGTCCTGGGGGGTCGAGTCTCTCATCACTTCGACCGATGGAAATGCATCACCAAAGATCGATGGGTCCTAGACACGATTCGCATGGGTCATGCGCTGCAATTCAAAGACAAGCCTCCGCGTCTTCCTCCTTTATTCTCGACACAGCCCCACCTCCAAATCCTACGACAAGAGGCGGCGCTTATGTTGCGAAAAGGGGCGGTAGAGAGAGTTCCTGTGGCACAGGAAGGCCAAGGAGTTTATTCCAGGTTCTTTGTTGTCAAAAAGCCAAACGGCAAATGGAGGCCCATTCTCGACCTGAGGGTACTCAACAAGTGGCTAAAGAGCCAAAAATTCAAAATGCTAAAACTCCAAGAGGTTATCAGATCGGTGCAACCCATGGACTATCTATCATCACTAGACCTTCAGGATGCTTATTTTCACATCCCAATACGCCCACGACACAGGAAATATTTAAGATTCGTCGTCGGGAGAAAGCATTTTCAGTTCAAGGTCCTCCCGTTCGGGCTCAAGTCCTCCCCCAGGACGTTCACCAAGTGCTTGGCCCCTATAGCGGCCCATTTAAGGAAGGATGGTCATCATGTCTATCCATATCTAGACGACTGGCTAGTCAGAGGGTCATCCAAAGAACAAACACGAGACAGTCTACGAGCCACAATGTCCATCTTACAGGAACTGGGCTTCGCAATAAACTTCAACAAGTCCTCAGTAGAGCCTTCGAGGACCTTGGTCTTTCTAGGAGCGGAGTTTCATACACACACAAGCCTGGTGAAACCATCCAGCGAAAGAATTCAGAAACTTCAAAACAAGGCGTCGGAATGGAGAGGCGGTACCAAAGTCTCTGTGCGCAAGTACATGTCCCTGCTAGGGACCATGTCGTCCTGCATTCCGTTAATAAACAACTGCCGTCTGTTTATGAGGCCTTGCCAGGAATTTCTAGCGGACCGTTGGGCGCAGAGCAGAGGTCGCTGGTCCGACAGACTGGTCGTCGACGAACAACTAGTTCAAGCACTCGGCTGGTGGAAAGTGTCTACTCATCTAACGAAAGGGATGCCTCTACTGGAACCAGAGTTCCAAAAGACGGTGGTGACGGATGCATCGCTGAGCGGATGGGGAGCTCATCTGGATATGTTACAGGTACAAGGCCAGTGGTCTTTGCAGGAGTCCTCCCTGCATATCAACCTGCTAGAACTGAGAGCAGTGCGATGGGCTCTGAAGTCTTTTCTTCCGCAACTGAGGGACTCGGTGGTGCGTGTCATGACGGACAACACCACTACGATGTTCTACTTGAGGAAACAAGGAGGGACACGTTCCAGGTCCCTATCGACGGAGGCACAGAAAATCTGGCATTGGGCCCTGCAACACAACATGCAAATCTTAGCGTTTCACCTACCAGGAGTGAAAAACGTGGAAGCCGATGCCCTCAGCAGAGAAATGAACGAAGTTCACGAATGGGTGCTGAACGACCAACAACTTCAACAAGTATTCAAGGAATGGGGACACCCTTCCATAGACCTGTTTGCAACGAAGAACAACAAGAAATGCCATCAGTACGCAAGCAGATGGCCTCAGCAGGGCTCACTGGGGGATGCGTTCTCATTCCCATGGACGAACAAATTCCTGTACGCATTCCCTCCTTTTCCCCTTGTCCGGAGGACGTTGCAATGGATCCTCAGGTATCCATGTCGGGTAATTCTGGTGGCCCCATACTGGGCCAGACAGGTGTGGTTTTCAGACCTACTACACTTAGCGGCGGCGGAACCGATGAGATTCCAGAAGACCCCCGACCTTCTGTCTCGACAGGAGGGTGTCGTTTGGCATCACGACCCGGACAGCCTCAAGTTGACGGCCTGGCTCCTGACTTCGCCGAATTTGGTCGGCTAACGATTCCGGAGGACTGTCGACGTATCCTGCAAGCGGCAAGAGCACCTTCCACAAACGCCTCATACGCGTACAAATGGAAAAGGTTCTGTCAATGGTGTAAGGATCAACCAGGTTTGGCCCCGCAATCGATTAGGCCGGAACAGCTCCTTCCATACTTGCTGTTATTAGCTCAAAAGGGCCTGTCGGTGTCGTCAATAAAAGTACACCTAGCAGCCATTTCCAGGTTTACTCGTCGACGGCACTCGGCACCATTGTTCAGCGACCGCCTGATTAAGCACTTCCTTAAAGGCCTCTTTCGGAGTTTCCCTCCAGAGAAGAAATTTCCGCCGGAGTGGAGCCTCAATCTGGTCTTAACGTCTCTTATGAAGCCTCCTTTTGAGCCAATGTCATCATCGTCTCTAAAGTTTCTGTCGTGGAAATTGGCCTTCCTGGTGGCCATCACTTCAGCCCGACGTATTTCAGAAGTTCAGGCTCTAATGGTAGACCCACCATACTTGCGATTTTTCAAGACCAAGGTAGTCCTAGCCACTAACCCACAGTTCATACCAAAAGCTCCTTCGGTGTTCCATAAACACTCCTCTATTGTGTTACCTACGTTTTTTCCGGAGCCATGCTCGGGAGCGGAGCGCATGCTACACACATTGGATGTAAAAAGGGCTCTCAAATTTTATCTTCATCGTACGCAACCATTCAGAGAAACGAGACAGCTGTTCGTGGCATATGGTTTGGGTGCTAGAGGAAAAGCCATTTCAAAGCAAGGACTATCAAGATGGGTGTCATCTACTATTTCGTACTGCCATTCCAGCGCAGGGAAGCCTCTTCTACGACGGCCGAGAGCTCATTCAACTAGAGCAGCGGCATCGTCGACGGCACTGTGGGCCGGAGTCCCTCTAGGGGACATCTGCATGGCGGCTACCTGGGCGACTACACACACCTTTACCCGCCATTACTGCCTGTCGCAGCAACATGCCGAAGACACCCGGATGGGACAGGCGGTGCTTCGACACCTATTCCAGTAAGGTAAGCCCCGGCTGCGGGGTTGCATCCTGTGGAGTTTATGACTGTATGTGGTCCGTTTTTTCCTATGTTAACTATTACTGATGTATACATGATCATAGGGAACGGCCTTTACGAAGAAAGTATATGGGTTTGCATGCACGCCTCCTCTTGGGGGTAGTACTGCTATGTAATCTATTCAAAGCATGTGAATCCATGAAAGATCCAATGCTGGAGAAGGGAATAGTTTCTTACCTGTAACTCCATTTCTCCAGCATTGGTATCTTTCATGGATTCACATGCGCCCACCTGCCTCCCCTGATCATGCAAACCGGTTCCCCCACTACTTTGGGGGCCGAAATCTGAGGGAGCGCGGGGGCGGGGCCTGTATTTATATCATGACGTCCTGACGGCACGGGCACGCATGATACAAAACGAGGTGGATAGGACGCATAAGCGTCGAAAAGGTTTTCCTACGGGAAAGGGTCTATACAATGTACCGGGGATTCCCAGCCTGACGACGGGGAATATTCAAAGCATGTGAATCCATGAAAGATACCAATGCTGGAGAAATGGAGTTACAGGTAAGAAACTATTCCCTTCCCATTTTAATCATTCTATCTAC
Source organism: Ambystoma mexicanum (assembly GCF_040938575.1). Lineage (NCBI taxonomy): Eukaryota > Metazoa > Chordata > Amphibia > Caudata > Ambystomatidae > Ambystoma > Ambystoma mexicanum. The sequence continues at coordinate 180,162,620 of NC_090932.1, forward strand.
TTCCGGGTGTATGTACCCACAAGGAAATAACATTACATTCATCAGTTATCATGACCCGGGGTCGCCATATGCTGACACTTTTCTCTGAATACCTCTGCCTCTCTTCTGAAGACTTTGCCTCTTCTCTAAAATAACTAAAATAAAGGATGCCCTTTAGATCTCTACACACTATCTACTTTGCTGCACCACCCTCTAAACCAGTTCAGCAAACCCATTGATCTGTTTGCATTCTACATTATTAAAGAGCTTCCACATTCAATTTTCACCTCTCCTCTCTCTTCAGTCTCTATCAATTTGCATCTTGCCAGCCTGCTACAAAGTAGCCACAGACGTTCCCATCTTGAAAAAACACATCTGACCCTAACAATGCCTCCTTCCATAGATCTCTAAGTCTTCTGCCTCACTGCTCTTGAGCACCTAGACATGATGCCTGCAACCACACTGTTAAATACGTCAAGGCGAACGTTCTTTGTCACCTCTTCCAATCTGTATTCTGTAAAAGATAAACCCCAGAACTTTCTTACTGCTGCTCACGAGTCACGCCTCTCTTCTGACCTTATTCTGCTTGATCTGTCTGTTGCACTTTGAAGTACTGGCTGATACAGCAAGAAGTGTACACGGACACAGAGGCAAATTAGAGCAGGGTTTATGACATGAAAGTAAGTTAACCTATATTAAAAGGGATATGAATGATGTCTCTGCCACTCCTTCACTTCTCTCGTCTCTGCAACCGTCGCTCGCTCGCTCTCTGCATTCTCGAGTCAAATACTTAATTCCCACATTCTATAGTTTTACACAATAGTACACATCCTCCTTCCTTCACACGAAAGTCCTTTCCGGTGACTCTGCTACTCAACAAAGTCCATCAGGTGCCTTGGTCTTCGTTAGATCCTCCCGAAACTTGATGTAGCTGCTGACTTCGCTCCCCAAGTACCCGAATCTTCTGACAAGGAAACATCACCCCTCTCTGTGTACAACTCCTCACACCTTCTCACTTCACCACCATTCCCTGTCATAAACATGACTTTTTCATTGTTCCACACTCTTCCATCCGTTGTTCTCACAGCATGTTTAAACACTTCCACCACCTCAATCGGTTTGGACCATTGACACCCATTGTCCCTCTGGACCACCGATAATTTGAGCCTAACCCAACATCCAACCTGTGGAATGTTTGCTGTCTTGCACTACCTGGTATCTTGCAGTGTCTTATTGTTCAATTGTCTCTTCCTGACGTTCTCTTCCACCTCATCGAGCTCCACACTCATGCCAGTCACCTTGCCACCAATCCCAGAAATAGTTTGGTATTGGCCTTCCTCTCGCTGCTAAGTTCAAAAGGAGATACCCCAGTTGTGCTCTGCATCATGAACCTATACACCACAACCGTCTTCTTCACCATTTCCTTCCAATCTCTCCCATTGGACCATGCCCACCTGATTGCCTCCTTTATCACTCTATTGTACCTTTCCACAATGCCATTGGTCTAGGGGTGATATATGGCATTGGTTTTGTGTGTAATGGATCTTCTCTTAAGGTTCTCCTCCATTTCCCTAGATTTAAATTGTGATCCATTATTAGTCAACACCTCCTCAGGAGAACCCTCTGAACACATAGCTCTTCCAGGAAATCAATCACTCTTTTGGTAGTCACATTCAGCGTCATCCTCAGCTCCACCCATCTCGTCAAAACATCAATAACAACAATGCAAAAGGTATGACAGCCCTCACTCCACACGGGTCCCAGTACATCAATAGCAATTTTTGTCCAGGGTCTCGCCGGTATGTCTGTCAGAACCATAGGATACTTCTCACTCATACACCCTTTATCACAGTTAGTAAAAAGGATATAGTTTATGACGCTTCTTTCAATCTGCACGTCACATCCCGGCCACTAACAGGTATTCCTTATTCTGCATTTGTTTTTCACGATTCCTTAATCGCCTTCATGTCCAAGACTTATCACCTTCTCCCTGATCCCCTTCGGGGGTATCAGCTTATCGCCTCTCATCAAATAGCCATCTTGAATATATAGTTCATCTCTCAAATTCCAGAATCCTTCTATTACTGCTTCTTGCATTTTCTTTATAGAAAAATCGCCTTCCTCCAGACCTTTGATTACCAGCACTATTTTAATATCTTTGGTCATCTCTTCGCACCACTCTTGTTTAGATATTGAGGATTCATAAATCTCACAAATCATCTTCTGCTCCTCCTCATCAGCCTTAGATTCTGTGTAGTTCGTCATTCTCGTCAGGCAGAGTTCAGCATATTTTCTCACACCCGGGATGTACGTTATAAAAAAATCGAATTCTTGTAACCTGGAAACCCATCTTCTTATCCTGCCTGACACTTTGTCAAGACCCTTGCTCGAAAATACTTCAACTAGGGGTTTGTGATCCATATGTAGATAACATTTTTGTCCCCACACAAAACTTCTAAACTTGTCTGTAGCCCACTTAATGGCAAAAGCTTCTTTGTTGCATATGCTTTTTCTGCTCCTTTTAATGCATGAAGTAACTTCATTGGTCTGCAGGAATTATGCATTTACAGCATCTGTGGCGGTAATTCCATGCCACAATTGTGGTATCTCTGCTTTCTTCCATTTAAAATAAATAAATGTACGTCCACTTTGCAGGATGGAAATGAATTTGGGATCTGTGACAGGGGTTAAAAACGGGCAAAAGCGTGGGTCGAAACCCTTCTGAGCATTGCTTATGTTGGCTATAGGACATATTAATTCTTGCAGGCCTTTCTCTGAACAAAAGGTTCTTGCCTCCCATAACCCTTAGAATGTAGATTATGGTAATGAGTGGAGTCTCCAGACTGTCCCCTTCCCTCATCTGTCAACTCCCAGATTCTTTTGTTCAGAGAGAGAGACAGCCTGTCTGCAAGAGGCCAGTGGTAGAAGTGCAAGGAGGACACATGGTTGTTTTGCCTTCTAAGGTCTATTGCCCTGTCCACTCACTAAACTGTCCCCCTGACTAACACACTCCATTCTAAGATCTCCTACCACCCGACACTACTCGCCAATCCCTTGGAGACACCACAGTCATAGTTATGATATGATAGTTTAATTATATAGCACCTATACACAATGTGTTTCAAAGCGCTTCACAGCAAGAGAGGGAACAAGGGAAAATACAAAGACATTCTTACAGGTCATGAACAACAAGAATGTGAAATTAACTATCGTACTCGGTCTGAGGACATTTCAGATAGTGCAAGAGATAAAACACAGATGGGAAGGAAATGGGAAACAGAGTGGCGACTACCGTACTAGGCCTGACGACATTTCAGATGGTGCTTGGGTGTGGGGGGGACAAGTAAGGGGAGGGAGGAGGAGACAAATATTTGTTGCTATCATACTAGGTCCAGGCGCAATACTGATCGAGTAAGTGCATGGAAAAGGTTAAGGATGGCGGGAAGAGAGAGGGAGAAGGGAGAGGGGTAGAAAACAGTAAGAAAAACAAGATATATATATATATATATATATATATATATATATATATATATATATATATATATATATATATATATATATATATATATTGTTAGCACATCAACGCTAATGGAGCTTAAACTAAGCTCTCCACTGTAGCCCTATGACACTCCTTCACATCTACGACTAACCTACCCAAAGTGTTGTAGTTTATCAGATTTTGGTACTGATAAAATACTCCCAAGTATTTCCGCCAAACCCATAGAAAGCAGACCCAAACTCAGGACCGATGTACTTCTGACCTGCTCCTGTCAAAAACACAAGTTCTGATCTTTCTCATCTCTCTCTCCTGCTATCCCACTAAAGACACCCACATTTCTTACACAGCCACTTGGAACGAGGTCAACAAAAATGGCAGAAAGGTGCCTTTCAAGACCACTTTACATTACAATGCCATGTTAGTCCTACATATTAAATCCAATTGAAATGATTCAGTATGCATCATTTCTCTTGGGGAGAAAAATATATTTTTAGGAAATCCTCCATCTTTTTGACCCCCTTTTTGGTGAGTTAAAAATATGAGTTAGTTCTAGTCACCATTCAAGCTCATAATCGTGTGCTATTTTACAGCATTTAGGAATTGTATATGTCAAGTCAGTGCTCCAGATAAGATTTGGAGGTGGGAGTATTTTACACTCTCACGTTGTTTCCACAAAGTTAATTACTACGTGGTAATTTACTTTGTGGAAATAACTTCGACCGTTTACTTCGAAATGTCTTTTTTTTAGGGTTAATGGGTAAACGGGTGTGGGCAGGGGTTTGGAGCAAGGGTTATAGTGAAGGGGAAGAGGGGCTTGCGGAGTCCCCCGCCCATTAAAATACATTTCGAAGTAAACTGTTGAAGTAATTTCCACTAAGTAAATTGCCACAAAGTAATTTACCTCGTGGAAATGACATGGAAGCGGATAGTACACCTTATTTTTTAAATTTGGGAGTAAAATGATTTTTTAGGGAGTAAAAATGTAAGTCCAATTTCCAATGGGAGTATTTTATAAGCAATTAAACATATGTTTGAACTAGAAAATAGGAATGTTTAAGTAAAGAGTCCAGAAAAGGGAATAAAACCCCACTCCCTTCAAAGAGGGGTGTGTGTGTGTGTGTGTGTGTGTGTGTGTGTGTGTGTGTGTGTGTGTGTGTATGTGTGTTTATTGCTATTAGTACCCTGGCCTGTTAGACTGGTGTACTAATTGTGTCTTTTGCTTTTATTTTCGAGTATCTCCACAGTGAAAAGCTAACTCGAGGCTTTGATAATCAGATGCGACCCCTTCACTGCTTATGACCCAAGCCAATACTTTTTTCAGTTGAAAGAAACCATAAAAGTCACGCTTTGCAGATATACACAAAATAGTAAAACAATAAATAACAATGTATACAATGCAAATTCATCAATTCACATAGAAAGAAGTACAAGTTAATAATTTAAAATAATAACGTATAGGCATAAACTGAAAAAACATAAAAACAACATTGAAATAACAACATGCATAGATTAACAATAAAAGAACATAAGGAGAAGATTCTCAAATACACATCTGATAAGATAATGCTGGTAAATGTCGTTTTCTCTGATCCTCAAAGCAGATTGCAAATAAAGTTGAAGGCCCTAAGCATCGACTCTGTCCAGGGTTGCTTTCAGATACAAAAGTGCTGGGTCACACCAATAGTCATAAACGGTGGCCTCAAAGTTCGCTTTGAAATATGGCTATACCTTGGGGATAACAATATAAAGTGTTGCAGCGTTTCCTCTAAACTAGAGCAAAAGGACATACATTCACCTTTTCACTGGTATGTCGCCATAAAGCCGAGGAATCACTTGATGAACCAAACAATAGCAATTAAGAGACTGTGTGACTTGTCAGAGAAAATGACCACTCCCATACTCCATTATAGTGTCTGCTGCAGTTTCTATTGCAATTGCAGCTCACAAATCAAATAGAAACTGGTTAAAAAAAGGAAGTGCAACACAGAGAGACTCTGTGCTGGGAGTGCTGGTTTAGTGAGACATGTGACAATGACGTTCAACTCAACCCTTTCATAATGCATATGCCTCAAGACCAGCTGAACTCCAGGTTAATAGCCAGTGTGCGGCTACTGTAATCACCCCTATTGAAACCTCCTTTCACCTATAGGTTGCAGTGGTTGGATGAACTAGACTAGATCTTCAGAAGAGTGAGGGGTGGAATTGGTGCACAGTACAACAGGGCAACACATAAAATAGGATAAAGGACGCAACGTATGTATGTATTTATGTATGTATCGAACCAAACTGGGAAGCAACACAAAGCTGTATGCGGGGGATTACAAATAAGGGTGCAGGGGTAGCAATGTCCAATTGGATGTTATGTGCACAAGGAAAATAACTTATTTATCAACATCTTGTAAGAGTAATACAGTAAAAAATTGTTCTTTGGTCTACAGTTCAGAAAACATCGTAGATTATGCTTCAAGGTGATGGAGAGTAAAATATTTTCTGGAAAGGAAAGGAACTGTATCTCTGTGAATTTGGCAGTCATGGGGCCTCATTACAAGTGTCGCGGTCTGGAAATAAGGGTGCTGATCGCACTGTACCAGCACCCTTTCCGGACCGCCACACTACAACTCTGCCTTCCTGGGCCGTTGCACCTGGCAGGTCCGACCCGCCGGGTGCAACAGCCCTTGTAGGCACAGTTGTCACAGAAACACCGGCACCATTTGCAACAGTGCCGGTGCTGCCGTGTCCCCATTCCTGTAGGACTCCATAGTAATGTGTACTTACACTTTCCGACGCCTGATATCCCGGGTCGCCGGGACTGGCACTGAGATCTTAGGCAGCAGAAACGGTGTTACGCAACGCATGTGGCTCTGTACTGTAATTTCTTCACCCACTAGAGTAACACGTGCAGGTATAGGTGCAGCTTCTCCATAAAGGCATTTCACGGTAGACTTAAGCCACATTGCAGGATGGCAACTTGCTGCTTGTGTGGGTGAAAAAGGGTATGGATAGGTTACTCTATATGTGAGAAGGAAATCCTGTAGCTTATGTATGTATGTATGTATCTATGCTTGTAAAGTGCCGGTAGCCCGCAGGCATCAGGGCGCTTGGACAGTACAACACATATAGCAAGGCATGGAGTCTAGCCGCTTCCTAAACCAGAAGGGTATCGCTAAGTGACGGAAGACTCCTTATCTGAAAAGATGGGTCTTAAGACGTTTCCTAAACGCCAGATGATTGTTTTCTGTTCTCAGTTCCTCCGGAAGATTATTCCACAGTTTGGGGCCAGGACCACAAAAGACCTGCCCAAACCAGATTTCAGTTTGAAATTGGGAACAGACAGAAGACTCTTTCCTTCCGATCGTAACCGTCTATGAGGAGCATAGGGCAATAAGCTGTTCTTTAGGTAACATGGGGCTTTGCCATAAAGGCACTTGTGCACCAGTGAGAGAGATTTAAACTTTATTCGCTCCTCGACTCTAAGCCAATGGAGGGACACTCTTTCACTCGCTACATGATCCCTTCTATTCAAATTTTTGAGTAGCCTAACAGCGTCATTTTGAATGACTTGGCACCTAGCCAAGTCCTTGACAGTAGCCCCAATCAAAAGGGCATTTCCGTAGTCGAGCCTTGACAAGACAATGGCTCCGGCTATAGTGGCCAGATTACTTTTGTTCAAGAAAGGCTTAATAGCTTTAATTAGCCTAAGGTAATATGCCGTATTTTTCTGTAGATAGTTGGTCTGAGCATCAGACTTGACCGCTGAGTTTACCATCATGCCAAGGGTTTTAACTTGTGAGGATACTTGAATTTTGACGTCCTTGATCTGAAAGGACTTGTATTCCCCACCAAGTTTAGCTAACTGGCGACTAGAACCGAAGAGCATCAATTCAGTCTTAGTATCATTAAGACACATCCAATTAGCCTGCATCCATTCATCTATCATCCTATAGACTTTTCCTATTGTAACACTATCCGCATCATGATTTCCCTCCAGCTCCAGGATAAGCTGCGTGTCATCTGCGTAGTTCGTGAAAAACACTCCAGCCTTGACTAGAATGCTACACAGAATGCGCATATATATATTGAAAAGCATAGGTGACAGACTGGCGCCCTGGGGGACACCAAAAAGAATAGAGCAAGAGTTGGAAAACCTACTTCCCCAATGAACTCTGGCTTGGTGGTCAGATAAAAAAGACACCAGCCACTCTATCGCTTTTTGGGAGCAGCCCACATTTTCCCTGAGAGCTTTGATAAGGAGTTGATGATCTACCAGATCGAAAGCCACGCTTAGATCCAAAAGCATCAACATCCGTTCTGTGTGTTGCTCTAAAGCCTGATTGTTGCTGATGTAGGGCTGAGTGACTCTCCACATAAAGTTGTAGTTGCTGAGTGGCTATTTTGTCCAAAATTTTGAGGACAAAATTGGAGTTCGTTATGGGGCGAAGATTGGCCGGGTCCTTGGGATCCATGCCTGCCTTTTTTTTTACTAGCTGAGTAATGGTAACCTTTTTGAGCTCCTTCGGAACTGAGCCCTCCTTGAAGGAGGCATTCACTATTTTCAATAAAATAGGTGCAAAAAGTTCCTTATGTTGCAGGATAACGCTTGGAGGTAGCACGTTTTCTGCACAAGTTGTTGGTTTCATGTGGCTCAGCACCTCTAACAACTCAGATTCTGTGACAATCTGAAACATGAAAGGCTCTTCTCCAATACTGAAATCATCTTCCACGGGAGACATTGTCTGAATCGAGGATACTCTTGCTTTAATAATGTTTTGCCTGGCTTTCTCTATTTTAGCTATGAAAGTCTTCTGTACGATGTTGCAATCTACCTCTGTAGGTGAAAACGGGGGATTGGGGGCAAGGTTCTTGGGTTTTTCTATGTTCTTTAGAATATCAAAGAGTTTATTAGTTTTGTTAGCTGCGATTTCAATTTCCACATTGAAAAAGTTCGCCTTCGCTGTCCTTATCATTTCTCTATACTTATCCTTATTTTTCCATTTGATCTTGTTTTCCTCAGATTATGGGGGTCAATTTCCTTCACTTCTGTCTCAGCCTCTCTCTTAGTAAAGCCATCTATGCCCTAGTGAATGGCACATCACTGCCTGAAAGCAGGAAGGAGAAATATGAAACAGAAATCCCTCCAAGGTGCTCTGCGACTCTTGTATTTCTGTTTATTAGTGTTAAACATTCACTTAAATGACCAATACAACAATGAACAACATTAGAAATTAAGAAAAATAACAAATATAGTATTTTCATCAATCAGGAAAAGCCAAGTGGAGGAAGTGGGCTATGCAGTAGTACGGGGACCGGGGCACTGTAGGAGTGGCTATGAGTGCAAGTAGCAAGGTGTTTCAGACCTCTGAAGCTTCACCCTATCTATGCCTTGAGATGATATGACCCAAAGGTCTAACATTCGCATTGAACAGCAGCAGACAAGAGGGCTGACTTCTGCGGAACCTGGTAAGGTCTAACAGGATCAGAGCCCAAACGCTGCTACCGTAACCCATGCACTGAGGATTGTCAAAGACTCGAACAACACTGTGTTTAGCCCTCCCACTAGGTCTTAGGGTTTGATGATCGTGGAGAACTGATGTGTTTTCTGCAAAGCATAGAGCTGCTTGATTACAGCCTGTTCATGTAGCTTTTCAATGTATGGCATCTGGGATTGAGCCAGAAATGTGCAGCCCACGAAAAGTCAGGATGTGGTATCTTTAAGTCTAAGAGTCACTGCACTATTCTAGAGGATAAACAGGAATTGCTAATGTGATGTGGATCGTTAAACTTGAGTGATGACAGTGATTTTAATACTTTGTATTTGTATTTATTTTATGTATAAAGCGCACCAGGCCCCAGGGCATCCGGGCGCATCACTTAGGTTGCAGCATAGTAAAAGCATACATATCAATTACAATAAGTTGCATCGTCTGGACAAGGGTTCTAGGGAGATTGAGAAGCTTTACTTAGCTTTATTTCTCGAAAAAGATGGTTAACATATGATCTGGTGACAGCATTGCAAATAAGTAATGGGGATGAATTGTGGGTGATGAATGAATAGTAAGGGTAAGGAGAGGGTTGTTCATACAAGCTCACCTGGTCCCTCAAGGAAGATATCTTGTTTGCAAAATATGACACAAGGATTTCCCAGAACTATAGAGAGTGTGTAACTGTTGAGGACAGAGACATAGGATTCAAAAGATTGTGCAGGAAATAAAATATCTGGAGGCATGATGAATTAGCAGCTGCCTCAGTTTGAGCTACGCAAAAATACATTTTGACCATCTGTATTGACAGCTTATATTGACACAGTAAGCACAGATTGGGGCTTTTGCACTGGCAAGATACTGTATCGCTCTGCCGGGCACAGTAAAGGTTGTTAACCTCAGCCTAAAAAACCCATGGCATCTGTAAACTATTTATTAGAAATAGCCAGCCAACATCCTGAAACAAGTTTCAAAATGGAGGCTGAGTAAACAGTAGGTGTGAGTTTGTTCTCAAACAGATTTAGGGCACTGGAAGGGTCATTCAGAAGATTCCTTGACGAAAGGATTCAGTCAAATACTTCAGAAGTAACATTTCTCAAGCATTTTGGCAATATTTCAGGTTGATTATGTTACTTTTTCATCATATTTAAGATGAGCAAAGGGTTAAGGGCAATTCAGAATAGTTGTAACATTCCAAATACACAGGGGTGAACACATCTAATTGAGGTCCAGAAAAAGAAATGGGTTTTAGGGAATAACCCAATAGATGAATAGCCTATTTACTTAAAGAAAAATACCACTTGAGGCAGAGGAGAAGATACATGGGAAGTAAATGGAAAGTCACACCACCTGTGATTATGAGTTTGAGAGAGTTCAGAAGAATCTAACTGGTTAAGCCTGGAAATCTGCAAGCAAAAGATGAATTGGGTTTTGGTACATTAATTATGTACAAGGTGTGTAATATTATCTAGGTTAAAACACTTCAGTTCCAAGCACAGAGGGCACTTTCTAAGGAAATCAGTAGAAGTTCGGGGTACACGAGTTCAAGGCCTGTACACCAGCTAAGATGTTTCAGTGTGAGGATTTTCTATCTCACCCAGAAAAGATAATTGAAGCAGGTGTTCAAAATGTTCAAGTTGCAAGCTACTAGCAAGGTATACAATATTACTCACCATATCAATTCTTCGCATGGAGCAGCACACCATTGCCTACTCGCCAAGGGTCCGCTATCACTCACCAATGGCAAGTGGTGAGTGCACATTTTGCAGCCATGAAACACATACATCTGAAAACCATATTTCAGTGCGAGGGAGGATGTCAAGATTCTGATCTAGGAGCAAGTCATAGATTGCATGAGCATTGCTCACACCTGAGCAGGCCTTAAGAAAAACACAATTAATAAGAGTGGTGCAAGTGAAGGAGCAGTACCTACTATATACCTGATGAAATAGTTGAGTATTCTTTATATTTTCAGTATATAAAGGCAAAACAACCTCAACGTGTAGTTCACAGTCTGAGCATAAGAGGGAAAGAAACACAGAGAGAAGCAAATCCTTCAGGCTGATAATTGATTTATTTTCTCTGAAAATTGCACTAGTATACCCCTGTTGAAATATCCAAAGGGCTTTCCTTTCCTTGTCTTTCTGGCTCTTAGCCTAGCAGTGCCCTTTGTTTGTTTGTTTGTTTGGTTGTTCTTTAACACATCTTGGTAAAGGAATCTTAGTTCATGGGAATTCCATGGAACACTCAGGCCAGATTCCTCAGAGTCATCATTTTGTGAAAATTAACAATGTTATTTTTAATCAACAGATCAGAATTATACATTGCCAGTCCGGTGTCAAGGACATTGCTGTGGCAAAAGGTCATAGATGAGCCTTCAAGCCTATCTCAAACTTAATGGGATTGAGTAGTCTCTTGTGCTGTACCCCAGTAGCCTCAGATCCACTACACCATTGTAACGGGGCTGAGGTGTGTCCAATCTCTTTCTGTTTCATCTTATGATCTGGCCAAGAGGAGATGATAAATTAAAATCTCCCACAGATACCCGAGGGCAAAGTTTAGATCAAGTATATGACCCGATTGGTGCATTGAGTAACAAACCAACAGATTGATCCCAAGAATCCTAAATTATAAAAAAAGGCCTGTCGCCTCAGTGTCAGTGAGATCCTCCATCCATCTGTTGATAATCTAGGGAAGAACTTCACCATGGAGGAGATCACCTCCGCAAACTGGGAAGAAAATCAGCTCTGTGTCTGGGTGGCCTATGCAGGTGGGTGAAGAATAGAGTCTGATTCTCCTTCGTGATGCAGCACACACAACTGTACTTAAAAGACACAACCTTAGGCACAGAGTCGGTGGAACAGACTAGATCAGATTTGAATACCATAGCAAGCCCACCAACATTCTTCCTACCTACTGTAGCGGTATGCACCATTGAAAACCTGCATGAGATCAGCTAAAGGGGAGGAGAACCACAGCAGTAATCCCAGGTGTTGGTGATACGGACTGATGGGATGATCCATGTCACATACCAAAGGGTCACTGTGCACAACTTCTCTGGCATTCATTAACATAGTCGTTGGTGCTGGTTCCTCCATTTTGCCAGAAATTATCATCTTTACAGCAGGTTTACACTTCCGAGGTATTTATGCCAGAATCCTAGACCTCTTGGCTATACCATCTGGCAATTATAACACTGAGCAGCTTACAATCTGGACCCTCTACATTTGGCTAGAGGACAGATGTGCCATACTGTCAGCTATTGAGAGGCTAGGATCCCTGTACCAATCCTCATAGGTGCTATCAAGACAAACTGGGTTATCTTGGGATAGGTGGAACAATGATAACGTTGCCACTAAGTAGTCCATTTAAAAAGACTGGAGACCTGTGGAGCAGGCAGTCAGGCAAGCACCTTCCTCAGGCTGTATGAAAGGGCTATTACATCTAGCTAAGCTGGCTGGGAAGGGGGCACATATGGTCCCTTCTCTTGCAGTATTGTGCTTTACAAAGCAGTCCAGGTAATCTCAGAAATACTTATCACTAGCATATTAATGTCACCAGACTCGCCATTCATACTCCCTTGCCCACCAATCATAGTAGGAGAATCATTCAAATAAAAATGCTTGTGAAAACATTCCTTGGCATGCCCCATCAGGAGTAAGGCAGGGCCACATTCAAACTTCAACATCCTCTATAGCTTTACGGCAAAGACAGGGCAAACAAAATTATTGCAGCAGTTCAAGGGTGTGTTAAAGGTAAAGACCCTGATTGATCCACGTCTAGTTGACCCGGTAGAGCTCTCTCATTGGTCCAACTTTCATCAAAAGGAGTGGGTGATTAGAAGATGAGCTGTCTTAGACACTCCTTAGGCTCTAGATTCACTAGCAGGGGGCTGCGGACATGCCTGTGTTTTTTACCAAACATGATAGTTTTGCTAATCTAAGCATTTTGCAACCAGTGATGCCATCGACAAGCCTTGGATTTCCTTTTATATTTATATTTAAGATTTATACAACGCAACTAAGGCCCAAAAAGGGTGTCTAGTAGCTTGTTGGAATACACCTTTGTAGAGGCAGTCACAGGGTAGTTGTGAATAAACAAAAAACTGTCATTTGCAAAACAATGTCACCAAACAAAATTATCCAAATAAAAGGCACAGAGTTGTAGGGGGTATGTCATTACCTCACTCCCTTTTCTTATATGGCAATCAGAGGGAGTGAGTTTATATCTCTGTGACAAAATGCTAACTGGTGGCCATCGGATAGCTAGAGTTTATTTGATTTTAATGAATAAAGTAGTGCAGATATTTTCCTTTATTATTATTTGTGATATGATTTTTTTAAAAGTACACAACATAATACATATGAAATATATGGCTACAACATTACACAATATTAATTAGGTATCAGGCAATAATGTCCCCATACTGGCCTATATACCAAAAGGATAGACCATCTCCACCTGTCCCGAGTGCTCATCCCTAAGGACACCAACAGAGTGCAACTCACTAAAGTGCCAGTGTTTCCCCCTGAAAGTATACCCGCGCCTCACTGCACGCCTCCAGTCTTCCCGCCTATCAGGCTGACTCCTGCACCAAATCAAGCACTATGCTCAATGCATACTGCTCTCTCACCATGTCCGTACCGAGTACTACACCCTGCAATACCTGAACTCACCCCTTGCTCCACAAAGACCACCCCTTTTGCGCGCTGCTCCAACAGCTCCCTAACAACCAAACACTACAGTCGTACAATGGCCGATACTACACTCAAGAATCGTGCAAATTTACCGCCCTTACAACGAGCAAGCCTGCCCCTCCTAGAACATGCGTTCAGGTTGCTGCCGGTAAGCAAATGCCATCTGCACGATGCAAAGCCACCAGGAAAGCAGCATCCAAACCTTCCGCCATTATCTATTACCATGGGCACCCACCGATACCCCCCTGATTCGATCCCGCCTCCAACTGCGACCTAGGTGTCCTCACGGATGCTGCACACGAATATGACACAGCCTGCACAAATGTGGCCACAGTGCATGAACTTTGCACACCTAATGATGACTCTGTGCATGATGCGTCATGTCTGAGCGCCCCACCAATCCTGAATCATGTGTCCTTGCTGATGGCGTATGTGCCTTGGACCTCGCCTGCACAAATGCTGCCCCCTCCAATCGTGAATCATGTGTCCCCTCTGATGCCGTATGTGACTTTGACCTTGGCGGCACAAATGCTGCCCCTTCCAATCTTGAATCATGTGTACCGGCTGATGCTATATGTGATTATGACCCTACCTGCACAAATGCTGCCCCTTGTAATCTTGAATCATGTGCACCCGCTGATGCCGTATGTGATTATGACCTTGCCCGCCCAAATGCTGCCCCGGCTAATCTTGAATCATGTGTTCCCGCTGATGCTATATGCGATTCTGACCTTGCTTGCACAAATGCTGCCCCTTCAAATCTTGAATCATGTGTACCCGCTGATGCCGTATGTGATTATGACCTTGCCCACACAAATGCTGGCCCTTCCAATCTTCAATTATGTGTACCCACTGAGGCCATATGTGATTATGACCTTGCCCTCACAGATGCTGCCTCGTCTATTGAATAATGTGTACCTGCTGATACCGTATGTGATTATGACCCTGCCTGCACAAATGTTGTCCCTTCTAATCTTGAATCATGTGTACCTGCTGATTCCGTATGTGATTATGACCTGCCTACACAAATGCTGCCACTCCGCACAAACCTTGCATACCTATTGATGCCCCTGCATACAATGCCCTCACAACCAAGCCCTCTAATAACAGTGAATCAAGTACCCCTACCACTGATCTCGATGCCTACACGAACGCAGACATTATGAACGAACCGGGTATACCCAAGAATGAACCCTTGAACATACCTCTCCCCTCATCAGAGTTAAGTGTTCCGGTCGCAACCGAATCACAAGCACCCAAAACAGTCACTTCTAATGAGCCCTCCCCCATCCCCTTCCACTCAACGCTGCTGTCACCACTCACGACTCCAACCTTACCAGTGGATTCGAACCTTGTGCTATCAATGCTGACACATATGGACCTGAGCTTAACCCTACGATGGTCTCTCACGCACCCAGCAACACCACTACGATCGACCACACCCCACCCAAATTGAAGAAGTCCTCAGCAACTATCATCAAGGGCGGACTCATCAACGCCAGATCTCTACTAGAACATGCCCTTGACATTTCAGACCTCATTACTACTAGCCAGCTCGACTTTCTCGCTCTCGCTGCATGCAGCTGCAGGCCCCTCTCTCTACCTAGCGATCCAAGAGGGATTTACTATATTCAGGAAAGACAGGCCCCTCGCAAAAGGAGGCGGGGTAGCCCTAATCACTAAATCCAACATGCCTTTCCGAGAGATACCGAGTCATCCTTTCCCATCAGGAGAGGTACTCTCAATCAAACTTTCGGTCTCAAATGCTACCTCACTGATCTTCCAAATTGTATACCGACCACCAGGCCCCATCCTATCCTTCGACGAGGACATATCCTTACTGCTATCCAGCAACACCAAGCCATCTTCCAGAATCATCATTCTAGGCAACTTCAATCTAGGTCTCAACAACAACACAGATACCAATGCCACCACCATACAAAACATGGTTGCCTCACTAGGATTCACCCAGCACATCAACCACCCCACTCATGACAAAAGGCACATCCTAGATTGGCTTGCTGACCTGAACAGGACAACCAGTATTATGGCTAACTCCCTGTTCCCCTGGACGGACGATAACATCATTACCTTCTCCAACCCGAAACAAACCTCTCCAAACCCTCACCCCCACACACCCCGGCGTCCCTAGCGAGAAACTCATGCAACATTAACCGCACTAACTTGCTCCCATTGCTGAGCCTAATTATAGAAGGAATCCCCTCAACACACAACCCAGCCTCCATGGTAGAACTGTACAGCGCCACCTTCCTAAAGGCAATCGACAAAATAGCACCAATGAGTCTCCGCAAACCCAAACCAAAAGCCCACCTCAACTCTTGGTTCACACTGAACCTCAAAAGCTTACGATCAATCAAGCGAACTGCTGAGTCTGCCTGGAAAACCTCCCCTACCAAAGCCAAAAGCGATCTCTTCCTCACCTCAGCAAAAAACTACAAACACGCTGTACTCAATGCTAAGAGCCTCACGTACAACAAGCTAATTGCTAACGCTAAATCAGGAAGCAAAGAACTCTTTTCCATCATGAGGGAACTTGAAACCCCTATTAACCCACCAGAAGCCTGCCTCAAAGACACAATTCAGTGCAATGACATCCAAGACACGCTCCTGGGGAAAATAACACTGATACAGTCTAAAATTGTCAATACAAAAAACAAGGTACTTGCCCCAGACACTCACGCCGATCCCACCGTCCCTTGCAAACCTAACCATACGTTCGACTTCAGACCGTCTTCATCCTAGAGGTCACCAAGATCATCTCCAGCCTCAAACCGGTGAGATGCCAAGGAGACATCTGCCCCGCTCCTGTTATTAAAGATTGCATCACTGAGCTCGCTCCATTCATTACCTCCCTTAACAACAACTCATTCACACAAAATATTGTCCCAAAAAACCTAAAGGATGCATGGGTCCTAGCACTCCTAACATCCCGACCAACTATCGCCCTACCACCACCGTTCCCTTCCTCCTTAAAGTTCTCGACTGAGCAGCATATCTTCAGATACAAGAACATCTCGAAACAAACAACCTCCTAGGTCTTCGACAGTCGGGATTCTGCCGTATACACAGGACGGAAACAGCCCTTCTGGACGTAAACATCCAGATGGATGCTATCATCGACAGCAGAAACCTAGCTATCCTACTTCTCCTAGACTTATCTGCAGCCTTTGACCTAGTGAACCACGATATCCTTTGCCAGCACCTATCAAGCACAGCCCACTTCTCCCCGAAAGCCATGGCCTGAATCAAATCCTTTCTCTCAGAATGAACAATGAGAGTCTTCTCTAACATAGCCAGTGCACCGCCTGCTCCAGTTCTCTGTGGTGTGCCCCAAGGATAGAGTGTGTCACCCACGCTTTATAACATATTTACTAAGCCCCTATTCGACCGCCTAGACAAACTTGGAGCAACCTATACCAATTACGCGGACGACACGCAGATCCTATTGCACATCACAGGCAACCACGAAAAGGACTCTGCCACCTTTAACAGCATCTACCAGTTCATCCAATCCTGGATGGCACAACACGAATTACGTCTCAATGACGACAAAACCGAGCTACTTCTGGTAGCTTCCCCGTCGTGGCAGCCAAACTTTGGAATGCCCCCTCCTCCTATCCATCAGGTCTGACCACTCACACTTATCCTTCTGCAAAAATTGAAAAATCTGGCTCCTAACCCACAGTTATGCCACCCACTGCGCCCCTCCATCCTTGACTGTTCTCTACCCATGATCCACCTGTACATACTGCTAATATCCAGCATAATTATTATTTATGATCCTCTAGTCGCTTGTAAATATCCCGTCGTGGCAGCCAAACTTTGGAACGCCCCCTCCTCCTATCCATCAGGTCTGACCACTCACACTTATCCTTCTGCAAAAATTAAAAATCTGGCTCCTAACCCACAGTTATGCCACCCACTGCGCCCCTCCATCCTTAACTGTTCTCTACCCATGATCCACCTGTACATACTGCTAATATCCAGCATAATTATTATTTATGATCCTCTAGTCGCTTGTAAATATTGCAAATAATTGCAATAATGTAAATATATCAGAACTGTTTCTCCGGATGCCTGGTTGTGATGCCTGTATTCACTATGTACTGTTTAGTGCCCAGATACCTAAGGGTTCGGAGCGCTCTACAAATGCCAAATAAAAAATAAATACATAATGTCCCCATACATAATGTCGCCAGGAAAAGCTGTTGGCGATATTATATATGGTGACATTATGTATGGTGACGGGTGGCGGGGATGTCCCCTGCTCCCCTTGTAAAAAATATTTTTTTTTAAATGTGGGGGCTGGGGGGTGTCCCCCGCATGTTCAATGTAATAATGTCTCCGCAAAAAACTGCAACTTTTTTGTCAGGAGACATTTTTATGGGGACATTATTACATGGAACCATTAATTAGACATATCATCCATATAAAAAATGATCTTTAAACATCGAATTACAGCTAAAGTTAGTGGGATTTCCATATAAAACCTGAGTAGAACAACCCGCATAAATCGGACAAAGTATAATTCCCCGGAGCCTAGTAATTTAGGACAGAACAGCAATAAATAATGCAAAGTTTCTGTAGTTACAGGCTTTTGCACAAACACCAGAACCAGACAAGTCTAGGTGTCCTAGACCTGATACCTAGTATTTCATGTGCAGGCAATACACTTAAAGAAGTCACATGAAACAATAGCAGCACTTCATATTAGTAAACTTTCATAAATAACAAGATACAACCCCCAGTTCAAATTACAGTGCATTTTGTGGTGGCAAATCTGTTCTTGATTGGTGCAATACTAGAGATTCCACAGTCTCTTCTTAGCCTAGAAAGGAATTTCCACAAGAAGGCTTTCAGAAAAATTTTACATCAACAAAGTGTAATTAAATTTCTTCTTTTTTTCACTAAGGTGTCCACTATGGATATTCTAATGACAGATTATTAAAACCCTCATGTAAAGGGTTGCTTGGGAGGATCAGGATTTTGATATAAACCTGTAGTAATTTCCACGTAGGCAAAGCTTGCAATGTACGAAGGCCTAATTCATAACTAATCGCCCCATTCGGGATTTTATTGGGCACATTTAAGACTTGTCTTCAAATTAGACCCTCAAGTTTAAACAGCAAGATTCAGTTTTCTAGATGTAATACTTCTAAGCCATAAACAAATGCTAGTTAATTACAGTCAGTAGGAAAAATCAGCCATGACAAGTGGTGATACATTTCATTTGAGCAGATAACAATAAAGTTTTATTTCGCAATATAGCTAAGACTGTTGAATCATTTGGTTCTTTCAAAATAAGTATGCCCAAGTAAATAAGGTGTGCTACAATGTATAGTTTAACTTCATTTATTGTTCATGGGAACTGTTCTACTTTCCTTCTCTTAGTGAAGATAATAACTTTGAACTTCTTCACATTTATAGCTAAATAATTATCCAACAAAAATAGTGATACTGCATTTATATTTCTCTGTAGATCAAGGGGAGTACAGTTGAACAAGATTGTTATCGGCTTAACGTAGCCAAGGTGTGAGGCAAAATAATTCACCATTTTGAACCCTTCATTTTAACCAGACATGCATAAATGAAACAAGACAAGGACACTGTCCTGGTGAAGGCCTCTGAAAGTGTTATAACTATGAGGACGTTAGGCCTCTACAATCTAATCTGATTTGGATTGAAGTGTTGAAATAAAGATTAATTACAATTCTAAGGAGTGAATGCGGGAGATCCCAGTTAGCTATTTTACACCACAGACATGTCCTATTGATGCATTCAAAAGCTGCTGACGGATCAGGATAGGTCACATATAATGTTGAAGAGTTATCTTGTCAAGCTTGCCATTGCAGAAAAGTAAGCATCAAGCCATTTAGCAAGGTGCCCAAGTGTTGGAGGAATCCCGATTGCTGCTTAGGGATTCTACCCCATTTAATGGCTCATGTTTCAAGGTGTCTAAGCACGATGTAAGTATATAACTTGCCAATTTTGTTGAGCAGGGCTATGGGACAATAGTTAAAGCTATCCAAAAGGTACCCCTTTGTAAAGATTGTGATAATAAACAAAGTCTGCCAAGAGGAAAGCATATGGCAGATTGCTTTAATTAGAATAAAATAAGAAAATAAAACCTTTGTCCAAATTTATGGAGATGCTTTGAATGAATAGTTTGTGAGGCCGTCCGGGCCAGCTGCCATCCAATACTTTTTATGAGATTAAAATGTTTTTGATCATCATTATCCAACTCCCATTTCAAGGTAATATTAGGAGGAGTAGGTGCATTTTATATAGACAGGGCATAGAGTTTTGTGTAAAGTTGTCTCCATTTTGCCTCTTAGAGGGGTTTAGTTGATGAAAGGGTTTGACGATTAAATCTTTATTTACCAAGCTTCCGAAATTACCCATATTTCTATGAGGCAGTGTAGTCACCATGATTCCACTGTCTTTTTGCTATAGGTGTTTCAGCCCACAAAACCTGTTTTTATATTGTCGGTTTTTGAATTTTTCGTTGCAGCAAAGCAACAGGTAATAAGTCCATTATTAGTTGCCCGTTCCTTAAGGTGAATCCTCTCATAAAAATAGCTCTATGTGAGATAACTTATGGGTCTTGAATGCTTTTTTGCTAATGTACAAAGTCGTGAGTTTATCAAAAAAGATAGAAAATGTTGAGGGTGAGCAAAAGCCAACCATTGGATTTTGGGGGAAGAAAAATAATACCCAAAACCTTTGTATTCAAGTTCTTTATAATTCGGGGCTTCCAAATGGGGCATTTTGTGGAAGCATCCACTCTTAGAGAATGGGGTCCAATCTGTCGTTCCATTGTTTGGGGTAATCACCCAAAACGGTGACCAAGGCTGTATGATCACTCTGCTCTGTAGAAAATACCCTAAATAAAAAAGTATGTAAATAATGAGGTCAGAGTAAAAGCATACACGTAGATGGGAGTGAACTAGGCTTCCAGGTTGAATTAGAGGGGATATCACCCACTACATTAACATTCAGTCTTTTAATCCCCCAGATTCTCATACCTTCAGCCCAGTTCTCGCCCCAAGACCTAGATGCTTTATTAGCTGATGCAGCAACATTTCTGAAGATTAGATAATCCAGGTCCCAATTAGGACGAGAGCAATTATGATCACCAGCTATAAATACATGATTGGAATCAGTAGTTTTGAGCGTAGGCAAAAGGTCTGCTTATGCCAAACAAGCTGAGTTCCAGTAAGAATTGACTATCGAAAGGTCCTTAAACCAGGGAAAGAGGACATCAAGAAACCTTTTCCTGTCAGAAATGTGTTACAGCAACAAACCAGGGAGGCACCGGGATACTTTTTGGCAGCAATCGGGCCAGGGGAACCTTTCCTGGGCTTCTGCAAGATCACAGTATAACCATCTAAGAATGGATTCAAACCTCTATAAAACAAATTAAGATAAAATCATAAAAATGAAAGAACCTAGTCGAATTTCTAAATAAGTGGTTATGTTCACCAGTATTGCAGGGTAAAACACTCAACTTGTTTTTACTAAAGACGATTAAAATAACCCCCAACCTCAGATGTAGAAGTTTGTAAAATGGAGGGCAGCCAAGACAAGTCTGTTGCATAAGAAGTCATACTTGATCACAAAAATGGACACGCCGTTTCACTGCATCTCCACTACCATAACAAATGTTTAAATTTAGGGCTGATCAAAATGTAATCTTAAAAATAAATATTGGGGTTTAGCCACTGCTTACAGAAATCGCGCCGCTGTGTTCACATTAATTATTGAGTATTCGTAAAGCATTCAAAGACTGTAGCACAAGAAATACAATTTGCTTTAAAGCTTCATTCATAAATAGTGTATTAAATATTCAATTTGGAGCACTAACATCAATAATATGATACATTAACAGCGATTCTAGTTAATTACTCAAAAAGGTTTTGGCCTCAAAATACACTATAAATGTTAATAGGTCACATAATGAATGCATAGCTACTATTACACACAGTATAGAATTAACAAAGATGCAGATGTGTCGTCCCTAATTCCATTCAGTCTATGAAGGATATTAATTTACACAAAACAGTGTCTTAACTCCGCCCACATGTGTTGCAACGCACTATAAGTGCGTCAAACTTATTTCCAATATTGGACCTTGTGGGTGCCATTATAATTGCTCATCATAATTGGTGAATAATGGCTCTTTGTTGAAGCACTCCCGCATTTTCATCAGAGTACTGTTCGTAGAGGTACAAAGTCTGTGTAGAAAATAATTGGACGGAGCTTTTATTAGTTCCTTTCATATGTTTAATTTATGCTGCACGTAAAATACACTATTCCTTGCGGCCAGGTGCTCATCAGTGTGATTAAAAAGGCATGTACACGGGCAGGAAAACAAAAACATGAGGTCTCCCCTTTCAACTTATGCAGACTTCAAGCGCCCGAAATGGGGCTCAATCAACAGTCAACAAAAGCAATGCCACTTGAAAAACATTGCTCTATTTATTCAATAAAATAATGTATTCCATTTTGTAGACAACACAGTAATGGATGTACACTCATTGAAGACAGCTTGTGCAAAGTCTTCTATTAACCATCAATTTTACCACAAAATATAATGATAAAACAATGCAAAAAATCAAAACCATGAACACATGTACATGAATATAAACACTTCAAATACCTAAATCACTCTCTGACACCAACCCCTTGCATATCTCACCCTCTCTTCAATCATGTACCCACACGTACAACTAAAACATATAATGAACATTGAAAAATTAAAAAAAAACATTAATAGTCCAAAATATAAATTGCACAGTGATGAATCCTGGCAGACATTTTCTTTCTTTTCTTATAGCTAAATTTTCAATGAATAAATGCCCCTGATGCACAATGCTTCGAATGGAAACTCAAGAAAGACAAACTGGTAAAGCAACAATCAGAATAAAGCTAAAAACTTGGTCAACTCGAATTTCGGCTAGGTCAATATTATTTCATCGAAACCTCTGCCTTGATAAGGGCGAGCATACACAATTCCATGCAGGAATTCGTTCTGCAACGTTTCTTGTTTTAAATCGATGCGTTCAACGTGGCATACACTTCTTGAGACCAGCGTGACACTGCTCAGTGCAAGGGTTCTTGTCACTTCTGCCAACCCCATGTGAACCAAGGGTAAAGCAGATATATCCCCTTCTTTGGTGTCTGTCAAGCCTTTTTATATATAGTTCCTTGTTGACAGATCTACTGGCATAGAGTTAGAATCTCGTGCCTGCAAGCAGACTCAGCCATGTCATGCCCCGAGTGGCTCTTGCTCACTCTCAAAACCGCCATTCCCCAGGACCCACGTGTAGCAACACTGCTATGGTGAGGATAGGGATGGAACCGACCTTTTTCGAATGGCGCCGTACAGCGCAACAGCCGCAGGGAAGATTCAGAAGGCACTGCAGCATGGGTTGGTGCAAACAAAGATAATGGCAGGGGCTAAAAGGGAGTATCTTGGAAGAATGGTGCTTGCCCCAGTCTTCCCCGAGTTAACAGGCCCAGCAAGTACACTATCACCACGTGTCTCTCCCCATACACAGGCAGGACATATCTGTGTCCCAAAGTGTGGCTAATTATTTTTAAAACCCATGCGAGGAACATTTATCCCATAGCCCGATTTCACTGTGTGCATCTATTACTCATTTACTAATTCTAGAGAGTAGTGTCCTTAGGGCATACTCCCCAAAATATTCAAAGTTTGTGAGTGAGAGAACATGACATAATCAATACATACCAGTATGTCACTTGTTCTAATGCTTGCTCGAAGCTGGAAAACAACGTGCTTTCCACTTATTGGGAATAGTTCTAGGACAAGGTGCTGAGATTCTGCAAACAAAAAAATGATTGTATCTTTTCAACGCTAGAACTCTAAAAAACGCTTACTTATGAGTGCAGTCTGAGAATAATGTGCTCGGAGTACTTGGGATTAACTCTGGCATGTACATTCATATTACACACATTGGCGAGCCTAGTGGGTTAAAGCAGTATGTCAGCAAAGAAGCTGCCTAACGAGATATCCTTGTTCCGATTGATTGTACAAATATTGGTAAGTACTATCAATGTGGTTCTGCATATCCTCGTCACGTGATCTCCCGAAATAGATGCGAAAGAGTAACCGCCATTACCAATGCAGTGATTTTATACAATGTCACATGTGGCATAAAGCACTGACATGAGTAAGTCCCCTTTTTTCTCTATCCCTCTTTCTTTTTAAATGTCACATAAGAGATGTAGGTAAACACAGACATAACGAAATTGAAAACGGACTGTGCAACCAAACAAACTGTTAATCAAAGCCAACAAACGGTCAAATTCCATCTGATTTTAACACAGCCTGTGTAACAAGAACTGCACATGCATTTCTACACAGTGATCAGCTGAATCCATCCCTAATGTGATACAAATTCTGCACATTAGTAAACATCCGGACAGGACCCATGTTGGAAATCAATCCCCAAATATTTCAGAGGCAACATCAGAGCATATTCAAAGAAATGTAGATGGGTGCATGCAAGAATGGCATAAGTAAACCTGTGAGCTCTCCTGATCTGCCACTTATGTATATTATTTCTAAAGACTGTGTGGGATCCCCAAAAGTTATACTGGATATTATAATGGATAAATATTTGATTCTGTGAACAAAGCTCCCAAGGATTTGATCGCCCAGAAATGCAACCAGTCATTGATTATGTGCTTTGTAAACCAGTGCTGTGTGGAAATTAGTTAATCTCGATCATTCAATCCTAGTCTTAGAGAATCTGTTAATGTTATCCAATATGCCTACCTTTTCTTAAGGAAGGTGGTGGTATCACATTTCCTACATGATATTTTTGCTTTTTCTATTAGCAACCACCGTAGCTCTACCGCTGTATGATGATGTTCATTAAAGTGTTTTATGATGTTGCTAGGTGCGGCCTATGACCTTACCTGTGAGCGATGTTCGGTGTAGTGTAGCCTATTTATACCATGTCACATGGACAGTGCAGGGAATAGATCCCTTAATTTGTGTTGCAATTAGAATGGAATCCTAATTCCCATGTAACCCTTCCACGAATGAAGTATTTAGTGATGTTTCTAGAATCACATGTGGTACAATGGCCACATGGATAATGTCCCCATGTGTCAGGTAGTCCCCAAATTTCAGGTACTTTGGGTTCCTGCGGTTCTACATACATATTCACTAGTGTTTGGCATAAATCCTTGCCTTTCTTAAAAGCAAAAAGGGGAGTCTTATTGATCTGGGAGTTTTGATAGATAATCAAGTTTTTCTTTATAGTGCTCCTCAACAGGTTACTGTGAGGGTAATATGTTGTCACGCATGTAATCTTATCAGACGGATCTTGTTTCCCTACGCTGGGGGAGTTCTTCCCTGTGTGTATCGTTTGCTCTCTTTCTAGCATCTCTAAAAGTTGTTTACGGTACCCCCTCTCGCATAGTTTGTGTTGTAGTTTGTCAGCTTCAACCAATTAGTGAGTCTGTGTGGTGCAGTTATGTTTCTGTCTTAAAAACTGCCCATAAGGAAGTGATTGTCTCAGGTTCTCAGGGGGACAGCTATCCCAATGTAATAACGTGTTTCGAATGGATTGTGTCCTCCCACGTATTCCTCAACTTAGATATATTCGCAAGCTTGCTGCTTCTTTCAGAATTCTTTTCGCCAGAGGGCGCTGTGCTCGAGGCCACGTAGCTTGGTCCCTCAAAGGCCGCCGTCAAGCGTCGACGTCATCCGTCGAATAAAGGGCTGGAGCCGCGCCCGTTGGATTCAGTTGCATTTTCCGAGCTTCTGCTTCGTTTTTCGAAACGGCGCGTCAGTTTTCTCATTAAAAATGTCTCCTTCCTCAACTCTGACAACACCCAAGACGGGTTTTAAAAAGTGTCTGAAATGTGGAAGAAAGATGTCCATTACGGATCCTCTCCGCAACTGCCTTTGGTGCCTTGGTCCTGACCATCGGGTCGATGAGTGCGGGTCGTGGCAGGCGATGTTGAACAAGGCTCTTAAGGTTAAAAGACTCGGGAGAGTCGAGAAGAAAATCTCGTCACGAATCGAGGCGGTCGAGGTCGAAAAGTCGCTCGAGGAAGTCTTCTTCCTCTTCAAGTAAAAAAGCAACGTCACAGATCTTCGTCCTCTTCTTCCTCCTCGCCCAACAGAAGGTTGATTTCTTGTCCTTCTAAGCATGATTCCCCAAGAAAATGGGAGGCCTTTAGGGCTTCAATGCTAAAAAAATTTGAGAAGGCCGTCCCGACCCCCTCAAAGTTGCATGAAGAGCATGCCGCTGTCCACTCTAAAAGTAACAGAGGGGAATCTAAAACACACGCTAAATCCGACAAAAAGTCGAGGGCGTCCTCGGAGGATCATTCTCCTGTGCTTCATGAAACAATACAGAAACCTTCGGTGCACAAATCGAGGTTGACAGAGGACAAAATTGCGTCCTCATTGTCAAAGTCAGGTATCGACTCGACGCGTCCTTCGAACACTTCCTCGAAGCCAAAGATGGCGTCGATAACTTCGGCCTCGACGTCGAAGCCTTGCTCAATGACATCGAAGCCTACCTCGATGACCTCTGGGATTTCTTGAAGCATATCTAAGCCATCGTCGATTCCATCGGCGCCTTCAACGCCTTTGTCGGGGAAATCTTTTATACCGGGACGACAACTATGGCTAAATCTAGGTCTATGCCGCCACCTTTACCAGAAAAAAATGTCTGCCCTCAGCCCAGGCAGGAATTTTTTTAATTCATGTCTGCTATTTTTGCAGAACAAACCTCTGATGAGGAAATTAGATCAGCTGGTGTTAGATCTGGGACAAGAGAAGTCCCTGAGGAACTAGTAGATCCCAGTTAAAAAATGGCAGACCTTTATGACTGTCTACAATTGGCCAGTGGCCTAGATACCTGAGGTAGAATTTGAAAGGCCTGACCCCACTGACCACGCTGAACCGGGGTATAGGAACCTCATGGGAAGAGTGATAGATTTTATGGGGTGGTGGTGTGTCTCCAAAGTATGACCAGGACGACATGACTGATATTATTGATGAAGGACCTCAGAAAGACCCAATCCTTCCTTTCCACAAAGCTCTTCAAAAGAGAGTTATGACAAATTGGAAGACCCCTGAGTCTTTACCAGCTGTAAATAAGAAATTTTTGGGAAAGTACAGACCTTCTCCCTCGGATGCAGAGTATCTATCTAAACACCCTTCATCTGAAAGCTTGGTGATTCAAGCTGCGACTGCAAATAGGCAATCGGCTTATCCCTCCATGCTCCCTGACGGGGACGACAAAAAGATTGACGCCTGGGCGAGGAAAGTTTTCACTTCGGGTAATATGGCCCTTAAATCTACTAATGTGACTTGTACATTAGCTATATTTACTTACACCCTGTGGAGTTGCTTGGATGCAGCGGCTGATCGCATCCGGGACGGTGAGGGGCGGGATGGTTTCCTGGCTATAGTAAGGGATGGAAAGGAGACTATGGAGGAGTGCCTCAAGTCAGGACAGGATACTGCAGAGAGTATAAGCAGGTCCATGGCATCTAGCGCGGTCTTGCGTAGATTCACACGGCTAAGGAAATCTGGCTTTGCATCTGATGTACAGTCCAGATTACTTAATATACCCTTTGACGGCTTGAGGTTATTTGGCAGCAAGGCGGACGAGAGCTTGGAAATGGCCACCTCAGCAACACTCTTACGCAGGCTCATCTTCCTGGAATAGTCGCCCGTTTCGCTTCTATTCCTCTTTTGGAAAAGGGAGGGGGCAGGCCAGTCAGAGAGGTCAACAGAGAAAACCCTTTTGTGGTGGCAAAGGGAGGGACCCTAGATCAGCCACAGCAGCGGCTACTACCTCCTCAGCCACTGCTGCAGTGGCTGCAAAGCCACTTTGAGGTCTTAGCCCACAAAACCCTAGTGGGAGGCAGAATCACTCAGTATCTGGACGAATGGCGGGGCATTACATCAGATGCCTGGGCACTAGAGATAGTGACCCATGGTTACTGCCTTCCTTTTCATCAAAGGCCTCAAGATCATCCACCGGGAGCCAACTCTGTAAAAATTCCAGACTCGCTCCTTCTGCAGGAGATTTTAACCCTGCTAGAGAAAGGTGCAATAGAACATGTACCTGTAGCGGAGAGGAACAAGGGCTGGTACTCCCCCTATTTTCTCATCCCCAAAAAGGACGGAGGATTGAGACCCATCTTCGACTTGAGAAAATTCCTCAGGAAGGACAAGTTCAAGATGGTGACCCTTTCTCAGATCCTTTAGGCTCTTCAGCTTCAGGACTGGCTGGTTTCATTAGACCTTCAGGATGCTTACTTTCATGTGCCAATCCATCTCAAACACAGAAAGTACCTGAGGTTTGCAATTGGCGGATCTCACTATCAGTTGCGAGTTCTGCCATTTGGGCTGACCTCCGCCCCAAGGGTCTTCACCAAACTAATGGCGGTGGTGGCAGCGAGTCTCAGGAGGGAGGGGATTCACATCTACCCTTACCTGGACGTCTGGCTAATCAGGGCAGGTTCACCCGAACGAGCCCAGGAACATCTAGCCATGACCCTTCACTTCCTACACGAGCTGGGCTTCTCCCTCAATTACAAGAAGTCGCAAATGATTCCGATCCAAAGACTCCATTTCATTGGGGCTGTCCTGGACACCACCTCAGGGAAAGCCTCGCCTGCCGAGGAGAGAGCTCACCACATTTTGCAGATGGTAGCAAAATTTCAGAATGCCCAACATCTACCGGCGTTCAACTTCCTAAGGTTGCTAGGCCTCATGGCATCCTGCATTTTTCTGGTGCCAGAGGCTCGACTGAGGATGAGATCCCTGCATGGGCCCTCAGGACTCAATGGTCCCAGTTTTTGGTAGAGATGTCAGATCTTCTACAAGTCCCATCCAAGGTGGCTCTAGATATCCTATGATGGGCTCGCAAGGAGAATATCCTCAAGGGGGAACCTTTTTGGCAACCATGGTCAGAGATAACTGTAGTGACGGACGCCTCACTCAAGGGGTGGGGAGCCCAGACCAACGATCTGACAATCAGCAGTCGTTGGTCTCCATCGGAGTCCAAACTTCACATCAACCTTCTGGAGCTGAGGGCAATCAGACTAGCGCTGAAGGCTTTACTCCTGCGTCCCGTCCCCTTTCCTCCATACTTGTGGGACATCTCTCCGTCCTGTGGGACGGGACCGGAGCACTTTGTAAAAAGCGTCACATTTTATTTCAAAAATGTATCCCTCCTCTTTCCTGCGCCGGTCCCGGCAGGCGGCCGTAACCCCGCCCACCTTGGCTCTGCCCCGCGCATCGCCCATCAGTCCTTTTCTCTGCTCGATCCGGGCCGGACGCACTTACATCCTCGGAAGATTTTCTTCCCTTTTTTCCTCTCTGGCTCTCGCTAGCGTTCGTTTACTAGTCTGTCTATGTCTTTCAAATTAGACTTTCCAGATTGTTCATCGTTTCACCGTCGCTTCGTGAGGGCGGATCCCCATCCTCTTTTTTAGAGTGTTTGGGTCCGGAACACCGTTGGGACTCCTGTTTTTACTGTGACTCCCTTTCGGTCCGGGCACTTCAATGTCGGTTGGAGCGGTGGGAGGAGGTGTTCCGACAAACTCCTCCTTCGCATTTTCAGGCGTTTATCGACAAGAAGAAGAAACGCCCGGTAAGTTCTTTACTTTGCAGAGCACCCCGGCCGGGGGATACCTTTCCGGGTTCCTCTCGGTCCGGGAGGGGCATTGATCGCTCTGTCACTGGGGTTCGCCCTGAGGTGCCCGTTGGGCCTAATAATTCTACCGGAGTTTTCTCTGAGAGTCTCCGTAAGGGGCCTGTGAACACCGGAGTACGCTCCGAGGCCCCTCCTGTGGGGGCTGTTTGTAGACCCAGTTCTACTGAATCGTGGGGTACCGGAGCTCGTTCTGAGCCCTGTCTGTCAGCTTCCCTCAAAAACAAGACCAGGGTGCGCCCCGAGGCCTTGGCTGGGCTTGTTGTTACCGAACGGATGTTCGAGGCCCGTGCAGATAAGGCATTTACCGGGCCTGGGTCTGAGGTACCTCGTTCATAGGCCAAAGCTACCAACAGTTCTGAGAGGGCGGACAAGACTTTGTCGGTGAAAGCGGTTGCTCCCCATTCCCGCTCTTGTGGTGATACCAGATCTGTTGAGGGGGCAAAGAAGCAAAGTTCTTCTTTTACCGGCAGTGCCAAGGTCCTTCCTTCGAAGGCTTATTTGGCGGTTGGTATGTCTCAAAAACATTCCAGGCCTCATAGTACCGGCTCGGCCGAGGTTCCTTATGTTAAGGCTAAGATTAAGACCCCTGATCCATCGACGGGGACCCCTGCCTCACTTCCTCACGTGCCGCAGTTCCCCTCAGATGAGGACAAAATGGCGCCCGTTCCTGCCACGACCACGGCGGCCATTTTAGGTGCTACCCCTAGGACTACACCATCGGCCTCTGGTGTAGGGCGCGGTCCCTTGGGTGAACCTAAGGTCCCTTGTGCGCATCCTTACCGGCCGGTTTATGATTGGAACGGCCAGATGCCTCTTTTGCACAATGCTTTGTTGCCCGCGGGGGCGGCTCCTTTAATTTATGTGGATACGTCGGTGGAGGGGCCGGTGGGGCACCCTTCCCCGTTACGTCCCTGGATTTGTCCACCTCATGAGAGGCCTCCTCAGGTTCCGAAGGAATCTCCTGAGGACGCCTTTTTCGGTACATTTCAAGCGCTTATGCGCCCCGACCCCATGAGGGAATATTTCAAGGGGCTTTTCAAGGAGATATGTCCACCCGCGCAGCCGGCTCCACCCGTTCCGTCGGTGGTTCAGCCGCGCCTCCCCCTGCGCTTCCGCCTGTGTCACCATTGTCCCCAGTGGACAAGGCAGTGCCTGACTCGACTCAGCACGAGCCGGACCTGTCAGATGACCCTCAAGGCGATCAGGACAACAAGGACCTGCCCCGCTCTACCAGAGCTTTCCATGACTGGGTACTGGACATGATGAGCTTCTTAGATGTTCCGGTGCCCGAGGCACCTGCTCCGCAGGAGGGCGTGCTTTCTGGGGCGTTCACCTTGTCTCCTTTGAAGCGTACCGGCCTGTTCTTGCAGAAGGACGTTCTGGGCGAGGTCCGAAGA
Organism: Ambystoma mexicanum; assembly: GCF_040938575.1. NCBI lineage: Eukaryota > Metazoa > Chordata > Amphibia > Caudata > Ambystomatidae > Ambystoma > Ambystoma mexicanum. The sequence goes on from NC_090932.1 coordinate 180,193,412, forward strand.
GTTTGGGAAAAGCCACACTCAGGACTTTTTGTCAATGAAAAGATTGACGCGAGGTACAGGCTACATTCCTCGGAAGAAGTGGCTTTGTTGTCTTGTCCGCCTCCCTCCTCCACAGTGGTGGCTGCGGCCACGTTGCAATCCAGACCTGCAGCTTCCTCCTCCACGACGGCGACTCAGGTCTTGGGAAAGGAGGACAAGCTCCTGGACTCCCTAGGGAGGAAAATCTTTGCCAATTCGGCCTTGCAGCTTAGGCAGGCCAATGCAGAATTGATTTTGGCGGGTGCTAACATATGGATGTGGAGAGGTCTGTCGGAGTTTGAGGAGCACATTCCGGTCGAGAAGCTGGAGGATTTCAGAGGAGGCCTTTCCGATGCCAGGGTCTTGGCTCAGTATCTCCTGGAGGCAGCGGCTCATCACATAGAAACCTCGGCTTGGGGTCTGATGCACGGTCTCTCACGAGTGGGAGATAGCTCAGGAAGTCCTTCAAGAGATCTTCGCCCTTTCGGGAACCCGTCAAGTAGATCTGTTCGCGACCGGTGCAAACTGTATTGCGCTAGGGAATTTCCCCGAGAGGAGCTCTAGGGGATGCGTTCGTAGTGGACTGGGTATTTCCACTCCTTTACGCGTTTCCTCTAGTCCCCATGATTCCTCATGTAATCAGAGGGTTGAGAAAGTTCAGGAGAACCATGATCCTAATTGCCCCGGACTGGGCCAGGAGGATGTGGTACCCCGACCTTCTGGACATGTCCATCTGCCCTCCAATAAGTCTTCCACAAAGAGAGGATCTTCTCTCGCAAGAGGAAGGTCGGGTTCTCCATCCAGAGGTCAAGACACTCAACCTTCCCGCTTGGCTTCTGAGAGGTTGAGATATAAGGATTGGGGCCTCCCGGATGACGTTATGGAGATTTTGCTTTCGGCCAGAAGGCCAGCAACAAAGTCCTTATACCGGTGTTGTTTGAAGAAATTCAGTAACTGGTGCAGGGATAAGAATGTGGATCCTTTTCAATGTACCACTCCCATGGTGCTTTCCTTTCTATTACATTTAGCCAACCCGGGGCTCCAAGTCCGAACTATTAAAGGATATTTAGCAGCGATATCTATCTTCAAGCGCTTCTCAGAAGAAGTTTCATATTTTAAAATGCCTTTAGTTATCCAGTTTCTTAAAGGGATTAACAAATGTGTTCCCTCCTACACCTTTCCAAGTTCCCATTTAGGAGTTAAATTTAGTTTTAAAGTTTCTTATGTGTGCCCCTTTTGAGACTTTACATTCTTGTCCTATAAGGCTCCTAACTTTAAAAACGGTTCTACTAGTGGCTCTATCTTCAGCCCGTAGGGTGAGTGAGTTGCAGGCGCTCTCTTGTAAGCCTCCTCACATGATTTTCCACAAGGATAAAGTTATTTTAAAGGTGAAGCCTTTTTTCCTACCTAAAATAGTTTCAGATTTCCATCTGTCACAGAAGATCACTTTACCTTCCTTTTATCCTCCTCCACACGCTAGTAAAGAGGAGGAAAGATTCCATAGACTAGACCCTAGAAGGGCTCTCAGCTTCTACATCTCTAGACTGGAAAGATTTAGACTGATCAGTTATTTGTTGGTTACACTGGACACAAATTGGGCCTTGGTGTGTCCAAACACACCTTATCTAGATGGATAATTCTAGCAATATTTGAATGTTACAAATTGGCCGGGAAAAAGTCTCCAGATGGTTTAAGGGCTCATTCAACCAGGGGCATAGCAACTTCCACGGCTCTTCAGAGTGGTGTCCCAGTGCAGGACATTTGTGCTGCGGCCACTTGGTCATCCATGCACACCTTTGTAAAACATTATTGTTTAGATCCCACTTCTTACCAAGGGGCCCTTTTTGCAAAAGCCGTCCTTCATTCGGTACATAATTAAAAACTCTGGTACTCCCTCATCCAAATTACTACTGCCGTGGGAGTCTATCTAAAATGAGGACACAATCCATTCGAAGAACAATTTACTTACCAACTGTAACGTTCTTTCGACTGGATGTTCCTCCCACGTATTCCTCATCGACCCTCCCAACCTAGCCCTCGGTACAGTTTTTACGCTTTTTGCACTTGTACTTCCTTAAGAGCCTGACATCTGTCGATACCTAATGCAACAGATGCGACCATTAACATAGAAAAAACAGAACTGAATCCAACGGGCACGGCTCGAGCCCTTTATACGACGGATGACGTCAACGCTCGACGGCGGCCTTCGAGGGACCAAGCTACGCGGCCTCGAGCAGAGCGCCCTCTGGCGAAATAAATTCCAAAAGAAGCAGCAAGCTGGCAAATATATTTGAGATGAGGAATACGTGGGAAGAACATCCAGTCAAAAGAATGTTACAGTTGGTAAGTAACTTGTTCTTCTACATGGGTTTTGTGAAGGTTTTCATTTTAAGTATTCGGTTGTCATTCCAGATGATTATATCTAAAAAGATGCTCGAGGGGATTGTGTCCTCCGACGTATTCCACATCTATGACAGTAATCACCACAGCTGTGTTGCTTCGGAAAATATTTTGGCGTCTGCGTCCTGTGTCGATGGGCCTCTGTCGAGTGCCGACGTCACCGGATGTTATATGTAGGACGAACAACGCCCCCTTAGCCTCAGTTCCGTTTTTTCTACGAACGTGTTAGCTTCGGAATCTCTGCGTGCCTCGGTTCTTCTCCTGTCGAATCGGTTCTTCGTACTTGGTTAATTGTGAAATATGTCTTCGTCTTCTTCTACCCCGAGGACGGCTTCAAGAAGTGCCAGGACTGTGGTTCCAAGATGTCGCTTACGGAATCGCACAACGTCTGCTTGTGGTGCCTCGGCGAGAGCCACACCACCGATGACTGCGATGAATGCCAGTCCTTGACGTCGAAAGCCTTGCAGGAGCGGATGAAGAAGTTGTCTGTAGGTAGGGTTTCCACACCCCGTAAGTCGAAATCCGCTGGGCTTTTGACCGACGATTCGAGGGGCGACTCTCCTCGTCAGCGTAAGTCCAGGGGGTCTCGGTCCTGGAGTGGATCCCGCCATTCCTCTGCCTCCTCACGGCGTTCGCGGAAGCGCCATCACCGGTCGCCTTCCTCGTCCAAGTACTCCGCCAGACGGCGGATAGCTTGTCCCAACATGCATTAATCTACGGCGGAATGGGACGCATTACGCAAGGAGATGATGGCGATTTTCGAATCGCAGGGCACCGTTCCGTCCGCGCCTTCGAGAGAAGCCAGCAAGGAACGCGCTAGGGCCACGCTCGGGCCACCGCTCACACGCCTTCGAGCTAGCTTGGGCGGTTGGCGCAATCATCGGGAGCCGTCGAGGTCCCAATCCGAAAAGGTTGATCGCTCTAGCCGTGCCAGGTCCAGGTCCCGGTCCTCGACGCCCTCGAGACAGTTGGAGCCTGTGAGGCCTTCTAAGAAGGCATCGACGCCGTCAGCGCCATGTCTGTCGAGGGACTCTCTCGAGGCTCCGCAGCCGTCGAAGGACACGCTCGGGGCTCTGCCTCGAAGCCATTGTCGAAGTCGTCAGCGCCTCGCTCCACGTCGGCGCCCCGGAGGCCGGTGGAAACTCTGAGGAAGGCCCTTAGTAAATCAGTGAGGCCTGTGTTTGAGCCTTTTCCTGTACCCTCATCCAGGGATTTATTCCAGCTTCTAGATTACATCTCAGAGGTGGATGATAAAGGGTCAGATGTGGAGGGGTTTGTTCCTCCTGAGGTTCCTGATGACCTGTTATCGGGTCATAGCCAGATGGAAGACCTGCGTCAATCCTTACATGACGGCAGTGGTATGGACACCTCTCTGGAGGTTGAGTTTGGCATACAGGCGTCTCATGTCGAGGGTGATGGAGTACTTGGGGTGGTCTGCTCCACCTGTGGATTTTCTGCAGGATTACCTGACTGATATTTTCGACCAAGGTCCACCCACTGACCCGGTGCTGCCATTTCATATGGCTTTATAAAGAAGGGTGGCAGCAGTTTGGACTGCTCCGGAGAGTCTCCCGGCAGTGAGTAATTCGCGACCGAAAAAATACCGTCCAGCCAGTGGCGACCCCTGCTACTTGTCTACTCACCCCACTCCGGGGGGTTTGGTGGTACAGGTGGCTATGGCCCCAGCAAAGCAGGCTGAGTACCCTACCATCCCTCTGGATAGGGACGACAAGCGCTTTGACGGTTGGGCACAGAAAGTGTTTTCATCTGGGGGTATGGCTTCAAAGGCAGCCAATTCCGTTTGTGCCTTGGCAAGATTCACTCACACTCTGGAACTGTGTATCTTTGGCGGCTGAACATATTCCCGAAGGGGAGGAACGGCATGGTTTTCTTGCCCTCGTTCAGGATGGCAAGGATGCCATGTGTGAATCCGTTCAGTCGGGTCTGGACGTGGCAGACTGTGTCAGCCGGTCCATGGCAGCGAGCACCGTGATGCGCAGGTTTGCGTGGTTGCGGAAGTCGGGATTTGCTCCTGATGTACAGTCCTGGCTTGTCAATATGCCCTTTGATGGTGTCCATCTTTTTGGCAGCAAGGCTGACGAGAGCCTTGAGAGGTTGCAGACCTCCAAAGCTGCAGCAAAGTCATTGAGCGCTGCAGTACGTCAACCTCCGCCTTTTCGTCCTAGGGGACAGCAATCGAGGGGGGGGGTTCCTTTCGATACTACTCTTCCTTTGGTAGATCGAGGGGGGGCTGCCAGTCAAAGGGGCCAACGTAAGAGTACCAGAGATGGAAAAGAAGGTACTCGAGGTGCCAAAGCCGGTGGGAAGTTGCCTCTTTGCCCTCAGGCACTGCCGCAGCTGCTTCTGCTCAGTCATGAGGCCATGTCCCATGGTTCGCTAGTTGGGAGAAGGCTGGCGCAGCATCTTGTAGAATGGCGTGCCATTACTTCAGATGTGTGGGTTCTGGAGATCATCGCCCGTGGCTACTGTCTTCCTTTCTGGCAGAGACCTCACGACAATCCACCGGAGAAGCTCTCTTTGAAGAGTCCGGATCCGCTCCTTGCACAGGAAATCAAATCCCTGCTGGAGAAAGGCACCATATAACTGGTACCTCTAGCGGAGAGGAACAAGGCATGGTATTCCCCATATTTTTTTATCCCGAAAAAAGACGGGGATTGAGACCCATCATGGACTTGTGTGGTTTGAGCAAGCTCCTCAGGAAGGACAAGTTCAAGATGGTTACTCTCTCTTAAGTCCTCCAGGCCCTTCAACTTCAGGACTGGTTGGTGTCTCTCGACCTCAAGGATGCTTACTTTCATGTGTCGATTCATCCCAAGCACAGGAAGTACCTGAGCTTCGCGGTTGGCGACTCGCATTTTCAGTTTTGGGTCCTGCCGTTCGGATTGATCTCCGTCCCGAGGGTCTTCACCAAGCGAATAGTGGTGGTGGCAGCGTATCTCAGGAAAGGGGGGATTGACGTCTACCCCTACCTGGACGATTGGTTGAACAGGACACGCTCTCCCGAGCAAGTCCTGGATCATCTGTCAGTCACCTGCCACTCCCTTCACAGGCTGGGCTTCTCCATCAACTTAAAGAAGTCCCACTTGACACCTACCCTCTGGCTCCAGTACATCGGAGCAGTGCTCGACACATCCCTGGGGCAGTGTTCGCCTCCCCAGGTGAGGGCTCATCATATTCTGCAGATGGTGGACAAGTTTCAACATGCCCAGAGTCTCCCGGCATTCGAGTACTTGAGGTTGCTCAGCCTCATGGCATCCTGCATTCTACTGGTGCCAGAGGCCAGGCTGTGGATGAGATCTCTGCAGTGGGCCCTCAAGATGCAGTGGTCGCAGTCCTCTGGCAGGATGTCGGATACTGTTCAGGTGCCGCCCTCGGTTGCTCAGGATCTTCTGTGGTGGGCCATCGAAGGGAATCTGATGAAGGGGGCTTCATTTTGGCTACCCTGGCCGGAGGTGATGATCGTGGCGGACGCATCCCTCACAGGATGGGGAGCTCATGCCAACGAGTTGACAGTCAGTGGTCGTTGGTCTCCATCGGAGTCCAGACTCCATATCAATTTGTTGGAGCTGAGGGCCGTCAGGCTAGCCCTGAAGGCTTTTCTTCCGTCTGTGCGCGGGAAGAATGTCCTGATTCTGACGGACAATACAGTGGCCATGCACTACCTCAACAAAAAGGGGGGGGCAGGGTCTCTCCCACTGTACAGAAAGGCGATGCAGCTCTGGTTCTGGGCCATCCAGCAGGAAATTTCGATCTTCGCAGTTCATCTGGCCGGAGACGAAAATGAGGCGGCGGATGCTCTGAGCAGGCAGAGCACGGTCTCTCACGAGTGGGAGATGGCGCAGGAAGTTCTGTTGGAGATCTTCGCCCTTTGGGGGGCCCTAAAAGTGGATCTCTTTGCATTAAAGTCAACCGGAAGTGTGAAAGATTCTGCTCGCTGGAATTTCCTCCAAGAGGAGCCTTAGGGGACGCGTCCGTAGTGGAATGGTCCTTCTCACTTCTGTACGCGTTTCCTCCAGTCCCCGTCATTCCGCAGGTGTTGCGGAGGTTACAGAGTTTCGGTTCCCGAATGATCCTCATTGCTCCGGCGTGGGCCAGGAGAGCGTGGTACCCGGATCTTCTCGACATGTCCATCTGCCCTCCACGCCGTCTTCCCTACCGAGACGATCTGCTCTCACGGGAGGGGGGTTGGGTTCTCCATCCAGAGGTCAAGTCTCTCAGCCTTCATGCTTAGCATCTGAAAGGCTGAGGTATAAGGATTGGGACCTGCCCGAAGACATGATGGAGGTGTTGCTCTCGGCCAGAAGGCCAGCAACAAAATCCCTGTACCGTTGCCGTTGGAGAAAGTTCTGCGACTGGTTCAGGGTACAGAATGTGGATCCTTTTCAGTGTTCAATTCCTGTGGTTCTGTCTTTTTTGCTTTCTTTAGCCCACAAGGGCCTGCAAGTGGGTACCATTATGGGTTACTTGGCGGCACTGCCCATATTTAAGTGCTTGTCTGAGGAGTGTTCTTATTTTAAGATTCCTTTGATTTCTCAGTTTCTGAAAGGGCTAACTAATGAGTTTCCTCCGTTACCTTTCCAGGTGCGCGTTTAGGATTTGAACTTAGTTTTAAAGTTCCTGATGGGAGCTCCGTTTGAGCCCTTATATTCTTGTCCTTGAAGACTGTATTTTTAGTTGCGGTTACTTCCGCTCGCCGAGTGAGTGAGTTGCAGGCACTATCCGCCAAGCCACCTTTCACTGTGTTCCATAAGGACAGGGTTGTCCTTAGGGTTCGACCTTCTTTTCTTCTGAAGGTTGTGTCGGAATTTCATTTGAGCCAGAAGGTAATTCTTCCGGTGTTCTTTCATCCTCCGCATCCTGGTAAGGAAGAGGAGAGGCTCCATAGGTTGGATCCTAGGAGAGCTTTAAGTTTCTACATCTCGCGCATGGCCTGGGTCAGAGTGGACGATCAGCTATTTGTAGGATACGCTTGAAGGCGTTTAGGTCAAGCTGTTTCTAAGCAGACCTTATCCTGTTGGATCATCTTGACAATCTCTGAATTGTCTGACGGGTAAGAACCCTCCGGTGGGCTTACAGGCTCATTGTACTAGAGGTGTGGCTGCCTCCACTGCTCTGCAGAGGGGTGTTCCCATTCTTAATATTTGTGAAGCAGCCACATGAGCCTCTGTCCATACTTTTGTAAAATACTACTCCCTGGATTCTATCCATGGGCAAGATTTGGCCTTTGGTAAGGCGGTCCTCTATTCTGCAATTTGATTGGGCATTCTAAAATTCTAAATTCTTTTCCCACCTCCATAAGTTGGTACTGCTTTGGGAGTCTGTCATAGATGTGGAATACGTTAGAGGACACAATCCTCTCGAAGAACAAGTTACTTTCTTACCTGGTAACGTTCTTTCGATGGGATGTTCCTCTGATGTATTCCACATCGCCCCCTCCCAGCCTGCCCCTCTGCAGCATTTCTTATGCGATTGCAGCTTACGTTTCCGCAAGGCTTTCTGTAGTCATACTTGCAGAAGATCTGTGCCACACGTTTTGGGAAAAAACTACAACTGAGGCTAAGGGCGTTGTGCGTCCTACATATAACATCCTTTGACGTCGGCACTCGACGGAGGCCCTCGAGGGACAGCGTATCGACGCAGGACGCAGACGCCGATAAATTTTCCAAAGCAGCACAGCTGTGGTGATTACTGTCATAGATGTGGAATACGTCGGAGGAACATCCCATCGAAAGAACGTTACCAGGTAAGGAAAGTAACTTGTTCTTCTCTCTGTCATATTGGACTGTGAAATGTATATGTACAATTGTTTAACCAGTCAATACATTGAAAGAGTAAATCGGTTGTTCCCTCCCATATATATAAATGTATTTGGTTCATCAGGAAGGTTAATGATGAATCTTTAAGGCTCATTGAACAAGGGTTCTTCAGCATAGCACAGGATTCAACTAGTACTGAAGACTGCGCCACCAAGGACTCTTGTCAAATTGTCCGTAATACCCCACTGAGTCTTCGGTGGATTAGAATCATTCAGATTAGTAGAGGGATCAAGCGGTGGTGATGATGGGTTACTGGACCTGCTCACAAATGGGAGAATACCTTCTCCATGAGTAGAAGATTTTAAGTTTCTTTTTATAAAGTTGTTTTACCAGGTTTTTTTCCAGTCGCCTGTACAGATAAGGGGGAACAATTGCGCATGGGCGAGGCAGAATTTCATCATGAAAACTGATGCTCGTAAATAAACCCTTCAAAAACTTCCTCAAACTCCTGTTTTTGGCTGATGTAGGCAATTTTTTATTTTTATTCCAGGCATAGATTTAAGCATGCTATGTCTCTTTGGCTTGCCCGTGTAATGACCACAGCTATGGGCTCTTCCTGAGCCTTTGACACAAACTCTATGTCACAGGGTGCATTAGGGTATCCAGCAGAGGAAGTTCTGAAAGGGCCATTTTGTAGTCTATGAACTTGGTTATATGAGCCATTAGGCAGAGCAAATTAATTGTCACTGGGAATTGTAAATGTACCTCTGGACCGTTTTGATTCCCCATCAAGATTTCCAAGGATTCGACTTTCTCCAGCATTGGATCTTTCATGGATTCACATGCTTTGAATATTCCCCGTCGTCAGGCTGGGAATCCCCGGTACATTATATAGACCCTTTCCCGTAGGAAAACTTTTTCGACGCTTATGCGTCCTATCCACCTCGTTTTGTATCATGCGTGCCCGTGCCGTCAGGACGTCATGATATAAATACAGGCCCCGCCCCCGCGCTCCCTCAGATTTCAACCGTCTTTCAAAGCAGTGGGATCTTCGTGTTACTACTAGTGATAACTAGATTGTTTTTTTGTCTGTTTCGCGTAAGCGAAGTTCAAATCTGGAGAATTATGTCTGGAAAGGCGTTATTTCGCCCATGTGCAACCTGTGGCCTCAAAAAGGTTTATGAAGGAGACGGCCACATGGACTGTATCTACTGTCTCCACCCGCACCACACGGCGGATACATGTGAGATATGCCAGGGTTTCTCCCAAAAAACCCTTAAGGACCGTAAAAGAAGGCTGGTCGACTGGCTTAATGACGGAGCGGGTGCCTACCCGGCTTCGGAAGTTGGCTCCACGGCCTCCAGGAGCAAGTCGGAGCCTCCATCGAAGAAGGTGCGGCCAGCAGAAATTCGCCCTGAGGACAAGCATAAGGGGAAACATGCTGGATCCTCCTCATCTCATAAAAAGCCCTCCTCCTCCTCATCATCTAAGACGGAGAGGCTGGCGCTGTCTAAATCCTCCTCAGGGGACCGTCCCAGGTCTTCCGTGAGTCGAGAAGCTTCAGCCGGGAAGTCGGCATCAAAATCGACAACGAAGTCTAAAGGCTCGACGACGACGACTTCCTCGTCGACCTCGGTGTCATTGACGATGCCTATTACCGTTCAAGCAGCAGCGGTTGGGATTCCTTCGTCGACGGAAACTCAGTCTATGGCTTGGCTGCCTGAGGTCTATGACCCGATCCCCCCTGAGGTCTTACTGCAGCCAGACACGGCCTGCTCGGCGGAAGGGGAAGGTGACATGGTTCTGCAGCCATTGGATTTAGGCTTACGGCCTTCCACGTCGACGACGACGGCGACGAGTGCGAGCGGGGGTATGGTACCTATATCATCCACGTTGCTGAACCCCCAGACAGTTTTGTCTCTGGATGTGCTTAATACTCTTCAGAAGCTACTACAGCGGCTGGATACCCAGTTCCCTCAACCTGGGACGTCATCGTCACTTCTGTCTGTACCTTCCGTCGACGAGCAAACTTGTACGGCTCGCTCGTCGACGAATCACCCATCGGCTCCCCAGGCGGTAAAAGATCGTCCTCGAGCTCAGGAGGAGGGTGAGTTGTCGGAGTCCGACTCTATACATGATGACTCTGGGTCAGACATCTCCCTGTCACCGTCGAGGGACCCGACATGGAATTCGGATGTAGAATTGGAGTCTACGAGGAGCCAGACACAGCCATCTCCCCCTGATGATGTGGGAGCCTTCCATGCAATGATGGGGAAAGCGTGTTCCGAATTCGGCTTGATTCCTGAGGAGCAGAGGAAAGACTGTTTCCTTTTTGACCATATGGGTCAAAGGAGAAAATCGGTATTTGCCATCCCAATCCTTGACCACGTGTGGCAAGAAGGTCTCAAAACGATGCGCCATCCGTTCTCGGAACCAGCCATAAAGGGACGGATCGAGAAAAAGTTTAAAGCTCCGGAGTCCACTCCAAAATGTCTAACATCACAGCCTTTGTCTGACTCGGTGGTGTCGGCGGCAGCAGCTAGGAAGGCCAGGGTCCAGCAAAAATGTTCAACGCCACCGGAAAGCGAGGCTAGGAGGCAGGACGCATTTGGAAAGAAGGTGCTCTCGGTCGGAGCGACGACAGTAAGAGCAGCCAATTCCTTAGCGATCGTGTCACGATATGATAGGGAAATGTGGCACAAATTAGCCCCTATCCTAGAACACCTGCCAGACGAACACCGAAAAGCAGCTATGTTACTGGTGCGGGACGGCGAGGAGGCCTCGAACCACGCTATTAATATCGCAGTGGACCTAGCAGAGTCTGGTTTCAAACAAATCAACCATGGAGTAGTGCTTCGTCGACAAGCGTGGCTCAAATGTACTACTTTCCGTCCTGAAGTACAGTACAAAGTCCTGGACATGCCATGCGAAGGGGAGCACCTGTTTGGCGAAAAGGTTGATGAAGCGCTGAAAGGGATGAAAGAAGACACGGATACTGCTAGGTCCCTCGGCGCCCTTCAAACGGGTAGAAATTTTCGCTCTTTTCGCCCTTTCAGAGGTGCTTCTGGAAACTCCCGCTTTGGAGCCTCGAGGGACCGTGGATTTAACAGGCCCTCGTACTCTTCACAAGGGTTCAGACGAGCGTCCCAGTCGGCACGTGGAAGCAGGGACTATCAAGCCTCCAGGCGGCGAGGCTCAGGTCCGTCGTCAACGAAGAACAAGCAAACCAGCAACCAATGACGGCCTTCGGAACGTCCTGGGGGGTCGAGTCTCTCATCACTTCGACCGATGGAAATGCATCACCAAAGATCGATGGGTCCTAGACACGATTCGCATGGGTCATGCGCTGCAATTCAAAGACAAGCCTCCGCGTCTTCCTCCTTTATTCTCGACACAGCCCCACCTCCAAATCCTACGACAAGAGGCGGAGCTTATGTTGCGAAAAGGGGCGGTAGAGAGAGTTCCTGTGGCACAGGAAGGCCAAGGAGTTTATTCCAGGTTCTTTGTTGTCAAAAAGCCAAACGGCAAATGGAGGCCCATTCTCGACCTGAGGGTACTCAACAAGTGGCTAAAGAGCCAAAAATTCAAAATGCTAAAACTCCAAGAGGTTATCAGATCGGTGCAACCCATGGACTATCTCTCTTCACTAGACCTTCAGGATGCTTATTTTCACATCCCAATACGCCCACGACACAGGAGATATTTAAGATTCGTCGTCGGGAGAAAGCATTTTCAGTTCAAGGTCCTCCCGTTCGGGCTCAAGTCCTCCCCCAGGACGTTCACCAAGTGCTTGGCCCCTATAGCGGCCCATTTAAGGAAGGATGGTCATCATGTCTATCCATATCTAGACGACTGGCTAATCAGAGGGTCATCCAAGGAACAAACACGAGACAGTCTACGAGCCACAATGTCCATCTTACAGGAACTGGGCTTCGCAATAAACTTCAACAAGTCCTCAGTAGAGCCTTCGAGGACCTTGGTCTTTCTAGGAGCGGAGTTTCATACGCACACAAGCCTGGTGAAACCATCCAGCGAAAGAATTCAGAAACTTCAAAACAAGGCGTCGGAATGGAGCGGCGGTACCAGAGTCTCTGTGCGCAAGTACATGTCCCTGCTAGGGACCATGTCGTCCTGCATTCCGTTAATAAACAACTGCCGTCTGTTTATGAGGCCTTGCCAGGAATTTCTAGCGGACCGTTGGGCACAGAGCAGAGGTCGCTGGTCCGACAGACTGGTCGTCGACGAACAACTAGTTCAAGCACTCGGCTGGTGGAAAGTGTCTACTCACCTAACGAGAGGGATGCCTCTACTGGAACCAGAGTTCCAAAAGACGGTGGTGACGGATGCATCGCTGAGCGGATGGGGAGCTCATCTGGATATGTTACAGGTACAAGGCCAGTGGTCTTTGCAGGAGTCCTCCCTGCATATCAACCTGCTAGAACTGAGAGCAGTGCGATGGGCTCTGAAGTCTTTTCTTCCGCAACTGAGGGACTCGGTGGTGCGTGTCATGACGGACAACACCACTACGATGTTCTACTTGAGGAAACAAGGAGGGACACGTTCCAGGTCCCTATCGACAGAGGCACAGAAAATCTGGCATTGGGCCCTTCAACACAACATACAAATCTTAGCATTTCACCTACCAGGAGTGAAAAACGTGGAAGCCGATGCCCTCAGCAGAGAAATGAACGAAGTTCACGAATGGGTGCTGAACGACCAACAACTTCAACAAGTATTCAAGGAATGGGGACACCCTTCCATAGACCTGTTTGCAACGAAGAACAACAAGAAATGCCATCAGTACGCAAGCAGATGGCCTCAGCAGGGCTCACTGGGGGATGCGTTCTCATTCCCATGGACGAACAAATTCCTGTACGCATTTCCTCCTTTTCCCCTTGTCAGGAGGACGTTGCAATGGATCCTCAGGTACCCATGTCGGGTAATTCTGGTGGCCCCATACTGGGCCAGACAAGTGTGGTTTTCAGACCTACTACACTTAGCGGCGGCGGAACCGATGAGATTCCAGAAGACCCCCGACCTTCTGTCTCGACAGGAGGGTGTCGTTTGGCATCACGACCCGGACAGCCTCAAGTTGACGGCCTGGCTCCTGACTTCGCCGAATTTGGTCGGCTAACGATTCCGGAGGACTGTCGACGTATCCTGCAAGCGGCAAGAGCACCTTCCACAAACGCCTCATACGCGTACAAATGGAAAAGGTTCTGTCAATGGTGTGAGGATCAACCAGGTTTGGCCCCGCAATCGATTAGGCCGGAACAGCTCCTTCCATACTTGCTGTTATTAGCTCAAATGGGCCTGTCGGTGTCGTCAATAAAAGTACACCTAGCAGCCATTTCCAGGTTTACTCGTCGACGGCACTCGGCACCATTGTTCAGCGACCGCCTGATTAAGCACTTCCTTAAAGGCCTCTTTCGGAGTTTCCCTCCAGAGAAGAAATTTCCACCGGAGTGGAGCCTCAATCTGATCTTAACGTCTCTTATGAAACCTCCGTTTGAGCCAATGTCATCATCGTCTCTGAAGTTTCTGTCGTGGAAATTGGCCTTCCTGGTGGCCATCACTTCAGCCCGACGTATCTCAGAAGTTCAGGCTCTAATGGTGGACCCACCATACTTACGATTTTTCAAGACCAAGGTAGTCCTAGCCACTAACCCACAGTTCATACCAAAAGCTCCTTCGGTGTTTCATAAACACTCTTCTATCGTGTTGCCTACGTTTTTTCCGGAGCCATGCTCGGGAGCGGAGCGCATGCTACACACATTGGATGTAAAAAGGGCTCTCAAGTTTTATCTTCATCGTACGCAACCGTTCAGAGAAACGAGACAGCTGTTTGTGGCCTATGGGTTGGGTGCTAGAGGAAAAGCCATTTCAAAGCAAGGACTTTCAAGATGGGTGTCATCTACCATCTCGTACTGCCATTCCAAGGCAGGGAAGCCTCTTCTACGACGGCCAAGAGCTCATTCAACTAGAGCAGCGGCATCGTCGACGGCACTGTGGGCCGGAGTCCCTCTAGGGGACATCTGCATGGCGGCTACCTGGGCGACTACACACACCTTTACCCGCCATTACTGCCTGTCGCAGCAACATGCCGAAGACACCCGGATGGGACAGGCGGTGCTTCGACACCTATTCCAGTAAGGTAAGCCCCGGCTGCGGGGTGGCATCCTGTGGAATTTATGACTGTATGTGGTCCGTTTTTCCCTATGTAAACTATTACTGATGTATACATAATCTTAGGGAACGGCCTTTTGCGAAGAATGTATAGGGGTTTGCATGCACACCTCCTCTTGGGGGTAGTACTGCTATGTAATCTATTCAAAGCATGTGAATCCATGAAAGATCCAATGCTGGAGAAGGGAATAGTTTCTTACCTGTAACTCCATTTCTCCAGCATTGGTATCTTTCATGGATTCACATGCGCCCACCTGCCTCCCCTGATCATGCAAACCGGTTCCCCCACTACTTTGGGGGCCGAAATCTGAGGGAGCGCGGGGGCGGGGCCTGTATTTATATCATGACGTCCTGACGGCACGGGCACGCATGATACAAAACGAGGTGGATAGGACGCATAAGCGTCGAAAAAGTTTTCCTACGGGAAAGGGTCTATATAATGTACCGGGGATTCCCAGCCTGACGACGGGGAATATTCAAAGCATGTGAATCCATGAAAGATACCAATGCTGGAGAAATGGAGTTACAGGTAAGAAACTATTCCCTTACTCTTGATACAGGATAATGCACTTGTATGATCCTTTAACACTGTGCTAATGTTATTGTATAATCTGACTGAAGATTTCAATATGAGATCAAACGTAGAGAGAGAGAAAATGCCTTGTTCAGGGAGATCATGCAATCTCTCCAACTGGCTGCTTGATGAAGGAGTCATTTTAGCAAACTGACTATGAATAATGAAAGGTCTGGATAAAAGTTGCTCTAAAAGCAAGGAAGGAGTGTCCAACTGTGACCCCATAGATACATTAGGCACGTGATGTGTGGGAGATCCACAGACCTCTTAATAGTTGGGGCACAGATTGAATAGGGCCAGACATATCCATAACAGATGATTCTCCATTCAAGGAATCACAAAGTAAAAGGGGGTACACAACAACCCTCTCTAATTGAGGAGACGGCCACCCCCAGATTCATCACTTATTCCAGGTGAGGTTGTGGACAGAGTCTTGGTTGGAAAATAATCGGTAATACTGTCATCAACTCTCTGTTAAGATTCCTGAACAATAAACACTGTAGGCACATCATACTCAACCAATACTCTCAAGGAACTAACGGGCGGGTCCAAAGGAGAATGAGATCCTGAGGCCACCAACTGTGTGGTTTCATTACAAAGATTGCACATCCTTCAAAGAGGCCACACAGCATAATCGTTAGTCAGCAGTTTAGGTTAACAAAGAGTCAGAATTATGATTGGTACACTCACCAGGTGATGTAGGCTGCCCTCATCTAACTTCCACGAGCTCCAACTGTGAAAAACAGCACTTGTCGGCATAACATGCTCCTGCGTAGCACGACGACGGTGAAGAATATAAGCAGTCCTACTCTTGATTTGGAAGATGTTTTATATAGTGCACAGTTACAAACTGAATCATATGAAGGTGCATGATTGCAAATGCACAACGGTCTTCCCACAAACATGTAAGGTTTCAAACTCTCCTAAGCGTTCATATGCATGCAAATGGACCCAACGCACCTGCCCTGCACAGTAATTCCAGGAACACCAACCTTCCAGAAGGGCAAAGTCTGCTAAACCCGTTACCCCCAAAGGTTGGTATGCCACTCCACAAACAAATGGGGAAATGTGTGCATTTGCAGGAGGCCACTACGTTTTTAGTCACTGCTATATCGTACATCGACAATGTGCTTAATCTCTGTGTATGTTTGCATATGTAAGCATCAGTCACTTTGCCACCGTTGCATGCCTCGGGATGGAATATAGAGCATGGGTTGTACCATGGACAAATCGTCTCATCTAGGGGAATTCTCCAGAGTAGAAAGTTATTTTTGCAACAGAGAAGACGCCTCTACATGTTCCAACAGATAGTAAATTAATACAAGGGCTCAAGGTGGTTGAGCATGGGGCCCTGATGGCATGTAGTGCACAAGCAACTACTGTGTCTGATAGATGAGTGAAGAACATCATGTTTACTGGAACATGTCTGTGTGCCACTGGACTTGATCTTAGTTTTCCTAGGTAAAAGGCAATACTCATTTGGGAAATAGCAGGGGCGTACACCATAAAACCTATACAGCACATCACACCCAGAATTCTATGTATCAAATGTCTCCCTATAAGAATGAACTTGCCAAACTCAGGCTCATCTTTCTGTGGGGTGTTCCCTTCCAGTAGGTTACAGCCTTTGAGGGTTCAGGTTTAGATGGAGTATGCTCTGGAGATACAAATGTATCAAGAGGGAGCACTTCCACACAGAGATGTGCTCTAACCACGAGGCCTGGCTACGAGTCATCACCGGATCCACTACACTTACCTGGAGCAGTGCTACTCTGAATAAAAAGCTTTACTTGGTTTTCAATTGTACTCTTTAGGACATTTATACACATCCTACAGACATAGCAAGTTGGAGCCCCAGACATTACACAGACCTGCTGAACACCAAAGGCATCCCCAACAAGTCCAACCAAAATAGGGGAATATAATGTCCTCACTGCATCCCCATAACAGTTTAAACATGCCCGCCTGGGCCTAATGTCCTGACTGCATCTGCCTAACAGCTTAGACCTTAATATCAGGGTATAATGTCCTCAAGTCTTCCTGTAATAGGGACATCCTACACACTGGGCCATATTATCCCTCACAGTGCCCCCTAACAGGGCTAATTTACACATTGGTGCATAATCTCCTTGCTGTAGTCCCCTAACTAGGACAACATACACACCAGGGCTAAATGTTCTCACAAATCACAGAATGAGGCCAATCTCTATACCGCGTCCTACCATAGTCACTGCACTCACCTAACTGGGGCAAACTGCACACATAGACCTAATCTACTCTGACACTGCCAACCTGCATTGGTCGGTAATGTCCTCTCTAATTCCTCTGACATAATGTCCTCACAGCTCCCTCTAACAGGGCAGTCCTGAGGCTTCTTTTGGTGAGAGTCAGAAGGACACACACCTGTGCTGGTCCTTCCACCAATGCATATCCCATCTTTTTTCACACATTCCCGTAAACTTGGAGACTGACATTAAACTGGGCATCCACACGTGAAAGATGCTATAGCGTAGGTTGGATTTAAAAAGTGATGTAGCTATCACATTATTAGATGGTTAAGCCTTTGAGGAAACAGCACATATGAAGATAGCACCTCCTTCAATCTTCCACCAAGAAAGTGGCCACATCAAGAGCTGCCTGATGTGGGTTTCCCAGTTGTCAATTCCATTTGATCAGTTGTGAAAGAGTCTCATGCTAAACCCTGAGAATTTCCAAGTGATTAATTTCTCTGACACCTTGATTTGCATGTCCTCAGTGCATTATGCAATATTCACTATTAAGCAGTTGTAGATGAACCTACCCAATTCCTGAGAAGTTGATGCCAACTGGTGCAGCTTTAGAGGCAGATATCAACATCCAAAGAGGCCCGTCCGCATAGTGTTGGCCTGTACAGGTACGGTGCATTCATATTGATGACATCACTGTGGATGCACAGTGCACAATAGCTGGTGTGCAACAGTAAGGGAAAGTCATGCTATTTTGTCTCCTAAAACCACCAAAGGAGAAGGGTCAATGCCTGCATGTTCCCGGCTGTCCTCCCTCTATCAAAGCATCTTCCGATCCAGGGCTAGAGGTACATGGTGCAATATCCTCTGTGCTGTCGGGTTCATGTGAGCAAGAACAGCTCAGGAGGGCAGCAGGCAAGTGGAAGTAAAGCTGGGAGCGGAAACTTGGAAACCTGCATCTCCCCACATGACTCTGCTACACTGCGGCTCACCACACTGACTCTATCTTCTTCCACTCTCCCAGACATGTTGGGAAGGGTGATGGTGTGGTCTTCATATCAATAAGACCCTCACCTCTGTCTCCCTGCTCCCATCTGACATCACCTCTTCCTCTTTTGAACATGCTACCATTCAGCTTATCTATCCTACACCTCTGTTTTCCCCTGATCCTCTCTACTCTGTTGTCCCTGACTTGAACCTTCGTCTCTAGCCACTTCCCACCAACATCCCCATTGTCATGCTGAGTCTTTAAACATCCCAAGCGATCCACAACCACCTGCCTTGGACCTAACTCTTTCCTTTCTGTCTACTCCCTCTACTTCCACCATGAACAGCTCACTGTGATGAATTCTATGGATCCTTCACTAAAACCCTGCTTAATGTCTCCTTCCAGGTGGCCTGGGAAAGGCAGATGCTTCCTGATCCTGACCTTGGGGGTGGTGTACTGTGAGAGGATCACCTGGGAGGAGACAGGGCCCAGGGAAGTGAGGAAGCCCAGTGGGGTGAGACGCAGTATTTATCCTTGAAAGAAAAGAACCTTTTAGGGGTGCCAAACCACGTAATGGGTTATGGTCGTTATGATGTATTGGAACCACCTATTAATCCTGTGAATGTGGATAAAGACAGGGTGACATCTTTACATTCACCCAGAAAACAAAGATTGTTTGAGAATTCTAAAAACTAAATTCCCCCTTACTCCCAAAGGTGCAGAGAAAGGAAACCTATAAATATTGGTTTAAACCAAGTTCCTACCTCTTCTCAAGTATACCTCAATTTTCCCTTTTTAAATTCATGTACAAAAAATAACTATGCATTTAGAAATAAGAAGTTGGCAATAAAACCTAATTTTGTTATTTGGGACTAAGAGTCCCATAATCGCATGAGTACTGGGACAAGGGAGAGGGCTAAAGAGCAATGTTGCAGTGTAGGTCAGCCTGTTAAGCTTAATGACCCACACCTGAGGGGAACAGGGAGGCTTAAAAGGTCCCCTCAGGTGCAGTATGCATTTCAACAACAAACACTCAATATGTGTATGCTAGCACTATCCCTGGGAGGAAGCACACCCTATCCCTGTAAGGTGGTGCTGTCCCTAGGCCAGAGCTGGTGCGCCGCCTGTCTAATAGGAAAGAGCAGAGAGAATCTATCCCTGCCTCTACAATGTGTAACATTTCACCAAAATTAAAAACACGAGTTGTTGAGCCAGATCTATATTTTGCATGGAGATTTCAAGGAGGAAGCATTTCCTTCCGGCAAGGTGCCATTTTCTTTATTCAACCCCAAAGAAGTGTGTTCATTCAGTGCAGATCAGTTGATGTAGTGTGGTTCAACAAATATAAAAGAATTAAAAAGATAGTTTTATGCTGTCAAAGGAAGATCAGTTCGACGGGACCGGTTGGCTATTGTGCTTGTTGCCCAGGGTTTTGAGTTAAATTTTTTCAAACCAGATAAATCTGACAAAAAATCACCAGTTAAATGTCGGTGCTACCGACATACAAGTTTTAGTGAACGTATACCATAACCCCAACTCCCTTCAGGGATATCATACGGTAGAGGGGTCGACCGGTTTCAATGACGTAGTAGGTATGGTCAGCTTCTTCAGGACCTGTGTTTTTGGTGCGTTATATCAATCGCGATGTCCTTCAGATAGGGTGGGGCATCCATACCCAACCTCATGCCCCAGGCCATGCGTCTCCATGTGGTCTAGAGGGATGTTCCTTTTCTTTTTGTAGTTCCGTCTCCCTGCTGTCACTTTAATGCAGAGGTTGGCGTCAGATGGTATGCCCTTTTCGATGGAGAATTTTTTCCTGCCACGGTATGACTCGCGTCTGCGCGAGTCGTACAGTGGCAGGAAAAACTCTCCATCGAAAAGGGTATACCATCTGACGCCAACCTCTGCATCAAAGTGACGACAGGGAGATGGAACTACAAAAAGACTAAAAGAAAAAAAAAGGAACATCCCTCTAGCCCACATGGAGATGCATGAGCTGGGGCATGAGGTCCGGTATGGATGCCCCGTCCTATGTGATGGACATCGCGATTGATATAACGCACCGGTTTGCTGGACGCACGAGTCGTACCGCGGCAGGAAAAACTCTCCATCGAAAAGGGCATACCATCTGACGCCAACCTCTGCATCGAAGTGACAACAGGGAAATGGAACTACAAAAAGACAAAAAGGAAAAAGAAAAGGAACATCCCTCTAGCCCACATGTAAGACGCATGAGCTGGGGCATGACGTCGGGTATGGATGCCCCACCCTATCTGATGGACATTGCGATTGATATAACACACCAAAACCACAGGTCCTGAAGAAGATGACCACACTGTCATGACCCGGTGCCTCCTTTCTCTGCATGTTTCCGCCTTTGCCAGGTTCGGGGGACTGCCTTGGCGTTTAACGCAGCGCCACCAATGGAAAAACTACATTTCCCAGCGTTCCTGCTACGGGATTGGTCACGTGACTTGCACGCGACGTGTCTCCTGTTTGCCCAGAAGTGCTGTTACTAATACAGGGGAGGAACGCAGGTTCAGCACTCATTAACTGTTGCTTTCTGCCTTCGAGTTAAGTTGCTATAACTTCTGTGTGTTTTTTAGTATTCTGACCCTGGATTGTGTTTTGGACTCTGGTCTCCGGTTTTGCCCTCGTCTGTTTCCCGACGCTTGGATCCTTGCTCAGTTGCTCCCTGGTGTTTAGATACTTGGCTTTCACTCGACATTGAATTCCAGCTTGCCCCTAAATTGGTTTTTGGCGCTTCCGGTTTTCTGCTTTTCTTGCATCCCAGCCACACACCTTTATTTTTGCCTACTTGTTTTTCTTTTGCATTTTTTGAAACACCTACTGCATAAGGAATCCAGGAACCTCCCGCTGAGGATTTGCTTTGGGACACTTTGCTGTGTTTCCTGGGTTTTCTCATTTTGGTCAATTTGCTGCACTAAGGGATTTATTTTGGGACGCTTTGCTGTGACGCTTTGCTGCACTATGGGATTTATTATTGGATGCTTTGCTGTGTTTCACAGATATTCTCATTTGGACGCTTTCCAGCACTAAGGAACGCTTTTGGTGTGTATTTTGGAACTTGTTGGAATCTTCTTTTGCCTCTCCTTCAAGTAGGTT
Source organism: Ambystoma mexicanum (assembly GCF_040938575.1). Taxonomy (NCBI): domain Eukaryota; kingdom Metazoa; phylum Chordata; class Amphibia; order Caudata; family Ambystomatidae; genus Ambystoma; species Ambystoma mexicanum. Next base: position 180,214,706 of record NC_090932.1, read on the forward strand.
TATTCTCTCCTTCACAAGACATTGCAGGTAAGAGTGGGGTTTCAGGTGAGGTGTGGCGAGGAGTTGTTTTGATCCCTACTTGACATGTATGGTAATCCATGACCCTTGTCTTTTTTCCCTAGCTCTGCTGCTGCTCCTAACTTTTCACCCAAGCCATCGGACTGTCAGGTTTTTGTATATCCTGCAGGCCGTGCCCTTGGGGGGAAGGTTTCTTTATCTACGGTCTACTGTTGAAAAGGTTGCAATTCTTGTGTTGTTGCAATCTCTTACTGGGGATATTATGCCTGATCACCCCTACTGGACCACGACACACATCAACTATGTCATCGAAACCGGTCGACCACTCTACTGTATGATATCCCTGAAGGGAGTTGGGGATACTGTATACGTTCACTAAAACTTCTATGTCGGTAGCACCGACATTTAACTGGTGATTTTTTTGTCAGATTTATCTGGTCTGAAAAAACGGAACTCAAACCCCTGGGCAACCGGCACAATAGACAACCGGTCCCGTCGAACTGATCTTCCTTTGACAGTATAAAACTATCTTTTTAATTCTTTTATGTTTGTTGAACCACTACATCAACTGATCTGCACTGTATTCACACACTTCTTTGGGGGTGAATAAAGAAAAGCGGTGCCTTGCCGGAAGGAAATGCTTCCTCCTTGAAGTCCATGCTAAATATAGATCTGGCTCAACAACTCGTGTTTTTAATTTTGGTGAAATATTACAGATTGTTGAGGCAGGGATAGATTCTCTCTGCTCTTTCCTATTAGATAGGCGGCGCACCACCTCTGGGATAGGGACAGCACCACCTTACAGGGATAGGCTGTTCTTCCTCCAAGCGATAGTGCTAGCATACACATTGAGTGTTTTTTTAAAATTGTTTTTAGTTAAATTAATTAACTTTTACAATCTTATTTCTTACAAAATAATTCATTATTTCGACATATGTTAAAAACACATTTACAAATTACAATTACAAAATTACAAAGTTACAAAATTCGAAAAACAATACAAGAATTACAAAATTAAATACAAAATTAAATACACAATTAAGGGGATAGTCCAGTAAAAAAAATTATTTTAAAAATAGATAGGCAACATTAAAAAAATACTAGCATTTTTTTTAAAAACTTTCTATGTATAATTTTGAACTATTCAAGCTCAAAATTCGCAAAAGCAAGCACATGGGCGCATCCATTTTGTGAAATGGATGCCCGCCTGTGCTGGCTTTTGCTTTTGCGGCACTAATGAAGGAAAAGCCAGCCAGCTGTAGTAAACAAAAGCTACCGCTGGGTGGCTTTTCCTTCATTGGTGCTGTACGCGGAGGACGGGGACCGGAGACCAGAGCAGGAAAGCTGCAGCTGAATCTCGGTAAGTGCTATTTATTTTAAAAAAAAAATAAGCACTAGCTGCGTTTTTTTTTCTAAGTTTTCCGGGCTGGAGGAGCCCAGAAAACTTAGAAATAAAACCGCAGCTTTAAAAACGTTGTATTTATGTTTGCGGTCGCTTCAAAAGCGACCGCAAACATAAATACAACGTTGTGTTTGAAAACGCTGGGGTTTTTCTTTCCAAGTTTCTCAGGCTCCTCCGGCTCGGAGGAGCCTGAGAAACTCGGAAAGAAAAACCGCAGCGTTTTCAAACACAACCGCGTTGTGTTTCTGCCTGCTGTGGCTATCACTTTGGGTCTCCGGTGCTCACCGGAGACCCAAAGTGAAAGCCAAGGCAGGCAGAAACACAACGCGGTTGTGTTTCTGTCTAAATCTGCTTTCCCATTTGGGGCTCTCGGGCTCCCCAGGGGGGGCCCGAGAGCCCCAAATGGGAAGACAGATTTAGGCAGAAACACTGCAGCATTTAGCATTTCCCATTTGGGGCACTCGGGCCCCCCCTGGGGAGCCCGAGAGCCCCAAATGGGAAATCAGCTGTAGGCAGAAACACAGCGGCATGTAAACACAACCGTGTTGCATTTTTGGGTGTAGTACGTCCAAGCCGGCATGATGGAAAATTTGCAATTTTTGTAGCAATCTTTGTAGATGGCTTAGATTGTGTTGACTCATGTCAATTGTAATGCCCAAATAAACATATTGACTTATAACATCAATTTTGATGTTCTGTATGGTCTAGACCATCGTGTTGCGAGTTGTTTTTTTTGAAGCATACATGAAAATTTTAGTTTTCCCCAAATTTATACTTAGGAGGTTGATCTGTATGTACTGTGTCAAAAGAGTTAGTAGGGTCTGTAGGCCCACCAGACTCTTGGAACAAAGAACTAGATCGTCTGCATATAACAATGCTGCTATGGACGTGCCATCCAATTTCGGTGCATCTGTTAGTTGATTTACAAAAGCCTCTTTGATATCATGAATGAAGAAGCTGAACAACAAAGACGCCATAATGCACCCCTGTTTCAGGCCCCTAGCAGTTTTAATCGCTAGAGAAAGAAGCCCTTCTGCATTGAGTCTTATTTGTATGAAAGTGTGCGAATGGAGTGCATAAATGATATCTTGCAATGTTTCTGGGCAGTTTGCTGTTGATGATTTGGTCATTAGCAATGATTGTGAGACCGAATCAAAAGCCGCATTAAAGTCAACAAAGGCCAAATGAATTGGCTGTTTGGTGACTCGTGCTTGACTCTTAATAGCACTTATGCATGTCAGATTGATAGTAGTGCCATTGCCCGGTACAAATCCAGTTTGGTTTGGATCACGTTTTTGGCAAAATTTGGTCCAGGAATTAAATTCTTGTAGCACAATCCTTGCGAAGATCTTGCCCGGTGCATCAAGCAATGCAATAGGTCTGTAATTACAGGGCTTGGATCTATCACCCTTCTTAAAGATAGGTACCACAATCGAAGTTCGCCAAGAATCAGGTATGCTTCTATTGTGTACAATGGTTCTAAAGATTTTATCAAAGATGATTGTCCAAGCTGTTAAATTTGCTTTAAACATTGCATTGCTAAAACCATCCGGTCCTGCCGCTCCGGAACTACTTGATCGCTTTATCAGCCCTTCTATTGATGGTGTAAACTCTCGGGCCCTCATTACAACCTCGGCGGTAGCCATGCCGCTATTGGCGGCATAGGGCTGAATTGGAGAGGGAGCAAACAACGGGCCATTACGAGTTGGCCCGTTGTTTGCTGCCTCTTCCCCTCGTGGGACCCAGTAAGCACGCCTGGTTTGACCAGGCGTTACTTCCTGGGTCCCGCGAGGGGACCTCGTAATGAGGCGGTACGAGGTAAACGGCACCGGCACCTTTTACGGCGCTGTTAACCCCGTACCGCCAGGGTCGTAATGAGGCCCTAGGTTCCATTTCGTTGCTCTGGGGAATTCATATTTTAAATTTGAAATACTTGTATCCTAGTAAAGTTCAGAAAAATGGTATATACACTGCCATTCCAAGACACCGTTAATCTGACTATGATTTTGTTTGTCATGTTGGGCATTGTTTAGTAATTCCCATATTTCTGCAGTACTTTTGTTTTCAATGCTGCAGAGCATGCATTCACTGTCTGCCTGAAACATGAAAGCAGCTCTTCCACGAGTCCGATTTCTGAATTTGGTCTTAGCTCTTCTAAAGGGTTGAGCTTGATGTTCAAGTGGAAGTAACTGAATTACTTGTTTTTCTCTTCTCCACTCAGCTTTCCGATCTTTCACTTCCTGGTTAAATTGATGTTTGTGGGAAAACGCATGCTGAGTATTTTTGCTAAACACTGTCCTATATCTGTTCATGGCACTTGCGTAAGGAGTATTGCTCCTTTGCTGCATGTCCAGATAATTTCCTAGCATATATAAGGTTTTATCGGTCCACCTAAATCTGGTCTTTGCATTGTTGGCCGTTACACTTTGAATCATTCTTGTGTTAGAATTAGAAGATTGCTGTGAAAGCCAAGACCAGGTTAGCGAGAGCAAATGATGGTCACTATTTGTTTGTTCTTCGATTTGAAACCGGGAAACTAGATTGAATAACTTCCCATCTACATAGATATAATTGATAATATTGCCTGTTTGTCCACAATGCCGGGTATTCTTTGGGGGCACATCCCCTGGAAGCAAACCATTGGCCAGTTTGAAATTCCTGTCTGCCATAAAGTGGGTCCATCTTGCCACTTGCTCTGGTCGACTATTTTTTTGACTGGTTATGCAGTTGAGATTAATATCCCCTAGAACAATAGTGGCCGAGATGTCTGGTGAGGCCAGAGTTAAATCCAGAAGTAATGTTAAGGCACTATAGAATGCATCATCTGTAATGCCCGCAAGATTCCTGTACATGTTGATTAGTGCAAAGGTCGAGTGTTGCAAATTAATCCTTACCAGCTGAAGGAAATCATTTGGTGCAACCCATGGTTTAACGGTTAGACCACTAGTTTGTTTAACTGCCACTAACAGTCCCGAGGTAGGTCTGCCCTTTGACGCCTTAACTGCCGGTAGCAGTATGACCTCGTGGTTGTTCCAAAGAGGAGTGTTCCTCAGCCTTGTTTCCTGTAGGCTATGATACCATACTCCTCCAAGCAATTTCCTTTCTCGATCTGTAGATGGTTATGTCCACGAGTGTTCCATGAGGAAAGACAGATGTTCTGCAGACGAGTGGCTGATTGTTATGCTCTGATGCATCGTATTCTCTGGTGCTGTTGTTTGAAAGATCTGAGGCACGTATATATGCGTCTGATTGGGTTGTTGATCTAATTGTCCTTTAGCATGCAGATCTTGTGCAATGATAAATCCCAGCTTGAATATCTCCATCTTTGCTTTCCACAGGGCATTTAGCACAATTCTCGATGGTAACCATAATCGTACTATTGAAAGATCCTCATTATTCAAGAATTCAATTTGATCAATACCTGTAGTCGATATATCTTCCAACTTGGGGATATCTCCAAATATATTTAAGACACTTGTTCTACACAAATCGAATTTAGCTGTTTCCAATTGGTTCACTTCCGGTTGGTTCACTTCAGCTCTATTTGATTTGTTTTTGGAGACTAGTGGAGGGTGTTGTTTTTTCCTCCCTCGTCTTGATTTCCACATATTCACAGCGAGCTTTGGTTTAATTTGCTGTGTTTTTTTGTTTTTGGCAAAAATGACAGTGTCCTTCATCAATCTGAATATGATTGTGATCCGATATATTGTCTTGTGAATTTTGCTCTATGCTAATCCAAGAGCTGTATTTTCTCAACTCGTTCTCTGCACACAAATCAGAAGCAGGCTCTTGGGGTAACACAGGTAACACAGGTACTATCACTTCTTCAATGAGTGGTACTGCTGTCAGATTGTCTGGCATGGGACACAAGCAAGTTTCTGATGTGTTTACAAAGGGGATGTGATCGCCTTGTACATCATTGTTCGTTGCTTGCTTATTTTTGGAAGCCAGTTCTTCCGCAATGCAGTTCGAAATGCCCTGTATTAGCTCTGTTTGCTTCGCTAGTTTTGTCTCCAGCGTTTCAAATAATTAAAAGAGACTAATTATGGTCATATTTACTGCTGACAGGGTAATTTCTGAAAACATTGAGTGTGGCACAGGAGACATTGAATGTGGCTCTGTTCGAGGAACAGTATTCCTACGTGGGGTAGGGTGCACGAAAGATATTGCTGGCAATCCAGTAAGTACAGAGCCATTTATACTCGGTGTGGAGGCAGAGTCGCTTGATAGATCATAGTCACCAGCATGCAATGATATGTCCGGTATTACGTGACTGGTATCCGGACTTTCGTCTACAACTCCATGTGTTGGAGTTTCAGCTGGAGGCAACCGAGGAGGTAGCCAAGTATTTCCCAACAATGTTTCATCCGAAACTGCAGGTACTTTTTCAATCGCAGTTTCAGAGACAAGTGCATCAGACGCCTGCAACCTTGAAGCTAGATTACACGGGAGTACAACAGTTTGTTGCTTGATGTTACCGGGCAGCACATACATGGTGGGAGCTGGCAAAAATGTGTCTGGAATATCGCAGGATGGAGTAAGCGAGGAGCAGCGAATCACTGGTGCTAGCGTTATGGCTTTACGTGATACTCGAGTAGCACTTCCTCCTTTTGTTCTTCCCCCTCCCCCTCCCTTTCCTTGTGGCAACAGTAAGTCTGCAGGCATGTCTGATTTAAGAGAGTATAAGCGCTGCAACATAAATTTGCATAAGTATACGGATACTGTGCGCAAATTTGCTGCCGTTCAAGATCCAGACCCAGTTACTGGATCACTACAATCACTGTACTCAGACCGAGTAAAGAGTAGAAGCAGCTTTGGTACCTGCTTGTTGCAAAGGGCTATCAAGTTCTAGGGAGAAATCCCACACACAATTTTAGTGCCAGATTAGAAGAGGCCCATCCGATGGCAATACAAAACGTACCCCCTCCTTGGAGGATCGTCAGATATGGGCCAAGCCACCGGTGCCCCCAGAACACAAAAGAAGCTACTGCGTGGTCCGCTGATATGCCACCGTAAGATGGGCAACTATAGTCTGCCGCCCACGTCCAGCGCACAGCAAAACAGCCAACCAGTGTTAGTAAGTGTGCCCTTTCCTCTCGTGGGCTTCATGCCGCAAGGGCAGCTTTGCTAGAAATAAATAGCCCGCACTTCCTGGATGGGCGGCGCTTCACACCGCGATGGTCCGCGGGTCTTAAAGAAACAAAACCTTTGTTTTCTTTTGATGCTTTGGCAATGTAAGGAACCTTGAAGAACTGTGTTTCCACAGTGGCAGGTCCACAGAAGTAGGTCAGCCTCCAGCCACGCTTGTATCCAAAAAAGAAAAGGAAAGTCCTCCACGAGCGTCAACAGGAGGCACAGGTATCTGATGATTAACGCACAGCCAAACAGTGTTAGTAAGAGCGCCCTTTCCTCGCGCAGGCTTCACCCATTGAGTGTTCGTTGTTGAAATGCATATTACATAAATAAGAGTTATGCTCTATAGCTGTTGTTGTGTGATACAAAGCATATAGTACTTAACAGTAGGGCTAGTCCCCTTGAAAGGTGTTCTTTACCATAACTAGGTTCCCTGATTGTATTTTGACCCCACAGGTGCAGCCCATTAGTAATAGAGGAAGTTGGCTGGAGTGCGTGTAGCAGTAGTAGCAGAAGGAAGAAAGCACAGTGTTGGCAATCCACGCAGAAGTGGTAGAACTGAACGGATGCTGGAAGGCTGTGGTTGCAAACAGAAGCCAGAAGTCACAGTCCTGCAGCATGTGAAGAAAGGAATACATAAACCAATGAGTCTTACGAAGCGTTCTGATCCCTTTGCGTGAACACTGCGGGCCACAGTATCCAAATTCAATCACTCGCGTACAAAAAAAAGTGATGTGAAACTGACCGTTGATTGCCAAACAATGAAGAACTTGAAATATAGCACTTGCGCATAAGCAAACACTATGGTCCTCATTCCGAGGTTGGTGCTAGTAGCACCAATACCGGTACCGCCACCAACGTGGTGGTATGGGACTTACCGGTCCATTCTGCCCTTTGCGGGACCGGTAAGTCCCCATTTGAAATGCCATTCCCCGTTCCCATTTGAGCCCCCATAGGGCTCAATGGGAAGGGGGAAGGCGGCAATAACGGTACCGTTATTGACCCCGGTATCCATTTGCAGGTCCCGTCCTTAATGCCTGCTAAAACCAGGCATTAAGGAAGGACCCGCAAAGGGACCTCGGAATAGGGCGCAAAGGGATTACCGGCACCGGTGTCATTACCGGTGCCCGGTATCCATTGGCGCCCGGGTCGTAATGACCCCCTATTTCTTTCATTTGTGTTAGAAAAAAACGTGGTGTAACTTTATAATCGAACTTTAAACTTGCTGAAAACACATAAAGGAATGGTTGCGTGTGACTGAACACAATTATTACAAGTTGTAGAGAGCAAGCATTGCCGAAGCCAAGAGTGAACCAAGTGTTTCTACAGCTAGGAGTGAAACCAGCCTTTCCCAAAGCCAAAGAATGGAGCAAGCATTGGCATAAGCCAAACATAACATCACCATTGCCCAAGCCAAGAGTGTGCAAGCATTACCTGAAGCCAAAAGAGGCTGACAACAAAGCTTATGAGTAAATTATCCTGGCTGGTAGAATGCAAATACTCAAAGGCAAGGTTGGGGAAAGGAAAGCTTTCTGCTTGTGATCATTCTTTAAAAGCTGATACAACCTACATTGCCAAAACCAATAGGAGCAAGCGGGAAGTATACACTTAAGTCAATTTTGGGTTATTGTTGCTGCAGACAAACAAGAGTGGCGACGAGGCTGCCCTTCTAGAAAGTAAATGTTCAGAGGAAGAGTGCCTTGCTTACTTGAAGGTGTTAAAGAGCACTAAAGTGAATCTTGTCTTGCATACAAAGTTGTTCAAATTCACAAAGAAGCAGACTGTTGAAGCTATGGTAATATTTTGGTTGTCAGTGGATTTGAAACTTCATAGGCACAATTGAATGTGGAACACTATGGGGCAGGTGAGTAGACCTGCATGGTGAAGTCTTGCAGAAGTTAACCTGATGAAAGGGTGGTTCAGGTGGAAGTAGAAGGGCTGTGAAGTCATCCTGACAAAGATAGAAACTGTGTTTATTAACTTTTCTACAAGCTATGTTTCATTTACCTTACCAGAAGATGTGTCTATTTTGAATATAAAAAAGGAACTGTGTTTCTTCTTGGACATTTATAATTTGTGGCAGAGCATCTTGGCTGGAAATAACACTGATGCTATTTGATGAAGTGGAAAGTCATTATTCCAGCAAGAAAATAAGCTTTTCTGTTGTTTGAACTTTGGTTAACAAAACTGTCTTTTGACACATTGAAGGAGCCAAAAACTGAATTGAGACTTTGTTTTCAAACCCGGATTTCCTTGTTTATTTTTTGTTGAACATTGGAACTGAATTTACCTTGAAACCTGGGGAAGGGGAGTTCAACCAGGTTACAGAGAAAGACTGTGAATATCACTGTTGATATTATTGTGATTTGCAATGTATTTCTTTATGTATTTGATGTTTAAGTGTGAGGTCCAGATATCCTGTGTTAGTGTTTTCATTTAGTTTTGATAGGCAGGGAAATCCTCATCAGAGTAGGGCTAGTGAGGCATTTGATGAAACTTATAATTTAATATGGCAAAGTTGGAGAACTTATCAAAAGTTGTCCGCCTCACATTTCTGACCCCTCACAACATCTACTTTGGTGGGAGTTCCCTTGATGATGTCATTCTCTGTACTTCACACTCTTCCTTTGATATTTCCATTAACCCTTCTCCTTCTGATCACCCCATTGTTCACTTTAATGTCTCTGTCCCTCTACTCCTCCTCTCCCCTCTTCAATGACCAAGAGAAAATAGAAGCAGGACTCTTACCCCTTACCTTGAGGATGTGTGGATCTCTCTCCTGTTCCTTTCCCCTATCTTGCCTCTTCCATTGATTGTGCTTTTTCTGACTTTCACTATGCGTCTCATCACCTCCCTGTAGCCTCCAGCCCACCCCATTATGCCAAGGTGCTGCATTTCTGAGGGTCCCACACTCCATCTTGTATCTATTCTAATCCTTGCTTCAATGTGAAGAAAAAAAACCTGCAGGGTTGTAGTATTTTATTTATATGATATTTATAATGCGCCTATACACAAGGGGCCTCGTTCAGACCCTGCCGGTCTGGAAACAACGTTGCTGGTAAGCTTACCGGCACCTTGTTTTCCAGATCGGCATATTACAGATCTGCCTGCCGGAGCCGCCATGCCCGACAAGTCTGACCCTGCCAGGCACAGCGGCCACGGTAGGCAGACCGTTCACGGAAGCACCGGCACCTATCAGACTCTATGGGAATGAGGACTTACAATTTGCCGGCGCCTGACTTTTCGTGCCACTGGGGTTGTAATCCCCCGGTGGCACGGGGAAGTGAGGTGCCAGTAAATATTTACGGGTCTGGCGGCAACCTGCCAGTAGCACCGGTATGGTTACCGCCCGACCTGTAATGAGCCCTAATGGGTTTCGAGGTACAACAAGACATGAGGGTGGGGGAGCAAGGACGACAAAACAAAAATGATCCTACTAGGCCTTGTGACATTCGTGCAAGTGCAGTAAAGAGAAGTGCAGTTGAGATGGAAGGGGTCGAGGTGCTGGTCAGGGGAGAAAAGTGAGTGCCAGGGGAGGCCAGGTGGACACAGGCAAGGGAAAGCCGAGAGTAAAGGGGGAAAGAAGGTCTAACTAACTGGGAGGTAAGGGGCAGGAAGGTCTACAAGGGTGCAGCCCCAGCCAGGCTAGTGTGGGGAGAGGCACCCGGAAAGGCAAGTGCAGGTTGAAGTGTCAGGGGAGACCAAGTGCAGGGGTAGACTGGACTAAGGGGCCTGGTGCCCTGTAAGACACTGAAGGAACCAGGTAGCCAGGCAGAACGGGGACATTAGCAGGGGAGGGGAAGAGGGAAGGAAGAAGAGAAAAGGAAGGTATTGAGAAGCTTCCGGAACTTAAGGAGATCCAGCTCAAGTCTGAGAGGGGCAGGGAAGCCATTCCAGAGGGAAGCACATGTGGAGGAGAGAGATCTACCCCCTGCTCTCTGCTTGGAAAAGCGTCTGATCTGCAGAGAGTTAGACGCAGACAACCGAAGGGCTCTAGCATGGAGGTATTTAGGGAGAGAGGGAGTTGGATGTAGCAGGGCCCATGCCCCAAAAAGCCTTTTGAATGATGCAGAGGGTCTTGAACTTGATCCTCACAGGAACTGGGAGCCGGTGGAGAGATTTTAGGGCTGGAGAGATGCTGTTTCCTGGCTTGAGGCCAAGGATACGTCTCGCAGTTCTGTTCTGGATAGTTAAAGGGGGCGAAGGGAGGAGTTAGGCAGATTGAAGAAGAGGCTTTTGCCTTAGTTTAGCCTGGAGAGGACCAGAGCTCTGGAGACATTGAGCTTCTGTGGGAAGGTGAGGAAACGGAGAATGCCTCTGAGGAGATGCACATGAAAGTGCGGCTTCTTGGCATGGTCCGTGATGTGAGGAGAGAAGGAGAGAGAGGAGTGAAGGATGACGCCAAGGTTTTTTGCCTCACAGGAGGGTGGGGGGCCCATGGTGGGTGGCCAGAGTGTGGGTGGGAAGGAGCTGGGAAGAGGAGCTCAGAGGACACAGGCTTTTGGCTGTGAGGGGCCCCACACCACCATCTGCCTTGCCCCTGGCGACACCCATTATCCCCTCCCCAACATCACATGCTTTTGTCTTCTTGCCAGGGTAAGCCCTACCTGGCTAATCGCAATTTGATGACTGCGTGATCTTTGAAAGATGGCCACTGCCTTTGAACTTTTCCTGGATGCAGGTTTGTCCGTGCCCTGCTTCCTGCCTGCATCACGCCGATTGGCCGCTTCCACACTCTTCTGCCAATCACGGGCAGCCGGCAGGCAAGGCCGGCCCCCTCCAAGGCCCACTGTAAGGCCTGATTGCCTGATTGGTCTGTTCGGCCATCGCCGGTGTGCCACCACAGCCCTTTCATCTGACATGTGGATCCTGTAATCCAGCTTCCTTCATGATTCCTTTCCTCACGTCTATCCTAGCTCCTTCACTCTGGTAAGCGTCTCTCTTTTGCTCTGTTTAGGCGTCGCCCCCTTTTCCCCACTGCAGCTCTGTCCATATGGTTGCCCCTCTAGTCCTAGGGTTTTGTCACGGCCGTTACTGTCGTGCTGTGTTTCCTTGCTCTTGATGGCTCTGTGCCCTGGCGCTCTTTCCCCATGCCTCGATCCATCTTTGCCTTCTGCCTTGCTGCTCTCCTCCTTTTCGCCGACATCATGCACACCGCCTCTCAGATCCCTTGCCATCTACTGTACTCATGGCAGCATTTGACTCTCTTGACTCTGATGGACTATCTTGCTTTGTACCCTTCCTCATGGCCTGAACTTTGTGCAAGACTTTGCCTGCCCCTTCATTCTCGGCACAGCTTCTTTCCTTCTTTTCCGGCATTGCTCTACTGTCTGACATACCTGTCTTCCTGCAAACGGGCTGCTGTCCCTTGCATCTTGGGAGGGGATATTTCGTATCTGTGCACCTATTGCAATGTTGTTTATTCCAGTATTATCTGCCTGCCTGTCTGATCTAGCCCTTTATTCCCTGAGGCGTGGCTTTTCGATGCGTTAGGCACACATACCTGCCTGTTACAATGTAGTGTCTGCCTACTTGATGGAGCCCCTCAATCCAGAGGTGTGGCTTTTCCAATTAGTAGGCACTCATACCTGCCTGTTACAACTTAGTGTCTGCCTGCTTGATGCAGCCCCTCCTTCCCGAGGTGTGGTTTTCCAATGTGTAGGCATTCACATCTGCCTGTCTTAACTGCTTGCCTGGTCTTTCCTTAAAACAGTATAACTATGGGCCTCATTAGGACCCTGGCGGTCCCGTGATGAACGGTGCTGGTACAGACCTGCACTGTTCATTACGGGCTGCCCTATTAAGAGGACTGCTGTGGGACCCGCTAAGGAACGTCTGATCAGACCAGGCGTCCTTAGCGGGTCCTGCAAGCAGTCCAGGATGCTAACAACGGGCCCGTCATTAACGGGCCCGTCATTAACGGGCCCGTTGTTAGCATCCTCCCCATTGCCTTTGGGGATTAATTTTTACCAGGTCCCAGAAAAGGGTAATTACTGGGTCCGCCAAAGTTGGAATGACGCAGTTATTGCCCTTTTCTGGGACCCGGTAAAAAATCATTACTGGCGGTAGCCGTGCCCTTAACAAGGGCACGGCTACCGCCTAGGTCGTAATGAAGCCCTATGTGTCCTTGCACTTAACCTGTTTCTGTTTATTGTCTCTATCCCGCGTCCACCCTGCACTCCCCTCCTCCTCCCTCCCTTTTACCAGGTCCCAGAAAAGGGCAATTACTGGGTCCGCCAAGGTCGGAATGACGCAGTTATTGCCCTTTTCTGGGACCCGGTAAAAAATCATTACTGGCGGTAGTCGTGCCCTTAAGAAGGGCACGGCTACCGCCTAGGTCGTAATGAGGCCCTATGTGTCCTTGCACTTAACCTGTTTCTGTTTATTGTCTCTATCCCTCGTCCCCCCTGCACTCCCCTCCTCCTCCCTCCCTCCCTTTTTCATGTCTCAGCACGTTCTAAATTGTCTTATAACCTAGTCAGAGCATTCTTGTTTGTTCTTTTTCCTCTACCCCCTCCTCGCCTCCCTTCCTTCCCCACTCCCCTTCTCATACTATAGCACTTGCACGTTCCAAATGTTTCAAGACTCTTTTGAGAACATTTATTCTGTTTTTCTTTTACTCCTTCTTCCTCTTCCCATTCTCCCCCCTTGTCTTAATGCACCTCGAAACACTTTTTGCTGTTTGTTTGTTTGTCTGTTTATTAATTTGTAGGGCGCACCAAACCCTTAGGTAACTGGGTGCAGCAGAATACAAAGGATACTTAAAGCTTAGTTGCATAGTGGAGAATACAAGGATATATACATGCATTACATAATCGGCAGATCAGGTGAAGTTAATACATACATAAGTACAGGAGTCATGATACAGGGTACAAGCAGGAGGAGTTATGAGGCAGCTGCAAGTTGGGTTAATTATGCTGGTCGTTGTAGCATAGCCAGTTAAGAGTGTTACGTCTAAAGCTGTAGTAGGACTGGTCTATTCTAAGGTTACGTGGGAGTGCATTCCAGTACTGGGTAGCTTTAACCGGGAAGCTATTTCTGCCTGTTCTTTTTAACCTGAATCTAGGTATTTGTAGGCAGTGGGAATTAGCCGCTCTGGTAGGGCGAGTTGATGTCCTTCTAGCTATTTTCTCCGTAAGGTACGGGGGAGCTGCATTATTGAGGAACTTGAAGATTAGCGAGACTGTTTTAAGTAGAATCCTGTCACTTATTTTTAGCCAATGGTGATTTCTTCTCATATTGGATACATGTTCTCTGGTAGGTAGGTTCAAGGCTGTTCTGAGGGCGTTATTTTGCAATGTCTGGATTTTGTTAGTAATGTATTTGTTGGCTCCCAAGTATAGGGCGTTGCAGTAATCTAGTTTAGATAGTATTAAGGCATTGGCGAGGATAATGCAACTGGATTGAGTTGCATTAAAGAAATGCTCTGCATGATCTAATAAGTTTGCAGGTATAGGCGGTAGATGATACCAGGGAATTTATTTGTTTTTTTAAGGTTAGGGTGGAGTCAAGATAAAATCCTAACGTTTTCACTTCTTTAGCTACTGTGGTTATATTGCCATCAATATTGAAAGCAGATTAGTTAGTGTATAGTTTTTTTAGGATCATAGCAGAGCCAAGAATCAGGATCTCTATTTTGTCGTCATTCAGGCAGAGGCCGTAGGTATATTTCATCTGCCAAGGCCGTATCAGAGACAAAGTTTCCCGAAAGGGGAATGAGGATCTGGGTGTCAACTGCGTAATTTGTGTAGTTGCACATTAGAAATGACCAATAAATAAAAACATAAAGTAGGGAACAGGTGTCCCAAAGAAAGAACCTCTGTCTTACTGGCATTAAGGCATAATTTGCTACCAGTGCACCATGCCTGAATAGCAGAGAGGCAGTCAGGAATGAAAGAGGAATAGGTTGGAGGCAGACGAGGGAAGCTTGAAGGAGAACTGTGTGTCATCCGCACAACACAAAGTTAGGAGAGAAGGTGGCGATCAAATGGGCTAGAGGGGCCAAGTAGATGTTGAAAAGCCAAGATGCAAGGATAGATCCCCGAGGGACACACGCAGGTGAAGAGTGAGATGGTGGAGAGAAAAGGGCCCAGTTGAACCTGGGATGGTCGGTCCGAGAGGACTGTGAGTATCATTCTGATACTGAAGTCCTGGTGCTGCCTCAAAACCTGTTGAGTTGTGACTGATAGGGGCAGAGGAGAAGTCATGTTACCCTGGGCCTCATTACGACTTTGGAGGTAGCCATGGTGCTATTAGCGCCATGGCTGCCTCCAAAATCGTGTCCGGGTCCGGGTTCCCTGAATGGGGAAATACCGGGCCATTCGGACTTCGGAGGGCCCGGTATTTCCTCCTTCAGGGAACCCGGACCTGGTCCTTCCCCATTCCCATTCGAGCCCCGATAGATAAATCCAGACGTCCATAGCGAGTCCCGCGAGGGAACCTCGTAATAGGCCGGAATGGGATTAACGGCGCCGGCACCATTATCAGCGCTGTTAATCCCATTCCGTACATCTTGTAATGAGGCCCCCTGTGTGGGAAGAGTTTTGGGGCTTGTGAGAGACATCAGGTTGACCGTTTGGAGGAACGAGCAGGGATACTGGACCCTGCCATGACCTCCTGCTGAACATCTGACAATCGCTTTCTTGCTCTGACCTGCCCTTGAGGGGAAGAATTCCCAGCAGGCCAATGAGCACATAACCTCTTCTAAGATGCTTGTTTTGCTGCACATGGGATGCAATCATTCTATTAAAGATGAAGAGAGAGAGAGAGATTGGGAATGGCAATGGCAATGTGAGCTAGTGAAACAAGACATGTTTGCAAAAGCCAATGGGTGGGATTGCAGGGTTTAAGGTTGTTTTGTTTTTTTAAAGCCTAATCTCCCTGGCCAACTCCCCTCTCAGACCTCCTAACACCTTACACTTAACAAGTAACTTCCCCCCTTCCACCACAGATGGCCACCTCGGGCCTAGCCATTAGCACATCCAGGCTAAACACACCATGGCTAAACTCTCCTCATTAGCTCTATCACACTCTTCCACATCAGCAGCTAAACAGACCCAAAGCTCTGCAGTATATTACATCTTGGGCTCTTCTCTATGATTAACTTATTTCCAAGTTCCTCCTCCAAGCCCATGCAAAGTAGATTGGCAGACCCTGGAACAGGATACTTCACGCCCCCATCCGATCCTCCCCGCCCCCCTCCCCACCTGATTTCGCATCCCACTGAAAGCACTGGGCTGGGAGGCACAGAATTGCTCAGTAAAAGTAAGGATTGATGGTTGATTGGACTTGTTTGATGTAATAAGCCACAAAACCGTTCCCAGGCAAATTTGGATGGACAGTATGGCTCTGCAGATGGAGAACTGATGATTGTATGGTGTTTTATGTAGTTTTTGTCAGTGTCCTGTAAACGTTTCCATTTAATCCATGCATGATTGTAGTGGGCTCCCTCTCTGTCAGGTTATTCGAATGAATTATTGGTAAATATATTTACCCCAGTCTAGTGAAATAAACACCACGCGTTGCCAATGATTTGTGAACTCAATCGTTAGTGACTAAGTCCATCCCAGCTGTTGATCAGCACTCAGAATCCTGCAACAATTGGAGGCCTCTGGCCCAGGGACATCATTTTGGGGGTCGCACCTGCAACCCCTGTGGTCTCCTTGCTACCCCTGTGGTCTCCCTTGCAACCCCTAAAAAAACTTTTTTTGTTTTAAATGGAAGCTCCTGGGCTGCGGCCAACGTCATGCGACTCTTTGTTTCTAGAGTGGATGGATTTCTTGTTAGGGCCTCTTAAAGAAAACGGGGTTGCACAAGTGTAAAACTTTGAGCAATGACCCTAAGTAAGAAAGAATAGGAACAACAAATAATTTGTCTTTCTGGAATTATATACAATAGTTTCAGGTACACTTCAGGGGGAGAGTCACTGATTTAGTCTGTTCTTAACACCCTAAATTCACAATGCAGACAAAATCTTGCAAAAAGCATTTATCGTAGAATGAGCATCCATTTCGGACTAGGGGCCTCATTCTGAGTTGGGCGGTAAGGGATACCGCGCACCGGTAAGGAGACCGGTGCCGGTAATCCCTTAGCACCCAATTCTGAGGTCCCTTAGCGGGAACCGTAAGGAACGTGTGGTCTGACCACACGCCCCTTACGTGTCCCGCTAAGGGACCACCAGGGCGCTAATAACGGGCTTGCTAGTCGTGAGCCTGTTATTAGCACCCTCCCCATTCCCATTGAGCCCTATGGGGGCTCAAATGGGAATGGTTTGTTCATTGGGGACTTACCGGTCCCTCCAGGGTTGGAATGGACCGGTAAGTCCCCATTGAACAACACCGGACTCGGACACGGTATGAGAGTCAGCCATGGTGCTACCGCCCATCTCGTAATGACCCCTATGTATTTTGCTTTTCACAAGTTGCAGTTATAGCATTTTTTTTTCTGTTGTTGTCTCTGTTATGATCATCGCAAGACATTTTGGCTTACTGCACAAAAACCCAGACTCATTTAAAAGTGGAAAAGGTCGCTTTAATGTGACAGGCCAAAGCTCACAATTAAACGCTTACCTGGCTCCATGGCCTTACAGACTAACGAACTATTTTAAACAACCAATTAAATAATTAAATATTTTCCTTTCCCCCCCAACAATTAAATAATTAATTAAAGCCACTTCCTCCCTAACTATCCCTTGGACCCTACCGTCTCCTTACCCCTTTTCCAGGCGTCCCGCTTTCTCCCCAGGGCCATGCCCCTCCAAGCTCAATACCTGTTCCCCCGGGGTGGCCTGCTTGTGCAAACAGCACCACCCCATCCTTTCCCGTGCCATTCCCCCATTGTGCTTCCCTCCCCCCACATCTCAAGGGCCCATGCCCCCGGCAACCCGAACCACTTCAAGACCCCTCAATCTCCCCTCTACACCAATCTCCCCCTTCCTATGACCTGCAGCCAGTCTGACCTGCCACATCAGCAACAGAAATGTTTACATTACACTTCACTAGTGCCCAGACCTGTCACACAAAACTACCAGACAATAGCTCCTTCACAGACACCAAAAAAAGAAATCCACGTAAAAAGTTGCCATGGAAAGTAAAAACCCTGCAGAACCCAAGTACATGCCCCCCCCCTTAGAAATAAACCAGATACCAGACCTAAACCAAAAGAAAGGGGTGGGAGGGCGGGACAATCTCCAAGTCCAACTGTCGCCTGCCTCCCAAACCTTCCCTGGGACCTTAAATACCCAAAGAGGCGCTCTGCCCCTCCACGGCCATTCGCTGGCCGTGTGCAGTGCCAAAATAATCCCCGTGGGGAAACGCTTCGCGTTCCCCACGGGGCCCCCCTTTTGGCTTGCTGCACAAAAACCCAGACTCATTTAAAAGTGGAAAAGGTTGCTTTAATGTGACAGGCCAAAGCTTACAATTAAACGCTTACCTGGCTCCATGGCCTTACAGACTAAAGAACTATTTTAAACAACCAATTAAATAATTAAACATTCCCCCCCCCCCCCCAACAATTAAATAATTAATTAAAGCCACTTCCTCCCTAACTATCCCTTGGACCCTACCGTCTCCTTACCCCTTCTCCAGGCGTCCCGCTTTCTCCCCGGGGCCATGCCCCTCCAGGCTCAATACCTGTTCCCCCAGGGTGGCCCGCTTGTGCAAACAGCACCACCCCATCCTTTCCCGTGCCATTCCCCCATTGTGCTTCCCTCCCCCCACATCTCAAGGGCCCATGCCCCCGGCACCAGAAAAACCCTCCACCGAGGTGTTCTTTCTGCCCCACCCCCCACCAGTTCTCTTTACCTCCAACTCCTTAACCAATCTCCCAGCCAAGAGCCCAAGTCCGCCAGATAATGATTATTCCCATAAAGCGACAAGTGTACACCATCCTCTCCAAATATCTTGAAACCCTCATAGCCTATTTTCTATTTTCCATAACCTGTACCGCCACGGAGGCACAACTTTACCATATCTCTGTTTATCCCCTTCCTAGCCCGCTCTATCGCTCCCTCACTTCTCGCTCCCCTCCAAACTCTCTGCGGCAACCACTTAGACCCTACTACAGATGCTTGAAGCCACACTTCTCGGAAACCATAACAAAATCCCTTTTTATTTTCTTAAGAAGAGCCACCCCCGTATCCCTTACCAGATCATTTTTCCCACCACAAATAATCACCCCATCTGCTTTCCCTCAACCCAGCCAACATAGGAAGCAACTGATCCCATCGCAGCCCCCTAAACCCGGACAAACTTACCACAACATCTTTATAGCTGCAACCCAGTTGCCTGCCAACAACCCTTTTCACAGCTTCTTTCCCCGCCCACTTAACCATAGAATGTCCCACAAACCGGATTTCTGACATCTTACCCGACCTCCTAGCAGCATCTGAAAAAGAAATTACAAAATCACTTACAAATCAACAACATCCTAATAACTACAACTACTCCTGCTACCTACTGAAAATTTATTTAAAGACATCCCGCCCCCACCTTTCCTCCTTACTAATATGTCCCTGCGTTGCCCACCCTGCACCGGGGGCCCACGTGCACCCACGTCAATGCAGGCCCTTTTCTTTACTACTCCTTTTCGCCACTGCACCAGGGGCCAAATCTGCACCCCCGTCCATGCAGTCCATTCCCTATAACTAATCTTCAAGCTCCTTGCGTCCATTATCACCTATTTCCAGCCTGCACCAGGGGCCCTAGTGCACCCCCGTCCATGCATGCCTCTTCTTTGCCTTCCGCTGCACCAGGGGCTAAACCTGTGCCCCCGTCTATGCAGTCCATTCCATATACATTCCTCTTCCAGCACCTTGCCTCGTTGCTCCATTTTTTCCCCCAGCTGCACCAGGGGCCCTAATGCACCCCCGTCCATGCAGACCCATCTCATCACTTCCCTCTGCTGCACCAGAAGCGCTCCCGCACCTCCGTCCATGCAGCCTGAAACTTACTCACCTTGTCGTGCGGCAAGCGTGAGGGTTTCCCACCGTCGTCCACGCCCTCCAAAACAACTGCCACCAACCCCTAACAATTTCCCCAGTTACATCCCCCCTGCGGCCCTCCCCTACCCTACCTAAGCGTCTTCCTCCTCACCCCTCTCCTACCCCCTTTGGATCACCCCCCAAGACTTCTCATCAACCTTGTGCCCCCCCTCCTTTTCCGATAAACTGAGCCTGACCTACCAGAACACCCCAATTTACCTGGCATGCGGTTCTTCCCCCCCACCTCCTTACCCCGCTCCTCGCCCTGACCCACTGTCCCCTGCCTGAAAACAATCTGTCACCGGATGCCGACCCGCATACCTGCTGCACTCGTGTTTAAATTTGCACATCCACCTCGTGCAGCCTTCTTTATTGAACGCCCAACACGCTGCTGAGGGCTGTCCTCTGCCTCCTCCCCCCGTCCCCTCATGGGCGGGGTGACCAAGAAAGGGCCGGTAAGGCACCGGCAGACCACTTGCTGTGTGCAATGTCGGGGCAGGCCTCGTTGGAGCCATCCATTGCAACCAAAGATCCATGTCTATCTCCCCCCAGACCGCCTGACTGTCCTCCTCCATCCTCGTTCTGAATTCCTCATCATACCTTACCCAGGCAAATCCCCCGAAACTCGTGAAAGCCTTCCGAATTACGTCCATATATTTAAGTAGGGCCACACAACGCTCAGGACATTTTTCACAATAAACACTGGCATAAATGATAAATACCGACGTCCAATTCTCAATAGTCACCGGTACCCTTGGGCGCGCAACTAGCTCCCTCTCTTCTTCCTTAGACCCCTCCTTAGCTCTCACTTCCCTATGGAGCAATTTAAAAACGTCTACAAATTCCCCCCCCTGAATCTTCTCCCTGGTTGCCGCCATCAAGTGCGCCCCCAACGGTTTCGTTATCCCCATGTATGGCAGTTTTTTCTCTTTTCCTTTCACTTCCAACTCTTTTTCTTTCCCAGCTAGCCCCTCGAGCACCAATGGCTCCCCCACCTTGTCCATTTGGACCTCCACTGAGCAGATGCCTTTCTCGACCCCCAAGTCTCCAATGGCTTGTACCCCCACTTCTTTCCTTAGCCCTTGCAAACCAGACCCTTCATTTCCCGTCCCCCCTCTTGGGACCCCCCTCTGCCATGCAGATGACCATTCCATTTCCCGCTCACCTCTTTCCGCACCTGCCGTCTGCTGTCTCGCGTCCACACCAATGCTCCTCATCTCCTTCCTTATAGGGCTCCTACTGCGGGGACAAAACATGTCAGAAGACTCACCCAACCAACCGTTCCCCCGCCTTCTTGCCCCCTGACCACCCTGTACTTGCCTTTCCCGCTCCCAATACCAACTTCCTCTCTCCTCCCCCCTTTCACCCACAGTCCTATAACCATCCACCTCCCACTGCCCCACATAATCCTCAAAACCAACTTCATCACCCGTCCAATACCATTGCGGCTGCGAGCCCGTGCCCTAGTCGAGTTGATCTTCTTCCTGCGAGCCCGGGGTGTCCACCCCGCCACTCCTTTGACATCTTCTCGGCGGGGCTGTGGAAACCCCTGCCTGGTCCTCTTCACTCGGGCGAGGCGCTCCGACCTCCACCCTGGAGTCTTCATTGCTAGGGGCAGTGCTGCACCCTCTAGGCTCTCCGTACGCTGACCGAGGAGGGGCTGTTCTCAAACCCTCTACCTCCACCTGACCAGCGGGTGCTGCGCAGCGCCCTCCGCCCCCACTCCTACCCGGGGGGGCGTTCCGCACCCCGCCCTATCCACCTCAATTGATGGGGACCTCGCCCTCCTCCTCCCACCCGCACTCTTACGCTGGTATTTCCCCCCTCTTCCCTGCTGCCCTTGCAACCCCTTTTGTGCCCCATCCCTAGCCCCGCCGTGGTTCCTTTGAGCCACCTCCATTTGAGCACTCCCTGCTTCCTTACTGCTATCCTCCCTTCCCTCCCCACATGGCTGCCCACCCGAAATCCTCTCTTCCCCGGACGCCCTGCTGTCTATCTCCTTCCTCATCCTCCTGCCCCTGGATTCCCACACCTCCCCTCTCTCCGCCGCGGGGGTGCAAGCCACCACTGCCGCGAGAGCCCCATCCGCTGCCGCTCTATGCTGCGGTCTACCCCCACTTGTCTCCCCCTCACCCGTGACCTCCCCCACCGCCCCCTCCAGCTGGACCTTAGTTGCCCTGCTAATTATTGCCAGGGCCTACCTCAGAGCCCTCGCATCAACCAACCCCTTCCTGTCTGCACCTTGGCCCACCATCGTGCACCCACACTCAATGGCGCACTAAAATATGCCCCTTGTCGCTCACCCGCTATTTAAGCCCCCGAGCCGGGCCTAACCATGGAAAGAAGGACCCCTAGTAGCGGGGAAACCCAAAAGAAATTGCACTAACCACTAATAACGAAAGGAGTTAAATAACTCCCGCTTTGAAACCAAACTTACAACTCTATTCTAATTATTCTATTTATTTAGCTTTTTTTTATTTTTTTATTTGCCCCCCACCTAAAACTACCCACCCTACCCACAACCCCCTCTACTAACTGCCCCTCTCCCTACAGTACTAGCAGGCCACCCACAAGCCCCCCCCTCAACTGCTGAAAATCAACGCTAATCCCCCAATTTCAAAAAACCCTGTGCAAAGCCTGCCCTGCCCCCTAGTGGCACACTATGTGCATCGTACCACAGAAAACACCAGGCAAATGGAGCGGCCCCTATAAGGAGCTTGCTCTGCCCCCTCTGGCCGGAGGCTGCCACCGCACACAGAGCCAAGCACCCACTATAGGGCCCACTGGTCTCCGCCACCTCCTCCAGCCGACACCCCCAGTCCCAGGAGGAGCCATGCAGCGCAGTGCGGCCCTGCGGCCGTGTGCTGCTGGCAGGGAAGGGTCCACCGGCTCCCTGCCCTGATCACCCTGCCTGTGCCCACCCTCGGGCCTGCGCTCCCCTAATAATGGGTGCAAGACCCGACACCCGCGCCGGTCCCGCACAAGCGACGAGTCCTAATTCACCAACCCGCTCCCCCACGGACAACCCGGATCTCCCGAAGCCCAGCTCCTCAAAAGGACGGCAATCTACTGAACCCGCGCCGCCAACCCGGATGCTGCTAACCCCCGGCGGCGGCTCAGGTAAGGAGGGGGGGGTAACTTATCTACGATACCCCCGACTGTCCCCCACCTCCGTATTATTATTATTATTTTTTTATATACTGCCTGACACTATAACAACCCCCACCCAATCTAACTACTCCCACTACCCTACCTCACCTGCTCTAACCAACGACACCTGGGCCCCACTCACTCAGGGAGGGCTCGGGAGCAGGCAACGGGACTTGACAATCTCCAAGTCCAACCGTCGCCTGCCTCCCGCACCTTCCCTGGGACCTTAAATACCCAAAGAGGCGCTCTGCCCCTCCACGGCCACTCGCTGGCCGTGTGCAGCGCCAAAAAAATCCATGGGAGGAAATGCTTTGCGTTCCCCCCCGGATCCCCCTTCCATCTCGGTGTCCTCGGTCACTTGACAAAATCCTTGTGCCTAAAAGCTTGTGTACAGTGTAGAAATATTTGACCATAGCACATAAAGTGGCCTTTGATTTAATTGTGCCACAATTAATGCTTTGTTGCAATGTGTCTATCTTTCCAATCTACATGGCATGTTGTTCAGGATGTTTGCATGTATGAGGTAACGAGTTCCCAGAGTACGGGATGCCGTGTGAGTGTGCTGCTTTCCCCATGCTACTCTAAATTCTTTAACACACAGTTATGAACCCTCCCAATGGTATGTATTTTGCCAACCTCTGAAGCCTGAAAAGTAGATTCACTCAGGCTTGAGATGTGGCCAACTTTGCACCAGACCTGCAGACGAACTGACCTGTTAAATCTCAGTCACGAGTTTAATGGAATCCACTACACAGTCTAATTTGCTTTCTGACTTTGAGAACATTCAGACATGTAATTGCTCATTTTACTATAGCCGGTAAGATTGCTATAACTGGTAAGATAGCTCACAGGGTTGAACGCTCGCTGCTGCGATGTGTGTTTGATCTGCAGGTTTCAGGTTAGAATCCCGACAAAGCCAACTCAGCCTTTCATCCTTCTGAGGTTGATAAATGAGTGCCAACACAGGTTCGGTGATATTGTATGCATATTTGTTCTATATAATGCACTTACGTGTAGCTGCTATATAATAACAACACATCATTATCATTTGGCCTTGGACGACTGCTTGCATTAACAGTAATTTGGTAATATGGACCTATACACACTGATATTAACGATACATATGGTGACCCATTCTTGTATGAAATGTATATCACATTACAATCACTGTAACCATATTTTTCGTAGTGTACTTAGGAACAATTCTATGTGATGCCACTTCCTGTTTTGTCAACTGGTGAAAGGTCGTGTTCCATCGCTTGTCATGATGTCACTTTGCGTTGGGTCAAATTACATCACTTCCTGTGATGTCATCGGAGGTCAAGGGTCGTGTGATGTCACTTGCGCTACCCCTGGCATTTTGGTGAAATGACGTCCTTCCTCTGGCCGTCTGTTGTGGCCAGCATTGGCCAAAACCGTACACACTGCACTGTTCTAACTGCTCAAGATTTCATTTTGGAACATTGGCTTATATTTTTGGAATTCCTGCTTTCAATGCTGCTACTAATTACCGAGATAAATACAACACAGACTAACTTTGCAGCGAGAGGGCCACCAAGTGGCAAAATGACAGTACACCGTGAAAACCCTTTTCTATTATTTCTCTTACATACATTTTTACAAATTACTATACTATCTCGCATAAGCACCAAGCCATTACCCTGACAAATGGTATCTAGATACGCCATAGCCTGTGAGTGCCACGCGACCATTTCTTACATTCGGTGACAGACGCTCCCAGCGCCACTTATCTCCTTGACTGTCTGCAACACAACATATACTCACCCTGAGCACGCGCGCGTGCAGATCTCCCATTTTATTGGCCCCGAAGAAGGAGCAGGAGGAACCGAAAAGCATTGGCCTCTCATTCTGTTTCTCTTCTGAATTTGAATGATTGTTTATTAGAAAACACACTTTATTAGGTTAAATTTTGGCTTCGATTACTTAGCTATGTACTTGACATACATGTTCTGAATGCATATCGTTCTGTTCTGACAAACTTACAGTGAGCATGCTATATTGTAGTTACCCCACTACAATTCACTGGTGCCTGCCCAGATGAATCCCCCTAAACTGACCATGGAATGCCCAGGGAGTGAAGCAATGAGTAGTATATATGTCACAGAGCAGTTCGTGTGACCTGTTAAATCAGGGGGCTTAGCAGTGAATGAGGCACTCAGCAGTTTGTCTTTCTCCGTGAGAGGAGGGCCTCCCAGGCGTGGGTCCCTTGCTAGCTTCTCCATAGGGAACGTAGCTGCACCTCACTAATAAGGCCTAACAAGGCCGAAACTTGTCTGGTGTTACTCGTGTTCACATGTGGAGATGACGTGGCCTAGCAGTTTGAGCTGGACAACTCACATTAGGGCAGTGACAGACTGATTTGTCTATGGCTGGTCTTGTTTACCAACGAGGCAGTCTGGCTAAAAACAGTGGTGTAGAAGGTTTCCCAGAGCATTGCATGTGGTTAAGATTAATTAAAAAATCTTCCAACCATCACATTATCGACTGCTTTTGCAGTGCTTACATTATTTTTCTTATAAACCTCATTGTGAAGAGCTGAAGTGTCATTTTGGAACTTCAAGTATGTATACTAATTTCTCAAGTCCAGAGCAATCTGCCCACAATTATGGCCATATGGAGTCCCTCAATTCCCCCCGGCAACTAGTCGTATCCACCATGCTTTTTTAACCTTTACCTCTTTTTCCCTCTTTTTGCCTTCTTTTTGAACATACAAGTGTGTATTTTAAACATGTTTCTATTATTAGTTTGAGCCCATTTTATTTTTATTTTCGGGTTTTTGCTATCCTTTTCTTGCGCAAAAGCCCAATGTCTGAAAGAAATCAATAAATCATTAGGGGCATGATTTCGAGTTGGGTAGAACCGTAAATCTGGCAGTACATGGCAAGTACCACCAGAATATCCGCCTGCGCAATTACGAGAAGCAAGCTGCAATCAGCAATCCACCGGTGGGAAATGCGGACATCTGCTGGCGGTATCCCCAAAACATTACCTTATCTATGAAAAACCACTGTTCCCATGTGGCCACCTGACACAAATGCACAGTTGGGAATGATGTATGTGTCTGGCAACACGCCACAGCGTTGCGTGGTAATTGGTCACATAGAGGCCCCTAAAAACATCAGCCAACACCACTCCAAATCCATAATCGACTCTCTATTCCAAAAGTGTAGGCACATGCTGTAGGCTAGGGAAAACTAGTGACATGAAGACATTTGCCTCCCCTTCTTGTGCAACATATGAGATAGCCATAGTCCACCATACTGAAAATAAATCTCGTTGGTCGGCGTATAGTCAAAATGTATCTTTATTTTTTCGTGATATGTTTAAAATCCATTAGATTTCAAAATACTGAGCATTTTATTCCAACAATTAATGTCTGATAGGATACAAAACATTTATATACATTATCATTAAAGGGAACTGAAAAACTCTACATCAAATACCAAAACCATAATGAGACAAAAGAGACCATTGCAAGAAGAATACTAGACATTCCACTGGAAACATATACAAGAAGTAACAAATCTTACCAACGAGATATATCTTATACGTTGCATAAGAAGGTGGGGGGAATTTGTAGTATTTTTTTAAAACATTTTTTTCATTTTTTTTATTGTATATGGTTACAGAAGAAAAAAATATAATCTTTCACAAATTTCAAATTAAGTACACAATTTAGCAAAACAAAAAAAGAAAAGATTATTCAGTTAATAAACAAAGCATTCGCATCCAGACCAAATCCAACACAATTTACACAATCTTGAAAAGAATTTTACAGTTCTATCTTACAGTCCTCAAGCATCTTCACTACAGCAATCGTCATTTGGTGCGAGTGATCATCAATCAAGCTTTCCCAAGAGCAATCTTGTGCCCAGTATTTTGCATCGGACATGAATCTACTGAGAAATTGATGTCTAGAATTTCTCGTTCCCGCACACTCCATCATCAGATGTTTGATTGATTGGTTTTCAGGCTTGGTGCATGACTGACAAAGGCTTACTGCAGAGGCTCCCAGGCCTCTTCTCGACAATATTTCCCCAGTATGTAAGATGTTCAATCTCAGTCTGAAAAACCTTGCTCTGGGAATTTTATTAGATTTTATTAGATATTTGCTGAGGAAACCCAATTTCCTTTCCGCTCTTTGTAGGGGATTTGGATAGGTCCCTGATCTTATTTTCTCAATGGTCCTAATCCAGTCCATTTCCTCCCTTTAGTATAAGTAGTTATAAACAATACCCGGTGTATGCCCCCCTTGTAATCCGTGTTCCTTCTCTGTGTTGTAGATGAAAACATTTACACCATCACATGAGCACTGTCCAGGCGAAGTTGCAAACAGAACATTGGTTACATAAGGCCAGTCAACACATGATATAGGGAACAACGATATCCATATGCCTCGTCTGCTGTTTCAGACCACATAAAGCAAGACAGTCATACATGCAAGCGGAAAAAACATGTTATTAACATCGCAATTCAACAAATGCTTGTTTCCTCTCCCTCCCTAAACCACAACACTCAAAAGCAGAAGCCTACTGCAGTAGCCTATCCCACCACTTCCGAACCTGCAACACCCTTAAGCACACACCTAACCGCAGTGGACCACACTAGTCCACAACACCCTAAAGCAAAATGCTAACCATAGTGGCCTGTCCCATCGCATCCCTTGTCCAAAACCCCACATAACTATCTAACCATAGCCCAACTAAGCACCTCATTTCCTTCGCCTTCTCTTTACTTGCCCTTCAGCAGAAAGTGTCATCAATCAGGCAGATCTGGGAGAGAGACGTCATGGGCTCTGGGACATGGAAGTGTCTGGTATATTGTCAGTGTGGGGGCTGGCATCTTCCTTTGGGCCTACATTTGCAACAGAGTTGAAGTGCATTCCATCCTTTCAATCATGGCTGAGAGAAGGCCAAATGATCTGTCCAGCGCTTCAGTGGAGTACCACATTTTCTGGCTCTGCACTGTCGATAAAGCCAGAGTGGTGTGGTCCACTTTGCGTACCTTACTAATGTGATGTCCCTGTTTGCAGCCATTCCTCACCAGAGTCTGTTGGAGGCTAGCCAGGACCTCAAACTGGCATGAGACAATGGCGGTCATTACGAGATTGGTGGTAGTCATGGGGCTATTTGCGCCATGTCTGCCACCAAAAACGGGTCCAGCATTGGTGTTGGTCAATGGGGTCTTGCCGGTCCATTCCGACCTTTCGAGGGACCGGTAAGTCCCCATTGACCAAACCATTCCCATTTGAGCCCCAATAGGGCTTAATGGGAATGGGGAGGGCGCAACTAACGGACTCACGAATGGCAAGCCAGTTATTTGCACCCTGGTCCCCTAACGGGACCCGTAAGGTACGTTTGATCCGACCAAACGTACCTTACGGGTCCCGTTAGGGGACCTAGGAATTGGGCGGTAGGGGAATACCGGCACCGGTCTCCTTACCGGTGCCCGGTATCCCCTACCGCCCGACTCGGAATGAAGCCCAATCTCTTCCTGGGTGTCTTGGCGTTTCTTTAGTTCACACAACTGTATGATTAATTGTTCATGTTTTGCCAGGTATGGGTCCTCCAGATTCTATGGCCCTCATTGGAGTCCTCTTGAGGGTTTGGTCAGGGGATACTGCTATCGAACAGGTCTTGTTTCAGAAGCAAATGGTGGGAATGCAGGTGAGATCCACGTGTGGGTAAACCTTCTCAATATCTGTTGAGGTGCCAGGATCAACATTGTGCAGTATAGGTTGTGGCTCTGATTGATTGTCACCATGGTGATTTCATCCAGCTCCAAGAGCTCCAGCGCATCATCACGCAGCATGATGGGGCTGCTTGTGGCAGTCGTTTCAGATTTTAGTAGGGTGGATGGTCTTGTTGCATGGATCTGCCAGGCAAGGTACTGCATTTGCACTTTGAGGCTGAGCCACAAGGGGATGGGATGTCAGCAGCTCTCCCAGCTGTGGTGGTAGTGAAAGCCCTGACATGGCAGTGGAACTACCAGCTGGAGTTGTGGATGGCCCTGCACTAGTCGTGGATGGTCCCGCAGTGGTGGTGGAAGGCTGCATAGTAGTGTCTGTGGTGGTGGAAAGCTTTGCATCGGTGGTTGTTGAGGTAGCTGATGTAACTGTCACTGAAAGGGGGAGTGGCAGTTTCTTAGGTGGATGACTGACTAAGGTCCTGTGGTGGCATTGCAAGGCCTGCCCTGCTGTCCCCTCTTCTGTCGAATCGGTCTGTGGATCATATGTTTGAGACAGTTAGCCACTAAGTAGTGGAATGGGAAGGGTTAATTCAGTGGCGGCTGGTGACATTTTTCATAGGAGGAGCGTAGGTACTTTCCATTTGTGAGTGGGATCGACCTAGTGTAGTGAAAAAGCCTTAAACTAGGTGGGTTTGGGGAGTTGGAGGGGCACCTCCCACAGAAATATTGTTAAATACTGGGTTGAAATGGTGCAGTTTTACAGTACTTATTTTTGCAACAAAAAAAAGAACCCGTAAAACGCCATACAATTTACAAGTTCTGTAGAGTAACATGAAAAGATCAAGTAGATGCCAGGTCACCAACATTACAGAGGAGCAATTTACAACACCTTTCATGATTCCTCTGCCCACAATATATTTCTGCAATGACACTTATAGCACATACTCATGATGCCTGTGCCCGCAATATGTATAAGCTCCCCCACTGTAAAAACACGTTCATGATGCTGTTGTCCACACTATATGTAATCGATGCCACCATTGTAAAAGGATTCCTTGATTCTGGTGTCCACACTACATGTAATCATTGGCACTGCCAACTGATATCCTGCACTGATATCCACACTATAACTAATTAATGGCACATTCATGATGCTGGTGCCCATAATAAATGCCGACACTGGCACAATAATCCTGCACACAAACACATAAACCTCCTACACACACATCGTGTGCAGCACACACAGCAGCAGTGCAGGATTCTACCACAGAAAAAGAATGTACAGTACAATCAGTGAGAGCTACTCTCATATAGAATATTAATGTACAGTGCAGTCGTCCTTTGCATGCACAGAACATAGGCCGCATAGACAGCAGCAGACCAGTGCCCCGCACACATGTCCACCTTCAAAGCCCGCCTCACATACTGCCCCAGAAGATGCACCCTGGGTCCCACTCTGTCCCATGAGCCCCTGTCTATTCAAGTGAATAGAAGGGGGTGGCCATCAAGTGGCATCCCATATTTATAGACTTCACCATGCATCAGAAAACAATGGTATTCTCATTAAATATTGAAGCCAGCTTTGAAACAATCGTCTTTGATTCAAGAAAGCTTTGGTTGGAAATCAAAAGTGATGAACAATCAGGTTACATGTATCATGTGATTGCTGTTCAAAACATGTATTGCAAAAAGAATGCAAATATTTTGGGCACTAAGACTGCCCATGAACCACCAAACAGCCACCGATAATGACTTTGGAAGTGACCATGTGGTTTTGGTGATGTTTTTAAAACACAAGCTGCTTGCTCTAAATACTACACATTAATTTCTTGTATTCCCTGCTGCCTTTGGCACCAATGTTACGAGTACATTATGTCTGTCCCTGTAAAGTAGGCCGATGAGCAACTGCTTTGGAAAATATGCTTGGACCTAGTAATGAAAAGAAAAGTACACAAGGGCTGAGGATTTTTGGGGTTCCTCCAGTGCTCACTGCCCCTTCTAATATGGCCACTTTAGGGCACCCTGGGATGTTGCTTCCCCCCAACTTGGATAGGACCCGCAGAATATTGCCCCAATAGGCCTGCACCCTGGGACAGGACCAAATCATGTGAAAGAAGTACCCCTCCTCTCCCCTACACTTGTGTCAGGTGGCGCTATCTGCCCTCCCCATACTGTATAAACAAGCCCTAGGGTAATAGACTTGATGCAAAATCTTGAGCTGAACCAGACGGAGCCTAGAGGGCATAGTAACCTTCCTCATTGCCATTTGGGCCTCCACCCATTCCTCCTACTCCAATTTGCGCAGCATCTAGAAAGAAAGAAAGCCAAAGGAACAAAATACACCAACTCCTGGTACACACCAGAACTTCAGGAACCTCACACCCTTAAGAGCTTATCTCTTAACAAATGGCAATCCAACCCACAGGATTCCACCCTACTAGCTTACAAAAACCTTGCCAACCAATACAAAAAGGCCATCATCCTAGCCAAATCCACCTCCTATAACACCAGAATTAAGAATGCCAAATCTGAATCCAAAGAAATGTGTGCTTTTTTAGAGAACTGGCTACCCCTGCCACTAGGGCCCATGACATTGTGAAAGATGAATCTTGGTGCTTGAGCAAATGGAACTCCTGTAGAGCAAAATTCACACCCACCTCAAGGCTCTGCCTCAATCTAACACGCCCATCTCACCAACCAAAAACACCCACTTCAAGGACAAAGCTCTCTTCTCCTTCAGCGACATCTCAGAAACAGAAGTTATAGCCCTCTTTAATCACATAAAATCCTCCAACTGCAAGGGTGACGCCTGCCCGGCCAACCTCATCAAAGAATGCTCAGAAGCCTTAGCACCATTCCTTGCAGCATTCATAAATGCCTCTTTCGCATCTGGCATTGTCCCACCCTGCCTGAAAGAGACTTGGGTTCGCCCACTCCTAAAAAAAACATCCCTAGATCTGTCCTGTTCCAACAACTATAGGCCCATCACCACTGTACCCTTTTTACTAAAGAATTTTCGACAAAGCGGCATACACCCAAATACAGCAATTTCTGGAAGAAAATAACATCTTAGGAAAGAGGCACAGGTTTCTGGCCGGGCCACAGGACGGCATCAGCCTTATTGGATTTAAAAAAACAACTTGTGGAAATAATGGACGAAGGCAAGCCAGCCCTTCTCCTTCTCGATTTTTCTGCAGCTTTTAATCTTGTTGACCACAAGACCCTTTGCAGACATCGCACAAACTCAGCCCAATTCACCCCAGAAGCTACCACATTGATTACCTCCTTCCTTGAAGGGAGAGCCATGAAGGTGTTCTCAGATTAGGCTTGCGTGAAACCATCCACCATCCACTGCGGAGTCCCACAGGGTTCCTGCACATCACCCACCATGTACAATTTTTTTACCATTCCCCTCTTCAATAAGCTGGACTTTCCCCCCGTAGCTTACACAAACTATACCGATGACACTGAGGTTCTCATCTTTCTCTCGGGCTCCTACAAAAAAGACGCAGAGACACTGGACAAAACCTATGCCATCATCCAAGCATGTAGGGCCGCTAATGGTCTCTGCCTCAATGGGGACAAAACAGAAATCCTATTGGTAGGCCCTGAGGAAACGCTCAACAAGCTTGACAAAGAATACTGCACTTTTAACATAGACAACACCCAAATCACTGTCTCACCATCAGTGAAAACCCTGGGAGTATACCTCGACTCCACTCTCTCCATGACGCGCCAGGTTAGCGCCATTGCCTCGTCGGCTGCATTCACGACCAAACTGATTAATGCAGTTAAACCCTACCTCTCCACTCAGAATTGCCTATCAATTGCCAGAGCCACCATCGGGGCTAAACTTGATTACTGTAACGTTCTCCTGGCTGGCACCTCGGCAAAAAACCTTAACAAACTGCAAATCATTCAAAATAATGCACTCAGAGCCGCTCTTAACATTCCCAAAAAAGAGCACATCTCCCAGGCCAGCCGTGATTTTCACTGGCTTCCGATAAAAGAACGCATCCTATTCAAGACCATAGCCATAACACACAATTGCCTCTCACTCACAGACCCCACCTATCTCTCAGAAAAATGTGCCCGAGCCACATCCTCCAGACCCAAGCGATCGTGCTATTCCAACCACCTAAACGTCCCCACCTTCAAAAGAGCTAAAGCTGGAGGCGCCAGCTACCCAATCCTAGCTCCAAAACATTGGAATGCCTTCCCCACTACCCTAGGGAATGAGTCCTCACACCGATCCTTCTGCAAGGCACTCAAACCATGTTCTTCAACTAGCTCTCCCTGCAAATTCTTGCCCAGGCAAACATCATCGCTAGGAATGTTGTGATCTTTAGCTGGCTCCTCTGTAGCCATGCAACCACTGTAAACTTCTTTTTCATGTTAACAATGGGGGTCATTCCGAGTATGGTGGTAGCCATGGAGCAATTAGCACCATGGCTGCCTCCCATACCGGTACCGACTCCGGTCTTGTTCAATGGGGACTTACCGGTCCATTCCGACCCTGGAGGGACCGGTAAGTCCCATTGAACAAACCATTCTGCATTCCCATTTGAGCCCCCATAGGGCTCAATGGGAATGGGGAGGGCGCAAATAACGGGCTCGCGAATGGCAAGCCCGTTATTTGCGCCCTGGTCCCCTAACGGGACCCGTAAGGAACGTGTGGTCCGACCACACGTCCCTTACGGTTCCCGTTAGGGGACCTTGGAATCGGGCAGTAGGAGATTACTGGCACCGGTCTCCTTACCGGTGCCCGGTATCCCCTACCGCCCGACTCGGAATGAGGGCCAATGTCTTGCTTCTAACTACCAACTCTCTGGTATTGGGTTCACTGTAACCAAGAACCACAGACAGTAGCTATTGCTGTCTCACGTAACCAATTATGCCTCGCCTTCTTTCATGTAACAAAGTAAGCCTTTCTGTAACAGCGCCACGTTCTCCAGGGCCGCTTTGTGCGCTTTATAAATGTAAAATATAAATAAATCCTGCTCCCGGCCCTCTCTAGTGGCTGTGTTATAAAATTGGTAATAGCCTGATAAAGTGTCGTTTTGGCTTTCTTCCCAATTCGGTCAGCAAATAAGTTGGTTTCCAGAAGGGTATGGCCTGGGATATTCATGTCTGCCCCCAGCTGGCTGTGCAGAGCCTGCCTCAAGCGCATATACGTGTATCTCTGCCTGACCTTGATCCCATGCGCCTCGCGCAGGTCTGGAAAGGGTGTCACACGGCCCCCTTTGATGATGTCCCCCACCTTCTCGACGCCCTTTCTAGTCTGTCTGGTGGGTATCTACAGCTTGCGCACCTTGGGTATGTGTCCATTGTCCCAAAGTTGCATGAGGCCATGATCACCCCTTTGTACCCCTTGGCTGTGTGGGCTTCTATGATTCTCTTCGCTATAGAGTGGCTGTAAGCGAGTGCTGGTGGACCAACCCAGCTTGCCCATGCACCCACTCATTGGCCACCACTAACTGCACTGCCCAATAGTACTTGCGCACATCTGCTATCCCCAGACCCCCTTTCCACACTGACTTGCTGGTGCTTTTTCAAAGCAGTCTTCTCAGAGTTAATGACATAATCGAAGCTGAAAACGCTCTACTGGTATAATAAAAATGCTTTAACCAGGTCTGCCTTTAGCCACTCTATTCATAAGCACTATGCGTGTCCTTCACTGAAGTCCTGTTAAAAACAAGCATTGGAAAAGCCAACAGCTTTGGCTTGTGTATAGTATTAGACATTTGCCAGACATTGCTATTAAATGCCCAGGTGCTTGCACCACTTTGCAGCTGCTACCACTGAGTCCAGGTAATACCACAACGGCAGTGCCTGGCAAATGCCTTTCCCATGCCTACACAAAAGACCTAACTATTGTCATTGCAGTTCTTGTTATCTTACATGCCAGCTCGTCGCTCTCCCTCTGCTTCTCTCCCTCCAGGATCCCTCTTAGCACCACCAAGCAAGCAGGAACCAGGAAGCTCGGGTTGAATTTTCAGAGCATGCCAACATCATGCATGTCAGCGGCTGAAACTGCAACACCCCAACGCGTCACCTTCAGTGCAGTGAAAGGAGGCTGTGTAGGCGCTCCCCTCTCCATTGTGCCAGGCAGCATA
The DNA here is from genome assembly GCF_040938575.1 of Ambystoma mexicanum. Lineage (NCBI taxonomy): Eukaryota > Metazoa > Chordata > Amphibia > Caudata > Ambystomatidae > Ambystoma > Ambystoma mexicanum. The sequence goes on from NC_090932.1 coordinate 180,249,213, forward strand.
CCGAACAGGCCATACCTGGTTGGTAAACTGTATGCCTCAGGCAGGGATAGCCGGGGCATGTTCTTATTCTCTGGATTCATTGAGGGAGAGAGAGCGCTCGTGTGCACTGCTTCATTTTACTTTTGCACTGAACTGCTACATAATGGGCAGGTGGGTGTCCGGTTGCCGCCCATTATGGACAGGCTGCCCCTGATGACGGTAGAAAAATGCATTTGGGGATTATAGACCTGTGTATGTTTGGGTATGGGATATTTCTGAACATCTAACCCTTGCACTGTACCGAGCAGCCCTTTCCACCACCAATATCCTTCTTCCTATCCAATTCACATGGATAACTGCATGACATTTTTGTTTGGTTTTATTGCATAGGAAACTCCCCAGCTATAACGGGGGTTTCTCATTTATCACTGAATACTGCATTAGAGCCTGAATAAAATATGAAAAACGGACTGTGGTGAGAATTTCCTCTCTTTGGGAAATCTCTTGAATGATGCAATGTTTGGTGTAAGGATAGTCATGGAGCGATTAGATGTCAGCTTTATGATGCCCCCTCCCTGCATTACAACTGAGAGTAACTCTTGACTGGAAATGGGTGGTCTACCCGAGAGCTGAAAACACGCAACTCTTCTTTTGCTAGAAGTAATGAACAGCTCATCTTCCAGTGTTGATCTGCCAACAACCTGATTTCAGAGGCAGGCTGTTCTTGGCCATCTGACCCAGAAGAGACACTGCTCCTGTCCCACCTATTATTCTAGTTCAGCCCCTCAATGAACATTGTTTTGCTTAAGAAAGACAGGTTTATATTTGAGGTGTTCATGTACCTACTGTGGAAGGAGCACCCACATTTAAGTGCAGTTCTTTGGGAGCACCTTCAATAAAGGTGATCCTGTAAAACCTATCCTTGCTGAGTGCTTTTCTCAACCGGGCTGTTTCCTAAAGCATCATCTTGGCGGACTTGGTCACATTGGATGCTATACTTGCTGTGAGCAAAGTGGTGTTGTCTAGAACCAAACTAGCAACTAAATAATTATTCCTACATAGCGTCCACTGTCATCCCAGTGGATCTAGAATCCCCATTCATGCATCACCTCCCTCCCCGTGGCTGGGGAACTGCAATTGTATTGAAATGTTACGTTTTCCAGCTTTGAGAGTTGTTTGTGACCTGAAGAAGCCCTTCCAAATTTTGCTCTGTCCTTTTTTGAGTACTTCATTTTTTACCCATTAAAATGTTGTAGGTTTGCTGAAAAGTCTTGCGAAGTCGCTGGGAATGGGTATGTAAACAATAGGCTTTTCCATTGCATTTTGGTGTGCAGTTTCTTACCCTCTCGACTGCACGCTCTCTCAGCCTCGTAACAACATCAAGCCGGCTCATTGTGGGAATACCACCACTGAACATGGACTGTGCTAAGAATTCCAAGTCTCCAGCTTGTCAAGAGACTAATTAGCAGGTTCAGGAGTATATATTTTCCATTGCTATAATAATGGGTAACGCTATCTATGGTAATTACCTTTGCTAGCTATAGCCTATAATTATGAGATATTTTCGATGCATACATTTGTGACATTTTTATAATGAACCCATTATTTACCACTTTGAAGGCACGCTAGTAAGGCACTGTCGTGAATGAAGCACACTAGTATAAACATGAACATTTAATTATTTGTTAAACTTTGGGATCATTTCTGTGTTGGTTCCAGCATATGCAGGCCAGAAGGCATAACTAACTCTAGATGACCTACTGTACGACTCTGCACTGCATTGAGGATGCAAAAAGGTACACTTGACTCTGACAATGTTTTAGTTTCAACACACTAGTGTGGTATGCAATTCTTAGGCTGTTTTTGGCATTGCAGCCACTACAGGGTAATTGTATTGGCATAGCTGCCACGGAGATGCAGCCACACATTGGGCCACATTACGAGGCTTGCGCTCTCGTAATGAAGGGTGCCAGTACGGGACTGGCACCGTTCATTAGGGGATGCCTGATTACGAGGTCCCCCTAGCGGGACCCGGAACAGACGTCTGGTAAAACCAGACGTCCTTTCCGGGACCCGCGAGGGGACCAAGGATCTAATAACGGGCCCGTTATTAACAGGCCCGTTATTAGCTCCATCCCCACTCCCATTGAGCCCTATGGTGGCTCAAATGGGAATGGGGATTGGTTTTGTGCATGAGGAATTACCGGGTCCTCCAAGGTTGGAATGACCCGGTAATTCCTCATTCACAGAACCCAGTACTGGAACCCGGTATGGAGGCAGCCTCATAATGAGGCCCATTGTATTTTGAAAATCTGGAGAGTGGTTGAAGCAACTGAGTTTTAAGCCTACTGTACCTCAGGGAAACTTTAGACTGTGCCAGCGCAAAGGATCCTTTTTCCATGTGTGCCTTTTTGAATCTTGCACTTTTCCGATTTCTCTACAATACCATGGGGGTAATTACAACCTGGGCGCAAAGGGATACCGGGCACCGGTAATGACACCGGTGCCGGTATTCCCTTTGCGCCCTATTCCGAGGTCCCTTTGCGGGTCCTTCCCTTAACGCTTGGTTTTAGCAGGCGTTAAGGACGGACCTGCAAAGGGATCAATAACGGTACCGCAATTAGCGGTACCGTTACTGCTGCCTTCCCCATTCCCATTGAGCCCTATGGGGGCTCAAATGGGAATGGGGAATGACTCCCTTGAATGGGGAATTACCGGTCCCGCCGACCTCGGACTGGACCGGTAATTACTCCCTTCACCAGACCGGAGTCGGACCGATTTTGGAGGCAGCCATGGCGCTAATAGCACTAAGGCTACCTCCAAACTCGGAATGAGGGCCCATGGATGTTTCTTCATACTTGCAGGATCCCACTTATTAGACTTGTTGTGCTTAAGTATTTGCACACAATGGGCCTCATTACGACCCAGGCGGTAAGTTACCGCCTGGGTCGTACCTTTACCACCATGGCGTAAACTATGTTTACGCCATGGTGGTTGGCGGACTTACCGCCCCATTCCGAGGTTGGCGGGGCGGTAAGTCCCCAATCCCCATTTACCCTTCCCCATTCCCATTTTTGCCCTATAGGGCATAATGGGAGTGGGGAAGGCGTTAATTACGCCACCGTAAATTACGGTGGCGTAATTAACATCAAGGTCCCTTAGCGCCATGGATTTTAACACCTTGTTAAAACCTCCATGGCGCTAAGGGACCTCGGAATCAGGCGGTAAGGGTCGGCGCTGTTTACGCCGCCGTAAACCCCTTACCGCCTGAGTCGTAATGAGGCCCAATACATGCAAAATGTATGTGAATAACCTGGTTCTGCTGAAAGTGTAATTTCTCAGCACTGCTAGAGTTAGAAATTGTTTTCCAATGGGTGTAAGTATGTGTCTGTTCTTTTCCCATATGTATTGCCCTGTAGTTAAGGGGACATCTGAGCTCTGAATTCCTTGCATACATTTTCCTTCACACAATGGAGTTTAAAGAGAAAGATTCTTCCTTCTCTTTTTCTATGTAAAAGTTGTGTCCAGCACTGTGAGGGTCATTCCGAGTTTGGAGGTAGCCATGGTGCTATTAGCACCATGGTTGCCTCCAAATCCGGGTCCGGTCTGGCTGAATGGGGATTTACCGGGTCATTCCGACCCTCGAGGACCCGGTAAGTCCCCATTCAGTAAACCATTCGCCATTCCCATTTGAGCCCCCATAGGGCTCAATTGGAATGGGGAAGGCGCTAATAACGGTACCGCAAATTGTGGTACCGTATTAGCTCCAAGGTCCCTTAACGGGAACCGCAGGGACCCGCTAAGGGACCTCGGAATAGGGCGGTAAGGGTTTACCGGCACCGGCATCCTTACCGGTGCCCGTAAACCCTTACCCCCCAACTCAGAATGACCCCCTGTGTCTTTTTGTTGCTCGTGTCATTGGGCCTCATTACAAGGTAGGCGGTAGCCATGGCACTATTTGCACCATGACTACCCCCTTAGCGCATTCCGGGTCCTTGTTCCCGGAATGGGGACTTACCAGATCATTCCGACCCTGGGGGGACCGGTAAGTCTCCATTCCGGGAACCATTCCACATTCCCATTTGAGCCCCCGTAGGGCTCAATGGGAATGGGGAAAGAGCTAAGGAGCTAATAACCCGGGCCCGTTATTAGCTCTTAAGTCCCTCAACGGGTTCCTTCCGTAACGCCTGGTAAAACCGGGCGTTAAGGAAGGGACCCGCTAAGGGACCTCGTAGTAGGGCGGTAAGGGATTACTGGCACCCTTACCGCATACCGTGTAATGAGGCCCATTGTGTGACCACAATATATTGAATAAGTCTGTAGGACTTCGAGCGTTTATGCATTTTCCCATCTCAGCATAACATTTTCAGTTAGTCCAATTGTTTTTGTGGGATTTTAAAACTGGATTTATATGGTGACAACTGTTTTTATTTGCCTAATCATTCCCTAATACTGAGAATGTACCGAAGAGAACAGGGCTGTACAGTTTATTTTAGGTTGTTGGTAATAGCAAATAGTTATCACTTAATTCCCCTAATATATTCATGCTTTAATGCATTTCTCTTTCTTAATATATCTTATAATTTTAAGAAGATGTGGGGTGAATGTATGTACTTGATTAAGGGAGACGTATGGTCATTGCCATCTGTGTCAGGGAAATTCTTTCACAAACAAGAATATTGCTCATCTAACTCTCTGAAGATGCAGCGTGGTACAGTTCAACAATACTGTTAGGATCGTTTCCTGTCTTTCCGCCACATACCCCCCTCCGTCTATTGTTTCTCTATCCTTCATTCTCTCCATTGCTTTTTCTGCCTCCCACTGCATAGGTAAAAACTCATTTATTTGTAAGAAAGGAAATAATTCATGAATAATTACCATTCTGGATTTTGATAAATGTATACAAATTATTAGCAATCCATTTATTACTGGGGGAATTTCCAGAAATGATTTCGCAAAAATAGTGTATAGTTTTTACATATACAGTAGACCCATTTTACGTTTGCACAATTCATCAAGGCTGAAATCAAGCTTTCACACATTTTTATAATAAAATGCCAAGAAAGAAAAATATTTTTGATAAAATGATGAGGAAATAAGAGGCAAACATTCTTAATTAGATATATTATTTGTCTTCTCACAATGGTCCCCAATTGTGGTCACCAATTAAAAACACAGTAATATTGGTTTGGCATTGAAATGCCACTGAATGCTGTGCTCATAGTTACATTAGATAGTCAATTTTTATTTTTTTATTTTCATTGGCATTTATCATAAACATCAGACATACAGCTCCCCCCACCCTCTCAAGAAACACCTCCCGCCCACCCCTACACTTTTACCTGCTGTACATAAATTAAATCATAATACAGTAACATAGACCATTATGCCATTGTGAGCTATTAGAACTCAATCAAATGACTCCCAAAATTCCAAATTCTTTTGCAGACAAAACCTAACAATGTAATCCTCCTGCAATAAGTTCACACCATATTCCAGTCTTTGGAAAAGTTAGAAGGTTCCCCCTGTATGAAGTACGTCACTCATTCCAAAGCCAAAAAGTTCCAGACCTTGGTGAACCATTCAGCAATGTGGGGAGAATCCTTCGATTTCCATTTCTGTGCAATCACCAACAGAGCCACCAACTGCAATATACCACTAGTCTTCAGAGTTTGTTTTTGGACTCTGTCGTAACTGCTCTTCTATGACTACCAAAAGACAAGGGCGGTCATTCCGAGTTTGGAGGTAGCCATGGTGCTATTAGCACCATGGCTGCCTCCAAATCTGGGTCTGGGTCCGGTCTGGCTGAATGGGGACTTACCGGGTCATACCAGCTCTAGAGGACCCGGTAAGTCCCCATTCAGTAAACCATTCCCATTTGAGCCCCCATAGGACTCAATGGGAATGGGGAAGGCGCTAATAACAGTACTGCAAATTGCGGTACAGTTATTGGCGCCCTGGTCCCTTAGCGGGACCCGCTAAGGCACCTCGGAATCGGGCAGTAAGTGTTTACCGGCACCGGCATCATTACCGGTGACCGTTAACCCTTACCGCCCGACTAGGAATGACCCCCAAGATCTCAAAGTCAAGGGTTCCAGCAAACTGAACATTTAAACCATATATTTATGACTTCCCCCCAGTATTGCATCAACCATGGGCAGTTAAACCAGATATCTTCCAATCCCACACTATTCTGCATTCTCCCCAGGATAAATCAGAGATAGAAGGGTACATTTTTCTTACTCGATCTGGCGTGTAATGCCACTGTACCATTAATTTGTACCAAAACTCTCTAATTTGAAGTGACCTGGTGAGTTTTGGGATTTCTTGCCATAATGCCCCCCAAACCTTGCCTGTCACACCCTCCCCCACTGTTAGTTGCCAGTGTTGTTTATTCCTTATTTATGTCTCAGGAATGACATCAGTCATCAATTTATGTACATTGTATATAAGGGCTTTATTTCCAGGACTGGATGTCACATATTTTGCAAAAGGTGTCAAATCTCTAGTTGCTGCATTCCGTACCAGTGGGGCAAGAATCCAGTGTATTACTTGAAAATATTGGAAACAACTGATTTCCCGCAAGGCAAGCCCCTGTTTGCATTGCCCAAATGATTTGGGATTGCTCCCCTAAAACATGTCTCTTACTCTCACACACTCCGCTCTCTTCCACTCCCCAAAGGCATTAGGTTCAAGCCCTGGGGTGAATTGGGGAAAATAAGGGAGTCAAAGGAGAAGGAACCGTTGTCATTTGGTATTTTTGAACTATTGTATCCCAGACTTCCTCCACCAAATTTATAATCACACTAGCATGCGTTTTTAATGGACGGTCTTGCTTATGTAGCCACAGATTGTCCCCCAGCCTGGGACGCCCTACCGCCCTTTCCATATGTACCCATCTTTTCCCCGAATCTGCATCACACCAGTCTTTGAGGACCCTAATTTGAGCCGCTTGATAATATTTCCTGAAGTTAGGGAGACCCAGCACCCCCGTTCTGTAAGGGCCATTAAAGTACCAAAGGCAAGCCTAGGTGTTTTGCTTCTCCATATAAATGCAGAGATCGCTTTATGCAATTTTACGAAAGCACGTTATGGGAACTCGAATAGGTAAAGCTTGAAACATGTATAGGGTTTTTGCGAGTGTGACCATTTTTATCGAGTTGATTCTACCCAACCAGGATATTGTAAGGGGGCCCCACTTAATAGTCGAGATTGAATTGCTTTCAATATAGGGGGATAGTTAGCGTTGTAGAGCCCATCCATGGTGGGAGTTATGGATACCCCTAACAATCTAATCTCTTCCTGTGCCCACCCAAATTGTGTACATGACGTTAAAGCCTGCACCTCGGAGGAGGGAGAGATAGATTCAAGACCTCTGATTTAGTTTAATTTATTTTTAATCCTGCAACCTTTCCAAAGTTCACAAATTCTCGGGCTGCCGCTTGTAATGTATTTAAGGGATCTGAGGCCACCACGAGCATCTCACCAGCTTATGCCATGATTGTATGTGAATACCCCCAAAATGGATCCCCCTGATCTCCTCTGTCTGCCTAACTTTGGCGAGTAACGGTTCCAAATGAATTGCATACAATGGGTATAGGGAATACCCTTGTTTTGGCCCGCATTTTAAAAGAAGAGGGTAGGATAGCTGGCCGTTGATTAATAATCTCGCTAGGGGTTGCCTATAGTAAGCCCTAATTGTATCTATTATTTTGGGACTGAACCCCATCTTTGCCAAAATAAGAAATAGAAACGACCACTCCACCCGTTCGAAAGCTTTTTCTGCATCAATGGAAACAAGAACCACTGGAATCTTATTTTTAAAAATTTTTCTAATATATGGCACACTCTACGAATATTATCATGCATCTGTCGGGACTTAATAAAACCGGTCTAGTCTGGATGTATTAACGATAGGAGTAGATCCTCCATCCTTTGGCTAAGACTTTGGTGTAAATCTTTGCATCAACATTCATTAAGGCAATAGGACGGTATGACCCACAATTAGTCAGGTCCTGCCTAGGAAACAAGACTATTTTGGCCTCCTCCATGGTAGGGGTGACGCCACCCAAAAGGGCAAACAAATTATATAATTGGGTTAATTCAGGCACGAGTATATTACGATATGTTTTATAAAACACTTCCTGGTACCTATCAGGACAGGGTGACTTGTTTAGCGAGAGATCATGAATCACCCTCAATACTTCCTCCTGAGGGATATCGCATTCTAGCCGCTCACTATCTGTCTGCGTGAGGCAGGAAAGGGCAATAGTCACCAAATATTCCAAGTTAGAGTGTAAATCTAGGAGTTTCGATTGATATAATTTTGTATAAAATGCCTGGAATTGTGTAAGAATGTGAGAGGTCTTGGTATCCACCTCACCAGAAGGAAGCTGAATCTGCTTTATAGTTCGGGAGGCCGCTCTCTGGTGAAGTAGTGCTTCTAAAAGTCAATCTATTTATTAGCTTTAATATAATACTTTTGTTTAAGAAAGAGCAAAGATTTCTCTGCTTTCTTGGTCTGACACAGATTTAGCCTCCCGGAAACGGCTCTGAACTCTTTTTGTATAGACAGACTGGTATTTGTGTCCATCTTTTAAAGTACCTGTTTAAGATCTTCCTCTAATTCAGCTTCCAATGCCATTTTCTGCTTGCGTCTAGTGGCCGCCTCCACTATCAGGTCCCCTCTCATCCTCATCGTGGCCTTAAAAGCAGAGGCGTTTCTAGCATGGGTGTGGGGGGGGGGGGTATAGCCCCGGGTCTTTTGGTTGTAGCCCCGGATAGAAGCACAACGGTTGCAACCAAAAAGGCTAGCTAGCCCACAGTCCAGACTATCCCAAAATTAGCATAGCCCCAGATCTTTTCCAGATCTAGCAATGCCCCTGCTTAAAAGCATCCCAAATTACACTCATCGTGGTGTCCCCAACAAGGTTATGCTGAAAGAATATCTTGTATTTGCTTATCTATTTTCTCTCTGATCACCGGATCTTGCAATAATTCCGAAGCGAATCTTCCTTTCCCGAGTTTCTGAGTCTTCTTGGGTACCTTTAGATCTATCATTATTGGTGCGAGATCCGAGAGCGTGATTGTATGGGTCGCAATTTTGGTAATATTGCCAATCAGTGAAATAGAGGCCCAGACATGATCTATGCGTGAGAACGAACAATGCACATGTGAATAAAAAGTGTAGCCCTTTTCCTTCTCCTTAAGCGGATAAGCGTACAAATCTTTGTTGTAATACATCGGAAGGAAGCTCTTGGGCATATCGAGTAACCACGCTTAGATCTCTAACCGGGTCCCAAGCCATATTAAAATACCCTAAAAGTAGTATCTCCCTCTCCATGAAGGATTTGAGTTGCCTCAGAGTGAATTTCAAAAATCCTTCCTGACCTGAGTTAGGAGCGTGAATTGTAGCCACCACCAATTTAATGGCATTTAACTCTAAGATCAAGAAAATATACCTGCCCTCCCTATGTGACATTGTGTGCAATACTTTTAATTGGGTACCAGCACCTAAACGCAATTAACACACCAGCCACTATGCCCTCAGCATCTGCTTTAAAAATTATAGGATACTGACTCAAGCGTAATTTTTCGTTTGTCCGCTTTCCTAATGTGAGCTTCTTGAAGTGCCACCAACTTAGGTGTGTAGCGCCTCAACAATCCCTCCAGTTTCCTACGTTTGATCAGGGTGTTGAGCCCACTAATATTCATTGATCGACACTTGAATTAGATATACCTCGAACACCACAGTGTGGGACTCTTGAGTCTGCATATAATTCTACATAATAAATGTGTCACTACTACTGCACAGTGGGATTCCCTTCCCTGTTTCCCCTTAACCCCCCAACAAACGTTCACAACATTTCCCAAAACATACTCCTACTTCCCCTCCCCTTTCCTCCATACTTGTGGGACATTCCGTCCTTTGGGACAGGACTGGAGCAGTTTTTAAAAGCATCACAAAATGTCCTTCTTTTATTTTTACGCTGGGCCACCGCACGTGACCGTAGCCACGCCTTCCTGAGCTGTGCCCCACGCATCGCCCTTCAGTCCTTTTCTCCGCACGGTCGGGGCCGGACGCACTTGCATCACATGGAATATGTTTCTTTTTGTTCCCTTGTCCTTCATTCCTGCTCCGATTCCACGGTCATCTTGTCCTCCTTCTATGCTGGAGCTTCTGGGATTCGTGTCCTGTTCATCGTGCGAAAGTCGTTTCGCGAGGGCAGATCCCCACTCTCATTGCCTGGAGTGCAATACCCTGAACACTGTTGGGACCCGTGCTTCTACTGTGACTCCCTCTCCGTCCGGGCACTCCAGCGTCGGCTTGTCAGGTCGGAGGAGGTGCTTCAATGCGTTCCTCCACCACATTCACAGCAGTTCATTGAAGAGAAAAGGAAACAGTCGGTAAGTTTGTTCCTTTTCAGGGCACCCCGGCCAGGGGACTCCTTCCCGGGGTCTTCTGGGTCCGAGAGGGGATAAAGTAGTCCTATTACCAGGGATCTCCCTGAGATGTCCCAAAAGGGATCTAAAAGGCGCTCTTGAGCTTCCTCCTAGGTCCACTGTAAAGGGGCTGCCAAACCCGGATCTTCTTCCGAGGTTCCCCTTTTAGGGGCCAAAGCTGGGCCCAGTCCTTCTGGGGCTCTTGTCACCGGGGTCAGCGCTAAGGTCTCCACATCTGGAACTAAGTGCACTGAGTCTTGGCTCGAGGTCCCTCTCAGGGTGACTAAAGGTACCGGGTTACTCCTGAGGTTCCCCTCTTTGGGGCTATTTCTAAGACCAACAGGTTTGAGGGGCCCCCTTTGGGGGTTCTGGCTTTAGGGGGTGACTCTAAGCCTTCACACACTCAGACCTGTTATGGAACCAATTCTGTGAGCGAGCAAAGAAGCCAGTCAAGCACCATAAGTCTTCTAGTACCGGCTCCGCTGAGGTTCCCTCACTTGGGGCTAGTTTGTCAGTAGTCCCTAAGGTGTCTCAGAAACACTGTAGATCTGCTAGCACCGGCTCTGCCGAGGTTCCTTGTCACAAGGCCAAAATGGAACATAAGACCCCTGACTCCCCTGTGGTGACCACGGCCTCACTTACACCTGTGACGCAGTTTGCCTCAGGCATTGACAAAATGGCGGTCCTACCCCCACGTTCCACGGTGGCCATTTTGACTACCTCTCTTACACCAACGTTCCCCATGCCTGCTGACGAGCGGCCTGTTTTTGGGGCAGGGCAGACTTGGCGTGCATACAGTCTCGCTCCCTACTGCGTCCACACCTTTGATCTAAGTAGATCCAGTTGGTGGGGGACCATCCTGGCAACCAAAAGACTGTTTGCCCTGTCAGCTCCCGCCTCACTGGATGTGCACATTCGAGGTCACATCAATGTGGCTTCAGACTCCCTCAGCTGCCTTTCTGCAGTGATTTAAGACTAGGAGATGAACAACGCTGTTCTCACCCAGATTTTTCAGCAATGGGGTACTCCAGAGGTGGACCGCTTTGCAACATCATCGAACAGGAAACTTCTGCTTTATGCATCCAGGGATGAACTCGGAATGTCTTCCTTGGGGGACGCCCTCGAGATCCCTTGGGACAACATGAAAGCTTATGCCTCCCCCCTTTACCACTGATTCATCAGTCACTCAGGAGTGCATCGAGCTGCACTCTCCTCTTCATAATTCCTTGGTGGCCAGCCAGGTTCTGTTTTTCAGAGCTGCAGCACCTGTCCACTCCGATCAGGTTGCCGCAGATTCCCAACCTCCTTCACCAGAGCAATCACCAGTTGTGGCACCCCTCCCCACAATCTTTCAGCTTGGCGGCTGGTGCCTGAGTTCCGATCATTAGCGCAGTTCAATCTCTCCGAGGACATGCGTATAATTCAAGCGGCATGAAAACCCTCTACGAGAGCTCAATACAGGAACAAGAACAAGTGACTCCGTTTTTGCCGTTGGTGTCTGGCCAAAGAGCTTGATCCCAAGCATGCTTCTATTGACAATGTTTTGTTTTTTGTATCTGACCCTGCAGCCTCTAGCATACATGTTTTATCATGCAGGACATATTTGTCTGCCATTGTGGCTTACCTGTCTACAAACAGTTGCTCCTTTTCACTGGCTAATCCAGTCATAAAAAGACACTTTGCAGGTCTTCATCTTTTTCTGCCGGTTCGGGCCCCTCATCCCAAATGGGATTTGAATTTGGTTCTCACCTCCCTATGTCATTAGCCTTTTGAACCCATGGCCACTACTGACCTCAAGTACTTGTGTTGGAAGTTTACCTTTTTGATTGTGGTAACATATGCAAGACTAATAATTGAACTTCAGGCTATTTCTGTGGAACATCCTTTCCTAATTTTCCATAAGGATAAGGTTGTGCTTCGCACTCCTCCTTCTTTCCTTCCTAAAGAGGTTTCTGGATTCCATTTGAACCAGTCAATATCTTTACCGGTCTTCTTCCTGAACCCGGTCTCTGATGCTGAGAGGGTTCTGTACAACCTAGACGTCAGACGAGCTCTGAAGTTCTACTCAATAGAACAAGCAAACTCAGAAACTCCTCACAATTCTTTGTTACGTTTGGGGACCTGAAAGGGAAACCAGGCTCAAAAGCATCCATCTCCCGCTGGATAGCTTCATGTATTTGTGAGGCCTACAAGACTCAAGGTCTTCAACCATCAATGGCCATTCATAAACATCTGGTCTGTGGCAAAGCGGCTGCTGTTGCCTTCCAAACGTATGTCCCTTCGGAGTCCATTGCCAAGGTGGCTACGTGGGCCTCCCCATCAGCTTTTTGCAAACATTACTGTCTCGACCTGAGCTCCTGGGCTGATGTCCAATTTGGCCAGGCAGTTTTTAAGAAATTGTTCCAATAAGGGAATTTTGCACCCACCCGTAATACCTGTGGTCAGTGCTTGGGAATCTCCCACAAGTATGGTGGAAAGGGGACGGGACGTAGGAGTATGACAAAGTTACTCACCGTAGATCTACCTTACTCCTAGTCCATAGTCACCTTTCCTCCATACCCGTCCCCTCTAAAAAAGTATCCTCTATTATTGCTAAATGGTCCTAGACATGGTGATAGAAAAGGAGTGAAGGGCACCTTTCCTTCCATCTTTATGGAACCCCTAAACTTTTTGCTTTTATTTTTTAATCTGACCTGTACTTTTTGCAGTACAACTGGCCTTTGCTCATATGTTATGGGGAAACTGATATGTCCTTCAGGCTATCAGTACTGGGAAACAGTGTTCCCCTTAGTCTTGTTACTGTGTTACTACTTTTGGTTACTTTTGTATCACTTGTAGTAACTTTTTATCATTGCATAATGCAGCTTACACTGCAGTGCAATGGGGTGCATTTTTGTTTTACCCTAGACTAACACTCAGAGGAGTTTTGGTTACTCTAGATTTGCTTAAAATATGGGCTGGTGGCAGCAGCGACTTTTCCCCACTTTTTGGGGAATTTTGTTTTAGCTTTACCACGTTTACAGCAGTTGGCTACTAACTTTGGCTACTGGTCAAACATGGCTGCACCACGAGATGTTTCACCAGTTCCTTTTCCGTCCTGTTGTTTAGCCTTCCTCAGAGGTCAGGCAAATCCTTATAAGGACTTCCAGTGCCTGGGAAAGCAGCAGCTTTTGGCAGGCTACTGGAGGGCTATGTGTGTTTGTAGGCAGGATGTGGGCTGGGTCAGTCTGACTCCAATCCACATTCTGGTTTCTGTGGTCTTGATTGAACCACTGCTGGGGTGTGTCTGTGGGCTAGTCCTTCTATTGGCTAGTGGAAGTTTCATCTCCTACCTGGCTTTTAGGATAAGAAGAGGACCTCTGCACCCATTCTTCAGGGATCCTAGAGAAAACCTGGAGGAGCCAAGTATCCTGTCCGGCTGTGAGACCCGCAAAGAAACCTGACTGAAGGAGGCCTGGCAACCAACTTCTGCTGCAGCCCTGGTGGAGCCCTGTCTTGCTTGTGTTCTTCAGTAGTCCTGCAACTGTGCTACAACCCTTCGAGTGGAGGGACAATCCATTCCCAACGTCTGCTCAGTGCCCTGCCAAAGACAGCCTTCGGAAGTGCCCGGGAACCGTCCTATGGCTGACCAGCTTTGTTTTTGGGCTACCGTGCTAGTGACATCACTGCACCGAGTTTCGGCCTGACACTTGGTGGACCCTCAGATGCCAATGCAAGGCTGCCTCCTGCGGAATGTCAGCATCCTAACACAAAGGGGGCCCAAGATAAACTGGAAAGTCCGACCGCGGCTACTGAGTCCTGTTGCTTCGCTGTGCGTGGCGTGCATTGTCCGAAACCTGCTTACCTGACCCAAGTCCAGTCCTCAGAGGGGTGTTGCATCACATTTCTTTGCATCTTTGCATTCTTCAACCGAGAGTCCTTACACCAGCAAAAGACACCAACCAGAGTTATTCTCGAACCTGCAACCCATGGGAATCAAGGACCGCGGATCTCGGCGTGAAAAGCAAGGTAGGACAACCTTCCTTTGTTCTGCCAAGTCTGGGAAAGATCCGGAGTAAGGGGATAAGTTACTGAGCTTTTAACCTACCCCTATTCTCCCATTATAAGTCAATGGGATTCTAATAAACCTATTTCTAGCACTTTTGGCTTTGCCATAACTTGCCTATGCAAGACTTCTGACTGTTGGGGCTAATTTTGGGCATTAGTCTACATTGAACTCTAACTCTAAGAACCCTTCACTGGACCCCAGAGACCCTACCTACATTTTTGTTCCTGCATCCTAAGTTATGTGGAACTGTATCCTGAACTATTGGGCACAAGGCCCCAGGCAATTTAGGGTTGGCCAATTTTAGCTAGGGATCATCTCTGTGGACCTTTTTCTGCATTATACTAGTCTAACCTTTCCTTTGTAGGAGTATTTGATTTGTATTATGCTTTACATTCCAGTGAATGCATATATGTATTTAGTTTAATAGTGGTGTGTGATAAGTCTACCTGCTTTTTAGTCATTTTTCTATAGGGTGTTTTGGCCATGATTAAATAACTGTATTTTTATACATCCTGTCTAAGTGTAATTTCGATTCCCATTGTGTGACCTCATTGTGGACCCTTTACAAGCTCACCAGCTCTGAAGAACTTTGCCTTGACGGCCTGTCACTGCTACCTAAACTGGTTTGGCTACAGCTTCCCAGAGTTGTTCCTGTCACAATATAGGTTGGCCTTCTATATATCTGTCCACCAGGCCAGAGTATAGAAAATCATTCCTAACAGCGGCCATCTTGGAATGATTAGTCAATTTTGAGCCAATAACCTGTACTTATATTTTTTGCTCATCCTATCTGATTTTTTGTGGCATTATCATCCATTCTCATTGATTAGGTATGTTTTTCCAAATGTAGAGGTGACTTGTCTTAGTTCTTGACCCTAATTAAAACAGAACATTGCTGAATATTTGTTCTGTTGAGTACGCTCTCAATAGTGTTCCGAGGACTTCCGCTGGAATATGTTTCTCAACAGGCCACTTTTCCTGAACGGCAGCCTGTCGGAAAATAGTGCAGGCACTAATTGAGCATGCAGGAAGTGGCAGCGGCAGCATGTAAAAGGTAAGATGGGGGATGGGGTAAGGTCGGGGTTGGGGAATGTTTCTATTAGGATACTGGATTTTTGTAGAGGGTGTTGGGAGTTAGGGCAGAGGGCAGAATTGTGGGAGGTAACATAGCGGGGCCTGGAGGGAGACCAGGGGCTGCAGAGGTATCACCTGCACAAGGCAAGGGAGATTGGTTGTGCAAGAGGGGGTTGCGGTGAGAACATGGGCTGCAGGGGTGTTCCTCACATTGGAGGAGGGTAAAAGGAAGAGAGTTTGTAACAATGGTGTTTTCCTGCAGCGTCAATGACAGAGCTGGGTAAGCAGGCTTCATAAAAACTTGCATTCAGGAAAACATCATAGATCGTTAATTAGCACTGGAAGTTAAAATACATCAAAGAGGTGAGTTTATAAATGGTCACTAGTAAGATATCTCATGAATGCGTATATGGCATACAAAAAATGTGAAACTGGCAAATGTAGTTGTTTTGTTTGGTTACCAATGTCTACAAAATAAGCCTTCAAACTTAGTTTGGGTACAACAAACTTTTCATTTTTATAATTGTATTACTATTATAGCAGGCAGCTTAATTGAATGTGCACAGAAAATTATATATCTAATTGAGAAAATGTTTCCTCTTTTTCACCCTCTTCTTTTCTAAAAATGTTTTCCTTTCTATTGTTAAGTTTTATCTGATATCCACCATCTGAATATACTTTCTGTGGATTCTGTTATTAAAATGTTTGCAATCTTGATTTTAGCCTTGGTGAAGCACAGAAGTCGCATGTCAGCTAGATATGGAAAACAAATTACTCTGTTTTTGTGAACCTTACTCCAGAAATAAATTCATAGCTAATCTACTTCTAATTGGTCCATTGGTTATATAAAAAGCAGTTACACTTATCAAACAAGAAATAGAAATCTAAGGATTGGTACAGTGAAAGTTTTAACATTTATCCAGGATACTAATTTCTATTAGCACCTGGGGTGGGGAGCACAACCAATCGGGTTCCGTGTATCGTGGGCTGAAATCTGTAATCCCAGCCCGCGTTCCATGGAAACCGCAGGCTGCCTCCCCCGCCGCAGGCCGCCATCTTTCCCCCCACTGTCCCATAACTTTTTTTTAAAAACCCAAACCCTCTCTCCACTTACCTGAATGTTGCGGTGGCGGCGCTGCCAGCCACTGCTGCTGCAGCAGCTTCCCTATTCCGGCCGCCATGGTCATAGAAGAGGGGCTCTGTACCGAGCCCCACCTTCTATAACCATGTTGGCCATCTTGGTCAAGAATTTTCCTTTGAATGGAGGAAAAACTTTTTTGTTTAGCAGCCCGGCTTACCACTTTGGTAAGGCCTGTTCCCTCGTTATAGGCCATCGCTTCGCTCTGGCTAATAACTTGTGCTGCTGGATCGTTACCCCCTGTTCAGCTTGGAATGGGGGATTAACGCCATGAAAAAAGTCTGATTCTTACTGATGACTGGTAGGATTGCTGTGCTAGTCGTTCCCCTACCAGAATACTATTGGCTTAACTATCCCTCGCCCAACCCGTTTCAACATGTTGGTAATCCTCCATTTTTCCCTATAGCGCAGTGGATTATGGTCTATCCATCGAATTTTTTTGCATCAAGGCACATTTCCATCGAATTTGTTGCATCGTAAAAATGTGCATCGAATTTTTTTTTTTTTTTAATGGGGGGTCCCCCTTTAACCTCCTGTTTTTTACCCTTTAAAACCCACCTACATTTTTTTTAACCTTTACCCCTTAAAAGCATGCGTTTGATGCATATTTTTTCGATGCAAATGCATTCGATGGATAGACTTTCAATTAATATACTAGATACCTAGCTCAGTTATAGACCCTTTTAATGTTGTGCTAAAGCTCTTCCCAAGACAGAAGAGGAATTGTGAAAACATTGTCCAATGACCAGCATTCCTTGAGCGATGGAGGAATTGTGTGGATATGATGGAACTGGCTAAGTTTAGCTCAGATTTAGGTACTGGTCCTTAGCCTCCCATGTGCTTACCGGTCAAAAATCTACCCTAAGTGGTTCAAGGTTAGGAACAGTGGTCGAAGTGTACGAAAAGAATTAGTGGAACTATGTTCCATACTAGCCTGCCCCCATGCCCCACAAACCCCATCGCCACGCCCCCTCCCAAACACAATACAAATCCCCAAACATATGTAACTGCTGTTTAAGGAAACGTTCAGTGCAGTGCACTGAAAGTGCAAGTTTCAACTTCTTCCTACATTTTTATTTTAAAACGAAACCACTGCGGAAAGTTTTTTTTTTAAATAAAAAGTATAGAAACAGTAAAACTTAATTTTAAAAAGTAGAGGAGCACCGCTCCCAGCCGCTCCCAATCACTGGTTAGGAAGCAGAGGTACAAGCAGAATAAAACAAGAAATACTCCACTCCATTTCTTTGTGACTTGTGAACTCACTACAAGTCATTTGCTTCCAGTAGATCTGACCTCTCTGGATTTTGTACACTGCAATGCTCAGAACTCCTCTTTTAACTTAACCCTTGTTTCCTGACCTGCTACCGTTATAAGCCCACTGACACAGACACTGATTTCTTTATTTTTTAGCAGGTGACAGGCCTCAATGCTGACCTTTTGACTGAAGCTTTTGGATCTTATTCTTCCATGACTCTGGTCACCTTAGACATGGTATAAAGCTTCAGGAAAACAAACCAAGCTGCTGAAAACATCAAGGTTAATGAGTCTGCAGTTAGGCAACCTTTCCAACCCCCATGCTGCAACTTGAGATACAGGAATTACAGATCTTAGAAACCTCAAATTCGTCATTGCCATCCACCATAACTGATGAAGGGGGCTTTTAAAGATGCAAACAAATATTCAAATGGATTGTGTCTTCCCACATATTTCTCATCTTTTGATATTTCCTTTCCAGCTTCAGCTGCTTTGGGAAAACATGTTCCTCGACAGAGGGCTTTGTGCACTGGTTTCGTCGACTGGATGTCCCCCGAAGGCCTCCAGCCGATGTCATCACCAGTATATGTAGGACGCGCAGCGCCAGTTGGCTTACATTTAGTTTTTTTGATGCAGCTTTCGCTTCCAGAGAATTAGGTTGCGCTTCAGTTCTTCATCGAATTTGAATTTATTATGTCTTCATCGTCAGCTCCATTCATGCCTAAAACGTGTTTCAAAAAATGTCAAGACTGTTGGGCAAAAATGTCGATCACTGATCCCCACTGTGTATGTCTTTGGTGTCTCGGCACGGAACATTGCGCAATGGATTCTGTTTCCTGTCAGACTATGACCGACAAGTTTCTAAGGGAGCGTAAAGGTAAATTAGTGGTGGGGAGGATCTGTTCAAAGTCCTCTACTAGTATTTCAAAAAAACTGAAATCATCCAACACGTTGAGAGACTCTCCTCGATGCAATAGATCCAAGAAAAGATTTCGATCGAGGAGTCGATCAAGTCACTCTTTGTCTTCGTCTAACAAGGCAAAGAAAAGGTGTCATAAATGTCCTTCGACATCAAGTGATTCCTCACCAGAGAGAATTACATGCCTGACTAAATCCGACTCCCCGACTAAGTGGGATGTGATTCGGAGACAGAGGCTTAAAACTTTTGAGAAGGAGGCCCCGACCCCCTCGAAAGAAAAGAAGACGAGCCATGCCCCTGTCGCTCTGCATAAAGATGACAAGAGGAAGTCGAAGGCTAGAGAGAACCCTTGATTCCCTTGAGTCTTTGAGGACTTCGACAAGTCAAGATTCCAGCCCTTTGAAGGTTTCATCGAAGAAAATAAGTCGACAACTTCGACAATAACAGGGTAAATTCCATTGACGCCTGTGTCGAAAACATTGACGCTAGAGTTGAAAACTGCGACGTCATTGGCCTCAAAACTGTTATCGATGACTTTTTCGAAGTCGTCGAAGCTATCACCAGCGCAGGAAAAGTCTTACCAACCTTGACCAAAGAAGGATTTCTTTTAAGTCATTAACCTCAATTTATGAGGACCATGAGCCATCTGATGACAATATTCTGCCTTTTGGCCTACAGTATAGTATTCCAAATGTACCAGATGCGTTAATATCAGAGGAGTCCAGAATTAAAGATGTATATGAAAATCTTTAGACGCTCAGTGGTATGGATACATCGCCTGAGTTAGAATTTCGGAAGACTCTTCTGACCATGCCGATGCCTCATACAGGCAATTAATGAGTTTTTAGGATGGAGCAGACCTACTCCCCCTTTTGAGCAAGATGATTTGACTGATATACTTTACCAAGGTCCACAGAAAGATCCCATCCTGCCTTTTCATATTGCTCTACAAAAAAGAATCAAAACAAATTGGGAAACTCCAGAAAGTATTTCTGCAGTTAACAAAAACTTCTCCAAGAAGTATAGACCATCCAGCAGAGATGCTGATTTATTGACTAAACATTGTACGCCAGAATGTTTAGTAGTCCAAGCAGCGACGTCCACTAAACAATTGGCATACCCCACTATTCCACCAGACAAGGACGGCAAGCGTGTAGACGCTTGGGAGCGGGGAGGATCTTCACAGCAGGGAGCATGGCATTGAAGTCTGCAAATGCCTGTTGTACCTTGTCAAAATTCATGCTCACCCTGTGAGATTGTGTAGCAATGGCGGTTGACCACATTCCCGAAGGGGAGGAAAGAGACAGCTTCCTGGCTATCATTAAAGATGGAAAAGAGGTGATGTGTGAGTGCCTACAGCCCAGTCTGGATACTGCAGAAAGCATTAGCAGGTCCATGGTGACAATTACTGTGCTACGCTGATTTGCGTGGTTGAGAAAGTCAGGGTTTGTACCGGACGTGCAATTCAGGCTTCTCAATATGCCTTTTGATGGGTCTCGGCTATTTGGCTGCAAAGCTGATGAAAGCCTGGAGAAGCTGCACTCAATCAGCGCCGCAATTAGACCGCCTCAACATTCTTACCTTGGTACCTCATCTTGGAGGGGTAGGTCCTTTCGTTTCTACTTGTTAGTTGGAAGAGCGAGAGGACAGGCTAGTCATAGAGGCCAGAAAAGATTCCCTCGTGGTGGACGAGGGAGAGGTACGAAGTCCGCCCAAGCAACGGTTACTTTGCCCTCAGCCACTGCTTCAGCCACCTCAATACCTCTCTGAGGCCTTAACCAACAAGACCCCGGTGGGAGGCAGACTCTCACAGCATCTGCAAGAATGGCGGGGCATTACTTCAGATGCATGGGCATTGCAAACTGTAGCCCAGGGTTACTGTCTTCCCTTTCTAAAAAGGCCTCATCCACTGGGGAACAACTCATTCAAAATTCCAGATCCGCTCCTTGTGCAGGAAATGTTGACCCTGCTAGAGAACGGTGCTAAAGAACCGGTACTTGTAGCACAGAAGAACAAGGGTTGGTACTCCCCTTATTTTCTAATCCCCAAGAAATACAGATGATTGAGGTCCATTGTAGACTTGAGAAACCTGAACAAATTCCTCAGGAAGGATAAGTTCAAGATGGTTACCCTTTCTCAGATCCTTCAGGCCTTCCAACTCCAAGACTGGATGGTATCGTTGGACCTTCAGAATGCTTACTTTTATGTGCCTATCTATCACAAGCACAGAAGGTACCCATTATCAGTTTCGAGTGCTGACCTCCGCCCGAGGGTTTTCAACAAGTTGATGGCAATTGTGGCAGCAGGTCTCAGGAGAGGGATTCACGTCTACCCCTACCTGAATGATTGGCTGATCAGGGCCAGTTCTCCTGAACAGGTCCTGGAACATCTCAGTATCACTTGTGTCTCCCTCCACACACTGGGCTTCTCCCTCAATTTCAAGAAGTCCCACATGATAAGGGGTGGGGAGCCCATGCCAACGATCTGATGGTAAGCGATCGTTGGTCTCCATCAGAGGTCAAACTACAAATCAACCTTTTGGAGCTGAGGGCAATGAGACTAGCACTGAAGGTCTTTCTGACATCTTTATGGGAAAAGAATGTCCTAATAATGACAGACAATACAGAGGCCACGTACTACCTCAACAAATGAGGAGGTGTAGGGTCACTAACACTGTGCAGAGAAGCAATGCAGCTCTGGTTCTGGGCAATTCGAGAAGGAATCTCCCTGTCGGCAGTTCACCGAGGCGAACAAGGCAGCGGATGCTCTGAGCAGGCAGGCCACAGTCTCTCATGAGTGGGAACTAGCTCAGGAAGTCCTTCAAGAGATCTTCGCCCTTTGGGGAACCCCTCAAGTGGATCTGTTTCCGACCAGTGTCAACCGGAAGTGCGAACTGTTGTGCTCCAGGGAATTTCCCCCAAGAGGAGCTCTAGGGAACACATTCGTAGTGGACTTGGAGTTTCCACTCCTGTACGCGTTTCCTCCAGCCCCTGTCATTCCTCACGCAATCAGGAGGTTGAGAAAGTTTGGGAAATCCATGATCCTAATTTCTCCGAATTGGGCCAGGAGGACGTGGTACCCAAACCTTCTGGACATGTACATCTGCCCTCCAATACGACTTTCACAAAGAGAGGACCTTGTCGCACGAGAGGAGGTTTGGGTTCTCCATCCAGCGGTCAAGGCACTCAACCTTCATGCATGGTTTCTGAGAGGTTGAGATATAAGGATTGGGACCTCCCGGATGACGTTATGGAGATTTTGCTTTCAGCCAGAAGGCCAGCAACTAAATCCTTGTACCGTTGCCGTTGGAACACATTCTGTAGCTGGTGCAGGGAAAAGGATGTGGTCCCTTTTCAATGTACACCTATGGTATTATCTTTTTTGTTACATTTGTCAAATCTGGGGCTCCAGATTGGGACCATTAAAGGGCACTTGGTGGCGCATTCAATCTTCAAGCGCATGTCGGAGTAGGTATCCTACTTAAAGATGCCATTAGGCATACAATTCCTAAAGGGACTCCTTAACATGTTCCCTCCATCTCCATTTCAAGTTCCGATTTGGGACCTCAATCTTGTACTAAAATTCCTTATGTGCACTCCTTTCAAACTACTTAATTTGTGTCCTTTAAGGCTGTTGACCTTTAAAACCATCCTATCAGTTGCAATAACATCAGCCCGCAGGGTGAGCGATTTAGAAGCCTTATCTTGTAAGCCTCCATATACTATTTTCTTTTAAGGACAAGGTAGTTCTTAAAGTCAAACCAATTTTTCTACCGAAAGTTGTATCGCACTTTGATTTCTCCCAAATAATTGTATTAGCATCTTTCTATCCGCCTCCTCATCCTCGCAAGGATGAGGAGAGACTGCATAGGCTTGATCTAAGGTGAGCACTTAGGTTTTACATTTCCATGATGGCTACGTTACGTCAGGATGACCAACTATTTCTTGGATATATACAGGTCACAAGTTGGTACTATCTGTTATGAAACAAACTTTGTGCAGATGAATCATATTGGGCATTATGGATTGCTACAGATTGGCTTAGAAAGATCCCCCAGAAGGCCTCAGGGCCCATTACGCAAGGGGCATGGCAACATCTTCTGCTTTACAGAGAGGGGTGCCGATACATGATATTTGTGTGGCGGCCACATGGTCTTCCATTCACACTTTCACAAAACATTACTGTCTGGACTCGTCCTCAGGTCAGGAAGGAGAATTTGCTAAGGCAGTTTTACATGCTGTCCATACCAATTCTTAAATTGGCATCTAAAATTCTTACTCCCTCCTCCAAAACGAACACTGCTTTGGGAGTCTATCTAAAGATGAAGAATACGTGGGAGGACACAATGCATTCGAAGAACAAGTTACTTACTCCTGGTAACGTTCTTTCGATTGGATGTTCATATGTAATGGCAGTGATGGTTGGAGAAAATCATGTGTAATGGCAGTGATGGTTGGAGATACATGTGTGAATATTGCATTGTGGGGCATGTTTTGCCTTAGCTTTTGGGCTTTGTGACTACAGTGTGTCTATTTGATGTCTGTCCACATTGTGTCACGTGTTGACTTAAATCAGGTTAACATGGCTGGTGGCTTGTGTTATGCCATGCTGTTGAATGCATTACATCTGTGGCGCTGTGTGGCTGGTGATATGGGCAAATGCATGTCTCAGTATGTGAGGGATGCCATGTAGTAGGCATGACACATCTCATTATATGGATTGTGCTCATCTCTTGGAGTTTGAGGATTGTGTGTGCACTAGCTGAAATGTATGAGTAGCAGACAATCCCTTAAGGTTGTTGACCCATACCTGAGGCCTTCCGCTCTTGTAGAGAGGGGTTGTAGGTGTGAGCGCAAATGATAATAGGGTTATATGTTCCGTCCCCTAAGCACTGCCATATTGTGCAAGATGCATTAGTCCAGTATTATCTGGCAAACCTTTTGGATTGATACAAAACACCTAGCTAATGTGGTCTAAACAATGGAAACTGGATTTCAATTTCCCAAAAGTACATTCAGTGTCTCCCCACGTTTGCATGAGTGCAGAGTTGTACCTCCTTTTAGCAAGTGTTGCTGGCCTTCGGATGGGTGTCATCAAGTGTCAAAATAATGTATTTATGCATATAGTATGATCAAGTTAAAAATAAACTTTTCATACTTTGAACAAAATTATATTAAAATTCATTACAAATCATCACAAGTCTAAAACCATTTATTTCGAAATTAAATACAATGATCACAAGCATAAAATAAAAATAATTTCAAAATAAAAACTTCATCTTCACTCTTGTCGGAGTCGATACAGTGACAAAACAGAGTATTACGTTGGTTCGACAATTTGTGGCATATAGTAGCCAAGTGTTCCAAAGTCACGACATCGTTGCCACATAGCCTACAAAGTCTTTCTGCTTTGCGCACCTTTTCTTCTTGCTCCAAGGATATCCAATGTTTGAAATAAATCCAGTTTCATTTTAATTAATATATTCCGATAGGCTCTCGAAGGGTGTATCATCAAGAGAGATTGCATACCATTCAAAGCCTTCAAATCATACTGGAAGTGGGCTGAAATTGTATATGCCTTTACATTTTCTCTATTCATGATCCAGTCAGTAAGAAACACCTTTTTTCTTAACCTTTAGAGGGGAGCAAAGCAATTCATTAGCTGAGGAGCCCACTTCCTTCAGAGCCTTAATACACCCCCCCCACCCCTTGAGTGTTCAAGACAGAGCAAGAGGCTGAGATCAGAATATTGGCCAAAGGGACAAAAGAAAAGTGCTCTGGAAGATCCAGAAAACAGCAGAACAAACTCAAGCGAGCCCAGCCTATCCTTGGTGTTAAGCAAGATGTTTCAAGGATGTGACGAATAGCTGGCAGAGGGCCACCATTTGGTAAACCCAGAAACCTTCTCCATATCTTTTCCTCAACCCGATCCCAGTATCCCATTACCAGATATGCCTCGACCCCAAAGATCAATTTCGGGACTAATTTCTGATGGTAGTAAAGTAAAGTGGGAGATACAGAGAATTTTCAAAATTTTCCATCAAGGCACCGCATTTGGCTAATTGCCGAGGGGACCAAAGACTCTGCCAGATTGGAATTTGACTGAAGGGGAGGGTTGGGTGCCAGTGTTATACCCACGTATTTAAACTTGTCAACCCTTTCCAATTTTTTTCCCGAAATGAACCTTTGGGGACTTGGCTTAGATAACTTCTATCTTCAATATTGCTTATCAGTAACCACCAGAATCTTTGATTTCTTGGGATTCAAGCTCAAGTCTAGATTCTGGTAGTACTCGTTAACAGCAATAAGTGCATGCTGCAGACCTACCGGGGTATAATCAATAAGAACAATGTTATCTGCAAACAGAAGATATTTAAAAACCATGGATCCCAATTTGGATGGATTAACTTTGCAACTTTAAGTGCTAAATTCAAATCAGAAATGTAGAGGCTAAGTAAAAAGGGTGCTAGCACAAAGCCTTGTTGCAGCCCACGATTTACAGGCACGAATTACTAGTAGGATCCTTCCTGGTCCAGCCGTACCCTCAGCCTATTTTCAGAATGGATGGCCATCAGTAAATTAAGCAGGCCGCTCTGACATCCACAATCGTAAAAAATGTTCCATCGCGTATTTCTACAGACGCAATCGAAAGCCTTAGAGATGTCCAAGAAGCCTATTTAGTTATTTAACCTGCTTAAAAAGTAGTTGCAAAATTAAGCAATTGGAGGCAGTGTTGACACCTATTTTAAAACCAGATTGAAAAGGATCAATGATATTCACCTCTTTTTTCCCAGATCAGGAGTTCTTTCAATAAAAAGGTGCTAAAACTGTTATATGAGCTGTCTAAAACAGTGTAGTCATCAGTATGCAGGGAAATAAACCCATCTCGAATGAGTTTGTTTTCCATAACATTGTTAAATCTTATTGCTAGCGATAGCTTCCAGAGTAGAGCGCGATTCCGCTCCACCACCTCTACACGAAGAGGAGGGGGCCCTAGGTCAAACTGACCTAGATCCCAATCCATGGTCAAAATAAGGGGCCTCTGATCACTAACCTTAAGGGACTCGTCAACCTGCATCAATACACAGCGATTAAAAAGATCTTGGGAAATAAAGATGTAATCCAAGGTTGGCAAGGTCCTTATAGAAACCTTATACCCACAGAATTAGCCTCAGATTGGCGCTTGCTCTTAATGTTAACGTTTTCTATATTCACATCAAGACAATCATTGTTAAAATCACCCATGATAATAACATGCACATCGTCAGATATAACAATTACAAGCAGAGAGCAAAGGTCTCTTATGAAAGCATCTACGTCATTTCCCGCAGGATTAAAGTAGACATTGATAATCACAACATAATAGATATCCAGAATCACCTGCCAAATAGGGCAGGCATAGTTAAGGATATTTTGCATTATATTTACTGGTTCTTTGTGCTGTCTGTCTATATATGTCATGCTTGTGTAGATGTTGTGTTTATTACTATTCAGTATGTGCATGGATATGTATGCGTAGAGAATGCTTGCTTGTGTGGAGCATAATGCGTGTAGTAATTAGTGCTGAGCCGCATGTCATGAGGGTAGCTTGCAAAAACATTCAGTAACAACGTCTTGGAATTGCAGATTGCTTGTATTTATAATACAGTCCCAACAATGCTTTTTACGACACAGATGTTCTCTTAGGTGCAGTTTTAGGTGTACTATGTGTACAGTTTCCTGTACCAACACGTGGGGAACGCATACTATTTTGTAGAATTCCGCAGATTTTAGCCTTGGCAGGTGGCATGTATATGTGCTTCTTGGCCCGTGCAGTGGTGCAGCGTATGGTCTGGCTTAGGCAACGGGATAGTAAGATGACCGTCTCTATTCCACGTGGCCTCTGAATGGACACAGTTGCTCGGTAGTGCAAGGCCATCAGCACCTTTGCGTTCAACTGGGACTGGTTAATTTCATTGTGTGGATGCCTGTCAGGTCCCCACTCATCTACCATTTGTAGAATGATGTGAGGTCGGAACTGAGATATGCCTCGTCATCAGGCAATACAAATAGGGTGTGATTGTGCCTGCGACGTTGGTATTTGAAAAAAAGTATA
Organism: Ambystoma mexicanum; assembly: GCF_040938575.1. Classification (NCBI taxonomy): domain Eukaryota; kingdom Metazoa; phylum Chordata; class Amphibia; order Caudata; family Ambystomatidae; genus Ambystoma; species Ambystoma mexicanum. Next base: position 180,276,162 of record NC_090932.1, read on the forward strand.
TCCACAGGTACATTTGCTGGCAGGGCCATAGCTGTTGCATACATGAAAACATGCAATACCAGTTGGATGATGCTAGCCCAGTTTTCATTCTGGGACTTGTATCCACGGATTTCCTCACTATTAAACCAAAGGGTTTGAAATTAAGATTCGATGAGCGGAAGCTAAAACCAGCTTCTGTTTGTCGGACATCACTCTGGTGGCATGATCTACTGCAGGCGAACCAGGAGCTACCATGAGATGCTATTTTAACTTTTTGCACATTATGTATCCATAGTGTTTAAATGCGACAGGAGGATAGCTCTGTGGCAACGTGCAGGTCTTGGAAGCAAGACCACCCTGAGCAAACACATGTTCGAATCCTGTAACCGTGCCTAAAAAAGAACCTGCCCTTCCACAATGAAACTAGCGCCTAGATACCTACAGGTTATGTGCACTGCAAATGAATGCAAAAATTACAAAAATACAAATGTGTATTAGATGTGTTGTAAGACCTTTACATTAACAATCTCAAATACTCAAAGTTAATGTTAGATATGCATGTTTGTAAGGCACCAACTGGCCTGAGTAGCCAAAAGTAGCACCTGGTAGCTGTTGGTTTCAAGCTAACCATGGATTCCTAGGCTAGAAACAGGAGCTAAATAGCTCCTAGCACGCAGCATTCCTAATCCTGAATCCAGGACTGCAAATCCCAAAATGCAAAGTTAAAACAAGGACTGGACTAGCATCTCCCACCTGGATTTGGGCTTTTTAGCATGTATCTGTAGCTAGAGTTGGCTTTGTTGCATTACTTTTATTGGCTTTAGTCCTCTGAAAAGCTCTAACACCTGTCTGGTGTGGTTCAGATTTACTCAGACTTGCGGATTGCCTTGTGCAGCTTTCTGGCTACTGTTTATGGGTGTGTGACTTGGATTTGTGATGTGCGTATTGGCATTCCCACCTTTTCTTTGGTTACATCCATTTTGCATTATTTTCAGCCTGTTTAGCATGTGTCTTCGCATTTCTCCACCCACTTTCTCTCACTGTTCATTTTGCTGTTCTGGCACACTAAACTCTACGTGTGCATACTATTCAAATGAGTCCCTCGTACACCATGTGGCCGTATGCCAAGGTAGCTCTTTCCAGAATTGCCGTACCTTATGTCAACCAAATTACGCATTTGTACTCTACATTTCCGCTTACTAGAATCGGGCCACAAGATTGTCATTAATGTGGGAGGAGTCTGTGATCGGTGTAAGTGTACCTGTTTTCATGGACTGCTGTTTGAAAATCAGCAATTTCTTTGTACACTTTGGTCGAAATCATGTACATACAAATGTGATTTTGAGGTAGGGGACTAGAGGAGTGAGGGGTGGGCTAGAGGAATGGATGGGGGCACCCCTGTTAAAAAACGGTTTGATTTCATGGTGACCAAAAGTGCACGAACAAACTGCCAACTTTTAAACGAAAATAAGTCCAATACATGTATTTTCCTTAATCACAAATCACGGCAAATGATTCCTTTTTTTATTGCACTTGCCCACTGCCCGAATAAGCACACACACACACACACACACACACCACTGTACTCACTGACACTGCTCCCAGAACTACACACAGACAGACACTGGTCCAGCACTGCACATACACTGTCTACAGCACTGTACGCACTTACACACATGCTGCTCCCAACAGTGTACCGCATACATACACCGCCCTTACACTGTAGGTCAAAGGAGAAGAGGAGGTGGCCCAAACGGATTTTTAGTGATGAGATGTTCAACTAGAGTCTCTTTGAACAATTTGAGATGTTAGTTGTGAGCTTTCTTATTGGTAGCTCTATAAGTATGAGGAGTGGGGCATTGTGAGACGCAGATAGATGGCAGGGAAAATGCAAGGGTGATATCTATGCTTTTGAAGTGAATGTTGAAATACCTGGCATTTGATGAAGTACCAGGGCATATCATGTTTTAACTGGCATATGTAGGCTGCATATGTGGCTGCTGCAACACCATAGATTCTGCTGAGTCCCCAGGTCTGACTTTTCTTTTTCGTTATAAATGCTGAGTCACTGTTGAGTCGCTTGGTCTTTGGCAGAGTCGGCTCCTTTCACCACGTTGGCCTACTTCTATAGGGTTTGAAAGCTTCTCTTCACCCTGCCAGTTCATAGTAAGTGCAATTGAAACTTTTCATCTGCCGGCACTGATCGTAGGGACTATCTATTGTGGGACAGCGCACACACAGTTTTCCTACTCCCGCTTCCTCTTCTCTGGTGGGTGTGAGGCGACGCTTCGCCTCCTTTTGAGCCAGGCATGGCAACTGATTTAAACATTAGTCAGAAAATTAAGGCATTTCATACGGGTCTGAGTAGTCAGACCTTTGCAGGAGAACTACGCCAGTTAACACAGCAGAAAGCTGGTCCTTCCTCTTGTTTCACATCTGCGGCTTTAGTGCCGACTCATCAGGTATGGATGGGATCGGAGTCCCGAGCCACTCCCGCTAAGGGGGGACTGAGCGCTTATAATGCTGACTGTAGCTATGGAGAGTTGAAGGAAGGAAGCAAACGTCGCCCCAGTGTACTTCTCTGTACAGGTGGAAAAGAGCTGGGGGGGGAACATCACGGCTGCCTTGATCAGCTCTACTTCCTACTCGATGTCCCCCATAGCGAGTCAGAAAATTACTATTTCCCCAAATCTGTGAGACCTAGTACGCAAGTGAGGCCTCTTGGTTGTATTCATGGATCCGCTATTGTGGACTGCACTCAGATGAACAATTTAACTGATATGAGTATAATTGAACAACATGCAGATGCAGTGATACTAGTAGAATCCAGTGAGATCCGGAGCAGTGCAATGCCGTGTATGATTGACGCCTCTCGGCCAGGTTCGCCGACTGAATTGACTGATTGCATGGCATTAGAAGCCAGCTGGAACCTTTTTTCTATCACTTCTGAATGTACTGAACATGGCGAGGAGGGTGCAGTTCACCATACACTAAGAGAGGCGGATGAGATTGTTAAACTGTCTTCGCCTAGCGTATCAGCCTTCTCCATGGCATTGAGCTCCTTATTGAGCCTTTACGACAACATCTGGAAGGATGTGAAAACACATACCCTAATGCTAAATTCGATCAACTCAAAAGTTGAGGATCTGGAGGTATGCCTGGACCATATAGCATCTGTAGGCCTGGCATCTATTTGGACAAAGCAAATCACCCCACCTACTGAGTTGGAAAAGTTCCTGTTATCGAGGATTCAGTATTGGAAGAGGGGGGAGAGGTGGAGGTCCAGCATCCCTGGAGGGGATTCTCCACACAAATCATAACAGAGGGTGTGGTAGCAGTGGCCCTGACAGTATCAGCTATTGCTTTGTCAAAAGGCGTCCGTGGGAAGAAACAGAAAAATCAGAAACCAGTGCAAAGAAAAAACTGTTCATCACGTAAATATATGTGGAACCTCACAATTCCAGACGGGGGCATTGTAGAAAGAAGCAAATGCAAGTACTAAAATCGCTAGCAGAGAAAGCCACTTGCTACCCACCGTTGGTTGAGGTGGATGGGACCTTTGACCCAGGGAGGAGTAATGTGCTGAATCCACCCAGCTCTGGGCGATGGGAGGGCGGAGGGGATCTGCTATGAACACAGTCTCTGAAACTAACTCAATAGGGGCCTATTTGCATGTCCCAGCTCCTGGGGGGCACCTCAGGGGTGCCAGTCCAGTGGTGGAGGTATTGAGGGTCCCATTGCCGAGCTCTGGGGGAAGGGTGGAGGCGGGGGGCTAACAGAGTGCAATGCGATACTCACTGTCCCGGGGGATTTGAGGATAGATTGCCAATCCGCTGTGCCACCTCCTTTGGAGGTCAATCCTCTGTTGATGGCCCTCAGGTGGGGGCAAGTAAAAATGCCCAGCTAAATAAGAGGCGCCAGGATGCAGGTGCCCAAACTGAGGGGATCTGGCCCTTGATTGATCAAGGGGGCCATTGCCTGCCGGGAAATACTGCCCTCGTCGCACTTAACTTTTTACCAGCTGTGATTAATAACGCTACAATGTTGGGAGTTTCTGCCCCGGGAGGTCGACTCAATAAAGAGGGCTCAAACCTGAATCTGGGAAAGCTCCTCAATAAACTCTACACGCCTATTGAGCAGAAGAGGGCAGCGGTGACATCTTGCATGAGGCGGGGTCAGACTCCCCTGGGCCCTGATTCCTTTCATTCACTGCAAAAAGATCACATAAATAAAATGAAACTGAAATCGTGGGGGAAGGGTCAAGACAAAATCTATAGTTTACAGGGTAATGCAAAGAATGTGTTTGGAGGTCAACTCCCGGGCCTAACTCAGGCCAATCTAGTCTAGGGTAACTCAAGCAACCACCCAATCTTTGGCCCAGGACTGATTCGCTTGGGTCATCTGGGACATAACATCCTTCAATTCTCAAGCCTGCTGGGAGACAGTCTCAATTTGTTTAAATCGCACGAACGTTCTATTGATTTTTGATCAATGTATGTCTTTGTGTGCTCTGTCATCGGCAGACATCGATAGTGTTCTTTTTGGATAGGCGGGATCTGAAGCATTGAGCCCTATATTTTGGCTCAAGATTGGTTATGACTTAGTCTTGTCAGAAAGGGCTAATCTGCAGATGTTGGGTTTTAAGGTGGAGCAGGGGTATGAGCAGGGCCCTAAGTCGTCCCCTGCCATGTCACAAGCGTATGAAGGCCCGGGCTCTGCTATCCTAGGTCCACAGAAAATGGGACGGATGTACAGCTATGATGGACAAGGTTGCTAAGGGGGTCGGCCTTAAAGACGCCCGCTTGGGTGATAGAATGATACAATGATGAACCCCGAAACAGGTTCCTGGAGTGTGCAGCAAGGTAGTGAAACTGCTTTCTTGGAACTCAAGGGGCAATCAACACCTTTTTACTAACATGGAGACTAAAGCGGCACTGAGAAATAGCAGTTTGGTCCTTCTACAGGAAACATGGTTAACCTCCCCCCCCCATGTTAGAGGGCTATTGTGTTTCTTTTCAAGCAGAAAAAAACCAGTAGGGGGGACGACCACCAGTTGACACGGTCACTGCGGTTCGCACCGACCAGGCTTTCATTGCCCAAAAGTATGAAAAATCCTGTTATGGGATGCTAGCTGTAGAAATCTTAATCTCTGGCGAAGACTTCTGTCTCCTGATGGTTAATATCTATTGGCATAAAGGAGTTTGTCCATTGGTGGAATTTATTCAATCTTTGACCAAGCTTGTTTCAAGTTGGCAGTCTGGGTCCGGGTTCAGGCAGGTGTTTTTTTGGGGGGGGCAGAGGGGGGGAATTTCAACGCCAACTGCTTGCTGCAGGATCCAGTGTTGGACCTCCGCACTATGGAGTCTAAATCCCAGGCAGGCATGATATGTCTTGGCGCAATAGCCTCTTAGGGTCTGAAGCCCTTGAACAGACAGATTGGTAATCTACATGTTTCCTTGGTGCTAGTGAGTCTACGCTGGACTACATCTTTGTGAGTCAAGAACTTTTTGAGTTGTGTTTGGATTTTGCCATATCCAGGAGTTTGTGGAGCAATCATGGCATTCTGTCCACCACTTTTTATTGGATTTTAAGTGTAAGGAGCAAACAGTAGTGGGGCGTATAGACTTGCCAGTCTCCACCGACCGTAACAGGATCAGATGGTCCTCGCATAATTATGGGTTCCTAAACAACATTGTAAACAGTGCAATGAATTCATCTGCATTGGAATGGAAAATGATGGTCTTCAATGTGGACCAATTTGATCTAACTATTGAGGCAATAATATCAGACCTATTAAAGTCTGGCGGGCTGGGCCTAAGTAAACGTCCCAAGTCCCACTTGCATGCCCACGATGAATAAGTGGCTTTGATTAAATCTTCCATTAACCGTGAAATTAGAACAATTAGGCGTTCTACTGTTTCGCTGCTTTTAATTCCGGCCCGGATTAAGCTCATAAAACAAAAATATAAGAACATTTGTACATTTAAAAAATCTCTTTTAGTCCAGATGAACGCAGAACAGATGCTACGGGCAATTATTAATAAAGATGCAGGGGCGTTTTGGTCAATCATCACTAGTAATGATGTCCGCCTCGTCCTTGGTAGTCTTCTACAGTGATGGAGAATGAGTGGGTTCGTTTTTTATTCAGATCTTTACTCAGTGGGGGAAAGCTAAGCAGGAATCTCCTATTTCTAAGCACTCTCTGGTAGTTCCTACGAGTTTCCGGGTGAGGGTTGATGCAGGAAGAGTATCTGATTTGAACAATTCATGCAAGCCCTCTAGGGCTGCTGGGCCAAACGGATTGACTAACAATACTCTAGGGACATACTCTTTTAACTGGAGGAATGCTCTTGTGAATTTGTTCAACAGCATAATTGAGCTGAATACTTTTCCTCTATCCGGGAAGACTGCTTTTGTTGTCCCCATATTTAAGAGGGCTGCAAGATCTGATCCAAGGAATTATAGACCCATCTCGCTTATGGATTCGGACAGTAAAATCTTTGCATCCCTCTTACTAATTCATCTAGAGGATTGGGCCATTTCGACAAATAGGCTTTCGAAATTTCAGACTGGCTTTTGGAAAGCCCACTATATCAACATTAATGGGCTGGTGGTAAGGGCTATCCAGGAACTATCCTAATCGAGTAAAACTACCCAACCTATGTTGCATCAATAGAACTATCCGGTGCCCTTGATAGAGTTGATCAAAAGCGTCTCTGGTGGAAGTTGGATCATTGGAGAGGGCCTAGAGGCTTGTTAAAACTCATCATTGGCATTCATGAGAACTCAGGAGTATGGTTTTGATTGAACGGCGAAGGTGCTATGTCTGCCGATATCCGACTCCCTCTGGCCTGACGCAGGGCTGCTCCTTGGCACCTTTCCTTTCCAATCTATAAGTATCAGACATTGAATGACTATCTAGGCTCTGTCTCCTTCATGCCACCCAAGCTGGGACATGTTCAAATTCCGTGGCTAGCATAGGCAGATGATTTTCTACTGTTTGATAACTGAAGATTGGGCATAAGAAGAATACTGGCTTTTTTCCCAAGTTTGCTGAAGACAATGGTTCATATATGAATTAATTGAAAACAAAAGGTTTGTATAAACAGTATACAATTAAAACAAAAAAATGCTGTTGCAATCTTTGAAAAACTTTGTCATGTTTTGATGCCTCTTGGCACAGCTATGAACAAGGAACGATCTCCCAATCCTTTTGAGTTACATGCATCTCAACTTCAACAATAGATTCACAAAATAAAAGTAATTTGAAAAAAAGTTCAGAGGATGGACTTTTATAAAATGCCCAGTTCTGTGAAATGTGCAGATCGCCGAGTTCACAAAAGTGACCTGTGTATTGCCTAGGTGCTGCGGGCTATATGGTGTGCTGCGTGGCCCCCACGAATACATTAGTGTTGCTCACACATCCCTGAAACTAATGGTAATAATAGGCTGATTCCCAACACCCGTGAGCTAGCTAGGCATGCAATTTAACGCGACTAGCTTTAAAAGGCCTATTAGGTTGACTTTTGTTCAGAAAATCAATGCTGCGTTTCGACCCATAAGGAAAGGTGTAGAAATGTACAGAGGATAGCAGGGGTTTCAACGCTGCTATCAAAACCTAGAAAGCTGCGCAAACTCGTAAGAAATTGTTCTGTGCATTACGCATTTCCATGCTCAAAATCTAAGCAGGCACAGGGAATGAATGCAAAATCCTTGCATCTAAACTTGCATTCAGTTTGTGAATAAGGGGTGTGTATTCACATGTATGGACATGCACGTTGCCCCCACCTTAATCTACAGCATTACGCCTGGCAGTGCTGTGACATGCACATTTAGACGATGCCCTTTGTGAATACTCCTCTCATACTTTATTGACCATGGGAAGGGGGTGCGCTTACACAATCCCTTACTAGCATCACGTGGTTAAATTACTACATACAGTTATAATCACATACACAAAAACAGAATATATGTTCATGTTCGACATACACAAGCTTTAAAGATGAACCACAACGGCAATCCTTTTGGCTTGGTCAAAATGTATATTTCACTGCTCCATTTCCGAGCGTGCAGATTGCTTCCTTGGTTAAGGTCTAGTTGGTGACGCATTTTTCTCTCAGGGCCCTTAATCCTCCACCTTGCTTTAGTCATAGATCGTACTATTCCATCTTTAGGATCAGGAACAGGTTCTAGAAGATTCCCGGCACTCATCAGTTTGTGTAATCTTTTCTGGGATCCACCACAAGATCTCCCACCCCGATCTCGTTTTTTTTAGCCCAAAGAACGTACAGCACGTACAGTATGCAAATAGCAATGTCATTAAGGCGTCATGGAGCGCCGTAATCTCTACACTAACAACTGGATCGATGGATCCGGCAGACATCGATCCAAGCAAGTGATCGATTACCTTGAGCTGATGAGGGGTGGGCCTACTGGCGGGGCCTCAGAGGAGTGCGAAGGCCTGCATCATCAGCAGTAATTAAGAAGTCGTTTGCCCTTGGCTACTGCTGCTAGGCTCTCGGCCAAGGGCTGCGGCCTTAAAGCAGATGCTGCAAGCACAGGTCTTGGAGCAGGAATGCAGCAGGCAGGGTTTGGGGTACGGATGCCACAACGCACAGGAACCCCTTTAGAGGGGTGAGAAGCTTTAAATGGGCTTGTGTCTGCCGTGACGAGTCCAGTTGACCACCTGAAGAGGTCCAGTCTAATCTCTCAACCACAGACGGCTTCACCCTTCTCTAGGGAGATTATTCTGCCTCTGCCAACAGCAGAGACGACCCTTCAACGACCGAAGGCTCCCAAACCCAGAAAGGAGCCAGATGGATACATTTAAAACCTCAGTGTCACTAATACGTACAGAGTGCTGTTTCAAGGAACCACTTGGTTTTGTAAAAATGACTCCTAAATTCCATCTTAGAAAAGACGGGTTTCAATGTGTTTTTTTCTTGTGGGCAGTAAATTGGTGACTATATTGTTCAGTTCTGAGAGGAGAGCAGTGCTGGACCAGTGAGAGTAAGACCACAGTTTGTTCTGTTTTAGTGGAAGGATCTCTGCCTACATGTTACACACATTTTTTCCATAGGCACAGTAACCCCTAGCTACGTTGCTGGCATGGGAAAATGTGACCTGCGGAGTAAAATGATATTGCTGCAGTAGGCACTTTAACTCACTAAGCTGTCTTTCATCAATTGGGAACTGCATTGACCTATGTTGATTTTACTTAATGTTTTTAGTTGGATGTTTTTATTTGTATAGATCTTTTTGACTGCGATTTCATATATTTAGCATATCTTTCAGAATAGCTTTTTTGCCTTTAATGCAAGGTACAAAAATACACCCATGCCTGTGATACTTCTTTATTTATACAGGCCAACCCTCTTACAGCTCTTAGGTCCCCCCAAATATTGTTCCATGACTGAGTAGGGGACCCCTCAGGCCATGGGTCATTCTACATGCGCATACAGATCCATGAGCAGGAATGTCTTGGGCATAGACTTACCTACGAGCTTGGGTACTAAAGACACAGACAGACCATGGGACATGAATGCCACTGGGAGACAACCTCTGAGCAAGGAGGATCTGAGCACTGTTACAGCGTATGCACTGACGTGATGTAACGTTGGGTGGACGTGAGGCAGGGGACAAGTTAGAAAAAGGACCTGCCCCTTCCAGCGGTCCGATCCATTAAGCCACAAACTGTGTCTGCATCTTACTTTGTGCTTGAGGTTCCCTGGGGACCTACAACATTTGGCGACCAGGTGGTCACGACGGACCTGGCGCTACTGATGCCCCCAGTGAAATGTATGGTGCCTGGCGGTCGTGCTGGTGCCACCTGCTGCTGTGGTGAGCTTTGCAGACCCATCTGACATCGATGCCTCCACCCTAGCTAAATCCACATCAGCCCTAGGCTGCACAAAATACATACTGCAACCAACGCTGCACATCCAAGGGTGTATTCTTGATTGGGTTTTAGATCATGGATGTAACATATCCATGCCCTCCAACACCCCATGCCCCCCTGGTCAGACCACCACATTATCACTTTTATCATTCCTATTGCAAGCAACAAACGCAATCCTGAAAAAGTACCTATCCATGCCTCCCTTCCTACCCACTGGGCACGCAGCACCCTGAATCTCACTAGTGCTCTGGTCCACCCCCTGCTCAGCCACCCTCTGCCCTCAGCCTAGGATGCAGATACTATGGTTGACCACCACAACACTATCCTAACCAACGCCATGAATGCCTTGGCACTCCTCAAAGCCTCCAAGATTATACCACCCAAACACCAGAACTCCTGGTACACTACAGATCTCTGTTCCCTTCGTACACTGAAAAGAGCAGCCGAAAGTGCCTGGTTGAAAATGTCCACTACAACAAACAAAGCCGCGTTCACTGAGGCCACGACAAAATATAAGCAAAGCACCCACGCAGCCAAGGCAACTAGCTTTAACAGAATAACTGAAGCCACTTCTAGCACCCAGGAACTATTCATCATCTTCAGAGAACTAGAAACGCCCATACTCCCACCCGCACCAGTAACTAAAGATAGTGCCAGTTTTTATAGTGTCCAAAACGCGCTCACTGGTAAAATCAGCCAACTCCAAAACAAAATCAACTTCAAGCGCTCCCTCATAACAGCTCTGATGCCTCCACCCACGCACACAGAACCAGGTTTGGTTATCCCTCACTTCTAATTCTAACCTATTTCAGTCACCGACCTAGAAACCATCATCAAGGGTCTTAAACCTTCCCTCTGTAAAGGAGACACCTGCCCTGTCTCCATTATCAAAGATTGTGCAGAACTGCTACGCCCACTCATCGCAGCCATCATTAGCTCTTCCTTTCCTACTTGCTCTGTGTCCACTGCCCTCAAAGAATCCTGGATCTCACACCTTCTAAAAAAACAAAACACCCTTGGACCCCGCCACCCCCACAAACTACTGGCCTATCTCCTTCAAGCTGTAAATCGACAGAGTTGCCTACCTCCAGATCTGTGACTTCCTTGAATCCAATAATATCCTAGGCACTCATAAATCATGCTTCTAGGCTAGGCACGGCACAGAGACTTAAAAAAACAACTTAACAACGCCATTGACTCTGCCATGCGCTCTCTCCTCCTCCTACTTGACTTAAATGCAACTTTCGACCTGGTCGACCACACCATGCTCTGTCATCACCTCACCACTTCAGGTCACTTCACCCGAGAAGCATACAAATGGGTTGCATCCTTCCTGTCCAACAGAACCTTGAGAGTCCTTGCGGGTGATGCAACAGCCAGCCCTACTCCCATCACATGCTGCATACCCCAAGGCTCTTGTTTCCCTCCTATCTTGTACAACATTTACACTAAGCCCCTCTTCAACCTCTTCGACTCCCTCAGCACTTTTTACACAAACTACGCTGACGACAATCAAATCCTCATCCCCCTATCTGGCAACCACTCCCAAGACTCAGGCCAAGTTAATGACATTTATGAGACCATTCAAACTTGGATGGATAAGCACAGCCTTTGTTTGAACGATGAAAAGGCAGAACTTCTGATCATTGGCTCCCCAGCATCCCTCGCCAAAATGGACAAATCCTTCATTATTGATGGCCACAACATCCCCGTTGCATCTGCAGTAAAAACTCTGTGGGTCTATCCTGATGCCACTCTCAATATGTCTAGGCAGGTGAACCACATTGCATTGACTTCTGCCTAAGCCACTAAGTTGATCAATGACAGCAAACCCTTCCTTTCATGTGAAAACCGAAAAAACGTTGCCCGAGCACTCATTCGATACAAATTGGACTATTGTAACTCTCTACTGTGTGGCACCTCAGAGAAAAACTCGAATAAGCTGCAAGTGGTTCAGAACAGTGCCCGTCGAGCAGCCACTGACTTGGATAAACATGACCACATCTCCGCAACGAGGAGAGCCCTCCACAGGCTCCTCATCAGGGAAAGAATAACATTCAAAACTCTTTCCATCACACATCAATGTTTAGCCAGCCACGCACCAATATACCTCAGCCAAAAGATCAAAAGACACGCTGTAAAGACCGGAGGGGGGGTCTGCACTTCCGCTCTCTATATGGTAGAGGGGAGGCACAGAGATCCCTGCCAAGATTCTCTATTACGGTAGCAATGGACGAGCAATCAAGGCCTAGCTTCTCGGGAGGTGATGCGAGCTGGTTCTTAAGTACAGTGTAGTCCCCAAGCCCCCACAAAGGAATGTTCACACACTGTATCGGTTAAAACACAGTGTTTATATCATTAATATTCAAAGTCATATACACGATCACGATAATCCACTTTGTGCTCCGAAAATCAACAATGGTAAATATGTACAATTCTAAAGTGGTACCACTAACGTTATTAGATCTCATTAAAGTGCATACGGTCAGAATGACACACAGATCAAAATAAAGAGGAAACCAGCAGTAGAGAGAGGAAGGAAAGTAGGATGGTTGAGCAATAGGCAGAATACTGGTAACTACCATTAAACACAGCTCTAAGTGGAGATCCCCCCCCACCTGGGCAACCTGTAGAAGAAAGATAAAAGCCCAGTCCATATGCTTTTCACCCTTAGACTTCCCAATAGTTCTGCAACCCCAAAGTACCTTGGTTTTGTAGCGTTCCGCGTCGGGGAAATCGACAACCCTTCTTGAGTGTCCTCCCTTTCAGGCAGGAGTCACGGGGAGTCGAACGTCCGACGGAGAACAGGCCGAGCTACGACGGTGAAGTGGCCACGTCGTTCCTAGCGGTGCTCGTTGACTGGGAAGTGTAAACGTCCTGCAAGGAAGAGGCGTGCGGGGCACCTTGGTGTCGATAGTACTGGACCGCAAGGAGTTGAAGAACTGTGACCCAGCAAGGGCGTCGAGTCGTCGGCATCTCTGTTGTCTTCGGGTGGCGGGAAACCCACCGGTGGATGCTCCTCGGCACGTCGACGGTCAGGCCTTATCCAGCAGGATACAGCGGCGACAATGCGGACGAGAGCGTCCTTGGATCAATGAAGTTTCTTAGGCAACGGGAGCACGGAGGGTCCAATCAGCGACGGCGGTCGACGACAGTGACGGACAACAGTCCAGGCGCTTCTCCTTGGAGTTCCGCAGCAGTTCCCGTATCGGGTCGGCAGCCTGTCGAAGGTCTGTCTACCAGTGAGCTTAGGCAAAGATCAGCTGTGCACGATGGTCCCTCGTAGCTCGGGAAGAGGGCGCCTTACCAGGTCCTCTCTGGGTCAGTTCTTGAAGCACAGCAGCTTTCAGATTGCGAAGGAGAGTAACAGCAATTCTTCTCGTCCAGCAGGGCTCAAGGTTAAGCTTCACTCCAGTTACTCGTCGCAGTGGACTTCAGCTTCTGAACACGATTCCTAGCAGTGAGAGGTCCCCAGATATACTGTTGATCTCCCATTCATTCCTCTGGGTCGCACTCAAGCATCCAATCACGACTACGGGCATTCATGCAGGCAGTCAACCAATCGGGTACACGAGGTATTCAGGCCATTCACTTCTTTCCAGACACTCACAACAAGTTATGTGTATTGGGACAAGTACCGAGCCATTCAACACTCCAAGCTACATTCATACCGGTTTCGAGCATGGCCGTCTCAACCATTGTGTCAAACACCAGATACTAGACAGTCACAACATAGAATGCATATTCGTCACACACTCCATTCACCCAGGTCCCACCCACAGGCGTACCCACAACATGCAGTCTTTGAGAAGGCTCCAGCCAGTCTGGTCGGCACTTCCCCACACTACCATATACGGAACTTCCACCCAACAGCCAGTCAGTGGGAAGGGACAGAGGCAGGGCTTCCCAGGACTTCGGGAAGATCAGGGTAACAGGTGATGGAAGGCAAGAGGCCATGGGGGCCATTTTGTCTCCATCAGGAATCTACTGATTCCAATGACAGGGCCTGGGCATCCCAAAATGGAGGACGCTCAGGGCACCAGTCATTTCAGCACGGAGCTGCCACCAGCCTGTACCCTGCTCTGTGGGTCACACACAGGTGCCCAAAAACATACACTAGGGGCACAGGGTTGTACCCCTACCCATGGGTGCCATAAGGGTATCCCAGGGGTCTGTTCACCAAACCAAAAGGGAGAGAGCTGCACCACCAGGATCCCCACATGAACTCCTGCGTGGAAAACACGACAGAACACACGATAAAAAGGCAGTAAAGGACAAGGATACGGAGGCCCTGTCCCTCTGATGCATTTCCAGCATCACACGCGCCCCTACAAGTCCACATCGCTCTGCCTACAAACATTGCCTGGAGATTCCCAGATATCACTGGAAAAGAGCTGGGGGGACCAGTTTCCCAGTCCGGGCTACCACGCTCTGGAACAAGCTCCCCTCCCACCTGTGGGCTGAACCCTCCTACCAATCTTTCAGAAAGAAGCTGAAAAGCCACCTTTTGCTCTAACTGTGACTTTACCACCAATACTGTGTATGTGTTTTATGTAACTAGCGCCTACATGCCCTAGGGCTATGCACGCTGCTATAAATGTATAAATTAATATGGAGAGAATTCCCTTAACCAATCCTCAACCCCGTAGGTTTTTGCAATTAAGATTGTGATATTACATCAGTGATGACACGTTTCCAATTCATCACCTAGTGTTCTGTATTGAAACATCAGAGAGCTTTTGAGACTTGTGTGCTTACTGCTGCCCCTGCTTTATGTTGATTTTTAATAAAGCAGGGCTTGCCAATTACTTTGACTATTTCCGTTATTGGGTGTGGGATTTCCCGGCCTGTCTGTTCCTCTTGCGCTAAAGTTCTCTGGTGGCCCATTACACTTAGGAGACTGTGTTGGAAGAGAGGAAGGAGTTGTACAGGTGGTTTACAAAAGGGGAGAGCAGGCATTTGAAGGTTTTATAAAATCGAGCTGCAAAGCCATCAGGCCCAGAGATTTGTTGAGGGAGAGAGAGAAGATAGCCTCATCAACTTCTTCTTTAGAAATTGGCAGGTCGAGGGAGTCTCGATCCGCGTATGATATTAAAGGGAGCCTGGCTCTCTCTATATAGGTGTTCTGTGTGGCTTCATCCTGTGAGGGATCGGCCATGAATTGGGGGAAGAAGTTACGCGCAACCTCCCTTTTCTCTAGCTTGCCGTACTGCATTACTTTGGAGGCATCCATAAACTCTGTCATTCTGTTTCTGGCCATGAGGCCTTTTAGGCCTTTTAGTTTAAAGTCCTTTTAGGCCTTTAAGTCTATTGGCTTTGTTGCCTTGGCATAGTGACCGAGATCACATGAGCAGTGCGGCCCGCTAAATGGCCTTTCAATATTGCCCATACAACCCGCAAGTTTCTCAGAGATCTCAGGGAATTGGTTGATTCTTTTCTAGGCCCCTGACTGCCTCTTCTAGGTGGGATCTGGTGAATTCCTTGGCTCTGACAAAAGCTGAGGAGCAGACGATTAGCTTGCCTCTGAGGACCACCTTGAACATGTCCCATATCATGTTCCAGGATACGCTTGGGGTGTTGTTGGTGGCAAAGTATTCTTTGAATGGATTGTGTCCTCCCACGTATTCCTCATCTTATGATAATTCGTATCCCAGCTTTGCTGCTTTGGAAAAAAATGTCACCAGAGGGTGCTGTGTTCGAGGGCCACCGTTGAACGTTGACGTCATCCGCTGTATAAAGGACTCGAGCAGCACCTGTTACCTCAGTTCCGTTTTTCCAATGCAACTGCTTCGTGTTCGCACGGCGCATAATTCTTTTCCTCGACGGTGTCCTCATCATCTACTCCCACCAACCCCAAGACAGGGTTAAAAAAATGTCAGAAGTGTGTTAGGAAAATGTCGATAACGGACCCCCATCGGAATTGCCTCTGGTGCCTCAGCCCAGACCATCGGGCTGACGAGTGCGGTTCCTGTCAGGCCATGTCCAATAAGGCTCTTAGGGAACATAGAGGTAAGCTGGCGGTGGGGGAGGAAACTTATAAGTCTTCTAAAAGACAAAAGGATTCAGATGAATCCAGTCAAAAATCTCGTCATGAGTCGAGGAGGTTGAGATCAAAGAGTCGCTCAGGGAAATCTTCCTCGTCTTCGACTAAAAAGTCAAAAAAGCGGCGTCAGAGGGCTTCTTCCTCCTCTGAGAGGAGAGTAACTAACCCATCAAAGCATGATTCCCCAGAAAAATGGGAGGCCTTCAGGGCTTCGATGCTTAAAATATTTCAGAAAGCGGCCCAGACCCCCTCGAAGTTACCGCGTGGTGATCATGCCTCTACCCACCCTAAAGGTGACGGAGGAAAATCAAAATCTAAACACGCGAGAGTTGAAAAGGAGTCGAGAGTGTCTTCACAGGAAAGTTCCCGACACCTCGTACTAAGTCAAAACCTCTGGTGCATAAATCGGGGTTAGCGGAATCAACATAGACTTTGAAGCCAAAACTCGACTTGACGCAGTCGACGACCATAGTGTCGAAACCGCTGGCGAAAATGACGTCGACACCTTTGGCTGTTTAGAAGCCTTCTTCGACAGCATCGAAGCCTCCTTCGACGCCTTAATCGAGGCCTTCTTTGATTCCAAGAGCCAAGTCGACGCCATTGTCCATACCTAGGTCAATTCCACCTTCTTTACCTGAAAAGGTTTTCCATCCTCAACCTAGACAGGAATTTTTTAGATCCATGTCATCCATATTTGAAGAACACTCCTCTGAAGAGGATGTCACTTCAGCTGGCGTTAGATTTGGAGCCAGAGAGGTCCCTGAAGAGCTGGTGGAACCAAATTCTAAAATAACAGATCTTTATGACTGGCTCCAAAATGCCAGTGGTTTAGATACTTCACCTGAAGTGGATTTTGAAAGACCAGATCCTACAGATCATGCTGATCCTAGTTATAGGAATCTTATGGGAAGGGTCAATGATTTTATGTGTTGGAAGGCAGCTTCCCCAGATTTCGACCGGGATGACATGATGGACATCTTGAGTGAAGGTCCCTTAAAAGATCCTGTTCTTCCATTCCATAAGGCACTGCAAAAAAGGGTGATGGTAAATTTGAATACTCCTGATTCTATGTCAGCAGTAAACAAGAAACTTGTTCCAAAATATAGACCATCTTTATCAGATCCAGAATACTTATCCAAACATCCCTCCCGTGAAAGTCTAGTGGTTCAAGCTGCAACCTCCACTAGGCAATCAGCTTATCCATTAATACCACCAGACAGGGATGATAAAAAAGTTGATGCTTGGGCCCGGAAAGTCTTTTGTTCAGGGTGCATGGCTCTTAAATCGACTAATGTTAGTTGCACATAAGCAAGATTTATATATACCCTGTGGTACTGCATGTCATCAGCGGCTGAACGCATCCCGGAAGGTGAGGAACGGGATGATTTCCTGGCTATAGTTAAAGATAGTAAAGAGGCTATGGAGCAATGCCTTCAGTCAGGACTGGACACTGCGGATAGTGTAAGCAGGTCCATGGAATCTAGCACGGTCCTACGGAGGTTTGAATGGCTAAGGAAATCTGGCTTTGCACCTGATGTGCAACCTAGATTACTTAATATGCCCTTTGACGGCTTGAAGTTGTTTGGCAGCAAGTCGGATGAGAGCTTGGAGAAGCTGCAGACCTCAAAAGAGGCGGCAAAATCCCTTAGCGTCGCTATAAGACAGCCTCAACAACACTCTTACGCAGGCTCATCTTCCTGGAAGAGTCGTCCCTTTCGCTTCTGCTCCTCTTTTGGAAAAGGGAGGGGGCAGGCCAGTCAGAGCAGCCAACAGAGAAATCCCTTTCGTGGTGGAAAAGGGAGAGGTGCTAGATCAGCCACAGCAGCGGCTAATACCTCCTCAGCCACTCCTGCAGCCGCTGCAAAGCCACTTTGAGGTCTTCACCCACAAGACCCCGGTGGGAGGCAGAATCACTCGGTATCTGGACAAATGGCGGGGCATTACGTCAGATGCCTGGGCACTAGAGCTAGTGACCCATGGTTACTGTCTTCCTTTTCATCAAAGACCTCAAAATCATCCATCGGGAGCCAACTCTGTAAAAATTCCAGATCCGCTCCTTGTGCAGGAGATTTTAACCATGCTAGAGAAAGGTGCAATAGAACATGTACCTGTAGCGGAGAGGAACAAGGGTTGGTACTCCCCTTATTTTCTCATCCCCAAGAAGGACGGAGGATTGAGACCCATCATGGACTTAAGAAAGTTGAACAAATTCCTCAGGAAGGACAATTTCAAGATGGTGACCCTTTCTCAAATCCTTCAGGCTCTTCAGCTTCTGGATTGTCTGGTTTCACTGGTTCTTCAGGATGCTTATCATGTGCCAATCCATCTCAAGAACAGGAAGTACCTGAGATTCACAATTGGTGGTTCTCATTATCAGTTTCGGGTTCTGCCATTTGGGCTGACCTCCGCCCTGAGGGTTTTCACCAAACTGATCGCAGTGGTGGCAGCGAGTATCAGAAGAAGGGGGATTCACGTCTACCCTTATCTGGACGATTGACTAATCAGGACGAATTCACCCGAACGAGCCCAGCAACATCTGGCCTTGACCTGCCACTTCTTACACAGTCTGGGCTTCTCCCTCAATTACAAGAAGTCACAAATGATTCCAAGCCAAAAAGTCCAATTCATCGGAGCAATCCTGCACACTTCCTCAGGAAAAGCCTTGCCTCCTGAGGAGAGAGCTCACCACATTCTGCAGATGGTAATGAAGTTTCAAAATGCCCAATATCTACCGGCATTCGACTTTCTAAGGTTGCTAGGCCTCATGGCATCCTGCATTTTTCTGGTGCCAGAGGCCAGATTAAGGATGAGATCCCTTCAATGGGCCCTCAGGACTCAATGGTCCCAGTTTCCGGGGGATAGGTCAGATCTTCTGCAAGTCTCGACCAAAGTGACTCAAGATCACCTATGGTGGGCTTGCAAAGGAGAATATCCTCAAGGGGGAACTGACTTGGCAACCATGGCTGGAGATTACGGTAGTGACAGACGCCTCACTCACGGGGTGGGGAGTCCACACCAACGATCTGACAATCAGCGGTCGTTGGTCTCCATCGGAGTCCAAACTACACATCAACCTTTTGGAGCTGAGGGCAATCAGACTAGCACTGAAGGCTTTTCTTCCCTCTGTACAGGGAAAGAATGTCCTGATAATGACGGACAACACAGTGGACATGTACTACCTCAACAAAAGAGGAGGCGTAGGATCACTCCCACTGTGCAGAGAGGCAATGCAGCTCCAGTGCTGGGCAATGCAAGAAGGAATCTCTCTATCGGCAGTTCACCTAGCCGGAGAGCTGAACACAGCGGCAGACGCTCTGAGCAGGCAGAGCACAGTCTCCCATGAATGGGAACTAGCTCAGGAAGTCCTTCAAGAGATCTTCACCCTTTGGGGAACCCCTCAAGTGGATCTGTTCGCGACCGGTGCCAACCAGAAGTGTGAAATATACTGCTCAAGGGAATTTCTCCCAAGAGGAGCTCTAGGGGATGCGTTCGTAGTGGACTGGCTATCTCCACTCCTTTATGCGTTTCCTCCTGTCCCTGTGATTCCTCAAGTAATCAAGAGGTTGAGAAAGTTCAGGAAAACCATGATCATAATTACCCCAGATTAGGCCAGGAGGATTTGGTACCCGGACCTTCTGGACATGTCCATCTGCCCTCCAATATGTCTTCCACAAAGAGAGGATCTTCTCTCGCAAGAGGAAGGTCGGGTTCTCCATCCAGCAGTCAAGACACTCAGACTTCACGCATGGTTTCTGAGAAGCTAAAATGTAAGGATTGGGACCCCCCTGGATAACGTAATGGAGAAGGCCAGCAACAAAATCCCTGTACCGGTGTCAGTAAATGGTGCAGGGATAAGAATGTGGATCCATTCCTTTGTAATACTCCAACAGTACTTTCTTTTCTCTTACACTTAGCCAATTTGGGGCTCCAAATTGGTACTATAAAAGGATATTTAGCAGCGCTTTCTATCTTTAAGTGCTCCTTGGAAGAGGTATCCTATTTTAAAATGCCTCTAGTCATTCAATTCTTGAAAGGGCTAACAAATGTATACCCTCTCACACCTTTTCAGGTGCCCATCTGGGATTTGAATCTAGTCTTAAAATATCTCATGTGTGCCCCTACGAACCTTTAAATTCTTGCCCATTAAGACTTCTCACTCTTAAAACAATTCTGTTGGTGGCTATAACATCAGACCACAGAGCAAGTGAGTTGCAGGCACTGTATTGTAAGCCTCCTCACACCATTTTCCATAAGGACAAGGTTATTCTAAAAGTCAAACCATCTTTCTTGCCTAAAATAGTTTCTGATTTTCATCTGTCACAAAAAATTACCGTACCTTTTTTTTATCCTCCTCCTCACGTTGGTAAGGAAGAGGAAAGATTGCATACACTGGACCCAAAAAGGGCTCTCATTTCTAGACTGGCAAATCTTAGACAATGTGACCAACTATTTATTGGGTATACTGGACACAAATTGGGACTTGCAGTGTCTAAACAAACCCTATCTAGATGGATAATTCGAGTAATCTCTGAATCCTAGAAATTGGCTCGAAAAGTGCCTCCAGGTGGATTAAGAGCTCATTCAACTAGAGGTATGGCAACTTCCACGGCTCTTCAGAGGGGTGTTTCAGTGCAGGATATTTGTGCTGCGGCCACCTGGTGGTCAATGCACACCTTTGTGAAGAACTATTGCTTAGATTCCACTTCATATCAAGGAGGAATATCTGCAAAGGCTGTCCTTCATTCAGTCCATGACTAAAATCTCTAGTACTCCCAACTCCAAATTTACCACTGCTATGGGAGTCTTATCATAAAATGAGGAATACGTGGGAGGACACAATCCATTCGAAGAACAAGTTACTTACCAACTGTAACGTTCTTTCGATTGGATGTTCCTCCCACGTATTCCTCATCGACCCTCCCAACCTACCCCTCCGCACAGTTTATACCTGTTGCACTCTAGTTTCCTTAAGAGCTTAAGGACTTAAGACCTGATCAGCTGATGCGACCATGAAAACCGTAAAAAACAGAACTGAGGTAACGGGCGCTGCTCGAGCCCTTTATATAGCGGATGACGTTGACACTTGACGGTGGCCCTCGACGGTCTACGACTCCGCGGCCTCGAACACAGCGCCGTCTGGTGAACAATTTTTTGGAAGCAGCAACGCTGGGATACAAATTATCATAAGATGAGGAATACGTGGGAGGAGCATCCAATTGAAAGAAGGTTACAGTTGGTAAGTAACTTGTTCTTCTATCAGAGGCTCACCTCCGCTCAGATGGACAGCTGCGTCTCCGAGGTGTACATCCTTACGTTGACCGGGGGAGTTTTGGGGTGGGGGAGAGCATGTGTACCAGCAGGTCTGTTGTCAGCGGGGAGTTATCTGTTAGGACCCTGTGACTATGCGAGAAGAAAGAGAAGTCTTCTTCCTCTGGGTGAAGCACCCGCCAAGAATCCATGACATTCAGTTTGCTAAATAAATGGAGGAGAGCACGGGCGTTGCATGAATCTGCCTGGGAAGGTGGCAATGTTTTGTAAAGAAAGGATTCTGTCTGGCGTTGCAGTCCTGATTAAGTGGCCCTCGATGAACTCGGTGAGAGTTTGACTTAGTGCCTTAAAAAAAGAATCCTGCACTTCGTTTGAGGCATATATCCAGGCAATAGTGACCTGGTGTCCTCCCAGACTCCCCTTGAGGAGAAGATATCAGCCCTCATGCCTTGGAAATGAGGTTAGGGACCTGTCTTTTTGTCGAGCTGTAGGATGCAAAGACAGGAAGCGGAAAGTGGGGTGTCAAAAGTGGGCTCATCTTTTGATAGTATGTGAGTCTCCTGAATGAAGGCGATGCCACAGGCTGACTGGCATAACAACAGAAGGATGCCTATCCACTTACTGGGTGGGTTAAGGCCTTGGACATTGAGGACATTGAGGGTGATCAGTGGTGCAGAAGGAGAGGCCCCGGTATAATTAGGTCAGGTGGCGTGGATATAGGTGGCATGGATATGGAGGCGTGTGTGGGCTATGCGGCTGGGACGTTGTCTGGTGGCCTGGACCTGAAGGGTAGGAGATGCAGGGTGAAAAATAAGGGATCATGTAACAACCAGGGATAACTGGCATAAAGGCCTTAGCCACTAAATCTGAGTTGGTCGTTGAGTACATCTCTGGTTAGAGGGTTACGTCAGCAGCTGTTTCGGGGGTGAGGGTAATGGGTGCATTAGTTAAGGAGTGCTCATTATTTTGGTAGCAACAGCAGCATGGAGCAATTAGAATGAGCATAAGTCAATATTGGAGCGTGAGAGTTTTTTTGGGGCCCAATCAGGGTCCCTGATTGTAGTTGTGATCTAGCAAACTGTCCATGAGAGGGGGTCATGGCGGCTTGGTTTCCCAGAGGTCAGAGCTCACTCCGTCCTCCTGCGCGGGTTGGTTCTTCTTTGGAGCCCGCCCCAGGCCCACAGGCACTCCAAGGACTCTGATTCCAGGAAGGAATGTATGAGTCTCCATCAAGGAGGCCTGGGAACCAAGGCGGCAGACTACCACTAGAATTCCTCCTCTCTCGGGTGTGGCAGGGCTCACGATTTCTTGCTCCAGGCAAAAAGAAGAGAGCAGGGGAAAGCCCCAGTGATATTTAATGCTCCTTTCGTGGAGCCAGGAGGTTATGGGTCTGAATGCATGCCGCCTTCCAAGTGTGGAGGGGCTAAATCATGAAACAATTGGATCTTGGTGTCCGTGTGGTGTAGTTCGTCCTTGAGACAAGACAGCTGCATTATCTCCTCCTTCACTCTAAAGTACTGCACCCTAGTGAGGACATCTGGAATCAAGTTTTTTTGATTTTTGAAAGGCTGAATACACCCCGTGGGTGCGGTCCAGAATTATCCGTTCATCATCCGAGAGGGAGAGGATTGATCTTAAGAGGCCTAGTATGAACTTTTAAGCCCAGAGTCTGGAATCTGAGCAGGAATTCCCCTGACTCGGATGTTGTTTCTCCTGGCTCTGTTTTCGAGATCAGCCTGCTTTGCCTGGAGTTGCTTGGTCGTTGATTCCAGGGTTTTGGTTTTCTCTTGACCAGTTCCGTCAACTCATATGACTGCTCGGGGGTGGGGGGACTAGAGAGGCACACCAAGATGGCCCACAAAACAAACCGTAACTGGTAGGAGTGCCTGGTGTGCTGATGGCTGGGGTCCCGCTGGCTTGGAGGCATGTGAATGGTGGCTATGGCTGGTGAGACTGAGATCAGGCCTGGCACCGTGAAAGCTGAGGGGCCAGCCCGAGCCGCTGCATATTGGACCAGTGCTGTACCAAGCGCCGGGACTGTGAGCTCTGTCTGCGGTACCCCACCGCTATAATCCTGCAAGCGGTGTGCCGCCCTGACACTTGTGGGTGCCCGCCGGAAGTCGGTTTGTGACGCAGTGCACTGAAGCCGGCTGCACCCCTGTTGCCGGGGAAGGCATCCGTGCCTGGACCAGCATCACACACTGGGTGGCAAATAGAGGTGGACCTGGTGGTGGCCTGAGGGGCGTTCGGCTGCCCCGGGACCCGCAGCAGCAATATAAGGGAGCACACTGAGGCCCGGGCCGGTGGCGCAATATCAATTGACTGCGTGGAGGCAGGGGGCCTGGTGGGTCACCCTGGAGGACATCTGAGGAACTGGCAAGGTGATGGCGGTGGAGCCGTGAGAAAGAGGAGAGATTCCCTACATGTGCAGCGCTGCCTGGGCATGATCTGAGGAAACACTTACTGAGGGCAAGCGTGGCTAGAGACTAAAGCAGTGTTTCAGCAGGCAGCTGCTTCCCCAGCCCACCTGAGAAAAGGAGAGGAGGTGCTAAAACCCCGGCAGCTGGCGACTGTTTTTCACCCTGTCCCATAGTCCGGCTTTCATTGCAAGTCATGTGAGAATATCTGGGGTAACCTGGCTTCCTTTTGTGGCAGCTGGGGACCACTGTATACGGCTGGGCTCTGTGATCAGTGCTGCACAACAGAGTGACTACACTTCCAGCCCTGAAGCCCTGAATCTGGGCTTGCCCCAACCCATAAGGAACTCTGAGGAGGGAGAAGCGCCATTGGGCGGCCGTTGCCTCTTGGGGGCAGAGGTTCCTGGTTTTACAGAGCCAATACATCGCATCGGATCAGCCAAGTCAGGAAAATTGGGAGCAGAGGTCACTACTATCGGGTGTCCTTGGTAAGTCATTGGGGGAGTCTTCTCACTGCCGCAGGGAGCTGCACAGTGCCTGTGTAGTCCTGGACAGAATCGATCGCCTTTACCGCTCGCCAAGCACCGGCATCCATGCATGGCAAGATGGGAAAACATGACACGACCCAAACTAACCTCCTGTACGCTACTTCCTCCCAGTCAAAGAGGACATCTAGGGAATCTCAAGACACAGAGGAATTACCTGAATCATGAGTGGAGCCCTCCTCTGACACACTGCGGGACATATACGCAATTCTGACTGGCATTAACTCATTGGATAGAAAATTGGACACCCTCACTTGAAAAGTTGATCATATGCAGGTGCAGCTGAATAAGCATGGCGTTTTTCTGGATGAGGCAGAACAGCACCTGTCCACAGTGGAGGGTGAGTCTGTTGCAACATTGCATGAGATGGTCCAACTAAAGAAAGTTGTCAAAGAGCTCCTGGAGAAGCAGGACGATTTAGAATCCAGGTCCTGCCGTAGCAACCTTAGGATACTTGGTGTCCCGAAGGCGGCAGACAGAGGCCCCATGGAACAGCTGGTGGAGGCACTGCTGCAAGAGGTGCTTGGCGATACTGGCTTCTCAACAGCATTTGTGGTTGAAAGAGCTCACTGCATCTTGGGTGGGAGTCCCACTGTGCTGGGCACGCCACCAGGCACATCATCGCCAGGGTTCTTAATTACTGCAACAGGGATTTTGCATTGTGGCAGTCGCAGGAGCTAGGCTCTCTCATATAATGACGATCAGGTTCATCCTAGATTCTTCTAACAAAGTGCAGGTGTCAAGAAAAAGCTTCCTAGAGGTGAAGAAGAGGCTCAAGTTGAAAGGGCTTGAATATGGCGTGCTGTTTTCGCCACGCCTGCAAGTAGAGCACAACGGCAAAGCCCTATTTATTCAATCACCCGAGGAGGCCTGTGACTTTTTGGACACCGTGGAACAATGCCATTGGAACAGCAAAGAATAGGCCCGATCAGGGCAGACATACAACATGAGACCCGGGTTAAGGCTCCGGAAGCTTTCTAACTTGATGGTTCTGATACAGGTTGGGGTGGCCTTGAATGGATGCCTAGAGTGGTTTTAATGAAGGGTAGGGGTGACTAAGCCTCGAGAGGCTCCCATGCTTAGGCTCTTTGGTTGCATCTTTTGGGGAGGGTGGGGTTGAACTGGCAGATTGGGGTTGCTGGTGGGGGAGGTGGTGGAGAGGGTGCGACAGTTCAAGTTGGGTATCAGGTTGTTGCTAGGTTGTCCTTGATCGCATGCATGCCCCCGACTTCAACACTTGTTTGGGGAGACAGCAATTGGGGTGGGTGGGCTGCGGGCAGAGAGGATGAAGTGGGTGTCACCCGGATCCTGAAGAAGGTCCTGAATTGCACTGCATGGGGGGGAGGTGGCTGGGCCAAGCTAATGGGCACCGGATCTCATGGGGACTCTTTAAGTGGGGGGCCAGGAAATATGCTAGGTCATGGAGGTTGGATGTCACGCATGCTGCTGGGCAGATTTTTTTCGCACAGGAAGGGTTAGTCCTCAGCTTCACAATAGTACTACAAAGGTTCTCTTTACACAGGTATAGCCAATGGGAGTGTAATTGTAATTGGTTACTTATAACGCGCTTAATACCCAGAGGTTTCTAAGCGCGGACCTGGGGGATTGGACCTGTGTTGCGCATCGTCTTGCTTCCAAGACAAGCGTGTTGCCCCTGAGCTATCCTCCCGTGTCACTTGTATGACCTTGTATAGCGCTTTCCTGCAGGAGGCGCATCTTTCGCCATTTAGGGAGGTTGGGTTCGCCAAATCATGGAGATGCCATAGATACTTCTCCTCCTACTCTAGTTACTCACGGAGGTCTGCATTGCAATAAAGGGTACATTGGGATTCAGATGTCAGGAGGTGGTGCGGGATACCAAAGGGAGGGCCTTGGTCCTTACTGGGCTGATATAAGGGCTGGTATTTACATGTGTGAATTATTATGGCCCCAACACTGACTCCCTTGAGATGTTGGGAGTTCATTGAGGAGCAGTTTAGGAGGCACCCTGAGAGCGTTGTGTGGTGGGTGGGGAATTTCATTGCGATTATGATAGCCACATTTGATAGGTCAGGGGTTCCACCAGGGGGACAGCGAGGGCTGCATACAAAATAAAGTGGGTTTGTGACAATGACGGGCTTGTGGATTTGTGGAGGGAACGCCAAAGCCAAGATAATGGGTACACTTTCATATCATTGGTGCAGGGCTCGGCATCTAGGCTGGATTACATTCTGGTCTCCACAAGGGGTTCAGGCTGGGTCACGGATTAGAATATCCTCGCGCACACGCTTTCCGACCATGCTCTTGTTGTTTTGACACTCACTATTGCAGGTAAATGGCAAGGGGGTAGGAGTTGTTTTTTTTTTAAACGAGAGCCTGTGGGACCCGGTATTCCATGAGGCGGTTTGGGAGGGCATAATTCACTTCTTTCAGGAGAAAAAGGGGTCAGTGGCATCCTGAACGGTTCTGTGGGAAGACTTCAAGTGCGTGATTCGGGGGATATGTATAAGCAAGGAGGCAGGGATCTTAAAGGAATATGAGCTGAGCTGGCAGCCAGTGAAGCCCGTCTGTTGGGCTTGGAGGCTGGTGGAGGGTTTCTAATGGAAGCTGGGAGCCAGGCTCGATTTCATGACGAGCTGGGGAAGTTTCAGGATGCCGCTGAGGTGAAATTCCTCATGCCAGCAAACAGGGAGTTTGCTGGCATGGATCATAAAATCTGAAACTACGAGGTCACGTATCACAGCAATAGAATGTCCAACCGGGGGCTTTTACAGACCGACGAGGAAATGAAGAGGGCAATGGTCAGTGATTATCGGGTGTTATATTCTTCCAATACCAGTGTGTGGCAGACTGCACTGGAGGAGTATCTTGATCAAGTAGGGCTGTACTGGGTAACGCAGGAGGATAGAGTGTGGCTGAATAGGCTGTTGACTGAGCAAGAGCTACATGAGGCCATTAAAGCACTCCCCGCACGAAAGGCTGCAGGCCCTGATGGGCTCTCTGATGACTTTTATAAAGCATACACAACAATTTTGGTCCCCCACATGTTAAACATGTATCAGGAGGCGCTAGACACAGGTTTCCTCCCCGAGTCGGTTTGAGAAGCGGTGTTACCCTGTTATTGAATCCCAGGAAGAGTGCCGAGAGCTGTTCATCCTACAGATTGATCTCTCTGATAAATTTAGACAATAACATTTTAGCCAGTACCAAAGTGTGTCCTGGCGGATCAGGCAGGATTTGTGCCTGGGAGATTCAGGTCATATGGGCTTCACAGGGTATTTGGTCTTCTCTCTGTTTTGGAGCAGTAGTTGCAGTCCTTCTCGATGCCGGGAAGGCATTTTACTCGATTGAGTGGCCCTGTCTATTTTCTGTTTTGAGGCGCTTGCGGATGGGTGAGGGTTTTATAAGATTAATATCCCTTTTATATGAAGACCCAGTGGCGAGATTAAGGGTAAATAGAAGGTTATCGGTCCCCATTAATATAGGTTGGGGTAGACGGCATGGGTGCCGGCTTTCCCCCCTTTGTTTGCGCCTCCTGTTGAGCCCCTGGTGGAGCTAGTTTGCTCCAATCATATTAACAGAGGGGTACAGCTGTTTACACACATTTGTGATCTCACTTTATGCCGATGATCTGATTCTGTTCATAAGTGATCCCGAAACAAATTTGTGTCTGGTCATGGCCGACATCTTGGATTTCAGTAGCTTCTCTGGGCTTAATGTCAATCCTTCCAAATCAGTTTTGCTCCCACTAACCAATAGTATTGATAGGTTCCGGGATGAGTTCTACTTCCAATGGCATACTGAATATACAAGGTAATTTGTGGTGAATTTGGCGCGGTCTTCAGAAGTGCTGTATCGGGAAAAACTATGGGGTAAAATAAGAGCAAACTGAGGCGGCCCTTGGGAGATGGATGAATCTGCCACTATCCCTATACAGTAGGAGATGCGCTAATCAAAATCTTGCCCAGATGTTTGTATATATTTCTCAGTGTGCATATAGTGGTCCCCGCTGCTTTCTTTAAAATGCTGAAGGCCCTCATAACAAGGTTTGTGTGGCAGGGGAAACAGGCGCGTGTGCGCTGGAGCAAATTGGGCCCCTTGGATAAAAGTGGCCTTGCGCTACCTAGCTATCAAAACCTACAGGAAAGCAGCGCAGGCCTAATTGTTGATGTACTGGAATGACCCGGCCCATACAGTCATTGTGGTCACAGGTTTTTGACACAATCGGGGGGATAGCTGAAGAGGTGATGGTACCATCTCCCATGGTAGCTCCGCTGGGTTAAACGTATGAACTGTCTAAGCATGCCAGATGGCTGCTGGGACTGTTATTGTTGTTGACAAAGAGGAGGGTGGCCCTGGTATGGGGAGGGTGTGCCCCCCTTAATACAAGCAATGAAAAATTAACATTTTATACTGTTATGATATAGAGGTGGAATATGGAGACACTCTATATCCAGAATGAAAGCCGAAGAATATTTGGGGACCTTATGCGGTCTATTTATTATCAACCAGTAGTGATACCCCCGTAGAAGCTGGACCTCAGTCTGATGCATACTTCTGATGTTAATGTCTCTTTTTTTCTGATCATGGTCAATATTATTGCATTGTGGGGATTGGGAAATGTGCTGCCATCTGTATTTCTTTTTCAAGTTAGATTTTTTAGTTTGCTGAACCTATGTTGTTTACGAAATGGCGATAAACTGTTTTTTTTTTAAACCTCATATGACTCTTCGCAGGTTTTGTCTTCGAGGTCACTGATCCAATGTTCTGTGCCCAGAACCCAATCATCCAGTGGAGCATGGATCTTGTTAGCTCCCAGGTTCTCAGGCATGACAGCAGCTAATCCCCAGAAATTGCCCCACTTTAGTGGTAACAGGCAGATCTCGGTACCCCATGGGTGGGACAGTGCTGCTGCTGCCTCCATTGGTGCTATCACAGAGATAGGGTGTCCTCACTCCCACTGCCACCCTCCAGGTACCCCAGAACCACTGGGGCTGATAGAAGGGGGTGGGGGGAGAGGCCAGCCCAAGCTCTAGGTGCTTAGGCAAAAGGTGTGGCCGTCGGAAGAGCGGTGCACACCTCTCGGGAGACCCAGGCCTTGATGCGTTGATGGTCGTCGGGTGAGGGGTGGGTGGATTCTTTTCCCAGGCTGGTCCCCGGGTCACAGACTCCTCGTGGTCTGTGCCTCAGGCCACCCCTCATGCTCTGCACCCTCTCCTTGCCTGCCTTGGGAGACATGGCTTGCAGGACCTCCCTTCGCTTACCTCCTACTTTCCGGGGAAGGCTCCGCTCGGGAACCGTGATGGGCACAATGGGGGGGGGCACCAACCGCCATTCAGACCTCTTGGCAGGTCCCCATGGTCCGGTAGTGTTCCGAGACACTCGTCCTCTCCACCTACAGCCCTCTGCCGGGCTTTGTCCACCCTCCTCCAGACCTGCGGTCTGTGCACAGGTTCAAATTCGTTGGGCTGGTCGTTTAGGCTCCCCAAAGGGATGTAAACACTGCCTAGTGGTGGTCAGGATACAAAATGTTGTGCTCCATACTGCTTCTTTGAGCACATCTCTCGGAGCCAAAAGGAATTGCAGCCGCTATGTTAGCCACTTTGCCAAACACCCAACAATAACAACATTAGATGTTTTTAAGTGCAGGTAGGCGGTATGGCCAGCTGGCATAGGGATGTGACCATGATGGAGGAAGTGCTAGAGTGGAGGCATTAGAAAGTGAGCGACAGAGGCAGGAGAGTGGGGAGGGAAACATGTTAGCTAGAAGGAAGATGAGAGGTAGTTTAAGAGGGTAACTTGGAGGCAAGGAGGTAGGATTTTAGTTTGGTTTTGAACAAATCAGTGTGGACTGTTTCACGGATGTCTGGGGGAAGAACATTCCATGCAAGTGGAGCACATGGAGAGCAAGGGCAAAACCAAGAGAAAGCACCTGGAGGGTGAGGTGCCAAAAGGCTAGTCAAGGAGGCAGAGCGGATATTACGAGAAGACTTGCAGAGTTGGATAGATCCGCGGGTGCCTTTCTGTGTATAAATCTGTGAACCAGGAGCCGGAATTTGAATCTGGCCCTGTTTTCTATTGTCACATATCCAGCTTGGTGATGGTACGAGGAGGTTGGGTTGAAGTGAGGGAGTTCAAAGAGTCCTGGTAGCAAAGTTAATGATCTTGTCGAGAGGTCAGAAAGCATAGTTGGGGAGACCAAAGAGAATGCTGGCACAGTAGTTCAGTTTAGAGAATACAAGAGTGGTTAAGAGATGCTTGACGTTGTTGAAAGGAAGGATATGCCTGATTTTGTAATATTTAGGAGGTTGAGGCGTTAAAACTTGAGTATTACCAGAAAATGTTTGTTCTGTTGAATCAAACCTGGTGGCACATGTAGACTGCATGATAGCGCAATGTCAGTGACGCGGTTTGGTGGGGCAACTACAAGACCTCCACCTATACAAACAGCGATGTGAGCTGAGGAACCGTGGCACGCACTTAGCATGGACTTGGCGACGATTCAACAGAACAAACATTTTCTGGTGATACTCAACAAGTTTTCACGGTATCTAGTGATTAGGTTTGGAGTTCCACATCTGCAGGGGTGGTGATCCCTATCGTAGAGGACGTTTTGCAGCATAAGGGCTTCTTCGTTCTGTAAGGACTGACATTTATCCCGCCTTCCAAGGTGTGGTGTTTAAGGAGTTCATGGAGAACTTGGACATTGAACACAGGCGTATTACCCCCTGCTGGCCTCGAGAGAATGGGGATGAGGATCGGTGTACGTGCACGCTCAATAAAATGTTTTGGACAGCATTGGAGGAGGGTGTGACACTGGAGCGAGTATAGACAACTTTCCTGTTGGCCTACAGGACCAGACCTCACATGTTGACCGGGGTATCGCCGGTCGGAAGTATTATTACAAAGAAATGTTCGCTCACTGATTCCTGACAATGGGCCAAGGATAGCCAGAGAACTGGAAATCCATAAGGTGGTTTAGAAACAGTAGGCAAACAATTACAAGGAGCCCAGTCGTCGACAGCTGGTGCCGGCCAAGATACAGGGGGGTGACATCGTATTGCTTTGGAACAGAAGTTTCACCCAGAAGTTGGATCTACCTCATGAAGTGGCCCCGTGGACAATGATGTGAAAAAAAGGATCCATGGTCACGGTCTCGAGGAGAGGTGAAGAGGTTACACGCAATTCCAGTTTGTTCAAAAGAGTGAGGTACGAACAATGTCAGGAGCAATGATGAGGGAGAATATTCACATGCCATGGACAACGGCAGAAGGAACTAACATACACCAAAAGAGGGAGGTGTAGGTAAGGCAAGAGATGAGGAATCAGCGGTGAGCTGGGAGACGGGGTCTGGATGTCCAGCAAGGAGGTACCATGTAAGGGAAAATAGCAGGATGCCCGCACGATTCGATAACTTTCTATTAGAGATGGAAGGATGAAGCGGTCATACCTTGTTAAGTTGTTTTTGTTCATACATTGTTAAGCTGGATCATTGGTCATTTTGTGGTTGGTAAGGGCTTGTTACAGCGTCTGCACTGATGTGATGCAACATCGGGCAGACAAGAGGCAGGGTCAAGTAAATAAAAGGATCCGCCCCTTGCGGAGGTGGGACCCATTAAACCACAAGCTGTGTCTGCGTCTTACTTTGTGCCGTGAGGCTCCTTGGGGCCTACAACAAGGACCATGGAGGCACAAATGAAAACATTGTGGAGGAAGTCCTGAGGCCTTCCTTTGCCTTCTCCATCTTAGCTGTCCCTCCGCCCTGCACATACCCCAAATCAAATGATATACAGAAACATTGACATTGAAAACAAGCATTGTCAAAGCCATTGTTTTGGCGTTAACGGCTGTTCTTTGCATTTTGCATTTATAGGCACCTGAGTGCAAGGAGGAGAGTGCACAGTTTCAAAGGAGGATGCAATAAGGGCAAGATAATGAGAAGGGGAATAGAACAAGGGAGGATGCCATTGACAGAGGGTGCCATTGATGATGATCTAAAGGAAATATGACCGATAAAGGGTGAGAGCGTGAGGGTGTGAAATAAAGCTAGAGTGTGAGAAATAAAGCGATAGTGTAAGAGGAAGAATGTGAGGGGATAGAATGGGTGAGTGGGGGAACAGAGGGGGAGAGTGAGTGTGGCTAGAGAGATAGGGGAGATGGGTGGGGTCAAAGGGAGAGGGTGTTAGGTTGAGTAGAGAGGAAGGGTGGAGGGGGTAGAGAGAGGGGGTTAAGGTGGATGGGGTAGAGATAGGGTATAGGGTGGGTGGGGTAGAGAGAGAGGGGTAGGGTGGTGGGGTTAGAGAGCGAGGTGGGGTAGGGCAGGTGAATGCGGCTAAAGAGAGAGGGGGGATGGTGGGTAGGTGGGGCAGATTGTGGGTTTTAGAGAGAGTGGGGGAGTGGTGGGCGAGTGAGGTAGAGAGAGTGGGGAAGGAGTGGGCAGTGGGGATAGAGAGAGTCACGGTAGGGTCGGTAGGTGGGGTAGAGAGAGTGGTGCTAGGGTGCGTGGGTGGGAGTGGGCAGAATGGTGATAGGGTTGGTGGTGGGAGTAGGTAGGGGTGGGGTAGGATCTGTGGGGACTAAAGAGAATGGGGATATGGAGTAGAGCGAGTGAGGGGGGTGGGTGGGGGTGGAGAGAGTTGGGGTGGGGTACAGAGAGTGAGGGTAGGTGGGACTAGAGACCATGGGGGTGCGTAGAGAGAGTGGGGTGGGGGTAGAAGAGAGTGAGGCTAGGGTTGGTAGTTGCAGAGAAAGTGGTGTTGGGTGGGTGAGGTAGAGAGTGTGGTTAGGGTGGGTGCTAGGGGTAGATAGAGTGGGGGTTTGGTGGATTGTTGGGATATAGAGAGTGAGTATGTAGAGAGAGTGGGGGCTCACTGGCAATAGGGTGAGGGGTAGAGAGAGTTAGTGATGGGTGGTTGGGGGTTGAGAGAGTGGGGACAGGGTTGGTGTGGTAGGGATGAGAGAGTGGAGGTGGTTCGTGGGGGTAGAGAAAGTAGGGGAGGAGGATTGGGTTGGAGTAGAGAGTGGTAGTAGGGTGAGTGGGGTTAGAGCGAGTGAGGGTGGCGGTACGGAGAGTGGTTGTAGGGTGGTTGGGGATAAAGAGGCATCTTCAGGAGGACTAAAAAAACAGATCTGCCATTGAAAAAGCCCCAAAATAGCCCACTAGTTCGCAAAATAGCCCAATATTGCAACTTTTCAAATGACTGTGTGACTGGGAAATGGAAAGCCTGGCACCCAACTTGCTTCTTACAAAGCTGCTGATTGGAGCACATTTTGTTTGAGAACTCCTCATTGGCTAGTACGGCGGAGGAGTTTGGAAAAAGAAACTTTGGTGAGTTGGCATTTTCATGTTGTGGCATTTCTGGTTGATATGCCAAGCAGATGTTCTGAGTTCAGAAGAAACCTTCCCTCTCTCTCTTCTGTAATAATGGTTTTGGCAGTTTGTGACGCAAGCACCAAAACCAAAAATGGACAAAAAGTGAAAAAGGCTCATCAACTTTGCTTGGATTGGAAATGAAATGTTCAGCATCAAGCCCATTATGAATAGTTGTGACCTAGAGGAATGCCCATGAGGTTTACTCCATGGCCTTCCCTGCGTGAGAGCCAGGTTCACAACATTATTTTTGGGGCCCAGTGAAAAAAACTGCTAAAATGAAGAATGGTTATGGAGATGGTAAAGCCGACAATTATTTATGAGTAGATTAATTTTCAGTCAATACAATTCTTCTATCATCTCAGTGTGGATTTCATCCTGTCATGAGATTTGGGTAGGGTAGCTTCAGTGACCTTCTGGGTGGGACTTCATCTAGCTTCAGAGATTAAGGAAACTACTAATATATAATGTAAAAGTTAATTTCAAGAATTTCACAAAAATTAACAAAAAGGATATAATTGCACCTAGCATCGTTATTATCCGCGTACAGCGGATTTAGGCGGCAGAATCCAGACAAACAAGGGTTTCGATGTCTAAATCTCTTCCATGCAGATATTCCAAATGTGTCTCTTCCATGATGTCATGCTTCCAAGCAAGGGATTAGTAAGGCAAGTCACTATGAAAAAACATGCTTCCCGTCATTTCAATGACTTCAGGTGAATTGCATATGACTTTTTTTCCTGCGTTCCAACTAGTGTGTATGGGGAAAAACCTGTGAAAACTTTGTTTTCAGAGTCTTCTGCATTCTGAATGAGCGTGCATGTGGTGTGAACACTTTGCATTTCCCTTGGCAAGATGAAATGGAAGGCCACCAGTAAATGTAAAAAGTAAGAAACCTATCTATGTATCATCTTTAATTCTGCCCTTTGCGGAATGGAGTTACTTGAAGTACCCCTCACTAACTGCACCTACTCAACAAAATCCGACCATTGTTAGAATTCCACTATAAGGTAAACCTTTTCAGGGCAGTAGTCCACATACACGCCTAGACCACTGCAACAGTATTTATGCAGGTCTGCTAAAAGGTGTTAATACAGCTACAGCAAAAGCATGCATCATGAGTGGTTTGATGCCTAAAGAAGGAAGACCACGTAAACACTGCACTCAACTCCTTATGCTGGCTCCCATTAGCACAAAGAATCACCTTTAACACTCTTTGCATCACCCAGAGAGCATATTTGCCCCAGTCCACAAAATACCAGACTAAACTTGAAAAGCATTAGTTCTTTTCTAGGAGCCTAAGGTCAATATCCACAGGAATACTTTGCCCAGTTAGATTCAAGAAACAATGGTGCAGTAGAAAATGGGTGCCTTATCCTGGCCTAATAATATGAAACATGTCACTGGACTTGACACAACAGGGACACTTTCTAATATGTAGGAGGGCAATGAAATCACACTATTCCTATAATCCTTCCTGGTTTAACAAGTGTAACCCACTTATGTTTAAGATACTTAGAAAGACTTGTGATGCCCATTTTGTCTAAATGATTACAGATAACCAGGATCAGGCAAATGTGAAGCAATGCTTATGTGAAGCAATCATTAACTGTAAAGGAGGCCTTGTTTTCACCTACGCCAAGGTC
The DNA here is from genome assembly GCF_040938575.1 of Ambystoma mexicanum. Lineage (NCBI taxonomy): Eukaryota > Metazoa > Chordata > Amphibia > Caudata > Ambystomatidae > Ambystoma > Ambystoma mexicanum. The sequence continues at coordinate 180,311,307 of NC_090932.1, forward strand.
CCCAGTGACCTTTCCACTCCCCAGTAGCTGCTGGTGATTTATTTGTTGGAGGGGCTTAATTATTTCCAACAAATGAGCCATGAGTGACCGTGCGTATGAGGGAGCCCAAACTAATCAAAGGGTTTTGGGGGAAGGAGTGTTTTTTGGTGGAGGGATTTCTTACACCAGAGAAAACAAATTTAAATGGTGCATTCAAATGGATTGTGTCCTCCCACGTATTCCTCATCTTTGATATTCAAGTCTGCTTACAGCTTGCTTTGATTTTTTTTTTCATAGGGTCAAGCATTGTGCGGCCTGGAGTCTTGGTCCTTGATGGCCTCCATAGCATCCCTCGTAACGTCGACGCTGGTATATGTAGCACGCGTGCTGACAGTTACCTCAGTTCTGTTTTTTCTGCATTGCTGTGTGCTTCATAGCTACTCACCTCAGTGAAATTTCGATACGTTTGTCTACAAATCAATATTCTTTGAACATGTCCTCGACACCGAAGATAGGCTTCAAGCGGTGTTCAGGCTGTGTGGCAAAAATGTCTATCAAAGACCCTCACTGCGTCTGTCTGTGGTGCTTGGGGTTGGGTCACAAAGTCGACGACTGTGAACCATGTCAATCTATGACTGTCAAGGCCTTGAGGGAAAGGAAGGGACAACTCGATACAGGTAAGCCCTCTCCCAAATCCCTGTCCGTGACCCCATCTAAAAGAAAATCATCCTCCGAATCCAGAGATGAGTCTCCCGCTAGAAAGCGTCCTAAACACAGAACACGCTCAAGGTCCAGTTCACGGCACTCATCATTCTCTTCTCATAAGAAGAGTAAAAAACGACATCATAGAACCTCGTCGTCGTCCTAGTCTTCATCTCCCGAAAAAGTTTTGTTTCCAAAAAAGAACTTGACTCCGGCTGAATTAGAAAACCTCAGTTTGAAAATGCTTCAAGTTTTCCAGAGGCAAGCCCCTCCGAGTGCCCTCTGAAGAAGTCTAAGAAAAGAAGCCACCCCTCGGCGTCTAACAAGACCAGTAGGGAGTCTTGTGTGCCTCCTTCTCGCGCGCTTCAAGGCCCGGGAAGAGAGACCCCTCGACACAAGTCGAAGGAGTCTTCCTTGACTCACAATAAAGAGCCTCTGTCTGGCTCCTCTAAGCATTCATCTTCGGTATCGAAGCCTTCTTCGAAGGTATCGAACCCGCTATGTTTATTGCCTGAACCTTTGAGGCATGTAATCTATCTACAGCCATCGAAGCATACTAAATTGTCAGCTCATTCACTGACTACTTTGAGGAAGTTGTCGAAGCCTTCAATACCTTTGACACCTTCAACTGCGTCAGAGCATTCAGTGTTCTCAAAGGCTGCTAAACCTATGGCTGATATATCTAAGTGTTTTAAACCAATTGCTCAACCTGATTTCTTTAGGCAAATGGGATCAATCTTTGAGGAAGATGAAGAGGAAGATCAGTCCCCTTTTGGGTACAAATATGGGACACCAAGATGCAAAATATCGTTAAAACTCTAAAGGAGACCAGTAGCTGGGAAACATCACCAGAGACAGAGTTTGGTAACCCAGAGATGGCTGTTCAGGCTGATCCCTCATACAGAGCTGTAATTTGTAAATCGTCTGAGTATATGGGGTGGTCCAACCCCGCAGCTGCTATGGAGACTGATGACCTCACTGATACTTTAGACAGTGGTCCAGTTAGGTAGACTGTGTTACCATTCTATGCAGCCTTAAGAGTAAGGGTTATGGAAAACTGGCTAAAACCAGATTCTGTTCCACCGGTTAACAAATTGTTAACCAAGAAATATAGAACTGCTTCTGTGGACCCTCCTTTTTTGAACAGGCATCCTACACCAGGGAGTCTGGTTGTTCAGGCAGCAATAGCATCTTCAAAAGCTGCAACTTACCCTTCTGCTCCAGCAGATAAGGAAGATAGAAGAATTGTCTCTTTAGGAAAAAGAGCATTTAGTGCTGGGAGCATGGTATTAAAATCAGCTAATGCTACCAGTGCCTTAGCAAAGTATGCTCACACCCTTTGGAGTGTAGCTGCTCTTGCAGCAAAACACATTCCATAGGGACAAGAAAGAGAAGGTTTCTTAAGCCTAATACAGGATGGAAAAGATGCCATGAGTCAATCTTTACAGTCCAGCCTGTATACAGTGGATTCAGTAAGCAGGTCCATGGCTGCCAGTGGAGGGCTTAGGCTTTTGCTTGACATGCCATTTGACTGGACCTGTTTGGAAAGAAGGCTGATAGTAGCCTGGAAAAACTGCAAGCGTCTCGAGCTGCAGCAAAATCATTAGGGGCAGCAATCAGACAACCTCAACCTTCAAATCAAGGATGGAGAGGACGTCCTTTTCGTTTTTATTCCTCTGTCTCTAGAGGAAGAGGTAAATTCTCACAAAGGGGTCAAAGAAGTGCCCCTCGTGGAGGTAGAGATAGAGGAGGAAGAAATCCCTGTTCAACACCCACAGAGTGGGTAGAGTGGTAGGAGGCAGACTGTCATGTCATCTCCGGAGTTGGCGAAGCATAAGTTCGGACGCATGGGTGCTACAAACTGTAGCAGGCGGTTACTGTCTTCCATTTCTAAAAAGACCTCTTGATTGCTCCCCAAAATACACATCAACCTTGATTCCAGATCCACTGCTCTAACAGGAGATGCTCATCCTGTTGGAGAAAGTTGCATTAGAATTGGTACCTGCAGCAGAGAGAAACCAGGGTTGGCACTCTCTCTACTTCTTGATACCCACGAAGGACGGAGGAGTGTGACCCATATGGGACTTGAGATGCTTGAACAAGTTCCTCAGGAAGGACAATTTCAAGATGGTAACTCTTTTGCAGATCCTTCAGGCCTTCGACTCAAGGATTGGTTGCTGTCATTGGACCTTCAAGGTGCTTACTTTCATGTGCCAATACATCAGAAGCACAGAAAGTACCTTAGGTTCGCAGTTGGCGGTTTTCATTATCAGTTTTGGGTTCTGCCATTCGGGTTCCCCTCAGTCCTGAGGGTCTTCACCAAGCTTATGGCAGTGGTGGCAGCAAGTCTAAGGAATGAAGGGATACACAACTACCCCTACCTAGAGGACTGGTTGATCAGGGCTGCTTCACCAGAACAGTCTCTGAATCATCTCAATCTCATCTGCCACTTCCTCCACGAACTGGTCTTCTCACTGAACTTCAAGAAGTCCCACTTGACACCTTCACAGAAGCTTCAATTCATTGGAGCAGCCCTGGATTTAGCTTCAGGAAAAGCTTTGCCACATGAGTTAAGGGCTCAACATCTCCTGCAGATTGTACAAGAATTTCAGAGTGCCCAACGTCTTCCGGCCTACAACTTCCTAAGGTTGCTCGGCCTCATGGCATCCTGCATTTCTTTTGGTACCAGAAGCCATCTGAGAATGAGATCCCTTCAATGGGCTCTCAGATCCTAGTGGTCTCAATTGTCTGGCAGAACGACAGACCTTTTCCAGGTCCCAACAACGGTCGTACAGGATGTCCTGTGGTGGGCCAGCTGAGAGAATGTGATGAGATGAGAACCCTTTTGGCAACCATTGCCGGAGACGACAGCTGTGACAGACGCCTCGCTCACAGGATGGGGGAGCGCACATGAGAGATCTTTGAATAAACAGACACTGGTCTCAGTCGGAGTCCAGACTCCAGATCAACCTTTTGGAGCTGAGTGGAATCAGACTAGCGCTGATGGCCTTCATGCCCTCAATTCGGGGGAAGAGTGTCCTGATAATGACGGACAACAAAAGTGGCCATTCTGGGCACTGAGAGAAAGAATCACTCTTCTGGCAGTTCATCTAACCAGAGAAAAAAACACAGGGACAGACGCTCTGAGCAGGCAGAACATGATCTCCCACCAGTGGAACTAGCTCAGGAAGTCCTTCTGGAGATTTTTGCCCTTTGGGTAACCCCTTAAGTGGATCTGTTCACAACCACTGTCAACCGGAAGTGAGAGCTGTTCTGCTCCAGGGAATTTGCCCAAAGAGGAGCTCTAGGAGACGTAATCATGGTGGACTGGGAGTTTCCACTGCTGCATGTTTTTCCGCGAGTCCCCATCATTCCTCATGTCATCAGGAGGTTGAGGAAGTTTGGGAAAACCATGATCCTGATTGCTCCGGATTTGGCCAGGAGAACGTGATACCCGGATCTTCTGGAAGTGGCCATCTCCCATCCAATTCGTCTTCCCGAAAGAGAGGATGTACTCTCGCAATTGGGAGGTTGCATTCTTCACCCATAGATCAGGACTCTCAATCTTCACGCCTGGTGTCTGAAAGGGTAAAATATAAGTATTGGGATCTTCCAGACATAATGGAAGTGTTGGTTTCGGTAAGGAGTCCAGCAACTAAATCCCTGTACCGCTGCCCTTGGAATATGTTTCGCAGCTGGTGCAGGAAAAAGAGACTAGATCCTTTTACATGTAAACTTCCCCATTTTCTGTCTTTCTTCCTCCACCTGACCCATTCTGGGTTGCAAGTGGCCACGGTGAAGAGCTACTTAGCAGCACTATCAATCTTCAAAAGATCTTCAGATGAGGGGTGATACTTCAAAGTGCCTATTGTAGTGCAATTTCTGAAGGGCTTAACCAATTGTTTTCCACCCACTCCCTTCATGTGCCGTCATGGGATTTAAATCTTGTATTAAGAAGTCTTATGGGAGCTCCATTTGAGCCCTTACATTTGTGTCCTCTGAGGATGCTCACTTTGAAACAGCCTTTCTAGTAGCTATCACGTCTGCCCGTAGGATATGTGAGCTACAAACCTTATATTCCAAACAACCTTTTACGTCCTTTTCCAAGGATAATGTCATTTTAAGAGTTAGGTCAACTTTCCTTCCGAAAGTTGTCTGAGTTTCATTTAGCACAACGTATTGTACTGCCTTCTTTTTACCCTCCTCATCATCCATTTAAAAAGGAGGGGAGACTACATCATCTAGACCCGAAAAGGGTACTAAGCTACTACATTACAAGGACTGCAAGCATACATCAAGATGATCAACTTTTCATTGCTTATGCTGGCCAAAGATTAGGCATGGCAGTCACAAAACAAACAATCTCTAGATGGATTGTAATGTGCATAACAGAGTGTTACTCGTTAACAGGCAAGGATTTGCCCGTTGGTTTGAGGGCGCATTCCACTAGAGGGGTGGCTGCTACTTCAGCCCTGGAAAGAGGTGTGTCAGTGCAATACATTTGTAGAGCAGCAACCCGGTCGTCCCGTCACACTTTCAGTACATTTTACTGTGTAGATTCTTTTTCAGGAGAGGAAGCCAAATTTGGCAGGCTGTCCTCCATAATATTAAAAAATAAGAAATTGTTGGCAACCTCCACCTAACTCAAACTGCTTTGGTAGTCTATCAAAGATGAGGAATACGTGGGAGGACACAATCCATTCAAAGAACAAGTTACTTACCCATGGTAACGCTCTTTCGACTGGATGTTCCTACCACGTATTCCTCATCGCCCCCCCCCCATCCATCCCCTCTTGCCTGCCTAGAATTTCTATATATTACACCTTCCTTTCTCGCAACGTCAAGATTGTCTCCACCTATGACACGGCATGAAAGTTAAAGGAGGGAAAAAACTAGAACTAAGGTAAGGGTCAGCACGCATGCTTCATATACCAGCGCCAACGTCACGATGGATGCTACAGAGACCATCGAGGACCAAGACTCAAAGCTGCACAACCCTATGAAAAAAAAAGCAAGCTGCAAGCGCACTTGAATATTAAAGATGAGGAATACGTGGGAGGAACATCCAGTCGAAAGAACGTTACCATGGGTAAGTAACTTGGATTTATGGCATAGTTTTTGTGAAAGAATTGGTGCAAAGGCATACTACATACAATAATTTTTGTACTGCAATACATTAACAAATCCAATGGCTGCTTTGCCACCAACAGTACAGTGGTTCATTTGCCAACACATTTTCATGATGCTGCGCCCCAAATACATGCCAGTATTCTGCCAATGTAAGAAGACATTTGCATGGTGATTCTGCTTCTTAATACTTGTAATGCATGTGTACGAGAACATTCCCATGCTGGCTGCACCAGTATATGCCAGTGGGCCCATGTAACACCAAACTCATGATCGCCTTTCCGATTAATGCCAGTAATGCCATTATAACAAAGCATGTCCATAGTGGCTGTTCCATTATATGCAAGTTTTCCCATGTAAACAAAAACACTATTTGCTCTGCCTATAATGCCAGTAATGCCATTATAAGAAAACATGTGTATCCTGGTTGCACCAACATGTGCCAGTACCACATGTAACAATATACTCATGTTCACTTTGCCCATAATGCAAGTAATTCAATTGTAAGGAAAGATGTCCATGCTGGCTGCCCAGTATATACCTGTTTTCCCATATAGTAATACACTCATGCTCACTTTGCCCATAATGCTACTGTAAAAAACATGCCCATTCTGGCTGTACCAATATGTGTCAGTACCTCACATACTAACACCCTGTTTGCTTTGCCCACTTTTCCTCTTAGAAAGTAATGCCTTTGTAAGAAAACATATCCAAACTGGCTGCACCAATATGTGCCTGTAAACTGCCAATGCCTTTGTAATGAAATATGTTCATGTTAGCTGCCCCAATATGTGCCAGCATAGCATTGTCCATCACTGCCTGTGCCTTTATTACAATCAGTAAGCTCCCACTGCTGGACCTCCACGTTCAGGCACACACTTCCACCTCTTCATCCGCCCCTCTACTTTCACACACATTCATTCAAACTTGCTCATTCACTGCCCCCAGCCCACATACAATATACATCTGAACGCACATACACCCTGACATTAGAGACACATACATTTACATTGGCATGCATGCACGCATACTTACATCCATTACAGACAGTCGCAAACTTTTTTTAAAAACGTCCTTACCTGCTCATTGCCACTGCTCAGCTTCAGACTCCCACTGATGCTGCTGCTCCTCCAGATGGTCGATGGTCTTAGAAGCAAGAAAGCAAGGGGAAACTGTAAATTAAACATCCCTCCCTGAGTCCTGGTTTCTGATGTAGGTGAACCGCCTCAGTCACTCCTAAGCCGCTGAGAGGCACAGTTGTTCCACTAGGTATTTGTATGCGATTTGCTACTCCACCTAGCAAGGCCAAGGTCCATGCAAGGCTGGATAAGTTAAACACCCCCATCCTTGCAATTCTCCTTAGGAATGCGCAGCTAAGGAACTTCACACATAGAGAGGGAAACCATGTTTCCCCTGTTAGGGAGAATTCTCAAAAATGTGCTAATTCCCTTCACCTTAGAGACTCCCAGCAACTTTGCTGGATTTTGAGGACTTGATTTGTTTACCTGGAAAGAGTGCACACCTTTTATTCCCACCCTTTCATGTGTTTTGATGTGTGTTTTACATTTTGTGTTCTCTGATTATGGAGTTTTAGATAACTCCATAGGCATCAACTTTTTATGTGTGTTACACCGCTCCCTCAGTGCAGTGACACAGGGATGTCTTTTAGACTTCCCAAAGGTTTAAATACCTTCTCTGGGATAAACTACTGTTTCCCAGAGAATGTAAAGTGAAATTGACTTTACTAGTCTTTTCCAAATTCATAGACCCAGAACACACCATCTTACAACGGAGTGCTGGAGGGGTTACATAGTATCCAGTATCCCCTGAGTCTTAACACTCATGTAGCAGTCAAATGCTACCCTTTCCTATTAAAAAGGGTGGTGGCAGTGGTTTTACAACGAACTACCATGATTTTTCCCGACCGTGAACACCGGTAGCTAAAAATCAGGGAGCCATGTTTTTCAGGATGGCGCCTTAACCTCCTTTGTATAAACAGGCCCCGGTCTTCTTTTTTCGCCATTTCTTTTCTGCGCTCCAAACTAGGTTTGGTCCCTTTGTTCGTGTGCCTTTGGCGGGCTTCAGGACTGAAGTCCGCCCTTGGCGTATGAGTGTCTGGGGTGGGCAGGAAGTGAGGGAGATGCCCGAAACTCCCTGTGCTTAGTCTCCTAGGAGACCCAAATGCACTCTGGCGTGATTGGCTGCTTGACTGTCTGGCAAGGACAGCCACCCTGCTGGGTGAGTGACATCCAGGCTGGAATGAAAGGGAGAAAACTGTTTAAAAGGTGAGTCTCCAGGACTGGAAGGTAGAGTCGACCACTGGAACGAAAGAACTGAAGACGAGCTGGAAGAGGACGGCTGCTGCAACCACTGGACCGTTGGTTTACCTGGTGAAGCCCTGCTGCAGGTCCGAATTGCCAAACTCCATTCGACAGAGAAGCTCCTTCAAGGACGGCTTCTTCCTTTGAGTTGGTGGGACCAATCAACTCATAAGACACCTGGAACCATTCTCAAAGCTGGTTAGGTTTAACCAGGGAGAGGGACACCAGTTCGTGTTCTTGAATCTACAGCTACTGTAACTGAAGTTACTCCATTTTGTTTGCTTTCTTCAACGATCCTGTGCAGTGCAGGAGTCCCTCAATGTCCTCCCTCTTGTCCCCACTACTGAGGCTCAGGAACAGCGAGATCTGCAGGAACTGCCAGGAACCACGACTTCAGTAACATTTGTTTTCTTCACAAAAAGGTACTGTGCAAACCTGATTGAGAGAACGCCACTCTTGTGGCGAAAGTTTGTGAAACTTTCCCAGCTTGCAGGCCTAATCAGCTTGTGACCTCACAAATTATTCTTTTTCGCCTAACTACTTCTGAGAACTTTTGCAAAGACTTTACCGTTTGTTTGTTTGTTTGTTTATTTATAGCGTGCGCCAGACCCAAAGGTATCAGGGCATGTGTTCAAGAATACTTTAAGCTTTCAAGTTACAGTTACACATTCCAAGTAGTTACAGGACGCATTGACAACAAAAGGATGATGATATACAGGGTTATATACACAGGTATTCGTACACAGATGTGTATACACAGTATACATTGAAAATCAAAGAGCAAGGTGGAGTAAGCCGGGGAGATGAGCATGTAAGTATGCGTTCAGCTGCAGATTAACAGACGGGTCAGATGTGAGTAGTCCTAGTGCCGGTCCGTTATAGGTCATTTTCTTTGAGCCATTTAATGCAGTTAAGTCTGAAGTGTGGGTAGGATTGGTCAGACCTTAAAGAGGATGAGAGGGAGTTCCACAACTGGGCCGCTTTGACAGGGAAGCTGTTGCATCCGGCTGTGCTCAATTTAAATGGGGGCACAACTAGCTGGTTGGTATATGCTTCTCTGGTAGGTCTATTGGAAGTTCTTCTTTTGAACCTTTCTGTTAGGTATTTGGGGGCTAAATCATTAATACTTTTCAATGTTAGTGATACTGTTTTAAGTTTAATTTTGTCAGCTGTAGAGAGCCAGTTAGATTGTCTTCTGACATCTGAGATATGCTCTCTTCTTGGGATTCTTAAGGCGGCTCTAACGGCATTGTTCTGCAAGGTTTGGATTTTTTGCAGCGTGTGTTTATCAGACCCTATGCATAGTGCGTTGCAATAGTCCAATTTGGATAATACCAGAGCTCAGTGAGGCAGCTGGTAGTGGACAAGTATGGTTTAACTGCTCTGACCAGCTTACTGGTGAATGCGGTGCTAGAGGCCATCACACTCACCTGCTTTGGTAGGGAAAGGCAAGAGTCGAGGTAAAATCCTAATGTGTTTACCTCTCTTTTTTAATGGTGTTGCCATCTATAACAAATGAAGAATAGTCATCGTTCAATCTTTTGATATTTTCTGTATTCCCCAGTATGATTTCTGTTTTGTCACCATTCAGGCATAAACCATGACGGGCCCTCCATGCCTGGATGATGTGGTATATCCTATTCACCAAGGCCAAATCCTGTTCATAATCCCCCGAAAGTGGGATGAGAATCTGAGTGTCACCTGCATAGTTTGTGTAGGTGACACCCAGAAGGTTCAGATCATCAAACAGGGGTTTCGTGAAAATGTTATACATGGGCGGATAGACACAGGATCCCTGGGGAACGCCACATGTGATAGGTACTGGGTCAGCCGCTGCAGAGGTAGAGAAAACCCTCATGGTTCTGCCACTTAAGAACAACATGATCCATGCAATGGCATGTGTGGAGAAGTGGGCCGCAGATACCAGGTGGGTACAAAGCACATCATAATCCACCAAGTCAAATGCCGCTGAGAGATACAGTAGGAGGAGTAGGGCAGTTTTTCCAAGGTCTCTCAGCTCATCGACCTGGGTTTTGAGATCGATAAGCGCGGTTTCGGTACCGTGTTGAGGCCTGAAGCCTGATTGTCTGGTACCTAATAGTTGATGCAGCTCCAAGTATTTTTGAATCTGTAAGTAAGCCACTCAGTCTAGGATTTTTAACAGAAATGGTACCGTAGTAATTGGCCTGTAGTTAGTCGGGATAGAGGGATCCAAAGTTTGCTTTTTAAGGAGGGGGAGGACCCATGATTGTTTAAGGTTGTCTGGTATCGTGCCTGATGCAAAGGAAGCATTAATAAGTTTGGAAATAAATGGGGATAGATCTCTGGCCGCATCTTTTATCAGTTGGGCTGGGCATATGTCGCTTCGACAGTTGGATGGTTTGAGCGAAAGTATTATTTTTTCAATTTCTAAAATGGTTACTTTGGTGAAGTTGAATTTATGTTCTGGTTTGGTGGAAGTAGATGGTTTACCACTGTGATTGGTTGAAGGAGGAATATTTTGTTTCTTTTTCTCAATTTTGGTTTGGAGTGTGGCAATTTTGTTGTTTAGAGCTTTTTGGATGTCAGAGCACCACGTTTTATTTTTGTCGCAGTTGTCTGGAACAGGGATAGGGTTTTCCAGTTCCTTTAGTATAATGAATAGCTCTTTGGTTCCAGATTTGGCCTGTAGTATTATGTTGTTAAAGTTCTCTTTTTTAGCTCTCCTTATTTCATTTTTGTAAATCTTAGAGGTATTGATGAGAGCTGCTTTGTTAGTCTCAGATGGAGTTAGTCGCCAGGTGGATTCACATTTGCGTTTTATACCAGAACTGCTCTTTCCTATCCAGAACACTAGCCCATTGACTTGAATTGAACTATTCTGGTGAACATATATACGGGGTAATTCATGGAATTTTGCACAAAAGTGGCGCACGCGGCTGGCGCACAGTGTTCCCGTGCGATATACTGCGCCAGCCGCGTGCGATAAAATCCATTTCATCGCGCAGCCTATTCATTGATTTTAGCCTCCAAAACCAGCCGTGGCGCAGAGTGGCGCAGCGACCCTGCAGCAGCGCCAGTTACGCCCCCAAGAACGCCCTCGCGCAAGGAAAATCCATCAAAAGTCCCAATTCAGCGCAAAGGGCTGCGCTAACCCTGGACCAGTTTACAGGGCTGCCAAACAGCAAACACCAAGCGGGGAACGTGTATTTCAGGGGTGCGCTGGAAGTTCCACATGCGATTGGGCTGGGTACGTGTATTTCAGGGGTGCGTGGGAAGTTTCACACACGATTGTGCTGGGTACGTGTATTTCTGTTATATGAAGACCCAGTGGCGAGATTAAGGGTAAATAGAAGGTTATCGGTCCCCGTTAATATAGGTTGGGGTAGGCGGCATGGGTGCCGGCTTTCCCCCCTTTGTTTGCGCCTCCTGTTGAGCCCCTGGTGGAGCTAGTTTGCTCCAATCATATCAACAGAGGGGTACAGCTGTTTACACACATTTGTGATCTCACTTTATGCCGATGATCTGATTCTGTTCATAAGTGATCCCGAAACAAATTTGTGTCTGGTCATGGCCGACATCTTGGATTTCAGTAGCTTCTCAGGGCTTAATGTCAATCCTTCCAAATCAGTTTTGCTCCCACTAACCAATAGAATTGATAGGTTCCGGGATGAGTTCTACTTCCAATGGCATACTGAATATAAAAGGTAATTTGTGGTGAATTTGGCGCGGTCTTCAGAAGTGCTGTATCGGGAAAAACTATGGGGTAAAATAAGAGCAAACTGAGGCGGCCCTTGGGAGATGGATGAATCTGCCACTATCCCTATACAGTAGGAGATGCGCTAATCAAAATCTTGCCCAGATGTTTGTATATATTTCTCAGTGTGCATATAGTGGTCCCCGCTGCTTTCTTTAAAATGCTGAAGGCCCTCATAACAAGGTTTGTGTGGCAGGGGAAACAGGCGCGTGTGCGCTGGAGCAAATTGGGCCCCTTGGATAAAGGTGGCCTTGCGCTACCTAGCTATCAAAACCTACAGGAAAGCAGCGCAGGCCTAATTGTTGATGTACTGGAATGACCCGGCCCCTACAGTCATTGTGGTCACAGGTTTTTGACACAATCGGGGGGATAGCTGAAGAGGTGATGGTACCATCTCCCATGGTAGCTCCTCTGGGTTAAACGTATGAACGGTCTAAGCATGCCAGACGGCTGCTGGGACTGTTATTGTTGTTGACAAAGAGGAGGGTGGCCCTGGTATGGGGAGGGTGTGCCCCCCTCTATACAAGCAATGAAAAATTAACATTTTATACTGTTATGATATAGAGATGGAATATGGAGTCACTCTACATCCAGAATGAAAGCCGAAGAATATTTGGGGACCTTATGCGGTCTATTTATTATCAACCAGTAGTGATACCCCCGTAGAAGCTGGACCTCAGTCTGATGCATACTTCTGATGTTAATGTCTCTTTTTTTCTGATCATGGTCAATATTATTGCATTCTGGGGATTGGGAAATGTGCTGCCATCTGTATTTCTTTTTCAAGTTAGATTTTTTAGTTTGCTGAACCTATGTTGTTTACGAAATGACGACAAACTGTTTTTTTTTAAAACCTCATATGACTCTTCGCAGGTTTTGTCTTCGAGGTCACTGATCCAATGTTCTGTGCCCAGAACCCAATCATCCAGTGGAGCATGGATCTTGTTAGCTCCCAGGTTCTCAGGCATGGCAGCAGCTAATCCCCAGAAATTGCCCCACTTTAGTGGTAACAGGCAGATCTCGGTACCCCATGGGTGGACAGTGCTGCTGCTGCCTCCATTGGTGCTATCACAGAGATAGGGTGTCCTCACTCCCACTGCCACCCTCCAGGTACCCCAGAACCACTGGGGCTGATAGAAGGGAGTGGGGGGAGAGGCGAGCCCAAGCTCTAGGTGCTTAGGCAAAAGGTGTGGCCGTCGGAAGAGCGGTGCACACCTCTCGGGAGACCCAGGCCTTGATGCGTTTATGGTTGTCGGGTGAGGGGTGGGTGGATTCTTTTCCCAGGCTGGTCCCCGGGTCACAGACTCCTCGTGGTCTGTGCCTCAGGCCACCCCTCATGCTCTGCACCCTCTCCTTGCCTGCCTTGGGAGACATGGCTTGCAGGACCTCCCTTCGCTTACCTCCTACTTTCCGGGGAAGGCTCCGCTCGGGAACCGTGATGGGCACAATGGGGGGGGGGCACCAACCGCCATTCAGACCTCTTGGCAGGTCCCCATGCTCCGGTAGTGTTCCGAGACACTCGTCCTCTCCACCTACAGCCCTCTGCCGGGCTTTGTCCACCCTCCTCCAGACCTGCGGTCTGTGCAGAGCGTTCAAATTCGTTGGGCTGGTCGTTTAGGCTCCCCAAAGGGATGTAAACACTGCCTAGTGGTGGTCAGGATACAAAATGTTGTGCTCCATACTGCTTCTTTGAGCACATCTCTCGGAGCCAAAAGGAATTGCAGCCGCTATGTTAGCCACTTTGCCAAACACCCAACAATAACAACATTAGATGTTTTTAAGTGCAGGTAGGTGTTATGGCCAGCTGTCATAGGGATGTGACCATGATGGAGGAAGTGCTAGAGTGGAGGCATTAGAAAGTGAGCGACAGAGGCAGGAGAGTGGGGAGGGAAACATGTTAGCTAGAAGGAAGATGAGAGGTAGTTTAAGAGGGTAACTTGGAGGCAAGGAGGTAGGATTTTAGTTTGGTTTTGAACAAATCAGTGTGGACTGTTTCACGGATGTCTGGGGGAAGAACATTCCATGCAAGTGGAGCACAAAGAGAGAAAGGGCAAAACCAAGAGAAAGCACCTGGAGGGTGAGGTGCCAAAAGGGTAGTCAAGGAGGCAGAGCGGATATTATGAGAAGACTTGCAGAGTTGGATAGATCCGCGGGTGCCTTTCTGTGTATAAATCTGTGAACCAGGAGCCGAAATTTGAATCTGGCCCTGTTTTCTATTGTCACATATCCAGCTTGGTGATGGTACGAGGAGGTTGGGTTGAAGTGAGGGAGTTCAAAGAGTTCTGTTACCAAAGTTAATGATCTTGTCGAGAGGTCAGAAAGCATAGTTGGGGAGACCAAAGAGAATGCTGGCACAGTAGTTCAGTTTAGAGAATACAAGAGTGGTTAAGAGATGCTTGACGTTGTTGAAAGGAAGGATATGCCTGATTTTGTAATATTTAGGAGGTTGAGGCGTTAAAACTTGAGTATTACCAGAAAATGTTTCTTCTGTTGAATCAAACCTGGTGGCACATGTAGACTGCATGATAGCGCAATGTCAGTGACGCGGTTTGGTGGGGCAACTACAAGACCTCCACCTATACAAACAGCGATGTGAGCTGAGGAACCGTGGCACGCACTGAGCATGGACTTGGCGACGATTTAACAGAACAAACATTTTCTGGTGATGCTCAACAAGTTTTCACGGTATCTAGTGATTAGGTTTGGAGTTCCACATCTGCAGGGGTGGTGAGCCCTATCATAGAGGACGTTTTTGCAGCATAAGGGCTTCTTCGTTCTGTAAGGACTGACATTTATCCCGCCTTCCAAGGTGTGGTGTTTAAGAAGTTCATGGAGAACTTGGACATTGAACACAAGCGTATTACCCCCTGCTGGCCTCGAGAGAATGGGGATGAGGATCGGTGTACGTGCACGCTCAATAAAATGTTTTGGACAGCATTGGAGGAGGGTGTGACACTGGAGCGAGTATTGACAACTTTCCTGTTGGCCTACACGACCAGACCTCACATGTTGACCGGGGTTTCGCCGGTCGGAAGTATTATTACAAAGAAATGTTCGCTCACTGATTCCTGACCATGGGCCAAGGATAGCCAGAGAACTGGAAATCCATAAGGTGGTTTAGAAACAGTAGGCAAACAATTACAAGGAGCCCAGTCGTCGACAGCTGGTGCCGGCCAAGATACAGGTGGGTGACATCGTATTGCTTTGGAACAGGAGTTTCACCCAGAAGTTGGATCTACCTCATGAAGTGGCCCCGTGGACAATGATGTGAAAAAAAGGATCCATGGTCACGGTCTCGAGGAGAGGTGAAGAGGTTACACGCAATTCCAGTTTGTTCAAAAGAGTGAGGTACGAACAATGTCCGGAGCAATGATGAGGGAGAATATTCACATGCCATGGACAACGGCAGAAGGAACTAACATACACCAGAAGAGGGAGGTGTAGGTAAGGCAAGAGATGAGGAATCAGCGGTGAGCTGGGAGCCGGGGTCTGGATGTCCAGCAAGGAGGTATCATGTAAGGAAAAATAGCAGGATGCCCGCACGATTCAATAACTTTCTATTAGAGATGGAAGGATGAAGTGGTCATACCTTGTTAAGTTGTTTTTGTTCATACATTGTTAAGCTGGATCATTGGTCATTTTGTGGTTGGTAAGGGCTTGTTACAGCATCTGCACTGATGTGATGCAACATCGGGCAGACTAGAGGCAGGGTCAAGTAAATAAAAGGATCCGCCCCTTCCAGAGGTGGGACCCATTAAACCACAAGCTGTGTCTGCGTCTTACTTTGTGCTGTGAGGCTCCTTGGGGCCTACAACAAGGACCATGGAGGCACAAATCAAAACATTGTGGAGGAAGTCCTGAGGCCTTCCTTTGCCTTCTCCATCTTAGCTGTCCCTCCGCCCTGCACATACCCCAAATCAAATGATATACAGAAACATTGACATTGAAAACAAGCATTGTCAAAGCCATTGTTTTGGCGTTAACGGCTGTTCTTTGCATTTTGCATTTATAGGCACCTGAGTGCAAGGAGGAGAGTGCACAGTTTCAAAGGAGGATGCGATAAGGGGTGCAAGTGGGCAAGATAATGAGAAAGGGAATAGAACAAGGGAGGATGCCATTGACAGAGGGTGCCATTGATGATGATCTAAAGGAAATATGACCGATAAAGGGTGAGAGCGAGAGGGTGTGAAATAAAGCGAGAGTGTGAGAAATAAAGCGATAGTGTAAGAGGAAGAATGTGAGTGGGTAGAAAGAGGGGATAGAATGGGTGAGTGGGGGAACAGAGGGGGAGAGTGAGTGTGGCTAGAGAGATAGGGGAGATGGGTGGGGTCAAAGGGAGAGGGTGTTAGGTTGAGTAGAGAGGAAGGGTGGAGGGGGTAGAGAGAGGGGGCTAAGGTGGATGGGGTAGAGATAGGGTATAGGGTGGGTGGGATAGAGAGAGGGGTAGGGTGGGTGGGGGTAGAGAGAGGGGTAGGGTGGTGGGGTTAGAGAGAGAGGTGGGGTAGGGCAGGTGAATGCGGCTAAAGAGAGGGGGGATGGTGGGTAGGTAGGGCAGATTGTGGGTTTTAGAGAGAGTGGGGGAGTGGTGGGCGAGTGGGGTAGAGAGAGTGGGGAAGGAGTGGGCAGTGGGGATAGAGAGAGTCACGGTAGGGTCGGTAGGTGTGGTAGAGAGAGTGGTGCTAGGGTGCGTGGGTGGGAGTGGGGAGAATGGTGATAGGGTTGGTGGTGGGAGTAGGTAGGGGTGGGGTAGGATCTGTGGGGACTAAAGAGAATGGGGATATGGGGTAGAGCGAGTGAGGGGGTGGGTGGGGGTGGAGAGAGTTGGGGTGGGGTACAGAGAGTGAGGGTAGGTGGGACTAGAGACCATGGGGGTGGGATAGGTGGAGGTGCGTAGAGAGAGTGGGGGTGGGGGTAGAGAGAGTGAGGCTAGGGTTGGTAGTTGCAGAGAAAGTGGTGTTGGGTGGGTGAGGTAGAGAGTGTAGTTAGGGTGGGTGCTAGGGGTAGATAGAGTGGGGGTTTGGTGGATTGTTGGGATATAGAGAGTGAGTATGTAGAGAGAGTGGGGGATCACTGGCAATAGGGTGAGGGGTAGAGAGAGTTATTGATGGGTGGTTGGGGGTTGAGAGAGTGGGGACAGGGTTGGTGTGGTAGGGATGAGAGAGTGGAGGTGGTTCGTGGGGGTAGAGAAAGTAGGGGAGGAGGATTGGGTTGGAGTAGAGAGTGGTAGTAGGGTGAGTGGGGTTAGAGCGAGTGAGGGTGGCGGTACGGAGAGTGGTTGTAGGGTGGTTGGGGATAAAGAGGCATCTTCAAGAGGACTAAAAAAACAGATCTGCCATTGAAAAAGCCCCAAAATAGTCCACTAGTTCGCAAAATAGCCCAATATTGCAACTTTTCAAATGATTGTGTGACTGGGAAATGGAAAGCCTGGCACCCAACTTGCTTCTTACAAAGCTGCTGATTGGAGCCTTTTTTTTTTTTGAGAACTCCTCATTGGCTAGTACGGCGGAGGAGTTTGGAAAAAGAAACTTTGGTGAGTTGGCATTTTCATGCTGTGGCATTTCTGGTTGATATGCCAAGCAGATGTTCTGAGTTCAGAAGAACCCTTCCCTCTCCCTCTTCTGTAATAATGGTTTTGGCAGTTTGTGACGCAAGCACCAAAACCAAAAATGGACAAAAAGTGAAAAAAGGCTCATCAACTTTGCTTGGATTGGAAATGAAATGTTCAGCATCAAGCCCATTATGAATAGTTGTGACCTAGAGGAATGCCCATGAGGTTTACTCCGTGGCCTTCCCTGCGTGAGAGCCAGGTTCACAACATTATTTTTGGGGCCCAATGAAAAAAACTGCTAAAATGAAGAATGGTTATGGAGATGGTAAAGCCGACAATTATTTATGAGTAGATTAATTTTCAGTCAATACAATTCTTCTATCATCTCAGTGTGGATTTCATCCTGTCATGAGATTTGGGTAGGGTAGCTTCAGTGACCTTCTGGGTGGGACTTCATCTAGCTTCAGAGATTAAGGAAACTACTAATATATAATGTAAAAGTTAATTTCAAGAATTTCACAAAAAATTAACAAAAAGGATATAATTGCACCTAGCATCGTTATTATCCGCGTGCAGCGGATTTAGGCGGCAGAATCCAGACAAACAAGGGTTTCGATGTCTAAATCTCTTCCATGCGGATATTCCAAATGTGTCTCTTCCATGATGTCATGCTTCCACGCAAGGGATTAGTAAGGCAAGTCACTATGAAAAAACATGCTTCCCGTCATTTCAATGACTTCAGGTGAATTGCATGTCTTTTTTTCCTGCGTTCCAACTAGTGTGTATGGGGAAAAACCTGTGAAAACTTTGTTTTCAGGGTCTTCTGCATTCTGAATGAGCGTGCATGTGGTGTGAACACTTTGCATTTCCTTTGGCAAGATGAAATGGAAGGCCACCAGTAAATGTAAAAAGTAAGAAACCTATCTATGTATCATCTTTAATTCTGCCCTTTGCGGAATGGAGTTACTTGAAGTACCCCTCACTAACTGCACCTACTCAACAAAATCCGACCATTGTTAGAATTCCACTATAAGGTAAACCTTTTCAGGGCAGTAGTCCACATACACGCCTAGACCACTGCAACAGTATTTATGCAGGTCTGCTAAAAGGTGTTAATACAGCTACAGCAAAAGCATGCATCATGAGTGGTTTGATGCCTAAAGAAGGAAGACCACGTAAACACTGCACTCAACTCCTTATGCTGGCTCCCATTAGCACAAAGAATCACCTTTAACACTCTTCATCACCCAGAGAGCATATTTGCCCCAGTCCACAAAATACCAGACTAAACTTGAAAAGCATTAGTTCTTTACTAAGGTCAATATCCACATGAATACTTTGCCCAGTTAGATTCAAGAAACAATGGTGCAGTAGAAAATGGGTGCCTTATCCTGGCCTAATAATATGAAACATGTCACTGGACTTGACACAACAGGGACACTTTCTAATATGTAGGAGGGCAATGAAATCACACTATTCCTATAATCCTTCCTGGTTTAACAAGTGTAACCCACTTATGTTTAAGATACTTAGAAAGACTTGTGATGCCCATTTTGTCTAAATGATTACAGATAACCAGGTTCAGACAAATGTGAAGCAATGCTTATGTGAAGCAATCATTAACTGTAATGGAGGCCTTGTTTTCACCTACGCCAAGGTCACCAGTGACCTTTCCACTCCCCAGTAGCTGCTGGTGATTTATTTGTTGGAGGGGCTTAATTATTTCCAACAAATGAGCCATGAGTGACCGTGCGTATGAGGGAGCCCAAACTAATCAAAGGGTTTTGGGGGAAGGAGTGTTTTTTGGTGGAGGGATTTCTTACCCCAGAGAAAACAAATTTAAATGGTGCATTCAAATGGATTGTGTCCTCCCACGTATTGCTCATCTTTGATATTCAAGTCTGCTTGCAGCTTGCTTTGATTTTTTTTTTTCATAGGGTCAAGCATTGTGCGGCCTGGAGTCTTGGTCCTTGATGGCCTCCATAGCATCCCTCGTAACGTCGATGCTGGTATATGTAGCACGCGTGCTGACAGTTACCTCAGTTCTGTTTTTTCTGCATTGCTGTGTGCTTCATAGCTACTCACCTCAGTAAAATTTCGATATGTTTGTCTACAAATCAATATTCTTTGAATATGTCCTCGACACCGAAGATAGGCTTCAAGCGGTGTTCAGACTGTGTGGCAAAAATGTCTATCACAGACCCTCACTGCGTCTGTCTGTGGTGCTTGGGGTTGGGTCACAAAGTCGACGACTGTGAACCATGTCAATCTATGACTGTCAAGGCCTTGAGGGAAAGGAAGGGACAACTCGATACAGGTAAGCCCTCTCCCAAATCCCTGTCCGTGACCCCATCTAAAAGAAAATCATCCTCCGAATCCAGAGATGAGTCTCCCGCTAGAAAGCGTCCTAAACACAGAACACGCTCAAGGTCCAGTTCACGGCACTCATCATTCTCTTCTCATAAGAAGAGTAAAAATCGACATCATAGAACCTCGTCGTCGTCCTAGTCTTCTTCTCCCGAAAAAGTTTTGTTTCCAAAAAAGAACTTGACTCCGGCAGAATTAGAAAACCTCAGTTTGAAAATGCTTCAAGTTTTCCAGAGGCAAGCTCCTCCGAGTGCCCTCTGAAGAAGTCTAAGAAAAGAGGCCACCCCTCGGCGTCTAACAAGACCAGTAGGCAGTCTTGTGTGCCTCCTTCTCGCGCGCTTCAAGGCCCGGGAAGAGAGACCCCTCGACACAAGTCGAAGGAGTCTTCCTTGACTCACAAGAAAGAGCCTCTGTCTGACTCCTCTAAGCATTCATCTTCGGTATCGAAGCCTTCTTCGAAGGTATCGAACCCGCTATGTTTATTGCCTGAACCTTTGAGGCATGTAATCTATCAACAGCCATCGAAGCATGCTAAATTGTCAGCTCATTCACTGACTACTTTGAGGAAGTCGTCGAAGCCTTCAATGCCTTTGACACCTTCAACTGCGTCAGAGCATTCAGTGTTCTCAAAGGCTGCTAAACCTGTGGCTGATATATCTAAGTGTTTTAAACCAATTGCTCAACCTGATTTCTTTAGGCAAATGGGATCAAATGGGATCAATCTTTGAGGAAGATGAAGAGGAAGATCAGTCCCCTTTTGGGTACAAATATGGGACACCAAGATGCAAAATATAGTTAAAACTCTAAAGGAGACCAGTAGCTGGGAAACATCACCAGAGACAGAGTTTGGTAACCCAGAGATGGCTGTTCAGGCTGATCCCTCATACAGAGCTGTAATTTGTAAATCGTCTGAGTATATGGGGTGGTCCAACCCCACAGCTGCTATGGAGACTGATGACCTGACTGATACTTTAGACAGTGGTCCAGTTAGGTAGACTGTGTTACCATTCTATGCAGCCTTAAGAGTAAGGGTTATGGAAAACTGGCTAAAACCAGATTCTGTTCCACCTGTTAACAAATTGTTAACCAAGAAATATAGAACTGCTTCTGTGGACCCTCCTTTTTTGAACAGGCATCCTACACCAGGGAGCCTGGTTGTTCAGGCAGCAATAGCATCTTCAAAAGCTGCAACTTACCCTTCTGCTCCAGCAGATAAGGAAGATAGAAGAATTGTCTCTTTAGGAAAAAGAGCATTTAGTGCTGGGAGCATGGTATTAAAATCAGCTAATGCTACCAGTGCCTTAGCAAAGTATGCTCACACCCTTTGGGGTGTAGCTGCTCTTGCAGCAAAACACATTCCGTAGGGACAAGAAAGAGAAGGTTTCTTAAGCCTAATACAGGATGGAAAAGATGCCATGAGTCAATCTTTACAGTCCAGCCTGTATACAGTGGATTCAGTAAGCAGGTCCATGGCTGCCAGTGGAGGGCTTAGGCTTTTGCTTGACATGCCATTTGACTGGACCTGTTTGGAAAGAAGGCTGATAGTAGCCTGGAAAAACTGCAAGCGTCTCGAGCTGCAGCAAAATCATTAGGGGCGGCAATCAGACAACCTCAACCTTCAAATCAAGGATGGAGAGGACGTCCTTTTCGTTTTTATTCCTCTGTCTCTAGAGGAAGAGGTAAATTCTCACAAAGGGGTCAAAGAAGTGCCCCTCGTGGAGGTAGAGATAGAGGAGGAAGAAATCCCTGTGTTTATTTACATGTGTTGTAATTGAAAATCAAATGGACAACATATATACATAAAGGAAAAACATTGCCATTTTGTGTAATCAAGGAATGGAGAAACTGTTCAAATCCAAATGTACCCACATCTAAGCTGAGCGTAGGTCCTAAAATAGGAGCGGATAGCAATATTGGGTCTACCAAGAGGTTACTTTCTTCATGACAAACATTCTTCAAAACAATTGGTTCCAAATATTTTAGACCGGAAAGGTTGCTTATAAGCCGTTTAACTGATTCTGCAGTCTTCTAAAAAGACATGGATAGATTATAATGCAACCAGTGTTTGCACATCAAATTTGTAATGCAGTGACGACAAACTGATTAACAACCAAATTTAGTAAATTTTTGTTGAGAGGGTGCCAGGCAGTAAACACAGTAGCAACCACAATTTAATACATTTTGCTAAGAAGATGCCGTTGTAAACTCTGAACATGACATTTAAGTTAGGCATAGAAAATGTTCCAAGTGCATTGTTCCTGGGAAGACCGGGGCCTAACTTCTTGGTTGTTAATCTAGCAGGATTTTGTTGTTTAAGGTAAAATATCACACATTGGTAGGGTGATGGCCAATCCTTGGTCTACGTCGGGAGGGTGTCACGCTTACCGGGAGACCGGGGTTCGTCACACGTGCTTTCCCTTCCTGGCGCCTCTATTCGCCCTTCCGCACTTGGGGAGGCGCCGGAGGGAGAGCTTCGGGGACCAGGGCTGCAGCTCCTCGGCGCATGCGCGGGAGACCGCGATCACGGTTCCGCGCATGCGCCGTGGATTGGTCACCCGGGATTGGAGGGGCTTGCCCAAGCCTCGCTCTGGGTCCTTCCGCTGATGCCCTGATTGCGGCTATCCAACAGCAGCACGAGTTGGCACGCAAGTCATTGGAGGCTGCCCAGGACCATATGACGTCTCAGGCTGACCAGAGGAGGAGAGTGGAACCTGATTTCCGGGTTGGGGATAGGGTTTGGTTATCCTCTAGAAATCTGCCACTTCGCAATTTACCGGTTAAGTTGGCTCCCCGGTATTTTGGCCCATTTAGGATCACCAAGCGCCTGTCCTCTGTGGCTTTTCGTCTTCAGCTGCCCCGTTCCTGGCATATTCATCCTGTTTTTCATGTCTCCCTTTTGAAGCCCTATGTTGTTGACCCCTATGGTCGTGCCAGTCCTCGCCCGGCTCCTGTTCTAGTACAGGGGGTCCCCGAATGTGAGGTTCAGGAGATATGTGATGCCCGCTATCGCAGGGGGGTGCTCCATTTTTTGGTGGATTGGAAGGGGTACCCGGCCTGTGATCGCACTTGAGAACCTTACCGGCATGTGCACGCCTCACATCTTGTGCGTGAGTTCTATCGTCGGTTTCATTGGAAACCTGGGGCTCCGGCCCTTCCTGGGAGGGGGCATAGTGTCACGCTTACCGGGAGACCGGGGTTCGTCACACGCGCTTTCCCTTCCTGGCACCTCTATTCGCGCTTCCGCGCTTAGGGAGGCGCTGCAGGGAGAGCTTTGAGGACCAGGGCTGCAGCTCCTCGGCGCATGCAAATTCAACACCCACAGAGTGGGTAGAGTGGTAGGAGGCAGACTGTCATGTCATCTCCGGAGTTGGCGAAGCATAACTTCGGACGCATGGGTGCTACAAACTGTAGCAGACGGTTACTGTCTTCCATTTCTAAAAAGACCCCTTGATTGCTCCCCAAAATACAGATCAACCTTGATTCCAGATTCACTGCTCTAACAGGAGATGCTCATACTGTTGGAGAAAGGTGCATTAGAATTGGTACCTGCAGCAGAGAGAAACCAGGGTTGGCACTCTCTCTCTACTTCCTGATACCCACGAAGGACGGAGGAGTGTGACCCATATGGGACTTGAGATGCTTGAACAAGTTCCTCAGGAAGGACAAGTTCAAGATGGTAACTCTTTCGCAGATCCTTCAGGCCTTCGACTCCAGGATTGGTTGCTGTCATTGGACCTTCAAGGTGCTTACTTTCATGTGCCAATACATCAGAAGCACAGAAAGTACCTTAGGTTCGCAGTTGGTGGTTTTCATTATCAGTTTTGGGTTCTGCCATTCCTGAGGGTCTTCACCAAGCTTATGGCAGTGGTGGCAGCAAGTCTAAAGAATGAAGGGATACACAACTACCCCTACCTAGAGGACTGGTTGATCAGGGCTTCTTCACCAGAACAGTCTCTGAATCATCTCAATCTCATCTGCCACTTCCTCCACGAACTGGTCTTCTCACTGAACTTCAAGAAGTCCCACTTGACACCTTCACAGAAGCTTCAATTCATTGGAGCATCCCTGGATTTAGCTTCGGGAAAAGCTTTGCCACATGAGTTAAGGGCTCAACATCTCTTGCAGATTGTACAAGAATTTCAGAGTGCCCAACGTCTTCCGGCCTACGACTTCCTAAGGTTGCTCGGCCTCATGGCATCCTGCATTTCTTTTGGTACCAGAAGCCCGTCTGAGAATGAGATCCCTTCAATGGGCTCTCAGATCCCAGTGGTCTCAATTGTCTGGCAGAATGACAGACCTTTTCCAGGTCCCAACAACGGTCGTCCAGGATGTCCTGTGGTGGGCCAGCTGAGAGAATGTGATGAGATGAGAACCCTTTTGGCAACCATTGCCGGAGACGACAGCTGTGACAGACGCCTCGCTCACAGGATGGGGGAGTGCACATGAGAGATCTTTGAATAAACAGACACTGGTCTCAGTCGGAGTCCAGACTCGATATCAACCTTTTGGAGCTGAGTGGAATCAGACTAGCGCTGATGGCCTTCATGCCCTCAATTCGGGGGAAGAGTGTCCTGATAATGACGGACAACAAAAGTGGCCATTCTGGGCACTGAGAGAAAGAATCACTCTTCTGGCAGTTCATCTAACCAGAGAAAAGAACACAGTGACAGACGCTCTGAGCAGGCAGAACATGATCTCCCACCAGTGGGAACTAGCTCAGGGAGTCCTTCTGGAGATTTTTGCCCTTTGGGTAACCCCTTAAGTGGATCTGTTCACAACCACTGTCAACCGGAAGTGAGAGCTGTTCTGCTCCAGGGAATTTGCCCAAAGAGGAGCTCTAGGAGACGTAATCATGGTGGACTGGGAGTTTCCACTGCTGCATGTTTTTCCGCCAGTCCCCATCATTCCTCATGTCATCAGGAGGTTGAGGAAGTTTGGGAAAACGATGATCCTGATTGCTCCGGATTTGGCTAGGAGAACGTGATACCCGGATCTTCTGGAAGTGGCCATCTCCCATCCAATTCGTCTTCCCGAAAGAGAGGATGTACTCTCGCAATTGGGAGGTTGCATTCTTCACCCATAGATCAGGACTCTCAATCTTCACGCCTGGTGTCTGAAAGGGTAAAATATAAGTATTGGGATCTTCCGGACATAATGGAAGTGTTGGTTTCGGTAAGGAGACCAGCAACTAAATCCCTGTACCGCTGCCCTTGGAATATGTTTCGCAGCTGGTGCAGGAAAAAGAGACTAGATCCTTTTACATGTAAACTTCCCCATTTTCTGTCTTTCTTCCTCCACCTGACCCATTCTGGGTTGCAAGTGGCCACAGTGAAGAGATACTTAGCAGCACTATCAATCTTCAAAAGATCTTCAGATGAGGGGTGATACTTCAAAGTGCCTATTGTAGTGCAATTTCTGAAGGGCTTAACCAATTGTTTTCCGCCCACTCCCTTCACGTGCCGTCATGGGATTTAAATCTTGTATTAAGAAGTCTTATGGGAGCTCCATTTGAGCCCTTACATTTGTGTCCTCTGAGGATGCTCACTTTGAAACGGCCTTTCTAGTAGCTATCACGTCTGCCCGTAGGATATGTGAGCTACAAACCTTATATTCCAAACAACCTTTTACGTCCTTTTCCAAGGATAATGTCATTTTAAGAGTTAGGTCAACTTTCCTTCCGAAAGTTGTCTCAGAGTTTCATTTAGCACAACGTATTGTACTGCCTTCTTTTTACCCTCCTCATCATCCATTTAAAAAGGAGGGGAGACTACATCATCTAGACCCGAAAAGGGTACTAAGCTACTACATTACAAGGACTGCAAGCATACATCAAGATGATCAACTTTTCATTGGTTATGCTGGCCAAAGATTAGGCATGGCAGTCACAAAACAAACAATCTCTAGATGGATTGTAATGTGCATAACAGAGTGTTACTTGTTAACAGGCAAGGATTTGCCCGTTGGGTGGAGGGCGCATTCCACTAGAGGGGTGGCTGCTACTTCAGCCCTGGAAAGAGGTGTGTCAGTGCAATACATTTGTAGAGCAGCAACCCGGTCGTCCCGTCAAACTTTCAGTACATTTTACTGTGTATTCTTTTTCAGGAGAGGAAGCCAAATTTGGCAGGCTGTCCTCCATAATATTAAAAAATAAGAAATTCTTGGCAACCTCCACCTAACTCAAACTGCTTTGGGAGTCTATCAAAGATGAGGAATACGTGGGAGGACACAATCCATTCAAAGAACAAGTTACTTACCCATGGTAACGTTCTTTCGACTGGATGTTCCTCCCACGTATTCCTCATCGCCCCCCCCCCCCATCCATCCCCTCTTGCCTGCCTAGAATTTCTATATATTACACCTTCCTTTCTCGCAACGTCAAGATTGTCTCCACCTATGACACGGCATGAAAGTTAAACGAGGGAAAAAACTAGAACTAAGGTAAGGGTCAGCACGCATGCTTCATATACCAGCGCCAACGTCACAATGGATGCTACAGAGGCCATCGAGGACCAAGACTCAAAGCTGCACAACCCTATGAAAAAAAAAGCAAGCTGCAAGCGCACTTGAATATTAAAGATGAGGAATACGTGGGAGGAACATCCAGTTGAAAGAAAGTTACCATGGGTAAGTAACTTGGATTCATGGCATAGTTTTTGTGAAAGAATTGGTGCAAAGGCATACTACATACAATAATTTTTGTACTGCAATACATTAACAAATCCAATGGCTGCTTTGCCACCAACAGTACAATGGTTCATTTGCCAACACATTTTCATGATGCTGCGCCCCAAATACATGCCAGTATTCTGCCAATGTAAGAAGACATTTGCATGGTGACTGTGCTTCTTAATACTTGTAATGCATGTGTACGAGCACATTCCCATGCTGGCTGCACCAGTATATGCCAGTGGGCCCATGTAACACCAAACTCATGATCGCCTTTCCGATTAATGCCAGTAATGCCATTATAACAAAGCATGTCCATAGTGGCTGTTCCATTATATGCAAGTTTTCCCATGTAAACAAAAACACTTTTTGCTCTGCCTATAATGCCAGTAATGCCATTATAAGAAAACATGTGTATCCTGGTTGCACCAACATGTGCCAGTACCACATGTAACAATATACTCATGTTCACTTTGCCCATAATGCAAGTAATTCAATTGTAAGGAAAGATGTCCATGCTGGCTGCCCAGTATATACCTGTTTTCCCATCTAGTAATACACTCATGCTCACTTTGCCCATAATGCTACTGTAAAAAACATGTCCATTCTGGCTGTACCAATATGTGTCAGTACCTCACATACTAACACCCTGTTTGCTTTGCCCACTTTTCCTCTTAGAGAGTAATGCCTTTGTAAGAAAACATATCCAAACTGGCTGCACCAATATGTGCCTGTAAACTGCCAATGCCATTGTAATGAAATATGTTCATGTTAGCTGCCCCAATATGTGCCAGCATAGCATTGTCCATCACTGCCTGTGCCTTTATTACAATCAGTAAGCTCCCACTGCTGGACCTCCACGTTCAGGCACACACTTCCACCTCTCCATCCGCCCCTCTACTTTCACACACATTCATTCAAACTTGCTCATTCACTGCCCCCAGCCCACATACAACATACATCTGAACGCACATACACCCTGACATTAGAGACACATACATTTACATTGGCATGCATGCAGGCATACTTACATCCATTACAGACAGTCGCAAACTTTTTTTAAAAACGTCCTTACCTGCTCATTGCCACTGCTCAGCTTCAGACTCCCACTGATGCTGCTGCTCCTCCAGATGGTCGATGGTCTTAGAAGCAAGAAAGCAAGGGGAAACTGTAAATTAAACATCCCTCCCTGAGTCCTGGTTTCTGATGTAGGTGAACCGCCTCAGTCACTCCTAAGCCGCTGAGAGGCACAGGAGTTCCAGTAGGTATTTGTATGCGATTTACTACTCCACCCAGCAAGGCCAAGGTCCATGCAAGGCTGGGTAAGCTAAACACCCCCATCCTTTCAATTCTCCTTAGGAATGTGCAGCTAAGGAACTTCACACATAGAGAGGGAAACCATGTTTCCCCTGTTAGGGAGAATTCTCAAAAATGTGCTAATTCCCTTCACCTTAGAGACTCCCAGCAACTTTGCTGGATTTTGAGGACTTGATTTGTTTACCTGGAAAGAGTGCACGCCTTTTATTCCCACCCTTTCATGTGTTTTGATGTGTGTTTTACATTTTGTTTTCTCTGATTATGGAGTTTTAGATAACTCCATAGGCATCAACTTTTTATGTGTGTTACACCGCTCCCTCAGTGCAGTGACACAGGGATGTCTTTTAGACTTCCCAAAGGTTTAAATACCTTCTCTGGGATAAACTACTGTTTCCCAGAGAATGTAAAGTGAAATTGACTTTACTAGTCTTTTCCAAATTCATAGACCCAGAACACACCATCTTACAATGGAGTGCTGGAGGGGTTACATAGTATCCAGTATCCCCTGAGTCTTAACACTCATGTAGCAGTCAAATGCTACCCTTTCCTATTAAAAAGGCTGGTGGCAGTGGTTTTACAACGAACTACCATGATTTTTCCCGACCGCGAACACCGGTAGCTAAAAATCATGGAGCCATGTTTTTCAGGATGGCGCCTTAACCCCCTTTGTATAAACAGGCCCCGGTCTTCTTTTTTCACCATTTCTTTTCTGCGCTCCAAACTAGGTTTGGTCCCTTTGTTCGTGTGCCTTTGGCGGGCTTCAGGACTGAAGTCCGCCCTTGGCGTCTGAGTGTCTGGGGTGGGCAGGAAGTGAGGGAGATGCCCGAAACTCCCTGTGCTTAGTCTCCTAGGAGACCCAAATGCACTCTGGCGTGATTGGCTGCTTGACTGTCCGGCAAGGACAGCCACCCTGCTGGGTGAGTGACATCTAGGCTGGAATGAAAGGGAGAAAACTGTTTAAAAGGTGAGTCTCCAGGACTGGAAGGTAGAGTCGACCACTGGAACGAAAGAACTGAAGACGAGCTGGAAGAGGACGGCTGCTGCAACCACTGGACCGTTGGTTTACCTGGTGAAGCCCTGCTGCAGGTCCGAATTGCCAAACTCCATTCGACAGAGAAGCTCCTTCAAGGAAGGCTTCTTCCTTTGAGTTGGTGGGACCAATCAACTCATAAGACACCTGGAACCATTCTCAAAGCTGGTTAGGTTTAACCAGGGAGAGGGACACCAGTTCGTGTTCTTGAATCTACAGCTACTGTAACTGAAGTTACTCCATTTTGTTTGCTTTCTTCAACGATCCCGTGCAGTGCAGGAGTCCCCCAATGTCCCCCCTCTTGTCCCCACCACTGAGGCTCAGGAACAGCGAGATCTGCAGGAACTGCCAGGAACCACGACTTCAGTAACATTTGTTTTCTTCACAAAAAGGTACTGTGCAAACCCGATTGAGAGAACGCCACTCTTGTGGCGAAAGTTTGTGAAACTTTCCCAGCTTGCAGGCCTAATCAGCTTGTGACCTCACAAATGATTCTTTTTCGCCTAACTACTTCTGAGAACTTTTGCAAAGACTTTACCGTTTGTTTGTTTGTTTGTTTATTTATATCGTGCGCCAGACCCAAAGGTATCAGGGCATGTGTTCAAGAATACTTTAAGCTTACAAGTTACAGTTACACATTCCAAGTAGTTACAGGACGCATTGACAACAAAAGGATGATGATATACAGGGTTATATACACAGGTATTTGTACACAGATGTGTATACACAGTATACATTGAAAATCAAAGAGCAAGGTGGAGTAAGCCGGGGAGATGAGCATGTAAGTATGCGTTCAGCTGCAGATTAACAGACGGGTCAGATGTGAGTAGTCCTAGTGCCGGTCCGTTATAGGTCATTTTCTTTGAGCCATTTAATGCAGTTAAGTCTGAAGTGTGGGTAGATTGGTCAGACCTTAAAGAGGATGGGAGGGAGTTCCACAACTGGGCCGCTTTGACAGGGAAGCTGTTGCCTCTGGCTGTGCTCAATTTAAATGGGGGCACAACTAGCTGGTTGGTAAATGCTTCTCTGGTAGGTCTATTGGAAGTTCTTCTTTTGAACCTTTCTGTTAGGTATTTGGGGGCTAAATCATTAATACTTTTGAATGTTAGTGATACTGTTTTAAGTTTAATTTTTTCAGCTGTAGAGAGCCAGTTAGATTGTCTTCTGACATCTGAGATATGCTCTCTTCTTGGGATTCTTAAGGCGGCTCTAACGGCATTCTGCAAGGTTTGGATTTTTTGCAGCGTGTGTTTATCAGACCCTATGCATAGTGCGTTGCAATAGTCCAATTTGGATAATACCAGAGCTCACTGAGGCAGCTGGTAGTGGACAAGTATGGTTTAACTGCTCTGACCAGCTTACTGGTGAATGTGGTGCTAGAGGCCATCACACTCACCTGCTTTGGTAGGGAAAGGCAAGAGTCGAGGTAAAATCCTAATGTTTTTACCTCTCTTTTTTAATGGTGTTGCCATCTATAACAAATGAAGAATAGTCATTGTTCAATCTTTTGATATTTTCTGTATTCCCCAGTATGATTTCCGTTTTGTCACCAATCAGGCATAAACCATGATGGGCCCTCCATGCCTGGATGATGAGGTATATCCTATTCACCAAGGCCAAATCCTGCTCATAATCCCCCGAAAGTGGGATGAGAATCTGAGTGTCACCTGCATAGTTTGTGTAGGTGACACCCAGAAGGTCCAGATCATCAAACAGGGGTTTCGTGAAAATGTTATACATGGGCGGATAGACACAGGATCCCTGGGAAACGCCACATGTGATAGGTACTGGGTCAGCCGCTGCAGAGGTAGAGAAAACCCTCATGGTTCTGCCACTTAAGAACAACATGATCCATGCAATGGCATGTGTGGAGAAGTGGGCCTCAGATACCAGGTGGGTACAAAGCACATCATGATCCACCAAGTCAAATGCTGCTGAGAGATACAGTAGGAGGAGTAGGGCAGTTTTTCCAAGATCTCTCAGCTCATCGACCTGGGTTTTGAGATCGATAAGAGCGGTTTCGGTACCGTGTTGAGGCCTGAAGCCTGATTGTCTGGTACCTAATAGTTGATGCAGCTCCAAGTATTTTTGAATCTGTAAGTAAGCCACTCAGTCTAGGATTTTTAACAGAAATGGTACCGTAGTAATTGGCCTGTAGTTAGTCGGGATGGAGGGATCCAAAGTTTGCTTTTTAAGGAGGGGGAGGACCCATGATTGTTTAAGGTTGTCTGGTATCGTCCCTGATGCAAAGGAAGCATTAATAAGTTTGGAAATAAATGGGGATAGGTCTCTGGCCGCATCTTTTATCAGTTGGGCTGGGCATATGTCGCTTCGACAGTTGGATGGTTTGAGCGAAAGTATTATTTTTTCAATTTCTAAAATGGTTACTTTGGTGAAGTTGAATTTATGTTCTGGTTTGGTGGAAGTAGATGGTTTACCACTGTGATTGGTTGAAGGAGGAATATTTTGTTTCTTTTTCTCAATTTTGGTTTGGAGTGTGGCAATTTTGTTGTTTAGAGCTTTTTGGATGTCAGAGCACCACGTTTTATTTTTGTCGCAGTTGTCTGGAACAGGGATAGGGTTTTCCAGTTCCTTTAGTATAATGAATAGCTCTTTGGTTCCAGATTTGGCCTGTAGTATTATGTTGTTAAAGTTCTCTTTTTTAGCTCTCCTTATTTCATTTTTGGAAATCTTAGAGGTATTGATGAGAGCTGCTTTGTTAGTCTCAGATGGAGTTAGTCGCCAGGTGGATTCACATTTGCGTTTTATACCAGAACTGCTCTTTCCTATCCAGAACACTAGCCCATTGACTTGAATTGAACTATTCTGGTGAACATATATACGGGGTAATTCATGGAATTTCGCACAAAAGTGGCGCACGCGGCTGGCGCACAGTATTCCCGTGCGATAGACTGCGCCAGCCGCGTGCGATAAAATCCATTTCATCGCGCAGCCTATTCATGGATTTTAGTCTCCAAAACCAGCCGTGGCGCAGAGTGGCGCAGCGACCCTGCAGCAGCGCCAGTTACGCCCCCAAGAACGCCCTCGCGCAAGGAAAATCCATCAAAAGTCCCAATTCAGCGCAAAGGGCTGCGCTAACCCTGGACCAGTTTACAGGGCTGCCAAACAGCAAACACCAAGCGGGGAACGTGTATTTCAGGGGTGCGCGGGAAGTTCCACACGCGATTGGGCTGGGTACGTGTATTTCAGGGGTGCGCGGGAAGTTTCACACGCGATTGTGCTGGGTACGTGTATTTCAGGGGTGCGCGCGAAGTTTCACACGCGATTCCAACAGGGTACGTGTATTACGGGGTAAGCGGGAAGTTTCACACATGATTTTGCCGGGTACATGTATTTCAGGGGTGCGCGGGAAGTTTCACACGCGATTCCAGCAGGGTAAGTGTATTTCGGGGTGCGCGGGAAGTTTCACACACGATTGGGCTGGGTATGTGTATTTCAGGGGTGCGCGGGAAGTTTCACACGCGATTGTGCTGGGTACGTGTATTTCAGGGGTGCGCGGGAAGTCTCACACGCGATTCCAGCAGGGTACGTGTATTTCGGGGTGCGCGGGAAGTTTCACATGCGATTGTGCCTGGTACGTGTATTTCAGGGGTGCGCGGGAAGTTTCACACGCGATTCCAGCAGGGTACGTGTATTTCAGGGGTGCGCGGGAAGTTTCACACGCGATTGTGCTGGGTACGTGTATTTCAGGGGTGCGCGGGAAGTTTCACATGCGATTCCAACAGGGTACGTGTATTACGGGGTAAGCGGGAAGTTTCACACACGATTGTGCCGGGTACGTGTATTTCAGGGGTGCGCGGGAAGTTTCACACGCGATTCCAGCAGGGTAAGTGTATTTCAGCGGTGCGCGGGAAGTTTCACACACGATTGGGCTGGGTATGTGTATTTCAGGGGTGCGCGGGAAGTTTCACACGCGATACGCCATGTGCGAGTGGGGTACGTGTATTTCAGGGGTGCGCGTGAACATTCACACGCCCCCCCAGTAGTGTGCAGGATCATAGTGGCAGCATGTGTCCTGCAAAATGTTGCAACACGCCGGGGCCTGGCTGTGGACATGGTGGTGCCCCCACGCCCCCAAACACATGCACGCCCGCTGCGCATGGGAGGCGAAAGGGCACGGGGTGAGGTAGCCCGTACGCAGCTGGTGGCTAATTACTTCACATAGAAATCACACCCCTGTGGAGTGCACACAGCCCTGGCACATACCATCTGACAATTAATGATGCCTCAATCAGACAATGATGATGAATGAAGGGACAGTCAACTGTCACAACCATAGCAGCATGAGATTGTTCACCTGGAAGTGTTACAATGTGTGCATCCCCACCTACACAAACACCACCAATGCAGTGTCATCAAAAGACACACTTCTATGCAGCAAAAATGAATACCCACAAAATACAACATGAGAACAGTGCTATGTCACCCAACCCCTCCCCGGCACCGCCACACAACACACCATGGCATGTCATGTAATGTGAGAGCAAACAAAATAATCCCCACAACATGACACAAGCGTCACAAAGTTCAGTGTGCCTAATGGAAACTGGCCACACATGAAATGCCCACAGTAATGCAGGACCAACAACACACATGAACAAATATTCAGCAATAATACAATTCAGCTACACAACCTCAAACCTACCATAAACATGACAGTACGAATTATAAAAAATTGGTAGTCTCACTACCTGATAATGCCAGCACTTCGACCACTTCCAACTGTACAGTGTTGGCGCCACGCAAAAGTGTAGGTGCACTGCTTACAACATGGACTCCATCTCCAAAGTAGACTGCCTTGTGAAGAAATGAGGAATGGACCTGCAAATCAGGAGGATGAGATGGATGCAGAGGCACATATCAATGCACCATGCAGTGTACAATACAACAACAATATGCACTAGGAATGTATACACAGTATTGACTAGAGACTGCCTACACAGCACATGGGAGTCCAACGTCACTATGTAAGTCAATGTCACTTGGGCACACCCTTTGCAAGC
Source organism: Ambystoma mexicanum (assembly GCF_040938575.1). Taxonomy (NCBI): domain Eukaryota; kingdom Metazoa; phylum Chordata; class Amphibia; order Caudata; family Ambystomatidae; genus Ambystoma; species Ambystoma mexicanum. The sequence continues at coordinate 180,345,124 of NC_090932.1, forward strand.
CCATGGAAACGGGAACGCACAAGGGGTGTGTCTCACAAACCCAAGCATCTAACCCAAATTCAGGACAAGCCTGCATGTGCCCAGCCACAATACAGCGGATTCCCACGGGAGCCACACAAGGCAACACACTGAATCAAAAATCAAAAAGGGCCATGTATGGGACAGGGGGGGGTGGAGGAGGCCACCCAGGAGGTCCGAGGACAGGGTGCACACCAAAACCCACCTATGTGGATTCTGCGGGAAAAAAAACACCCCTCCATGGGCTCATGGCCTGCACGGCTACCCTATTGTGGGAGAATCTCTGCTGTCGCTCTCCCCACCCTCTGCAGCTGCATCAGGAGGTGGTGGCACTATGGGAGGCAGGCCACGCAAAGCCCTAGTCTGGTCCTCCATGGCAGCAAGCATGCGGGTGTGGAAGGTCTGGTTCTGGAGTATAATCGTGCGGAGGTCCCCATGCAACAACTCATGGGATGCCCGGACCTCCTCCCGAGTTGCCTGCATCTTAGCTGAGAGCGTACTTGTGAGACGCCCCAGCTGCTGTTCTGTCCTCGTGTCAGTTGAAGCCTCAAGATCAACAAGAGTCACCCTGAGGTGACAGAGTTCCACCCTCAGGGCTTCCCTGTGTCCCTGGGACTCTATAGAAATGGCTTCCCGCAGAGTCTCCAGTGCCGCCCGTCTGTCCCTGTTGGACGCCAAAATGTCCTCCCTGTGTGACTGGCAAATGGAGTCTGTTGCCTGCTGTAGTTGCTCCATCAGCCTTTCTTGGGGGACAATGGAAGTGGCCACCCTATCCATGGCCTGAGCCATCATCTCAGCTGATGCTGCCTGTTGGTTTGCCATTCCATATATGGATTGCTCCCATGTGGTATTGCCGGGTGGCGTACGGCCACCGCGTCGGCGGGCACCACACCTATCTGCGGCAAGGCGAACTGCGCCTTGCTGTCTCGGCACTGCCTGAGGCTGCAGGACTGGATTCCCCCTCTGATCTGCTGGCCCAGGAACAGGATCAGATGTTGCGGAGTGTGACCCTGCATCCGTAACCACCAAAGGCGGACCTACCAACACTGACATCCCCATTGAGGTTTCTACCCATGGTGCAGGTGGGTCGGACAGAACAGAATCTCTCCCAGAAACACTTACCTGCGACTGCACATAGGTCTCATCATCTGAATCGACACCTGAATAGAGCTCGGGGGAGGTGCACCCAGAGTCACCCCTTGAGAGAATGGTCTGCAGCAAGTGTGGGTTCTCACCCACCACCACACCACGTCCCTCACTGGTGCCCGGTCGGCCCTGAGACCCCTCCTGGGTCTGCACCATCTCCACAACCCCAGCAGTATCAAATGCGTCATCCCCTGCAAAGACATGAAAGAAAAGAAATGGGAACAGGCATTAGCACCATGGCACACAATTAGGCCTGAGAAGCAACAGAACCACTACTTCATTGACACATTTCCCACATGACTATAACCCTCCCATGCATGCACCGTCACTGCGTAAGAAGGGGAGGCAAATGGCACACATTGATGACACCAAGATGGAAGATCAACACATTTGCTGCATGCTGGCTAGCAGTGCCATCACACATTGGCCTGTGATTGGCATGTCCAATACACATACATGACACATGCCATCACACAGTGACAGTAGGACTGAGAAATGCCTAGTGAAAGTGGTGGAATGCAAACAATCAGCCTGAATGAACACAGAAAAATATGCAACAATGTTGTGGCAAGATGACACTTCAAGGTCAACTGGCGTGATGTTGGGCTAAATGTCTACTGTTGCCAGAAGGGATACTGCAATACCCAAATCCTGGTGCGCAGAATGTATTGGATGAAGCACATGGGTGACCCAAACCACTCAGGCACACACACCCTCACCTGGCACTCAATCAGAAGCCCTCACACACACACCATGCACATGGATGACACACACATGCATGTGCACTCACCGGACAATGCCTCGTAATCTGGCAGGTCTCCCACGTCTTGGATCTGTTCCTCTGTGATGTAGGTCCCAGCAACATACTCATGTGGAGTGAGTTCAATGTCCTCTGCTGGAGACCCACATCCAGTCACTAGAGTAGCGGCATGACTTGAGGCCAGCTTTTTCTTTGCCCTGCGCTTCAGGTCATTCCAGCGCTTGTAGCAATCATTAGCTGTGCGCCTCACGATTCCAAGGGCACTTATCATGTCCGTGATCGTCTGCCAGTGTGCCTGATGTTGAGCAGGTGTCGTCTTGCACCCTGCAGTAATCAACATTTCCCGGTCATGTGCGGACACATACTCCACAAGTGCATCACGTTCGGACTCACTGAAGCTAGGCTTCCTCGAGGTGCCGGACTGTGTAGCCTTGTCTGGGGTATCAGCCTGTACTGGACGAGCACTCTTCCTCTTCCGCTTGGAAGGTGGTGGGGATCCTGAGTGTCCTACGCCGCTCTGGACACTAGGGGCAGGATCCCCAGTGGACTGTGTCCTAGGAGTGTGGGAATGAACACTGAGCATGGGACTTGGTGCAGGCATTAGCTGAAGTGTGATGTAGTCAGGGGGAACGTCAGCAGGATGGACTGGGACCGACACTGTCCTGGCTGGGTGAGTGAGAGCTGGGGTGGATGGAGCCGCAGCTGCCCCTCCAGCCTCCACACACTGCCTACTTGGGGCAGCAGATGACATAGCTGCCCCTGATCCATGTGGCCTGGTGACACCAACGTGCACCGCCACACGTGGCCTAGACCTGCTGACCTGGAAGTCAGCCTGGGAGTCACCCTGTGGCAGGTCTGGTGCCACAATGGGCTGGTCCAACAAGGGCTGAGCAGGGATGGTGTCAGCCACGTTACCCTCAACCAGGGAGGGGGCATGGGTGTCCCTGACTGGGCCTCCACACATGGGGGGCTAGGGGCACCCTGCAAGTCCTGGCCACGTCCCCTACCGTATCCACCACGCCCACCTCTTGAGGCTCCGCCACCTTTGCCACCCTTACCGCTAGCTCGCCTCCCAACCATGGCACTGATGTTGTTGTGCGTATGGGAGTTGTGTAAACTATTGTCCTGGGCAATTGGGGGTCAAAGGGGTAGGGTACTAGATGGAATTCGTACCCTAGTGCTCTAGCAAGGCTGTATGTGACCCCTGGGGAAAGATGACGGGTCATGCAATGCACAGGCACCCCAAAAAAGGGAGATAACGTGCACGCAACCCCTCCTAGACCACGTGCGTGGAAAACGTGGAAAAATAAACCTGCACTACGCTGTAGCACCCAGAAACACAAAAATTAACGTATGCGTGTCACACGCAGCCTAGAATGATCTGAAGGGGTACGCGACACACGGGGCAAGCACAGATGTTAAATACGTGCGCGACTCACCGTCTGCCTGGAAAAATAGCGTGAAAAAGACGTGCGTGTGCGCGCTGGCAACACCCCCGCCAAAAGAAGAATTGTACGCTGTTTGAGGAAACAGGCCCAGAAAAAAGACAAAAAGAGAAAAAGCTGTCAGAGGTAACAGGGAGTACGAAATTTAATCGCCGTGAAGTAAATCGCGTGTGAACCGACAAGAAGTACAAATTTCACCCACTCGCTCTCCACGAAAAGCACGTACAAGGAAATGGCTTTCTACACGTGCCTTTTAAACATGTCCACACGTCCGGCATCACTTCCGCGTATACGCGCTAAGGCCCTATCCTCCAATTACACGAGCTGACACTCTGACGTGCAGTCATTGGACGTGTAACATGCACCCGTGTACAGGGTAACGCCCGCGCACGCACGTCACAGACGTGCATGCGCCCTGAGGCCCTTTCCACCAATTACACGCTTTGACACTCAGACGTGCTTATTTTTTCCACACGCCATGGAAAACGCCCGTGCGCCTAACGTCATAGACGCGCCTACACGCTGGGGGCCTTTGGGCCAATGAATTCGCGTACGTGTGCTGATGCGCTTACGCGCTAAGGGCCTTTCCTCGAATTACACGCAGACATGCTGGATTTTCACGTGCCAAATCACTCCGTATCAAGCTGGCCACGCATAAGCACACGGAAGACCACGCTCCTGCTCAGAAGGCCGAATCACTGCCCCCCAGAGCCCCGAGCACGCTCCCACCTGCCATCTGCTGCTGCCTGACTGCCTGCTGCCCACGTGCCCTACCATTTGCTGCCTGCACATCAGCCAGGGGTGCTGTTGATGTGACCACCCTGCTGGAACCGAAGACTCCCGACTGGGATTCCATAACTCCGCAGCCCAGCCCCAGGACCCAGTTGCCCACCCACTCCTGCCTCTGGGGTTGCCATGTCGGGCACTACACCATCTGGCACCACTGGCAACCCCCAGCCAGAGAGGCAGAGGGGCACCAGCTTCACTACCACCGAAGTTGGTGTCCTGGTGGAGCTAGTCCTGGGGCAGTATGATGCCCTCTTCGGAAGTTTGCGCGCCGACAAGGAAGGACGGACTCAGATCTGGACGGACATCGTGACTGCCATCAACGCGGAGGGGGTGGCAGTCCGACAATTCCATCATGTCAAGAAGCGCTCGGAGGACTTCAGGTCCAGGACCCTGAACAAGGCCCGGCGCCTCTTGAAGGCAGCGGATGCTAAGGGGCGCCGGGGCCACTTGTCGGAAGATCAGATGAGGGTCCTGGAACGCATATCCCCAGCGCTCCACGTCCAGGTCCTTGAGAGGCAGACCCGTCTGGAGTCGAGCGGTAAGTGTACATGCATACTGATTGTAAGCTGTGCGTGTGGTGGTGTGCCAGTAGTGTGCAGGTTGCACATGTGGTTTTATGTTGCCAAGTATGGGGGTGTGTTTACAGGGCCGTGAGGCTAACACATGCGAGGGCTCTCATGTGTGAGACATGGATGGTGCTTGTGTGTGTAGGCTTGCATGTCAAATGCAGATGTGTGTGCACACATGTTTGAATGAATGTGTATGTAAGTAGGCATGGTCGTGATGTCACACATGGATGTTGGTTTCAGCTGCATGTATCTGCACCGTGTACATGTGCATGTGTGTGTATTTGACAAGGGTGCAACAGTGATGCTACATGGATGCATGTGACACCGGGATGTGGAAGACTGATTGGCAGATGTGACATGGATGCCGATCTCAACACTGCGACAGTTGGCGGACGTGTACACATACATGCAAGTGTGGTGGTGTGTGTGCATGTGTAGTCCACTCCCTGTGTTGCGTGTGATGTCTGGCTCACCTTTGCCTGCTCATGCTGTTGTATATGTATGGATGGTGCTGGCAGTTGCGATATGGCTGTGGTATAGCTCATGTGTGCGAGTTGAAATGACATGTGTGTTGGGGATTGTGATGCCATGTCTGAGGTTTGCCAATGCCACTCATGTACAACTGTCATGTGTGTATGATTCCATTGTACAGTGCCCTAATTCCTGTGTTTTATTTCTCCCTGTCTGCAGCGTCAACTGATGAAGAGGGCGGAGAAGGTGCTGTGGAGCACAGCGGCAGGGATCGCACCGCCAGCCGGAGACGCAAGGGCCGGCTCCCCTCCCAGGTTGTCATCTCGTCGGGGAGTGAGGAGTCCGGTGCCGCGTCCCAGGCCGCAGCTGCCGAGGGGAGGTCCAAGAGGCGGAGGTCGGAGTTGGACTCCTCGGCAGCAGAAGGGGCAGCTGGGACCCCACGGCCCGACGGGGGAAGATGGCACAGAGTCATCCAGGTTAGTGGGGGGTTTGGTGGAGGAGGAGGCCGTGCAAGCGACAGAGACGGGGTCTGGAGGTGGGGATTCCACTGGTGCTAGTGGTGCAGTGCAGGACCAGGGACAGGAGGCAGCACAGGCCGCCGCGGAGGTGCCTGTGTGCAATCCTGTCCCTGATCCTGTCACTGCATCATCTTGCACCAGCAGGGATGCCTACGTCCACACCCGTTTTCAGGCAGGGGATGAGCTTACAACAACTGGCCTTCCGCTGCCTGCGGACGTGGCTATCCAGGTACGGGTTGAGCCTGTCCTGACTGGAGTGGCGTTGCGTCAACGGGCCATGCGAGGTGACCTGCAGTCTTTTCGTGAGGAGACTGCACGTCATCTCGAATGGCTCGTTGGCCTACTGGGACAGGTCACCCAGGCCGGATTCCTCCGTTTGCTGGAGCTTGATCCGACCCCCTCCTCAACTGAACCCCCTATGCGCCAGTCGTCCTCCATGCCATCTTTCCACCCATTTGTCACATGGGTGTCCTGTGGAGCTGCCTCTGACCGTGCGGCCAGGCTGGTGGAGGACACATCCCTACCACAGTCGGGAGTCGGACGTCCAGCAGGGGTGGCCACATCGACTGCACCCCAGCCGGAGGAGGATGTGCAGGCAGCAGGAGCACAGGCACAGGCACAGCAGCAGCAGCAACGAGGTGGGAGCTATTATGGCTCGGGGCCTTCGGCATCGGAGGGGCAGGCATCGGCCGGAGGGCAGGAGGACCCAGGACGGGAAGTGTCTTGCGTGTGGCAGCGGTTGGGCCACGCCATAGATGCGGAGCGGCAGCGGGCGGAAGAGGCACGGCTCACGATGGTCAGGGCGGAGAACTCCATGCGGAGGGCCCTGAGGCGGGCCAAGTGCCTCGAGGCAATCCGCAGGGAGTTGGAGGAGAACATGTCATCGTCCCTGCGGACCCTCGGGCCATGGAAGAGGACCTCCTCCGGTACATTGAGCAGAAGTTCGATGATCCCCTGGCCCGGAACATCTAGAAGTGAGCCGTCGGACTAGCCCGCTGCCCTTGTAAATAGTTTTTTAGTGTTAAGTTTCCTTTGTTTTTTTTTTTTGGGGCGGTTGGACAATGCCCCAACTTCTTGTATATAGTTCTTCATTAGGTAGGGTTTTATTTCATAGGTTTCATTTAAAGGATTGGGCACATGGACCCTGGATGTTCACTTTGTAAATAGTTTGACAATGGATTTGGATTATTGATTTTTTTTTTTCAAGGATCAATGGTTTTTTAAATATTTTTGCACCTTGAATTTATTTTCTCAGACTAACACTTTGGAGACTTGCTTTTGGATTGCTTTTCATTTGGATTTCATGCATCTTTTTCATTTATTGGACATGCAGGATTTCATTTCTTATTTCCATTTTCTTCTGTTCCATTTCATTCCCTTGCTTTTCTGTTTAATACATTATCATTTGGTACTTCAATGTGTGGTATTCTCTCTTTGGTTTCATGCATGTCACAATGTGTGTTTTATCATTCACATGCTCTCATTGTGTGGGTTTGACGGATATATGTTGATGTGCAGACTAGCCATTTGGGATGCATCATGTGGTGGTGATTTCATTGTGGGGTGGATGTCATAACTGGTGGTGTGTTCGGACTGGGGTGGCGTGGGGGGTGTATTGAGGGGGCATGGGGACTATGATTGTGGATCGTCATGAGGTGTTGGGGGGACATGTGTGGGGGCCTGCTGGCAGGTGCCCTGCACTTCTGGGGGGTGGGGGTGCAAGGGGACATGTGTGGGACATGAGTGGGGGCCTGCTGGCAGGTGCCCTGCACTGCTGGGGTGTGGGGGTGCAGGGGGACATGTGTGGCGGCCTGCTGGCAGGTGCCCTGCACTGCTGGGGGGTGGGGGTGCAGGGGGACATGTGTGGGACATGAGTGGGGGCTTGCTGGCAGGTGCCCTGCAATGCTGGGGGTGGGGGTGCAGGGGGACGTGTGTGACATGAGTGGGGGCCTGCTGGCATGTGCCCTGCACTGCTGGGGGTGGGGGTGCAGGGGGACATGTGTGGGACATGAGTGGGGGCCTGGTGGAGGGTGCCCCTGACTGCTGGGGGGTAGGAGTGCAGGGGGACATGAGTGGGGGCCTGCTGGCAGGTGTCCCTGACTGCTGGGGGGTGGGGGTGCAGGGAGACATGAGTGGGGGCCTGGTGGAGGGTGCCCCTGACTGCTGGGGGGTGGGGGTGCAGGGGGACATGAGTGGGGGCCTGCTGGAAGGTGCCCTGCACTGCTGGGGGGTGCAGGGGGACATGTGTGGAACATGAGTGGGGGCCTGCTGGCAGGTGCCCTGCACTGCTGGGGGGTGGGGGTGCAGGGGGACATGTGTGAGACATAAGTGGGGGCCTGCTGGCAGGTGCCCTGCACTGCTGGGGGGTGGGGGTGCAGGGGGACATGTGTGGGACATGAGTGGGGGCCTGGTGGAGGGTGCCCCTGACTGCTGGGGGGTGGGGGTGCAGGGGGACATGAGTGGGGGCCTGCTGGCAGGTGTCCATGACTGCTGGGGGGTGGGGGTGCAGGGGGACATGAGTGGGGGCCTGGTGGAGGGTGCCCCTGGATGCTGGGGGGTGGGGGTGCTGGGAGACATGCGTTGGTGATCAGTAGTGCAAGGTGACATGTGGGTTGGCTGGGGGGCATGGCCATGGTGGATGTGCTGCCTGCGGGACATGACCAGGGGTGCAGGGTAGTCCCCTGTGGTGTGGGCTGCCTGCAGGGGCCGTGGAGGGTGTAGAAGGTACACCTGGGAGGACCCACACGGCCAATTCACGTGTAGTATGCCCCGGCACCCCCGAAATACACGTACCCTGCTAAAATCGCGCGTGGAACTTCCCGCGCACCCCGGAATACACGTAGCCTGCTGAATTTGCGTGTGGAACTTCCCACGCACCCCGGAATACACGTAGCCTGCTGTAATCGTGTGTGGGACTTCCCGTGCACCCCGGGATACACGTAGCCTGCTGTGATCGCGTGTGAAACTTCCCACGCACCCCGAAGTACACGTACCCTGCTGTAATCGCGTGTGGAACTTCACGCGCACCCCGAAGTACACGTACCCTGCTGTAATCGCGTGTGGAACTTCACGCGCACCCCGAAGTACACGTACCCTGCTGTGATTGCGTGTGGAACTTCACGCGCACCCCGAAATACACGTACCCTGCTGAATTTGCGTGTGGACTTCCCACACCTTGAACTACACGTACCCTGTTGCATTCGCGTGTGACACTTCCCCCACACCTTGAGATACACGTACTCTGCTGCATTCGCGTGTGACACTTCACGCGCACCTTGAGATACACACACCCTGCTGCATTCGCGTGTGACACTTCACGCGCACCCCGAAATACACGTACCCAGGCCAATCGCGTGTGGTACTTCCCGCGCACCCCGAAATGCACGCATACGCTATTTTTCACGCAGCGGGTGTATGTGTTTGTCGCGTACCCCTTTGCACGTCATTTGTCCTAGAGTGCCACAGTATGGGACATTCATCATGGCTGTATATGGGTGCTTTTTGTTAGTGCACATTTTGGCGCACATTTATTTCAGGCGCAGGGACGCTACCGCCTGGATTCTTGTGGCGGACGTGTTTGGGCCTGTGCGCGTCTTTGCCTGTGCGCTGGTTTGCCCTATTCGATTCCATGAATACGTGTTGTAGGCGAGCGTGTGGGCGTTCCGCGCACTTGCCTCCTGTACTTCCCCCGTGACGCCCATATTTTCACGAGTTGTTCCCCATTCCAAGTGTTACGCCCCGTGTTCTGCCTACTTTTGTTATGTGCGTCGCGCTATGTGCGATTTCGCTGTGGCCGTGGCGCACGCCGTTAGATGACCTGTGCGCTGCGCACTTTTTCAGCGCACATCCAATATTTTTCTCACGCACGGACTTCCATGAATCGATGTGTGCTGGTTTCCCTGCGATTTTCTCACTTGCACTGCGATTCACACGTTTTTGGCCGCTTGCGCCGATATTTTCGGCGCACATTGATTCCATGAATCAGCCTCATAATCAATTCTACTTACTTTTGTCCTTTTTGCTCACTGCTAAGTAACTGAACTGTCATTTGGCTCCTTTTTCAAGTGAGCTCAAACTGTCTCAAAAACGTAGAGTTTTGTATTGAAGTGTATTAGTCTATAATATTAAGTTGTCTTCTTCTACTGAAATGTTTTATAAATGATTGTGTAAATAAATGAATACGTGTTTTACCAAGAAACCTGAGTATAAGTGTCTACTTGAACCATTGTGATTGAAAGTCCTTTGTGTTACTACTTGTACTGCTCACATTCACTCTTGAGATAAACCTGGCTGCTCAGCTCGCTACCAACAAACTGTGTGGTACAGACTTATCCCAAAGGTTGGTCTTGCTTACACCTGTAGTCCTAATTGTGTGTGGTGGTCCCAGAGGGTACTCCGTGCAATTCTGCCTAACATCCCCTACATAACACAAGGATCACTTCTTCTGCTTCATATTGCAGCTGGGACCTACATGATCTGACCGCGGCTTATTTTACCGCGGCCGGAAAGTTTGCATGAGAAATGTCTGAACCACCAAAGGTTCGCACATTTCCCATGCGAACACGTACACAACCCCTACATACCCATACCCCCACCCACACCCACAACACACCCACGACACACCCCACCACCCACACCCTCAACACACCCCCACCCACACCACCAACTTAAAAATACCCTACTTGCCTTTTTCTTCGCGCCAGTTCCCCTTGACTTCCGTGATCAGTAACCGGCGCTGCAGGGTCCTTTTCTTTTTTCTTTTTTTACGGGGGCTGCAGGGGTTTCCCCCGCAAACCCCACTCACTATAATTTAAAGTATAGTGAGCGGGGAGTTGCAGGGAGACACCCCCTCAGCCCCCGATTCTTTTTTATTTTTTTCGGGTGTGCTGCGAGGGTGTCCCCCGCAACACCCCGCTCACTGTACCACACAGTTTAGTGGGCGGGGTGTTGCGGGGACACCCCCGCAGTCTTTTAAAACATTTTTATACTTACCTACAATGATACCACCAAAGGTTCGAACTTTTGGTGTTCGAACCTTTGGTGGTAGCATTTTTAGGTCTTTTTGTACATGCAAACTTTTAGGTACGATAAAAACGTACAATACCCTGCAGCTGAAGGTGCTCTCAGCTTTTCACTGAGCCATCTTTGGCTCATCCGCAATGGGTGGTGGGATGGTGTCCCGTCGCTCATTATGAATGAACCTGCATTGCTCCTTCCCTCAATCTCTCGCAAATAAGTATTTACGTGTATATATATAGAACTGTATATGTTTCTCAATTAGCAGAGCAACTGAGCGTTGTACAGGTGGAGATGAATGAGTTACAGCATGAAAGTTAAGCGAGCGCAATATAGTGGTGTATGTGAAGGCATCAGCTTTGGAGGTGTTCTGAAGGACTGTTAACAAGGGTCCATGAGGTGTTCTTTGAAAAGCCGTGGGTTTACGTATTTCCTGAAGTGAAGTGAACTTCTCTAGTGTAATGACGCTAGAGAAGTTGAGATTCTATGATTGACATTACACTGAAAAAGTGTGCATTGTTCAGTTATTAATGCTATCTACGCTGGCATTTATCTCTTGTAACAAGGTGTAAATTCAATACCCGTCAAGTTCCGGCAACCTGCCCTCCTGACACCGCCACCCCAGATGCTTAGGCCCCCATTTAAAACAATTTCAGGAACGAGGGGGCTGCACTGAAAACCTACTGTTTTCTCTGGACCTACATTTTGAGCAGGGGACTATTAGCAAGTGTTGGCTTGGGTGCCTAAGGCTTCGGGCACGTACACATAGACAGTTTCGCTCTCAGCTAATGGAGCGTTAGACAGTGGATACACTTGAATATTAGAAATAACATCCTAACAGTCACTTAGCATTGTACCGTGAGCCAGTGAAGTCCACCGTAGCAAATGCTTAATATGTATTTCTTTAGGCTGAAAAAGACAACCTATAGCTGTTGGAGCAGGTAGGATGCAACCTGAAAGGTAGTGTATGATGCCATTGGCGTAGCCTGAAGAAGGTTACTTTTAACATCAAGTGGCAGGACAATGTGCTGTGAATACAGTGTCCCCCAGCCGAGGGCATCTGTCCTCACACTGGAATCCCTCCACGCATACAGAGCTAGCAGCCAGAACATTGGAATGTTTGTCTAGCTCAGGTGCTGGACACGGTGTCTTCACATGTCACAGAAAAAAGAACCCCTGGTCAATCTGGGATATCACACTGAGTTCAGTTTACCCATCCAGCTTTGCTAAAGACAACCAGGCAAAAGACATATATCATGGCAGAAGGAGACAAACCCCTACTTGTCCTAAGCACTGACCCTAACATAGAAGAGAATCCATGAAGCAGACAACCACCTATAGATGTTATGTCCCAACAAGGTGCAGCATACTAAGCCACAAATGGTTCCCACAGTTCCAGTGCAATAACCCATGTCAAGAGTGAATACCAGTATCTCCCACCGATGTGCCAAAGGTACCCACTGGAATAGACACCTTTTGAGAAGACACATTTTTCGACTTTGCACATATGCACTGCTCTGACCTGAAACGTTATCATACAGATGATTTTTCTATCTGGGAGCAAACCCCTCTCCAATGAAACTGTAAACTTTCAATCAATCTTACTGGAGTTTCCACTAACAGGTGTGTATTCTGAATTAATAGCCGGGCCTATTCCCAGAGAAACACACCCAAAGTATCAATCGTCCAGCGTGTTCCCCATTCAATAGAACAAAAGGTACCCCTAACATGGTGAGAAAACCATTGCATCTGTTACTGTATTTCCCTTGTCAAGACTTTATGAAGCTCTCAATGAGAAGCAGAAGAAAGTTCAAAAGGTGTCTAGCAATGGAGCTCGTGATGTCACAGACGCGAAATTCTGGATACACTCTTTAATAAAACTTGTAGTACAATTAATTTCTGTTATTTTTATTGGAGCCACGACTATCCTATTGCAACAGTCAAAAAAGGTCTAAGAATATGTGTACATCTTTCACCAGCAGTCAAAATGACACATGCAGGTGTTAACGGATGCATTGCAAAGCGAGTGCCAGCATCTCACTAAAAGTAAAGGGAAACACAAAAAACAGTGGAATACTAATCTGACCTCACAGCTTTCCCCAACTTTCATCAAAAAGAATCCCTAGATAAGATTCCTACTTGACGTGTGTGTTGTTAGAAATAGATCTGATGAACTGACTGGTGTCAGCCCATACCGACTCCTGCAGCCCCTTCAAAGTAGGCAACCCAGGTAAGTCTTTTGAACAACTCTGCCTCTCGAGAGCTAATCTAGCCATCCCCAGAGATATTGGAGGCACAAGCTCTTCCTCAATGCACTTGCTCAGACTACTGCTACCAGCACCTCAGTACCTCGTGAGATTGAGTAAATACTAAAAGTCCCCAAAGGATCTTTGGAAAATCTAAGACACCATTTACCTGAGTGTTTGCTGAACTCTTGACACCCCACACCCAGTGCAAACATTTAAAGCCCAGAGTCAAAAGAAGTAACATTGGCTGTGCTTGTTTGTCCCATCCCTCTTCCTCTATACCTTTGGGACTACCCATTCATGGTTGGACAGGAAAGTTGCCACTTTCCAGCAGAACATCTTCCTTTCTTATTCTGAATGAGCAGTTGATCACCTCACAAATGTGTGCTTGTGGCCACAATGGAGTGCCTCAGGCCCGACCACTGTTGAGACCGCTGATAGTTCTCTGATGCTTTTTTCAGTGCAGTCACTTGTCAGGTGCTTTATATGATGGAAGGAGATTTTTCCCAGGCCTTCTCCACAGCACCTTCAGGACTTCTGCGACACAAGCGCCCACAGCAATGGAGTGATCTTCCATCCTGTCTTGGGGATTACTTTCCGAGGGTCACTTTGGGTGGGAGGGACCCTGATTTTCGGCAGCTTGCTGGGGGTGACACTAAGGTTCCTGAATACAGGGTTAGGTACAGATATGAGTCCAAGAATACCTGCAACTGGGCTAATTACGTCACAGGCCCATGTAACCCCAACAAGGAGATTGGCCCTCTTCCTGCTCCCACCTGTGAGGCTAAAAACCTCGGGGTCATCTTCGACTCCACACCCTCCTACTCTCCTCACATCTCTGACGTCTCTAAGAAATCACACTACCACCTGCAGCTCCTCAGAGGTATTCTTCCTTTCCTCTCCTTCCCCCAGAAGCTCACTGTCTCCAGAGCTCTGGTTCTCTCTAGGCTGGACTACTGTAACAGCGTCTTTTTAAATCTGCCTGCCTCTACTCTTCGCCCTCTGCAACTCATCCAGAACAGGATTGCGAGACTTGTCCTTGGCCTCAAGCCCAGGGATTGTATCTCTCCAGTACTGAATTCTCTGCAATGGCTCCCAGTCACTGCGAGGATTAAGTTCAAGGCCCTGTGCATTGTCCACAAGGCCATCTGGGGCCTGGAGCCTCAATACCTTCAACTCTCTCTTCCTAAATATCTTCCTTCTCGAGCTCTTCGCTCATCCGCCTCCAACTCCCTCAGGGTCAATCGCTTCTCCAAGCAATGAGTTGGTGGTAGATCTCTGTCTTTGGCCGGGGCCTCCCTCTGGAACAGCCTCCCTGCCCCCCTGAAACTTGAGGAGAACCATTTCCAGTTCCGGAAGCACCTCAAAACCTTCCTCTTTGCTTCTGCTTTCTCCCCTCCTCTCCCCTGCTGAACTCCTGGCTGTAACTGAAACTGCACCGGTCCCCAGGCCACCCTCGGATCTCGAGCCCTGGTCCCCCCTCTGCCAGTTGCACACCGCACTGCCTCCCTGGCAACCCCTGCACTTGTGGACTGTTTCTGTATCCCTATAGCCCACGACCTGCACATGACACCTGATGTTCTGCACTCACTCTTGCACTTGCCACCAGCTGGCCGCACCTTTTACTTACGGCTTCTATTTCTTCTATTTATTCTACTGTTGATATCATGTACTGCTATGACCCCTCCCGCTCCCCCCAGCACTTTTCCCTTCCCCTCTCCCTGCACTTGCAATGTCAATGTCACCTGGCCTAGTAGGATCGTTGTCTCTGTCTTCCCTCTGATCACCCTCCCTTGCCTAGTCGCGCCTTGAAATACTTGTGTTTAGGTGCGTTATAAATGCCATATCATATCATAAGCTTCCTGTCGATCCACGAAAAAGGGCAAAGACCAGACATATTTCTAAGTGTCCCATTCTAGGAACTAAGTCTAGATTTAGGCCACAAGATCCTCATTAAGGAGCTAAAAATTAACAGGATTCTGAGTCCCCCAGCCATCCCAAAAGGACTATATCAAGCAATTGGGTGTGGAAAGGTACCCTTAAGGAGTCTAGACCCTGCAAACAAGCCCTGAGATTTAACCAGGTTCCCTTTCGGCACAGCAACCTCCTCAGTTTAGTCCGGGTGCAAGGCATCCAGCCAAGATCAGGTCCACAACATGGCAGACAAGGCCATAAAAGAGCAGGACAGGACTTCCACAATCTCATCTGGTGCCACAGCAGCTTCTCGGGGCCTTGAGGAGTTGAGACAGTGAGGGAGGTGAATCCTGGTGACTATGGGTCAGGATCCCTTTACCATGTTAGTTCAGTGGTTGGTCCCAATCTGTGTGTTCTTGCTGCCTACCTTGTACCTGCTGCAGACTTATTCACCCTTGGTGTAATTGGACTGCTGGCTGTCCATCATGGGTTCTTGTGTTCTTGGCTTTGTGGTTTTGGCCCTCATCCCATTCTTAGCAGCTTACAGCATTGAACTTGTTCTTCACCAAATTTCAGGCGATTATGCAAAATCCCTTTATGAAAGGGTATTTATGAGACATCTTCTAGGGACCCCTATCAGACAGATGGGTCTTGCTACTTTGCCTATGATGGCCCAGGAGGGGATGGCAGTTGACAAAACTGTGATGGTATCAGCATCGGTTCCAGGCTGCCTCCCTTTATGGTGACTTTAGCTCATCAGTCAACGCCCGATTCTTCTCTGCGGTCACTGACAGCAGTCCTTCCAATCCCAGCATGAGTGGCTACAGTGACTCCACCTTCACCTCTGCCGCCTCCTCCTTCATCTCTGGTACACCCATACCCCATAGAGATGGTATACGGATGGGGGCAATGACAGATACATCTCTCTGGAAGCACTTCTTTCTTCAGCCCAGGTGTTCCATGGTTTGGCAGGCTGTTAGAGGTTTTGAACATTCTGTTACCAGAAGCCCCAGAGACAGAACCGGGGATCCTATCTTCATGGGGTCAGGAGCACACTGGCTTCCTTTATCCAGAAGGATGTGCTTCAGAGGCCAAAATTATTGTCAGAAACCTCTCGGTTGGGGGGGGGGGGGGGGGTCATCAACTGGGTGAATGTCTGCTGTAGACCCTCGTCGTCTAAGACCTGCTTAGTCTAGCATCCTGAGCTCGTTTACTCAGAGGTTACCCTTTACTCAAAGACTACTTCTGGGGATTCATTCTCCTCAGTCTTAGGTAAAGAGGACAAGTTAAAAGGAATAAGCAAAAGAGTGTACCAGAACTCGGCACTTCACTTTTATCAGGCAAACACTGATGCTCTTTTAGATACTGTAAACCAGTCTCCTTGGGAGTTAGCTGAATTTTAGCAGTTTCTCCCCAAAGATAAGAGCAGCAGGATTATTTAACTGCTGAGCTAGCACAGCCACAACAGATGACCCACAATCTAATGCAGTCTGCATAGATCATGTTGGCACCGCAATCCAAAGGATCTTGATTAGTACGGATGTCGGGTGCCAATCTTATATGATGGCAATGAAATTCAATAATGATGTACAGGAGAAGATACTTGCCCTTACTCTTGACTGTGTTAGATGTTTAATGCACCCATGGATGACAAGCTCCGTATGAAGGACAGCACCCAAACAGCTAAGTCGCTCGCTGACCAGTATATCGACAATGATATTGTTAAACCAGTAAATGGAATTCAGATTATGTTAATTGAAGATGACAACAGACATTTTTATAAACACACAAAAGGGACAATCTGAACTTACGACTGGAGAATGAAGTGGTACCAGTAATAGAAAACTGCATGGGTAGACTGTAGACAGAGTTGGCTGCATGTTTGAGCAGTAAGTACTGATGGACTGTGATATTGTTAAGCCTGCACGTCAACAGAAAGTAGACTTTGTAACAGCGCAAGCAGAAAGAACGCTGAGTTTTTTAAGGAACATTTACATGCTTGGGGTGTGAGGAATATTGAGGGTAAGTGAGACATTCAAAAATATGTTACTTTTTATGGATACATTTTTGCAATATGATTAAGGAGAATGTTGCTTTGTTGAAATTATAGGCCCTCATTACAACTCAGGCGGTGGACCATGGTGCTATTAGCACCATGGTCCATGCCGGATTCCGCCATGGTGGATGGCGGAATTACCGCCTCATTCCAAGGTGAGTGGGGCGGTAATTCCCCATTCACCATTAGCCCTTCCCCATTCCCATTTTTGCCCCATAGGGCATAATTTGATGCCTGTTTGAGCCCTTTGCACCTCAAGATACTCAAAATGAATGAGAGGAATTGTAGTGCTCTTGTGCTCTATTTGGCCAGGAAGTTCTTCAGAAATTGTTTGGCTAGATCAGGTTCTCCTACCCTTTGGGTTATTCTGCTTGGCAATCTCTCAAGGGTATGTAGAAAGGTGGATGGGACATAGGACAAAGTTAAGTACTAATCCTTAGCTCCCCTTTATGCGTAGGCCCTCCGACCTTCCCTGCAAAATTATACCTCAGTCAGGTATGGCCTGGACGGCTCAAGTCAGAGGGAAGGGCGTGTCATGTGCATGCATGCATGTGAGGTGTGTGACTGTGCATTGAAATTAAGAAAGGAAGATTTTCTGCTGGAAAATAGCACCGGTCCTGTCCCCCCATGGAAGGTAAGTTCTAAGAGTATGGAGAAAGGGGGTTATGGACTTGAAGTACAGTAGTCACTTGATATGAGTACATTTGACTTTTTCCGTCGATTGACCTCTGTGCATCTTTCATCATTTTCTAAATCTCCTTGTCACCAAAAGCTTTGAACAAGAGCTTCTGCAAACATCTTCGGAGGATAGCTAAGGGCAAAAGCGCTCGTCTTGGAAGCAAGACAACGCCGAGCAGCACAGGTCTGAACCCCGGGTCTGCGCTTAGAAACCTCTGGGTATTAAGCGTGTTATAAATAACCAATTAAAATTACAATCCGACCCCTTCACAGACTGTTGTTCAGTGGCGAAGACTCAACCACCAGAGACTGAGTACAGAGAAATTTTTTGCAAAGTTGATCATATGATATTACGCCTAATGTTTTCCTATTTGTGTTTGTTGTCATTTTCCTAGTGATCTAACTCGCTTTGGAGTCATATCTCAAAATAGGCAGGCATGTGTAAAGCCAGTCTTCAGTGTTGCTGCTGTGTACATTTTTTTACTATTTGCTCGTATATGCCTGATTGAAAGTGTTATTATATGTAGAAAAACATATCTGTGTAAGCTTATGTTTTACGGAACCTCTCTCTAGACCACTTCATGGCAGAAAGATTTGGCCTTTTACACATCACTACCAAAAGTGAACCAACAATGGCTTTGGTGTGAATGAGCTGCGTAATCTTGACTGCTTGGGAAATTGGACAACACACCCTTTTGAAGAGGATGGTCGAATCCTACCCCTGCTCCCCCTCCCATCAGACACGTGGCCCGGAAGAAGGACCGAAGAGATCATGATCGCCCATACCATTCTGCATGATAGACATGTACGTTGTAAAGTATCCACTCAGCCAACCCTAAAGCCCAAGAACAGTACAGACACTGCCTAAAGTGGCCGAAGAGCCTCTGGGTGCCATAAAGGACACTGCAATTGATAGCCTGGACTAAAGTGCCAGATGCCACGCTTGACGTCATTAGAGACACCACGACATAGCAGCGTTAGACAGGAAGCACACATGCCATCCACACATCGGGACAAAAAACACGCACCCGAATACACAAAGAACACATGCAGAAAAGTTCTATAAGTTAGAGGACAGCCACGTGTACATACTGCTTTTGCCTTTCTTATTTTGTCATTAGCTTGACAGCAGCAACATGGAAACCGCAAGAAGCAAGAGATCCTGAGCCAGCTTGCATATGCTTACATGCAATTAACCTATGGATCTGCAGGAGCACCTATGGCACCTGACAGAACCATGCATAAATGACCTATGGGTACTATAGAATAACACAAACATGTAGAATCCAGGCCATGGCTTAGGAAATCACAGTAGGCCACAAGCCTCTCATAAGAGCTGAGCTGAGCCGAGTTCAGCATAAAAAGGAGTGCAAACGTGTGGGACAGAGACCGCAACCAAAGCCGCAAGATACGAGTGACATTCCATTCCCTGAACGGCGGTAATACCAGCTGCAGTAAAAGCGAATAATTCAGACTAATTCCGAGCTCCAGAAGCCCAAAACACGGTCTCTGAACACGTGGTTCAGCCGTCTCGAGTGATGCATCGAAACCGGCTCTGGGAAAGAGGAGCGATCTCACGCCGACAGACAGAAGCTTGCAACAAAGTCTTTACAGCAAGAGACATGGGTACCATGATGTGAACGGGCACTCGCATAGTCTTTGGTGGTGCACACACAATACAATGCAGACACATATTTATACTTATTACCTTGAAAATGTACACCTCAAGCTGAAAATCATTTCGGATCCCTGTCCTGGGGACACCAGCTCTATCCAATCACAGCTCAGGACCCTAGGGGTGGGTAGCAACGTGCAAGAACCAGTGATCAGTCCCTCACACCGCAACATTGTTTAGTGGTAACAATTTTGGGACGAACCATGTCCGGTGTTGGGACAGGCCTAACACCGGACATGGGAGAGCCAGTGAGCTGGCATGTATAGGGGCTTCTATAGGAGAACTACCACTCATCACCCAATCCCAGATGGCGTTAGGTTTTCTGGAGAGGGGTTCAGGTGATGCCGTCTTTATGACGTGTAAAACCGGCCTGCGTGCCGGAGCTCATCGAGACGTCCCATGATTTCTGCTTGTCTTTGTACTAACCCCTGTTGGTTTTGGCTGTAATAAACCGCAGTTTGAACTTGCTGTCCATCTGGGTCTACGTTCCCTTTGGGGGAAGGTGTTGGGCCTTCACTGAGTTTGCAAACTCCTAGTAGCCTCGTCGGGAGTTCATCCCCAAAAGGTTGGTAGGCAGAGGATGGTTACCTGCGCCAGCCCGGCATGAAGAACTGAACCGGAGAGGCTGTGGGACACTCGTGTGGATTTCGAGAACAACGGGAAGCACGTACCCATTTAAAGGCCATCGAGAGCCGGTTGGAAATCATCCTGACCGGAATCAGTGAGGTGTCCAGGCAGACCAGGACGGGGATATGAGCGCTTTGACGGGGAGCCGGCAGTCGAGCAGCATCAGAGTAACACAGAATGTAAGTATTGATCCAGATTGACAGCAATTGTGGGTGTGAGGGAGGGTATTGAATACCCTGAAGTACTGTGTATTGTTAGTGTGTATTGTCAGATTATTGTCTAGTATTTTAGTAGGGACTGCAGCGGATGTAGAAGTACCCTTTTCTATGTCTTGGTCATATTCGGTTTTAGAGGGATTGGGTGACGAAAATGTGTAAAGTATTCCTGTTGGTTGGCCATTTTAGCATGGGTTATAGATGATGGTATTCATGTGAGGGTTAGCAATGGAGCTAGCTTAGATTGCAGAAGGTGAATTGACTGATTAAGTCTCCTGGAGAGAGGCGTTTCACACGGTTGGCGACGCAACAGTGCAGTTAGATCACAAGAGAATATTGGTATACTCTGCCTGGAGAGCAGGAAGACAGCTGTGGGGGGTTTGTGTGGGTTTGGGGAGTAACGGGCTATTTGTGGTGCTCGCGATTTACCTATTGCATTAATAGCTTGGTGACTTCACCCTTAGGTTTGCACATAGGAAACAGAGTTTGAGAAGGTGAGGAGCTAGTATTGAGAACTTGGGACTGGCAGACAAGGTGAACCAGTGGCGCTGCACGGAAGGTGCATGCTCAGGATTGTGGTGGTGTGCCTGAGGAGGCAGCAATTGTGAAGGTGGTGCGATGCGCGTAGCACACCTGTTAAGGTGCCGAGCCAGAGAGGTTTGTAGAAATTGTAACGTATTATCATTACATTCTGTCCTTTATTCCTGAACAGCAGATTATCGAAAACCTCGACTTGAGTTCAGGTAAAGGGGTATGACCATGTATCAAGGTAACAGTGGGGGGTCACTCCCCTTCAGCATTTGTGTAAAACGTTACCACATTACAAAGAAAAAATCTGTAAGTATACTATAGAGTGGTCCTCCTTGTGGCAGTTTCTCCAAAGGCAGTGTTAGGCAGAAACCTGTGCAGTTCCCTCTGGGGCCACTGCAAAAGATTTAAGACTACAGGTGGTTGGCAGTAAACCCAATTGGTAGCAGTCTGTACCACCCAGATTTACCTGGTAGCTGTGGCTGAGCAGTCAGGCTTCTCTCAAGAAGAGTTAGGCAGTATACTGAGTATTCACAATAGGTCAAAAGAACACAGTAGAACAAGCAAACACTGACCAGAGCTTGGTGTAAACGAGATATAATTATTTATTTAAAAACACATCTAGTTAAACACACTGGCACCAATATTAAGCAGTTCAAAAACATGGTCACTAAAAGATATACACTCCCTTCAACGATTATTAGACAAGTCTTAAGTAAAGCAACACTTATTTTCAGACAGCGGTGAGCGCTTAACGAAGATGGCACTCTAATCAATCGGTTAAAAAGGAAGAGAAAGGCAGAGCAAATATAGAAACAGATCCCAACACTTTCGGAAGAACACAGTAGGAGAAGAAGGCAGATTAAAACCGTAAAGTCAAAGTTAACAAGGCCGGACCCACTTTAAGAGGCTCCGGACGAAATGTGTCCAAGGTCACACGGTTGAAAGTGCCCAAAAGTCTCGCAAAAGTTTCAGAAAGAGTTGGACCAAAAAGAAAGGGACCAGTTAGATGGTCAAGGCGGCCGGCCCAGTCCAGAAGGTTAAGGGATTATTGTTACCTTGTAGCAATCTTTAGAAAGGGAGGCCTGGCGGACACGTTACCTTAAAATGGTGAGAACTCTCCAGCGGGGGCAGTTGTTCCTGGCAGCGGGTGCAAGTCGGTGCTTCGTCCGGGGGAAGAGAGGATCTCGTCAGGGAGGAAAACAGGAGTCGTTGCGCTGCCAGGGAAGAAACCAGCCGCGGAGTTCTCAATTAAAAGGAGCGGTCCTTTTATTCGCGGTCCAGTGGTAAGCAGCTATCCGGTTGCCGGGGTGCTTGGCACGGGCAATTCGACCACGAGACGTCCTGGGATGCGAGCAAAAAAAAAAGGTAAACTGGTTGTGCCCACCAGTCAAGGGAAGAAGACTCTCCAGCCGGGAGATCTCCTCTGTCGTTGGGAAGTGGTGAGTCGGTTCCGCAGGGCTCTACCGGTGGTGTCGTCGTAGCAGGTCGGCTCAGCTTCTCCCTCGTCGGATTTTCAGGTCCTGTGGCGACTTCTGAAGTTCCAGTCCCAAAAGCCCTGCTTTTATGCAAGAAACCCCCATTCATTCAGCCTAGCTATCAATCAAACATGCTAAGTGGTGAGCGGGGTGGCTCACCACTTGGGCCAATCACGCAAGAATGCGACCTGGGTTGGCAAGGCAACTTAGTCCAAGGTGCCTAAACCCCCTCCCACACCACCTGTGGTACCCAGACAGAGTGGCACCACTTTGGAGGGCTTCTGTGTAGAAGCCCACCAAAAGTGGAACAAAGGGCTCGACCTTTGGTTTGGAGTTACAGAGGCGAACACAAACGCCATTTTAAAACTGAGTTCTGGCAGAAAATACCAACCGGTGAATTAATATTAAATAAATAACCGGGCGGTATGTTAAAAAAGGATTAGCCTCGAACAGTGGGAGAATCCCATAGAGATATATTCGCGGTTGAATATAAAAAGTAGTATTGACTGCCACCAGCCAAAACTCGACGAGGGGGTATGGGAAAGTACCCCATCGAACAGACCCAGGGGCAATCGAATTGCCCCTACCAGTACGTCCACAATATGATGGTTTGTACTGGTTCTGTTAGTAATTTGGGACTAGTAAAGCCAATGGTGACTTTACATGCCCTGGGAGACAGTAGTCAGTCCCAGGGTATGGAGTCTATGGTGGGGGGTCACTATAGCACCCTCGTGTTACTGCACGGAGGGTGCAGTGTAACACACATAGAAAAAAACATATGAGACCCTATGGAGTGAAAGACCCCATAGCCCACAAAACGCATTAACATTCAAAGGAACACCACAAATCATGTCCAAGAGTGGAAGAAAAAGAGTCTCACTCTTGGCAGGAGAAAAAAAACAAACTCCAGAAATCCAGCAAAGCTGCTGGGGGACTCACTAGGTTAGGAAATTCAGCCTAAACAGAGAATTCTACCTAACAGACATGCAGGAATCGCTACTGACACACATACAGGGCACTTACAAGGGGAAGAAGTTGACCAAACTCATGAGGGTGCGAGTTATGGCACATGTTTCAGGAGGCAGAGGGGGAAGTAGCGAAGTGTCAGTGACCAAGCAGTAGAACTGGAGGGAAAGACAGTGTGGAATCATCTTCAAGACATCAAGCCCTACAAAGCCCTACAAAGCAGTGGCCTCGCCTGGCAACAGAATAACAGTGATTGACAAGGCTAACGTTGAAGATCTTGATGACCTACAAGTGCGTGCCAATTTAGGGAGACCTGGCCATCCGATGGTCCGACGATCCCAAGCAGCTGAAGTAGCAACTGAAATACTTGTGCAAATTGACAGCTGAAACATTGTTCATTTGTTCTCTTTTTCTCGCACATGCAGGTTGATGCGAATGTTGTTAGAAGTGTATAGGGGTTGTCCTGATGCTCCTCCCACTGACCACCCAGAAGCCTTCTCCAACTCGTTTTGTACATTATATCGGAAGACCCAGACCATTCAGAGCCGGATCCCCTGCAGTATATTTTCTTGTCTTTATAGAATATTTGGCCCAAGCACAACTACAACTTGAACACAGTGCATGCCCAGTTCTGCCCACATTAAGAGATTCCTCAATAAGGGAAGTTTGGGAGGAGGTCTTTGCTTTTGCCATCAGCGATTTACTTAGTTTGTGGAGCTTGAGGATACTGACCACAGTAACGCCTTTTTTGCGATTTTCAGGCAGGCACCTTTATCATCTCATCGAACTGCAAGGATCAAGCAGTGTAAGTGGCCATGTCAGAGACAATAAAAAAGTTTTAACCTTGGTGTGTTTATTGATTCCCACTGGAGTGCTGGGTATTATATTCTGGCAGCTCTATTTTGCCATGAGTGCTACCACTGTATCTTCTACTAACATTTCCCCGACCCTCGCAGGAGGAACTACCATGTCAGGTGGAAGAGAAGACACTGCTGATAAGGTAAGGAGAGGTAAGCGCAGTGTTGATGCAGACATGAAGGGATTTGACATGTATCTCACAGACACAGCACGGGTATCCAATAGCATATGGTATAAACACATGTCCAAAGTAGGTAGGGACACCACCGGGGAGAGCTGTTATTTCTGCTCTTTAATCCCCAACACCATGAGTGCTTCTAGAATGTTCATTGCAACTGAAATACCTGCAGCAAGAGCACAGTGCATGATGTATCTCGAGATGGTCCAAATGCGAGGAGGATTCCAGGGGGAAACAGCAACACTTAGATGGTTGTTCAAAGGGACCTTACCCTATGAAGATAACGACATAAAGACATTGGACATGATGAACAATTATTGGCAGCTACATGAAGGATTACAGTACATCACTAACGGGCCAGAGAAAGGAGACAAGGACTATCACACTGAAGGACCTGCCATGTCAATGGACAAGAGTAAAGGAGATGGGAGGAGAGCCTGGTTGCTGGGAGAGACCACAGATACTGATCTATGGACGTGTATGCACTAACAATGGATGGGAATATGGAGTGGTGAGAAGCAAAACGCTGACCTTCGCACAGTCTGCAGTGAACAAGGTGCAAGAAGAAAATAACAAATGCCTGAAATAATGGAACACAAGCGCACATTTGCTGACATGGGTGGAGAATGAAGCTGGACCAATGCCAATAATTCCCCTGAAGACACCAGCCTTGGGCTACCAGAACAATGGTGAGAGCAGGAACGGCAGTGCTGATGGATCACTATTGGGCATGCTGATCGAAGGCATATGAGAAGGGGTGGGGAGTAGTATGCTCACTGGTACAAATCAACATGCCTTCATTGGTGGTACCAAAGAAAGATGTGAAGCTTGATGATGTTCCGAAGATAGAGAACAGCAAACGCAAGAAGAGGTCACGAGAGGTAGCACTGCCTGCCCAGATAGAGAAGACAGAGCAGCAAGGAGGACTAAACGGGTGAAGAGAGGGGGGAATTACTAAATCAGAAGCTGCATTAGACAAGGTACGAGCAGAACACAGACTATTCAGCAGAACACAAATGTTCTTTGCATAACTGATACCAGGAATACACACACATACGAATGCCAAGTGGTTAAAGATCACTCATTGGCAGTTGATGGTAACAATTAGCTCAACAGTGAATGGGTTCAATGCCATAAAAGAAGAGCTCAGAGCAAATAGGTTGGTGGCACTCCAGAATAGGTATGTTCTGTATTGCCTCACCGCAAGGGAAGGAGGAGTTTGCGCAAAAATAGGGAGTTCATGTTGCACATTCATACCAGCTAACGATGAAGATAACAGAACTCTCTCAGATGCAGTTGCACAGATGGCACAGATGCATGCGAAGATGGAAGATGAAGCATGAGGGACAGGAAAGGACAAGAGCTGGCTGGTGTAGATCTGGTCGTGGATGCCCTCATGGCTGGCAGATGGATTGAAGGTGATAGCTGGAGCACTGCTACTGGGAGCAGCATCAGTATGTGGTGTGAAGCTATGCATTGGAAGGTGCAAGAAAACAGCAGAAGAAGCAATTGGGATGCAGATCCTGATGGATGTGAACATAGGAGGAACAAAGGATGACATTGTGAAAGAGAGAGAGAGACGGGCTGACGGAGAGAATCACACAGTGTGACTTATTTCCGGCAGGAACAAAAGAAAATGAACAATCCACGAGATCCAGGAGGGTATGAAGGGAAGTGGATTTGGTTCAACCCCGAAGGAGTATACTTCTACATGTACTGGTCTTTTGATGATCACACAAACTATTATGGTCCCCTTGGGGGCGTAACAAATATATGGCGGCCCAGAGAGAAGAATTTGACTTTTCGGGATTTGGTTGATAAGTCGACCAGAGGTGGGACTGAAGAGGGGTGGTCGAATCCTACCCCTACTCCCCCTCCCACCAGACACGTGGCCTGGAAGAAGAACCAAAGAGATCATGATCGCCCATACCATTTTGCACTGATTCCTAGTGCTCCTATGATAGACATGTACATTGAAAGGTATCCACTCAGCCAACCCAATAGCCCAGGAACAGTACAGACACTGCCTAAAGTGGACGAAGGGCTTCTGGATGCCATTAAGGACACTTCAATTGACAGCCTGGACTAAAGCGCCGAGTAGCCAGGTTTGACATTGTTAGAGACGCTATGACATAGCAGCATTAGACAGGAAGCAAACATGCCATCCTCACATCACGACACAAAACACGCACCCGAATACACGAAGAACACATGCGGAACATCTCTATAAATTAGAGGACAGACACGTACGTACTGCTTTTGCCTTTATTATTTTGTCATTAGCTTGACCGCAGCAACACGGAAACCGCAAGAAGCAAGAGATCCTGACCCAGATTGCAGATGCTTACATGCAAATAACCTATGAAGCTGCAGGAGCACCTGCGGAACCTGACAGAACCATGCATAACTGACCTATTGGGACTATAGAATAACACAAACATGTAGAAGCCAGGCCATGGCTTAGGAAATCGCAGTAGGCCACAAGTCTCTCAGAAAAGCTGAGCCGAGTTCAGCATGAACAGGAGAGCAAACGTGTGGGACAGAGACTGCAACCAAGGCCACAAGATATGAGTAACAATGCATTCCCTGAATGACAGTAACACCAGCTGCATTAAATGTGAATAATTCAGACTAATTCAGAGCTCTAGAAGCCCAAAACACAGTCTCTGAACACATGCTTCGGCCGACTCGCGTGATTAATCGAAACCGGCTCTGGGAAAGAGGAGCGATCTCACACCAACAGACAGAAGCTTGCAACAAAGTCGTTACAGCAAGAGACTTGGGTAGCATGATGTGAACGGGCCCTCGCATAGTCTTTGGTGGTGCACACACGATACAATGCAGACACATAGTTATACTTATTACCTTGAAAAGGTACACCTCGAGTTGAGAATCATTTTGGATCCCAGGCCTGGGGACACCAGCTATAGCCAATCAGAGCTCAGGTCCCTAGGGGTGGGTAACAACGGACAAGAACCAATGAGCAGACCCTCACACCACAACATTGTTTGAAGGGATTGTGTCCTCCGACGTATTCCTTATCTTGATAGATTTACTTCCAGCTTGCTGGCCTCAGACAAAAATGTCAGTAGAGGGCACTGCGCGTCAACGTCCCTCGAGTTGGTGTCCTTCGACAGCCTCTGTATTGGCGCCAACGTCATTATGAGTATAAATAGACTCGCGCAGCGTCCGTTGCTCAGTTCCGTTTTTCCGCGCTTCATGGGCCTCGGCATCGTGTTGCTCAGTTCGTTATTCAAGTAGATTCTACTTATTCCTCGAGTATTTCTTACTCTTTTCGATGGCTTCCGCATCTGAACCGTCAACCCCACGGTCCAGCTTCAAAAAGTGTCGAGATTGTGGAAAGAAAATGTCATTGACGGATCCTCACAGGATCTGTTTGTGGTGCATGGGATCGGAGCACCATTGTTCAGAATGCGTGGACTGCATGTCCATGACGGCAAAAGCCTTGAAGGATCGTAAGGGGAAGCTCGAAAGAGGTAAGTCTGTTAAAACTTCTACACCTTCGAAAGTTTCCTCGGCAGAGTCGAGACATTT
Organism: Ambystoma mexicanum; assembly: GCF_040938575.1. Classification (NCBI taxonomy): domain Eukaryota; kingdom Metazoa; phylum Chordata; class Amphibia; order Caudata; family Ambystomatidae; genus Ambystoma; species Ambystoma mexicanum. The sequence continues at coordinate 180,372,830 of NC_090932.1, forward strand.
GTCTCCTCGCCGTCACAGGAAACATTCTCGTTCGAGGTCTCAAAGCAGTTCCCATCACTCTTCGAGATCCAAACATTCGGAAAAGAGGCGTTGAAGAGCTCCCTCTTCTTCGTCTTCTTCTGTTTCCCTGGAAAGGGTCACCTGTCCCACAAAACACAGCTCTCCAGCTAAGTGGGAGGAATTCTGTAAAAAGATGCTTAGCGTCTTCGAGAAAGCGGCCTCGACCCCCTCGGAGACGGCTAAAGGTGATATCCTGGGTGAAAGACCTGAAAAATCAAAACTCTGCGAGTCGTTGCACCCGGCGAAAGAAACTGCCCGAGAGTGTCACAAACCCTCGAACAAAGGCAGTAAGACTGCGACATCAAAGCCATTGTCGAAGGCCCCTTCGACTCATAAATCTGCGTCATCGACGCCATTATCGAAGGGCCCATCAACACATTAGATTGGTCGAATCAACGCCGTCCTCGACGCCGATGTCGACGCCGATAAAGGATAAACCTACGGCTGTCACTGCTTCGCAGTCAGTAGTCATACCGAGGGCTTCCACTATGACCTCGAGAATGTCGTCGATAACCTCGACGACTCCGAGAAGAATTCCTATCCTCTCGAGTTCTTCGAGGTCGCTTCATACCTTTTCAACGCCTTTTTCGGTTTCTTCTAAGCCTTTGACTTCCGCATCGACAACGTTGACGTTTTCTCAACTGGTTACTACAAGCTTGGCCCCTTCTGCTTTAGAAATGCGTTTTAAGCCTTTTCCAAGGTCAGATTATTTCAGAGCCTTGTCCTCTATTTATGAAGAAGGTGAGGATTCTAATCAGGAAAGACCTTTTGGGTTGCAGGCAACTACAACACCTGTACCAGAGGAATGTATCTCTGAAGAAAATAGGTTGAAGGACCTTCAAGAGTCCTTGCATGATGCAAGTGGGTTAGATACTTCCCCAGAAGTAGAATTTGCCAAACCAGACCTAGGGGAACATGCCGAGACCCCTTATAGAACTTTAATGGCCAGAATAATAGAATTCATGGGTTGGTCTGCACCTTCAGCTGCTTTTCAACAAGATGATCTTACAGACATCTTAATTAAAGGCCCACAGGAAAATCCTGTGGTTCCATTTCATACTGCATTACAGAGGAAAATATCAGCTAACTGGGAAACTCCTGAGGTTATCCTGGCAGTTAACAGAAAACTATCTGCCAAATATAGGGTATCTGCTTCTGACCCTGAATATTTGTCCAAACATCCAGCTCCAGAGAGTCTGGTTGTTCAAGCAGCAACTTCATCGAACAGTAGATCTGCATACCCTACTGTTCCACAAGACAGGGATGATAAGAGATTTGACGCTATGTCAAAAAAGGTATTTTCTGCATGTAGCATGGCACTTAAATCCATTAATGCTACTTGAACGCTCGCAAGATTCAGCCATACACAAGGGAAGCTTTTCTGAACATCATTAAAGATGGTAAAGACCCAATGTGTGAATCCCTTCAAACTGGCATTGATTCTGCTGACAGTATCAGCAGGGCCATGGCGGCAAGTTCTACAATCCGCAGATTTGCGTGGTTGTGAAAGTCTGGTTTTGCTCCTGATGTACAGGCCAGACTTTTGAATATGCCCTTTGACGGCTCTTCTTTATTTGGTAAGAAGGGTGATGACAGCCTAGAGAAGTTACAAATATCCAAGCCAGCAGCAAAATCCCTTGGAGCTGCTATCCGTCAAACTCCATATCGCCCCTCAGGAATCTCTTGGAGAGGTAGGTCCTTTCGTTTTTATTCCGCATTCGGAAAAGGCAGAGGACAGCTGGCTCAAAGAGGCCAAAAGAAATTCACCCAAGGTGGACGGGTTAAAAGTAAAAAAGCCGCAGCAGGTGCCTCTTTACCCTCGGCATCTGCATCAGCTGCCTATAAACCACTCTGAGGACTCTCTTCACAAGACACCAGTAGGGGGCGGGTTAACTCAACATCTGACGGAATGGCAGGCTATTACGTCAGGTGCTTGGGCATTGGAGACAGTTGGCCAAGGTTACTGCCTGCCTTTTCTACGCACCCCTCAGAGTCATCCACCGGGGAACAACTCTTTGAAGTTTCCAGATCCGCTCCTTTTGCAGGAGATTCTAGACCTGCTAGAGAAAGGTGCCATAGAACCGGTACCTGTAGCGAAGAGGAACAAGGGTTGGTATTCCCCCTACTTCTTGATACCGAAGAAGGACGGAGGACTGAGACCCATCTTGGACTTACGAGAATTGAACAAATTCCTCAGGAAGGACAAGTTCAAGATGGTAACTCTCTCTCAGATCCTTCAGGCCCTCCAGCTTCAGGACAGGCTGGTATCTCTAGACCTTCAGGATGCTTATTTACATGTGCCAATCCATCTCAAACACAGGAAATACCTGAGGTTCGCAATTGGCAACTCACACTATCAATTTCGAGTTTTGCCATTTGGGCTGACCTCTGCCCCGAGGGTCTTCACCAAGCTAATGTCGGTAGTGGCTGCAAGTCTAAGGGGGGAAGGGATCCACGTCTACCCCTACCTAGACGATTGGTGATCAGAGCAGTATCTTTGAAACAAGCTCAGATCCAACTAGATTATGTCTGCCACTTCCTTCACAAACTGGGCATGTCCCTCAATTTAAAGAAGTCACAGAGACTCCAGTTCATCGGAGCGGTCCTGGACACTTCCCTGGGGAAAGCCTCGCCACCAGGGGTGAGGGCTCAAGATATTATACAGATGGTCACCAAGTTTCAAAATGCCCAGTCTCCCAGCCTTCGACTTTTTGAGGTTGCTAGGCCTCATGGCATCCTGCATCTTCCTTGTGCCAGAGGCTCGCCTGAGAATAAGATCTCTCCAGTGGGCACTAAGGACTCAGTGGTCGCAATTCTCAGGAAAAATGACAGATCTCCTTCAGGTTCCGGACAAAGTGGCTCGAGACCTTCAGTGGTGGGCCTATCGGGAGAACATTTTGAAAGGAGAACTGTTTTGGCAACCATGGCCGGAGATTACAGTAGTCACGGATGCCTCACTCACAGGGTGGGGAGCCCATGCCAACGACTTGACCATCAGCGGTCGTTGGTCTCCATCAGAGTCCAGACTACATATCAACCTGTTGGAGCTGAGGGCTATCAGACTAGCGCTGAAGGCTTTTCTGCCATCTGTACAAGGGAAAAATGTCCTAATAATGACGGGCAATACAGTGGCCATGCACTACCTCAACAAAAGTGGAGGCGTAGGATCACTGCCACTGTGCAGAGAGGTGATGCAGCTCTGGTTTTGGGCAATTCAAGAAGGAATCTCTCTATCGGCAGTTCACTTAGCCGGAGAGAAGAACTTGACAGCGGATGCTCTGAGCAGGCAGAGCACAGTCTCTCACGAGTGGGAGATGACTCAGGAAGTCCTTCAAGAGATCTTCGCCCTTTGGGGAACCTCTCCAGTGGATCTGTTCGCCACCAGTATCAACAGGAAGTGCGATCAGTTTTGTTCAAGGGAATTTCCCCCAAGAGGAGCTCTAGGGGACGCGTTTGTGGTAGACTGGGAGTTTCCACTTCTGTACGCGTTTCCTCCAGTCCCTGTCATTCCTCAGATGATTAGGAGGTTGAGAAGATTCCGCAAGACTATGATCCTAATTGCCCCAGACTGGGCCAGGAGAACGTGGTACCCGGACCTTCTGGACATGTCTATCTGCCCTCTGATTTGTCTTCCACACAGGGAGGATCTTCTCTCACAGAAGGGAGGTCAGGTTCTCCAGCCAGACATCAGAACCCTCAACCTTCACGCTTGGTTTCTGAAAGGTTGAGATACAAGGATTGGGACCTCCCAGATGACGTCATGGAGATGTTGCTTTCAGCCAGAAGGCCAGCAACAAAGACTTTATACCCCTGCCGTTGGAACAAATCTTGCAGCTGGTGTAGAGAAAATAATATTAAACCCTTTTCATGTGGTACACCAATGGTGTTATCCTTTCTACTCTATTTGGTGAATTCAGGTCTTCAAGTTGGTACGATCAAGGGCTACCTCGCAGCGCTATCGATCTTCAAGCGCACTGCAGAGGAGCCATCATATTTCAAATTACCCTTAGTAATACAATTTCTGAAGGGGTAAACTAATGTCTATCCCCCGAGACCGTTCCAAGTTCCCTTTTGGGACTTAAATTTAGTCTTAAATTTCCTGATGGCTACTCCTTTTGAACCACTCCACTCTTGTTCGTTAAGATTTCTCTCCCTTAAAACTGTCTGCCACGAGGGTGAGCGAATTACAAGCCCCATCTTGTAAACCCCCTCATACAATTTTTCACAAAGACAACGCTGTCCTGCAAGTGAAGCCTAATTTCCTCCCAAAGGTGGTTTCTGAATTCCACATCACTCAGAAGATAACCTTACCCTCATTCTATCCTCCTCCCCATCCAGGAATAGAGGAAGAGAGTCTACATAGGCTGGATCCAAGGCGAGCCTTGAGTTTTTATATCGGAGGCTTGCTAGGATTCGGCAAGCAGACCAACTGTTCATAGGTTACACAGGGCAGAAATTAGGATTGCCAATCACAAAACAGACAATTTCCAGATGGATTATTTTAGCAATTCTAGAATATTACAAACTGGCAGGGAAAGTGCCCCCTCAAAATCTTAGGGCTCATTCAACCACAGGTATCGCAGCCTCTTCGGCCCTCCAAAGAGGGGTACCAAATCGAGACATATGTGCGGCTGCCACATGGTCGTCCGCACATACCTATACAAAATTCTACAATCTGGATTCCTCCTCTAGCTAAGAGACTAGATTTGGCAAAGCTGTGTTACACTCTGTTCACTTTTAAAGGGGAATATGACAATTTTACTCCCACCTCATTTACACACCACTGCTATGGGAGTCTATCAAGATAAGGAATACCTCGGAGGACACAATCCCTTCGAAGAGCAAGTTACTTCTTACCTGGTAAGGTTCTTTCGATGGGATGTTCCTCCGACGTATTCCGTATTCCTTATCGCCCCTCCCATACGGAGTCTGTCGAGAGACACCAACTCGAGGGACGTCGACGCGCAGCACCCTCTACTGAAAAAATGTTCCGAGGCCAGCAAGCTGGAAGTAAATCTATCAAGATAAGGAATACGTTGGAGGAACATCCCATCGAACGAACGTTAGTTACCAGGTAAGAAGTAACTTGTTCTTTAGTGGTAACAATTTTGGGATGGGCCAGGCCTGACACCTGACATGGGAGAGCCAGTGAACTAACATGTATAGGGGCTGCTATAGGAGAACTACCACTCAACGCACAATCCCAGGAGGCGTTAGGTTGTCTGGAGAGGGGCCCAGGTGATGACATATTCATGACGTGTAATGCTAACAAAACCGGCCTGCGAGCCAGAGCTCATCGAGACGTCCCAGGATTCCTGCTTATCCTTGTACTGATCCCTGTTGGTTTTGAGTGTAATAAACGGCAGTTTGAACTTGCTGTCCGTCTGGGTCTACGTTCCTTTTGGGGGAAGGTGTTATGCGCCTTCACTGAGTTTGCGAACTCCTAGTAACTCGGGCCTACCTGGGAGTTCATCCCCAACACTTTAGACTATTGAGTTGCCCTGATCAGGCTGAAAGTTGGTGCTGCTGATAACTTCTAGGTAGCAAGTGGGTGGATGGCATTTTGTGAGCAGTCGTGGACTGCCTACAGGAAGCTCTGACGATTTTGCTAGTGGGCCTCTGTACCATGGGCCTCTTTTTGTGTGGGTAGCCTGGTTTTCTGCTGCATTTACTCTCTGCCATTCACTTCCTCATACATCTCCCGGCCCCCAGATCCATATGAATAAAAGATTATGTAATAAAGCTTAGAATGTTTTATTCCTCATGCTTAACAAATCGTACACGTCAATACTATGTTCTATTTAAGTAACTGCTTTTTTATCTTTATGTACAAATGTGCTTCAAAATATCATTTTGACCCATTTTTTATCAAACTTTTGTGTTTGGAGATCCCTCCAAATCCTACTTAGATGTGGCGGCTTTGTTTGCTACATTCACTCGCCACTTCCAGGAACATTTTCAGCGCCATTTTAGGTTCCAAGTGCACCCCTGCCAGACAGGTATAATAATAGCATTGCCCTCATATACAACACCCCATTTCAGCCTCCCCCCAACTCAAGTACTTTAATAACAGCTCTTCTCAATAGCTTTGTTATTTTTTATTTTAATGGTACTTATTTGATCGACCTTGGTACGATGAAAAGTTAAATTGGGTTTGCCACGGAATTAGAACGTATGAATCACAGGGTGCTTCTCATGCCATATAATTAGTTACAGTACTGAATAGTTGCATGCACATATTCCCTGCGCTACATATTTGTGTATCTATCTCCAGACTGGGTACTTCCTATATGAAACCATCTCAGGAGAAGCAAAACTGTAAGGTGCCTGAAACAAATGTTAATGTTTTACAGTCGTTGTTTTGCAAAGGTGGACTATATAGTATAGGGGCCACTTTCCTACGAAAGAAAGCATTTCATTTGCATTTAGTTTTCTTCACTGATCATCGTAAAACAAGCATTTGCCATTGATACGCTGACTTGTTGAATTTTTCAGTGGTCATTTTCAATGAATAAGCAGGCTTCCCCTCCCGTCTGTTGTCAGGGGTTGTCTCACATGCGAGAGTGTAGCCAGCACCAAGAGCACATATTCCCACTGGTACCAGTATTGGTGATGCCCGGTCATGGCCTCCAAAATGCGGTTCATGCACTGCGGTTATGTTAGGTTATGTTATTTAGCATTTATATAGCACTCTATATATCATTTGTATGACCTCAAAGCACTGGTAGGTCGAATGCCCTCGGGACCATAGTCCAGGTCATTTGAGAGAGTAGGGTGCCAAATGGTGCTTCGGTGCACCAGTTATGTGTCCAGCTGATGTAATTGCCTGATGGTAGCTGCATTCTAGCATTAGGTGTGGTGGTATATGTGTCGATTGAATGTGTGCAGTCTGGCAGGTGGACACCAAGACTGGGTTCTGGCTGCGTTAGGCCTGTTAGGACGCTTATGCGTGCAGCTAGGCTGGTTTGTAGTGGGATATAGCTGTGTTTTATTAGAATGATGAGGTGTTCATGGGGTATTGTTCGTATGTGAGCAGCTAGGCCGAATTGATCAAGTGGTGTAGCTGCACTCTAATTGTGTGATGGTGTAGAGTAGAGAGTAAGCATAGTGATATGGATGAGAGTGTTTGCGTGGAGTTATGATCTAAGGCGATCGATAGTCTGCATTTCACGCATGCCGTTGCTTAATAGCAAATATATACGCGTATTTAGTGATGACAGCATTAGTTATCAGGTTGCTGGGGTTCAATCGCTTCAGAAGATCGTGGTTGGTATTACGGAGAGAACCACATTTTTAGAACTTTGCGGAACGTCATATAGTCTTGGGTGTGTCGAATATGAGGGGGAAGTGAGTTCCATAGAGTTGTGGCCAAGGTCAAGAGGGCGGATCCTCCTATCCGGTCAAAGTTAGAGGTTGGAATCACTAGAAGGAGGGCAGTGCTTGATCTTAGGTTGCATGATGGGAGGTTTGGCTTTATCTTTTCTTGGAGGTATATTTAGCTGGTCTTGTGCACTGCTCGGTGAGTGATGCATAGGGTCTTGAAAGTTTCCCTTCGTCCGACTGGGAGCCAGTGGAGGATTCAGAGAGCTGGTGAGATGTGGTCTCTTTCACCCAGGGCAAGTAGCAGTTTTGCAGCAGCGTTTTGGGCTCTTTGGAGTTTGTTGAGTTGGTATGCCGGGGCTCCTGGGTATAGGGAGTTGGCATAGTCCAGTCTCAACATCACAATAGACTAAACTCCGGCAAGTCTGTTTGGGTAGGAGAGGTAGGGAAAAATGTGTCTGAGAAGTTTGAGGTGGTAGTGACAGCATTTTGACACGTTGTTGATCTGACGGGAGAGGGTTAGGCCTCAGTCCATAGCCTAGGCTTTTCACTCTGTCGGAGGGGGTGAGGTGGGCCGAGGGATGGGGGCCATGGGAACGGATACGGTAGAAGGGCAGTATTGCCGCACACCATGATTTCAGTTTTAGCAGGATTCAAAACTAGGTGGTTTATTGTCATCCATCGATCAATATCGTGGAGACAGGCTTCAAGGTCGGGAAGGGGGTTGGTGCCTGACTTGGGAATTCTTAGGATGATTTGGGTATCGTCAGCGTAGCTGTAACAGGAGATCTTGTGCATGCAGATGATTCCTGGTAGAGTGGTCATATAGAGGTTGAACAGGAAAGCAGACAGGCATGCGCCTTGGGGTACTCCAGTGTTCACTGAGCGAGCAGTTGAGACATATGGGGAGAGGAGGATTATCTGTTTTCTGTTGCTGAGGAAGGAGGCAATCGATTTGAGAGCAGTGCCACGGATTCCAACGGAGTGAAGGCGGTCAAGGAGGATTGAGTGGTTAACTGTGTCAAAGCCTGCGGAGAGATCGAGGAGAATCAATGCTGCGCAGCTTTCAGAGTCTGAAGTGACCTTGAGATCATCCCAGACCGATATTAGTGGTTTCAGTCCCATGTCGCGGTCTGAAGCCTGATTGTGCGGGGTCGAGCAGGCAGTTGGATTCTACAAAGGAGTTGAGCTGGGAGTATGCAGTCTGGGCGATGAGTTTTGCGAGAAATCTGGTGTTGGAGATCGGTCTGTAATTCTTGGGGTCAATTGGGTCAAGGGATGCCTTTTTTAGAAGTGGCTTGACATGCGCTATTTTGAAGGCATCAGGGAAGATGCCAGAGGTGAGGGATTCATTTAGAATGGCTCTTGAATGTTCTCCTGCGTAGATAGATGAGAATATTTCTTACAGGACAGAGGCTGGGCAGGGGTCGATGGGCCGACCCGGAGGGTTTGCTGGCTGATAGTAGGTCAAGGAACTCGTCTCTGGAGATGGGTTTGAAGGAGTCAAAGGTAGGGAAATCGGGCGTAGGGGCAATGGGATGAGGAGGGTTCGGTGATGGGGGGGGCAGTTTGGTGTTAAGCGATGTCATCCTGTCGAGAGAGGTGTTGTAGAAGTGTAGGGTGAGGGAGTCGCAGTGTGATTGTGTGGGGGTGGATTGGGTAGAGGAGCAAGTGGGTTTGACGAATTCTGATATGATCATGTGGAGTTCTTTGCTGCGGTTGCCACAGTTGAGAATTTGTTTATTGGAATAGTCCTTTTTAGCTTTTTGGATTTCAGCTTTGTAGTTGCGGTGGTGCAGGGCGAACATGGATCTGTTGAGATCGGTTTTAGATGCTCGCCATTTGCGTTCAATAGAGTTATTTTGTTTTTTGGCATTCCTCAGGAGGGACGTGAACCATTTGGGGGAAGGTCCATTGCATGACAAAGCAGGGTGCGAGGGAGTGAAAGGAATTAGTGAGTCATTGAGCCAGGAGTGGATCGAGTCGATGGTTAAGGCTCTATCGAGGGGTGGGGGGGTGTTGCAGGCGGGCCTAGAAGTAGGGCTTCGGCTAGGTCGGAAAGGATCTTGAATTTGTTCCAGCATTTGAGATCTCAGGGGTTTGGGGGGCTGGGGGAGCTGTCAGAGGAGGGGCAGGGGTGTGGATAGAGAAAGGGATGGCACAGTGGTCGGTCCAGATGAGTGATTTGGGATGGGATAGGTAAACCAGGTCATGGGAGCTGAAATTTGGATCCAGGGTGTGCCCACCTGAGTGGGTTGGACCAGTCGTGTGATGGGAGAGGTTGAGTGCATCAAGACTGTCAACCAGCAGATGAGTCATGGGGTTAGTGGGGATTTCGAACCATATATTAAAGTCTCCTAGGAGTGTAAGAGATGGGTGATTTATTTGAATGGTTGCTATTGAATCACAGAGGTTGTTGGCGAAATGTCTGTCGTATCCAGGGGGTCTGTAGATGAGGAGGAAGCTGTGGGTGATAGTTTTACTAGAAGGTATTCACAGGAGGCAGTGCATGTCTGGGATTTGACGAGTGAGACGGAGAAATTACGATTGAAGAGGACTGCCACTCCGCCACCTCTGGAGGGTCTATTGTGGGCGATGAGCGAGTAGCCAGGGGGAGGGCTTTGTGTGCTACGGGGGCAAAGTCGTCGGAGAACCAGGTTTCGGTGATAAAAATGAGGTCAGGCTTATCAGAGGATAGGAGGTCAAAAATGCTGTGTCTGTTTCTTGCTACCGAGCAGGCGTTAAAGAGGATGCAAGTGGTTTTGTGAGGGGATGTGGGTTTTGTGGAGCTCATCAGAGTGGGAGAATGAGGGATATGGCTGCCCAGTGGAGTGGTGGGTGTGGTAGGGACATTTAGGGGTGGTGAGACAGGTTGACCTGTGGTACGGAAGGGGTTGGGTGCCTGAGTGTCTGCAGAGAGGGTTATGTCGATTGGGGCGGCAAGACTAGGCGGGCAAAGGTAGGAGTGTGACAGATGAGGGGCGGGTCACTGGGGTTTGGGAGGGTGGTGAATGGGTTGGATGGTGTGAGGGAGTTTAGGTGGGCAGAGTTAGGAATGAGTCTGGGGGCAAAGGGGTTTTTGGTGTACAGGATGAGAAGACAAGAGAAAGGGGGTGGAAACTGGGGTAGAGGAGATTCGAGTGCAGGGGGGTAGGGAAGGTAGAGGCTGGAAGGGTGGGCCAGGGCAGAAGTGGTGAGGAGTTTAAGGTTGAGGGGGAGGAACAGTCATGTTTTCTGCATTTTGTGGGTTTTGGCACCACAGCGGTGTGAGAGAGGGTGGGGGGATCAGCGGGGGAGGGAGATGAGGCTATCGTTCTAGCAAGGGTGAGACGTGCTACATTCAGAGAGGGAAAGGGATATGAAGGGGGTGGTTTGTTGGTAGGAGTTGTGTTGGGGTTGTGGGAGTAGGAGGGGGTGGTATGGGAGGTTGGTCATGGGGGAGAGGAGTTCCTCAGAGTGCACAAGGATGGAGTGGAAGTGGAGGTAGGTTTACGCTGTTTGGAGTGCCAGATTGCTCCCCTGGCTTGGGAGTTCGATAATGGGCGTGGTGTGTGGGAGGACGGTATTCTGGTGTTCTCAATAGATGTCAGATGGAGAGTAGGAGTCGATGTGTTACGGTGGGATGGGGAGAGGGGGTTAGGCGCTGGGGGGGGCAGTTGTTTGGCACGCCAGAGTGCTCCTCTTGTCTGAGAGTTGGACAAGAAATGATGGTAGGAAAGTGGGTGGGCAGCGGCATCTGGGATTATTGATGTTCGGGGGAGTAGATGTGGTTTACGATCAGGAGGGGAATGGAGGGGGAACATGAAGTTTGGGGCTAGAGTGCAGGCCATGCATTGCGGGGGGGAAGGGATGAGTGGTGGGTACACTGCAGGGAGGCTAGGGATCGGGATGTGTCAGAGAGGGGGTATATCAAGCGTTGGGTTCTCCATGCTGGGGAAGGTCAGTGCAGTACCTAGAGGTTGATGAACTAGTAACAGTAGATGTATAGGCTCAAGTACAATCTGCGTCTAGATTCTGGTCGTCGGGGCAGTGGAAGTGGGGCAGAGAGGGTAGCGGTAGGAGTTCCAAGTGGGCAGCAGAGGCAACTAAATCACTGAAATATCACGGAGTGCACTTTCTAGAAGTGCATCAGTCACAGTGGGCACTTTTAAGCTGCGGATTGAGTCACCGGCAGCAATTGCAAGTGGGCAGCGCAGGCAAATAGATTATAGTACTATCTAAAGGGGCACCCTCCAGATGTCAAACAAGCTACTAGGAACAATTTCTAAGTCACAGAGGTTGCTTTTATGTGAGAGCTAGTGCAGCAAGAGCAATTCTAAGTGTGGGGCAGGCAGACTAAGAGACAGTAATAACTCGGTTGGCTCTTTCTAGATGCGAATCAGGCTAACAGGAGCAATTCTAAGTCAGAGGGCACTTTCTAGATGAGAGTCAATACAGCAAGATCACATGTCTTTGTGTGTGGAACAAATAGATCGCAGTATTATCTCGCAGGGCGCTTCTAGATGTGAGACAGGATAACAGGAACGATTTCTAAGAGTGTGGGACAGGCAGAATAAAACACAGTAATAACTCTGCGGGCACTTTCTAGATTTGAATCAGGCTAACAGGAGCAATTCTAAGTCACAGAGGGCATTTCCTAGATGAGAATCAATGCTCCAAGAACACATTTCTTGGTGTGTGCAACAAATGGATCACAGTAATATCACCCCCAAAGAACAGTTTGTAGGTGTAGAAAAATGATTACAGTAATATCTCGGGGGTACTTTTAGATGCGAATCAGGATAACAGGAACAATTTCTAAGAGTGTGGGATAGACAATGTCACTGGGGGACTTTCTAGCTGCGGCTTAAGCTAATAGCAGCTATTCTAAGTGAGCGGCTCAGGTAAGTAAATCAGAGTATTCCTTAGTGGGCACTATTAAGATGTGAGTCAGTGTAACTTTCAAGTTGTGAGACAAACAAACGAGGACAGAAACTAGTGTGTGACAGGGGCAGTTTGTACTATCACATTGTGCGCTTTCTAAATGAGAATCTAAGTAGTGGGGACAATTCTAGGTGAGTAGCCTTTCTAAGTCTGTGGTGGATATGAGTCACAGTATTATGTTATTAGGCACTTTCAGATGCGGAACAGGCTAACAGGAGTGTGGCGAGTGTGTTGTCCGTGTTGTTACTTTGGGGGAGCTGCATCGACTGAGTCTGTTGTTACTCTCTACTGGTTTAGAGGAGAAGTTACTTCTACAAAACACACATCCACACGCGAAGCGTCGCAGAGTGCGGCGAGTGTGTTGTCCGTGTTGTTACTTTGGAGGAGCTGCAGCGACTGAGTCTGTTGTTACTCTCTACTGGTTTAGAGGAGGAGTTACTTCTACAAAACACACAATCCACATGCGGAGCATCGCGGAGTGTGGCAAGTGTGTTGTCCATGTTGCTTGGGGTGCGCAGTGCAAGTTCCCCCAGCCATATGTTTGGCCAACATGCACAACCTTTTCGAAGGCGATAGCACGCACTCAACAGGAACCATGAACACGGCTGGTCCCAGCACTTCTGGACTTGGCGCGAAATGATGAAGTTCTGCTTATTCATCACACAGGAATGGATGGAGGTGTCCACCCGCTTACTCGACGGCAACGTCGATTTCTGGCCGCTGGAGGCAAAGATTTGACTGAGCCTGGTGTGGCCACCCTGGTAAGTGTCCACGTTGCACGAAAAAGAACTTGTCCATCCACCACGTCCACAAACTCCGAAATCTTTTTCGATTGCCTAGTCAGTAGCTCCCTGGTATTCTCCCTGTTAACCACGCACACAACCATTGAACTAGTGGACAGAGGGGTGCTGAACGGCTCGAAATCGTATGTGTGTATGAATGCGAATAGTGTAATGAATGTAGAAGAAGCAGAAGTAGAAGCATCTGAAACGGATTTGCCGGTTGGTCTTATGCCAACTGACATTGCGGTAACGCCACTGACCACTCCGTTAAATGCCACACTTTCAGCTAACTCGAGAAGTGACATCCAAACTGTTAAGAGCTTGCAATTTCTGACTTCACAAGCCGTGACATTTATTAAAGATTCCAACAAGAGTTGCCGGAATGCTCTCGCAGCTAACGGCTCAGAGAGTCCTGGAACGCACATAGAAGAGTTACCTTGTGAAAACTCTAGCATGGGTCGCAGAGACCTGAAATTAGCTAACCAGGGAAATGATGCGAGCCTTGAGATAGATGACAACTCTCTATCCGAAGCTGATAATAGCCCTTACACACTGAATGAAAAACTACCAGCAGGTTCTGAGCGAAATGCTCAGATGAGTGTCGATTGGGGCTGTGCTAATAGCGTATCTGACAAGCCAACTAGCACTACGGAGAACACTACGGCGAGCCCTAATAGACGTAGTTCAATTGTGGCCGTAGACAAGGACTTGAGGGACCTAAGAGAACTAAACGCAAGATTTGGAAATCAGCTAAACACTGAGCAAATCCTTGAGCAACTTGTCGAAACAACAACTGACGGAAACCTACAAGAGCAGATGCCTTGGGTCAAATGGGCTAAACAAAGTAACCCATTACAACCACCAACTTGCGAAACGACCCATGATGAGAAACTTTTTACGTGGTTGAAACCCTCGGCGAAAAGAAAAAAAGACAAGAATCCCTAATGGAAGATCATGTACCCAACTCCCAAAGGAGTCTCACAAGGGAACTACAATTTGACCCTCGAGGCAACAAATCAATTGACCACTCCCTGGGCTCATCCCCGGGCGTGAATAGTTCTGTCGAGTCACCAACAAAGAAGAGGAGTCCTTGGGGGGAAAAGACCCAGATTGCTACGATTTAAGCCCAGAAAACTATACCAACAACTGCCGCAAGATCTATCCAGAAAAATCTCTAAAGACCTGAATACAATGATAATGGCTGCTCATACCATATCCTTGGCACCTTATATGAAACTGTATGAACATCTGAATGATAATGTCAAAGATCAGACAACTTTGTTAGCCATGCTGAATACAGAAATGGTGATGATTGAGCAAGAATTTATGATGAACAAACAAATCTTGGCTAATGAACATGCAAGGTCTGAACTGAATGTGAGGATAATATTGGAACACACCAAGAATAGCGCGACAGATAAGCGTCTGTTCGCTGAAGTTGCTAGAGAAGCAATTTCCTTGCTGAAATCGCAAAATGCGGAAATGTTAATATCGGGCCAGCCTGACAAAACTGACGCTGACGGAGGTCCTGGAGCCGCCAAAGACTATACGAAACTAAAAGATCAAACTACGGCAGCCAACATGAATAGCGGTACGGAAGTAAGCTTTGGAGCCGAAAATAGTGACATCGCCACAACCATAGATCTTTCCACTACACCGCAACCGCAAAAATGTAAATACAAAGCGAAATACACAGGTGTTGCCGAACGAAATCGAACATCAGATGACTGTTGTCGCGAAGACCACGAAAACAGTACTATGTTAGGAGCAGTAATAGCAGCGCAGTCAACTGATGGAGCTAAAGAGACAGCACCAATCCAACAACCTCATACTGTGACTATAGACAGTGCCTTGAGTTCAATTCCTCCGGAAACAGTGGCGAAGCATCTTTCCTTACCTTCAGCTAACATCTTAAGTCAAGCTGAGCACGCTAAGAGCCTGGATCCACCCAATCAGGAATCAGCTAACGTCCTAATATGCGTGGAAGATAATCAAGTTGACAAAGCTACTTTTCGCACCGAAGAAGTGTCTTTGATTTTTTTATCGCAACAAAGCCGAAAATGCAAAAAAGGACGGCCCGAATAATACAACTGCAGAGAAGAAATCTAAAAACATGAAAAAAAGAAAAACTCAGCAAAGATCACAGGTGCGTTCCTTTTTAAGGAATATTAAAGGCTTTAGCATTACAACAACCTCCAACAAAACACATAGGGCCTCATTACACGGTAGGCGGTAAACCATGGCGCTATTAGCACCATGGTTCATGCCGGTAATTTACCGGTACCGCCTTGGAGGAAAGGGGAATTACCGCCCTATACCAAGGTTGGGAAGGCAGTAATTCCTCCTTCCGCCATTGCCCTTCCCCATTCCCATTTTTGCCCCATAGGGCATAATGGGAATGGGGAAGGCGCAAATTGCGGTACCGTAATTAGCACCCCGGTCCCTTTGCGGGTTCGTTTTTTAACGCCTGCTAAAAGCAGGCGTTAATGTACCAACCCGCAAAGGGACCTCGTAGTAAGGCGGTAATGGTTTACCGGTACTGGTACGGTAAAATACCGGTACCGGTAAACCCTTACCACCTACCGTGTAATGAGGCCCATAGAGAGCAAACAAACATCAGTACTAATATCAGTGCGAAATCTATATCTGATGAGCAAAAAAACTGCAATGCATTGGAAAAAAATACTGTTCCTGAAGATGACAATATCTCGGTGGATCTGCTAGATCTTTCGATCTATGAAACTTATGACGAAGACACAGGCGATTCGATTCAGATTATTGCCACGGAACCAAAGGAGGCCTCTGTGTTGACTCCTGCAAATACAAATATAGACCCCTGCTTGCCCGTGAGTGATGAGAGGATACCGGCTGATTTCAAAAGAAATGAGCTCATCCCTGTGAAATTAAACGCTCCAGAAATAAAGAAACCTATACCTAGCAATCGAAGACTTGTCATCATGGAACGACGAAACCTGGATGAGACCGTCCTGAAATCTACCGTAGACCTCTCTGACAAATTTATCACGCTAGAGGCAAAAAGAATCTTAATCGCCGCTGGTAGATGTTATACAACCGATGAATCAGATGAGGTACTGCATAACCATGAACTGAAGAAACATGGACAGGAATTTCTCACCCTTGAGTCAAAAAGAGAGCTAATAGATGCTGCGAAGTCTAAAGGAAGCACAAATGTAAGAACTAGTGAACCAACAAAATATGAGACAGATCTTCGACAAACAAACAAATGTCTCTCAGCAACGAGAAAGATAAACTTCAACTCTTACAAACCGAGAACAGAGGCCTCCCAAAAAAATGTAAAGGCTGATGCATTGCCCAACAAACAGATAAACCGCCAATCCCAAACTGACAAAAAGAAATTGGGGAAATATCTTTTACGACTGGAGCAAATCGAGAAAGAAAAAGATGGCTTGATACTAAATCGAAAGAACGTGATGGTGCTATTCCATCACATATCGCAAATGAGAAACGATGGTTACGGACGACATCCAAATTGTGGAATTTGAGGACGAAACCAAACATGACTGTGTAATTTTGCACATAGCGTCAAAAATCATATGTGACTCATTACTGAACAGTGGCACTATCCTGAACTCTCTAGGGTTTGACATCAATGAAACCTGCGAAATTAAGAGGCAAGATAAGTCCAAGAAACGTGCTTGCTCACCTGATCTTGGACCTGTAGTAAATAACAGCCCTCATAAACAAGTGAGAGAAGATAAGGCCATATGTAAGTCAACGGCACCCAATTATCAGGTCAGCAGTGAAAGACCGGCTATCGAAAAAGACTTGATCAAAATAACGATTGCCAAGGCAGATAGTGCGGTTCCGAAGAGCTGTCTCTGTTCCGGAGAAGAGCAGGACTGGACCTGTGTTGCTCAAACCAGTAATAGTTGCAAAAAGAGCTAATGCCAAAAGTCTAGCGAGCCGGGGAAAATATGCTTTGCCTCCTGGAACACAAGAGGCCACATGCATTTGTTCAGCGATATTCCAATTGACTTAGAGGGTGTAGACATCTTATGTCTACAAGAGACATGGCTATTGAATGCACCAGTAGCAGACGGTTTCGAGATTGCCTTTAACCCAGCAACTAAAGGAACTAAAGGACGCCCTGGGCCTCATTACACGGTAGGCGGAGGACCAATGTGCTATTAGCACCTTGGTCCATGCCGGTAAAATACCGGCACCGCCTTGGAGGAAAGGGGAATTACTGCCCTATTCCAAGGTTGGCGGGGCGGTAATTCCCCCTTCCCCCATTGCCCTTCCCCATTCCCATTTTTGCCCCATAGGGCTCTATGGGAATGGGGAAGGCGCTAATTACGGTACCGCAAATTGCGGTACCGTAATTAGCACCCTGGTCCCTTTGCGGGTTGGTTTTTAACGCCTGCTAAACAGCAGGCGTTAAAGTACCAACCCGCAAAGGGACCTTGTATTAAGGCGGTAAGGGTTTACCGGTACCGGTGCCCTTACCGGTACCGGTAAACCCTTACCGCCGTCCGTGTAATGAGGCCCCCTATGTCCAGCTGCTCACTCTTATCAAACTTGAAAGTGGCATACACATTCTATCAGCGAAAATTATATCGCCATATATACAAGTGGGTAAAATTAAATTGCTGATACAGCAACCCAAAGTAGAGAACCTGTTAATACTGCTAAATGTCTACTTGCAACATGCTACAATGCAATTAGACAAATTTATGGAGCTAATCTCAGAAACGATCTGTGACGTTAAGGAAAACGAGAATGAGGCCAATATTTTGATCTGCGGTGATCTTAATATAAACTGTCTTCCTGATAAGATCAGAAATGACTGTCCATATGGGAAGAACACCAGCGATCCAGCGGCCACAATGTGGCTAAACGAAATGAAAGCATGGAACCTAAAGATGCTGAATGGAGAAACTCCTGGTGACACTCCTCCTGGTGACACTCCAGCGTATTTTACCTGGAAAAGAAATCAACAACAATGAACCATCAATTGTTTGTGACCGAAAGAATGAAACAGGAGGTTGCATGCTTAAACATCATTGAAATGAAATCAAGCGATCATTGCATGCTAAAAATGTATTTGAATGTACCTCGACCAAAGAAGAAAGAACTTAGTTGTACCAGGCCGCAATCGACTGCGGCTGAATCAAACCAAGGTAAAATCTCTGTTAAAATCGATGGAAGAAAGGTTAGTCCATGAGAAAATTGAATATACAACTCTCTTAGAGACATATCAAGAGAAGCAAACTGCGAGGTCAAGGCCTGACTTTGTAAAACTACACGCATGGGACTTCGAGATTATTTCCAGGAAGAAACAGCTGACCAAAGCCATAAGAAAGTTAAAAAAAACACTCATGCTAACTGGGAAAGAGAGAAAAAACAACTGAAACAAACCTACAAAAATTGGCTGATCAGTCACAAACACGTAGTGCTGCAATGAGATGCAGAAGCAATGATGGAAACAATAGCCAAAAGGAACACAGACGCCTTTTGGGCTTACTTGAATAACATATCGACACCACAAGGGGCAGTAGCTAAAAATATGGTGTCTGAGAAGGCTTGGGTGGAATACTACTCGGACACATTCTACAACTAAAATACAATGCCCAGCAAACCATCAGACCCGAGAAGTGACTGGTCAATTAAAATTGACAAAGAAGACATACATAGAAACATCATAAGACTTAGCACGTCGAGAGCCCCTGGACCCAACGGGCTAACGAATCAACTTCTAAAACAACATCCAGAACTGTGGACGGACTTCTGCCACACTCTATTCACCTCGATTCTGGAGGAGAAAAAGATTCTTACCTCCTGGCGGAGTGCTATTGTCGTGCCAATCTTTAAAAAAGGCAAACATACAGATCCTAGAAACTACCGCCCAATAGTCCTCCTGGATGTAGTGGGGAAAATTTTTGCTACGCAGCTCCAGAGTAAACTGCTAAAATGTATTCAAGAATCAAAACGATAAGACCCTCGGCAAGCAGGTTTTGTTAAGGGTGTCGGTTGTGGTCTTAATCTGGCAATTATAAATTTCCTAAAAATGGAAGCTATACGACAAAACAAAAAGATCTACATTGCGTTTGTCGATCTGTCCAGCGCATTTGATACTATCGATCGTGAAATGCTCTGGGACAAAATGAAGAAATGGAACCCTGCAACCCTGTTCGGCCTGTTCTTCTCTGACATTGGCGAATCCTTAGGAGCAGTACATTCTCATCCACCTAGAATCAATGGAATGAACGTAAATTGGTTGTTATACGCAGATGACATTGCACTGTTTGATTTAACACCAATTGGGCTGACAAGAAAGCTAAAAGCCCTTGAAAGATACGTGCTAAAAAATAAATTGAGAATCAATCCCGCAAAATCCGAAGTAATAATTCTTCAAGACCTTACACGAACCAAAAAACAAGCTAAAAAAAACAAGCCGACATGGAAATTGAATAATGAAAACCTGAGTTGTGTAAAAAAGCCCAAATACCTTGGAATGTGGATTAACAGCAATATAAATGATGCACCATGGGTCGAGAACGCCAAACAAAAATGCAAACAACTAGCATGCCAGGGAATGATCATAAATAAAAAGTATGGAAAATACTCCTTGCTGCCTGTTTTGGCCCACTACAATAAAAAAACAGTGCCTACACTAATTTACGGAGCAGAATGTGCACTAGGGGTAACTGCGAATCTATGGAGCCAACTGGAAAACCAATACTGTAGGCGTGTTCTGCAGTCACCAAAAGGTATATCTAGTGCCTGTCTACGGTATGAACTAAACCTAATATCTATGAACGCGCGTGTGATGTGGAACATGCTGTCAGTCTACAGGAAAATAATCATTGATGACTGTACACCTCAATTTGCCATACTACTAGACGCAATGAAAGGAAATCAGGAAGCCTTACTGATAAAATGGGCAAATGCATGCAAACATCATCTTGCCGAGATAGGCTCTGACTTGGGAACATTAAAAACCAATCTGAACTATGTGAAAAATAAGCTATGGGCACGAGACTGGTGTGCAACGGTAGACGACCGGAACCGCTACAAGCTGATGGAAGATCCAGCAAGTGAAGGGAAAAATCAAAAAAAGCAGCTGCAATATGTGGTGAAAACTGCTAATGCCAGTCATCGTAGGATGCTCTTGAAATTCAGACTTAACTTGTTCGATACAAGAACAGGTTTAGCGCTGAGATTTCGAAAACCGGATGCGATAGTTGCTGATTCTGTAATGACCACCCTGAGACCTTAAAGCATCTCACGCTGTACTGCTCTGGATTGAAAGATATAAGAACCCTGCACCTGGGTCAAGTAGTTAACCAATACTCCACTTTATCTGGAGAAGAGCTACGGCTGAAATTTGCAAACCCAAGAGAAAAAGATGTCTTTGGCCTGACAAACTTTCTGCATAAACTGGAAACTATGCTAACAGTTTAAGCCCAAAAGAGACCGATTCAGGACCTGCAACTAAAAGAGAGGCAGAGTAGATGAATAAGCAAACTGCTAAACCAATCTAACCGACACCGATTTGAAGAAACCCTGGCAGTCTGTGAACTGATGCGAAATTGCCAGGAAGATTGTGTGCACTTCTATGTGCAGTTGTTCCTTTACATTGGCGGAGCAACCCTTGTGAAAGTGTGCTTCACATGACTGCTTTTTATCTCTCTGCCTCTGTAAGATGTGTATGGAGGGATCATAAATCTTTTCAAAAAGTTTGTATAAATGAAATAAATAAAATATAAAAAATAAAAAATAAACAATTCTAAGTCACAGTCAGCCTTTCTAGATGTGAATCAGTGCAAAAATAACAAATGTCTGAGTCTGTGGTACAAGTAGGTCACAGTGTTATCTCAGTGGTCCCTTGGGTGAGAATCAATGTAGCTTTCTAGGTGTGAGTCCGTCTAACAAGCACAATTTCTAAGTCACAGAGGATGTAACGGGGACGTTTCTATAGAATCGAGGTAACATAACAAAATCTAAGAGAGCAGTGGTGGCCGCTCATTCACAGAGATATCACAGTGTGCACTTTCTAGAGGTGCGTTGATGCAGCAAAAACAGTTTCTAAATGTGTAAAAATACAGGGAACTTTTTTGGAAGAATCACTCTTTGACCTCCGCGACTTAAGATCTGTTCACCATTTCGATGGTGTTGCAATGGTGCGTGCAGGAAGAATGGAGACACTGAGTTCCCCCACTCCGATTGTGACAATAATTAAAGAAACTGCACACATCTGTTTACTGCGCCACAATGGGATTTAAGAGACTTGAACTTGTTCCCATGTTGAAAAACAATTTATTGTTAGCCCTTTTAACGATAACACGTGTTTCGGCACATTCCCTGTGCCCTCCTCAGATCAGGGCAATGTCTATTTTGGTGAGTGCAAGTGATGCAACAAAATTATATAATAATGGATGAACATAATGTCCAAACGTAACAATTACAGAGAAAGCCCCAATTAGGGCCACACAAAAATATTATAAAGTCATAAGTTTGGCACAGTTCACATAAAAATAAAAGAAACAAATGAGACATCCGTTTTATGAAAAATCAGATCACATCCCGTGACATTACATGAAGGCCATATAGAATTCAATAGTCAGCAAAAATCAGATAAATTGTAACGGTTGTGTAAGTCAAGGACAATTGTGATTACAACATACCGTTCGGTCGTCGGAATTTCATTGGAAGAGGGTGGAGGTGGGGGTGAGGGGTATTTGAAAGTTTAAAGAGGAGAAAAAAGAAAACCAAAATTAAAAAATATAATAAGTAAATCTGCGGGGTTGCATTGAGTATGTTATTGAAGAAACCCCAAGTGGGTAAAAAGCTTACCCATCGACTGATTTGTCAGCTACACATTAACGTGGTTATCGAATGAGTCCCATCAGACTCTCTACGTCTTCTAGAAAATAGAGGTAAGACATAAAGGTCTATTTTGTGCATGAATAGATCCGTGTGCGCTATTGCATTTCGGCAAATTAGTTTAGAAATATGTATTGTGACCAGTCCGTGAGCACGATTGCATTATAGTGCATGTTAGTTAAAGTCACGCATTGATTACCCCTAGCAGCCTCTGCGTTCATTTTGGCGGTGCTCCGACAACCTTGTTTTGTGGTGTGTTAAATTACCTCAAATGTATGCATGTTGTTTCAATCCGTGTGCAGAGCTCTGTCTTCAGCATTCTTTTGTTGGCGTTATGTACAACGATAAGGATAAGAAAAAAGTCATGCGGTTTCACCCGTGTGGCAGCGTTTTGGCGTTATACGCAACAGTGAAGATAAGGAGTGAGGGGGGATCGATTGCCGTCTGCAGTGCGGACCCTTAGCCAATTGGTGCGCTTCTGGGTGGGCTAGACAGCCCCCTAGGGCTTACCTGAAAATTTCAAGATTCATGCATCACGCGTCGGGTTTCCAAGATGGGAGTCGCCATACGGTCTCCTTTGTATATAGGATGTTGCTATGGTAATACTTAGTGGTCCTACCTCCATTTCCGTCTTGCACTCACCAAAATAGACATTGCCCTGATCTGAGGTGGGCACAGGGAATGTGCCGAAACACGTGTTATCGTTAAAAGGGCTAACAATAAATTGTTTTTCAACATGGGAACAAGTTCAAGTCTTTTAAATCTCATTGTGGCGCAGTAAACAGATGTGTGCAGTTTCTTTGATTAGTTTCTAAATGTGGTCAGCGCGGGTAATTAAATCACAGAGAAATCTCAGTGTGCATCTTCTGGATGAGAGTCAGGCTAACTAGAACCAGTTCTAAGTGTGGGGAACAGGCAAATAGAATACAGTGATATCTCAGAGGGCACTTTCTAGATCTGAATCGGAAAAGGGGGCGCAAATTCTAGGTGAATAGCCTGGGCCATTAAATCACTTACAGTAGATCACAGTAAAATATAGTGTGTATTCTCTAGAGGTGAGACAGTGGAGCAAGAGCAGATGTGAATCAAGTCAAATTGAACAGTTCCAGTAAGGTGTGATGCAGGTAAACATTTACAGTGCTGGGGTAGAAAGTAAAGTGGTAGGGCTTCCAGGGTAGAGTGATTGCTCTACTCCCCACCCCGGTCACTCCTACCTTGGCTGTAGCTGAAGGTTGACGGCTGGCCACTGGCTTCCCCTGCTGACACCTGCAGACACGATCAGGAGCCGCCCTTTGCGTTGGGTCCTTAGCCGCAGGGCTGCACGGGCAGCAGGCTGCCCTGGGAAAGCCAGATATGACCTAGATGGATCAGCAATCTGTGACAGTGGGCGGACTGGGAGGTGGGAGGTCCTCAGGAAACGGGGAAGTGGAAGTGGGCAGGGGAGGGAGAGGAGAGGGTGCGCAAACGGGGCTGGGCCGAAAAAATAGAAAAAACACACCCAGGTCGAGGAGGTGCTTTTCGCTCGACACTTACCTGATTTAAAACAATCAGAAAGGAGGTGAGCGCAGGCAGTGCGGGCCGGTAGGCTCAGTTACTACCCATGGAGCACCAATCAGGGACGGTGGGTGGGCTGGGAGGAAGGAGATCTTCGGGAAACAGGGAAGTGGAATTGTGCAGGGGAGGGAGAGGAGAGGGTGTGCATATGGGGCTGCAAAATGGAAAAAAAACACACAGAGGCCCTGGAGGTGCTTTTCGCTCGACACTCACCTGATTTTAAAAAATCTGAAAGGTTCAAGCAACTGTTTTTGCACGGGAATTCTCCAGTAATCTAGGGGCAAGAAGTGCATGAACATTGGTCAACCCGACACACAGTTAACTGTCTGCATCATTAACTTTGACAGCCAAGCCTATGGATAGGTCCAGACAATCCGTTTCCGTTATTCGCAGGGCTCTCTTTCTCTTTTAATGCCTTTTAGTCCATCTTTCGACTGTCAGTTCACGTTTTTAAAATACAGATCCAACACATTTTTTCATATTTCCAAATAGAAGACAGACTATGGCGGAGTAATCACAACTAATTTGGCAAGGTGTGCTTCACGTTATTCAATTATTGGAAAACTGTAGATATAAATGGCTTAATCGGATATGTACTGAACATCAAATGCATTAGCAAAATAGATCGAAGGTGTGCAAGATCAATCTTGAGAAAATGCTTGACATTCAAGCTGCACTTGCACTATCCGAATGTCACAAGGCCTTGTAGGGCCGTTTTTGTTTTTGTCCCCGCCTCCACGCCCCGTCTTGTTGCCTTTAAAACACGTGTGTAGGTGCATTATAAATACTCAATAAATAAATAAAGTGTGCAGTAGACGTTTTACAGCATAACTATTATATATACATATATGCACTCCCTACATTAAATACTTGTTTTTATTACGAACACGGCAGGACCTTGGCAACTATAGCACAGCAATATTGTACGGACGGTAAGTAAAACAAATGCATATCTTTAAGCATTACCGCATGGCGTTTTTGGTGAGTTATAGCTGTGTTCTGCAGGTATTTACTATGACAAAACAAAATGGATCATGTTTTGTCGTTGTTACAAAGAATGTTGCCACTCCTTTCTCGACTGTTTCACACAAAACATTGCATGAAAAAACCCACAAAGGGGCCCATCAGCCACCCCTTTACAATCGCCATAAATAGTGTTTTCTGCAAAGTCCCGACGTGAAGCGATTTGCAAATTATGGCACATTTTTTGGGGGTCAAATTGTAGCAAATGTGGTGTTTCTCCATGTTTCTTGTGCGTATTATGGAGGACGACACAGCCGGTCCTTTCTTCCGACTTTCGTCCAGGAATGTAACATTCCAAGACCTGTTGCTGAGGTACAGGATTTTGGACGTGCTTAGTGTTTACTGTGGAGTTGCGGGGCGGGGGTCCCGCTCTGTTCCACGCCTGCCGTGGCTGTTGCTGCTGGGGGTTGTGCGTCGGTATGCTATCTCTGCTCCCAGACGAGGAGCCTCCCACCCGTGCAGACACCCCGTGTGCTCTGATAGTCACAGCTGCCACCGATAAGACTGGCTCAGAGCGGGATCTTAGAGGGCCAGGGAGTAAGAGCCACATGACAAATAGCCAGTGTCCTGCTCCAGCAGAGACTGTCCCTGCCCTGCTTAGAAGGGATTGACCTTGCCGTCACTACATGCGCTGCCCCTGTTCTGTACAGGCAGCAACTATTCGTCACCCATCTTAGAAAGTGTGTGAGCTGACCCAGTTCTGAAAACTAGAAGCCGCTCCAAATTGTAACCATATCTTTTGCCAAAATGCACATTCACAAGGTGAGTCCGAATGAATGAGGTGCAATGTAAGTGCATAGACAGGGTGGAAGAGTGTGGGAGAGTGTTGAACGTATGGGAACTATACATTGACAACCGTGGGTACAGTACATTGGGAGTAAGCTGTGTGGGCCTGCCGTTTAGGTAGCCGTGGGTGTACACAGATTGATAGTGACTGTTTGAGAGAGCAGTGTGGGGTGTGGGTACTGAATACTGAGTACAGATAATTGCTACGAGAACTCCCCTACAGAAGATGGGGCATTGGGTACAGACAAATTATGAGCTGGATTGAAAAGACCGTTACGTTATAAGAGAAGTATGTCGCCCAAGGACAGAGAGAGCTGGGTGTGCGCGCCTATGGGTTGCAGACAGTAGCAGAAATCCGAGACCACGGCTATGATACCTGGCTTGAGAGTTGAGTGGGATCAAAACTCAGTCTGAGCTGAGCCATGGTAAAAGATAACTAGGAAGAGGGCTGTGGGCACAGATGATAGAGATTCTTGGGTACAGCGAACAGGGTTAAGACCTCATAGAGCTGAGAGGGCAGTGGGTGCTGGGAACTAGGTTAAGAACATTATGTTCTGTAAACTCGAGTTAAGGGCATTGTTGATAGCGGGAACTCGAGTTCAGTGGTTTGCGGGTACAGACAAGTGGGAGTGAGGGCCATGGGTACCGAGACCTGTGGTGAGAGGGTTGGGAGTTATTTGTAAGGTACATGGTGCCCGTTTTGGTGAATCGTGTAGCACATATCACGAGTACACAGGGTGCTGCATGGAGCAGTGCAGACAGATACCATTAGCAACTATCCAAAGAATACGCTTTAGTATGAGAAGGCATCCTGAAATGATTGTTAGGAGATTTTCTCAGCAGTGAGTGTTTATCCTGTACGAAATGTGGTAGTATTCTGGAGGGACGAGGGTCCAGGCTGCCCCTCCATCCTCAGCCCATGACCCCACAAAGCGCACACACAAACACGCACCTACCTACACACATACACCCTTAAGACATACCAATAATTACACTTGCAGACCAATTAGACCCCTTGGGGGTAAAATGCTTGCGTGGCTCTGCTAGGACTTATTTTATTTTCTAGTAAAAACAGTCGCCCATCTACTTTTTAGAAGAGCTACAACCTCCCCCCACACTCACCCACCCAAGGACATCCATTGGGCCTATCTAGGGTGACAAGCACCGCAGTTTAAAGGCCACAAGGGTAGACAAAGAAAGACACTAACACATAGACTGGGTTTACAAAAGGCTACAACCATCCGATTATTATGAAGATTAGAGGCGCACATTATCTAAGCAATAATCACAACCCCCTCCTCTGCAGGCTTCACAGGCCGGTAACAACCCAGGGTCCAAGTTATATGTGAGGGTTTTACCGGTGGGCCCGACGCCGTTAGCGGCCCTTGAAGCCTGCAAGGGAGGTAGGGTTGGCATTATAGCTATTAGCTGATAGCAATGTATTTGTTTCAACAAACGTGTCGCGGCAAGTGCTCGACCCATTCATTAAAACAAATACTGCCCAACATGGGCGGAAAGAAAATGGAAGGCCACGCTGTATGTGGAGCCCCACTTCCATTGCAATGGTGGCCCAGGGACATCTGAGGAGCGTGTGGCGGCACCAGGTAAGTGGGCAGGGAGTGAACAGGAGGTTGTGAAGGGACCAGGGCAGGTGGGGAGCGGGTGGGAAAATGGCAGGGTGGGTGGGAACAGCACACAGCTTGCTCCGAACTTGGGCTAGGGTTGTTAGATGTGGCCCAGGTTTGGAATAACCTGTTTGGCTGCTGCACCCACCACAGGTGATGATGGGGGAGAATCGCCCCATGAAGAAGAGCACGTGCTTTCACCTGTCGATAGGATAGTTGTTCCATCACAAAGACGCCTGTGGGTTCTCAAGAACTGAAGTCACTCTCCTGTAGCTGGTTGTGAATTGGTTCTATGTCACGTTCTTGCCTATGTTTCTGGTCTGGATTCATTAGTTAGTATCTTGGATTGGGGATTCGCTAGCCAAATAGACAGGAGCACTTGTTGATGTTTTGATTTTTCGTGGAGTCACATCCCTTCCTCGGTTCCAGCATATTATGCAAGTTTGCAATAATCTAATAGTTTATATCAGGACATGTTCTAGACACTATTGCGCCCAAGGGAAAACTCCAGAATACAAGCACCCCACGTTGCTGCTTTACCTCTGCCCCATAACTCCCTCTCCAAAATCATTAGATCATTGCTATTAAAACATTTTATTGACTGGTATTTAAAATTCATAAGTAAACAATGTATACAAGAATTCATTTTCATTAACCCATGTTTATGTTCATTGTCTAACTGGAAGGCACTTCAATAAATGTTGCTGCCCAAAAAGCATCTCTTGCTGCTGTGTAATACATTTTTCCTAAAACGTTGCTCTCAATTGAAGGTGTAGGTTGTAGGTTAGCATATCCAGGAGAAACTCATCAAATGATGGTAACTTGGAATTGCAATTGTAACACAAGGAAATCGTAAGGGTACATTGGGCATAAGATTTCAACACCTCCAGTAGCAACAAAGAAAACATTGTCACTATACACAAGCCAAAACGGTTTGCTTTGTTGATGGTTGTTTTCTATCTTTGCAGATACCATTTGTTGACAGTAAATAGCCCACATATGCGCACAATTGCTCCAGGACACATACAACGCCAAACAAACCAAATCCCCTCAACTGAGTCTTCAAACCTTCAATTTTTCGAAATCCTGGCCCCTTTGCTAAAACCTAAATTGCAGCAACAAAATAATTGGTAACATGTTGCTTTTCCTTCTACTTACTCAAACTTTTTGTTGTTGCCTGCCACTAAACAGCATAGTTTGGCAAGGTGACTTTAGGACATCTGACCACGCGTTCTCCAGTCCTGGGCTTGCGTGTAACAACATATCAATGAATTCTGGGAGTTGTGTTCTTTTTTTGTTTCAACTGATTTACATACCAGTAAACAATGATTTTCAGAAGAAACCCCAGTGGTGTTCAGATTGGGTACAGGGAACGGAGGTCACTCATTTGATTGCCATACCATATCGCACAAACAAGAAAATGAGTGTAGTCACCCCTTTATAAGACCATTAATGAATGCAAATACCCTCTTTACTCCTTTATTAAACCTTCCTATGACCATTTTCAGTCCTCCACCCTTGCCCACACAACTTCCTACTCCTGCAGACAGTCGCTGTTTCTTTTGTATGAAGTCAGCAAAAAAATCCCTTTTAGTACACCATAAGCTTGCCACCCTCCAATTTTGCATGCAAGTGTTATGGAACAAATATCACACTGTCAATGTTGTGTGGCAATTTATGGATGCTTAGTTTCACAATTTGGGAGATGGCAGCATTCTTAAAAAACTACGACCAATGTATTAAGCTACTGGCTGTTTATTAGGGGAGAGTGTGTGGTAGATTAATCTGGACAGGCCAGGCTATTGCCCCCTGCCTCTGTCCCGAAGTACTACTGCATGTTAATAAAAAGCTTGCTTCTCTCCCAAGTGGAAGATTTAAAGTCTTCCCCGCTGCACCCCTCCCCCATCTATGCCCTAGGCTATTGCCTGATTTGCGCACCCCCAGAAACGGCTGTGATATATAGATATGGACTAGGTTTTTTAAGGTGCACCACTAAAGTCTCAGGGTGTTTTCCTTCCCACCGCCCTTGGAAGAGGCCATGATTCAGTGGGGTGTTCTATTGTCATATGTAGACACAGGATAATAGCGTGGCAATACCCTTTAAAGCACCTAGTACAACCAACTTCTCTAGAGATGATTAAGCTCATATTTGGTCGCATACTAGGCAAGGGTATGTATGGCAAACATACCGTATTATACATACTGTTTATGTCCAATATTTTGATTGGAAAGATTTACCATCAGCATTTTGTCAATGTTATGTCTTTTAGCAATACATACAGACAATTCATACTTACCTCAAAAAACACATTATTACAATTAAGATAAACAAGAAATATATAATCAGTCCTATTATAGTAAAAAAAAGAGTACTAACGTGCTATTTGATCTATATTCTTAGTCGTCCATGTTATCGGGCTAGTGCTCTATGGACCTTTTCTACAGCACCAGCCCTTATGCATATATTGAGCGACTGCAAAAGTCTGTCTCTGCTCTAATTTTGCATAGCTCTTCCACCTGATAAGGTTTCTCATGTCACAATTAACGAGACAAGATTTCAGGTCTTCTGCCAGAATGTTAATTGGGCAGCTAAAAACCGAACCGTTGCAAGGTTTTCTTAATGAGGTGAAGCACTGGTCAGTATATAAGGCCTTCAATGTTTTCTTAACGGTGGCCAGAGGGAGAATACCTATACGAAGTTTAATGAATAGAGTTCGAGGAATGCTTTTAATCAGGAACTATTTTTGTTCCCAAAGAACTCATAGCACATCTTTTCAGAGATTCTTCCAGAACCCAGCATTTATAATCGTTTTACGCTTGTACAAGTGTTAAAAGCCTCAAGGCATTTTGCTTATCCCGCCAATGCAATTCTAAATTTATTGTATTTGCTGTGGCAAGTTATTTGAAAAAGGTATGTAAACTGAGAACAAATGTTTTGAAAACTGCTCAATAAAATATGTGATAAATACTGTTGTATGTGTGTTTATTAATCCCAACTAGTAAAACCAAAATGTTTAGCGAAATCTTATGGTCATACTTAGTCCTTGTCCATCGCCTTTTTCAGATTCAGTGAGGTA
This sequence comes from Ambystoma mexicanum, assembly GCF_040938575.1. NCBI lineage: Eukaryota > Metazoa > Chordata > Amphibia > Caudata > Ambystomatidae > Ambystoma > Ambystoma mexicanum. The sequence goes on from NC_090932.1 coordinate 180,402,848, forward strand.
GTGTAGGTCAATCGAATTCTGTTTTATGTTGTATCTATTGTAAGAGATGTTGTCTACAAATTATTTTGTATTGTTGGAACCAGAAATTGATTTAAAGTCAAGCATTTTGGTCAATGATTGTGTTGTATCAATGGTTTTGTACATTTAAACTTGATGAGTTTGGTTTATGGAATGAATTTCTGAAATAAGCACTTTTGATGATAATTGTATTCTTAAAGATGGTGTTACTTGACACTTGCCTAGTACGTGACCAAATATGAGCTTAACCATCTCTAGAGAAGTTGGTTGTACTAGGTGCTTCAAAGGGTACTGCCACCCTATTATCCTTTAGACAATAGAACACCCCACTGAATCATGGCCTCTTCCAAGGGCGGTGGGAAGGGAAACACCCTGTGACTTTAGTGGTGCACCTTCAAAAACCTAGTCCAGCGTGAGAAGTCATGTACAGAGTCCAAAGCATAACATGCGTCGACCTGCATTGCATGCTTATATTGGGTGTTCTACCAACTATTAGCATACAGCAATGCAAACACAGAAAAGGGATTCAAACAAGTTGGTATTTAGCTTATAGTATTTGGTGGGCCCAAAGTTGATGGAGGGCAAGTTGGCAAGTGTTTTTTCATTGGTGAACTTTAGAAGGGATGTTGATTGTAGGAATCAATGAAGAAGATGCTTTTTTCCAAGTCTGGTGCCCAGTGAAAATGTTACCAACACAATTGTAGTCAGTGAAAATACCTCTGCAGTGAAAAAGTCATCAATCAAAATGTAGTAAAAACATACAGCTGAAAAGTAGCCAAAAATGCAGTGCTGCTGGGATAAGTGTTTGGGTTAAGGAGGGTTCAGTGGGCTTGTGCGTGCTTGCTTTAGGGTCAGGGGTTTAGGGTCCGGAGAGGGGCAAGGGTAAGGATAGGGGTTGGGTAATGTTAGAGTAAATATTTTGGTTAGAATTGAGGTCAGGGTTAGGGTCGGCATGGTTGCGGGAGTGCTGGTGATTTTGGGGCTTTGTTAGTGGTTAGGGTAAATTAAGTGTCAGGGTAAGTGTTAGGGTAGGGGTTATGGTAAGGCTAGGGGTAATAGATTAATGGTTTGGTTAACTTAAAGAAAAAGATAGTGAAGTTGAAGAGGGCTGGTGAAATTGATGTAGGATAGGGGGTAGGATAAAGCTAGGGGTTAGGGGAGACTAAGCATTGCATTAGACCACAGCGGTCTTCAAACTGTGGGGCGCGCCACCCCAGGGGGACACGGCCACATCCCAGGGTGTGCGCGAGAGCCTGACATGAAATGTAAAAAAAAAATATATATATTTTTTGTGTGTTTTTATTTTTTATTGGAGACAATGGGAAGGGGTGGCTCACATGGTCAGACTGGACCATAAGTCTTAGGCACCAATGAAAAAGTGGCCTGCAGTTGCAAATGGATATTAATTCCTTTAGTCACAGACTGTTTGAATAGTACCCAACCGGGTGTTTTTTGTTAAAATGTAAGCAAATTGTGATATTTAAAGAATATTTATTTAGCAACAATGGTCAAAACTACTAGCTGCATAGTGAAGTTACTCATCAAACTTGCCCACATGGGCCAAGAAAGAGGCCCATTTTGACTGGCCTACACTAGCATTTTGGATTTTTGGTATGAGCATCGCCCTGTAGGTCAGTCCGAGCCTGGCTCGTCAATAATGGGCGAGGGGACGTCCACCCAGTGGCCTCCTCACCCATTATGGAGGAGCCAAGGAGCCAACCCATTGAACCACTGTTTCCCTTTAACAGTTCAGTTCCCCAGCCACACATGCTCACTGAGCCATGCAACGTTGGGGGTGTTTTGCTTCGCCAGCCTTGCATAGCTGTTTGGAAATGCTGGCTGGGGCACTGCATGTCTGTATGTGCGAGGGGGAGCTCCTGCACCTCCTCACACATATGGACAGAGCAACCTGGAGCAGGGCATTCCAGCACCCACGTGTAGGCCACCATGGATTGGTTTGGGCACCCTCATTGCGCTCGGTTGCTATGGCATTTTTGTTGGGAATATTTATGTCCATCCACTTCAAAAATTCACCAACTCCCACTGACCCTCGGACTGTGTTGGGAACGGGGTGGGGGGAGCCCAGGGACTGTGGTGGGAGCAGGATGGGCAGGAGTACTGGGATAGTGATGGGAGCAGGGTGGGGAGAGCCCAGGGTCTGTGATGGGGTGGGGAGAGCCCAAGGACAGGGTAGGAGTGGGATGAGGGAGCCCTGTGACTGTGATGGAAGCAGGTGGGGGAGCCCAGGGACTATACTGGGAGTAGGGTGCGGTGACGGCGCGCAATAATAGTTCATAGCCATTTGTACATGCTGTCCATTTGGCATTTTGGGGGGGGGGTGGCCTGCCCAAATTTTGCTCAGTGGGGACCCAGGCCAAACAAGTTTGAAGACCACTGCATGAGGGTGTTAGAGTTGTGGTTAGGGTAATGTTAAGGTTAGGATTAGAGCAAGGGTTTGGGTTAGGGCAAGGGCTATGGAATTTGTAGTGAGCTGGGATCGGGGTTGGAGTTAGATTCACAGTTAATTCTCTGTTTATTTGGTGTTTTGTATTGAGTTACATGCAAATAAAATGCTTTCACATGTTTTAAGGATTAGTGTTAGGTAAGGGTTTAGGATAGAATATGGGATGTAATTTAGGGTCAGTTAGGGTAAGAGATAGGAATGGAGCTAAGGTGATTGTGGTGGTTTTATTAGAGTGTGGGGCATTGTTAGGTTTACAGTCTTCTACTTAAAGCTTTTTTGGAGACCTTTTTACTCACTCTGGACATTCACCAAAAAACTCAAAACCAAGATATCAAAAACCAAACCACTGCTAAGTCCATTCCGAATCCTTTCCTAGTGACCTCAGACAAGGCTATACGCTCCCCAATTGGGCACTCAGTGATGGGTGAAGCAGTTGGTTGTAGTGAAAATGTCAAGAAAGCTTTGAGGAAGTATAATTCTGAATCAACCCAGCCCAGGGAAACGTCCTCCTGTGTTTCGGAGGGTTCCTTTAGGAACTCCTTCGGCTGATCATCTTAGTACCAGCACCCAAGAGATTTCTCAGAGTCTTTGGAATCTGGTACCAGAAGCCGTTGAGAGGTAGCCTTCAGGCAGACTGGGCTTTCTCAAGTCATTGACCTGCAGCCATGGACTTTCCTTATTATTAAAAAAATAACCTCAATATTCCTCATGGAAGCAAAGTCAGCAGGATGAAACTTCATGCTTCCCTTATGCATGACTAATTCTTCACCATCCCTCCAGACTTTTTAGAGGTTCATATCTGTTATGAATTCCCTATGTTCTATATAAGTCTCAATAATACACAACGTGTCCACCTTTAAATGATGCATCCCTGACTTGTGACTGACTCTGCTGGTCGTGTATGCAATCTTACAATTCCCAACTTTACCTCTACTAACTTGATCGGTTTCAGAAGTATGGAAGTCTGATTTTTCCTTATCCAAAGTCAAACCTTGGACGTGCAGGTTAGACACAGATCTCTGCAGTAGGTACATTATTCTACTGAGATATCTTACTGCAGAGTTTAATGTGCTGTCCTTCTTGGATAAGATGCACAGGACTCTCTTTACTCCTGCTATCCACCCTTCCCCCACCCCGCGCCCCCAATCAGCCACCCCGGCAGCTCCCTTCTTGCTAACCTTACTCTCCCTTCCTGAACCCTGTTTATGTTTTCCCACATGAATCAGCCCAAACCTGAATGGCCTTCTCCCACACTTCCCTGAGGAGATTCAGGCTGAAAAAAAAATCCACAGGACCCTGCAACCCTACCCAAATTCCACAAGGAGATTTGCGGGAGCCCGTGGATCACTTTTGAGAAAGTGTGCCCAGGCTTACTCCACATGCGCACAACCCACCATTTTATTACTCGACAACAATGAACGACCACACCCTGTTGGTTAGTGGCATGTGCACATTTGTGGCCTGACCTAGAAGGCAATGCTTGATGGTCCATATAGGCATTCTATCACCTTCTATCACTTCTAATGAAAAGCCTTACAACTCTTTAACATTTTGCTCGACTATTCATTCCACCATGTCTTTGTTAGCAAAGCTCAGGAATGTCCATTGGGAAAATAATTACCACCCTCTCTTGCATGTTGCAGTTCTTACGCAGTGTTGGTTCTGAGAATGACAATTTACACTGATAGACCTATCTGAAACAATCATAAGACGGAAGGATTTCACATGGGTCAAACCGTTATGGCCCTTAAGAAATCCCTGAGGGAGATAGTTGGGGGTTCCATGGCGTTAGACTACCAACATGTGAGATCATTGTGGGGGTTAGGTAAGCCTCGGCTAGGAAGTTACAGGTAAACTGCAAGAAGCACTCTAATCTAGGAACGCCGATTGATTTGCAGATATGAATTTCTTTACTAATAAAAAGCAAAAAAATGTATCCGTTGTCATGAGATTCTAAGAGCAGTGTCACATATTAAATTGGGCAAAAAAATAACTATTATTCCATTGCTTAGCACATGGAGGAGTATGGTAATGGTATATACAAACATGAAAAATAGTACAACTAAACCATATTGTCATTGTCATTAGTCTCATAAACTTTCAGATTCCCAGTTTAGCTACCCAAGTACTCTTCGGTTTGTACAATCCCACTATTCCATAATTTTCACAATTTTACAATCCACTTTGCAGAATTCCATTATGCTGTCTATAATTCCAGCATTCTGACTGTTTTGCAAAATCATAATATGTTTCCAGTTTACATTGTACCAGTATTCAACCAGATTAGCAATGCCAGTATACTCTTAATTTGACAATGTCAATGTGCAGTCTAGCGTATTCCCAGTTTGCTAGAGAATCCCATTATATTCTCTTTTTGTCTAGCTAATGTATATTCCAAATGTGACAATCTTGGTTTATTCCCAGTTTGCATAATCCGAATAAACTTTCTGTTTTGCCAAACACAGTCTTTCTACAGTTCGGAGAATACCAGTTTGCACAACTCAAGTCTGCCCCCATTTCTGCAATCTCCGTCTATTTTCACTTTTCAAAACTCCAGCGTACTGTAGTTTATTCAACCACGGCGTGTTCCCTCTTTGTAGAATAACATTATATTTCACATTTTACAGTTCAATTTGCATAACCCCAGTTTATCACCAGTTTGCTGTTAGACAACTCATTTATACATACTTCAAGTTTGTAAATCTCTGATGTATATCCAATAAGCACACTTCCCATATAAACACGTTTTCTCAGTCCCAGCATATGCAAAGTAAAATCGCTGTATAATCCCATTTTGACATGCCCACTCAATTTGCACTTCTTTAGTAAATGTCACACTTTTCTCAATCCCAGTATTCTTCCATTTTGTTCATTGTACACAATTCCAGTCTACGACCACGTCACAAAAACGCAATTCCAGTATACTGCCATGTTACGACCACATACATCCTGCATGCTCTGTTTGTAAAATCCCAGTAGATACCCAATTATAAAATTGCTGTATTATGCTGCCAACGTATTTCAACCGAGTATATTCTCCTTTTGAGAACCTCGGCCCACTTCCAGTTTTCACATGTTCTGTATGCTTCCAGTTTAAAAACCCCAGCATATGGGACTGAACAATCGTATATCAGCCCCAAAATATCAGGACGAGCAAAAAGCCTTATGTGTGCTGCTCAAGCTTAATGCAAAACAACGAGCACTTAGAATATAATTGCTAGCAGTTTGATGTGACCCAGGACGCATCACAGTGGTTTTTCGCATGCATAGAGATAAAGAGTGCATATAACCATATAAGGTGACAACAGCTATGCTGCTGATGCGTAAAAAGTAAAGTTGTATTCCTGGCATTTAAGCAAGGGTTTGGAAAAAGTGCGAAATCACGCTGGTTGTTGATTAGGCTGTTGCTAAATATACTTCACAATGCCATTTGAAGAGTACTTCAAAAGTGTTTCTTGCCTGTTCTAGACTACAGCAAAAAAGTCAATTTCAAGGCAAAGAGCACACAGGAGGTATAACTAGCCAGGTACCACAACTAATTTAGAATAACAACCTGAGCCATGCCTGTCTTCCGGAACTATGATGAATGCCCTTTTGTGTAAGAATTAGTCTGTCCTCTTTTTTTAGGGCTCTCTGTGCTTTTCTGATGCATTGCGATGGTGTGACTCGAGCCCCTGATGGCGGTGGCGTGAGCAAAATTCAGTTTTGTATCCCAAATTAACATTCCTGAGTACCTAGATGTTTCCTATCTATTCCTACCAAATTGCTGCAAAGGAATAATGACCCCCCCCACCCTAATGGGTTGTGTTAGCACTGGATTGATATAGGGAGGATGGTTGCATTTTGCTATGGGGTAGAAAATGGAGCGTTCCAACTAGTTTTGATGATGTCTTGAACTTTGGTGTGCAAAGCCTATCTGGAACCTGAGGAACGGACCCTTGGTTTCTAAGTCAGGGTGTAGAATAGTCTTGTCATTTTGAAGAGCTTTTTCTTTTTAAAGGGTGACCATGTTTTGGCCTTCATTGAAGATAGGGTGGACATGCTAAGACAAGGACGTTGTAGTTTGTCTTACGAGGTAGACATGCAAAGGTGTGGTAGGATAACTCTTTCCCCTACTCTTTCACCCACTACCACCCTCTCTGCCCCCAACAGACCTTCATGTATTTAGCCATCTCTTGATCACCGTGCCTTCAACCTCTGGCTGGAAGACAATTCAATTCCAAATGGTAATAAACATACATATAAACTTAAGCGCTGATGAATTTGGCAACCTGGTAAGGAATCTTTGTAGCATCATTGCATTTCGAGGATTCTGTCTGCCAGTCCCTTATGCGGAAGTGTCTTCTTGCTGCCATAATTTCCCCCTTCGCCACAGCAGATGATCTGATGCCATTAAAAGCTGTATCCAATAGTAGCTTGATCTGCTTCTGCATGCATGGTCAGGCTGGCCGAGCACTCTCCCTCTTACTCTATAGTTTTGTGCAAGTCCTAAAGGTCTGCAGGCAGTGTTTCACTTGTGTATGTCGGGTTGGTACTTGGATGTGCACCAGAATATGAATTCTTCAGGGCAAAGTCTGCCTTCTTGTAAAGGATATCCCTATACTGCTCCTTCAGGTTTCATAACAGAGAATGTAATTCCATGTGGACTAGAACAGCTAACATTTCCCCAGTGAGTGAGTACATCTTATTCATGAACTTTAGCACTGCAGGTTAGGACCACTCTCTTCTTTTTTTGTTTTCCACTGAAGATATCAGTGGCAATCCAACTTCTGAGCATTGCTTGTATTGCCTAAACTTTGATTTGGCCCTTGTCATTGGTTCAATAGTGGCGAGGAATCCCATTGTTAGTAATATATGTGATAGTACCCTTGTCAGGGAGACGAGGTCTAAGTATGTCCCTTTGTTCTTGGTCCTGATGTGGATTCTGGTTCTTGGGATCAAAATGAGTCAGCCCTTCTGCTGACTCCTTATTTGCTTGTGCATTTCCCCCATTGTTTCTTTTACAATGCGGCTTCTTCTTGTATCCAACATTGAGGGTGGGAAATGTCTGCTCCCCTTCTGCCCGGACCGACTTTTGTGAGGATGAAACTGAAGTAGAACCATAAGAGGCCTGTTCGACAATTCCTTCTTTTCTCTCGGCGTTTTCTATCCAAGCCGTTCATTTTGCCTCTGCTCACTCTTGTAAGAATATTACGGTTCTAATTAATAATTAAAAAACAACTGCACTAATTTGTTTTGTTTAATTGTTAAATCAACATCTATTCAATGCAAAAGGAGGACTTGCAGAATTCTCATTAAAGCTCTGTAGATTAGGCAGAGTGAGATGCAAATGGTTTGCCCATGATCACCAGGTTAAGTGGTGAAGGTGAGATTTGAGACTCGTCTGCAATTGAAGCAATTGACCGCAAGTCTTTTCAGGTTTAGTTGGTAGGGGTATACTCGTTTATAAAGATGGATTGAACATAAGAGAAAACATAATAAACAGCTCGACAAATATATAAATCCGTATTAAGGAACTGGTGTGTGGTTGCAGAGTGCCTACAATTGTCTAATGGAAATTGTTGAGGTAGTAACAGAGAGAAAACTACACACTTTACAGTGTACTTCCTCTTCTTATTGCACTTAGCCACGGTGTAACGTTGCAGCATTGCAACTCCTGGCCAATCCCAGAGGATAGGCAGGCATGGTGTGCACCCTGTGCAGCCTGACAGTTGAAAAAGTCAGTTTACCTGACTGTTATGATGCAAGAATCGGAGGACCAATGCCTACCCTGTGCAGCCCGACAGTAGAAACAGTCAGTTTACCTGACTGTTATGATGCAAGAATCGGAGGACCAATGCTGGGCTGGGTCATGTGGCTGATCTGTGCTTGTCTATTGGTGAGTAAGAGGGACAAGCACAACATCCCCTTGTTCAGAAGTCCTTTTCCAAAGGGTGGGAACATCAGGAGTATTACGAGTAAAGGGTAGGCGCTCATACTCCCTTTCCAAAAGTGGGCAGCCCATAAGGGAGAAAATTAACACATTTAGGACGTCTTGCAGGAATCACGTTTTAGTGGGTATTGGGACGAGGGAGAATGACGTGGATGTAATCCACAGTGACGAGGGAGGCGCACATGGCTTTTTGAACCGTACATAGTTTCTGGTTCTGCCACAGTCCTCATTATTTAGGAATTGAAGAGAGCCAGAATGTAGCAATATGCAGAGAAATGATGGAAAACCAGGCCTGTACTGGTCCAAAGTGCAGCATTTTAATGACAGTGCAGCTAACTTTTAAAAATCAAGATTACTGATTTCAAGTGCTTTAAAAGGCATGCTTTGCAGACTGGAAATCAGATGTGTCACTGGATGTTTCATTCAAAGTGGCCCCAACCTGCACCAAGTGAGTGAGCCCAAACCTTCTACTGTGCATTCCCTTGCAAGGAACTAATTGGTAAAAAAAGGGTGCATTTTAAAGTGCTTATTTTCATATTTTGTGATGGCTACGGGCAGGTGATGGAATCACACTATCTCTTTTGTTGTCCATTTTTAAGTCTTGAAAGTAAATTTTTAAAACATCAAGGACATTTTTGGGCTTGCATTACTTTGCATTCTGGTACTTGAGGTCTTCAATTCAAGATTAGGAAAGTAAAGCTGCAATCATCCTCTTTTTGCTGAACATATTTCTATAAGGATTTATACATTTGTCAGGTCAATTTATTTTTATATATATTTTTTTAAATTGTTTAAACCATGGACTCGGCTCGAGAGAGCGGAGTTCTGTACAGAGTGTGGGAAGCCATATTTTGAGCATGCGTCTTTTAACAGTACAGCATTACTGTGTGTTAGTCTTTGCGTCGGTCTGTGCATCCATTGGAATAAGCACTTGGTCAGGTGGTGTGAAAAAGCCACATTTTGAGAGATGTGCGAAATTGCAGAATTGTTCGATCATTTCAAGATGATACCGGGCTCGAGTTCTAGAGGGTGGGTGAGTGACAAGAGAAGGATTGTTTGCAGATCCTCTCTTTGTGCACCAGTAGTGATTCAAGCTGGTTGCTCGATTTTCTGTGTGAGGAGTGTGTGCCATCAGAAATGTGGGGCTTAGCCACCATATACACTGGTGTGCTACTTGTGACTGCTTTGTTGATGATACATGCAGTCTTGAACAGTATCCTGGCCTGGAGAGGAAGCCAATGTAGTTTGCGTAGGACAGGGGTCATTCAGTCAAATTCCTGCATGCGCAAATTAAGACGTGTTGTGGTGGGCTGCTTTTAGAGGAGCCAAGTGTGCAGCTTGGTGCCCCATCAGTCGAGCATATTCCCCATCGAAGTGCAAGGCCACAAGGGCCTCCACTAGGGTCTGAAAGTCCTGCAGTGGGGTGAAGGGTCTGATTTTGTAAAGGGTGGAGATTTAGAGTCAGGCCATTTAGGCCTTTTTCACTGAGATTTTCTGGAAGGACCAGCTGCTGTCATTGGTGAAGCCTAAGGATTTTGCTGAATCAAAGAGTTGCAGATCAAATCCCTTCAGTGCATATCATTGAGCCATTGTTGTACGCGTTGTTGTTTAGCGGGGGGACTGAAGAGGATGAATTCAGTCTTGAAAGGGTTAAGCTTTAGGTAGGCAGTTGACATCCAGGACTGGATGATGGCTAGATAACAACGGAGACAACTGATGACCGCTCAGCTTTTTACTCTCATGTACAAGTGAGTATCGTCAGTGGATGGCTGCATCCTGATCTTCGAGGAGTGTGCCCAGAGACTTCATGTGAAGGTTAAAAATTATTGGTGAGAGGATCGAGCAGGTATCCGGTAATATTATCCCCACCAATAATATCCCCATATATATGGTCGTGGTGTAAGGCCATAGGCGATATTATTAGTGGGGATAACTTTTGGGGTAAATGGGACTGGGCGTTGCAGGGGTGTCCCCCGCTCCCTTTAAAAAAGATGGGAGTTACGGGGGTGTCCCACGCAGGTTCCATGGGTTAATATTGGCACAAAAATATGGCGATATTCTTTTATGGAGATATTTTTGCGGGGATATCAACACATGGAACCATGGAGCATTGGAATGATTTGTGTACTTTTCATGTCATCTCTACAAAACGTTTTCTTGAAATCCAAACGACACATATTTTTACAACTAGACCTGAGAAGATTTGTGTCCAAGTGCTTTGTTTGCAGGCTCAAATCCTGACTTCACGCCTAACTAAAGGTTGTGATCCTGGGCAAATTCATTTGATCTCACTGTGCTTCATCTACCAAAATTAGAAGTTCATAGAAGTGATTTAGGTCATACAGTACACCATTTTTTAAAAACCCACTCGTAGTACTGCTCTGTATAAAGACTTCCCGGGTTTTGTTTTGAGCGGTTAAAACCCAGAAACCCCCATCAAGATCAAATGTTTGCTTTTCATTGATAAACTTAAAAACACAATGATCATACCTACTGGCTGTAGTTTTTTTGTGATTTGCATTTGCTGCAATTGTTACCAGAAGAGGACTGGAACAGTGACAGTGAAACAATAAGCCTTCACGGAGCGATTAATGTGTGCTGAGCACAGCTTTTTGTTTGTTTTTTAGCCCACTTATGACTTTATGGTAACTTTATGAAAAGGCTTGTCTCCAATTCTTTTTTGTGCAGTTTCACTGAAATTAAAGGCCAACCTTTCCTTGAACTTGCAATAAAGCCAATTAGGATTGTGAAATGAGTGACAGTCCTGTGTAAATTGGAAGTCCTAATTACAGTCTGAAAAGGGCATTGGAATATATGCGAGAAGGACCGTTTGGCCCATATTGTATGTTTAATATGTAAAGAATGTTGCTGGACAGATAGGTCAAATTTCACACTTTCGCCTTGAATTGGAATATTTAAAGTCAGAAATAATGGTGACAATGATAACTACAGCATTTAGAAACTGGCAGAATTTTCTGGGAAAGGGGTGAAGATAAAGGAGGAATGTTAAGGAGAAAGAATTTAGAAATTTCTGCGAGGAATTTAGGCAATATTATGCCTCTCTATATAAGAATGATGAAGCAGTTTCCGAGTTGGAAATTAATACTTTTCTTGATAGATTAGAAATGCCAAGCCTAAATGACCAAGAAAGATTGGGTCTCGATGCACCCATAACAATTGAGGAAATTGAAAGTTCGATAAACACATTGGCAAATGGTAAATGTCCTGGCCTTGATGGCTTTCCAGTAGAGTTCTACAAGACCTTTAGTCAGACCCTGTCGCCTTTTCTTGTAAAATTATATACAGAAATTCTAGATAATGAGATGGTTGCTGAATCAATGCGAACTGCATTACTAACAGTTATTCCAAAGCAAGGTAAAAATCCTTTGCTGCGTGACAATTACCAGCCTATTTCGCTTTTGAATGTGGATGTGAAGCTCCTACCAAAAATATTCACTAGAAGACTAAATGGCCTACTTCCAAAGTTAGTTCATAAAAATCAGACAGGTTTCGTGAGTGGAAGGAATAGTAGTGACAACTTGCAGGAATTGCTCGATGTTATTTACCTAAAGACACTCTGCGGAGGCGTGTGCGGCGATAAGTATAGATGCAGAAAAGGCTTTTAATAGAGTAAGCTGGTTTTTTTTATGTCAAGTTTTGCTCAAAATAAATTGTGGGCCGCTTTTTCTAAGACGTTTTAGAGCCTTATATAGAGATGCAAGGGCAGCCGTAGCTGTCAATGGCAGTCGTTCAGAGTTTTTTCGGATCCTGGAGGGAACTAGGCAGGGTAGCCCTCTGTCTCCGCTATTTTTTGACTTATTCATTGAGCCTCTTGCCATTATGCTTAGGAATCAATCATCCAGATATAGTGGGTATTCCATTATGTGTCAAAAGTTCTTTTGAATGCAGATGACCTCTTGGTCCTGGTCTCAAGCCCGGAGCAATCACACCCGGAACTCCTATTGACATTACAGGATTTGGTAAATTCTCTAATTATAAAGTTAATGTTGCAAAGACTTTGGTTTATCCAGTCTCCAATTCATGTCATAGGGGGTTGTTTGATGTGGGTCGGGAAATGTGGGCTGATTCTGGTTTTAAATACTTGGGTATTCATGTAACTAGGGATATTGAGTCTCTGCTTGCATATAATATCCACCTGAAAATTACAGAAGCAGATAGTCTCTGCTGTAGGTTGGAAAAGCTAAAATTGTCCCTATGGGGTAAAGTCAATGTAGTAAAGATGTCCTTCCTTCTGAAATTTTTATATGTCTTTAGCATGCTTACCCTACCTCTTTCAAATAACCTGTTATTAAGTATCAATAAATCCTTGACTACGTTTGTGTGGGGGGACAGAAACCGGGCACCAAAAGTGGTCCTCCATAAATCTGTGCATTTGGGTGGCTTTGGCTATCCTGACATAAAACGTTACCACACTGCATTTACGTACGCACGTTACACCATTGGTTGGCGTCTGATCACATTAATTGTGCAGGTTGGATTAAAATTGAGAAGGAATCCATTTCACCCCTCCCCCCCCGTATGTTCTTTTGTTCCATAGATAAAAGGTTGCCGGTTGGTACAACTCCGCCTTTTATAAAGCATGTTGTGAATGAGTGGCGTACATGTAATGAGATTCGGGAACAGAAATATTTACTGTGTGCAGACTCCAGTTTATGGAAGAACCAGGTTGTGAAACAGAACAAATGTGTTTTGTCATGGGCTTCATGGCAGAGAGCATGTATCTGGAGAATTGGACAGGTTTATGACAGTCAGAATAAGATTGATTTTGAGTTCCTGCGCCTTAAATATAAGCTGAAAGCAACTGAAATTTGTTGATATACACCCTGATTCATGGAATTATTTGCATGTAAAATGCACATTTGCGCACCATTCTGCCGTTTGAGGTATAGGGATTTTCGGGCAGAATGGCACGCACATGTGCGTTTTACACGCAAATAATTCCATGAATCAGGGGCATAATTTTCTGCGGGAGCTTTTTGATGTGCTTTTTTCACCATTGAATGCTACAATTCACGCTTCACCTGCGATTTTCCTGACCATGCCCCTGTCTGCATCTACTTTGTATAAATTGGTGACACCTTCTGCATCTCAGTTAACATCACAATATGGTAGAGGGAATTGGGATTTGGGTCCGAGTGGCACATTGTCAGATATTGAATGGAACCGCATATATACAGGTCCAATTAAATATAAAGTGGATTTAGATTTGAGGTATACACAACAAAGAATTAACCATTATCTATACTGGTCTCCCCGGAAGATGAGATTGAGCAAGTTGTGTACTTCGGACATTTGTTGGAATTGCAAAAGAGAGGTGGGCACCACGCTCCATATGCTGTGGTTATGTGGTAAATTACAACTATTCTGGGATGGTGTTTTTCAAAGAATGGAACTAGCTATGGATTTATCTATACCTAGGGATTCACTTGTTGGTGTGCTAGGTTTAATTCCGATAGATATTGGACTGTCTACAATCAAAATGTTCTGGGCATATAGAGCTCTTCTTCTAGCTAAGAAGCAAATACTGAAATTTTGGAAAAGTGACACTATCTCTAATATTGATGATTGGTTACAGAGTTTGTCCCTCCTGTTTAGGAGAGAGAAAGTATCTTTTAACGCAAAAGATCAACTTGACAAATATGAGAGGATCTGGGGAGTATTTAATGATCTTTATGCTTCAGTTGTTTATTCGCATTCTAGGGTTCCTACTTTGTCTTGGTTTTGTAATTGTACTCGTATTTTATTTGCTTCTTTCGCTTTCTATTACTTTTACTCTGGAGTTTTTGAAAAAAAAATGTTTATTATAATTTTTTTGCCCTCACTCTTGTTGACCTTGGCTTCTGTCCTTCTCTGTTGTTCTTCTAAGATTAGACTAGAGGTATTTGTATAAGTATCACTTTGTACATTTATATTACTGTGATGTATTTTATTGTTTATGTAAGATATTAAATGAATAAATAAAATCTTTAAAAATGAAACTGGCAGAAGTATTTATGAGACGCTCTAAAATGCACCAAATTATGAAATGCTTTCATAGAAGCTCTTTCACGGAAGGTTGCTTAACCCCATGCATGTTTCATGTATATTTGAGGTAATGTGTTGGATATGTTAGTTTTCCTCACACTTTGCTCCAATATTGATTGTACGAACAGGGGAAAATAATCGCAATGGCAGGGAACTGCCCCCCTCTAGACTCAGTGAAATGAATGCAATGAGTTGCATGAATGATGTGTGAATGTGCGGATGGAAGTGTTTGTGTGTGTCTGTGTGTAAGCTCTCACCCCTAAATTTAGCCAACCCACACAGTGGGCCACTCAATTTAGGAGTTGGGGGTGCTGGGGGCATGGCATTCATTTTTGCTTTACCCTTGATCCACTGTACCGTGCATCAAGAGTAAATCAAATGTGAGAAGTGACGTGCTATCATGTGGTTAGACTGAACTACATTGAATGTAAACTAGTTTAGCCACGTTTTAACACATCACTTATCACTTGCTTTATCCTTGATGCATGGTAAGCAAAAACATAAGGCTTATTACCTACCTAGGCTGGCCTGCAATGATTGTAGGCCAATCTAGCCAGGTAATAACACTTATTTAAGTTAAAAGGTCCATGCCACATTAAAAAGTATATGCAGACTGGCACCACTACGGTCAGCCTGCATATACTTTCTTAATGTGCATGGTGTTTTTTACTTGCTATCAAGGATAAACGTGATGGCTAGACTGGCTTACATTAGTTGCTGCAGTTTAGCCATATTTTCTTTGTGTCATGGCATTTTTGTACTTTACATCAAGGGTAAAAACGAACATAAGTGAGATTCAGTGATACACTATCCTATCTTGGTATAGCTAGTCTGGATATACTTTCTTTCTGTGGCATGGCATTTTTGACTGTCTGAAAGGCCTTATGTGGTAATACTGGCATATATTGTAGTTGCATGTATGGACATGCAAGGGCACAGCCAGTGCAAAGGCATCATGAAAATGAGTTGCAATATGGTCCTGTGAACTGTGTTTTTTTCATGTGCTAACATACAAGGCTTATTGCAAACTGTGTGATCTATCCCCATTTTTTCACAGAAAGTGCTGTAAAAGACACTTAAAAAGAATTGTCAGGTGGGTGGGGAAGTACCCCTTGAACCACCTTGTTTGGTTCGGACTCCCTCGTTACGCTTGGTCGCTGCCGCATATTAGGCGCATACATTTACACCCCTTCAGTTCAGAAATTCGCCAGCCGCCAATGGAAACCTCATTGGATGTGGGAGCGGCATTGCAGTATAGTTTAAAATTCTACACAACTGGTTTCAGTTTGAAGGAACCCAGCGGTGTGTGATGGGGATTTTATTTGTAATGCAGGGAAATGTCATTGTCCAGTTTCATTGTTTTTTAACAGAGGGGCCGGATGGGCTTAGAACGTTAACCGATCACATGCAAGCAGGCTCGGACTGCCCTATAGGGCATAAGGGCAACACATGAAGTGCATGCCCAACATACTAGTGTGGGACACTTTTTTGGCATGTGTTTTGGTCAAAGTGGGCCAGTTTGATGAGATTGCTTTGTAAATCAGGCCCTCTGTCACAAAAGAACACACTCCCATTTGGGACTGTGGGACACCTTTTCATTAGTGCCCAAGCCAATTTTATAACCCAGCCCGTCTCTGCATGCAATCGCCTCCATGGTGAGGAAGGATTGCTATATGTTGACTTACTATGAACGGGGTTGGGGGTTCAAAGTGGTTGCTATCGTGCATCGCCGGTTTTCCTTGTTTCTCCTACTAATTATCGTGGGAAGTGGCACAAAGGACCAATTTAAGCCTGCCAGGTTATTTGGTCGTTCAACGCCCGCTAGGGCAATGCAGGATTTAGGTGGAAGCCTCAGGAAGGAGTACATATGTAACTTGTGAGTGGTCTTGGCCCTTAACATATTGAATCACTTTGGCCACTATTAGTATGCACTTGACTGTGTTTGTAGGGAGCATTTCATTGGTGGGTTTAAAAGGAGTTGCAGCCTTGCATTGGTGGCTTTACAGTAGTGAGAGTGATTTGGGTGATGGAAAGGGCTACCTTTAGTTGGGGTATCGATGATCTTCCCTTGGAGTAGAACGTGCTGAGTACTGGTTGTGCAGAGTAGCTAGATATGAAAAGCAGGGTATTGGGATACAGAAGTGACTCCCTTCATGGTTACTGGTGAGTGCTGAGGTATTTGGTAGACACAAGTGTTCAGAGATGGAGAGCTGGTTAAGTAGCAGCTTATTTATGTGTAAATTGGCAAGTGTGCACGGTGAGACCCAACGGGTGGTCCGGTTTACAGAATAATGACCTTAATACGGAAGGGTTTTCTTTTGCTGCTGTGACAAGTAAATAACTGCAGTGGACTGCCATTTTGGATGTGGTGCATTCTGTGTACAAACTGGTTTTACTTGAATGTTGCTCGTTATCTGTTTTGCAGTTAACTTTCTTGGCAAGTGTATTACTGCCAGATCAGAGTGGAGACTGGGTGAATAGCACAGATCCTCATTTCCTCATGCATGGGCCTCTATGATATGGTAGTGACTACTGTGGCCTACATTACCCTTCAGGGAGAGTGAGTGCATAGTAATTTTACAGGTTATTTAGTTTCCATACATTTTCCAGGCAGATGCTTATCGGTGTACAGGATCTAGTGTCAGATAACTTTGAGCAGAACACAAAACTGAGGCTTTGCAGGTGTTATGGGCCTGCCTCAAAACGCTGCATGCATAAGTTGTGAGTAGCTGTTGGCTTGGACCCACTAAGCTGGGTGTAAGTGTTTGCTCCCTGTTGAATGCATCGATACATTTCGAGGGGATTGGGTCCTCCGACGTATTCCATATCTATGACAGTAATCACCACAGCTGTGCTGCTTCGTAAAATCTTTCGGCGTCTATGTCGATGACGTCAATATGCCGTCCTCGAGGACCTCCTCTGACGGCCGACGTCACCAGATGTTATAAGTAGGACGCACGACGCCCGTAGCCTCAGTTCCGTTTCTTCCGTGAACGTGTTCGCTTCGGAGATCTCGGCGTGCCTCGACTCTTCTGAGTTTCTGTTCTTTTGGTTCTTCGAACCTGTTTGTTTGTACGAAGTTATCGGGATGTGTTCCTCTTCTTCCACCCCGCGTCCGGGCTTCAAGAAGTGTGTGGACTGCGGGTCCAAGATGTCGGTGACGGACTTGCACGATGCCTACCTCTGGTGCCTCGGGGAGGCCCACGACACGGATGATTGTGTCGAGTGCCAGTCGCTTACGTCCAAAGCCTTGCGGGAGCGTAGGAAGAAGCTGTCTGTCGGTAACGTGTCCAATCCCCGGAAGTCGAGATCCACTGGGCTTTCGACGGACGATTCGAGGGGCGACTGTCCGCATCGTTGATGAGGTCTAAGGGGTCTTGGTCCCGGAGTGGGTCCCGCCACTCCTCTGCCTCTTCGAGGCACTCCCGGAAGCGCCGTCATCGGTCTCCTTCCTCGTCCAAGGACTCCGCCCATCAGCGGGTTGCTTATCCCACCAAGCATGCAACTCTGTAGGAATGGGCTTCCTTCAGTAAGAAAATGTTGGCGATTCTTGAATCGCAGGGCACCGGTCCGTCCGCGCCTCCGAGTGGTGTCGGACGTGACCGTACTAGAGACACCGCTCGTACGCCTTCGGGCTCGGGTGGTCGGCATGATTCATGGGATAGGTCCCGCTCGGACAAGGGGAATCGTTCTAGTCATGCCCGTTCCAGGTCCCGGACCTCGACGCCCTTGAGACCGTGTGCACCTGTGAAGTCTTCCGGTGGCGCTGAGGTCGCTGACGGACTCTCTCGAGGTTCCACCTCCGAGAAAGTCTTCAACGCCATCGGCACCCAGGCTGTCGAAGGACACACTCGGGGCTCTGCCCTCGAGGCCTGTGTCGAAGCCGTCGATGCCGCGCTCGACATCGACGCTGATTCACTCGACGTCAACAGCATTTCACTCAATGCCCTCGAGGCTGTTTTGTCGGAGGTTCCCCGTGGCACGGTGGAACCCCGTAGAAAGGCTCTGGCCAAGGCAAAAAATGTCTTTGTCCCCTATTCTGTGCCCACTTTCCACCATCTGGAATATATTTCTGAGGTGGATGAGGGTTCTGAAGACGGGTTGGTTCCTGATACGGTGCCAGACGAGATTATCTCTGGTCACAGCCAGATTGAAGACCTGCGTCAGTCACTGCACAACGCCAGTGGTCTGGACACCTCTCCGGAGGTGGAATTCTGTAGGCCTGAGCCTGGCACCCATGCTGAGTCCTCGTACCGGTGCCTGATGTCAAGGGTCACCGAGTACTTGGGGTGGTCTGCTCCACCAGGGGATTTTCTGAAGGATGACCTGACGGATATCCTCGACCAAGGTCCACCAACTGACCCATTACTGCCATTCCATATGGCTCTGCAAAGAAGGGTGGCGGCGGCTTGGACTGCTCAGGAGTGTCTCCCGGCAGTGGGCAAGTCTTTGCTGCAAAAATACCGCCCAGCCAGTAGCGACCCCTGCTACTTGACAACACACCCCACTCCGGAGAGTTTGGTGGTGCAGGCGGCTAAGGCCCCAGCAAAGCAGGCATCGTATCCTACCATCCCTCCTGATAGGGACGACAAGCGTTTTGATGATTGGGCGAAGAGTGTTTTCTTCAGGGCGTATGGCTCTTCAGGCAGCCAACTCCGTATGTGCCTTGTCACGTTTCATGCACACTCTGTGGAACTGTGTTTCCTTAGCGGCTGAACATATTCCCGAAGGGGACGAACGGGGTGGTTTTCTTGCTATGATACAGGATGGCAAGCATGCCATGTGTGAGGCCGTTCAGTCGGGTCTGGACATGGCAGATTGTGTCAGCCGGTCCATGGCGGCGAGCACCGTAATACGCAGGTTTGCGTGGTTGCAGAAGTCGGGGTTTGCTCCTGATGTGCAAGCCCGGCTCCTCAACATGCCCTTTGATGGTGTGCATTTTTTTGGCAGCAAGGCTGACGAGAGCCTTGAGAGGTTGCAGACCTCGAAAGCTGCAGCGAAGTCGTTGAGGGCTGCAGTTCTCCAACCTCCGCCTTTTTGACCTAGGGGACAGCAATGGAGGGGAGGTTCCTTTCGTTATTACTCATCCTTTAGTAAAGCGAGAGGAGCTGCAAGTCAAAGGGGCCACCGTAGGAGTGCCAGATGTGGAAAACAAGGTACTCGAGGTGCCAAGGCCACTCGGGCTGTTGCCTCTTTGCCATCAGGCAACGCTGCAGCCGCTTCAGCTCAGTCATGAGGCCCAAGGTTCTCCGGTGGGGGAAGGCTTGCGCAGCATCTCGTAGAATGGCATGCCATTACTTCAGATGTGTGGGTTCTGGAGATCATAGCCCACGGCTACTGTCTTCCTTTCCGGCAGAGGCCTCACGACAATCCACCAGGGAACCTCTCTTTGAAGAGTCCGGATCCGCTACTTGCACAGGAAATTCAATCCCTGCTGGAGAAAGGTGCCATTGAACTGGTGCCTGTAGCGGAGAGGAACAAGGGATGGTATTCCCCTTATTTTTTGATTTTGAAGAAAGACGGAGGATTGAGACCCATCATGGACATGCGCGGTTTGAACAAGCTCCTCAGGAAGGACAAGTTCAAGATGGTTACTCTTTCTCAAGTCCTCCACGCCCTTCAACTTCAGGACTGGTTGGTGTCTCTCGACCTCAAGGACGCTGTCATGATGCCCGCTCCCGGGGAGCCGGTTCAAGCCCTGCGTCCCCGAAAGCGGACATCCAGTCCCCAAGGAAGGACCCAGCAACCCCATATAGGGGCCCTTTGGACAGTGTCCTGGCGCCTATGGCGCCAGGCTCATAAAAGACATCAGTCCTGGCGCCATGGGCGCCAGGCTCATTATGGAAGTGCTTGGGTGCACTTACCTGATGCAGACCATGCTGCAGGATCACGGTCTCCTTGAGGCCTGAAAGGAACTACTTTACCTGTGGAACTAATTTACCATCCGGGCGTGGTCGGGGAAGGATACATACCTGATTGGAGGAAGGGTACATACCTGGAACTTCTTCCAAGGCTATTTAAACCCCACCCGAACAGCCACACGTGCTTCGCGTTGTTCTGCATATAGCAGCTGGACACTCACCATGTCTGCTCCTGCATCCTGACTTCTGCCACGCCTGCCAGCATCCTGGATCACCTGCAAAGGAAGAGAAGAAGAGAACAGAAGAAGGAAAAGTCCTTACCTGCTAAATCCGCATCCCGGAGACATCTCGCCGACAATCCTGAAAAGGAAGACTTTTATTTAAAAGCTCATCGCGTCGATCGCTGCAGCGCCGCATTCCACTCACCTTTACAGGGCGCCTCCATGTTCAGCAGCGATCATCCGGATTCGCAGTCACGCCCCAGCTCCTGGGGAGAAAAAGACCGGAACAAAAGGTGAGAGAGAGAAGGGAATAAGGAAAGCTAAATCTCCATGTTAAGACTTACCTGTTGATTCATTCCCTCTTCATTTCGGGTCCGCGCCGCATCCTGGCATTTCCGGACCCCGGCCCCTAAGGGGAAAAAGAGACATCAGCGTTAATGAGCGAATGAAAAAACATTACCAAAAAACGCTCATTAAAGACTTACCTGATTTCTACAAGGATTTCACCTCTCATCTCGGGTCAGTGCCTGTTCCCCGGCATTCCGTACCCCGGCCCCTATGGGGAAAAAGACACTAGCATTAGTACATTAATGCATGGACACAAGGGGAACCTCTTATCAAAAAACTTACCTGGAAGCCAAGCAAGTTTGGTTCTCACCAATCCGAAAATCCAGTGAAGTAACTGGATACCAACGCGCCCCTGCATCAGAAGCAGGATGGAGAGCTCATCCTTCCAGGCCCTAAGGTGAGACGCTACAAGGAATCACAGAAGGGTTTCTAGGAGGGTGAGAGGGGAAAGTGGGAGGCTGATTCCATTACCCCGCAGACAGTTAATCCCCTATTTTCGCCTACAGAAGGATACTTCTGTGAGCCAGACAAGCCAGATTTGGGGGCCCGGTCCAGTCCGTCTTCCGAACCCTGCGCATCACCTTAGAAGAGGTCACAGCAGCGCTAACCAGGCCAGCGCCTCCGTGGGAGTCAGGTGAGCGTTACAGACGCTTATTTTCATGTGCCGATCCATCGAAAGCACAAGAAGTACCTGAGGTTCGCGGTTGGCGACTCGCTCTTTCAGTTTCGGGTCCTGCCGTTCAGCTTGACCTCCACCCCGAGGGTTTTCACCAAGCTCATGGTGGTGGTGGCAGCGTATCTCAGGAAATAGAGGATTCACGTCTACCCCTACCTGGACAATTGGTTGATCAGGGCGCGCTCTCCCGAGCAAGTCCTGGATCATCTGTCTGTCACCTGCCACTCCCTTCACAAGCTGGGCTTCTCCCTCAACTTAAAGGAGTCCCACTTGACGCCAACTCAGCGGCTCCAGTACATCGGAGCAGTGCTCGACACGTCCCTGGGGCAGTGTTTTCCTCCCCAGGTGAGGGCTCATCACATTCAGTAGATGGTGCACAAGTTTCAACATGCCCAGAGTCTCCCAGCGTTCGCGTTCTTGCGGTTGCTCGGCCTCATGGCATCCTGCATTCTTCTGGTGCAAGAGGCTCGACTGCGGATGAGATCTTTGCAGTGGGCACTCAAGATGCAGTGGTCAAAATCCTCCGGCAGGATGACGGACCCCGTTCAGGTGCCGCCCTCGGTCACCCAGGACCTTCTGGGGTGGGCCGTCGAAGGCAATCTGATGAGGGGGGCTCCATTTTGGCTACCCTGGCAAGAGGTGACGATCGTGACGGACGCATCCCTCACAGGATGGGGAGCTCATGCCAACGAGTTGACAGTCAGCGGTCGTTGGTCTCCGTCGGAGTCCAGACTCCATATCAATCTGTTGGAGCTGAGGGCCGTCAGGCTTGCCCTGAAGGCTTTTCTGCCGACTGTGCGAGGAAAGAATGTCCTGATTCTGACGGACAACCAGTGGCCATGCACTACCTCAACAAAAAGGGGGGGCAGGGTCACTTCCTCTGTGAGGGGGGGCGATGTAGCTCTGGTTCTGGGCCATCCAGCAGGAAGTTTCGATCTCGGCAGTCCATCTGGCCGGAGACGAAAACGAGACGGCGGACGCTCTGAGCAGGCAGAGCGTGATCTCAAACGAGTGGGAGCTGGCTCAGGAGATTCTCCTGGAGAGCTTCGCCCTTTGGGGACCCCTCAAGTGGATCTCTTTGCCTCCAGTGTCAACCGGAAGTGCGAAAGGTTCTGCTCGTGGGAATTTCCTCCAAGTGGAGCCTTAGGTGACGCGTTGGTGGTGGAGTGGTCCTTTCCACTGCTGTACGCGTTTCCTCCATTCCACGTCATCCCGCAAGTGCTGCGGAGGTTACGCAGGTTCGGTTCCCGGATGATCCTCATTGCTCCGGTATGGGCCGGAGGACTTGGTACCCGGATCTTCTCGACTTGTCCATCTGCCCTCCACGTCGTCTTCCCTAGCGAGATGATCTGCTCACAGGGGAGGGGGGTCAGGTTCTCCATCCAGAGGTCAGATCCTTCAACTTTCACGCTTGGCTTCTGAAAGGGTGATGTATAAGGATTGGGACCTCCCTGAAGACATGATGGATGTGTTGCTTTCGGCCAGATGGCCTGCAACAAAGTCCCTGTACCGTTGCCGTTGGAGAAAGCTCTGCGACTGGTGCAGGGTTAAGAATGTGGATCCTTTTTCATGTGACATTCCTGTAGTTCTGTCTTTTTTGCTTTCGTTGGCCCACAGGGGCCTGCAAGTGGGTACCGTTAAAGGTTACCTGGCGACAATGTCCATATTTAAGCGGTCGTCTGAGGAGTGTTCTTATTTTAAAATTCCTTTAATTTCTCAGTTTCTGAAAGGGCTCACTAATGTGTTCCCTCTGTCACCTTTCCAGGTGCCCGGTTGGGATTTGAAACTTGTTCTCAAGTTTCTGATGGGTGCTCCATTTGAGCCTTTACATTCTTGCCCTTTGAGACTGTTAACTCTTAAAACTGTATTTTTAGTTGCGGTCACTTCCGCTCACAGAGTGAGTGAGTTACAGGCACTTTCAGTTAAGCCACCCTTCACTGTATTTCATAAGGATAGGGCTGTCCTTAGAGTTCGTCCTTCCTTCCTTCCGAAGGTGGTGTCGGAATTTCATTTGGGCCAGAAGGTCATTCTTCCGGCATTTTATCCTCCTGCGCATCCTGGCAAGGACGAGGAGAGGCTCCATAGGTTAGACCCTAGGAGAGCCTTAAGTTTCTACATTTCACACATGTCCCGGGTCAGAGTGGACAATCAGCTCTTTATTGGTTACGCTGGAAGGCGTTTGGGACAAGCTGTCACTAAGCAGACTTTGTCTAGATGGATTATCTTGGCAATTTCTGTATGTTACCACTTGGCGGGTAAGGACCCTCCAGTAGGCTTACGGGCCCATTCTACTAGGGGTATGGCTTCCTCTACTGCCCTGCAGAGGGGTGTTCCTATTCGTAACATCTGTGAAGCAGCCACTTGGGCTTCGGTCCATACTTTTGTACGTCACTACTCCCTAGATTCCATCCATGGGCAGGATCTGGCCTTTGGCAAGGCGGTCCTTTACTCTGCAATTTGATTGGGCATTCTAAATTTGTATATTCTAAATTCTTTTCCCACCTCCTTACGTTGGTACTGCTTTGGGAGTCTGTCATAGATATGGAATATGTCGGAGGACCCAATCCCCTCGAAGAACAAGGTACTCTCTTACCTGGTAACGTTCTTTCGATGGGATGGTTCGACTACGTATTCCATATCGCTCCCTCCCTGCCTACCCCGCTACAGAATTTCTTTTGCGATTGCAGCTTACGTTTCCGCAAGGCTTTCTGTGTTCATACTGGCACAGACAATTGGTGCCACACGTTCTGGGGAAAAAACTACAACTCAGGCTATGGGCGTTGTGCGTCCTACTTATAACATCTGGTGACGTCGGCCATCGGAGGAGGTCTTCAAGGAACACGGCGTATCAACGTCATCGAAGCAGGACGCAGACGCCGAAAGATTTTCCGAAGCAGCACAGCTGTGGTGATTACTGTCATAGATATGGAATACGTCGTCGGACCATCCCATCGAAAGAACGTTACCAGGTAACAGAGTAACTTGTTCTTCTTTGAGTTAGACTATCGTGAAGCTGCCTAGAATTTGTCAGGTCAATTAATGTGAAACTGACTAAAGTGTGCCAACAGGAACTCCTACTGACCAAGGCCCTTAGATGGGGTTGGAGTAGAACACCCTACACTGTATGCCCCTAACCAGTTCCAACCTAAGCAACCTTAGGACAGATATTGACTCATCGCACATAATATTTATAAATAGATTCCCTCTATCCACATGTATAGTCGTATTCAGTGAGGTTAGGCCCAACTCAATTCTTATCGTCTGAATGGGAGTCGCTTTAGAGAGAATACAACGCCAAATACGACCCTCCAAATGATTGGCCCATTGCTCATGCATGTTGTAAGAGAAGTCCAGTGCATATGAGATGCGTGTTACTAGTTTTGGGCAATAGTGTTATTATGTTAATTAAACTATAACCTGCACTGGAAATCACACATTTCTTAATTGCCAACATTATAGCCATGGGTTTAGAATTACATTTTTTTAGAGCCAATAAGTTCCTTGGGAGCGATTCGACCCCGTATCCTAGATAACAATAACAATGTACACCATGCAGTGTCCCCCCAGTTGTTTCAATGCTATGCTCATCACTCTTAGCATGTTCGAAATGCATAGATTTTGATTTGTCTAAATTTAAAACCAAGTTATTAAGTTTGGCATATTCAATTACTGCATTCGCGCTTCTTCTTAAACCAGCATATGTAGTAATGAAAATTTCCAAGTCATCTGCCTATGCCAGATATAGGATTTTCAGATTACCCAATTTAGGGGGGAAATTATTAATGTTATTTAAAGGCTTCCCCATGTCTGAAAAAAAACTAAATTTAAACAAAGCAGGGGCCAATATACACCTCTGCTTCACTCCCCTGGCTTTCTCGATTGGTTCAGATAAATAACCCTTCCCATTCAACTTCACGCGTGCAATGTTATTTTCATACACTAACTGACATGCTAGTAATAAGTCTTTAGGCATCTTCAGCTTTCTTAATTTGTCCCAAAGTAGTGCCCGGTCAATTGTATCAAACGCTGAGGCAAAATCCACAAACAATGTATGGAGCGGTACAGATGATTTTGGTGCATGCTTGCCTAATCAGCAAATTTAATATAAATACATTGTAATTGGGTGAGAGTCCCTTCCTAAAAAACAATCTGGAAGGGACTGAGGATCTGATGCTCACCAATCCAAGTTTCAATGATCAATAGTCAACATTTGGCAAACATTTTACTTCGGCCATCCAAAAGGGATATTATCCTATAATTTGAAGGATCATCTATTTTACCATGCTTACATTTTTTCATACAAGGAGATTGCTTGCACGAATTTGGTACTTGACGGCCTCCACGATATGCTTAAAAAGTGTTAACAATATGTCTGCCCAAAGATCTGGGTGAGCCCTCATCACTATATCACAAACACCGTCCGGATCTGGTGCTCTCGATTTATTCAACTTGCTTATAATGCTGACCAAGGTATCCCTATCAAAATATTCATTCAATGAGGTTTTTAGGAGATGGAGTAATATGACTCCCTCCTGCAAATCTCTCACGTAAATTGGATTCCCAAACATTACTACATATGGGATTAACCATAGTGCACTGTGATTGAGATCCATTAGTTTTAAATAACTGCCACAGACATTTCGTGTCATGTCTGCGGATAACGTCATACAGATCTCTCCACACTGATGTTTGACAAGAAAGACGATGCCTCTTTAACCAGGCACGAAAAGAGTTTTTAAGCTTCCTGATCAACACGTGCCTATGTTCCGTATCATCAATTAATATTTTCCCCACCTTTCTAATCTCCTGTCTCAGTACTCTTTTTTTTAAGCATTATTACTTTATCGTATCGATGGGTATGGGTATCTCCCACTTTAAGCTGGGCCCACCCCTTCTACGTAGGAAGGGATTCATAATTGGGCTAACCCACTCTATTATTTGATTAGGGCAGACAAAATATACTCCTACGTCCTGTCACCTTTCCTCCATACTTGTGGGAAATTCCGTCCATCGGGACGAGACCAGAGCACTTTTAAAGCATCATAAAATTTACTTTTTTATCCTTTTATGTTTACACTGGACCACTGGACGTGACCGCAGCCCCGCCTTTCTGAACTTCACCCCGCACATCGCCCTTCAGTCCTTTTCTACGCGCGGTCGGGGTCACACGCACTTGCATCTTAGGGAATATTTTTCTTTTTGTTCCCTTGTCCTTCATTTCCTGCTCCGGTTCCACGTCTTCTTTCTTCCATCTATGCCGGAGCGTCTGAGATTTGTGTCCTGTTCTTCGTGCGAATGTCGTTTCACGAGGGCGGATTCCCATTCTCTCTGCCTGGAGTGGTTGGGCCCGGGAACACTGGTGGGGCTCATGCTTCTACTGCGACACCCTCTCCGTCCTGGCACTCCATCGTCGGCTTGTCAGGTGGGAGGAGGTGTTCCAGCGGATTCCTCCCCCACATTTACATCAGTTCATTGAGGAAAAAAGGAAGTGGCCGGTAAGTTTGTTTCTTTTTAGGGCACCCGGGCCAGGGGCCTCCTTCCCAGGGTTTCTGGTTCCGGGAGGGGCCCAAGTGACTCTGGTACCAGGGATCTCCCTGAGATGTCCCGAAAGGGATCTAACCGGCACTCCGGAGTTTCCTCTGAGGTTCCCTGTAAAGGGGCTTCCAGGACTGGATTGTCATCCGAGGTTCCCCTTTTGGTGGCTAAAGTTAAGCCCAATACTTCTGGGGCTGTTGTCACCGGGGTAGTTCCTGAGTTTTCCAAATCTGGAACTAAGTGTCTCATCTCAAGGTTCCTGTTAAGGTGACTAAATGTACCAGGGTTACCCTCAAGGATCCCCGTCCTGGGGCTCTATCTAAGACCAGCAAGATTGAGGGGCCCCCTTTAAGGGCTCTGGCTTCAGGGGGTGACCTTAAGCCTTTCCACATTCAGGCCTGTGGTTGAACCGATACTGCTGAGGGGGCAAATAAGCCGGTTAAACACCTTAAGTCTGTGAGTACCGGCTCCGCCGAGGTTCCCTCACTGGGGGCTAATTCGCCAGCAGTCTCTATGCAGTCACAAAAGCACTCTAGATCTTCTAGCACCGGCTCTGCTGAGGTTCCTTGTCACAAGGCTAAAATGGAACATAAGTTTCCTGATACCCCTCTGGTGACCACTGCCTCACTGACACCTGTGACGCAGTTCACCTAATGCATTGACAAAATGGCGGTCCAAACCCACGGTCTGCGGCAGTGATTTTGACTACCTCTCTCACACCAACGTTCTCAACGGCTGGTACCGAGGGGCCTGTTTTCAGGGCTGGGCAGTCTTTTCCACATCTTGTGGATAATAAGAACCTGTTCTGCCCTCCAATGGATTGGCGTGCTCAGTTTCCACTGCCAGACCTAGTCCTGCTCCCTCCTAAATCCGCTCCCTTGGTTTACGTGGATCCAGTTGGTGGAGGGTCAATCCTAGCAACCACCCTCTTTGCGATCCTGGGGTTATGCCCCTTCAGAGCGGCCTCTGCCCACTCCAGGGCCTAGGCTTTCTTCTGAGGATGCATCTTTTGGCAAGCTTCAGACACTTATGCACTCTGATCCAATGAAGGCATACTTTAAGGATTTTATTCAAGGAAATGTATCCTAAGCCACCTGAACTGCATCCTGCTCCAGCAAGCCTTCTGCAGGTCCCCGTAGTGCCACCTCCTCCACCACTTCCAGTGGGGCCCCCGCCTCCACTGCCTCCTCTGCCTCCACTTTCACCTGTGTTAAAGACTCCCGTTGCGCAGTCAAGCCTGCCCTTGGGACCTGAGCTGCCACGTGCTGCGGATCAGGTTTCTGTTCCCGCAGCACTGGATGAAGATCAAGCGGATCAGGACAGCAACGTCCCACCCTGCTTTATTAGAGCCTTTCACGACCGGGTTGTGGATATGATGGCGCTGCTAGACATCCCAATACCCGAGCCTCCGGCTCCACAAAGAGGGGTACTTTCTGAAGCCTTTACTCTGTCGACGCAGGAGCGCACTGGCCTATTCATTCAAAAGGATGTCCTTGCCGAAGCCCGCAAGGTCTGGGTAAAACCTCATTCCAGGCAACACCTAAACAAGAAAATTGATGCTCGCTACAAGCTACACGTCTGGAGACATATCCTTGACTGCATGTCCACTCCCCTCATCGACAGTGTTGTCAGCAGCTACGCTCCAGTCTAAGCCATCTTCTACATCCTCCACTGCAGCGTCTCAGATCCTTTCTAAGGAGGACAAGCTTCTGGACGACATTGGGAAAAAAGTATTTTTCAATTCGGCTCTTCAGCTGCATCAGGCTAACATCGAGCTCATCCTGGCAGTTGCTAATCTCAAGCTTTGGAAGGCGCTTGCCGAGTTTCAGGAATGTATTCCTCCTGACAAGCTCAAAGTCTTGAAGGGCGGCTTTTCCGATGCCAAAGTTCTGGCACAAAACCTGCTGGAGGCTTTGGCCCATCATGTTGCCGCTTCCACTCGGGCCTTATGGTTGGAATAGTCATCGCCTGCCAAGCCCGGATACATGCTACGAAGTTCTTGAAAGAGGTTCAGGACAAAGTACTTGAACCATTCCACTCCTCCACTGATGAGGAACTCACCAAAACCAAGGCAAGCACGCAAACTGCTAAGTCATTGTCGGTCCTTGCCAAACCCCCAGCTAAGGCAACTTATACTCAGAAGTCGGGGTCTCAAACAGGGTCCTTTTCTGGTTTCAGAGGTTTTCAGGACCGCCGTGCGCACCGGGCAGATGCTCCCGCTTGTGGCCTTCACTACAAGCAGCCAATGCAAGGTGGCCAGTTTTTCTCTCGGTCAACAGCCTCCACTTCAACAATGGGTGGTCTCCCCGACGATAAACCATCTAAATTATGTTTTTTTGTCGGTCGCACAAGATCCGGTGGGAGGACGAATTTCATCTCATCTG
Source organism: Ambystoma mexicanum (assembly GCF_040938575.1). Taxonomy (NCBI): domain Eukaryota; kingdom Metazoa; phylum Chordata; class Amphibia; order Caudata; family Ambystomatidae; genus Ambystoma; species Ambystoma mexicanum. The sequence goes on from NC_090932.1 coordinate 180,432,332, forward strand.
GAGGCATGGCAGACAATCACAGAAGACCGATGGGTTTTGTCCGTCGCCCGGGCAGGCTTTTGCTTGCCCCTCCCCCTACTCCACCCTCTCACTCTCCTCTTCAACAGACTGGGTCGCCCTCCTTAAGAGCCAAGGTACAGAAATATCTAGACCTCAGAGCAGTGGAGCCAGTTCCCTTGTGGGAGCAAGGGGAGGGCTATTACTCCCGTCTGTTTTCTGTGCCCAAACCCAACCAGGCTGGCCTGCACACTATCCTTGACCTCTCCAATTTCAATCTCTTTCTACCCCAAGAGAAATTCAAGATGATTATGCCCAGCCAGATAAAGTCCACTCTGCGGAAGGGAGTTTGGCTCAGCGTGGTAGACCTTCAGGATGACTACCTGCATATCCTGATCTGGTGCCCGCATCGAAAATATCTGCGGTACTCAGCGGGAACAAAACACTTCCTGTATCGTGTGCTACTGTTTGGTCTCAGCTGAGCACCGCGTGTCTTTACAAAGATGATGGTGGTCATCGCAGTATTCCTTAGATTGCAGGGTGTTCATGTATGTCCATACTTGGGCGATTGGCTCCTGCGCAGTCCTTGCCCACAAGCCGCAACGGCCAATCTTCAGTCACTCCTTCAGCTCCTGTTCCATCTCCGGTTGTCGGTGAACTGGTGGAAATCGTTGATGACAGTTGCTCAAGACCTGATCTTTCTGTGTGTCCGTTGGGATACCGTCAGTACCAGAGTGTTCCTGATGGAGGACAGGATTGCAGACCTTTCCACCACGTGCCAGCTCTTCCTGCAGTCCTCCCACATGTCGGCCTGGTGGCTCCAGAGACTCCTGGGCCTCATGGCCTCTTGCGTGTTAGCTCTACCTCTTGCACGATTGAAAATGATGCACACTCAGCTAGCTCTTCGGAGCTGCTGGTCCCAGGTTACGGATTCGGATTCCAAGATGATTCCAGTCCCATCCTCCATGATGGCGGATCTTCAATGGTGGTTGTCCGGCAGCAACCATTCAGTGGCGACCTCCTTCCAGGAGCCCTGCTACAAGTAACGGTTACTACAGACTCCTCCCTTCTGGGGTGGGGAGCGACACTGTGTCACCTCGAGGTTTAGAGCTCCTGACAGTTTTTCTGGCGCTCAAGGTTTTTCAATCCACTATCACCAACAGTGTGGTTCGAATCCGCACAGACAATTCCATAGCGATATTCTACATCAACAAACAGGTGGGCACCAAGTTGCCACCTCTGGTGGACCTAGCTGTCCAAATTTTAAATTGGGCTATCCAACACAATGTCTGGCTTCAAGCTGTGCACATTCCAGTTCACATCAATGTGACCGCAGACTCCCTCAGCCGCCAATCTGTGGCTAATTACGAGTGGGAAATGAACACCAATGTTCTCACCCAGATCTTCCAGCAATGGGGTTCTCGAGCAGTGGACCTCTTTGCAACCTCAACAAACAGGAAACTTCCTCTTTATGCTTCCAGGGACGGGCTCGGAGTGGCTTCCCTCGGGGACGCTCTCGTGATCCCTTGGGACAACATGAAAGCTTACGCTTTTCCTCGTTTGCAGCTGATTCACCGGTCACTCTGGAAACTCAGGAGTGCTTCCAACTGCACTCTCCTCTTCATAGCGCCTTGGTGGCCAGCCAGGTTCTGGTTTTCGAAACTGCAGCACCTGTCGGTGTGCTCCCCAATCAAGTTGCTGCAGATTCCCAACCTTCTTCACCAGAGCAATCACCAGTTGTGGCACCCCTCCCCACAATCCTTCAGTTTGGCGGCCTGGTACCTGAGTTCCGATCATTAGCACAGTTTAACTTCTCAGAGGATAACATGCTTATAATTCAAGTGGCACGTAGGTCAATACAGGAGCAAATGGCTCAGTTTTTGTCATTGGTATCTAGCTAAACAGCTTGATCCGAGCCAGGCTTATATCGAATGTGTCTTGTCTTTTGTATCTGACCTTGTAGCCTCTGTTATCCATGCCTTATCATGCAGGACATACCTATCCGCGATTGCGGCTTATCTGTCCACAGACAGTTGCTCCTTTTTACTGGCAAACCCAGTAATCATGAGACATTTTGCAGGTATTCTTCATCTTTTTCTGCCAATTTGGGCCCCTCACCTCAAATGGGATCTGAATGTGGTCCTCACCGCCTAATAAGCCATAAGCCTTTTGAACCTATGGTCACTACCAAGCTCAAGTACCTTTCTTGGAAGGTGGCCTTTTTGATTGCGAGACGAATAAGTGAGCTTCAAGCTCTTTCTGTCGAATGTCCGTTCCTAACTTTTCACAAGGATAAAGGTGTGCTTCGCACTTACCCTGCTTTCCTTCACAAAGTTGATTCTGAATTCCACTTAAACCAGTAAATATCTCTACTAGTTTTCTTCCCAAACCCGGTCTCCGATGCTAAGGGGGTTTTACACAACCTAGACTTCAGACGTGCTCTAAAGTTTTACCTCCACAGAACCAGCGAACTTAGAAGTTCTTCACAACTCTTTGTTATGTTTGGTGACCCAAAAGGGAAACCAGCCTCAAGCTCTCATTGGATAGCTTTATGTATTTACTGGGCCTACAAAATTCAAGGCCTTCAGCAGCCTAAGGGCATTCATGCACATCTGGTCCGTGGCAAAGCAGTTGCTGTTGCCTTCCAAAAATACGTCCCTTGGGAGTCCATAGCCAAGGCTGCTACGTGGGCTTCCCCTTTGGCTTTTTGCAGACATTATTGTCTTGACCTGAGCTGACGGGCTGATGCCCAATTTGTCCAGGCAGTTATTAAGAATTTGTTCCAATTAGGGAAATTTCCATCCACCTGTTTTTCCTTTTGTCAGTGCTTGGGTATCTCCCACAAGTATGGAGGAAAGGGACGAGACCCAGGAGTATGACAAAGTTACTCACTGTAGTGACTACCTTACTCCTAGTCTTTAGTCCCCTTTCCTCCCTACGCCGGCCAGCCGTCCCCTCTAATAAGCATCCTCTATTGTTGCTAAAAGGTCCCGGACCTGGCGATAGAAAAGGGCTGAAGGGCGATGCACGGGGCGGAGCTCGGGAAGGCGGGGCTGCGGTCACGTGCTGTGGCACAGCGTAAGCATGAAAGAAGGAAACAAATGTTAATTTTTTGATGCTTTAAAAGTGCTCTGGTCCTGCCCCGATCTACGGAATGTCCCACAAGTATGGAGAAAAGGGGACTATAGACTAGGAGTAAGGTAGTCACTACAGTGAGTAACTTTGTCATTCATATACGGTATCCAGATCCCTCATGTATCTCGTAATTGCCTCAATGTTTCTATCAGACCAACCTACTCTATTCAATGTATTATTCACTTTAATCGCCCCTACCCTATCTTGTTCAAGGGCCTTCCTAGGTTGTTCTTTTAATTTAAGTTTCAATATAGTGTGATCACTAAAATTCGTAAAACATACAGATAGTTCATCAGCTTTATAATACAGGGCCAGACTCCCCCAAAAATATTCAATGGTCAATTGGGAGAAGCCATTGCGCCATGTTTTTGCCGCCGGGACATCCCCAAAGCGTAACCCCATTGAACATCTGTAGCCGTAAATCAAAATAAAAAGAAGACCATAGGGGTGCCGAGCGGCTCAGTGTCAGGCGCTTATTCTCTTTTGCCACTACAGCACCTTTCCTTTCATTTACTGGGTAATATCTATACAGGGGGCAATTAAAATCACCTCCAATAATTAATTCCAATGCCAATAATTCGCTGAATCAGAAATTATATACTCATAAATCTCCATTTGGATTGCTTTTGTCAATTGGCACCAATTGAAGGGTCATAGAGATTTACCACCACTCTACCCTAAAACCAAACGTCATCTCAGCAAACCTCAGAAGTCCACACCTAAAACCAAAAAGCACTCCCAACTTAGCAAAAATAACGATGCCACACATTATAAATGGGCCCTGCTTAACATCTGCTCTCTCACTGCTCACGCCATTGAAGTTAACAACCTCATCCTAAGCCAGGATCTGGATATATTGGCCATTGCTGAAACCTGGCTTCATGAGGCTTCTGGCCCAACTATAGCATTAGCCTTACCTTCTGGATACACTATCCTCAGACAGGATAGACTCACCAAAGTAGGAGGCGGGGCCGCCTTGATTTTCAACGAGGCACTTGCCTTTAGGATCATGCCCCACAACTGTAAGGGTAATGGTGACATACTATCAGCTAAACTATCCCTATCACCAAAAAGCACCATAAATATGCACGTTATCTATAGACCACAAGGCCCTATGGCCGATTTCCAAGGACACATCATGCACCTACTCAATGAAAATATTAAGAAATCCACAAAAGCCTTACTCATAGGAGACCTCAACCTAGGATATAGTGACCCTCTTGATAAATCCGCCACCTCTGTGGCCAAAGCCTTGATGGATCTAGGATTCTCCCAGAAAATCACTACCCCCACCCACATCAAAGGCCGCACTCTTGACTGGGTGGTTGACCACAACTGTGGCTCTACTATTACTTCCAACACAGCCCATCCCTGGACAGACCACACGTCTATAGAATTCACCTTACTCACAGCTCTAAACACCAAAATCATCACTCCTGCCCCTGCCACTCTAGCAAGAAGTGCTAAAAAGCTCACTACAGACAACCTCTGCCCCCATCTCAACATACCCTGCCTTACACCTCCCTTCTCGCAAGATCCAAATGTCCTAGATGATATATTCAAAGACACTATCACCCAAGCAGTCAACTTGGTCGCCCCTCTAGAAGAGAAGAAGGAAAGAAAATCTCTACACTCAAACCCCTGGTTCACAGAAGAGCTCAAACACCTACGTAACGTCAAACGCTAGACCTTAAAAAACTGGCAGGCAAACCCGTGTGACACAGTCAAAGAAAGTTTCAAAAATAGTGCTAAAAAGTACAAAGAAGCCATCTTTATAGCCAAATCAGAAGTCTACAATAACCGAATAGCCCAAGCCAACTCCCAATCTAAAGAACCCATCACTATCTTTAAGGAACTCATAGACCCTCCAATCTGTACGGACGAAATTATTAAGGATGAAGCATGGTGTAACAGAATACAAACTGCTATGCTAAAAACAATTGACACGCTACAGAACAAAATTCTATCACAATACCAAACTCTTCTCAATCAGAACAAAGGCCAGCCAGCTCTGTCCCCACACAGCAGCAAAAATACCAATCTTCCCAAATTCGCATTTAAAGACATCATGGAAACAGAAGTCATTGACATTCTTAAACATCGCAATGTAAGGGCGATGTATGCCCCCCCAATATTATCAAGGGTTGTGCCGAGCCACTGGCCCCTATCCTTACCGCTTTCCTTAATGCCTCATTTAAATCAGGAATTGTCCCTAACAGCCTTAAGGAGGCATGGGTGCATCCCCTCATTAAAAAAACCTACACTAGACCCCTCCCAACCTAACAATTACCGCCCTATAACACCATCCCATTTCTACTCAAACTACTAGACAAAGCCGCTCACACCCAGATCCAACTCTATCTAGAAACCAACTCCATCCTAGGCAAAAGGCAGTCAGGTTTCTGCAAGGGGCACGGCATGGAAACCGCACTGTTAGATCTAAAAAATCAAATAACTCAAATCCTAGACAACGGCAAGCCTGCCCTCCTCCTCCTTCTTGACCTTTTGGCAGAGTTCGATCTTGTGGACCACAAAACTCTCACATCACATCTCATCCATGATGCTGACTTCTCCGAGCATGCTGCTACCTGGATCACCTCTTTCCTAGAGGAGAGAGCGATGAAAGTCTTTTCCAACATTGCTCACGCTACACCCACCATCATCCACTGTGGTATAGCGCAGGGATCATGTACTGCCCCCACGCTGTACAATCTCTTCACCAAGCCTCTCTCTGACAGACTGGATGCACTTGGGATTGCATAGACTAACTATGCTGACGACACCTAAGTGCTCCTTCCCCTAACCGGTTCATACACCCAAGATGCCACCACCCTTCAACAAATCTACGCCAATATACAAGCGTGGATGACCACCAATGGCCTCTGCTTCAATGGGGATAAGACCGAGATCCTCATCCTTGGCCAAAAATCCACCCTAGCCAACCTAGACTGTCTCTACACCAATTTCAACATTGACAACTGTACCATTCCAGTGCTAACATCTGTTTAGACATTAGGGGTACATCTAGATGCCACACTGTCCATGAACAAGCAAGTCAGCGCTATAGTTTCTGCCTCCGCCCTCAGCACCAAACTCATCAACGCCATCAAACCCTTCCTAACCAAGGTCAATTGTCTCTCTATAGCCAGAGCTACTATAGGAGCCAAGCTTGACTACTGCAGCGCTCTACTCGCAGGCTCATCCACAAAAAACATAAATAGGCTCCAAACCACTCAAAATGACGCACTAAGAGTAGCCCTAAGCATTCCAAAAAGAGATCACATTTCTCAAGCAAGAAAAGCTGCACACTGGCTCCCAGTCAAAGACTGCATCACATTCAAAATTCTGACCACTGCACACAAATGCATCAACCTCACCGCACCATCCTACCTCTCAGACACACTATCTAGACCCACTTCAACTAGGCCCTCTAGAACCTACTACACAAACCATTTTACCATCCCACGCATCCACAGAGCCAAAGCGGGAGGAATAGGCTTCCCATACCTAGGCCCCAAGTTATGGAATGCGCTCCTCTCTGAATATAGGGCAGAAACGTCCCTCCTTGCTTTTCGCAAAAAGCTCAAAACTGCTCTCTTTAATTAAACCCATCCACTAGCTTCGCTACAAACTGTCTGTTCCTCCATGAGTACTCTTCGCAGCTTGCGACCAATGTTGTTTTTGCTGTTCTTTGTAACTAAGTTGTGACCTCTTTTTACTGCTACCTATGTAACTAAGTTGTTCACCCCCTTATGTAACCAGCGCCACGATGCTTCCAAGCTGTTGCACGCTTTACAAATCTGAATAAATAAATAAATAAATATGTTGGCCATCATGAAGCTCAACGTCCACCAACAATAAATATGGGTTTATATTGGGAATCACAAATGCCCTGTCCCCCAGTGAGTTGGACCATAGGGTTAGAAGTCCACCGTAATGGCGACCCTATCACCTTTTCTAGCTTTTTTAGAAAAGCACAAATATCCATCGAAAATATCCTCCCCCATTAGCCATGTCTCCTGGAATGGTTCCATCTGTTAATATCCCTGCAAAAATATCGCCATACAAAAATATTGCCATATTTTTGCAGCGATATTAAGGCATGGAACTTGCGGGGGACACCCCCGGAACCTCTGCATTATTTTTAACGGAGCGGGGGACAACCCTGCTCCCAAAAACCCCAAAAATGATTCCCCCCACCCCCTGAAAATATCGCCTATGGCCGTTCCAGATGACCATATATACGGCTGTATTTTTGGTGGGGATAATATGTAGTGATACCCCTGGAATAACATTATGTAAATATCTTTGAACACACTTAATGAGCCACTCTTTCGAATTAGATGATTATGTACTTGAGTATTCCAGGAGCAAACTGTTAAAGAGTTATTAGGAATGCTGGGAGGGAAAAGGAAAAAAAGACAAAAGCCATTTCCAATGCGCTTTGGACATCACCCCTTCAGCGTCTGGTCATGCCCCAACTACTGGGTCCTGAATGGCTTCTTTAAGTCAATATGTGGCTCATGCTGTTCCTCAGTTTTACCAGGGTCTGCTCGCTGAGACTGCTGACCCTTACTCCTGACAACTATCTGTTCTTGGTCGTCTCCCCATTTGAAAAATTGATTTAGCATTTCTTCTGACCAATGCTGTAATCTCAGAATCTTTGCAGTGTACCCTGGTTACCACAGAGATATTGGAGGTACTTCAAGTAACTCCTCCTCTGAAATATCGGAATCAGAGCCATTTTCTTCCGGTACGAGGAGTACAACATTTTCGTGGGCTGGTGTACGCTGGGGTTTATCAGTCTGACAGTTAAGTAGTCACAAGGTTAAATCTACTTCCTTATTCTTGAGGCATCTTGATCTTCTGGCCACCCTTTTTCATTCTTTCTTCTGAGAGGGTATACCCTTTGATGTATCACCCAACAAAACCGCATTATTAGCCCCAATATGAATAAGAGGTAGCTGTTTGTTGCTGTTGCCTCTCTCTTCTTGATCTTACCTCCTCACAATCTGGGGCAACTGGTTCATGTGATATTATTTGGGCTTCCGGTTCTTCAAGAGGTTCAACCAGAGTAGATTCCCTAGGTATAGTTGATTCTCTAACCCACCTTCATCACCAAAGAGAGGAAAGCTGAGATGCCATTTGTTGGCTTTACTGCTTGATTCCCTGTATTTATGACTGGCGCAATTATACCTGCCTTGTGAGATGTTACATTTACAGAGATCTGTTCCAGAAGATGTGTTTGCTTGTGGGTCTCATTTGAGATGAAATTGCACAATTTTAACAATAGTTTTAGGGCAAAATGAATCGCTTCATTTCGCAGGTTACTGCCCTAATTCTCCTCCAGGGAGATTGAGCCGTTCAGCCGATCCAGATCATTCCCTAAGAGGCTCTCAATTAGCTCTGTTAATCTAGTGGAACAAGAAAGTCTTTGGCTAGGATCAGGAATCTACATCTGCTCGCTTGTCCCATTTTCATCCGTCGAGGTAATAATCAATGCTTTAGGGCTAGATACACAAGAAAGCTGTTGCACCTCCATCTGCAGTGATGGGCATAAATTAAGCAGGGAATTATTGTTATCAATTTCCGTTGAAGCATTGCCCAACCCTGCTTGAGTATTAAGATCAGTGACCGCTGTGGTAATCATTTCAGGAATAAAGTTATTCGATGAAACTTTAAATAACATGGTTGATTTTTGGCACCTCTTGCATTATGGGAGCCGTATCTGCTGAATGACCAGATACAGAAATATTTGCTGAGCGCTCGTGGTCGAGTGACTGCAACCGCTGGGGGGGTTTTACCAGTCTTTGCACCTTTACACTTCCGACATAGGTCATATACCCTCTTGGACGGCATTTAATGTTGAAAGGTTAAGGCAGATACTTTCCCGAGTGCTATTCACACTTTATCCATGCCAATAAACACTTAATTGGGCGTATCGTGAAATACGCCTCACTTTAAGCCTTTGCAGCTTTCCCCCTAATTAACCTCCTTGTGTCAGGTTCTATCCCACGCAGCAGCTGCTACCTTCCCAGAAACTCTGCTGAGGGTGCAGGAGCAGCCAAGGTCTATTTTATATGGGGACCAGCACCCGCTTTGTTTTTCAGAAACTGACGTAATGGACAGTTTGCTGAATCTGTTCTGTCAGAGTTCTGTTTCCAAATCACTTACCGGCCCCTCATACGAATGCTCTAATCCCAGGCTGTCTATGCCAAACCCTGAGCCCTGGAGGGCAACTTAACAATACAAACCAGAGCACCCTGCATACAATTGTTAAAGGGGATACAATTTATCCCGACTCCCCTCACAGGCAAAGCCGAGAAACAAAAGAACATCGAGGAAAATGTCCCGGACAAAACACGTGTTTTCCTCATAAACTGCTTACCAGTCTAAGTCCTTAATCCAGAAAGCAACTTTTACTTTAGAACTCACAATTTGAAGTTAGCAGTCCCCATCCGGTCTGCGACAGAGCATGAAAGACCACTCTCACACCACTCCGCTGACCGTACCGTGCTCTGCACTGCAGTGGGGATTAAATATCCTTGCAGGTAATCTTGAAAACGGGCACCTTCTCCAGTTAGGGCAAGTGAAGAGAGACTGCAGCAGAGTTTGCACATGAAAGACCACTCTTACACCACTCTGCGGGTCCTATTACGTTAAGCCATGCTGTGGATGTGCAATATCCTTGAGGTGTGCTCAAGAGTACCTAGGAATTGGGGTGGTACTAACCAGATAGTCATATTGGGGTCCCTCCTGTTGATATCCTGGGGGCAATGTCTTGTTCTGTCTGTTGGTGGGCCTCCCAGACTGTCCGCCAAGCCCAGGATTTGTAGAGGTTTATTGAGAAGCCCCCCTCAACACAGTGAGTTCCTTCCCTCCCCAATGTAAGTGTCACACAATAAACGGTTAATGTTAGTTATTTTATTCATCCCTATATCCAATTCATCTAATACGCCTTGGATCCTTCACCCTGAGTTACCAATGAGCCAAGAACCAGGCAGGTGTACAGGAAATATATTTGTATTCATTGTTTTGTAATTGTAATTGGTTATTTTTAACGCACTTAATACACAGAGGTTTCTAAGCGCGGACCCGGGGATCGAACCTCTGTTGCTCCGCATCGTCTTGCTTCCAAGACGAGCGCGTTGCCCCTGAGCTATCCTCCCGAGACTGAATTTAAATTAGAAGTAATAGAAATCACAATAACCTACACACGCCACCTTCTTTGTGGCTCACAATTAACTTCTTGTTACACAAATAAATCACACAAAATACAATACTTTTTTTTTACAGATTACACTTCAAAAAATAATCAAACTGGTCAATGAATAAAAGTCATTTACATGTGTAATTCTGTGCATTTTTGATTTTCCTCCATACTTAAAAGGCGAGCAGTTAGGTTTATAGATTGGTACAAATGCAAATGTCATTATGATCTTACCCACACGTTTGGTTTAAAATAAACACAGGGTGATTTAGCTGTTTGTTTTCAGACCCCTCTCACTGAAAGGGCTGTGTTGGGGAAGTTGGACAGTAAAATTGGGACGATTTGAGAATTGTGTATTTTAGACCCCCCTCCACTTAAATGCATGTGTTGGGGAAGATGGATGGTATAAATTGGGATGATTTGAAAATGTTGAGTTTCAGACCCACATCCATTTAAAGGCCTGTGTTGGGGTAGCTGGACAGAAAGATTAGCCAATTAAATTACAGTCTTTAATGTTCAGCGCACACTGAGAATGAGTTCATTTCGAATTTTAACAAAATTCACCCTGTGGTGTACTGCCAAGGGGAATTCATTAAATTCATATTTTTATTTAAATAGATTAAGGATCTGCACAGTTTTGCTCCCTCCCCCCACCCACTATAAAGGGAAAGGATTTAAGGCAGGCAGATTCCCCCATCCTTTGGTCTCCCACGGTTCAATTCTACTTACATAGAAAACATCTGTTTAAAGTCAGGAAAGCCAGCTGCATGACAGGGCAGGTGTCTGGTCACTCCACTCTCAGGGATGGCCTCCAGTTCTCCACCATGGAACCCCATCAAGTTTTAGGCCTTCCCAGAAATAGACATCTACACCCAGAGGCAATCTCTGCAAAGTCTCCTTTTGGTGTTTCCTGGCAGCTGTCAGATGGTAATTTTCAGCAGCTCTACCCAATGGTAAATTTCAGCAGATCTGTCCTTTTACTCATAGTACATCCACTTTATATAGCAATAATGACACCATCAAGTTTACAATCTTGGGGAGTACCCTGCAGGAGTTCTCACAAATAGGATTGACAGTTACCCTTCTCTCTCCTCCTGAATCCAGCCCCTCTCTAAGGATTGGTTTAGGAGTCTGGAGCAAACATATGGCAATTCCCATTTTCAACCCCTTTGTTCTCATGTCACGTTTTTGGCAAAAACTAGTTATGTGGCAAAACTTCATAATTTTACTAGCAACTGCCATACTATATATATTTTCTGATTCAGCGAATCAGTGGGAAGTTAATAAAACAGATGTGTCCCCACCATGTTGCAGAGCAGTTCGGCAATTTTCTGCCATTTCTACAAAAAGCATAACAGTTAGGAACATGTAATTTATTACTCATGTTCCTATTTTTACCCTCCACCAGCACACCGACTATTGCATTTGGGACATGTTAAAAGCAGCCAGGAACCCATGTTAGCTTGCCCTTACAATTCCCTAAGTCGCAGATGAAGGAATTGTATATCACCAAAATCGCCTTGAAATTATCTACAAAATAAAACATATATGTATACAGTGTGATTTGTAGTTTCTGAGAAAAAACCACTATTGCAACAGTCCATTTAAACAAAGGAACTCTTCATATGTGCAAATATGAGGTTCCCTTCCTCCAGGCCATTTGTCTCTTTGGGCCAGCCTGTTTGATTAGTCTCTGTGTTGTTTGAAGTGTAGGGTGCAGATCGTAAATGGGGAATGCATTTGCTACACAGAGATCCTCCACTGCAGAAATCAGGCATCCTGTCCTCGTATCTGAAAAGCTTCTATTTTCCTGCATTTTATTCTCCAGAGTTCAGTCTTAATTCTAGCCCCTGTGTTCACACCTCCCCGCTACTTTGGTCATGCACCAGCCTGAGCATTTGGCCTGCTCAGTACTTCCCTCACAGACAGTAGCTCTAAGGAAAGTCTGTTTTCAGCACCTCTTAGCAGGACCCATTTTATTGCAGTTGGGATGCCAGCTAAGCTTTCAGTGGGGGAGTTCTTTGGGAATTTTGCCCAGATCCCCGCCGTTTGCCCTGGGCTGAAATGAACTCACATAATGCATTTTCTAACATCAGCATTGATTCCTTTATATACAGTGTGTTTTCAGGGTCCACATTGCTTTTTCACTGCAAGTACAGGGTTGTTTCTTTCAGTCATTAATAAAATACACTTTTAATTTTTAATTATCTGAGTCGAATTGGCACAGTGCACCACCTTTTTAGAGGTGGCAGTTTCAGTGAAAATGCTGCATTCATTTTTCAGCCAGTAATGTGATGTACTTTTCCAATTTGCACTTGGATTACATTTTTCTTTTAGCCTTCTCTGGTTTTCCCTTCCAGAAAGACACCTGCATAGTCTGCCTAAATAGGCCTACAGGAACTTTTCATTGCAACCAAGCAGGCTTTTCTTTTCAAATGTTTGCTGGTATTTTGCATGTGAAGCAAAATCTACCTTACTTTTTTGTCAACTCACACAGCATGTCTTTTCTCTGACATCTTTATGTTGGCAGGGGGGCATTTATGTAAGTTCTTGCTTTAACTTGCAAACACACATGCAAAGCCGTTTTGTGTCAGTGTTTAAAAAACCTGTTTTCATGTGAAAAGGACCTGCAAATTCCTTATGCCTTTGTGAATTAAAATGCTGCTTTTCCTTTGGTAATGACAGGTAGGTCTTTTTCACATGATACATCAGCTCCATTGGTTTGGCCGAACTTTTCAAAATATGCAACAAGCTGCCCAGTCCTGCTGCAGTCTCTACCTCTCCTGTTCCTTCCCAGGCCCTCTGAACAGCCCTGGCTTCTCATTTCACCACTAAAACTCAGGACATCCTGTCCACTTTCTCTTCCTCTGCCTCCTCTTCCTCCTCCTATGTCACCCCTGGCCTGTCTTCAGCCGCTTCCCCTCCTCCTTTCTCCTCCTTTCCCCTGTTCACCCCTGACAATGTTTCTAGACCAGTCCGATTTATGAAAGTCTCATCAAAGCAGGTTCTCCCCTGCTCATCCAGAACCATCAAGAACCACATTGCCGCCCTGGCTCCAGCGTTGGCCAATTTCTGCAATCACTCCTTTGCCAATAGATCCTTCCCCCTTCCCCTTAAGCACTCCCTTGTGCACCCCCTTCTTAAGAAGCCCTCTGCCAGTCCTTCCTCTCCGGCTAACTATTGCCCGATCTCCATCACTCCTTTCCTGGGCAAACTCCTGGAAAAGCTGGCCATCTCCCAGCTTAATCTGCAAACTGAATCTGTTGGTTGTCTCCACAACCACCAGTCTGGCTTCAGAGCTGCCAGAAGCATGAAAACTGCTCTCCTGGACACTGGTGAGAACTTGCTCTCTGATCTTGACTCCAATCTTCCTTCTGTCCTCATTCTCCTCGATCTATCGTCTGCTTTTGACACGCTCAACCATGCCATCCTGCTCAATCGCCACCGTGACAAACTGGCTATCAATGGTCAGGCCCTGTACTGGTTGACCTCCTTTGTCACTGACCGACCCTTGCAGGTCCACTGGGGTATTTCCTCTCTTCTACCTCTTTCTCTACTTGTGATGTTCCCCAGGGGTCTAACCTTTCTCCCTGGATATTCAACCACTACCTGGCACCTCTGGCTCACTGCATTGCTACATTCTGTTCTAACTTTCAGTGTTATGTGGATGAAACCCAGCTCTCCTTCAGGCTCCCCTCAGCCACCTCTGCTCCTTCTCACATACCAGACTGTCTGGCCGCAATTCAGGAATGGTGTGCTGCCAATGATCTCTGCCTTAATGCCAGTAAGACCAAGATCCTCCTCATCCATTTGGACACCTGCTCCCTCCTTTCCTCTCTCTCTCTGGCCACCCACCCTGGGTCCTCTTCCTACTCCTTCCTGTGAGGCTAAGAACCTTGATGTCATCTTCGACTCCACCCTCTCCTTCTCTCCTCACATCTCCAACGTTCTAAGAAGTCACACTTTCAGCTGCACCTCCTCAGAGGTATTCTGCCCTTTCTCACTTCCCCCCAGAAGCTCACTGTCTCTAGAGTCCTGATCCTCACCAGGCTGGACTATTTCAACAGCCTCTTTCTAAATCTGCCTGTCTCTACTATTCGGCCTTTACAACTCATCCAGAACAGGACTGCAAGACTTATCCTTGGCCTCAAGCCCAGGGATCGTATCTCTCCAGCTCTGAAATCTCTGCACTGGCTCCCTGTGGCTGCAAGGATCAAATGCAAGACCCTTTGCATCACCCACAAGGCTTTCTGGGGCCTAAGACTGCACTACCCCCAACTTTCTCTTCCTAAACATCTTCCTTCTCGAGCTCTCCGCTCATCCACCTCCAATTCTCTGAGGGTCAGATGCTTTTCCAAGCAGAGAATGGGGGGGCAGATCTCTTTCCTTGGCTGAGGCCTCCCTCTGGAATAGCCTGCCTGCCTCTCTCATACTTAAGCAGAACAACCTCCGGTTCAGGAAGCAACTCAAGACCTTCCTTTTTGCTTCCGATTTCTCTCTTCCTCTCCCCTGCTAATGTCCCTGATAGCTCTGCACACTGGTCACCTAGACACCCCTGAACTCGGGCCCAGGCTTCTGCGTGTCCAGTTGCCATTGCACTGCCTCTGGGCTCCCTCAGCACTTAAGGGTCTGTATCTGTAACCCTACAGTCCTTTCTCTTTGCACTTAAGAGCCACCGTCTGGCAGCACTTATTGAGTCACCTGCACTTCTACCCCCCCTCCTCTTCCCCACCCCCCAAGCCCCTTTGGCACTTCTCCCCTCCCCTCTTCCCCGCACTTGCACGATCTGAATGACACAAAGCCTAGTAAGATCGTTGTTTGTCCTCCTTCTGTCTCCCCCTTCTTGTCTTGTTGCGCCTAGAAACACTTGTGTACAGGTGTGTTATAAATGACTTATCATATCATATTACACTAGACTTGTGCAGGCACTATTGAAGTGGGGCCACACACAGAGGGGAGATGGGAGTACTGGTACTGGTGTCCTAGCTGGTTCTTACACCTAGTGAAACATTTTAACTGCAGGGCAAAAGCCCTGTTATTTACAGGGCATCTCGAGCATGTGCATGTGTGGCATCTTAACAACGTGGCCGAACCTTTCATAATCTGCAAGGAGCTGGCCAATCCAGCTGCATCCTCTACCTCTCCTGTTCCCTCCCAGGCCCTCTGCATGGCCTTGGCTTCTCATTTCACCACTAAAACTCAGGACATCCTGTGCACACTCTCTTCCTTTACCTTCTCTTCCTCTTCCGCTACCACTCCCGGCCCGTCTGTGGCAGTCTCTCCACCTCCTTTCTCCTCCTTTTTTCATGTTCACCCCAGACGATGTTTCTAGACAAGTCCGATCTATGAAAGTCTTGTCAAAGCAGGTTCTCCCCTGCTCATCCAGAACCATCAAGGACCGCATCGGCACCCTTATCCTATTCCAGCCTTGGACGATTTCTGCAATCACTCCTTTGCCACTGGTACCTTCCCCTTCCCCTCAAACACTTCCTTGTGCACCCCCTTCTTAAGAAGCCCTCTGCCGATCCTTCCTCTCTGACTAACTATCGACTGATCTCCATCACTCCTTTCCTGGGCAAACTCCTGGAAAAGCTGGCCATCTCCCAGCTTAATCTGCATACTGAATCTGTTGGTTGTCTCCATGCTGGTATATGTTAGACATCTCTCATATGATATGAATATCAAAGTACATGAATATGATGCTAATACCTGAGCATATGATAATAACTGTCTAATGGTGAATGCCTGGCAAACCCTATACTTGCCTATCCAAAAGCCAAAACAATTGGCTTGTTGAACTTGTGATATCTGCAACTTCTAGCACTTGTGACGGATTTAAAGCCTTTGATTTTAGCTGGCAATACTGTTGGAGAGCCCAGGGCACTTCATGTAGGCTTTTGACCTGTCACTGTAACTTCTGGATAACGGTGTTGTGGGAGCTCATCTAATGTGTGTTAAGTCTCTAGCCACCTCTGCAGTGCCAGCCGGTAACTAGCTCATAAGTTATACAGTGTCTCTGTTTGAGGCTATTCTGTATATAGGGAATCTGTGTTTGTATATCACTGTTTCGAAAATACAGATGGAACACGAGTCTGCATCTTGTGTGTAGATGGGCTACTCCTTGAGCATAAGCAATGAGCTAAAGCTGTAATTTGGCTGCCGAAATACACTTTACTGGGGAATATCCAAATCCACATGTGCAAGCCTCCTGGTTGTACTGTTAGTCAAGTGCTAGTTGAAAACAAAAGGATACATTGCAGAGTTTTGGAAAATACAATGCGTTGCCAGTGGAAACTCTACTTTCTTGTCAGAGTGGCTGTCCAAAGAGTGCTTAGTAGAAATTGATATTTTTCTACTCGTTTTACACACAGAGTGTGTTCTGAAGGCAATGATGTATATTTAAATGCTGGCCGATTTGTTTTAAATGTGCACTCTGGTAATGGAAAAGTTGTGAGTGAAGCGTTCAGTAAGGCACGTAACTCCCTACGCCACCATCATGGTTTACGAAAACAGTCTGTATGCAAAACACGTCTAGGCACAAATACAATTGCTGTTTTGCACATTTTATACTTCCTCTGTGACTGGATTCTGAAGTGGTCTACACATTGGACCAAGATAGTCTTTATTACTGTGTACATTTGTGTCTGAGGAAAAAATTGACTTGTATATCTGGGTCAGAGTCTGCATTATCTATGAATCTGTGTCTGAGGGATTTTTGACACTCTATATGCCTGTGCCTGAATCTATACTGAATGTGTGTAACTCTGTCTTTGGGGATTCCTATACCCGTGGGTATTTTGCCCTGCGTCAGGGGATATACTTACTATATCTGAGGACAAAGTATATATCTGTATCCTTGTAGGCTATGAAATATCTGCAAATGTGGCAAGGGGTGTACTCATTCTGTGTCTGAAACATACTATATGTAGGTATATGATTGATTTTAATGGTGTATAATTTCTTGAGGAATTTTATACTTTGGTACATTTGTGTGATCTTAATTGTAATTGTAAAGGTTGAAGTTTTTTAACCATAAACAATACAAATAAAATGTAGGTATATCGTTAAATAAGGATATACTTTACCCATCCTCTGTGTCAATGTATGGGTGCATCCTGTATCTATGTACAAGTGTGAACTGTATCCGTAAGGGCAGTGTAAGGGTAGAGAAAAAAAATGTCTCAGAGTATACAACATCTCTAATTATACATATGCGTCAGAAACTATTGCTTATCTATGTATTTCTGTTTTTTGTGGTATCTGGTATCTGTATATTTGTTTCTGAGGGAATAGTAGTGTATGAGGCCATATTGAAATTTTTTTTGTAGATGTGTATTTTTAGACAAACCATTTGCTGTCGGTGTGTAATGTCTCCAGATAAACGTCAGTGTCATATGCAGTTAGTTCCCTCAGTTTCTAGAAGTCTCCTCCTCCTTGAGTCCTCTTAAGTTTCATGAAAGTGGGAGTGCCTCTTGGATCCTCCTTATCAGCTGCCTGCACGTTTGAAACTGTGAACGGGCGGGTGTCAGGTCCTGGGAGAAGTAACTATCCCATCACTGCATAGCCATCACAACAACACGTCTCATTCCATCACTGCATAGCCATCACAACAACACGTCTCGTGCTTTTACGCCCTAACATGAACTGCCTGCTTCACATTGTTTCTTGTTCTGTCTCACACAATCCCTTAAGGTGTCCAACCACACAAGTTGCGATGTCTTGCAGCTTTCCTGCGGTTTTCTCACAGCCATCCCTAGTGCACCAGCCCTATGACTATCTTGCACCCTTCCTGGTTCTGTCGTAACCCCTCTTTGATTCTTCTTTGTACCCTAATGGGACAGTGTTGCATGACCCTTTAGGCAGCCCCACACATTTCTCAGGACAGTGTTATATCTTCTATCGGGGCAATAACGTTACTTCCTATTGCTCATCTTTTGCGGGCTGTCTCACACCTTTCTATGGATTCTCATTTTTTTAGGGTGACTCGTGATCTCATTTGTGGCTCTTTCTATGGATGCTCTCATTTTTTTTAGGGTGACTCGTGATCTCATTTGTGGCTATGTCCTGTCCTCTCCTGTTGTTTCTCCTGCTCTGTGCTCCCACATTATGTCTTCTGTTTCTCCTGTGACTTTTTACGGCACCTCTCGTAGTTTGTCTCTCAGTCTGGATTACCTGAACTGTTCCCTGGCCGTGTCCTGTGACTTGTCTGTTTTGCACATTCATTGATTCTATCTCGGATCCTCCATGTTGTTTTCTTGCTCTTTCCCTGTCCTATCCCTCACTACCGTGGGCTGTTTCGCTCCATGCGTCTTTAGGGGTTTCTAACACCTCCCAAATTACATCATGCCTCCTCCTTCGGGCTGTCCTGAACCCGTTTTAGGGATATCCTGCGTCCGGACCGGTTCTGCCCCCTTTTTAGACCGCCCCTTCATTGGTATAGTCCCACTCCTTTCTTGTTCAGTCTCCCATCTTCCATTTACACCCCCACACCCTGCTTAGACATGGCTAGACCCTTAATTGATGGTCACACCATCTATTTATAGCACTGTGTCTGGGATCGGGCTTTACCACACTTTGTCTGGGACTATCGTTTGCCCACTCTGGGGCTCTTGCTCAAACTCCCTGGAGCTGCCTTGCATCCTCTCTACAGCTATCTTTTACTCTCAGTGTGGCTGTCTTGCCCGTTTCATTTAGTTGTCTTGCACCCTAACCAGAGATATCGTGAACCCTAACTAGATGACCTGAACTTTCCTTGATCACCCTTTCAGTTCCTTGCTCCCCCTTGCCTGCACTGTCTTTTACCTTCCTTGGGGCTGCCTCTCACCCTCCTCCTAGTTGCCCTGTTGATTACCAGTAGCTGTCTCTTAGTCCTTCCACGTAGTTGTCTTACACCCTCCCATTAGCTGTCTTTCACCCTAATTGGGGCTGTCTTGCACCCATAGTGTGGTTGTCTCTCAGCGTCAATGGGGCTGTCTTGCACCCTAACTTGCTTTCTTGCACCTTCCTTGGGGCAGTTTCTCACTCTCGCCGTGCAGTTCTCCCCCCACTGATTATCTTGCAGCGCACCCCCCATGTGGCTGTCTTCACCATCCCTCGGGCTGTTTGTCATCCTCCATGAGGCCCTCTTTACGCCTAAACAGTGTTGTCTTTCAACCTAGTTTAGGCTTTCATCTACTCTTCTGGGGCTTTCTTTCAAAATTAGGCATTTTCCTTCGCTGTGACTTCCACCCTTCTTTTTGCCCTCCCCAAGGCTGTGTTTCATCGACCTTGGAGTCGTCTTGCTCCCGCTTGAGCACCCGTACTGCAATGTCATGCAAATATGGCATGCAGTATGTGTTTTATAGCGTTGGAAATGTAGAAGGTTTTCTTTACACCAAAAGACTTGACAGTGAATTTACTTATAGTGACTTTTCGGTTATTGAAAGCTGACCTCTCCATGTCGTTGGGAGTCAACAAAATACTCCAGTCCCCACTGGTCACATCCTAGTGAGGATAATGGTGGCAGTCCCCAAAGATATCTAGCGACCCATGTTCTTGGTTGTGACAGGCTGAACCTCTTAGACCTGTTTTTCTTAGGAACGTTCACAGCAGTACCTCTCTTGACCAGAGACTGTGGGAAAACTGTGGGAATACATAATCCCTACGAACTACAGCATCTTCCAGACTTGAAACTGTACCTAAAGGATCACATGGACTGCCTTATTCCACTCCGCTGGGCAGATGAGAGGGATTCTGGAACATCAATACTTCCTACAGTGGCTGCAAGTTCAGCCTATGGAACCAAGTGCCCCCATGACTGACCCCACGAGCATTGGCTTTGAAGACGCCCATCAAGCACAAAAGACTTGCCGCCCGACTCATGAGCAGTAAGGATATCTGTCAAGGTATCATGTATAGAATGTTCTGTCGCCCTAAAAGCCAGCGTCTTCGCTTTCTTTATATATATATATATATATATATAGCGATTTGCAAGTGGAGAATTGGTTCTATGTGATTTCATCAAGGAGAGTTGGTTGAATCTAAATCGATCAAATTCTTTTTTTTTTAAGCCATTTGGCTGCATATATGAGGGGAGATACCCCCCACAGCCCTCCCTTGCATCTCCCCATCTTAATTATTACCCTTACCCCCCCTCCCCAACATATTGCGGCCAAATTTGACCAAATCCCCTGCGATGAAACCTCCCTATCCCTGGGATATAAGGTACTGGTAATAGGATTTACAACATCAGTCAAATGCCAGGGGTGGACTGGCCTACAGGGAACTCTGAAGATTTCCCGGCAGGCCTCTGCATCCTGGACATCTTTTGTGTGGTTACTTATTTTATTTCCATATTTCCTCATAGGAAAAGGGTTGACCTAGCTCAAAATGTATAATAAGGGGCCACTTTCAAAATTATTTTCAGGGCCTCTTTTGGTTCCCAGTTCATCCCATCATAACCACAATCAGGATTTAAAAGGACCAGCACACCAACAGTCTATCAGCGTACTTCCCCTAACACCAGAGAAGAACCTGCATAGGCCCTTGACCAACTTGTTTGGGTCAGCTTGCATGCACTCTTGTTTCCATCTGGTACCATAAAAAGAACGTCCTGTACCATGCACTAGAGTTTGCTCTGCCACTCAAATCATACCAGGTGCACTGTTATATTGTGGCCATGCCACGATCTGTCATAGAGGGCCTCAGCCGTAGAGGCTGCTTTCTATGGCCCCATGGGACTTTAATTCCCAAACAAATCTGAAATGTGAGTTCTGATTGGCGGGAATGAACAAGGGTTATGATTGCTGTTTGAATGTATCCGTTTGTATTCAAGACCTTTGTTTGTTACTGTCCAGAGCCTCATACATAAGGGCTCCAAAGGAGTCCAACCCAAACCCCCTTGCGGGGAAAATGCTCAGCTGTGCCAGGTGGAACATTTTCATAGTGATGCATTCTTGTGATCTGGGAACCACCGCAACATTCTGAACTCCTTTGGTTAGCATGAATGATTATGTTGCATATTAAAAATATCAACATATATAGTAGTGTATACCCCTACAGACAAACAGCACACTAGACACTTTTACTCTCGAAAAACAGGCAACTATCCTCCTCCCCCAAAAAAAACAAGTGGGTAAAAATACACCCAACAGAAAATAGGAAGCAACTGGCACAAGAGCCTGCCCACCCTACTTCCACCCAAGCAGCTCACCCAATATATTCAGATCAGTGATACCAGCAGAGCAGAGCCAAGGGAGGGAGCTGTAATACTGCCTGAGTTTAAGTGGAATTTCAGGGTTAAAATACATATTTTTAATTTGCAGGAATTGGTAGGCACAATGATTTATGAATTACATTAAGGTGATCTTTTTTAGAGTCAAAAATATACTTGGACACACTTTAGAAATAACCCCATTGGGAATTACTGTTATACTCCCTAAAAGAATTGTAATCCTTAATTCAAAAACTAGTGAGTAAAATACCTTCACATCAGAATTGTATCTGATAGCATACCAAACTGCATTGTCTTCTAAAATGAACCAAATTGTTAACAATAGTCTGCCAGTGACGAAATGACTTTAGCAAAACAGAAAGGTGATGGCTGGAAGGTTTTGAATTAATCATAACCACGGGCAAAGCTCTGGGCAACCCTCCAGACCATCGTTTTTCAGCCTGCCAAGCCATTACAGAAGGGGAAAAACCATATGCAAATCAGGCTTGGTCCTACCCCAAAAGGGGCAGTCCAGCCCGAACTGCTAGGTCACATCCCTTCTGCACGAGACCACAAGCATCCCCAGACATGTTTCAGCCTTTTTGGGCGTCATCAGTGAGGAGTAGCTTGGGTCTCTAGGCCCGGCAGACTCGGGACCCACGTCTGGGCATACCCGTCCCACTCGGGGTGACTTTAGCAAAACAGAAAGGTGATGGCTGGAAGGTTCTACTGTTCTGCAGGAGTATATGAATGAGTAATGGTTTGTAAACCTATGCTCAGCCCTACACTATTACTAAACAGAAGTGATCTCAGTTATAAAGGTAAAACGGACACAACTTGAAAGGTATACTTCCTTTGCCTCTTAGAGTAGCAATGGCTGAGGGCAGGCTATTCTCTTCAAGAGGGTTGTGTGAGCCAGTAGGGAAGCATCCAGAACAACAATAATACTGTGGAACCAAAATAAAAGAAATATCCAATCAAGCGTCGATGAAAATACGGTTCCATGTGTTAATATCCCCGCAAAAATATCGCCATATTTTTGCGGCGATATTGACACCCCCGCAGTCCCCGCATTATTTTTTAAAATGTGCGGGGGACACCACCGCAACCCCCGCTCCCACAAATTATCCCCCCAAAAATATTGCCTATGGCGAGAAAAACAGCCTTTTGTACGGCAATATTTTTGGTGGGGATATTTTGTAGGGTTACCGAAAATACAATGCTTAAAATAAGAGGACAAACTAATAAAAACCCAAAAAATCCACCCATTTCGTTAAATAGACAGAATATGCAGGTTCTTGGTTGAAAGGTACACTCTTGGTATGACGACGGATATGCAGACAAATTGTCTTTACAGAAATGTTCAAGTAGTGTATGCTTTTAAAATGTAAGGAGTCTGGTCTTATGCCACTAGGATTCTTAAAAACAGGCTAGGAGGCACAGAACCACTACAGATAATTTTCAGTCTTGTTCTTTGGGCTCGACAGCTACAATCAAGGAGTTTTGGCGCGTTCTGAGGCATTGAGTGGTGAGCTAGTCGTCTGGGTCCAATCTATGCTGCGATTCAACAGGCGGCAACGGCACTTGGGGGCAAAGAAGCTGGGGACATTTAGGCAATGTTCTGGTTGATGTAGCTCGCAACACTGAAGGCGGTTTGAACGTGTATAGAGAGCCACAGACATCTTCTTTTCTTCCTGGAGTGCTGTGAGGCCCAGTCAGGCTCTTAGAGGAAAGATGAGTCCTTCCTCTGCCTTCTCAGCTAGGAAAGTTGCAAGAGTGTACTTGCAGGGTGGCAACTTCCATATGTAGAGTCTTGGTCTACCAACTTTCCAGCTACAGGCATGCTTTCCAAGCAGAAGGTCCTTGGTGTATTGGTTGCCTACTGGAAGTGACACACCATAGAGTGTTCTCTGGCAGAGTCCGCGCAGGCAGGCTTTCTGAACAGCAGGACACTAGATGTTCCCGTGCAGTAGCTGGGGGGAGGTCTTGCCCCCTTCCTTGGTATGCTCTTTCTTCACCTAAATGGCTGAGAACTTTGGCCAGACAGTACTGAAATAAAGTTCTAGTGAAATCCTTCTTCTTCTGAACCCCAAAGATGATTCAATTAGGTGTAGAGTCTCACCCCTCATTTAGTCACTTGCCATAGCAGTTCATTTGAAGCCTTCTGTAAAGGACCTTTCCAGGCTGTTGTGATCGGAATCTTTGCCTTCTGATATCAGACCCAGAGTGCTGTGCCTGCTGGAAGTGGTGAGAGGGCACGGGCAATGAGGGCATTTCCAAGATGGTGGAACCCCACTCTTGCTGCAGCTTCTTCCTGGCTTCCTTTCTTCCCCCTCTCTCCTTATTTTACTTAGATCAAAAAGGTTCCAACTCCAATCATTATCTCCCTGGTGTGATCCCCCTATTGTACTGACAGGGGTTCCTCTGAAGACTGGCTCCCACGAGCACCCCTGGAAGCAGAACCTTTTCCTCTGGTAAGGTGTCACAGCTTCCTAGCAAGAACCAAGAGAAGCTTCCTCATATGGACCTGGCATTCTGTTGTCAGTGGGCACCGAGCCCCAGACATTGATATACACAACTCTGATAGTTGGTGGGGATACTGTAAAGCCAGTTGAATAAAATATGATCAAACACGAGTATAACTTCCCAAAGGCCCCATTATCAAAACCGGATGTGGCTTTATGCTTAATCAAAGGGCCACCAGGTGTTGAGGAGAAACAGTTATCAATGTAACTGTGTGATTACTTTGTAAAGGGATTCATGTCATTATTTCAAAAAAGTCTGATGTGAAATTTAAATAACTTTTGCTCTATACCTGCCAACAGAAATCCTATGTAGGGCGCGTTCTTGCAGTAGTCATGGATGTCCCCTCTAGTTCATAGACTGGTAGCACATTTTTTGCACGATTGCCAACTGAAAAAGAGTTTACCCTTTTTAGTGAATGAAGCGGCTTGGGCACTTTCTAAAAATGAAGCCCCATTGCAGCTAACATGCTGCTGCCATGTCAGTTACTGATGACAAACAGCACGTCCACAGGGGATCCCTTATATAGAAGTTGAATTACACTGGCTGGAAGACCCATCTAGGTACTAAACCCACCAACACGAGTTTGTAAAACACAGACCACTGTCTTAAATTGAGACTGTTTAGCAGATCTGACTTTCATAGCAGAATCCATTTACTTGTGCTCCTACAATTTAAGGAAATATGGGCAATTCCCCTAAGAAGATGGAAATCTATCATAATGCCTCATACTTTTCTTTACGTTATCTTCAAAATTGATCACACATTTCAGATCTATACAATTTGATCATGCAATTTCAAACTCTTAAAGAACATGGAGATACTCAAACGCATACAATGATACTGCATTTCCATCAACCCCCACAGGTGCATCACATACCACAGGAAAACTGCCCCCACTGTATATGTCCCTGAGTTACACACCTCTTTTAAGCTACATTCGTGATGGCACCCTCACTATCCAGGTTCCACTGCCTTAAGTAAGATACGAGATGGAGGAGGGGAGGTGTCTCTAACAAAAACAAAATAATATTTGTCGAGGTGGAAGGCCAGAGAATGTATGGATTAGAGCTGACCAAAGGGTTCAGGCCTGGTCTGGTTCTAAGAGTACCTGCCATCTTGCCTCCCGAGCCCTGCATGTTTTGGCCACCTCTAATGTTATCAGGGAGAAGATGGAAACCAGGGCCCATTCAAGAATTTATGAGCCCATGGGCAGCAAAAGGCGTGCAGGACCCTAATTTGCTTATGCATTGACATTGCACCGAGTAACATCATTCTTTAATACTCGAGGGCATCATGGGTAGTTACATTCCAGTAAGTTACACTGAGAGTGCTAAGAGACAAATAACTGCACTGCAATATTTCAATGGCCACTGTTTGTGCCCTCCCTGACTTATACGTGTTGAAATGAATAAACAGACACTCCCTGGGCAGGGAATAAGGCACAAAAGAGCAGGCTGCGAGAGTTCAAGGAAAAGTTATTCTAGATCTCTGAGAGCACTCTGAACACATCAAAGTTACACCATATCATATAGTACATTGGCATATTTAACACACGATGCTACGTTGTACCCGGATTGGTCAGCAAGGGTGGTGTCTTAGGTGTGGGCATCATCTCTTCCTCTGGGTTGGTTGCTCACTTGGCGGGAGGATTGACGTCAGACATCTGTACTCCGGGTGGGTGATGGTCAGGTCGCTGTGAAACATGGTGGTCACTATCTAAGCTAAGAAAATACTTTCTAAATAATGCGTGCACTAAATACTGGTTGATCAAAAGACACTCAGTAGTTTATCATGTCACTATACAAATCACACAGGTATCTATAACATCTGTGACGTTTGGGTTATATGGATCACAGGTTTACGAGTCTTGACCACTATAATACTGTCATTGAACTGTAGGTTTAGTCTCACAAGAATCTCAGGTATGTGGCATTTGTTAGTATTGGGCCCGATATACTGCAGCATGGGTCTAATGTTAGTTGAGGGTCTGTTGGGTGGGCTTCATAGTATGGTCAGCAGTCTGGCACATGAAAGGAATGCCTTGCAAGGACGCAGGGTTAGAATGGCAATAAGTTTCAACTGGCGAGGGTAAGAGGGCAAGGACACTTTTGTGGAGATGAACGAGCTATGTGCTTGGCTCATGTTGGCCTACATGCAGGACAGTGATCTCAGAGGAAAAGAGATGTTTTTACATTTATTATTTGTTGCAAGCATCTCCGGCTTCAGCGTGAGAATGGAGCTGTGGAGTTTTCCAGTAGGAGTGGGAACGAGGGTGGGGGCCATGTGCTCCGAGCTGCTGCGCCGGGGAAAAGGGAGAGAGGCATTTTGTACTATCGCAGTGAGTCCTGGTCACCAAGATGGAATCGAAAGGGGGTACAAAAAATGGATGCCCCGTGTCCTGCTCGGTGGTCCCATCTAGGCGAATGTAACCCAAGGTTAACATTGCGTAAGGGCGAGGGGCGTACCCACCACTAGAGGCACTTGGTCCGAGGTTTGTACTGAGAAAGGATGGCAGAGAAGGGCCTATTGGCCCCTCGCTCCCACACACCACTGTTGTTATACAGAGAGCAACGTTTTAGACTATAAAACCATGAATAGGGCTATGAATTAGCCACTTTTATAGACTCCCGATTTTGGAAAATTATTTGATGTTCCCAGGATCACAAACGTTAGCTAAGTAGTTAACCGAGATTTGGGCCTAATCTGCAATGAAGCAATTTACCACATATATGTTCAGCTCTGATGGATACAGATCAGTGTTATTATTTGACTTCTGAGGTCTTAAATAACATTTTGCTTTAAAAAGATAACTTGGAAAGAACAAAATTCACAAATTAAACCAACCTTCCAAAAATAAAAATGCTTCTATAAATATGTTGAGCACAAAAAGCATGATTGAGTTTTAGGTCTCCTCTTCTTAGTGGAAGTACCACAATGCAACGTAAAGTGAGCCTAAAAACTCTTATCGTTGTTGCTATTGTACTTTCAAGACCAATAACAAATGACAGTGTGCAATAAGGTAATCACGTTGTAGGCAGTGCTTGACACAGGCATGTTGATTGTTATTTTGCACATGTAAAATATCACAAAATAAAGACCCTTGCTCGTGTGTGTCAAACTAGCAGTGAACCTTGAAATTAACAGGAAATGAAAAAATAGAGCTTTGGTAATTAACTTTGTCTTCAGAGAAGGCACACATTTAGGTAGCTGTCTGGAGATGTGTGAGACTTTCCCGCTAGAAAACCTTTTTATTAGCATTTGTAAGTGAATTTTGTCCAGAATGGTAATCATTCAAATGTTCCTTTTTCTATTTTCTCGGACACTGATAGGTACCACCAACATGATGCTGGCTGCATGCTTTTAACAAAAACTCTAGAAGTGCAAGGATGGCCATGGTTCGCTCGAGAAGTTCATGTGTTATTAGATTTCTCCCAGTGTCGATTTAAATGCACAGTCAATGAGATCACAGAGAGTAGTTGGAAGTAAAACAAAACAGGCTGACCCGTTACAATACATTTGAATAGTTTGGAAATACCTGTGCCTATGGTATGTTGTTTGTCGAGAAGCATCCTTTATGGGTACAGAGCAGATTACATGACTGAGCAGAGTTTATACTAAGAGGTACCAAATTGTTTTGAGGACAGGCCAGAACTGCACCCAATAGCATGTTGATATTAATGATTGGCTTCACACAAGGCCATGAAAGTGTGTCCAGGTTCCATAATTTACTACCACTCCGGAATCCCATTGCTGGTAAAAGGGATGACCACCCGTTCACCAGAGAGAAAAGGCTGAGAAAACGGTGACAACACAACCACAGCTTTCTTTGCTGCTCAGATCTGTAATCAGGACTATTGTCTGCATTTGAGCTTTAAAATGCTTAATTTTTATAAACTTCTGAGCACTATTCCTTTCCACACATGCAGCGGCAAACAACAAATTACTTACCCCTGGTAATATTCTTTTTACTGGATGTTCCTCCCACCACAGATTATTATATCGATATTCTGCTTTGCAATCTTGGACATTTTTCAACAACAGAGTCGATGTACCTCAATGGTTACCATTCCCGCGTCTGGACGTGACGTTGATGTCAGTATAAATAGCATGCACTGCGCCCGTTGCCTCAGTTCCTAGTTTTCCCCTGTTTCTGCTCAGCCGCTTTGAAGATAGATAACCTGCATGGGCGTTGAAAGAGAGAAGTATATTAAAACATTCACCCACAGAAAGGGGTAGACTGGGAGACGATGAGGAATCTGTAGGAGGAACATCTAGTAGAAAGTATACCAAGTATAAGTAATTTGTTCTTGTAATGGATTGTGTCCTCCACATATTCCTCATCTTATATAGGCTCCCATAGCAGTTTTGTAGATTGAGGTGGGAGAAGTGGACTTTTGTATAATTTTGTTATTATTGATTTATATTGTGCAGAACCGCTCTTCTAAATCGAGCGTCCCAGCCCAACAGTGTCCAAGCAGTAATACTTTGAGAAAGTGTGGAGTGAGCACCAAGTTGCAGCATTGCAAATGTACTGCACTGGAACACCTCTTTGGAGAGCCGAAGTGGTTGGCACTGGTGGAATGGGCTCTCATGTTTTCAGGGACATCGTTCCTGCACTGGAGTAGCTCTCCTAAATGCATAGGATGATCCAACGTGACAACGTTTGTTTACGGCTTGGCCTAGCCTCTGGCTGGTATAACCAATAAATAGTTGGTCATCTTGCCTGGCATTTGCCAACCTAGAAATGTAGAAACTCAGAGCCCTTTTTGGGTCAACCCTGTGTAACCTCTCTTCATCCTTAGAAGGGTGAGGAGGTGGATAAAAAGCTGGTGAAGTTAATTTCTGTGTTAGATGGAATTTAGACACTACCTTGGGAAGGAACGAGGGACGAACCCTCAAAACTGCCTTCTCCTTGGAAAATATAGTAAATGCTGGTTTGCATGACAAAGCTTGTAGCTCACTCACTCTGCGAGCAGAAGTGATGGCTACCAAAAAGACAGCTTTCACGGTTAATATCCTGAGAGGACAAGAATGTAGAGGCTCAAATTGAGCTCCCATTAAAAAGGTGAGTACCAGATTCAAATCTCAGGACGGAACCAGAGAAGGGACAGCTGGGAAAGCATTTGTCTGTCCTTTCAGAAATTGTATGACAATCAGCATCTTAAAGTAAGAGCCTTGTTCTGGTGTGCGTTTAGAAATGAATGAAACCGCCACATATCCCATGACAGTAGCCACATGCAGCCCCTGATGGGCTAGGTGCAGTAAAAAAGATAGCACTGCAGGTGTATTATAAGAGAAAGGATCTATGTCCAGCTGTAAAACTTGTTCCAACGCACGTGATATAGTGCTGTTGTTGCTGATCTTCTGGGCCAAAAGCAAAACCTCCATTACGTCTTCCGGGAGGTCCGAATCTTTCTATCCTAACCTTTCAGAAACCAAGAATGGAGGCTCAGAGTTCTGATTCCTGGGTGAAGACATCCTCCCTCTTGTGAGAGCAGGCCCACTCTCTGAGGAAGATGGAATGGAGGGCAGATGGACATGTCCTCCTGGCCCTCTCCGGAACAATCAGGATAATGGATTTCCCGAACTTCCTCAACCTCCTGATGACGTGAGAAATGGTGGGAACTATTGGGAGTGCATACTTGAGTGGAAATTCCCAGTCCACTACTAAAGTGTCCCCCAAAGCTCCTCTCAGAGGAAATTCCCTGGAGCAGAACAGATTGCATTTCCTGGTGATACTGGACATGAACAGATCTACTTGAGGGGATCCTCAAAGGGCGATGACCTATAGAAGGGCTTTCTGAGCCTACTCCCACTCATGGTAGATTGTTCTCTGCCTGCTAAGAGCATCCACCATTATATTGTCTTCTCTGGCTACGTGAACAGCCGACGGAGAGATCCCATTTTGTAGAGCCCAAACCCAGAGCTGCATTGCCCCCCTGCACCGTGGTAGTGGCCCTACACCTCCTGTTTTGTTGAGGTAATGCATGTCCACTGTGTTGTACGTTATGATCAGGACATTCTTCCCCTGTATGGACAGCAAAAATGCCATCAGCGCCAGTCTGATCGCCCTCAGCTTTAACAGGTTTATACATAGTCCTGATTCTGATGGGGACTTAAGTCTGCTGATCATCAGATTGCTCATGTGAGCGCTGCATCCTCAGAGGGAAGCATCTGTGTCTACAGTTATCTCCAGCCAGAGTTGCCAAAAAGGTTCCCCTATCATCACGTTCTCCTTGAAGGCTCACCACAGGAGATCCTGTGCGACATTGCTCTGCTCAGGAACTGAAGAAGGTCTGTCATTCTGCTGGAGAATTGTGACGTTGGCATCTGAGGGCCCACTGAAGTCTGGTGTGTCGAAATTAACCTCCGGAGAGGTATCCAGACAACTTGCTTTTTCTTAGACGAGGTTTTCAAGCTTGGATTGGTCTGTGACCAACTCTTCAGGAACATTGGGAGTTCCAAAACATATACACGTCGTCATCGTCCTCCTCATCTTCCTCAAAGATGGACCCAAAGTATCTGAAGAAATCTGTCTTCGATTTTGGGTTTAAAACTCGAAACTGTCTCAGAGGTCGGCATCAACATCGAAGGGCCCTTTGACTCCTTCGAGGAGAAAGTCACACAAGCTTTTTGCTTCAATAAAGTCCCCATGATCGACGCTACCCACGACGGCATACCTGAGGTCTTCAGACTCAGGCTTTTGGGCACTCGGGTTGAAGCCTTGCTGGATTCTGTGCCAGTCTTGGAAGTCCCAGTGGGTTCGACAGCCTTTTTGGCTCTTTCAAGGGGCCAGGAGGGGCCGCCTTCAAACTGACTGTGTTTTCTCAAAACTTTTCCCACTTCAGCCGCAGAAGTGGTCTTATCAGGAAACCGTATATGTTGCTTGTCGGACGAGGAGTCGGAGGATGAAGAACGATGGCGTTGTTTCTTCAAATTCTTCCGTGATGACGAATAGGAAGAACACTGAGAATTGCTCTTGAATCTTGCCCATTTAGAATGTTGAGATTGTTTCTTCGGCCTTTCTGGAGATTTGTCTCTAGTGGAACTTCTACCTTTGGAATATTTTCTCTTCGAAGGTGTGGAAGACAGAGACTTGGAACTGACCAACCTAGGGTGAGCTTAGATGTTCTCTCCTTCAAGGCTTTGCTGGTCAGAGGTTGGCAGGAGCTGCACTCAATGACATCATGTTCTTAGCCGAATAGCCAGAGACCAATCCTATATGGATCAGTGATCGTCATCGACTCAATGCTGCATAGTGCCCTCTAATGTTGAAAGATTTCAGAGACTGCAAAGCAGGATATCAATATATCTAAGATGAGGAATCTGTGGGAGGACACAATCCATTAGAACAGAGGTCTTCAAACTGTGGGGCGCGCCCCCCAGGGGGGCGCGGCCGCATCCCAGGGGGGGGCGCCCGAGCCCAGCATGAAATGTAAAGAAATATATATATTTAAAAATGGCCAGCAGTCGCAAATGGATATTCAGTCCTTTAGTCACAGACTGTTTGAATAGTACCCAAGGGGTTGTTTTTTGTTCAAATGTAAACACATTGTGATATTTAAAGAATATTTATTCAGCAACAATGGTCAAAACTACTAGCTGCATAGTGAAGTAACTCCTCAAACTGGCCCACATTGGCCAAAAAAGTGCCCCATTTTGACTGGCCTACACTAGCATTTTGCATTTTTGGTACGGCCATCGCCCTATTACCCTATAGGCCAGTCCAAGCATGCCTCGCACATACGAGCAGAGCAACCTGGAGCGGGGCATTTTAGCAACCACACGCAGGCCCCTGCAGAAGGTACGTTTATGGTGATTTATTTTTTATTTAAATGTGTATGGATGTGTGTATGCTTGTGTTATGGGACTGTGGTTGGAGCAAGATGGGCGGCAGCACTGAGATAGTGGTGGGAGTTGGGTGGGGAGAGTCCAGGGTCTGTACTGGGAGTAGGGTGCAGTGACGGCACGCAAAAGTTCCTAGAGATTTCTACATACTGTCCATCTGGCACTTTTGGGGGGGCCCGGCCTGCCCAAACTTTGCTCAAGGGGGGCCCAGGCCATAAAGGTTTGACGACCACTGCATTAGAAAGAAACACTTTTAGCTCATTTGACATTTGACTCCAAGCCAATTACTTGGACTTCTCATTTTAATGCAGTGGTATCCAAACTTTGTTATGTTTAACCCCTTCCCCTTGAATAAAATTATTTCTTCCACACCCTCAAATGACATAACTGCTTATATTTTCTATTAAAAGCAGTCATACTCCAATTTTTAGCCTTGCACCACCAGTCCTTTTTGCCCTCCCACCCCATAGTGGTGGCCAACCCCACAGTTTGAAGACCATTCATTTAATGTTGTGAAACAACTCAGAGGTGAATACGGTGTGAAGGCTGCAAAAGGGAATGCAATTAAACGTTGCCTAGAAGCATTCCTGTTTAAATACAAGAGTGTGGTGCATATGTTTGTGCACTGGAGAAAAGGAATTGAGGATTAGTCGGAGATGAGCATGGTTTGTTCCTAAAAGAAAGGACTATGGAGAAACGTGAATTCTTAAAAGGTGGTGGAGAGGAGTAAGGCTGAGGTAGTCCATTACATGTCAGGCATAGTGATATGGCCCTAGGTCTCTGAGGAAATTCATATTGGAAAATCTCTCCAGTTTCTTTTTGAGCTAGTCTGCCAAAGGCAACATAGGTGAGATAGGTGTAAGGAATCTATATGGGACGTAGTCAAAGCTCTGTAGGTGAAATTGGTAGAAGGACATTTTTTTATTGGATATCCAAAGACTTCTCAACAGGAAGACTAACTCTTCTAGTTCAGTGGGGCTGGAGATGAGCCAGTTACATATCAGGCAGCACAGGGGGCTGCAACATCTCCTAACCCGTGGGGCCTCTTGGGAGAGCTTGCTTATTAGGCAATATCGTCAATAACATTACATGGCAGTCTGTCCCAACAAGAAAAGTGTGAGAGATGATAGAATTTTTCTGTGGAATGTATCTACTGGTGTTGTGGGATTGAGGGTTGAAGACTGAGAGACATAGAATAAATAATAGAGACTTGTATATTCTTGTGTGGTAAGAAGGAGGTGTGGTAAGTAGACACAAATGGGACTTTGGTGGAAATGAGCAACTGCCCAACAGGCAAGTGCATTCTTAAAGCTTGCAGGGTTTCGGTAGGCTCAGTCACATGTCAGACGTTCCTACGTATCATTACCCCTACACCTACCCTCTCAGCCTCAATGAGAGAGTCAGCTCTGATGTGCGGTGTATGGGTATGGGAGTACCCTTTTTAAATTTAGCTGGAAGATGAGGAGTATAACCTCACATGTACCCACAACTTGTGCTGTGCATGAGCAAAAAGGAACCCTTTATAAATTGCGGTGGAGCTGGAAGGAAGGTTTGAAACTCCCGTTCCAACGAAGATTGCTTGCAACTCGCAGGAAATTGCAATGTGTGTGATTTGCGATGACAGTTGCAATTTGTGGTATCCATTTTGTTCATCGCATCCTAGCAATTTGCATTCATGAAGCCTGCCACTTTGAGGAGCACTGGTTTTGCGTACTTCAATGCAAATGGTCACTACTTTTATGTGAAACTGTATTTTCTTTTTGTGTCAATTAAATAAGGAGGAGATGTTGACTAAAATAAAAATAAATAATTTAAACATAGGAACACATTTAACATATTGCTTTAATTTTTAAAAGAAATAAATAGTGTATTTTTCAAGTTTAGAACATGATTTATGAAATAAAACAACTATTCTGCTTCATATTCGGCTTTGGCCAAAGAGTTGAACTATTTGGCATTTGGATGAGTGTTAAATATGCTATTGGGTATACCCCTATATCAGAATTGGTCGTACCTGCCTTGAAAGAGAGCAAAATCTCCTTTGAAAGGTGTGATACATATAATATAATTAATCAGCAGTGTAAAACATGTTTAAATATTAGAACATAACAATATATGAGAACATAACGAGATCAGGATAGGTCAATGCAGGTTCTGATCCTTCAGTTTGCTTGGGCAATACACGAATCTTATGTATTGATTAATTTTTTCAATAATTCTAATGGCAAAATGTCAGTATAACTATCTGTTGCAAAAATCAAGCATATTCTATGTATCTCTATATTATATTGTGCTTTCAGAGAATTACAAAATAAATATCTTAATTTCCAATGTTTGAAACAGATGATGCAATTCTTTTTTATTTTTTTATTTATAATACGGCCATAATAATGGATTTTTATAATCAGCATGCACTTCATTACAACAAACAATAAACAGCCATTCAAAGATGTTTCTTTAAAACGTACCTGTACCCGTATCCATTAGAAGCTCTACCCCTCCTGTTGCCTCCCAGGCTCTTTGCAATGCCCTTGCCTCTCACTTCATTTAAAAAACCCAGGACATCCTGTCCACCCTCTCCACCCACTTCCTCTTCCCTCTCCATCTGTGCTTGCTGATCCTCCTTTAGCCACCCTCCCACCATCCTTCTCGTCCTTTCCTCTTTTCACCCCTGACGAGGTTGCTAGACAAGTCCGATCTATGAAAGCCTCTTCAAAACTGGTTCGTCCCTGTTCCTCTAAAACCATCAAGGACCACATTGACACCCTCGCTCCGGCCCTTGCTGATTTTTGCAACCACTCCTTTGCCTCTGGATCCTTCCCCTCCCCTCTGAAGCACTCCTTTGTGCATCCTCTTCTCAAGAAACCCACACCTGATCCTTCTTGTCCAGCTAACTATCGCCCAATTTCCGTTACTCCCTTTCTTGGCAAACTCCTGGAAAAGTTGGCCATCTCTCAGCTTAACCTTCATTCCAATTCTGTTGGCTGTCTCCATGATCACCAGTCTGGCTTCAGAGCTGCCAGAAGCACGGAAACTGCTCTCCTAAACATCCGTGAAGATCTGCTCACCAACCTTGACTCTAACATTCCCTCTGTCCTCATCCTCCTCGATCTCTCTTCTGTCTTCGACACGGTCAACCATACCATCCTGCTCAACCGTCTCTGTGAAAACCTGGGTATCACTGATCAGGGTCTGGCCTGGCTGACCTCTTTCCTCTCAGATCGACCCTCCCAGGTCCAACTTGGGTCCTTCCTTTCATCTATCTTCCTCTCTACCTGTGGTGTTCCCCAGGAGTCTAACCTCTCGCCCTGGCTTTTCAACCAATACCTGGCAACTCTCGCCCACTGCATTGCCATTTTCTGCTCAAATTTCCAGTGCTATGCTGACGAAACTCAACTCATTTTCAGGCTGCCCTCTGCCACCTCCTCTCCCTCTCTCATCTCTGATTGTCTAACTGCCATTCAAGATTGGTGTGCCACCAATGACCTTTGTCTGAATGCCAGCAAGACGGAGATCCTCCTCATCGGCACACCTTCACCATCCTTTCCCCTCACTCTCTGGCCGGCCTCCCTTGGCCCTCCTTGTACCCCCACCTGCAAGGCTAAGAACATCGGGGTCATCTTTGACTCCACCCTTTCCTTCTCCGCCCACATCTGAGGTCTCTAAAAAGTCAAATTTCCGACTGCACCTCCTCAGAGGTACTCTGCCTTTCCTCTCCTTCCCCCAGAAGCTCATGGTATCTCAAGCTCTGGTTCTCTGTAGCTTGGACTATTGTAACAGCCTCTATCTAAATCTACCTGCCTCTACTCTCCGCCCTCTGCAACTAATCCAGAACCGGACTGCAAGACTTGTCCTTGGCCTCAAGCCCTGGGATCGTATCTCTCCAGCTCTGAAATCTCTCCACTGAGTCCCAGTAAATGGAAGGATTAAATTCAAAACCCTCTGCATTGTCCACAAGGCTTTCTGGGGCCTGGGGCCAAAATACCTTCAGCTATCCCTCCGCAAATACCTCCCTTCTTGAGCTCTTCGCTCCTCTATATCCAACTCACTCAGGGTCAGTCGTTTTTCTAAGAAACGAGCTGGAGGTAGATCTCTGTCTTCGGCTGGGGCCTCCCTCTGGAACAGCCTCCCTGTCACTCTAGAACTTGAGGAGAACCATCTCCGGTTCCGGAAGCACCTCAATACCTTCCTCTTTTCTTCTGCCTTCGCTCCCCCTCTCCCCTCCTGATCTGTTCTCTCTTGGCACCGTGCACCTGGCCACCCTCTGTCTTTTGGGCCCAGGTACCTGCTCATCCTGCCACCCTCCCGCACTGCCTCCGGGCCACCCCTTGCACTGGGGTCTGTATCTGTACCTATACAGCCCCCCTTTTTCTTCCTGCACTTATCAGACCTACCCTGTCTGCTGCCTTAAACCTAGCACTTGCAAATTGCTGGCTGCATTACCACTTTTTGTTGCCTTTATTATTTATTTATTGTTATTGATGTTTCTCCTCTGCTTTGCACTTTCCACCTTTCCCCTTTCCATGCACTTTTCCCCTCCCCCTCTCCCATGCACTTGCGCGTTCTCAATGTCACTGGGCCTAGTAAGATCACTGTTTTGTTCTCCCCTGGTCTCCTCCCTTGCCTTGTCACGCTCTGAAACACTTGTGTACGAGCGTGATAGAAATAAAATATCAATCAATCAATCAATCAATCACACTCACAGTTACCTCTTATTGTACCTTTGTTATATTTGTGATTAGTGTCTTCTCCAGTATGTTTTTAATCATGACCCATAATGAAGTTAGATGGTGTATAACCGGAAGGTGATTGCCTGTTAGGTAAGGGTTCTAAATCGCCTCCCTCCTAAGGGTTGACCCATGCACTACCCCCACCCCCACTAGCAAACACCTCCTTTTGAGGTTGTAGAGTGCCCTACATTGGCATAATAGATGTTTGGCTGTTTCAATCTCCATGGTCCTGCATAGTCTACACTTACGCTCCTCTCTCGTCAATTACCTTTTGGCCCCGATAACCTCTTTAGACTCCACCAGATTGAATTTTACTCAAGTATTCCTGACGCAAGTAACTTTTGGGGAACGCTTTTAAATATAGTGTGGGTAGTTCCGAGGGTGTACAAGAGGCCACATCATTTTGGCTGCTGGACTTAGAAGCAAGATACATCCAGTTTTTATCTCTATCGAGGGAAAGTACTTTCTCCAGCATTGGATCTTTCATGGATTCACATGCTTTGAATATTCCCCGTCGTCAGGCTGGGAATCCCCGGTACATTATATAGACCCTTTCCCGTAGGAAAACTTTTTCGACGCTTATGCGTCCTATCCACCTCGTTTTGTATCATGCGTGCCCGTGCCGTCAGGACGTCATGATATAAATACAGGCCCCGCCCCCGCGCTCCCTCAGATTTCAACCGTCTTTCAAAGCAGTGGGATCTTCGTGTTACTACTAGTGATAACTAGATTGTTTTTTTTTTGTCTGTTTCGCGTAAGCGAAGTTCAAATCTGGAGAATTATGTCTGGAAAGGCGTTATTTCGCCCATGTGCAACCTGTGGCCTCAAAAAGGTTTATGAAGGAGACGGCCACATGGACTGTATCTACTGTCTCCACCCGCACCACACGGCGGATACATGTGAGATATGCCAGGGTTTCTCCCAAAAAACCCTTAAGGACCGTAAAAGAAGGCTGGTCGACTGGCTTAATGACGGAGCGGGTGCCTACCCGGCTTCGGAAGTTGGCTCCACGGCCTCCAGGAGCAAGTCGGAGCCTCCATCGAAGAAGGTGCGGCCAGCAGAAATTCGCCCTGAGGACAAGCATAAGGGGAAACATGCTGGATCCTCCTCATCTCATAAAAAGCCCTCCTCCTCCTCATCATCTAAGACGGAGAGGCTGGCGCTGTCTAAATCCTCCTCAGGGGACCGTCCCAGGTCTTCCGTGAGTCGAGAAGCTTCAGCCGGGAAGTCGGCATCAAAATCGACAACGAAGTCTAAAGGCTCGACGACGACGACTTCCTCGTCGACCTCGGTGTCATTGACGATGCCTATTACCGTTCAAGCAGCAGCGGTTGGGATTCCTTCGTCGACGGAAACTCAGTCTATGGCTTGGCTGCCTGAGGTCTATGACCCGATCCCCCCTGAGGTCTTACTGCAGCCAGACACGGCCTGCTCGGCGGAAGGGGAAGGTGACATGGTTCTGCAGCCATTGGATTTAGGCTTACGGCCTTCCACGTCGACGACGACGGCGACGAGTGCGAGCGGGGGTATGGTACCTATATCATCCACGTTGCTGAACCCCCAGACAGTTTTGTCTCTGGATGTGCTTAATACTCTTCAGAAGCTACTACAGCGGCTGGATACCCAGTTCCCTCAACCTGGGACGTCATCGTCACTTCTGTCTGTACCTTCCGTCGACGAGCAAACTTGTACGGCTCGCTCGTCGACGAATCACCCATCGGCTCCCCAGGCGGTAAAAGATCGTCCTCGAGCTCAGGAGGAGGGTGAGTTGTCGGAGTCCGACTCTATACATGATGACTCTGGTCAGACATCTCCCTGTCACCGTCGAGGGACCCGACATGGAATTCGGATGTAGAATTGGAGTCTACGAGGAGCCAGACACAGCCATCTCCCCCTGATGATGTGGGAGCCTTCCATGCAATGATGGGGAAAGCGTGTTCCGAATTCGGCTTGATTCCTGAGGAGCAGAGGAAAGACTGTTTCCTTTTTGACCATATGGGTCAAAGGAGAAAATCGGTATTTGCCATCCCAATCCTTGACCACGTGTGGCAAGAAGGTCTCAAAACGATGCGCCATCCGTTCTCGGAACCAGCCATAAAGGGACGGATCGAGAAAAAGTTTAAAGCTCCGGAGTCCACTCCAAAATGTCTAACATCACAGCCTTTGTCTGACTCGGTGGTGTCGGCGGCAGCAGCTAGGAAGGCCAGGGTCCAGCAAAAATGTTCAACGCCACCGGAAAGCGAGGCTAGGAGGCAGGACGCATTTGGAAAGAAGGTGCTCTCGGTCGGAGCGACGACAGTAAGAGCAGCCAATTCCTTAGCGATCGTGTCACGATATGATAGGGAAATGTGGCACAAATTAGCCCCTATCCTAGAACACCTGCCAGACGAACACCGAAAAGCAGCTATGTTACTGGTGCGGGACGGCGAGGAGGCCTCGAACCACGCTATTAATATCGCAGTGGACCTAGCAGAGTCTGGTTTCAAACAAATCAACCATGGAGTAGTGCTTCGTCGACAAGCGTGGCTCAAATGTACTACTTTCCGTCCTGAAGTACAGTACAAAGTCCTGGACATGCCATGCGAAGGGGAGCACCTGTTTGGCGAAAAGGTTGATGAAGCGCTGAAAGGGATGAAAGAAGACACGGATACTGCTAGGTCCCTCGGTGCCCTTCAAACGGGTAGAAATTTTCGCTCTTTTCGCCCTTTCAGAGGTGCTTCTGGAAACTCCCGCTTTGGAGCCTCGAGGGACCGTGGATTTAACAGGCCCTCGTACTCTTCACAAGGGTTCAGACGAGCGTTCCAGTCGGCACGTGGAAGCAGGGACTATCAAGCCTCCAGGCGGCGAGGCTCAGGTCCGTCGTCAACGAAGAACAAGCAAACCAGCAACCAATGACGGCCTTCGGAACGTCCTGGGGGGTCGAGTCTCTCATCACTTCGACCGATGGAAATGCATCACCAAAGATCGATGGGTCCTAGACACGATTCGCATGGGTCATGCGCTGCAATTCAAAGACAAGCCTCCGCGTCTTCCTCCTTTATTCTCGACACAGCCCCACCTCCAAATCCTACGACAAGAGGCGGAGCTTATGTTGCGAAAAGGGGCGGTAGAGAGAGTTCCTGTGGCACAGGAAGGCCAAGGAGTTTATTCCAGGTTCTTTGTTGTCAAAAAGCCAAACGGCAAATGGAGGCCCATTCTCGACCTGAGGGTACTCAACAAGTGGCTAAAGAGCCAAAAATTCAAAATGCTAAAACTCCAAGAGGTTATCAGATCGGTGCAACCCATGGACTATCTCTCTTCACTAGACCTTCAGGATGCTTATTTTCACATCCCAATACGCCCACGACACAGGAGATATTTAAGATTCGTCGTCGGGAGAAAGCATTTTCAGTTCAAGGTCCTCCCGTTCGGGCTCAAGTCCTCCCCCAGGACGTTCACCAAGTGCTTGGCCCCTATAGCGGCCCATTTAAGGAAGGATGGTCATCATGTCTATCCATATCTAGACGACTGGCTAATCAGAGGGTCATCCAAGGAACAAACACGAGACAGTCTACGAGCCACAATGTCCATCTTACAGGAACTGGGCTTCGCAATAAACTTCAACAAGTCCTCAGTAGAGCCTTCGAGGACCTTGGTCTTTCTAGGAGCGGAGTTTCATACGCACACAAGCCTGGTGAAACCATCCAGCGAAAGAATTCAGAAACTTCAAAACAAGGCGTCGGAATGGAGCGGCGGTACCAGAGTCTCTGTGCGCAAGTACATGTCCCTGCTAGGGACCATGTCGTCCTGCATTCCGTTAATAAACAACTGCCGTCTGTTTATGAGGCCTTGCCAGGAATTTCTAGCGGACCGTTGGGCACAGAGCAGAGGTCGCTGGTCCGACAGACTGGTCGTCGACGAACAACTAGTTCAAGCACTCGGCTGGTGGAAAGTGTCTACTCACCTAACGAGAGGGATGCCTCTACTGGAACCAGAGTTCCAAAAGACGGTGGTGACGGATGCATCGCTGAGCGGATGGGGAGCTCATCTGGATATGTTACAGGTACAAGGCCAGTGGTCTTTGCAGGAGTCCTCCCTGCATATCAACCTGCTAGAACTGAGAGCAGTGCGATGGGCTCTGAAGTCTTTTCTTCCGCAACTGAGGGACTCGGTGGTGCGTGTCATGACGGACAACACCACTACGATGTTCTACTTGAGGAAACAAGGAGGGACACGTTCCAGGTCCCTATCGACAGAGGCACAGAAAATCTGGCATTGGGCCCTTCAACACAACATACAAATCTTAGCATTTCACCTACCAGGAGTGAAAAACGTGGAAGCCGATGCCCTCAGCAGAGAAATGAACGAAGTTCACGAATGGGTGCTGAACGACCAACAACTTCAACAAGTATTCAAGGAATGGGGACACCCTTCCATAGACCTGTTTGCAACGAAGAACAACAAGAAATGCCATCAGTACGCAAGCAGATGGCCTCAGCAGGGCTCACTGGGGGATGCGTTCTCATTCCCATGGACGAACAAATTCCTGTACGCATTTCCTCCTTTTCCCCTTGTCAGGAGGACGTTGCAATGGATCCTCAGGTACCCATGTCGGGTAATTCTGGTGGCCCCATACTGGGCCAGACAAGTGTGGTTTTCAGACCTACTACACTTAGCGGCGGCGGAACCGATGAGATTCCAGAAGACCCCCGACCTTCTGTCTCGACAGGAGGGTGTCGTTTGGCATCACGACCCGGACAGCCTCAAGTTGACGGCCTGGCTCCTGACTTCGCCGAATTTGGTCGGCTAACGATTCCGGAGGACTGTCGACGTATCCTGCAAGCGGCAAGAGCACCTTCCACAAACGCCTCATACGCGTACAAATGGAAAAGGTTCTGTCAATGGTGTGAGGATCAACCAGGTTTGGCCCCGCAATCGATTAGGCCGGAACAGCTCCTTCCATACTTGCTGTTATTAGCTCAAATGGGCCTGTCGGTGTCGTCAATAAAAGTACACCTAGCAGCCATTTCCAGGTTTACTCGTCGACGGCACTCGGCACCATTGTTCAGCGACCGCCTGATTAAGCACTTCCTTAAAGGCCTCTTTCGGAGTTTCCCTCCAGAGAAGAAATTTCCACCGGAGTGGAGCCTCAATCTGATCTTAACGTCTCTTATGAAACCTCCGTTTGAGCCAATGTCATCATCGTCTCTGAAGTTTCTGTCGTGGAAATTGGCCTTCCTGGTGGCCATCACTTCAGCCCGACGTATCTCAGAAGTTCAGGCTCTAATGGTGGACCCACCATACTTACGATTTTTCAAGACCAAGGTAGTCCTAGCCACTAACCCACAGTTCATACCAAAAGCTCCTTCGGTGTTTCATAAACACTCTTCTATCGTGTTGCCTACGTTTTTTCCGGAGCCATGCTCGGGAGCGGAGCGCATGCTACACACATTGGATGTAAAAAGGGCTCTCAAGTTTTATCTTCATCGTACGCAACCGTTCAGAGAAACGAGACAGCTGTTTGTGGCCTATGGGTTGGGTGCTAGAGGAAAAGCCATTTCAAAGCAAGGACTTTCAAGATGGGTGTCATCTACCATCTCGTACTGCCATTCCAAGGCAGGGAAGCCTCTTCTACGACGGCCAAGAGCTCATTCAACTAGAGCAGCGGCATCGTCGACGGCACTGTGGGCCGGAGTCCCTCTAGGGGACATCTGCATGGCGGCTACCTGGGCGACTACACACACCTTTACCCGCCATTACTGCCTGTCGCAGCAACATGCCGAAGACACCCGGATGGGACAGGCGGTGCTTCGACACCTATTCCAGTAAGGTAAGCCCCGGCTGCGGGGTGGCATCCTGTGGAATTTATGACTGTATGTGGTCCGTTTTTCCCTATGTAAACTATTACTGATGTATACATAATCTTAGGGAACGGCCTTTTGCGAAGAATGTATAGGGGTTTGCATGCACACCTCCTCTTGGGGGTAGTACTGCTATGTAATCTATTCAAAGCATGTGAATCCATGAAAGATCCAATGCTGGAGAAGGGAATAGTTTCTTACCTGTAACTCCATTTCTCCAGC
This sequence comes from Ambystoma mexicanum, assembly GCF_040938575.1. Lineage (NCBI taxonomy): Eukaryota > Metazoa > Chordata > Amphibia > Caudata > Ambystomatidae > Ambystoma > Ambystoma mexicanum. The sequence goes on from NC_090932.1 coordinate 180,475,031, forward strand.
ATTGGTATCTTTCATGGATTCACATGCGCCCACCTGCCTCCCCTGATCATGCAAACCGGTTCCCCCACTACTTTGGGGGCCGAAATCTGAGGGAGCGCGGGGGCGGGGCCTGTATTTATATCATGACGTCCTGACGGCACGGGCACGCATGATACAAAACGAGGTGGATAGGACGCATAAGCGTCGAAAAAGTTTTCCTACGGGAAAGGGTCTATATAATGTACCGGGGATTCCCAGCCTGACGACGGGGAATATTCAAAGCATGTGAATCCATGAAAGATACCAATGCTGGAGAAATGGAGTTACAGGTAAGAAACTATTCCCCTCTCTTTCGAGATCTTTTTTGAGTGTTTTCTTGTGGTGTTGCCTATGTCCAGGTTTAACCTTTGAAACCGTGTTCTTCCAGCTTCCATAATCCATGCTGAGGTTAGATTTTACACGAGGCTCATTTATTTATTGGCCTCTAAATTAAGAAAATCAAGTGGCGGCTGTCCCTCCACCATTTTAATTTTGCAGCAGTACATGGTGCATTGATATTGGTATAGTGCCTTCAATCAGCATAGATTTAATTCTGATCTCAGAAATTCTATTGGTGTACTAACAGGTAGATTCATCATGGATTTAATAAAAATTGCTTTTCAATTCCTCCGCCTCCCCCCAAACTTCCAACCCATAAGACAGTCTGGGTACAATTTTGGCTTTGTATACCATAATAAGAGGCGCCTGCATAATGTTTACTAAAACATTTGATGTCTCCTATTTGCTGGTGGATCACCACCTCCAGTTTTTCCGTATGTGGACCCCAATTTAAACGCTAGTCAATGGTGACCTCTTCATTTAATTTCCAAGTACAGTTATTAATGATTTCTTTCCTGCCCAGCGAGAAGATTATGGTTTTGGCTTTTGCAACTTTAATATTAAGATTATGAGAAGTGGCAAATTCTGCCAAATGCGTCAATAGAACCTGCAATCCCTAGGGCGTTCAGTTTATCAGAAGGAGACCATCAGCATGTCCTAAGAAAATATGTCTGGGTGCAATGTAGTCTGGGTGGATTAGAATGCGCTTGTTTAAGGTGCTCTGATAGGTCGGCCAGGTGTAAATTAAACAGCAGCGGTGCAAGGATACAGCCTTGTTTTAACCTAATATGGGTTGGAATAGGTGCAATAGGTGCAATTAAAGAGCTCTTGCCATTCAGACTTACTCTAGTGGTTGTATTTTGCTATAGAGCACTAAATATGTAATAAAAGGCCTGTGGGCATGCATCCGCCGCTGAGCTTATGCCAAAGCCTATTTCAAATGGATTGTGTCCTCCCACGTATTTCTCATCTTTGATATATTCGTAAGTCTGCTTGCAGCTTCAGAAATCATTTTTAATTATATTGGGTGCCGTTCGTCATTGAGTCGTGGCCCTCGACGGCCTCCGTCCTGTCCTCTGCCGTGACGCTGGTTTAAGAAGCTTTTGCAGCGCTCGTTGCATCAGTTCGGTTTTTCCGCATGCTCAGCACACTTCGGACAGTTCATCGCCTCGGCAATTTACTCCTACGTCCCGTCCCCTTTCCTCCATACTTATGGGACATCTCTCCGTCCTGTGGGACGGGACCGGAGCACTTTGTAAAAAGCATCCAAATTTTTCCCAACATTTGTCCGTCCTCTCTTTCTTGCGCGGGGCCCAGCACGCGGCTGGAACCCCGTCCACATTTGCTCCGCCCCGCGCATCGCCCGTCAGTCCTTTTCTCCGCTCGATCGGGGCCGGACGCACTTGCATCCTCATAAGATTTTCTTCCCTTTTTCCTCTCTGGCTCTCGCTAGCGTTCGTTTATTAGTCTGTCTATGTCTTTCAAGTTAGACTTTCCCGATTGTTCATCGTGTCACCGTCATTTTGGAGGGCGGATCCCCATCCTCTTTGTTTAGAGTGTTTGGGTCCGGAACACCGGTGGGACTCCTTCTTTTACTGTGACTCCCTTTCGGTCTGGGCACTTCAACGTTGGTTGGAGCGGTGGGAGGAGGTGTTCCAACAAACTCCTCCTTCGCATTTTCAGTCGTTCATCGACGAGAAGAAAAAACGCCCAGTAAGTTCTTTACTTTTCAGAGCACCCCGGCCAGGGGATACCTTTCCGGGTTCCTCTCGGTCCGGGAGGGGTGTTGATCGCTCTGTCACCGGGGTTCGCCCTGAGGTGCCCGTTGGGCCTAATAATTCTACCAGAGTTTTCTCCGAGGGTCTCCGTAAGGGGTCTGTGAACACCGGAGTACGCTCTGAGGCCCCTCCTGTGGGGGCTGTTTTTAGACCCAGTTCTACTGAATCGTGGGGTACCGGAGCTCGCTCTGAGGCCTCTCTGTTGGCTTCCCTCAAAAACAAGACCGGGGTGCGCCCCGAGGCCTTGGCTGGGCTTGTTGTTACCGAACGGATGTTCGAGGCCCGTGCAGATAAGGCTGTTACCGGGCCTGGGTCCGAGGTCCCTCGTTCAGAGGCTAAAGCTACCAACAGTTCTGAGAGGCCGGACAAGGCCTTGTCGGTGAAAGCGGTTGCTCACCGTTCCCGCTCTTGTGGTGACACCAGATCTGTTGATGGGGCAAAGAAGCAAAGTTCTTCTTTTACCGGCAGTGCCGAGGTCCTTCCTTCGAAGGCTCAGTTGGCAGTTGGTATGTCTCAAAAACATTCCAGGCCTCATAGTACCGGCTCTGCCGAGGTTCCTTATGTTAAGGCTGAGATTAAAACCCCTGATACATCGACAGGGACCCCTGCCTCACTTCCTCACGTGCCGCAGTTCCCCTCAGATGAGTACAAAATGGCGCCCGTTCCTGCCACGACCACGGTGGCCATTTTAGGTGCTACCCCTATAACTACGCCATCGGCCTCTGGTGTAGGGTTCTGTCCCTTGGGTGAACCTAAGGTCCCTTGTGCGCATCCTTACCGGCCAGTTTATGATTGGAACGCCCGGATGCCTCTTCCGCACAATGTTTCGTTGCCCGCGGGGGCGGCACCTTTGATTTATGTGGATACGTCGGTGGAAGGGCCGGTGTGGCACCCTTCCCCGTTACGTCCCTGGATTTGTCCACCTCATGAGAGGCCTCCTCAGGTTCCGAAACAATCTCCTGAGGACGCCTTTTTCAGTAAATTTCAATCGCTTATGCGCACCGACCCCATGAGGGAATATTTCAAAGGGCTTTTCAAGGAGATATGTCCACCTGCGCCTCCGGCTCCACCCGTTCCTCCGGTGGTTCCGCCGGTGCCCGTGGTGCCTCCCCTGGCTCTTCCGCCTGTTCCTCCATTGTCCCCAGTTGGCAAGGCAGTGCCTGACATGGCTCATCAGGATCCTAACCTGTCAAATGATCCTCAAGGCGATCAGGACAACGAGGACCTTTCACCACTCTATCAGAGCCTTTCATGACCGGGTACTGGACATGATGAGTTTCTTAGATGTTCCGGTGCCCGAGGCACCTGCTCTGCAGGAGGGCGTGCTTTCTGGGGAGTTCACCCTGTCTCCCTTGGAGCGTACCGGCCTGTTCCTGCAGAAGGACGTTCTGGCCGCGGTCCGAAGAGTATGGGAAAAGCCACACTCGGGACTTTTTGTAAATAAAAAGATTGACGCGAGGTACAGGCTACATTCCTCGGAAGAGGTGGCCCTGTTGTCTTGTCCGCCTCCCTCCTCCACAGTGGTGGCTGCGGCCACCTTGCAATCCAGACCTGCAGCATCCTCTTCCATGACGGCTACTCAAGTCTTGGGAAAGGAGGACAAGCTCCTTGACTCCCTAGGGAGAAAAATGTTTGCCAACTCGGCCTTGCAGCTCAGGCAGGCCAACGCTGAGTTGATATTAACGGGAGCTAACATGCGGATGTGGAAAGGTCTGTCGGCGTTTTAGGAGCACATGCCGGTTGAGAAGCTGGAGGACTTCAAAGGAGGCCTTTCCGATGCCAGGGTCTTGGCCCAGGATCTCCTGGAGGCTTCGGCTCATCACGTAGACACCTTGGCTCGGGGCCTTATGCTGGGGGTTGATACCTCACGGCAGGCGTGGCTGCATGCCACTAAATTTTCTGAGGAAGTGCAAGACAAGGTGTTGGATCTTCCATTTGATGGTAAGGAGCTTTTTCATTCTTTTACTGATGTAGAGGATAGCACTCAGATGGCTAAATCATTGTCTGTTCTGGTCAAAGCTCCTTTCAAATCCCAGAGACCGTTGTCACAAAGTCGACCCTCCTCTGGTTTTAGGTGCTTCCTCGAACGAAAATCCTGAAGAGTGGATACTCCAGCGGGGAATAACCACCGTAGACAACAGCGCATGCGGTTTTTCTCTCGCTCCTCAGCCTCCTCATCAGGTTCAGGTGGCACCGCCAACGATAAGCCTCCCAAATTAGGTTTTTCTCGCACGAGACCCCGGTGGCAGGACGCATTGCGTCTCTTTGGGAGGCGTGGCAGACCATCACAGAAGACAGATGGATCTTGTCAGTCGCTCGAGCGGGCTTCCGCTTACCTTTACCCCCTACCCCACCCCTCAACCATCCTTTTCAGCTGTCGGGCTCACCCTCCCTCAAGGCCGAAGTTCAGAAACTTCTGGACCTCAGAGCGGTGGAACCCGTTCCCTTTTGGGAGCAAGGGGAGAGCTTCTACTCCCGGCTGTTTACGGTGCCCAAACCCAACCAGGCTGGCCTGCGTACCATCCTAGACTTTTCCCAGTTCAATCTTTTCCTACTCCAAGAGAAATTCAAGATGATCATGCCCAGCCAGATAAGCTCCTCCTTACAGATGGGCGATTGGCTCAGCGTTGTGGACCTTCAGGACGCGTATATGCATATCCTGATTTGGAATCCACACAGGAGATATCTCTGCTTCTCTTTGGGAGAGGAGCACTTCCAGTTTCGGGTGCTTCCTTTTGGCCTCAGCTCGGCGCTGCGTGTCTTCACGAAAATGATGGCGGTGATTGCGGCCTATCTTTTTCTACAGGTTATCCATGTGTATCCTTATTTGGACGACTGGCTCTTACGCAGCCCTTGTCCGCTGGCAGCAGTGGGAAACCTCCAGTCTCTCCTTCAGCTCCTGTTCCATCTTGGGCTGTCGGTGAACTGGCGGAAATCCTCCATGACGGTTTCACAGGACCTGATTTTCCTGGGTTTTCGTTGGAACACGATCGACTGCAGAGTGTATCTGACCGGGGACAGAATGGCGGATCTGTTAGCCACGTGTCAGATGTTTGCGTAGTCGGAGAGCATGTCGGCCTGGTGGTTCCAGAGGCTTCTGGGCCTCATGGCCTCGTGTGTACTGGCTCTTCCTCTTGATCGTCTCAAGATGAGACGGTCCCAGGTGGCTCTTCGGAGTTCCTGGCGTTAGGCTGTGGACCCGGATTCCAAGCTGATAATGATTCCGGATTCCATGAGAGTGGACCTGGATTGGTGGTCGTCTCTCAGCAACCTGTCGGTGGGTGTGGGGTTTCAGGACCCAGCCCCCAAGGTGACGATCACGACGGACTCCTCCCTTCTGGGGTGGGGTGTGACGTTAGATCTGCTTCAGGTCTCGGTCCTCTGGTCGCCTCAGGACAAGCTCGTGCACATAAACCACTTGGAGCTCCTGGCGATCTTCCTAGCGCTCAGGATGTTGAGACCACTCTTTGTCAAAAAGGTGCACACGCACGGACAACTTGGTGTCAATGTATTATGTCAACAAGCAAGGGGGAACAAAGTCTCCCCCCCTCGTGGACCTGTCCATCCGGATGTGGGAGTGGGCTGTGCTTCATGGTGTCTGGCTGCTTGCAGTGTACATCCCGGGCCAGCTGAATGTCACAGCGGATGCCCTCAGCCAGTGGACGGTGGTCAGCTACGAGTGGGAATTGAAGGCAGAGATCCTCTCATGGATTTTCTCGCGTTGGGGCACACCATAGGTGGACCTCTTCGCTATGGTGGTGAACAAGAAGCTTCCTCGGTATGCCTCCAGAGGGGGGCTGGGAGCCTCCTCTCTGGGGGATGCTCTCGAGATTCCATGGCACAACATGAGAGCTTACGCCTTCCCGCCTCTGCCTCTCGTTCACCGTGCGATCTGGAAGTTGAAGAACTCGGTGAACCGCTCCCTTCTACTTGTAGCCCCGTGGTGGCCGGCCAGGTTTTAGTTCTCAGAACTTCAAAACCTGTCGGTGTATCCGTCAATCAGGTAACCAGTTACTCCCAATGTTCTTCACCAGGGGGAACAACGGATGTGGCACCCCTCCCCACAATTGCTCAGCTTGGGGGCATGGTGCCTGAGTTCAAGTCTTTAGAGCATCTGAATTTGTCTACGGATAACATGCGCATTTTCCAGGCAGCCAGGAAACCATCGACCAGATCTCAGTACAAGAGGAAATGGCTCAGGTTCTGTCATTGGTGTTTGGAGAAGAAGTTGGATCCAAGGGTGGCCACGATTGGCACAGTGCTGTCCTTCGTGTCCTTCCTAGCAGAGTCAGGGGTTCATGTCTGTCATGCAGGACTTCCCTTTCAGCGGTTTCCGCTTATCTTTCTACAGACCAGTGCTCGTATTCTCTGAGTAACCAGGTGGTTAAGAGGCATTTTGCAGGTTTGACACGTCTCTTCCCTCCGGTTCGTAGTACGCACCCGCCGTGGGACCAAAATGTTGTCCTGACGGCGCTGTGCCATAAACCCTTTGAACCAATGGCTACGGTGAACCTCAAGTACTTGTTTTGGAAGGTGTCCTTTTTGGTCGCCGTTACGTCGGCAAGGAGAGTGAGTGAGCGCCAGGCATTGTCGGTGGAGCATCCTTTCTTGGTCTTTCACAAGGACAAGGTAGTCCTTCGGACAAACCCGGCCTTTCTACCGAAGGTGGTGACCGAATTCCATCTGAATGAATCGATCTCCCTACCGGTCTTTTTTCCGAACCCTGCCTCTGTAGCTGAGAGGGTTCTACACTGTCTTGATGTCCGAAGAGCTCTTGAGTTCTACTTGGACAGGACTTCTGAGCTTAGGAGTTCTTCTCAACTTTTTGTGACCTTTGCTAACCCCCAGGGCAGGCAGGCGTCTAAGGCAACTATTTCTAGGTGGATTGCCGCCTGCATCATGGAGTCCTTCACCATCCAAGGGCTGAAACCTCCTAAGGGTATACATGCACACCTGGTGCGGGGTAAGGCAGCTGCGGTTGCTTTTCAGAAATATGTCCCCTGGGAGTCCATTGCTAGGGCAGCTACTTGGGCCTCCCCATCTGCTTTCTGTAAGCATTATTGTCTCGGCATGAGCTCGAGAGCTGACGCTCAGTTTGGTCAGGATGTACTAAAAAAACCTGTTTCAGTAAGGGGTATTTCCATCCACCCATAGTTCCTGTAAGGAGTGCTTGGGAATCTCCCATAAGTATGGAGGAAAGGGGACGGGACGTAGGAGTATTACCAGGTTACTCACCATAGTGACCACCTTACTCCTAGTCCATAGTCCCCTTTCCTCCATACGCCCCTCTAATAAGGTTCCTCTGTTATTGCTAATCGATCTTTGACCTGGCGATAGAAAAGGACTGATGGGCGATGCGCGGGGCGGAGCCAAGGTGGGCGAGGTTATGGCCGCGTGCCGGGCCCCGCGCAAGAAAGAGAGGAAGGACACATTTTTGGAAAAATTTGGATGCTTTTTACAAAGTGCTCCGGTCCCGTCCCACAGGACGAAGAGATGTCCCATAAGTATGGAGGAAAGGGGACTATGGACTTACGAGTAAGGTGGTCACTACGGTGAGTAACCTGGTCATTCTCACTGTGCATTTTAGTGTTTCGAGGTTGTTCGATAATGGCTACACCCAAGACTGGTTTCAATCGATGTTCCGATTGTGGCCCTAAAATATCTATTATTGACCCACATCGGATCTGCTTTTGGTGCTTGGGTGTGGACCATAGAGTCGACGACTGCGATTCCTGTCAGTCGATGACTGTGAAGGCCTTGGCCTTGAGGGAAAGGAACAGGAACCTCTTTCTAAATCCCTTTCAACTACCCCTTCCAAAAGGAGGTCATCGGACAAGTCCAGGGAGGATTCCCCTGTGAAAAAGTGCTCTAAAACACTTGAAGCGCTAGAAATCCAGGTCTCGTCATTCATCCTCGTCCTCATCGCACACATAAAAATGAAGAAACAGTGCCATTGTTCGCAGTCGCCTTGGTCAGACTGCTCTCCTGACAGATGGGTAAGCTTTCCCAGCAAGCCGGCATCTTCAGCTGATGGGGAGAAATTTGTCTCCAGATGCTGGATGTGTTCCAGAAGGCAGCTCCAATTGCCCCTTCGAAAGAGCACAAGAAGGCTTCAGATCCCACAGCGTCTGGTATAGCTGGCAGGGTGTCTTCTGAGACCACTACTCGTGCACCGAAGAGTCCCGGGCAGAAAGTCTCCTCGACATCCGTTGAAAGACTATTTGCCGCTGCACAAATTGAAGACAAAGTCTTCCTCGCCAATTCCTGTAAAGGAGCTGGCCTCTGGTCCATTGAAGCAAGTGTTGTCTTCGAAGCCGTTAAAGCTGTCAGCACCCTTGGCAATGCCATCAAAGCCCTCAAAGATTTATCGAAGACTTCCAAGACTTTACCGAAGACTGATTTCTTTAAAACCATGGGGTCGATTTCTGAGGAAGAGGAGGAAGAGGATGTGCCTTTTGGCTTGGAGTGTGGCACTCCTAATGTGTCTGATGAGTTGATCTCAGAGGAGTCCAGGATGTAAAACTTTGAGGACACTCTGAAGGATGCTAGTGGCTATGACACCTCACCAGAGACAGATTTTGATACTCCAGGCCCTTCATATAGATCAATGATGGGCAAAGTCACTGAATATCAAAGTTGGGGAAAACCAATGGCAATACTGGAAAAGGATGATCTTACAGACATCTTGGATAGGGTCCCTCAAAGGAGCCTTTGTTACCCTTCCACACAGCATTGAGAACCAGGGTGTTGGAGAACTGGTTAAAACCAGATACCACAACAGAGGTTAACAAGGATCAGGCCAAAAAATACAGACCTGCCACAGTAGATCCAGGTTTTCGGTCTAAACACCCCACTCCTGAATGCTTAGTGGTTCAGGCAGCCACTTCGACTTCAAAGGCTGCAGCCTAACCTACTATCCCCCAGATAGGAATGATAAAAGGTTTGAAGCCTTAGGGAAGAGGGGGTTTTCCGCAGGCAGCATGCCCCTGAAAGGCCTTAATGTGACTTGTGCTCTGGCCAAGTACATGCACACCTTGTGGGATGTAAAAGCTTTGGCAGTGGAGAATATCCGCGAAGGGGAGTGGAGAGATTTTTCTTTTAACCTGGTACAAAATGGCAAAGATGCCATGTGCCAGTCTCTCCAGTCTGGACTCGACTCTGCGGATTCTGTAAGCAGAGCTATGACAGTGAGTACTGTCGGCAGAAGATTTGCATGGTTGAGAAAGTCAGGTTTTGCACCTGACGTCCAATCAAGACTCTTGGGCATGCCTTTTGATGGCTCCCAGCTTTACAGCTCCAAGACCGATGAGAGCCTAGAAAAATGACAGGCATCCAAGGCAGCAGCTAAGTCACTGGGAGCAGCGATACGCCAGGCTCAACAATTACAAGGGTCGTCGCACAGTTACAGGGTAAGCCTTTTCATTTTTGTTTTTTCAACTTATTTTTATTAGCATTTTTTAAAGATACAACGTTCAACCTTTGGATGCCTCCCCACCCTTCCGCCCCTCTCCTTCCCATTCTCCCCCTCATCTCCCCTAACCAGGAGTTATCCTTAGAGTTCTTCGTTCCCTCAGGGTTTCCGGTACCAGCTGTGTAGGAATTATGTCCATGTGGGATAGCTGGGCTCCACGTTTCCTTCCTCTGTTATTTCCCCTTTATAGGTCGGACTCCTCTTGAGGCTCTATAATTCCTACCAAAGTCATAGATCTGGGGCACCATGCTCTGCGAGCTCCCTCCTTCAGGTATTTCAGAAGGCAAGCCCAGTCTGTAGCGAACTTCATATGCTCGCCTTGTATTGAGTATGTGAGCCATTCCATGGCGACCAGTGACCAATTGTTTGCGATCCACTCATGTTCTTGGGGAAGCTCTTTCGATTTCCATTTGCGCGCTAACACCATAGCTGTTGACATCATCATAATGACATACACTTTCCCACTTGACTTTGTGGGGATGCCTACCAGGGCCCCATTCAGGCCTATCATCTCAAGGCCTCTGTTTGTCCCCGCAGTGATCCCTAGGACCTGGACTATAGCCTGCCGTACTTCCCTCCAGTAATGGTCAATTTTTGGGCATTCCCACCATACGTGGGCCCACGTGTCTACTTCCCCGCACTCCCTCCAGCAGTTCCGCAAGGCTTGCGGGAACATGCTATTTATCCTGTCCGGGGTTAGGTGCCATTGAAACATCAACTTTAGCCAGGTCTCTCTCATATGGAGTAATCTGGTTAGCTTTGGTATCTGTGCCCATAGGTATTGCCACTCAAGATCCCTGATTCTGCTACCCGTGTCTGCTTCCCATTTCTTCATATATGCTCTGTTTGGCAGTGTTTCCCCCTCCTTAATGTGTTTATAGATCAAGGCCATCAAACCCCTGTCGCCCATGTGTGTGTCTAAGTATTTTTCAAAGGGGGTGAGGGCTCGAGACCCAGCCTGCTTCACCTCCGGATGAGAAAGCCAATGCCTCAACTGGACATAGGCATACCTCTGTCCTTCCCCCAAACCAAATTCTGATTTGCACTGCTCAAAACCTTTGACCTTGCCGCCTTCATACATGTCTCGTAGCATATGACATCCCCCCTGGTGCCAAGCGCCGAACGTCGGGGTCCTATTGCCCGGGTTGAATTGCGGGTTGTCAAATAAGGGAGTGCAGGGGGAGGGAAAGGTAGTAATGTGCGACCTTTTTACTGCATAGTCCCATGCCTCTCCCTATCGTCGAGGTTATTTTACTGCTGTACATTTGGGGTGTTCTGTCCGGTCTCAGTTTCCACAACATTCCCTCTAGATGCCCTGCTACCACCGCCCTGTCCATTGGCCTCCAAATCTTGTGTATGTCGTCTCTTTGCCAGTCACTGATGATTCTAGTTTGTGCGGAGATGTAATATACCCTAAAGTCATGCTCGCCCATGCCCCCTTGGGAGGTTGGTGTTCTCATGATGTTTGTGGCTATTTTCGGGTGCTTTTGGTGCCAAATGAAGCTGTTTGTGGCTTTTTGCAGGGCTCTGAAGAAGGTGAGTTGGATGGGTATCGGTAAGGCAGCAAAGTGATAAAGCAGTTGTGGTTGGACCACCATCTTTAAGACTTTGATGCAACCTAGCCACGTGATGGTTAGCAGGCCCCAATCGACCAGTTTTGATTTAAGTTTCTCCAAGAGGGGAGGGTAGTTTGTCTGATACAATTCACCCACGGTTTTGTTCAGTTGAACCCCCAAATAGTTTATAGTTTTGTGAGCCCACCTAAACTTATAAGCTCCCTTAACATGTTGCTCAGTGGTAGGCACTAAATTGAGGCTGAGAATCTCGGATATATTAGTATTTACTTTTAATCCGGCCACCTATCCGAATTGGTCAAGTTCCCCACACACTGCTGGAAGAGAGGTGACAGGTTGGGTCAACGTGAGAAGCATGTCGTCCGCAAAAGCGGCCACTTTGTGGTCATATCCCCAAACGGTATTCCTTTTATATTCCCCGCCGCTCTTATCGCAGCCAAGAATGGTTCTAGATGCAGTGCGTATAACAGAGGTGAGAGGGGGCAGCCCTGTTTTCTGCCTCTCTCAACTATGACCGGCCCCCGAGATCTGCCCATTGATTGCCAGTCGGAGGAGTGGAATTTGATAGTTGGCCTTGAGCCGATCTAGGTATTTAGATCCGAAGCCCATCTTAGTCATTGTTGCGAAAAGGAAGCCCCACTCCACCCGATCAAAGGCTTTTTCGGCATCTATTGCCAGCAAGAGGGCAGGGATCTCTTTCCTCTGCGCCTTCTCTATCAGGTGAACTATTCGTCTTACGTTATCCACCATCTGCCTGCCTCCGATGAAACCCGTCTGGTCTGGTTGCACTATTCTAGCATAATTGTCTCTAGCCTGGTTGCTAAGATTTTGGTGTGTATTTGAGCATCTACGTTTATTAACGATATTATGGGGCGATATGACCCGCATTCTGCCGGGTCTTTGCCCTTTTTATGTATAAGTATGACCTTCGCCTCGTCCATTGATTTGGGTAAGGCTTTGGTGGGTCCAACATGGTTGAATAATTTGGTAAGATGGGGGATTAAGGTTTCTTTGTGTAATTTATAGAATTCTACGACATAAACGGCGTGGCCTGGGGATTTATTTAGTGGCAAGGTAGTGATTGCCCTTCTGACTTCGTCTTGTGTTATTTCCCCTTCCAACTGCGCCCTCTCCTCTTGCAAGATAATCAACAGATCTATCTTGTCCAGGTAGGTCGCCTGGGCTGTGGGGTCTGGGTTATTAGAGGCGTATAAGGTGGTGTAGAACTGGCAGAACTCCCTTTCTATGTCATTGTTGCTAGTGTACATCTGGCGCCCCTCCCCCTTGATTTGCAAGATGGTTTTATCCCTTTCTTCCTGGTCAGATTTATTAGCTTTGACGTAGTATTTTTGGAGCAGGCGAAGTAGGTTTCGTTAAGCCACTCTGGTCTGAATAAGGTTTAGCTGCCGCCTTACTGCGAGATACTCTCTTTTGATGGCAGCTGTGTGTTTTGCGCCCATCTATGCCATGATTTCTTTCAGTCTATTCTCTAGTTTTGTTCCTCCAATTTTAGCTCTCTGTCCCTTCTAGCTTTTATCGCGATAATCTTTCCTCTTATCGTGGTTTTGAGGGCATCCCACCATACTTGTGGAGGTGTGTCTTCCTATTTATTGTTAGTCGCAAAGTCCTCTGGCTCTTCTTCTATTTCCCAGGTTAGAATTGCATCCTTAAATAGCTGGGTTGGGTAACGCCACTTACACAGTCCAGGAGGGCCGCGTGGTATGAGTATTGTCAGAGTCAATGAGGCATGGTCTGAGAGAGCAATCGCTCCTAAGGCAATGTGTGTGGTTTTGCCTAGTAGTGATTTGGATATCCATATGTAGTCTATTTGTGAGTGTGACCTGTGCGCATGTGAATAGAAGGTGTACCCTAGCTTGCTACCCTGCATCTCCCTCCATGCATCCACTAGGGCCAGGTCATGTGTTTTCCTCTTGAGGTCCCCTGAGTGTCCACCCGCTGGTCCCCACGAGGTCGTGCTCCTGTCTTTCGATGGATCCCAAGCCATGTTGAGTTGCCCTGTTAGTATAATGCGAACCCTAGCAACATTTTCCAAACGGGTGAGGGAATTTTGTATATAGGCATCCTGGCCAACGTTTGGGGCATAGATTGTCGCAACTGTATATGTCTCCCCACTCCCCCGCTAGGCACCTTCCCTGGTTGTCTTTTTGCGTTGCTTTAATTGCCAGGTCTAAGCCATCCATCAATGCAATCGCCACCCTCTCTTTTTTTGCGGGATTGTATGGCCTGAATTACTCTAGAGTATCCCCAGACCTTTATCCTGTGTGAGTCTCGGGATTGGATGTGGGTCTCTTGTAACGTCACAATGTGTGATTTTTCCTTTCGTATAAACCTCTCCACCTTTTTCCTTTTGACCAGCAAGTTTAATCCATTGACATTTAAAGATAGTAGGGTCAACCGTTCCATGTCTACTTTCTAAGTACATCCTTAGATGGCCCCCGTGACTGTAGAATCCTAGATTCCCTTCCCCCGTCCAATGGTTCCGTAGTGTCTGCACCGGGGACCCCCTGGTAAGTTTCTAAATCCTGGATAATTTCCATTCTCCCACATCTCTCCTGTGGTTCTCCCCCCTTTCTTTTCCCTTATCCCCCCTGTATGAGCCCAACCCGCCCTCAGCCCCCCGTGGTGTAGACACGAGAGCTGAGCTGTGGGATAGACCCAGGTTTGCTCATCGCAGGAACTCCTTCCCATCCCAAGATTCCACCCTCCCTCGCCGCTGTCATACTTTGCAAATGCTAGTGTTTTCCTGGTACGGTAGACTTATCTTCCCGGGCTCACTGTATGGTCTCAACTATTTCTCCAGGAGTCAGATTCTGCTTGTAGTTTCAGGTGAACGATTTTGGCGCTCTGGGGTAACTTTCATCAGGTCGTTCTGGTGTGTAGTTTGGAGGTCCTCTTTCTTTGATCATTTATGCCCCACCGTGGACCATTCCCATGGTTTGTGAGTGTTGCGGCGGTCGGCTTGGGTAGTGGGACCCGCCGGAATTGCTCCTCCAGGCCCAGCAAGTCCATTCCTTGTTCGCAGTTTGTGATCTTGTGTTGTCTGCACTGCCAGGTAAAGCTCAGACCAAATGGGTGGTTCCATCTGTATCGTACCTGTTGGGCACGCAAGTGCGTCAGGACCATACGCCTCCTTTTTATCAGGGTTATTTGTGCCAGATCTTTATATAGAAATATCTCTGTGCCGTTATAGTTGATCTGCCTTGCCTTTCTGGCTTTCTCTAAGACTTTTTCTTTCGTAGCAAAGCTGTAGAAGGTCACCAGGATGTCTCTCTGTCTGGCTCCTGGTTCGCCGCGGGGCGGACCCACTCTGTGGATCCTATCAAACTGAAGATCTGGACCTGGCTCCAAAGCCAGGAGATCTGTGAAGATAGTGTTAAGAGTTGGTGAAAGGCCCTGGTCGTGTATAGCCTCTGGCAGGGATTTGGCACGTATGTTGATTCTCGTGGATCTATTTTCTAAATCTTCCGCCTGTAGTTTCAGGTTTTGGGTGGCCACTGCCAATGTTTCCAAGAGATTTTCGGCTTTCCTCGCATCCTCGGTTAGCTGCTGGATGGCCTGCTCATTAGTGTCCACCCTCTCTTCTATTTTATTGATATCGGGATCTCTGGCCCAGATTTTAGTGAGGGAGCCATCTTGACCTTTTTTGACGTTTTTCAGGGCAGATGGAGGGTCCTTCATTCTGTTCCTTGACATTGCAGGGGTGCTGGATGCGTCTGCGCTTCCTATTTATTGTATGGGCTCCCGAGTCCGTACTGGGTGGATGGTCAGTTGTGGGGAGGGTCGCCACTTACTGCAGTGTGCGGGACCGCCCGCGTTGTTTGGGGGTAGAGCTGGTCCTTTGCACCGTTGTCATCTCCTTCTATCGTGCCAGTTCGTAGTTTGGGGGTTCCTGTGTCTCAGGAGGAGGTGCTGGGTAGAAGCGTGGGTCCATTTGGATGGCGTTTATTGGGGTACCTGTCCCTCCTCATGGGGACCGTTGTGCTTTTATTGCTGGCTTTACCATTAGCCCTCTTAGGCTCCTGAATGCTGTGATTGCCGGAGGCGGGCCGAGACTGAGTAATGCTGATCTGTGTGCCTGCCGGGCCTACCTTGCCCCCGGGCTCCACCTGCTGTTTGGTTCGGCCGGTATTTCCAGCCGTGCTCCGGATGGGTCTGGGCCGAGGTTTGCTGCGGTCTTGAGACCGTTTCACGCCTTGATTAGTCTCTTGGGGGGCCCCGGTTGTATTGGGCTCTCTTGGGCAGCTTGGGCTTATGAGGCGCATCGAGGAATGAGGTGTCTGTCCCCCCGGCGGTCAACCTGGGCCCCGTGCGCCCTCCCCCACGTGTACTCCAGGCGTGGGTTAGGCCTCCGGAGTGAGGCCGGGAATCGGGCGGAGGAAGGGTGAGTCACCCCGTTCTCAGGCATAGGCAGACTGTGCCGTGTCCCGGGGCCCGAAGGGTGTTGCGTTGTTCCTGGGTGTTGCGGCGGCCTGGGAGAACTGAGGTTTTGTCGCACCTCTGTGAGTCGGAAGGTCTTAGTGGCTGGTCCGGTTGGAGCTGTCTCTCACCTTATCTGGCCACTAGCTCTCTGGAGGTACACTGCGTCTAGTGGCGGAGGGGGGATCGCTCTCGCCTCCGACTGCCCGATCCTTCCCCAGTGCCGTCCTGAGGCGAACGCCAATCCCGGAATTCTTCCGGTCCCCGCTGTCAGGGTCAGCGAGGGCTTGTGGGGCGTCGCTCCGTCGAGGCGGTGATAGGTGAAGAGAGGTGGTATGCTCATTCTGCGGGGGGTCACCTCGTCTGCCTCCCAAGGCGGCGCATAGCGCGGGAGGCAGTCTGTTATCCGCTCCGCCTGGGAGGTACGTTCTGTTTCTCTTCCCCCTTAGAAGTGTCGGTTCGACTGCTGGTCTGGTTCTGTGCGCCTCGTCTGCCCTGTCAGCAGTGCGGCGCAGCGGGGGTGGGCCCTTCACCGCAGGACCACCACCTAAGTCTCGACGGGTCCAGAGCACAGAGCGGGCCCAGGTCTGGGCTGTCTCTGGGTTAGAGCTTGTACTCCTACGTCCCGTCCCCTTTCCTCCATACTTGTGGGACATCTCTCCATGCTGTGGGACAGGACCGGAGCACTTTGTAAAAAACATCCAAATTTTTTTCAAAAATGTGTCCCTCCTCTCTTTCCTGCGTGGGGCCCGGCACGCGGCCGTAACCCCGCCCACCTTGGCTTCGCCCCACGCATCGCCCATCAGTCCTTTTCTCCGCTCGAGACACACTTGCATGCTCAGAAGATTTTCTTCCCTTTTTTCCTCTCTGGCTCTCGCTAGCGTTTGTTTACTAGTCTGTATATGTCTTTCAAATTAGACTTTCCAGATTGTTCATCGTGTCACCGTCGCTTCGCGAGGGCGGATCCCCATCCTCTTTGTTTAGAGTGTTTGGGTCCGGAACACCGTTGGGACTCCTGTTTTTACTGTGACTCCCTTTCGGTCTGTCGGTTGGAGCGGTGGGAGGAGGTGTTCCGATGAACTCCTCCTTCGCATTTTGAGGCGTTCATCGGCGAGAAGAAGAAACGTCCAGTAAGTTCTTTACTTTTCAGAGCACCCCGAGGTGCCCATTGGGCCTAATAATTCTACCAGAGTTTTCTCTGAGGGTCTCCGTAAGGGGCCTGTGAACACCGGAGTACGCTCCAAGGCCCCTCCTGTGGGTGCTGTTTGTAGACCCAGTTATACTGAATCGTGGGGTACCAGAGCTCGCTCTCAGGCCACTGTCGGCTTCCCTCAAAAACAAGACCAGGGTGCACACCGAGGCCTTGGCTGGGCTGGTTGTTACCGAACGGATGTTCAAGGCCCGTGCAGATAAGGCTGTTACCGGGCCTGCGTCCGAGGTCCCTCTTTCAGAGGCTAAAGCTACCAACAGTTCTGAGAGGATGGACAAGGCTTTGTCGGTGAAAGCACACCGTTCCCGCTCTTGTGGTGATACCAGATCCGTTGAGGGGGCAAAGAAGCAAAGTTCTTCTTTTACCGGCAGTGCCGAGGTCCTTCCTTCGAAGGCTAATTTGGCGGTTAGTATGTCACAAAAACATTCCAGGCCTCATAGTACCGGCTCGGCCAAGGTTCCTTATGTTAAGGCTAAGATTAAGACCCCTGATCCATCGACGGGGACCCCTGCCTCAATTCCTCACGTGCCGCAGTTCCCCTCAGATGAGGACAAAATGGTGCCCATTCCCGCCATGATCAAGGCGGCCATTTTAGGTGCTACCCCTACAACTACGCCATCGGCCTCTGGTGTAGGGCTTGGTCCCTTGTGTGAACCTAAGGTCCCTTGTGTGCATCCTTACTGGCCAGTTTATGATTGGAACGCCCGGATGCCTCTTCCGCACAATGTTCCGTTGCCCGCGGGGGCGGGTCCTTTGATTTATGTGGCTACGTCGGTGGAGGGGCCGGTGTGGGACCCTTCCCCGTTACGTCCCTGGAATTGTCCACCTCATGAGAGGCCTCCACAGGTTCTGAAGCAATCTCCTGAGGACGCTTTTTTCGGTACTTTTCAAGCGCTTATGCGCACCGACCCCATGAGGGAATATTTCAAAGTACTTGTCAAGGAGATATGTCCACCTGCGCCTCCGGCTAACCCGTTACTCCGGTGGTTCCGCTGGCGCCTCCCTTGCCTGTGGTGCCTCCCCCGGCTTTTCCGCTTGTGCCTCCATTGTCCCCAGTGGACAAGGCAGTGCCTGACACGGCTCAGCAGGATCCTGACCTGTCAGATGACCCTCAAGGCGATCAGGACAACAAGGACCTTCCCTGCTCTACCAGAGCCTTTCATGACCGGGTACTGGACATGATGAGTTTCTTAGATGTTCCGGTGCCCGAGGCACCCGCTCCGCAGGAGGGCGTGCTTTCTGGGGTGTTCACCCTGTCTCCCATGGAGCCTACCGGCCTGTTCCTGCAGAATGACGTTCTGGCCGAGGTCCGAAGAGTCTGGGAAAAGCCACACTCGGGACTTTTTGTCAATAAGAAGATTGACGCGAGGTACAGGCTGCATTCTTCGGAAGAGGTGGCCCTGTCGTCTTGTCCACCTCCCTCCTCCATAGTGGTGGCTGCGGCTACGTTGCAATCCAGACCTGCAGCATCCTCTTCCACGACGCCTACTCAGGTCTTGGGAAAGGAGGACAAGCTCCTGGACTCCCTAGGGAGGAAAATCTTTGCCATCTCAGCCTTGCAGCTCAGACAGGCCAATGCTGAGTTGATATTGGCGGGAGCTAACATGCGGATGTGGAAAGGTCTGTCGGAGTTTGAGGAGCACATCCCGGTCGAGAAGTTGGAAGACTTCAAAGGAGGCCTTTCCGATGCCAGGGTCTTGGCCCAGGATCTCCTGGAGGCTGCGGCTCATCACGTAGACACCTCGGCTCTGGGCCTGATGCTTGGGGTTGATACCTCACGGCAGGCGTGGCTGCATGCCACTAAATTTTCTAAGGAAGTGCAAGACAAGTTGTTGGACCTTCCATTCGATGGTAAGGAGCTTTTTCATTCTACTACTGATGTAGAGCTCACCAAGACCAAGGATAGCACTCAGACGGCTAAATCATTGTCTGTCCTGGTTAAAGCTCCTTTCAAATCCCAGAGACCGTTGTCACAAAGTCGACCCTCCTCTGGTTTTAGGGGATTCCTCGACCGCAAATCTCGCAGAGTGGATACTCCTGCGGGGAATAACCGCCGTAGACAACAACTCCCGCTCCTCAGCCTCCTCATCAGGTTCAGGTGGCACCGCCACTCATAAACCTGCCAAATGAGGGTTTTCAGCGCTCGCACGGAGGGAGGACGCATTGTGTCTCATTGGGAGGTGTGGCAGACCATCACAGAAGACAGATGGGTCTTGTCAGTTCGCTCGAGCGAGCTTCCGCTTACCTTTACCCCCTACCCCACCCATCAACCCTCCTTTTCAGCTGTCGGGCTCACCCTCCCTCAAGGCCGAAGTTCAGAAACTTCTGGACATCAGAGCTGTGGAACCCGTTCCCCTTGGGGAGCGAGGGGAGGGCTTCTACTCCCGGCTGTTTACGGTGCCCAAACCCAACCAGGCTGGCCTGCGCACCATCCTAGACCTTTCCCAGTTCAATCTTTTCCTACCCCAAGAGAGATTCAAGATGATCATGCCCAGCCAGATACGCTCCTCCTTGCAGATGGGCGTTTGGCTCAGCATTGTGGATCTTCAGGACGAGTACATGCATATCCTGATTTGGAACCCACACAGGAGATATCTCTGCTTCTCTTTGGGAGAGGAGCACTTCCAGTTTCGAGTGCTTCCTTTTGGCCTCAGCTCGGCGCCGCGTGCCTTTACGGAGATATCATCGGTGATTGCGGCCTATCTTCGTCTCCAGGGTATCCATGTGTATCCATATTTGGACGACTGGCTCTTACGCAGCCCTTGTTTGCTGGCAGCAGCGGGCAATCTCCAGTCTCTCCTTCAGCTCCTATTCCATCTTGGGCTGTCAGTGAACTGGCGGAAATCTTCCAGGACAGACTCTCAGGACCTGATTTTCCTGGGTTTTCGCTGGAACACGATCGAATGCAGAGTGTACCTGACCGGGGACAGAATGGCGGATCTGTTAGCCACGTGACAGATGTTTGCGCAGTCTGAGAGCATGTTGGCCTAGTGGTTCCAGAGGCTTCTGGGCCTCATGGCCTCATGTGTGCTGGCTCTTCCTCTTGCTCGTCTCAAGATAAGACGGACCCAGATGGCTCTTCTGAGTTCCTGGCGTCAGGCGGTGGACTCGGATTCCAAGCTGATAATGATTCCGGATTCCATGAGAGTGGACCTGGAATGGTGGTCATCTCTCAGCAGGACCCAGCCCCTATGGTGACGCTCACGACGGACTCCTTCCTCCTGGGGTGGGGTGCGACATTAGATCTTCTACAAGTATCGGACCTCTGGTCGCCTCAGGACAAGCTTCTGCACACAAATCATTTGAAGCTTCTGGCGATCTTTCTAGCGCTCAAGGCGTTGAGACCGGTCATTGCCAACAAGGTGGTCCGCATATGCACCGCAATGTGGTGTCAATGTATTACATCAACAAGCAAGGGGAAACAAAGTCTCCCCCCCTCATGGAACTGTCCATCCAAATTTGGGAGTGGGCCGTGCTTCATGGTGTCTGGCTTCTTGCAGTGCACATTCCGAGCCAGCTGAATGTCACAGCGGATGCCCTCAGCCGGCGGACAGTGGTCAGCTACGAGTGGGAGTTGAAGGCAGTGGTCCTCTCATGGATCTTCTTGCGTTGGGGCACACCGGAGGTGGATCTCTTCACTACGGCAGTGAACAGGAAGCTTCCTCGGTATGCTTCCAGAGGGTGGCTGAGAGTCTCCTCTCTGGGGGATGCTCTCGAGATTCCATGGCACAACATGAGAGCTTATGCCTTCCCGCCTCTGCCTCTAGTCCATCGAGCAATTTGGAAGCTGAAGAACTCGGTGAACTGCTCCCTTCTACTCATAGCCCCATGGTGGCCGGCCAGGTTTTGGTTCTCAGAACTTCAACACCTGTCGGTGTATCCGCCGATCAGGCTACCAGTGACCTCCGATCTTCTTCATCAAGGGGAGCAGCAGATATGGCCCCCTCCCCACAATCGCTCAGCTTGGCGGCATAGTGCCTGAGTTCAGGTCTTTAGAGCATCTTAACTTGTCCACGGATAACATGCGTATTATCCAGGCAGCGAGGAAACCCTCGACCAGATCCCAATACAGGAGTAAATGGCTCAGGTTCTGTCATTGGTGTTTGGGAAAGCAGTTGGACCCAAGGATGGCTACGATTGACACTGTGCTGTCCTTCGTATCCTCCCCAGCAGAGTCGGGTGTTCACGTTCTGTCCTGCAGAACTTACCTTTCAGCGGTCTCTGCTTATCTTTCTACAGACCAATCTTCCTACTCTCTGAGTAATTCAGTCGTCAAGAGGCATTTTGCAGGCTTGACACGCCTCTACCCTCCAGTTCGTAGTCCGCACCCGCCGTGGGACCTAAATGTAGTCCTGATGGCGCTGTGCCACAAGCCTTTTGAACCCATGGCCACGGTGGACCTCAAGTACCTATCATGAAAAGTGTCCTTTCTGGTTGCCGTTACCTCAGCCAGGCGGGTGAGTGAGCTCCAGGCCTTGTCAGTGGAGCATCCCTTCTTGGTTTTTCACAAGGACAAGGTGGTCCTACGGACAAACCCTGCCTTTCTACTGAAGTTGGTAACTGAATTCCATCTGAATCAGTCGATCTCCCTGCCAGACTTTTTTCCGAACCCTACCTCAGAGGCGGAAAGGGTTCTGCACTGTCTTGATGTCAGAAGGGCTCTTAAGTTCTACCTTAACAGGACTTCCGAGTTTAGGAGTTCTTCTCAGCTTTTTGTGACTTTCGGTAACCCTCAGGGTAAGCAGGCGTCTAAGGCGACTATTTCTCGGTGGATCGCCGCCTGCATTACGGAGTCTTTCACCTCCAAGGGCTGAAACCTCTTAAGGGTATACATGCACACCTGGTGGGGGGCAAGGCAGCTGCGGTTGCTTTTCAGAAGTATGTCCCCTGGGAGTCCATCACTAGGGCAGCTACTTGGCCCTCCCCATCCGCTTTTTGTAAGCATCATTGTCTTTACATGAGCTCGTCAGCTGATGCTCAGTTTGGTCAGGCTGTGCTGAAGAACCTTTTTCAATAAGGGGTATTTCCATCCACCCGTAGTTCCAGTTAGGAGTGCTTTGGAATCTCCCATAAGTATGGAGGAAAGGGGACTGGACGTAGGAGTATAACCAGGTTACTCACCGTAGTGACCACCTTACTCCTAGTCCATAGTCCCCTTTCCTCCATACGCCTGCCCGCCGTCCCCTCTAATAAGGTTCCTCTGTTATTGCTAATAGGTCTCTGACATTTTTTTTTTTGGATGCTGTTTACAAAGTGCTCCAGTCCCGTCCCACAGGACGGAGAGATGTCCCATAAGTATGGAGGAGAGGGGACTATGGACTAGGAGTAA
Organism: Ambystoma mexicanum; assembly: GCF_040938575.1. Lineage (NCBI taxonomy): Eukaryota > Metazoa > Chordata > Amphibia > Caudata > Ambystomatidae > Ambystoma > Ambystoma mexicanum. Next base: position 180,497,187 of record NC_090932.1, read on the forward strand.
GGTGGTCACTACGGTGAGTAACCTGGTTAATCTCAGTCGCCCTCGCTTGGGGGAAGTAGAGCTTTTTGTAGAAAATGGCGAATGCCTCCGCGATATCGGAGTCCTCAGTTAATAATTCCCTTAGGCCATACCTGCCCCTTACTTTGGTCTTGCCTTTCCAGCCAGGCCAGGGTTTTCCCAGCTTTATCGCCTGTCTCGTATATTTGGCTTCGGATCAACTAGTGGGCGGTCCTTGCGTTATCTAAGGCTGTGTTCCTTAAGACCTCCTGTGCCGTGTTTAGGGCCTTTTGTGAGGTCCTTCGACCCCAATTCCAGAAGCTGCTCCTCCTTCCTAGACACCTGCTTCTCTGCTTCTACAATTTCCTGAGTGTGTTGCTGGCGGTGGGCCAACACCAAGGAGATAGCCTCCCCCTAACGACCGTCTTATAGGCCTCCCACAGCGTGATTGGGCAGTCTACCAATCCCTTGTTGGGGTCAAAATATTCCGTAGTTTTATGAGAAAGGCCCTCCATTATCTCGGGTATTCCCAGAAAATGTGTTCAAATGCCAGGTTGTTTCAGGTTTGGATTGTCCGTTCTTCAATGATATCATTAAGGTGGAGTGACCCGAGATGCCTCTCGCGAGGAATACAGAGGACAGCAGTCTGTGTGCCATGCTCTGAGGGACGAAAAAATAGTCTATCCTGGAAAGCAATCTGTGTGCATTAGAGTAGAATGAGAACACAGATTCCTTTTCATGCAGCGCCCTCCATGTGTCCACCAGCCCCAATGCCTCTACGAAGGAGTATAGTTTGGTCGGGGTGTCCTGGTTCCTGTTGCCCACTTGCTATCTATCTTTGCCTATCTCCAGGACTTTGTTAAAGTCCCACCCTAGGACCCACAAGTCTGCCTGTTCAGTGAGTGTCAATAATATAATATTGGCCCAACAGAACAGGGATTAGCTATTCACAACATTCATTTATTTATCAATACCAATAAAGGTTCCATTTGTTGATTTCTAAAAACCTTTATTCTCATATCAAAAATTCATTAAAATTATATAAAATCAAAACATAACAAACAAATATTTGCATCAAGCATTCATACTGATTCACTCCTACCAATCTTTCCACTCTTTCTTTTGTTATCACAGTATATATATCCTTTTTTCTTCTTTTGGCCTCCTACGTGGACAGCCTCCAATTTTTGTTTACACAATGATCAAAAAAGTCCTCTATCCACTCCTGTGATGGTACTGCCTGCGTCTTCCTAATCATACAGGCCTATGTCTACACGTGTTTCGGTTGTCTTTTCGGGACATCCACATTCGTAGCCCCTTGGATCTTGCAAGCTTCTTCAGGACAGAAAATCAGGAGTATCCTTGTTCCCGTAAGCCTCAAGTAGGGTGAGTATCACCACCTAAAATACAACACAGAATATCAACAGACCTGACTAACCATCACTCAAACTTTCATATATTCTATTTCATTATTATAAGCTATTCCCTCTTATTCACGTCACATTAAATGTGTAGAAAAATGATTCTAACAAGTAATCATAGTATCAATATTAATGAGCGATGAACTTCTTAACACCCATTCAATTGATTGTCGGATTTAATCCTATCTGCATCATTGCATAAAGGCCACTCTAATCTGTCCACATCAAAAGATGCAAATAAACCCAAACTGAACATAATTTCATTCATGTACTTACTCAAATTAATTTGCTGTATTCAAACATCAATGTATTTAATATGGACTCTTCAAGAGAGGTTCTTCATGTTTTAGGCAGGGCTATTAATTGCAAAATAGCTCCTACAAGGAAAAGGAGATTCATTAATACTCTTCATAATTTCTACATAATGAAGTGGAACTGTGATTAGTGGTGGATTGAAAATGCTTACACCTGTAGTAACGTATTCTTATACAGGGGGTTGTTTTTATCCACCTGCAGCCACAAAGTACCACTCTGGTGATGATCCTACTGCAGGATCTGAAAAAATAGATTACGGGAAGCTGACTGAAAAACTGGCCTTTTTACAAACTTATATCATGATGGTACACACATCTTTCTAGGTAACTATTCCAGAATAGACATTTCCGTTATAGCTTTTCACCACTTTTTCATGTTTCTGTTCTCTGCTATTTCCCATTTCAATACCCGCCCTAAAGAGCACTTTTTGTTAGTTTAAAAAGTGCCTATCTTAAAGGTACTTAAGTGTTAATCCCTCTCCCTCTGGAGTACATCTTTTCTCCTTTACGGGTGAGCACTATAGAAAAATGTTAGGTGCTCCAGCATTACTAGGTGATGCTACACCAGTAGCTGCAACTAGCGGCGGGGTGGACGATCTAGAGAAAATCAATCAAAAAATGAAGAAATTGACAAGGACAGACCTACACGGCAAATTAATGCTCTAATATCTCAAGGCGGGAATTATTCCCGAGGGTCTGCAGGTCAGAAACATCCCGCGGATATTTGTGGACAACCCCAAATTCCAGAAGAACTTCAGTGGGGTTGGCAACAGATGTTCGCGGGATTGGATTCTTCTGATTGTAGAAACTTCAGAAGAAGAGGCCAGAAAACAGGGAGCAGAATTGGCAGAACTAGAGAAATTGTTCCTAAATAATAAAAACATCAAAGATGCAAAAAAACCATTGGAAGATTTGGAGATAGAAATAAAAAAGTTTAAACAACTGAATTTGGACCGAAAAATTATAAAATTACAAAAAGATGTATCCAATTACAGAGAAGAAAGAACCTATCCATACTTGAGAGAGGGGTTCTTCACGGATCTAGCCAAAGCCCAATCTAATAAAAAGAACAATAGATATGTATCTTTCTCCAATACCTCGGGATTTTCCAGTGGTTCAGATCCCTACCTCAATAACCAACTGGGTCCTAATTCAGGGGGGCGAGGAGGTCCCTCCAATCAGCAGGGTTTTTCCAGAGGCAACCAGAGGGGATGGCCAAGACAGGGCCCAAGAATGCGCACCAGGCAGTGTACACGAATCAGTGAGCCAAGAACAGATCCCTGTTTTCAATCTATCCAAAGAGACCTTGAGTGTAGTAGAATTGAGTTTGTTGTCTAGAGGTCTTTCTTTTGTGCCCGCCACAAGAGCGGACAGCTTTGATACGGAAGTGGAATTACATAGATTTTTCCGTAACATACGATTAAAACATTACTTTGAGATTTTTGTTACCAAAACAAAAGAAAGACAACCAATCCACTAATCAAGCTGAAAGTGTGCCTAAAGTGACTGGACTGAAAACCAAATCTGGCTTCAATCCTCCAATATATGCTTGTCCACCGGAAATTGTGACATTTGAGAATCGGGTAACTGAAGAAGTTTTAAAAGCCATCTAAGTAAAGAACTACACCCCAGACAATTTGAGTACCTACGAAAGAGAGGCGTTGAGAGTTTTGTGTGATCGAAGAGACATTACGATCAAACCTGCAGACAAGGGAGGTGGAATAGTGATTATGTCCACAGAAGATTATGAAAAAGAATGCACTCGTTTACTGAGTGATGAGAATTCTTATCAAAAACTATTTCTAGATCCAACATCTAGACTAGAAGAAGAAATCAAAAGTTTGACTAGTCACGCAGAAAGGGAAATGTGGATTAGCAGTGAAGAAGGCAGTTTCCAGAGAAAAAACAACCCCAAAAAGGCACGTTTTTACACTCTCCCAAAAATTCACAAAAGGTTGATTGATCCACTGGGTAGACCAATAGTGGCGGCCATAGACTCCCTCCTGGAACCTCTCTCAGTATACGTGGATTTTTTCCTAAAACCTTTTGTGGCACAAATGCCATCATATGTGAAAGATTCAGGAGATATGAGCAGAATAACACAGAACCAGACAATAGAGGCCAACGACATCTTGGTCACAATGGATGTAGAGTCACTATACCTCCATTCCCCAGACAGAATGTCTAGAGGTGTCGGGCACAATCCTGAACAAGAGAACCGAACCATATACTCCACCTACAGAGTTTATACAAGAATGTGCACGCATTGCGATGACCGAAAACTTTTTTCTGTTTAAACAAACTCTCTTTAAACAGAGAAAGGGAGTCAGTATGAGGGCAACATTTGCACCAGACGTTGCGAACTTGTTTATGACGGATTATGAAGAGAAATATATCCTAGGTGAACACAGTCTTTTGAAACAACAAGGGGGTCTGTACCAGGGCCTTCGGGCCTGGTACAGATACATTGACGATGTATTTTTGATATGGAGAGGAACTAGTGAAACCCTGAATCAATTTCATCAATGGTTAAACACATGCGACAACAACATCAAATTTACTATGGAATGGCACAAAACCCAGGTAAGCTTTCTAGATTTACTCATCAAAAAATCACATCAACAGTTGGAGACCACACTTTTTCGTAAAACCACTGATAAGAATACGTTATTACACTATTCTAGTTGTCACCCAGTGGGTCTGCGCCAGAATTTACCCTATGGGCAGTTTTTAAGGATACGGAGAAACTGCACCGAAAAGGATGAATATAAAAAACATGCAGAGGATCTGAAGGGAAGGTTACTGAACAGAGGGTATCCCAAGAAATTAGTCAAGGATAATTTGAAAAGAGCCCTGAACAAGAATAGAGACAAATGCCTGGTACCAAAAGAGAAAAAGAAACACGAGAGATTAGTGTGTGTTACAACCTTTAATCCAATAAGCAATGAAATTAAAAGAATTGTGAATCGAAACTGGGATATAATCAAACAACCAGGAAGCCTGTCAAAGAAACCTATCTTCGCTTTCAAAAAGAATCAAAATCTGAGACAACGTCTAGTGCATACATACAGAGATTTGACCGTAGAACAAACGATACTGAACCAATGGGGATTACCCCCAGTTCGAGACCACCACAAATGTGGAAACTGCGTGTCATGTCCATTATCTGAGACAAGACAAGAGTTCAACCATGGGGCTATAAAATGGAAAATGAACGCACATACAAACTGCCGCACGAAAAATGCGATCTACATCATTAGATGTCCCTGTAATCTCCTGTATGTGGGCAAAACAACAAGAGAAATTAGACAGCGCATAGGGGAACATTGCAGTTGTATCCGGAATAAGGTAGCTGAAAAACCCCTGGTGGACCATTTTAGTCTCAAACAACATAAAGATACTGATTTGAGATGGTTTGTGTTACAAACCATAAACATTTCAAAAAGAGGAGGAGACATATCCACCATGCTACACAAATTGGAACAACGATGGATATATATCGTTTAGACACAGTGAGGAATGGCCTCAACCTTTCAGTTGAATGGGGAGTACTGATCACACATTAACGAATGAAATGTGGAGATCGGGCTCTGTTTGTACTACAGCGCGTCTCAGAATTCGAGACTTGGATCTCTTTTATTTCTCGAAACAGTAGGCAGTCAGTGTCAAATTATCCAGGAAAAGAGTTTTTCCTCTCATCTTTGATGGTTACAAATAAAGGAATGAGTCCCATTTCAGTGTTCACACACGGAAGATGAGCGACAGTCCTCTTTCTGCCTCCATGGATTCGCAAGCATAAATAAACACGCGAGATAGGCACTAAATCGGCACCAGAAGACGAATGCGACACGGCACGTAGATGGACTCTGCTAGCGGAAGTAATCAGGTAAGTCGGAGAGGGTGAATAACAGTCCAGGAGGAAACGGGGAATATAGAACAGAGGGAGTGGGTTTAACACCTAAGTAACTTTAAGATAGGCACTTTTTAAACTAACAAAAAGTGCTCTTTAGGGCTAGTATTGAAATGGGAATTAGCAGAGAACTGAAACAGGGAAAAGTGGTGACAAGCTATAACGGAAATGTCTATTCTAGAATAGTTACCTAGAAAGATGTGTGTACCATCATGATATAAGTTTGTAAAAAGGCCAGTTTTTCAGTCAGCTTCCCGTAATCTATTTTTTCAGATCCTGCAGTAGGATCATCACCAGAGTGGTACTTTGTGGCTGCAGGTGGATAAAAACAACCCCCTGTATAAGAATACGTTACTACAGGTGTAAGCATTTTCAATCCACCACTAATCACAGTTCCACTTCATTATGTAGAAATTATGAAGAGTATTAATGAATCTCCTTTTCCTTGTAGGAGCTATTTTGCAATTAATAGCCCTGCCTAAAACATGAAGAACCTCTCTTGAAGAGTCCATATTAAATACATTGATGTTTGAATACAGCAAATTAATTTGAGTAAGTACATGAATGAAATTATGTTCAGTTTGGGTTTATTTGCATCTTTTGATGTGGACAGATTAGAGTGGCCATTATGCAATGATGCAGATAGGATTACATCCGACAATCAATTGAATGGGTGTTAAGAAGTTCATCGCTCATTAATATTGATACTATGATTACTTGTTGGAATCATTTTTCTACACATTTAATGTGACGTGAATAAGAGGGAATAGCTTATAATAATGAAATAGAATATATGAAAGTTTGAGTGATGGTTAGTCAGGTCTGTTGATATTTTGTATTGGATTTTAGGTGGTGATATTCACCCTACTTGAGGCTTACGGGAACAAGGATACTCCCGATTTTCTGTCCTGAAGAAGGTTGCAAGATCCAACGGGCTACGAATGTGGATTTCCCGAAAAGACAACCGAAACACATGTAGACAGAGGCCTGTGTGATTAGGAACACGCAGGCAGTACCATCACAGGAGTGGATAGAGGACTTTTTTGATCATTGTGTAAACAAAAATTGGAGGCTGTCCATGTAGGAGGCCAAAAGAAGAAAAAAGGATATATATACTGTGATAACAAAAGAAAGAGTGGAAAGATTGGTAGGAGTGAATCAGTATGAATGCTTAATGCAAATATTTGTTTGTTACGTTTTGATTTTATATAATTTTTATGAATTTTTGATATGAGAATAAAGGTTTTTAGAAATCAACAAATGGAATATTTATTGGTATTGATAAATAAATAAATGTTGTGAATAGCTATTCCCTGTTCTGTTGGTCCAATATTATATTATTGTTATATGACGCCTGGAGGACCAGGGACTTTAATCAGGCACCCCTTTTTGTATAATGTTCAGTGAGTGTTACTGCTTCGAGATTGTTTAAGAGTTCCATTGTAAGTGGTGGGGGTGTGTATGCTGCAATAATGCCCCAGCTACTTCCCCACATGTCTCCAAGTACCACCACAAATTGGCCTCGTGGGTCAGCACGCACCTTTCTCAGTTGGAACAGTACCATCTTATGTATAAGAATCATCATGCCGCTCCACCCTCTCGAGAATCCTGCATCATATGCTTGCGAGTACTTCGATCGCCTAAAAAAACAGCAATCGGTACCAACTCGGTGTGTTTCCATAAGGAGGGCAATGTTCGGAGCGTTCCGGTTGAGGAACTGGAGCACCAGTCTCTGCTTGATGCTAGATCCCAGTGCATTGACATTCCATGTCAATCTGGATATTTCCCTGTCACGTGTCATAAGTACCCCTTTGGTGTTTGCAGGGTTTGGGGGAGTATCATGAGCCTCGGACCTCCCTCCCCATGGGTATCCCGTTTGCCCCTTGGTCCCGTGTCCTCCCACCATGTGTTACCGTGCCACTCGCCTCAGTCTCCACTATAGATGATAACCAACACTTACCTCCAAATCCTGAACCCCTCCCCCTGTCTGAGGCACCTCCAAATCCTGAACCCCTCCCCCTGTCTGAGGCTTGTGTAGATTGATTACAGTGTCTAAGTTCTCAACAATAAGCTTCAGCACTGCAAAGTGCATCCGGTCTCCTCTTCCCCCAACTGCGTCCCGCCTTCCCCCCCACCCTGCACTTCCCTCAAACTGGTATTACTTGTTGTCCAAACTTGTATAAACAAAAATTTGTAAGAATGTGTGCGGGTTAACCCCCAGGAGCCAACCCTAATCCCCTCCATCTCCTGCCATGGGCTGCTCAATTTAGGATTCAGCAGAGGTGGCAGATTCGAATCCCAGGGGGCCCGATCCGCAAAAGCCATTGAGACCATGGCCAGACACTGCCTTGCGTCGATGTTTCTCAGGTGATTTTCCTGCTTCTTGGGGATCCCCCAGTATCGTCATCGCTGCATGGTATCGGAGTCTCTGGTTGAGTTGGGCTCGTTCTGTCGGTGTCTTCCCGAGGTGTGCAGGCTTCTGGTATTCCTGGGCGTGTGCCAGAGAGAACCTGCGTTTCCAGCCAATCCCAGACCTCTTTAGGGTTGTGGAACACGTGCACCGTACTGTCATAGTAGAGCTTGAGGGTGGCTGGGAAGAAGAGCACATACTTGATGCCAAGGGATGAAAGTTTTTTCTTTACCAAGTCAAAGGACTGCCGAGATTTCTGTACTTCCCTTGTATAGCCTGGAAAGAGACTGATATGGTTACCATTGTGGGTGATCGGGCCAGTCGCCCTTGCCATGTGGAGGAGCATGTCCAGTCCCTGTAGTTCATGAGCCAGGCTATCGCGGTGCGCGGGGGGTGGGGGTTTCACTGGGTATTGGTCTGCCTGTTGGGACCCTGTGTGACCGTTCGATGGAGAAAGAGTTAGAGAGTTTCTTAGGTGCCATAAGGTCTGAAAAAAACACTGTTCCGAATAAAGTTCCATAGATGGCCCTTCTTCCTTTTCTGGGAGACCAAGTATGCAAAGATTATTACGGTGGGATCTGCCTTTGCTGTCCTCCGCTCGGGTCTCAAGGGTAATGAGTTTTTAAGCTATCTGTTCCAGGCATTCCTCCATTTTCCTTATCGTGTCTTCGCTGTCAGATATACGCTGTTCGGTCTCACCCACACAAGAGGTCAGGTTACATAGGTCTTGTCTCATGAAGGAGACTTCGGAGGCCAGGCCATCAATTATTGTTTCAACCGACATCCTGGATTCAACAATGGCAGCCATAATATCTTTGAGTGATGGTATTTGTCCAATGTCTACATTCGCTCTTTCCTCTCCCATCTTGTCTTGAGCCGCAGAAGTCGTTGACGGGGCACTCGTTGTGTAGCAATCCATCTTGTGTTCGCCCCTTTGTGGGGAATAGCCTTTGCCATAGCCACTTGGCTAGTGTGCTATTGTTGCAATTTCCTTCGCCCGTATGCCCACCCTTGTACCTCCATCCTAGCACTCAGACTGGTGGGAGGTTAGTAAGTAGTGTCTCTCAGGCCTGGTGGGAAAACATGTAATCCTTCCCTTAGTGTTAGTGGGGCGTGCAAGAAAGGGTCCAAGGCACTTGAGGTCCTCCGAGTGGTCCAAGGGGATGCCCCAGCAACGCCAGTTGGACCCAGTTGTTGTTCCCCGGGTCCTTGTTGATGCAGGTGAAGCTCTCAGAACCAGCTTGTGCAAGTTCTATTCCGTCCCCCACATTGTCGCCCCACCATTCAGCAGATCGGGGGGGGACCTCCCGGTGGCGGACCTCTCTGACAGTCTAATTTGAGTGTCCCAGTGAGCCACGGGGGATCAGGAGCTTTAGCAATACGCCTGTGATTAATGGTAGTTCATCCCTGTGCTGCGTGCTCCAGAGCCCTGCAGCGTGACAAAGTCTCTGTGGCCGTGAGGCCATGCGGTGCATGATATCCAGTGATGTAGCTTTACATACTGTCAGCCCGATGGAGTCTCGGACTACCCCGGAGTGGGCTAGTCCGTCTCAGCCCATCTGGGGGAGCAGATGGGCCACCCACACCCTGCCGAGGGTCCCCACCTGAGGGGAGGCCAGGAAGGCAGGTGTAGATTGCGGGTACTCCCGTTTCGAACACCTGACTCCGGATGCTCCAATCCATCCAGGTAGAGTCTGTTTTCTCCTTTCTTTTCCCCCACAGGACTCCCACGCCACAGGAGCCCGGCGGGGCTCCAGCTACAGGATGACCCTCTGAAGTGTCTGTCATGCTGCGGCCTCTATGCCTGGTGTGCTCGCTCCTCAGTATGCCTACTCTCCCTTCCTGCCACACACTGCTGGGATATAACAAAGACTCACCGGAGGTGTCTTCCGTACAGCTGTCCCCGTCTGCCCGATGGATCTTTTAGTACCAGCAGTGCATCCTGCTGCTCTGTAGTCACAGGTCACTTCCCCCTCTTCAGTGCCAATCTGCTTTGGTGGCGTTGTCCTGGCGGCTGAGGCACCAGGTGTTCCACTGCCTTTCAGCTACGGGCCGGGTGTGCCCGCATTTCTGTGGGCCTTTTCCCACCTCAGACCACACACCCTCAGGATCGGGTGTAAACTCACCAGTCGTGGCTCCGGTGCGGTATACACTCCGGACCAACGTCTTCTGCCTGCACCAGCGGTGCGTCTCGGTGTATCAAGCCGCAGTCCTCTTCCCGCCTGCCAGCACAGATCTTGGCACTGTGTTGGCCCATCAAGCGTCGCATAGAATGATGCAATGAGGCTTTCCCGCCCCTGATTTTCACTGGTGTTTCGGGGGTGATGTGCAGGGGTAATCCTTTCTCTTCCGACACTGTGATTATTGAGGTTTTGATGCAGCAAACAGGATATTTTGGTGGTATAATAGCAGCCCCGGCGGAGCAGCAGATCCTCACGTCTGCATACACTGGCTGCTCAACAGCGCCCCCTGCCCCAAGGTTTGAGGGCGCATTCCACTAGAGGGGTGGCTGCTTCCTCTGCTCTGGAAAGAGGTGTGCCAGTGCAGGACATTTTCAGAGCAGCAACCTAGTCGTCCCTTCACACTGCGAGTACATTTTACTGTGTAGACCATTTATCGGGAGAGGAAGCAAAATTTGGCAAAGCTGTCCATAATATAAACAAATAGGTAAATTCTTGGCACCCACCCTCTAACACGAACTGCTTTGGGAGTCTATCAAAGATGAGGAATACGTGGCAGGACACAGTCCATTCGAAGAACAAGTTACTTACCCGTGGTAACCTTCTTTTTTCGACTGGATGTTCCTCCCACGTACTCCTCATCGCCCTCCCTTCCATCCCCGCTTGCTTGCCTAGAATTTCTGTGTCTTACACCTTCCTTTATTGCAACGTCAAGATTGTCTCCTCCTATGACGCAGCATGCAAATTAAAGGAGGAAAAAACTATAACTGAGATAACAGTCAGCGTTCATGCTTCATATACCAGCGTTGACGTCACAGGGAATACTACGAAGGCCTTCAAAGACCGAGACTCCACGCTGCACGGCGCTCGACCCTATGAAAAATAATTCCGAAGCAAGCAGACTTGAATATCAAATATGAGGCATACGTGGGAGGAACATCCAGTTGAAAGAACGTTACCACGGGTAAGTAACTTGTTCCTCTATTTTCTCAGTTGCCTACAGGCCACTTCTAGCCCAACTCAAACCTTACACCTGTTCCTTCTTAGCCAAACTTTCTCCCTTTCCCTTGCTGCATACTCAACACCTCTCCCTCTTAGGCTGCTCCCTCCCTCCGTTCTTTTGCAAACCCAATGATCCCGTTCTCCCAGCATCTCCAACCTCATCTATCCCTCTTGTCTACCACAAAACACTGGCTCCTCCCCCACCTCCTATCACTCTCCCACTTGGCCTCTGGAATGCACAATCCCTCTGAAATGTGTCTTCCTATATTACTGACCCATTTGACTCATCACCCTCAACTTTCACTTCTTGCTATCACAGAAACCTGGATCTCCCCTCATGACTCTGCTAAACTAGCGGCTCTGCCCACTGACTCTGCTACCTTCACCACTCTTCTCTGCCTGTTGGGAAGGTAGGTGAAGTGTGGTTGTTCCTTATGAATAGGGCCCTCACCACTGCCCTGCCCCTCTGACATCACCTCTCCATCTTTGGAATGTGCCACTATTCAACATCTCCCTCCTAATCCTCTCACTGTTCTGGCTCTCTATCGAACCCCTAGCCCTCTCACATCTTTCTTTCCTGACCTGAACCTTCTCATTGAGGCATTTCCCCCTGACATCAGCATTGTCATGTTGTGGGCCTTTAACATTCTCAAACCCTCTGCAGCCACCCACTGTGAACTTCACTCCCTAATATATGACCACTCTCTACTCCATCCATGGCCAGCCAACCCACTCTGGTAGGAAATATCTTGACCTTGGTTTTCTCTCTATTTCACTATCCTCACTTAACCCCTCCATTGACCACTTTCCTTCTGATATCTTTACTGTTCACAATAACCCCTCAAGCCCTCCTCTCTCTAGCCCTCCTCTCCCCTTCTTCAGTTACCACAAGGAAATTCAAGGAGGACTCCTACCCCTCAACTTGATGATGTGAATATGTTGCTCCTATCTCGCTCACCTATTCATCTCTTTCCATTAACACACCTTTTCTGACTTTCACTATGCACTTATGGCTCCCTTTGACCAATACTATCCTTTGCACACATTCACACCTTCTCCCACTTCCTCAGTCCTGAATCACCCTTGAGATCCAAAACTCTAAACCCCATAACTCTAAACAAACATGCACCATGACCTACAGTGGTGGTGCAAAACCCAGAACCCCACCCTGTTCCTAGACTACAAAAATTCTCTTGCTGCTCTCGCCTCTGCACTGGACACATTCTCCTACTTCACAAACCTAATCTCCTCCCTTCACAATCAACTCTACAAACTTGAATCTACTTCCCAAGCTATGCTCATACTGCCTAAGCCAATATCCATAGCCTCCTCTCTCCCGTCTAATGACTTAACTTTTATTGAAAATACCTACAAAGCGTGACACTCTCACAGCCCTCTAATCTCAATCCCCCACCCTACTTCTGTGCACCCCAACCTCACTTACGGAATTAGCACCCATCCTTTGTAGCGCCAACCCATCCTGTGCTTCTATTGACCTGATTGTGCTTTAAACAGTCAAAGACTACGTTCCAAACACCTGCCCTCCTCTTTCAAAGCCAATTAACTCCTCTGTGGATCACTTCCCAGCCTTCTTTAAATCTGCAACTGCCTTATCCTTTTTGAAGAAACCCTCTGCTGACCCTCATTTCCCAGTTAACTATCTCACAGTTTCCCTCCTAGCCCATTTTTCAAAGATCCATCAACTGGATTACTAAGTATCTAGAGGATAATGACCTTGGAGATCATTTTAAATCTGGCTTCCATAGTAAACACTCCACTGAGACTGAAGTCATGCATGTCTATAACTTTCTCTTTGATGCTCACCAGTCAAACCTCTCTTCTATACTCATACTTTTAGACTTCTCTGCCACTTTCACACTGTGGACCATGCCTCTCTGCTCCATACTCTCCAGGATATTGAGTTTTGCAAATCTCCTATAGCCTGAATTTCCTTCTAACAAGAAATTTGCTCCTCTAAAATGTACTGGAACTCACAAGCCTCTAACTCCACCCCCACCTGCACATACCTCTGGTCTACGTAAACGTATCTCATTCTCTGGCTTTCACTGCCACCTCTTTGCTGACAAAACTCAAATCTTTTTCTCCTTTCCCTCCTTCAATCCATCCATCTCGGAACAGAATACCCACTGTCTTACTGCAATCCATCATTGATTGCTCTCCACTGCCTCATTGCACACTCTTTAAAAACTGACATCATTTTTTTCTCGGTTTCCAATGCCATACATCTCCTCCCAAGTCCTCTCTGCTTCCCATCTGACCTTCTTTTTCCCTCGCCCAAGGTTTTCATCCTTGGGGTTTTCTGTGATGGTGACATCCGACTGTAACAATTTATCATTACCACCACCTCTGCAGCTCATATTAGCCTTATCAACATTAGAAAAATATTTCAATTTCTTACTCACCACTCTACGACCCTCATGCTCACCAAACTTGACTACTCCTTGTGCCTACTCCTTGGCCTTTCCCTCTACTTCTTCCTCCATCTGGACAAAATCCTCAACTTCGCTATTGTCCCTCTCTACAACCAGTGGAGTAACTTTGCTGCAAATGTTGGGGGGGACATAACATCTGAAGAAAAGGTGCCCCAGCCAAATGAATGGGGACAAAATGGTGTGCCATGAAAGTTGGGGGGGGCAAACACCGCCGCCGCCCCCTAAAACTACGTCCATGTCTACAACTTACCCAGATGCTTCCCCACTTCTACCTACAGACACCATACTTGATGAATCTCCATGCACAACCAATCCCTTCTCCTTGTGTACAAATATGTCAATGGTTTTGCTCCTCACTGCCTGGCTGACTGTAACTGTGTCTTCTCAAAATCTGATTCCCTCTGCTTCTTCTCTGCATTCCACTTCACTGTGCCATGCCCCCTTGACTCATCTCGCTTCTGCTCTTTTTCCATATTCTTGTTGATCTATTGAAACCTATTGCCCATCGCCCTCAAAGCCAGCCACTTGTACTCATGTTTGTGCTATGTACAGGCACTGTTCCTGGAAATGTCATTTTGTATATTTGAACAGTACTCCTCATTAGTTTGCAGCCCCTGCCCTCCTAGGTTAATGTTGGGTAAGTCACCTGTTTCTGTGTTTGTTTGTTTTGTCTTTAGTATGTGCCCCACTTTGTTCACACCCTAAGAAACAAATTCACCACTTGTCCTCATATGTATGCTTTTGTATAGGCACCCTTCCAGGGAATGCAATTTTGTTTAATCCTCATTAGTTTGCAGCACCTCCCAAGTCATCTGATTTGTTTTTGTTTGTTTTGTCCCTGGTCTATGTCCCACTTTGTTCACACCCTCATAAACTGGCTCACGACCTGTTGTCATATTTATGCAATTGTATACGCACTCTTCCAAGATCTACCTCTGACACTGCCAATATGGAATTCAAAGTAATTTCTGATCAAAATTGTCATCCCTATGTTTAAAATAAATACAAATTACAAATACAAATGTAAGATTTCCCTTTTTAGTTCTAACTCGTGTCAGGTAGGGCTATCTCTCCTTCACCCTCTCTTATAATGTATATTAATTTCTCCTATTGGCAGACATTTACACCAGGCTCATTAATTATTTGATAGGTCAAAGTTGACCTATTTTGCACGTGGATGGGAGCATCAGTGATGTACTATTAGGATTAATATTTTGAGAAAAAAAACGGAGGCACTACTCATGTTGTTTTTAGTCAAGTCTCCAAAGACACCATGCCTGAATGGCAATTGATTATGGCAAACTAAATGCCTAATATTGGCATTTGACACCGAGTTATTTTAGTGGAATAAACATGAATGAAAACCATGTAAACCCTAAATACCGTCAGTGCCGTCTGCAAGGGGGACGACAGTGGCAGTGTTTAGCACCTAGAATGCAAACTCGTGTTTCGACGTTAACGGAAGTGAGTGGCCGCACGCTACTTGATTCCAATCGTCACCCCAGACACTAGCTCAAATTGATAATGAATGGGTCACACCTTCTCACGTCTTCGTCAGGGCTTGTATGTCACTTTGCAAGTGTAAATATAATTGAAGCAGCAGAGCAGAACCCGACCGGTCTTCAGGTGATTATGGTGTTTTATCTTGTGGTAGGTTAGATGGCTATCACAGCACAAATGTCAAAGCAAGGCCTGCGTGTGCTTGTTTGGTTATACCTATGGAAGGGTTCCGGTACCAGATTGGTACATCCGCACAGTGTAAGGACTGTGACAAGGAAAACACAAGGCGTAATAGCCTGATGGCTTCATTACTCCAAATTCAGGTCTTCCCAGTTACCTCCTGGACATTCCTCCTTCCCGAGACCCATTGTGCTTTTGAATCGCTTGGTAATCAAAGAGGAAGTCTTGATGTGTCAGGGGTGCTTTATACCTAGCTTAGGGAAGCATTTTAAAAAATGGGAAGAGCAAAACCTTTTAGGGGACTTGTGAAGCATCTGACCCCAATACTCACCTCATAGAGTAGGGTAAGGACTGTGACGGAATGACCTTGGAGTAATGATAATTACGGAAAGTAATCTTGCCATTTCAATGACTGTTGTCAGGGACAGAAACCTCTAATTGGTGCATACTTGCGGCTAATACAAAGACACATTTGAATGGGAAAGCCTCTCACCTCTCTAGCTTTCAATGGCTGTGCATGGCCTTACAGCAAGTGCAGGCCTCAGCCCCTGAAACTGTACTGTTATTTCAGTGATCTCTGATGGTTAAGCTCACATGGAGTTTCTTTTTTGTGGAGCGTCATATGTTCTTGATAATCACCCATGATCGCAGTCTGCATGCCTGTGTCAGGCACTGACAGCTTTGACACTCACTTTCATTGGTAGTGGGAAAGTACAGATAAAAATCCCAGAAGATAGTTTTTAACTTGCAGTGCTTCACGCCTTGTTATTTACAGTCTTCTGTTTAGGAAGGGGACCTTAAAACTGCGTTCATAATTGTTTTGCTTAACATGATGTTTCTGTGGTTTGTGTATTTGATGGGTTTGATTGTTTTGTGATGTGTGTACTTTTCAAGTAACCTCTATAAAGCATAGTACTAGTTTAGCCTGTATAAGCCAAACATTGACGCATGTCTGTGTCAGCTAGCACTGAGAAGATATGTGGTCAAGGGTCTCGGTTGTGAGCTGGTCTAAAATCCTAGCTTTATTCCTTAACTGTATTTTGTGATAACAGCCTAATCATACTATTTGAAAGGTGTTGGCATCCCTGGGAGCGATTTAATTCAAAGTTCCTGCTATTCAAGTACAGTCTTCGTGGTTTAATGGCTTTTCTTGTTGCTGTGTGCATAAGGATGTTAGTGGGCGTTTATATACAGCACATCGGTTTGTCTCTTACAATGCTCATGGCAGCTTATTGTGATGTGTTGTCTCATGGTGCCCTCGAGTGTGGAGCACTGATGTTACTCTCTGTGATTTTGCTCTTAGTGATGCTGCTTCCTGGGGCGTTGTTTCTTGTGCAAGTTGTGCAGACTTCCCATCTTTTGCTTCTCGTGGTATTACAGATCCTATTGGCGAAAGTGGCCCCCAGCTTTTCTCTAATAAAAATACAAGTGGGCAAGCCAAGTGTAGTTCATCAGGTATTGACAAAGCCAGTCTTTTGCTGGTTCAGCTCGTGTTTGGTCATTAGGCCTGACCTTCTGGCTCAGCTCTAACCATTAATTATCTGGCTTCCCGCCTCTACTTTTAGCGTGTGGGGATGTCAGATTGAGAGCCTCAGCAGGATACCCATTTGATACAATTTCCAGACCGTACCAGGGCTAACCTTGGCCTTCTTAAAGGTCTGCTGGTGCCTGGGCATGTTCCCCTGCATTGACTCTCATCCTCCTACAAGCATATCGAAACATCCTACACTATCACACACAAGTGCCCTCCACAACTGTTTTAGCATGAACACTACTACATCACTTTCGCTAGTCATATTACACAGCCCTACACTGCCATGCTGCTTAATCCTGCATGACCACACCTTGCATCAGTCTCCGACACTACAAAGTTCAGTGTGTTCTACAAATACAACACCCACATTGGCATATCACCATTCATTCACATATCTCCTGGTCCACCTTCTTGTCCCATTCCTTTGTTTCCTCACTCTGCCTCTATCAGCCTCACCTCCATCATCACCAGTTGATGTTCACCACTCCACCAGCCTCGTTCTAAATCTGCCTGCTACTTATTTCCACCCTCTGCAACTGATCCAGAACAGGACTGCAAGACTTGTCCTTGGCCTCAAGCCCAGGCATTGTATCTCTCCAGGACTGAAATCTCTGCACTTGCTCCCAGTGGCTGTAAGGATTAAGTTCAAACCCCTCTGCATTGTCCACAAGGCATTCTGGGGCCTGGGGCCTCAATACCTTCAACTCTCTCTTCCTAAATATCTTCCTTCACAAGCTCTTCGCTCAGCCGCGCCTCCACCTCCCTCAGGGTCAGTTGCTTCTCCAAGCAGCGAGTTGGTGGTAGATCTTTTTCTTCGGCTGGGGCCTCCCTCTGGAACAGCCTCCCTGCCTCTATGAAACTTGAGGAGAATCATCTCCGGTTCTGGAAGCACCTCAACACCTTTCCCTTTGCTTCTGCTTTTTCTCCTCTTCCCTGCTGACCTCCTGGCTGAAACTGAATCTGTACTGGTTACCTGGCCACCCTCTGATCTCGGGCCCAGGTCCCTCCCCCGCCAGTCACACACACCTGCACTGCCTTCATTGCAACCCCTGCACTTGGGGACTGTTTCTCTATCCCCACAGTCCCACTACCAGCACTTGACACCTGATGTCTGTACTTACCGTTGCGCTTGCCACCTGCTGGGCATACTTTCACTTATTGCTTATTTATTCTATTATCCCATGTACTGCACTGTCCCTCCCCGTACTTTCCCCCTTCCCATGCATTTGCGCAATCTGAATGACACCTGGCCTAGTAGGATCGTTGTCTGTTTTCCCCCTGTACACCCCCCCCATTTGCCTCGTCGCGCCTTGAAACACTTGTGTATAGGCGCGTTATAAATGCCATATCATATGATATCATATCACCTGACTCACAACTAATTTCCATCACACTCTCCTTTGCTTCCCCCCCATTTACTCACTCACCCCCTTTACATTTCCCTCCTAAATTTAAGCTACCCTCCTCACACTGACCTCTCACAGTACCACTCCACACACAATCCCACATCACCTATACAATTTGCCTATCCAGCCAGGAGAACTTAAAAGCAAACGCAGAGCGATAGTCCTGCCACACAAGCTTGTAACCGGGGTCATCAATGCAACAGACGGACTATCTCACACTGACACGCAGGTGTGCCTTTAGGACAAAAGCCTGATCACCTGAGACAGTGGTCTCAAGTAAAGGGCGATGAACAATTTTACACCTACAGCCAGGAATCATGGATGAGGGCCCCAAAAACGATCTGCCCTGTGCAACCTACCCATACTCACTATCCCAAATAAATAAATCTATCCATACTCACTATCCTAAATATCCCACCTTCTATTCTCTTCTCCTCTTCCCCACTCCCTATCTCTCCCCATGCCCGCAACCTTGGCCTCCACATTGATTCTAATCCCTCTCTCTCCCTTCATTTCTCTCTCACCGCCAGGTCCTGCCGCTTCCACCTTTATAATATCCGCAAAATTCGCCCTTTCCTAACTTTCCATGCTAACAAACTTCTAGCCACCTCTCTCGTCTTCTCTAGACTCTTCTACTGCTCCACCCTCTTTTTCAGACTCCCCTCTACTCACTTAACCCCCCTTAAATCTATCTAGCACTCTGCTATTCGCTCCCTCTTTCTTCTCTCTCACTACGAGTCCATCTCCTCTTCTCTCTCCTCCTTAGGTTGGCTCCCCTTTCACTCCCAGCTCAAATTTAATTTCTGCTGTCTCGTCTTCAAATCCCTCTGTGGCCTTGCTCCACCCTACCTTTCCTCCCTCCTTTCTTTCTATACCCCTTCTCGCCCTCTCCGCTCTGCCGAACACTTCCTACTCACTTCTCCTCCTTCACCCTGTGCTTCATCCCGCTTTAGTTCTTTCCAACTACTTGCCCCTTTTCACTGGAACCGTCTCCCTCTCCCTATCCGTTCTATCTCCTCCTATCCTTCTTTCCGCACCTCTCTAAAATCCTATCTCCTCCATTCCCCACCCTGACATCTTCTGCTACCTCTCTCATCTCAGCCCTACCACCCATCCTTACTCCTTGTTCTTTCTCTTACTATAGCCTTACAACACTCTTGTTACACCACAGCGTTCAAGTAATCTGTTGTAAATTGTTGCACATATTGCTTTCTGTTAATTGATTCACAGGTTTTCAGTGCTTATTGTATTTACTATTGGCCTCTTGTAAAGCACTTTGGCCTAAAGTGCTATATGAAAATTTAATAAATACAAATGTGGGGAGAAATGGCAATACGGATTCCCCAGGAGTTTCTGAGTGGCAAACCCAAACCGTATTAAGCCCTTGGAGGCCACGAAAATGTTGACGTAACATGGTCTATGCCGACAATAATTATGGTAAGCTTATACTCCCAAACAAAGGGTTGCTTGTTCGGGGGAGACCTCTCATTCCTCCCTGAAGTGTACAGTCCCTTTCTAACATGTTTTTGATACATGACGAATCAGAGGTCAGTTGTGAACAGTTTTTAGCACAGTGAAGAAATTTGATGAACGTGTGAACCCATTGAAAGTGGAGGGAGACACCCTGCAAACGGGGACTGAGGACGACGTGCCGATTATACAGGCGTTTGCGTGTTCTGGTGACCTGTGCTCTTCTGGGGTGCCTGCTGTTCACTGTATGGTCGTGTGCCGCTATGTGCCCATTTCCACCCTCACCACCTGCTCAGCAGCGAGCTCAGAGCAAGACACTAATGGATCTTGAGTGCAGCAGTGCCCATTAACGTTGCTGCCTGCGAGCTGTCTCTGCTTCCGAGCTCCCGGCGCTCCCTGGCACCCCCCCTGGCACACCGGGCAACGCCTGTATTTATAGCCGAGGAGCACTGAAGCTTCCGGAGATCTGAGATCCGGGGGCTTTGCAAGCTCGCGTTACAGGTACATCTGACTTCGATGGCTGGCAGGCAGGCCCGACAGGGCATTGGCGCGGTGAGTCCAGTCCCCTATGCTTGGTCCTTTTGGGGTAGACTGTCGGTGTTTCCCTGGGAGGTGGGCTCCCCCAGCTGGTACTCCTGGGTCCACCCCGCCCACATATGACACTTTAATCAGTCGCCGGGGGCTTTACTTACAGCCCGCCTGCTGGAATGGGAATTCAAGAGCAGGTGCGAGTCTCACTGCCTGCGGCTCCGTCTTGACAGACTTGTAGTGCCTTTTTTCAGCTTCTTTATCGTATAACGCACAGACAGTGCGCAGACAGAGGCACTAGAATTCGGGTGTGCATTTGCGCTAGTGAAAGGTACAGAATTGAAAAGGCTACGGTAGCGCAGCTTCAGCAGTCCTCTGTGCCACCCGCTCCTACTGCGCCTCTCCCAGCTTCTGGCACTGCTCATCAATGCATATTATACCAATTCTGGCTGATGCGACTGAGCTGGTTCCGAATCCGCGGCCTGGACTAAAAGGTTCTGGGCCTCTTTTACTTGGTGTCGAGGAGGGCACAGAGCCACACTGCTCTATTTTATTTTTAGTTGGGCCGCTTGCTGAGATATAGTCCATTTCCGTTCCACTTTCCAAAGTGCTTTTCTTGTAGTTAGAGTTCGACCGAATACCCCAGGTTACCGATCATTTTTGCTTTGACCTTTTTTGTTTGGATATGGGCTGTTGTGTCACTCGTTTAAGAGAGATATTTATTTATTTAGATTTGTGGAGTGCACTGCAGCCCGCGGGCATCGAGGCGCTTTAATTTGAGCATAAGAAGGCTTGATTCAGGGTTACAGGAGTGCTGCCCAAAAAGTTTGCTTATTAGCGAGTACAGGTTGCAGGTACTGACAATCCATACAGTAAATGTTACATCATTGTCAGTGCACAAGATAGAGATACAGAGTAGAACATCCAACTTTTAGACAAAAAGCCTAGTTTTGATGGCCTTGCGAAAGGCCGCTTGAGAGTCGATGGTCATAATGTGTGGGGAGAGGGCGTTCCAGTGGGTGGCAGCCACGGTAGGGAAGCTGCTGCCACCAGTGCAGGCTTTTCGTGATTTGGAAATAGTTATCCTGTTGAGGTAGGGGATCCTGGTGGGTCTGGAACCAAGGGACTTGGAGATTCTTTGCACCAAGTACGGGGGTGCTAGATCGTGAAGACACTTATGAGTCAGAGCAAGAGTTTTGAAAATAATCCCTTCTTTGACTGGTAAGCAATGGACCTGTCTCCTAAATGCAGAAATATGATCCCTGCGTGAGAGCCCTGCGGCGGCCCTAAGGGCATTGTTTTGGGCGATTTGGAGTTTGGCCAAATTTTTTTCTGAGGTTCCTAGGAGGAGGGCATTATAATAGTCCAGTCTGGATCCAATTATGGCTCTGGCGATGGTGAGACAGTTCTCTTTGGAGAGGAAAGGTCTAACCAAATTGATAAGTTTGGCGTGGTATGCTGATGCCGATGTGATGGCATTTACCTGCCTGTTCATGGACAGGTTGGGTTCAAGATAGACACCCATGGTTTTAATGGCTTGCACAACCATGGTGGGGATATTGTCGATTGTCGACGGTGAAGGAGCTGTATTGTTTATCCAGCTTGCCCAAGGCTGGATGGGGATCCAATCAGCAGAAGTTCGGTTTTCTCACTGTTGAGGCATAACCAGTTTTCTGCCATCCAGGATTGGATAGTAGAGTAGACGGAGTTGAGGGTGTTCAGGTCCGTCAAGTAATCACCGGAGAGGGGGATGAGCACCTGGGTGTCGTCAGCATAGTTTGTGTATGAAATTCCCACAGTGTCCAGGATTTTAAACAGGGGCCTCGTAAAGAGGTTGTAAAGGGTGGGAGCAATGCATGAGCCCTGTGGGACTCCGCATTTGATGATGCCGGTATGTGTTATAGTGGTGATCACCTTTTCTGAGGAGTCCTCTTTTACATTTGTGCCAATATTGATTAGATGGTCTCCAGTGATGAAGTCGCCAAGGAAAATGTTACTAGGGGGCAATATTTACACAAATTAGCTCTTGGAATAAAATCAAGCAGTTTTACCAAATATTAAAGGACATGATTAAAGAATAGTAAATAATACCAGTCCTAAAATATGTTGGGGAAGGCTTTTAAAAAAAAGTCTTTTAATTGAAAATGTGCATAAATTACAATATATGCATTGCAAAGGAAATGGCGAATAAAAAACTAAATGGACATGGAACATAGCAACATATTGTCTGGTCAGTTGACAACTGACTTTGAGGCCAGGTGCCATTCACAGCAATCACAATAGAGCATGTGGTGTAGATTATGTGCGGCATATATGCTAAATGAGATTGTCTCCGCTCATCCATGTGATTAGGTGTACACAGGGGGACTTCTGGGGTTAACGTGGGTGTCAGTGGTAGTAGATCTAGATATACTGCTCAAACAGCTCCCACATCCTGTCAGATCTGTGGGACCAATGATGGTCCCTATAGGCCTGTTGTTCCAATGTGCACATCTGCTACACCAGGCACTCCCATAATTCCCGATTTGGTTGATCAAATGTCTTCCATTTGACCAGAAGTGGTTTCCGGGCTACAAATAATATAACATGTAGTAGCTTCCTACCTTCTGTGTGTTAGGCAGAAATCAGTGCAGTTCCCTTAGGGACCACTGCAAAAGATTTAAGACTACAGGTGTTGGCAGTAAACCCACTTGGTAGCAGTCTGTACCACCCAGATTTACCTGGTAGCTGTGGCTGAGCAGTCAGACTTCCCTCAAGAAGAGTTAGGCAGTATGCAAAGTATACACAATAGGCACTCAGATACAAAATACAAGCAAACACTGACCAGAGCTTTGGTATCAAAGTATATAATTATTTATTTAAAAACACACTGTTGAAAACACTCCAGCACTCTTATTGTAAAATATTCTAAACACAGTTACTATTATAATATATACACCCCTTTTTCCTTATCAGATAAATCACTGTAAAACACCACTTATTTTCATACAGAGGTGAGCGCTTAACTAGATGGCACTCCAATAAGTTTGTGAGAAAGGGAGGGAAAAAGACAGAATATGCAAAGGTACACCACTCTAAGATTCAGGAACACTGTTAGCAAGGCAGAAGAGCAAAAGTCACTGGTGAGCCAAAGTCCAAAGGCTGGGCCCACTCTTAGAGAGAGCAGAGCACAAATGCGCCCAAGATCACACAGTTACACTAGGCTTAGAAAGTCTTGCAGAGGGTTCAAAAAGAGTTTAGAGAGGCTTAGGAAAGTTTAGCCAGGTTGTCCCAGGCTAACCCAGGTTTGAAAGCCGGGGGCTAACTCTACCCTGTACAGTCGGTAGCAAGGGAAGCCAGGCAGGACACGGTACCTTAAGTGGGAAGGATCCTCCAGCGGTGGCAGTTGTTCCTGGTAGTGGGTGCAAGTTGCGTTGTCTTCCAGGGGAAGAGAAGATCTCGACTTGGAGGAAAGATGAAGGTCATTGCACTACCAGGCCAGAAACCAGCCGCAGAGTTTTCCGGTTAAAGGTGGTACCTTTGTTTCGCGGTCGTGGTAAAACGTGGTATCCCGGTTGCCGGGGTGCTTGGCACAGGCAAGGCGGCCACGAGGTACGTCGGGATGGTGAAAAGACGGTGAAACTGGTTATCCCCACCAGTCAAAGGAAGAAGACTCTCAGGCGGGAGATCTCCTCTGTCGTTGGGAAAAAGTGGTGAGACGGTCCAGCAGGGCTCCACCGGTGGTGGTGTCGTGGCAGTTCGGCTCAGCTTCTCCCTCGTCGGATTCTTAGGTCCTGTGGCGACTTCTGAAGTTCCAGTCCCCAAAGCCCTGCTTTTATGCAGCAAACCCCCATTCACTCAGCCTAGCTGTCACTCAAACATGCTAAGTGGTGAGCCGGCCGGCTCACCACTTGGGCCAATCAGAATGGAGTGCGACTTGAGTTGCCTAGGCAACTCAGTCCAGGGTGCCTTAATTCCCCTCCACCCCTCCTAAGTACCCCAGACAGAGTGGCACCACTTTGGAGGGCTTCTGTGGAGAAGCCTGCCAAAAAGTGGAACAAAGGGCTCGACTTGGGTTGGAGTCACAGAAGAGAACACAAACGCCATTTTAGAATCAAGTTTTGGCAAAAATACCAACCGGAGAATTAATATTAATTAAATAAACCGGCGGTATGTTCGAGGCTACCGTAAATAATTAAATAAAGATAGTAGCCTAAAACAATGGGAAATCCCATAGGAAAATATTCGCGGTTGAATATAAAAAGTAGTATCCACTGCCACCAGCCAAAACTCGATCAGGGGGGACGGAGAAGTGCCCCCTCGACTAACAGACCCTGGGGCAATCGAATTGCCCCAGCCAGTACGTCCACAATATGATGGTTTGTACTGGTTCTGTTCAGAATTTAAGACTAGTAAAGTCAATGGTGACTTTACATGCCCTGGGAGACAGTAGTCAGTCCCAGGGTATGGAGTCTATACTGGGGGGTCACTATGACACCCCTGTGTCACTGCACTGAAGGTGCTGTGTAACACATATCACAAAAACACATGAAGCCCTATGGAGTAAAAGACCCCATAGCCCATTAAACACATCTAGATTCAAGGAAACACACCCAAATCATGTCCAAGATTGAGGGTAAAAGAGTCTCACTCTTGGCAGGAGAAAAAAAGAAACCCCAAAAATCCAGCAAAGCTGCTGGGGGACTCACTAGGTTAGGAAATTCAGCCTAATCAGAGAATTCTCCCTAACACTCGCCCCCCCCAGACTAAGGGACATGAGGATTTAATCCACTCCTGGATGAACCTCATACCTCTAGTCGATGACATACATCCTAGAGAGTCCATCAGCGTTTTGATGGTGACACCCTGACCTTTGCTCAATGGTGAAATCAAACCCTTGCAGGCAGATTGACCATCTCAATAGTTTGGGATGTTCCCCCTTCATTTGCATTAACCATCTCAAGGGTTGGTGGTCAGTCTGAATGACAAAAGTAGAACCATACAAGTATGGCCTAAACTTCTTCAGTGCCCACACAATAGCAAAGCATTCTCTTTCTATTGTTGCCCACCTTGTCTCAGGATCCTTCATCTTACGGCTAATGAAGCAAATGGGGTGCTCCCTACCCTTCTCATCCAGT
This sequence comes from Ambystoma mexicanum, assembly GCF_040938575.1. Classification (NCBI taxonomy): domain Eukaryota; kingdom Metazoa; phylum Chordata; class Amphibia; order Caudata; family Ambystomatidae; genus Ambystoma; species Ambystoma mexicanum. The sequence goes on from NC_090932.1 coordinate 180,522,609, forward strand.
TGGCTTAGAACTGCACCTATACCTACATTGGAAGCATCAGGTTGTACAATAAACGTTTGGTGGTAGTCAGGAGCTCTCAATACTGGAGCTTGGCAAAGAGCTTTCTTCAGTTTTTCAAAGGCCTGATTGCACTCCTCATTCCATTTGACCTTTTTAGGGAATTTTGGAGAGGAGATTACATTCAGTGGAGAAGCTATGGTCCCATAGTTCTCAATGAAATTCCTGTAATACCCACTGAGGCCTAGGAAGGCTCTCACTTGGGTTTGAGTAGTAGGTGTTGTCCAATTTTGCACAGCTTCACTCTTGCTAAGCAAAGGCCTTATTTCTCCACCTCCTACCTCATGCCCAAGGTAGACCACCTTACTTTGACCTATCTGGCATTTACTTGCCTTGATAGTCAAATTGGCCTGTCCAAGAGCCTGCAAAAAATGTCCAAGGTGGTTCACATGATCTTCCCAGGAGTGGCTGAAGACTGCAATGTCATCCAAGTATGCCATGCAGAAGTCCTCCATCCCAGCCAGAACTTGGTTTACCATCCTTTGGAATGTAGCAGGTGCATTTTTTAATCCAAAAGGCCTGACCTTAAACTGGTACAAGCCAACTGGGGTGGAAAATGCAGTTTTCTCCTTGGCATGGTCTGTCAAGGCTATTTGCCAATAGCCTGACGTAAGGTCAAATGTGCTGAGGTACTTGGCTGCACCAAGTTTATCCACCAACTCATCTGCCCTGGGTAAAGGATGGGCATCAGTCTTGGTGACTGCATTAAGAGCTCTATAGTCCACACAGAATCTCAAGTCTTTGGATCCTGCCTTTGGTACTAACCCAACTGGGCTAGACCATGGGCTAGTAGAGGGTTCTATTACCCTGAGATCAAGCATCTTCTTGACCTCGCCCTAGATATGGTTTCTCACATTCTCTGACATTCGGTATCCTCTGCTTTTGACTGGCAGACAGTCACCAGTGGGTATCTCGTGCTGTCCCCAAGGGGTCAAGCCTGGTGAGAGTGAGAACAGGGAGGCAAACTGATTTAACATAAATTTGCACTCCTCTTGTTGCTCAGGTGTCAAATCTGAAGAGAGATTGACTCCTTCAATTTTTTCATCTAAAGGTACACCTCTGAGGAGATCAGGGAGAGACTCACTCTCTTCTTCCTCTGCTGCTGAAGCTAGAAGCAAGGCTCCTACTTCAGGTCTGGAGATGTACGCGTTCAGGCGGTTGGTGTGGAAGACTCTAGGAGCTTCCCTGGGTCTGCCCAGATCCACCAGATAGTTGACCTCTCCAAGTTTTCCCACAACTTTGAAGGGTCCCATCCATTTGTCTTGCAAGGCCCTCTGCTTTGTTGGGAGCATAACGAGAACTAGCTGGTCTTGAGTGAACTCAACCATGTTAGCCTTTTGATCATGCCAATGCTTGACCAAAGCTTGTCCAGCTTTCAGGTTATCACTAGCTTCTGCCATCATGTGTGACATTCTCCTTCGGAAACCTATCACATAGTCAGTCACTCTGACTGGCTTGAGGGGAGGAGCGCCTTCCAACCCCTCCTTAATCAGGGCCAATGGACCACTGACCGGATGGCCATAGAGAAGTTCAAAGGGAGAATAACCTACTGCCTCCTGAGGGACTTCTCTATAAGTCAAGAGAAGGCATGGCAGTGGAAGGTCCCACTTTCTTTTCAGAGGTTCCTCTAAAGCACCTATCATGCTCTTCATGGTTCTGTTAAACCTTTCTACCAACCCATTGGTTTGGGGTGGTAGGCGGTTGAGAACTTGTAAGTAACTCCACAGGTTTTCCACATGGCTTTCATGTAGTGGGACATAAAGTTTGACCCCCTGTCGGATGTTACTTCCTTAGGAAACCCAACACTGGTAAAAATACCAAGGAGGGCCTTAGCCACAGCCGGAGCTGTAACAGTCCTCATAGGAATTGCCTCAGGGTATCTAGTAGCATGGTCTACTACAACAAGGATAAACCTGTTGCCTGAGGAGGTAGGGGGATCAAGGGGACCAACAATGTCAATCCCTACCCTCTCAAATGGGACTCCCACAACTGGGAGAGGCACTAAGGGTGCCACATTCTTGACACCAACCTTACCAGAAGTTTGGCAGGTATGGCAGCTCTTCCAAAACTTATCTACTTCTGCCCCCATTTTTGGCCAATAGAAGTAGAGTGAGAGCCTTTCCTTGGTCTTCTTGAAGCTCAAGTGACCAACCAAAGGAATCTCGTGGGCTAAGTGCAAGAACTGTTGTCTGTTTTCTTGAGGTACTACAAGGCGTTTGTAGTCTCCAGTTTCAGATTCAGTTGGTTCACTGTAGAAGAGGCCATCTACCCAGTGCAACCTATACTTCCCAGGCTCTTGCCCATCAGCCTGAGTAGCTGCCTGTTGGGGGAGACCCTCCAGAGTTGGACATTCTCTTTGTCCCTTACGGAAAGCCGCCCTGCTGGGCCCACCTTCTGCCAATAAAGACTGCAGCTCAGGATGGTCCTCAGGGTCTAGATCTCCAATAAGTTCTAGCCCTCCCACTAGCTCTTATTCAGAGTCTAGTTCAACCATACAGGGTTGTACCTCCCTCTCAGCCTCAGCTGGAGGTGGAGTTACAGATGTAACTGCTGGAAGCACTGGAGTGCTTGCTGCTGACTTTTTCCTAGGAGTCTTGGGTTGCCCCTTTGCTCCTGATCTGGTAGTTACTGCAGTGAGTTGCTCCAGTGGTAAAGGAGTGATCTCTGTCATCATCTCCTGAGATAACCCTCTCAGGGTTTTCTCTCTTGCAGGTTTTGTGAGCTCCTGTAACCTTTTACTAGGTGGTCTGGGGGTATGTGACACAACTCCAAGAGCTTTTAGGTCATTACCCAACAGAACCCTACCTGGCACTTCACATTGTACACTGACAGGTATTTTTACAGCCATGTCATTACACTGGATGAGAACTGGTAACTGGGGACACATCTGCACAGGCCCTCCAGCTAACTTGGTGAGGCATTTGGGTGCCTTAGCAACATCCTCTGCCTTGAAAAATGATTCATGCACCACAGTTATGCTGGCCCCAGTGTCTCTAATGGCAGGAGTCTCCTGACCATTCACCTCAACACTGTCTTTATAATACTCTTTAATATTATCTGGGATAGAATTATACACATCTAAATTCCGTTGTTCCCACAACCCCAGAGAGACTAAAGAAACACTGGCTGAGACTCCAATGGGTTCATCAGCCAGCAGTAGAAAGTTTCCACTTGCTATGGGGACTTCCTCTTCTGGAGCGAAGGCTAAGGAGGCAAGTTGGATCCCTAAAGGTTTACCCTTGCATCTGGGATCTCATTTCACAGGGTCAGTAGAGCCACAAACAAAGCATTTACCAAATGCCTTCTGGAATGGAGGCTTGTTCTGACCTCCCTCTGGTTTGGCACCAGAGGAGACACTATTCTGCTGTGGTTTTCCTGGTGGCTTACCCTTCTGGTTTTGTTTGGGGCCCTCTTTGGAATTTGCAGTATTAGAATTCTCTTTGGAGTCCTTTTTAGGCTGTTTCCCCTCATCCTTTTTCTGAGTTACCCCAGAATCCTTGTGAGTGGCCCTGTTGGCAACCCACAAGTCAGCAGCCTTAGCTAGTTTTCGGCAATCTAATTCCTTTGAATCAGCCAAGTGCTGTCTGAGCTCAGGAGAGCAGGCATCATAAATTGACTCCAACATGGAAAGATTCTTCATACCTTCATAAGTGTTCACTTTGTAACCCTTAATCCATCCCTCTAAGTTTTTCAACCCTTCACTCACCCAGGTAGCCCAAGGGCTACCATCATGCTTTTTGAGGGTTCTAAACCTCTTAAGATACTGGGAAAGGGTCTTCCCAAATCTAGCTATCAGAGCTAGTTTCACACATTCATACTCTTTCCTATCCTCCTCCCCAACTCCATTACCACATCAGTTGCAACAGGGGGAAGCCTAGAGAACAACCAGGTGAGTAAGTCATTTCCTGTGATGTTCTGGAGCCCATGATTATATTCAAACAGAGACAACCAATCCAACACATCCAACTTAGGCTCATACATACCAACCAATTCTTTAGGCGTCCAGGGTCTTTTAGGACTGGAACTTCTAGAGGAGCCAGAGAGAGAAGCATTTTCGACAGATAATTTCTTCATTTCTAGCTCATGCTTGAGCTCCATTTCCCTTAGCCTTAGTTCTTGATTCATTTCCTGATGTCTCTGTTCAGCCAGAGTATTCAGTCTCTTGAACTCTAGTTCAAGTTTCATTTTCTCTAATTCGAGATATTGAGGACTAAGTGTGGAACTTGGCAAATGCCCAGTAGGTACAGCAGGTAGAGCAGACAGAAGCCTAGGGGGGACAGTCACAGCAGCCTCACCCTCCTCTTCTGACTCTTCCTCAAGATTATCAACATTGTGATCAATATCAATTTCTATACTGTTATCTACATTTTCTGTCATGGTAGGTTCCTCAGAACCATCATCCAGACTTTGGTTAGCTAACAACCTTTCTATTAATTCCATTTTCTTGCCTTTAGTCAGGAGGTTCTTATGCTTACATAATACTCTTAAACAATCAGCAGTTTTTGTAGCAAGGGAATCTTGACTATAGGTTTCCATAGTTGACATGTTAGAAAGATTACTTTTTCAGTGCTAAGCTTTGTGGTTAGTTGTACTAAGGTATCCTAAAGCACTCTTAAGTGTATACTCAATACAAATCCCACCGCTGTACACCAGTGTTAGGCAGAAACCTGTGCAGTTCCCTTAGGGACCACTGCAAAAGATTTAAGACTACAGGTGTTGGCAGTAAACCCACTTGGTAGCAGTCTGTACCACCCAGATTTACCTGGTAGCTGTGGCTGAGCAGTCAGACTTCCCTCAATAAGAGTTAGGCAGTATGCAAAGTATACACAATAGGCACTCAGATACAAAATACAAGCAAACACTGACCAGAGCTTTGGTATCAAAGTATATAATTATTTATTTAAAAACACACTGTTGAAAACACTCCAGCACTCTTATTGTAAAATATTCTAAACACAGTTACTATTATAATATATACACCCCTTTTTCCTTATCAGATAAATCACTGTAAAACACCACTTATTTTCATACAGAGGTGAGTGCTTAACTAGATGGCACTCCAATAAGTTTGTGAGAAAGGGAGGGAAAAAGACAGAATATGGAAAGGTACACCACTCTAAGATTCAGTTAGCAAGGCAGAAGAGCAAAAGTCACTGGTGAGCCAAAGTCCAAAGGCTGGGCCCACTCTTAGAGAGAGCAGAGCACAAATGCGCCCAAGATCACACAGTTACACTAGGCTTAGAAAGTCTTGCAGAGGGTTCAAAAAGAGTTTAGAGAGGCTTAGGAAAGTTTAGCCAGGGTGTCCCAGGCTAACCCAGGTTCGAAAGCCGGGGGCTAAATCTACCCCGTACAGTCGTTAGCAAGGGAAGCCAGGCGGGACACGGTACCTTAAGTGGGAAGGATCCTCCAGCGGTGGCAGTTGTTCCTGGTAGTGGGTGCAAGTTGCGTCGTCGTCCAGGGGAAGAGAAGATCTCGACTTGGAGGAAAGATGAAGGTCGTTGCACTACCAGGGCAGAAACCAGCCGCAGAGTTTTCCGGTTAAAGGTGGTACCTTTGTTTCGCGGTCGTGGTAAAACGTGGTATCCCGGTTGCCGGGGTACTTGGCACAGGCAAGGCGGCCACGAGGTACTTCGGGAAGGCGAAAAGATGGTGAAACTGGTTATCCCCACCAGTCAAAGGAAGAAGACTCTCCGGCGGGAGATCTCCTCTGTCGTTAGGAAAAAGGGGTGAGACGGTCCAGCAGGGCTCCACCGGTGGTGGTGTCGTGGCAGGTCGGCTCAGCTTCTCCCTCGTCGGATTCTTAGGTCCTGTGGCGACTTCTGAAGTTCCAGTCCCCAAAGCCCTGGTTTTATGCAGCAAACCCCCATTCACTCAGCTTAGCTGTCACTCAAACATGCTAAGTGGTGAGCCGGCCGGCTCACCACTTGGGCCAATCAGGATGGAGTGCGACTTGAGTTGCCTAGGCAACTCAGTCCAGGGTGCCTAAATTCCCCTCCACCCCTCCTAAGTACCCCAGACAGAGTGGCACCACTTTGGAGGGCTTCTGTGGAGAAGCCTGCCAAAAAGTGGAACAAAGGGCTCGACTTGGGTTGGAGTCACAGAAGAGAACACAAACGCCATTTTAGAATCAAGTTGTGGCAAAAAATACCAACCGGAGAATTAATATTAATTAAATAAACCGGCGGTATGTTCGAGGCTACCGTAAATAATTAAATAAAGATAGTAGCCTAAAACAATGGGAAATCCCATAGGAAAATATTCGCGGTTGAATATAAAAAGTAGTATCCACTGCCACCAGCCAAAACTCGATCAGGGGGGACGGAGACGTGCCCCCTCGACTAACAGACCCTGGGGCAATCGAATTGCCCCAGCCAGTACGTCCACAATATGATGGTTTGTACTGGTTCTGTTCAGAATTTAAGACTAGTAAAGTCAATGGTGACTTTACATGCCCTGGGAGACAGTAGTCAGTCCCAGGGTATGGAGTCTATACTGGGGGGTCACTATGACACCCCTGTGTCACTGCACTGAGGGTGCTGTGTAACACATATCACAAAAACACATGAAGCCCTATGGAGTAAAAGACCCCATAGCCCATTAAACACATCTAGATTCAAAGAAACACACCCAAATCATGTCCAAGAGTGAGGGTAAAAGAGTCTCACTCTTGGCAGGAGAAAAAAATAAACCCCAAAAATCCAGCAAAGCTGCTGGGGGACTCACTAGGTTAGGAAATTCAGCCTAAACAGAGAATTCTCCCTAACACTGTGTCATTGTGCCAAACTTCCTCCTCCCACCCAAAGAGCATGGACATCGGTGTAAGAACTGGATTAGAGCCTTGAATGTGCGAGACCCTAGAAACCCCCAACCCCACAAATAGCCGTATCCTGGGGCAAAACCAAAACAAGTGTCCCATTGTCCGTAGCTTCCTGAAGCCCCTCCAACACACGTTGCTTTTACTAATTTCATTGTATAGAGTTTGGCTGGGGTGTAGTAGATACATTGGACCAGTTTATATTGAATTTCCCTGTTTCAGAGATTGCACAAGACTTCATTAATCAGTGAAAAGAGCGAGAATATGTCTCCACTTTCTAGTTTGATCCCCAGATCCTCTGACCACTTGTTTGCCAAAACAGAATTCCTCTCCAGGTTCTTCGGAATGCACAACATATGGATGGTCTTGAGTTTGGGGAAACTAGTAGTGCCTTGTGTCAGTTCGGTTTCGCAGGCACATTGCTCTAGTCTATGTCTAGTTTCTGTGATACTGGAATTAACCAGTGAGATCAGTGTCCTGTGGATTAGAAAATCAGTTGACACAGGGCGTGGCTTGGCGCCATAGTGAATGGCCGCCTAGCCTCTGCGCTCCGCTCAGGTGGAACTTTAATACTTTTTTTTCTCCGCTCTTACCCTATATTGGCCTCCCTGGCAACCCGTATGCCCTCCGCTGGGCTTCCCAAATGACTGGAGCTGCTTCGGTTGAAAAATGCTCTGACCACATCTCGCCGAACAAAACTTCCGGAAGCTGGACCTAAAGCCGCGCCATCCCGCTTTAAGTGCGGCCTCCGTCTCCTGTCAGCTGTGCGGCCGCAGCGACGTGGGCTGCCCGATGTGCACTTGGTAACACATTTCGTTCATAATACTGGCACTGTACATGAATGAACCTTTTCAAACCAGGATTTGTTTTATTTTCAAAGAATATTAAATACCCTTAAAGGCTATTCTTTTGAACTCCTGCCAGAAAAAAAGACTCATATGTTAATCACCTTTTAAAATATACCATTGCTTTTCTTCTCCACTGCCTTGCCTCACATAATATCCATTCCTTTCATCAAATCCTTTAAAACATTTTTTGGGATATCTTGGCTGAATGAGAGGACGGAAGGAGGAAGGGAGTGAAGGATAAAGAGAGAGAGAGAGAGAGAGAGAGGAGAGGGGGAAGAGAGGAGAAGGGAAAGGAGGGAAGAGAAGATGGGAGTAAAGAAAGAACAGAAACAAGAAGAGAAGGGAGAGAGAAGAAAAAGAAAGGGGAAGCAGAGAAGAGAAGATGGAAGAACGAAAGGAAGGAAAAGGAGGAAGGGAAAAGAGGAAAGCAGGGAGGAGGGGAGAAAGAGGAGGAGGAAGGAAAGAGAAAAGGAGGGAAAGGAAGAGAAAAGAAGAAAGTAAAAAAGAAAAAGGGACGGAAGGAAAGAGAGAAGAAAAAATACAAAAAAAGGTAAAAAAGGAAAAAAAGAACAAAGGGATAAAAAGAAATTACTACAGTTATATAATCTGATTACATTATGGCCTCAAAAAAGGGACAGGCAAAGGAGATTCCCTTATGATCCCCTACTACTCTCAAAAGGCAAAAAAGCAAATCTCCTACACCTAAAGAAGATGTGACTACCCTGTCATGCAAACTATTTTATCAGAGATAAGGGCCCTTAAACCCTTCATGGAAGACACCAATGCTAAACTGCAACAACTTCATAACAAGAGGACCATCTTCGAGGCTCAAATGAATCAAGTGGAAAGACAGGTTGTAAACGCTGAAGATATCTCTAACAAAGTTACCAACCTAGAAATTACAGTTGCTACTCTACAACAACAAGCTGAAAATCTTGAAAACAGGAATAGAAGGAACAACCTTCGCATTATTGGCCTTCCAGAAGGAATTGAAAAAGATAATCCTATCGCCTTCATATATGAATTCCTACCTCGAATCCTAAATTTACCAGCGTCTGTGCAGCTCAACATACAAAGGGCGCATCGAATTGGTCCCATTAGATCGTCTCGAAGTTCGCATGACTTACCTAGAACACTTATACTTGCCCTCCTAGACTTTACCCATGTGACCCTCATCATGGCAAAGGTCAAGGAAATCAAACATTTGACTGGGGAAGGAAAGAACATTTTCATTTTCCAAGAGGTTTCCAAGGCAACTGCAGCAAGAAGGAAAGAACTCTTAACTTTTAGACCAGCCCCCAGACAAAAAAAATGCCAGATATGGTATTATCCATCCAGCCATCTTAAAAGTTACCTTAAATGGCCATACATCGACATTCCAAAACACGGTGGACTTAAGACAATATATTCAATCCCATAAAAGAAATGACATGGATACATCAAATCCTATCACGTGAAAGATGATTGGTACCTCACTCAAGCTATATTCTTCTTATTCCTGAATTCTCCACGGGAGCAGGGTTTTCCTCTTCGGCTCTCCCTGCCCTTTTTTTTATTTCTACAACATGGACTGGTGTGGCTGGTTCCTGTTTGCCACTTTTTCTCTTATAACTCTTAGATATTTTCTATTCTTATCAAGTTCTATATTTTTACTGTTCGTCATTTCCCCTTCTTTATGCGTCTTCCCCTTATGTCTTTATCTGTTATGCTCGGTACATTGTTATATATTTTGCTAATATGCTCTGTTATTTCATTCAGCTGGTATCACAATTCTTGTAATATTGTAATCACCTCTTGTTATGTACATCTCATAATTTATGGTTTCATTTCCCATACTCATGTCACTTAACATAGTCTCTTGGAATATTAAAGGATCACATAACCCAATTAAGAGACAAAAAGTATTATCTCACCTCAATAGACTGAAGCCCTCAATTGCCTGCATTCAAGAGTCACATCTTTCTAATATAGAAGCTATAAAACTTAAACGACATTGGGTGGGCCAGGTCTTCTCTAGTGCTGCTAATGGTAAACAAATGGAGTTATTACACTAATTAATAAAGCCCACAAATGTAAAGCACTATCCAATTAATCTCATGTACTGGGAAGATGGGTTTTGCTAAAGAAATTGATTGATTCTAAAGAATATTCTGTACTCAATATTTGTGGTCCCAACATCTCCTGACCCTATCTTTTGGCGAAAACTAAGAAATCATATGCTTCAATGTAATCCCCATAATTTGATTGTTTGTGGAGCTTGTAACCAAGTTGCAGACCCCTTTTTAGATAGGAAGTCCAGTGTACGATACATCAATACTACCTCTCACAAGCAATTCATGAACTTTATATCGGAATTGGGTCTTAGTGATGCATGGTGTATAAATCACCCTACCGACTCTGACTGCACCTTTTATTCTACACCCCATAACTCCTTCTTGCGACTTGATCATATCTTTTTTCCTAGTTCTATGGTTAATCTTCTTCTCACTGCCCAAATAGAATCCATCATAAGCTCTGATCATGCCCCTGTATATATCCAGCTTGCACTCCCAACACATTCTAAGACTTCAAATAGATGGAGATTCAACACTAGTTTGCTAAATAATAACTCTTTTGCACCTTTTATTATCCAACAACATAATAACTACTTTGCCGAGAACAAAAAACAAGATACATCCATCACCAATAATTGGGACTGCTATAAAGCGGTCCTTAGATGTCATATAATATCTTTTGTTGCCAATCAAAGGAAAAAACTTAAAAAGGAATCAGAATCCATCCTAAAACAGCATAAGCCCGTTGAAATCCAATATGCTATTACCAACTCCTCATCTACTCTCCAAGACATTCTGAAACTAAGATTTCAATATAATAGAATCATTACACAATACTCTTGTACAAATATGCTTAAATACAAGGCTAAGATATATCAACTCTCAAACCTCCTACCTCAAATCTAAGAAAGAAATATCTAAGATTGTTGTTCCCAAGGGTAATCTAGGTAATATAAAATGCTTGGATAAAGAAATTATTCAAATGTTCTCAACATTTTATTCTAATCTGTATACCTCTGAATAGCTCTGAAGCCCCTCCCAATAATGCTTTTTTCACATCTTTATGGGGCCTGCATAGACTTCTCCAAAGCCTTTGACCAAGTCAAAAGGGAACTCCTCTGGGCTAAGCTCAAGAAGTGAGGTATACCGGAAAGTCTTCTTTCTATGCGTATAGAGCTACATAAGGATACAACTATAAGGTTGAGACTAGATAATGAAGGACATCTTTCGGATTCAATTAGCAGATATGGGGGACTTTCTGGAAGGGGCAGCCGTAGCTAGCCCAATAATCAATGAAAGTAAGATCTTTTGGTTGGCATATGCTGACGAGGGGGTCCTGCTTGATAAAACCGCAGTGGGACTACAGCGTCTTTTAAACAAACTGGGAGAATATCCCACAGCAAATGGGCTATCAGAAATCAAAAATCATGATTTTCAAACATGCGAACCAGAGGGTGAGCCCTTCCAATTGGGAACTGACAGGTCATGCCATCCCAAGAGTGGAAGAACTACTTTACTTAGGTTATAAGGTTTATTCAGCTCCCTGCTTCAGTAAACTAGAGGAAGAGGTTAAGAAGAAAATAATGCAACTCACCGCCAAAATTAGAAGTTCTCATGAAGTTTTGTAAATTCTCACTTATTCGTTTAATTAAATTCTATTCGGCAAAGGTCGTCCCAGTCATCCTCTATGGTCTGGAGACCAAAGCATCACTGTGGTCTGTGGATTGGGGAAAAACTTGAAGGTTTGGTCTGGAAGAGTGTCCTCTCCCTCCCGATGAGTCTCCCTATTACAGGTGTGAGATTTTAATTGGGTTTGAAATCATTGAGGATTCAGGCAGAATGGAAATTTATATCTTTATATCAGCTCATTGTTACGCGTCAGGAACAATCTTTATATGATGACATCGGATGCCATTTATCCATGGGCAAATCCAAGATGCTCTCAGACCTGGAGGGAAGAACAAAAAGGGTCATTGAATGAGCAGACTCAGACATTGAGACTTTGATAAATAATCCCACGAAGGTAAAAGAGGCATTGGAGACGAGAGACTGGATTGACACCATAGAATCGATGCGCTCCTGGTCTCTATATAACTCCTTCGTGCAAGTTGATAAGAAAGTAGGGGTTCTCCTGAGATATTTGGTGGGGTTTCCAGATTGGAAAATCAGGAAAAACTTCATGAGAATCAGATTCAATGTAGTGCACACTGGGGAGGTTCTGCTTAGCAGAGGTCAGGGTGACAATACTAAGAAGCTAGGTAAGACATGTACAAATCTGGGAAAACAATCCCTTAAACATCTATTGACAGAGTGCGAAGGCACGTGGTCCATTAGATCATTATTATTTGCCAAGTTCTGAATGGGGATGGAAAGATTTCTGCCTGACCTATTTTGGGACATATGGAACAGCACTGACAATTGCGGTAGTTCAGGTATTGACAAGATGTGATATAGTGATCTGATTTGAAAGACTTTATATATTTAGATGATTATCTCTTTTCTTGCTCTTCTTTCTTCCTTTGTCTTGCCTTGCCTATTCTTTTTTTCTCTCTCTTTTTTGCATCATTCTGTTTTAAGCGTTTTAAAACATGAATATCATTTATAAATGTATCAAATTCTGCCAGTTTGCATTGTGTTATGTTTTTTTCTTTTTTTGTGTGGAGGTCGAATGTTGTATAAAAAGAAATAATTTGATTTTTGTAAAAGGTTCTAGTAACCAAACACAAAACAAAAAAAAAATAATAATGCTTTTATTGATGACTTTTTATGCAATATATCTAGGGACTACTATCCTTCAATAGATCTTCAATTACTCAATGCTCCAATTATTCCTTCTGAAATATTTCACGCTATTGAACATCTTAAAAAAGGCAAAGCTCCAGAACCGGATGGCTTCCCCTCTGATTTTTTTTGCCCATTTTTCCAACCTTTTAGTCCCTAAACTCAGTGAACTTTACTCGCATTTCATCTCAGAAGAAAAAGCTCAAGGCTCCTTTCTCGAAGCCATGCTCATTGTTTTTTACCCAAGCGTAATAAAGACCCTGAACTCCCTCAAAACTATGGACCCATTTCCCTTATCAATACTGATTGCAAAATATATGCTAAGATCCTGGCCAATGGACTCATTTCTTTTTCACCCAATCTCCTTAAACAAGATCAAGTTAGATATATCAAAGGTAGAGTATCCTCCTCCAACATTAGACTTTGTTTTAGATATCATAGATCTAATTCACAATTCGAAAGATCCCCATGCTGCAATAGCTCTCGATGCCGAAAAAGCATTCGATAGAGTTGAATGGGATATTTTATTCAAAACTCTTAAATGGCATGGCTTTGGCCCCCCCCCACCTCTTTATATCTATGATTAATGTCCTCTATTCTAAACCCAAAACTGCAATTTCTGCGAATGGACAAATATCTTCCTTTTTCCCTTTATCAATAGGGACACGCAAAGGCTGCCCTCTCATTCCAATCCTTTTTATATTAGCACTTGAACCCCTTCTAGAAGCCATTAGGCAGAATAAGAATATTTTAGGTATACAATGTAAACATCTTCGTATTAAAACGGCAGCATATGCAGATGACGTTCTTCTTTTTTTAAAGAATCCAGAGCAAAGCGCCCAACATCTACTTGATATTATCTCAACATGTTCTAAAGCATATGGCTATAAACTCAATATTGATAAGTTGGAAATACTTCCCCTCTATACCACATCCTACTCTTTCCCTGGGAATGAAATGGTGTCCCAAAGGTTTCAAATATCTTGGGATTCATATCTCAGCTTCTATTAGTTCGCAAACAGAATTCGGAAATTATACTGGCCAGAATCAAAGAACCAGTAACTTCATGGTCACCCCTTTTTCTCTCCTGGTGGGGCCGTCTAGAATCTATTAAGATGATGATATCCCCCATTATCCTGTATCTCCTATGTATGATCCCTTTCCCCCACCCCCTGTCCTTTTTCAAATCCATAGATTCCTACTTGATTAGATTTCTATGGGGAAAGAAAACACATAGAATTTCAATGAGTAAATTGAAAAAGCCCTGCTCCTTAGGTGGGGTCAACTTCCCTGAATTTAGCAAATATCACATTGCCTTTGTCATTAAACAAGCACAGGAGTGGTTTACCCAGGAGGAAGTAATGTGCATACCCAATTGGGTATGTCTGGAAAGAGCCATGGTGTCCCCAAACTCCCTGGCAGATATTTACCTTATTAAAAGTAAAAATAGATTTACTAAATATTTTTGTATTTGCCAATCTGTACTCTATCTCAAAATGTATATGTTCCCATCCTTAACTAAATTTTCCATATTTACCTCTCCTTTCGTCTGGCTTAATCCCCTAATAAAAATTAAACGTACGTCTATTTTTTGGAGACCATGGCTCTTTAGAGGTATTACATTTTGTAATCAACTCTTTTTGCAGAATGTTCCCTTTACCTTTAATGACTTTGCTATTAAATACCACATGCCCTCCTCTTTTCTGAAACAATATTTAGACATTATTGCTGCTTTTCTTGAAAACTATGAATTACTTATGCATAATTCCAATATGCCGGATGTGCAAAGATTATTACATATGCTGAACTCTAATATTACGGCCTCTGCATATTATAAAATACTGACATCAACATCATCCTCTCCAACGGTTGACCTCCTTCAAAGTGACTGGAACAATGATTGCTCGCTACCGGATCCTCACCTATGCTGGCCCCCACAATGGAATTGCATCTCTAAGATTACTGCTTCAGCCAGCCTAACCCAAACCATTTTCTTCTTTCATCATAGAGCCTTCATCACCCCCGTCTCTCTTTTCAAATATGGACTAATACCTAATGACTTTTGTTGGAGCTGTTTACACATCCAGGGTTCTTTTAAGGATATGTTTGTGGAGTGTCAACATGTTAAACCTTTTTGGATCTCTGTATGGCATACTATCAAATCTATTTTTTAATTTCCTCAAGACTTTTGCTTTGACTTCCTTATGTTTGGAAGTTCCCTTTAACAAGGTACTCCAGTTAACAAATATGCAAACTATCTTTTTGATGTATGTTTAATGATTGCAATTTAAACTATTACTACCAATTGGGAAAACTTAAATCACATTTATTATAATATATGGTGGAATAATATCTGTAATATTCATAGATTAGAAAATTGCTTTGCTTCCTCTCCTGATCTATTATGTAAGCATCAATCGAAATGGCAACCCTTTCTTGACTTCTTATCTAATGCTGATTCTCATTAATATCTCATAAGCATCATTTGCCCTGATTATCATGTACCCCCTCATCCCCTTCCCGCCTTTCCTCTTGTAGGTGTTATATCCCGTTTTGTCCTGTCCGTTTTTAATTTGTCAGTCACTGTATTATCTCCCTCCCTTCATACTTTAAAATGTTTCAGGCAACAGTACCTAGTTATTTATACATGCATGGCTTCAATATATGCCAAATATCTGTTTACAAGTTGCTCTGGTATGCCTCTTTTATACATTTGTTGTATATATCATATATCCTTAATGATTATTAATTGCCATGTATGTTTATTTGCAATAATAAAAGAATGTTAAACAAAAAAAAAGAAAATCAGTTGACACGAGGCCAAGTGCGATCCTGACCTCCTAAAATGGTATGGGGGTTCGGTCATTATAGAGGTCCATAATACAAGTGTTATGCCAGTCCTCTTCATGTCTAACCTTGTCCGTCTGTTTGGGCGGGTTCTTAGCAAAGCTCGGAGGCGGAGCCATGGTGGGATCAGTATCTATTCACGTGAGTTTGAGCATTTGTGCCCAATGTGTTATGGTGTGCCCTATGATGGGGTGTTTCCCTATGTGTTTCGTGATTTTATACAGTGGTAGGGCAATGATTTCCTGGGGAGAGGAGGGCTGCAATAGGACCGATACGGTTGTGCGCCAGCTAGATGTGTGATCAGACTTAAGCCATCTTTTGACCTAACACGCTTGTGCTTCCAGGAAGTAAGCTCTCCAGGAAGGAAGCGTGAGCCCTCCATTCTGCTTGGCCGCTTGTAATATTCTATTATTGAGCCTTGCTTTTTGTGTGTCTCAAGATAAATCTCCCAATCTGCCACTCCAGATCTCAGATCATATATGCAGGCATAGGTGTCGGGATCATCTGTGCCAGATAGACCAATTTAGGTGCTGTGTTCCATAACACTTCTGTCGATGCCACCAAAGGCCTTGTTGTCTCTGATTCGGATGGATAACGGTTCAATCACCAGCGCATACAACAGCGGGGCAAAGGACACCCCTGACGTGTGCCTGTATATAGTGGGAATGGGACAGATGTGTGGCCATTAGTGACCACCAAAGCCTTTGGGTTTAGGTAAAGCAGTCCAACCATGTCAGCGAAGTGTCCCTTGATGCCGAATTTCTGTATCACTGAGAACATGTAGTCCCACCAAACTTTGTCGAATACATTTTGGGCATTGAGGGATAGTATTGTGGGCCTCATTACGAGTATGGTGGTAAGTGGTAAAATTGGTGGTTACTTCATTACCTCCAATTTTAACACTACACCAATTTATGTGTTTTGGCTTCGAGTGGAAGATTTACCTTCAGCAAAACCATGGAGATAAATCTTGCCACTCAACGGCAAAAAATCAGCAGAATTGGCGGAATTACCGCAATGATAATTCTGCTGCGGTAATTACGCATAAAAAGCCACATTGGGACCAGTGGACCCAAAATAAATGGGGATTTACACCACTACCACCACTTGCAATTAGGTGGGAATTCCGCCTGATCAAGTGGCGGTAACAGTAAATCCGCTTGGTGGCATTTCAGAGGATTTTACTCTTAAAAACCTTCAAACTCGCAATGAGGTCTTCCAAGTCCACCTGACCAGCAATAACATTTAACAGTCGTTGCATATTGTTTTTGGAGTGTCTGTTGAGTATGAAATACGGCTGATCTTCATGTTCAAGACGGGGAAGCAGTCGTTCCAGGAGTCTCGCCAAACATTTGGCCAGTTTTGTTGCGTCCAAATTTATAAGAGAAATAGGTCTGTATGCACTACAGTCCGTTTGGTTCCTCCCTGTTTTATGAAACCCTACAATGTTTGCTATAATCATTGAATTTGGGAGATGGCCATCTGCATTTATGACAGCTAATCTGGGTGCGAGTGTTTCCTCCATCACTTTATGTAGATATATCAGTAGACCATCTATTCCTGCTGCCAGGCTGGCGAGTGCTCAGAGTACTCCTGCTTCCGTGATCACAGCATTTAAAGGTATTTGCTCTGCCACAGTGACCTTTGGAATCTGTATTTCCTGTAAGAAAGTATGCAGTATGTCATCTGTGATATGCGCCAGAGGCACAAAGAGCTCCAAGTAGTGCTCCACAAACCATTCATTTATAGCAGGGACTCCAGTCAACAAACATCCAGCCTTATTATGGACCTTTTCAATTCGCTGCGCACGTAGAAGGCACTTTAAGGATAAGGCCATCAACCTAAGATGCCTATCCCCCTCCTCATAAAAGGTTTAAGACCCCCTAGGGATACATTTCTGTGCATGAGCGGTGGCGATGGTTTTCAGTTCAGATCTAAGTTTGTTTTGTTTCCAGTAGGCGGAGGGGTTCTTGGAATTTTGTGCGTGCCTGTTCCGTATCACATAGTTAGGCCAATTAGGCGCTGTTCTTGAGCCTTCCATTGTTTGAGTTTATATGCCTAGCATAAGATGCATGGTCCTCTGAGGAAGGCTTTATATGTATTCCAGCATTTCAGCAAATTTAATACACTATTGAGGTTCTCCTCCCCAAAAAATGCCAGATTTTTCTATTGAGTGTTCTGCAAAATCTGGATATTTTAGTCTCGACAGGTTAAGTCTCCATTGTGGGGTTTGCTAAGGTTCAGACGGGAAGACCACCTTCAGCACAAATGGAGCGTGGTCGGATATTGTTATAGGGAAGATATCACATTGATCAACTATACGTAGCATGTTGGCTGAGAGCAGCCAGTAGTCCAACCAGGTATAGCTGCGATGGTGATGTGATTAGAAAGTAAAGTGCCCCCGTAGCAGGTGTAGTGCCCTCCAGACATCTGTCAAGTGGAGGTCTTCGATAGGAGACAAGATTTTCTTGGTCATTCGGGGTGAGTGATGGGGTGTAGGTCCTTTGGCTTGCCTATCGATTATGTGCGAAAGAGCAACATGTAAGTCCCCCCCTATAAATATCAGCTGTCCCATGTATGGTGCCCATTTTGCAAACCTATGCGTGAAACACCTGACATTGTCCTCTGTTGGCCCATAATCATTGATCAGGGTGAGTCGCTGTCGGAATAGTGTCCCATGAACCATCAAGTACCTTCCCACTGGGTCTATCAGAGTATCGAGAGCTGCAAAGGGATCCATTTGTGAAGGAGGATAGAGACCCTGCCGATGGTATGGTGCATTAAAAGCTGGACCCATCTAGCCTCTATGTAGCGTAGCTGATTCTAGCCTATACAGATGTGTCTGTAGCAGAAATATTATTACCCCTACGTCATGCCCCCTTTCCTCCATACTTGTGGAACATTCTGTCCTTCGGGCGGGGCCGGAGCACTTTTGTTAAAAAGCATCAAACCTTTTATTTTTGTCCTTCTTTTACTTTTACCTGGGGCCACCGCACGTGGCCGTAGCCCCGTCCTCCTGCGCTCCGCCCCCGCATCGCCCTTCAGTCCTTTCGTCCGTGCGGTCGGAGATGGACGCACTAGCATCACCAGGAATTTTTATTTTTATTCTCTTTGTCCTTCTTTCCTGCTCCGGTTCCACGGTCATTTAGTCCTTCATCTATGCCGGAGCGTCTGGGATTCGTGCCCTGTTCTTCATGCGAACGTTGTTTCGCGAGGACGGATCCCCACTCTCTTAGCTTGGAGTGTCTAGGCCCAGAGCATCGCTGGGATTCGTGCTTCTACTGCGATTCCTTCTCAATCCGGGCACTCCAACGTCGTCGTCTTCAGTGGGAGGAAGTGTTTTAGCGCGTTCCTCCACCTCATTTACAGCTTTTCATCGACGAAAAGAAGAAACGCCCAGTAAATTCTTTACTTTTTAGGGTGTCCCGGCCAGGGGACTTCTTCCTGGGGTCTTCCAGGTCCAGGAAGGGCTTGAGTAGCTCTGTCACCAGGAGTTTCCCTGAGGTGCCTCAAGGGCCTAATAGGCGCACTGAGTAGTCTCTGAGGGTTCCTGCAGCGGACCTGCCAAAACCAGACACTGCTCCAAGGTTCACCGTTTGGATGCTAAAGTTCAGCCCAGATCTTCTGGGGCGCTGGATACCGAGGTTCGCCCTGAGGTCTCCATTTCTAGAGCTTTCTACACAGATACCGGCATATGCCCTGAGGTCTCCATTTCTGGAGCTTTCCACACTGAGCCACAGCTCGAGGACCATCTTGAGGGAGTTGTTTGTCCCGGGTTAAAACCTGAGGTTCCTCTTCTTGGGGCTAAAGTCAGCACCAACAGAATCGAGAGATCCTCTTTGAGGGTCTTGTCGGTGAGGTACGTTCCTCAACCGTCCCACACTCAGGGTCGTTGTGGTACCGGTTCTGTTGAGGGGGCAAAGAGGGCGGTCACAGACCACAGTCCTTCCAGTACTGGCTCTGCTGAGGTTCCTTCACTGGAGGCTAATTCTGGGGCAGTTTCTAAGATGTTCAGTAAAAATCCAAGACCTGCCAGTAACGGCTCGGCCGAGGATCCATGTGTCAAGGCTAAAGTCTTACTCAAGTCCCCTCTCTCCCCCGAGGAGACAATTGCCTCATCTTTGCATGTGACACAATTCTCCTCAGGTGTCGAAAAAATGGTGGCCCAACCCCCATGGTCCACGGCGGCCATTTTGGATATCTCTCTTACACCAACGTTCACAACGTCTGGTGCTGAGAGCATTTCTTTTGGAGTTGAGCAGCCTTTTCCACGCTACGTGGAGAACAAAAAACCATTCCGCCCTTCATTCGACTGCCGTGCTCGGGCACCGCTGCCTCATACAGGCCCGCTCCCTTCTGCTTCTGCTCCACTGATCTATGTGGACCCGGCCGGTGGTGGGCCCTCCTGGCAAACATCCTCCTTGCGCTCATGGGAGTATTCCCCTCACAAGCTGCCTCTGCCTGTTCCAGCGCCAAAACATTCTGCTGAGGATGTGTTATTTGGGAAGTTTCAGGTGCTCATCCACTTTGACCCCATGATGGTGTATTTCAAAGGTCTGGATCTCCTGTACTTCCTCCCGCCGCGGCTGCTCCTATGCAAGGTTCGGTTGGTGCTACCTCCTCCACCGCTTCCTATTGGACCGTTTCCACCACTTCCTCCTCTGCACCCGTTGTCTCCTGTAGAGAAGACACTGGCAGAGCGGGACAACACTTTAAAACCTGATGCGGTAGGCTTGGTGGACCAGTCTTCTGGTCCCGCTTCGTTGGATGAGCCACAAGCAGATCAGGATAGCGATGAGCAGCCCCGCTTGGTTAGAGCATTCCTTGATCGGGTCCTGGATATGATGGCCTCCTTGATATTCCAGTACCTGAGGCCCCCACTCCACAGGAGGGGGTGCTTTCTGGAGGCTTTACCCTGTCACCTCAGGATCACCCCGGCCTGTTCCTCCAGAAGGACGTCTTGGCTGAGGCCTGTAAGGTGTGGGATAAACCCCATGCTGGGATACACCTCAATAAGAGGATTGACGCTCGATACAAGCTCCACGCCTCTGGGGAGATAGCCTTATCGGCTTGTCCGCTCCCTTCCTCAACAGTGGTGGCAGCAGCCACCCTCCAGTCAAAGCCAGCCTCTATATCTTCCACGGCAGCAGCCCAAATCCTTTCCAAGGAGGATAAGCTCCTGGACACCTTGGACAAGAAAGACTTTGCCAATTTGACGCTCCAACTTCGGCAGGCTAACACCAAGCTCATCCTGACAGCAGCCAATCTGAGGCTGGGGAAAGAGCTAGCTGATTTCCAGGAGTGTATTCCTGCGGATAGGCTAGTTGACTTTAAAGCCGGTTTGTCAGACACCAAAGTGTTGGCACAGGCTCTACTGTGTCAGGAATAGGGATAGGAGTGGAGGGCAAGGACCTAGGAGGCGCCCGCGACGACGGAAGCTATGGAGAGTTGCAGCTGGAGGCTAAACGGCTGCCGCCATTACAAGCCTCACGTTACGGCGTCCGGGAGGGCTTCCGAGCCTCCCAGACATAAGATAAGTAACGGGATGTTGGTGTGAGCGCACAATTCAGTATCGAGTGCATAGGGAGGGGCCAGGTTTGGAGTACTGGATTACCGTTGTGTTGAAGAACACAAGGGCATTGTGGATGGACTGTTTAGTCACAATTAATGTTTACACAATTATGCTGATGGGACAATGTGTATCAGGCTTTTCTTCTCAGGGTTTGGGAGGACAATGTGACAATTGAGAATTCGGTCTTAGAAATGACATTGGGCTGGAGTGATGAATGGCCAGAACGCTTATGTGTTATGTTGTTTTCTGTGTCATGATCAATGTTTATAAGTGTTTTGCTTACACTTGCCCTTGGGGCCATGTGTTATGTTTCTTCATAGTGGGAGCATTCCCCAATTGTATGTTTCATCCTGCTTGCTATATATATGTTGCTACTAGGGCATGAATGTGGTACATGTATCAAGGTGTATTACTACAGGTTTTCAAAGAGGGCAAAAGGACATGTTAGAGAAAGGGCTCACATTGAGAGTTTTACAAGGTTTCAGGCAGTGAAGGGTTTGTTCCTGTTACGTTCCCCTATCCTATCCAAACTAGGTTTGCCCTAACCCTCTATCCGGTGTTCCTATCTTCCCCTATCCTGTCCACAACCTCTCCCTAACCCTCTTGCCCCTCTGGCTGCCACGTGGTGTCCTGTTTTCTATACCAGGTGGGAGGGTCGACTTCATTTGGCTTCTGTGGTTCGGGGGAGTGTGTTGACTGCTCTTCCCCTGTTCTGGCGTATCTTGACATACTGGAAGCTGCAGCACATCACATAGATACCTCTGCTCGAGGCCTTATGGTTGGGGTTGACATCTCGTGCCAGGCGTGGCTCCACGTGACAAAGTGCAAGATAAAGTACTGGACCTTCCTTTTGATGGCAAGGAATTGTTCCATTCTTCTACAGAAGCGGAACACACAAAGACGAAGGCGAGTACCCAAACCGCCAAATCTTTATTTATCGGATCTGGCAAGGCCCCTTATACGCAGAGATCAGGGTCCCAGACTCAGTCCTTCTCTGGATTCAGGGGGTTTCAGGATCGCAGTGCGCGCCGCACTGAAGCTCCGGTTGGCAGGCCCCGTCGAAAAGCAACAACAGCAAGGTGGTCTTTTTTTGTCTCGCCCATCAGCCTCCTCTCCAAGGACAGGTAGTCTCCCTGCCGACGTCATCCAAATGATATATCTGGTCGGTCACACGAGATTCCGGTTGGAGGACGAATCTCGTCTCACCTGGAGGCGTGGCAGACCATCACCAAAGACCGGTGAGTTTTGTCCATCGCTCGGGCGGGCTTTCGCTTGCCCCTCCCCCCTCCCCCACCCTTCAAACCTCCCTTCCAGCAGATCAGGTCGCCCTCCCTCAGAGCCGAGGTACAGAAACTTCTAGACCTCAGTGGGATGGATCCTGTTCCCCTCGGGGAGCAAGGGGAGGGCTTCTACTCCCATCTGTTCGCTGTGCCCAAACCCAACCAGGCTGGCCTGCACACGATCGTCGATCTTTCCCAGTTCAACCTTTCTCTTCCCCAAGAGAAATTCAAGATGATCAAGTCTTGCCAAATAAAGTCCTCTCTTCGTAAGGGCGACTGGCTCAGTGTAGTGGACCTTCAGGACGCATACATTCACATCCTGATATGGAGGCCGTATCGGAAATATCTGTGGATCTCTGTGGGAGCGGAACACTTTCAGTGTCGAGTACTCCTTTTTGGTCTCAGCCCGGGCAGACGCACCAGAGACTCCTCTGAGGCCCCACGCAACGGGTCTGCCAAAACCGGATCTTCTTCCGAGGTTCCCCGTTTGGGGGCTAAGTTTGAGCCCAGTTTTTCTGTGGCTCTGGATATCAGGGTTCGCCCTGAGGCTTCTGCATCTGGAGCTAACTGTACCGAGTTTCGACTCGAGGCCCCTCTCGAGGAGGCTATATGTACCAGGGTTAAACCTGAGGTTCCCCTTTTTGGGGCTAAATTAGACACCAACAGAATTGAGGGTCCCTCATTGAGGGTCTTGGCTGTAAGGTATATCCCTCAGCCTTCCCACAAGCACGGCCGTGGTGATACCAGTTCTGTTGAGGGGGCAAAAGAAGGCGGTCATGCACCACAGGCCTTCCAGTACCGGCTCTTCTGAGGATCCTCCACTAGAGGCTAATTCTGCGGCAGTCCCTAACGTTTTGAATAAACACCCTAGATCTACAAGTACCAGCAATGCCAAGGCTCCTTGTTTCAAGGCTAAGATGGCACACAAGGCCCCTGACTCCCCTTTGGAGACTATTGCCTCACTTGCTCCTGTGACACAGTTCGCCACAGGCGTTGACAAAATGGTGGCCCAACCTCCACGGACCACGGCGGCCATTTTGAATACCTCCCTTACAGCAACAGTGTAGTTTGTGTTCGTACGGACAATTCGGTGGTGATGTTTTACATCAACAAGTAGGGCAGCACCAAGTCTCCTCTCCTTGTGGATCTTTTGATACAAATTTGCCACTGTGCCTTCCAGCACAATGTTTGGCTCCAGGCTGTACATATCCCGGGTCACATCAATGTGGCCGCAGATTCACTCAGTCGCCAGTCTGCAGCAGTTATGAGTGGGAGACGAACAGCAATGTCCTCTCCAACATTTTCCATCAATGGGGCACTCCAGAGGTGGACCTCTTTGCAACTTCTTCAAACAGGAAACTGCCTCTTTATGCCTCCAGGCACGGGCTCGGAGCGTCCTCCCTGGGGGACGCCCTCAAGATCTTGTGGGACAACATGAAAGCTTATGTTTTTCCTTTATTGCCTCTGATCCATCGGTCGCTCTGCAAGCTCAGGAGCACATCGAACTGCACTCTCCTGTTCAAGGCTCTTTGGTGGCCAGCCAGATTCTGGTTTTCGGAACTACAGAATCTGTCAGTTCTTCTCCTGATCAGATTGCTGCAGATTCCCGACCTGTTTCACCAGATGTGGCACCCCTCCCCACAATCGTTCAGCTTGGCGGTGTGGTGCCTCAGTTCAAATTGTTAACAGAGTTTGATCTGTCTGAAGACAATGTGCGCATTATCCAAACAGCCAAGAAGACTTCTACGAGGGCTCAGTACAGGTGCAAATGGCTCAGAATTTGCCATTGGTTTTTAGCTAAACAGCTCGATCCCTGGCAAGCTTCGGTCGGCACTGTTCTACCTTTGTGTCTCATCTGACCGTTTCTGTCATCCATGTTCTGTTTTGCAGAACATATTTATCCGCTATTGCAGCCTACCTGTCCACGGACAGCTGTTCCTTTTTATTGACTAATCCAGTCATCAAAAGGCATTTTGCGGGTCTCTTCATCTCTTCCCGCCAGGGCGTTATGCCTTAAAACATTTGAACCCATGTCCACTACCGATCTTAAGTACCTTTCTTGAAAGGTTGCCTTTCTGATTGCAATAACATTGGCAAGGCGAGTAAGTGAGCTCCAATCTCTTTCCGTGGAACATCCGTTCTTCACTTTCCACAGGGATAATGTTGTGCTTCGCACTCATCCTTCCTTCCTGCCTAAGGTGGTTAACGTTTTTCATTTTGAACCAATCAGTCTCCTTACCTGTCTTCTTTCCTAGCCCGGCATCTGATGCCGAGAGAGTTTTAAACAACTTGGACGTCAGGTAAGCCCTGAAATTTTACCTAGAACGAGTGAACTCAGAAGCTCCTCACAACTCATTCTCACATTCAGAGACCTGAAGGGGAAACCAGCTTCCAAAGCTGCTATCCCCCACTGGATTGCCTCATGTTTTCAGAAGCCTATAGCATTCAAGGCCTTCAACCACCGAAGAGCATCCATGCACATCTAGTCTGTGGCAAAGCGACTGCTGTTGCCTTCCAAAAGTATGTTCCTTGGGAGTCCATCGCCAAGACAGCTTCGTGGGCCCCCCCATCGGCTTTACCTGAGCTCCAGAGCTGATGCCCAATTTGGTCAGACTGTTCTTCAGAACTTATTCCAGCAAAGTGGTTTTTCCATCCACCCGTACTACCTATGGTGTGTGCTTGGGAATCTCCCACAAGTATGGAGGAAAGGGGACGGGACGTAGGAGTATAACAAAGTTACTCACCGTAGTGACTATCTTACTTCTAGTCCATAGTCCCCTTTCCTCCATATGCATGCCTGCCGTCCCCTCTAATAAGTATCCTCTATTATTGCTTAAATGGTCTCAGACCTGGCGATAAAAAAGGACTGAAGGGCAATGCACGGGGCGGAGCTCAGGAGGGCGGGGATACGGCCACGTGTGGTGGCCCTGCATAAAAATAAAAGAAGGACAAAAATTCAATTTTTGATGCTTTTTAACAAAAGTGCTACGGTTCTGTCCCAAAGGACAGAATGTCTCACAAACATGGAGGAAAGGGGACTATGGACTAGGAGTAAGGTAGTCACTAAGGTGAGTAACTTTGTTAATTTCCCTGATTGTCTTCCAGATAGTTCAATAGCCTTTGTGTCTTAATCGGGTCTCTAAACTCTTGTATATTCATTGTTATTCATCTAAGTGTAATAATCTCAGGGTGGAGGTAGTGTTCTGGTGTCCCTCGTGGCCATGGTTACTTTCTGTTTACGCCACCCCGTCTTATTAATGGGGAAGAACTTAGCTTCGATTCTATGGGTCTCCCTCCCATTAGCAATATGTTCCCTGATCTGTGTGATGCCGCATCAGCACCTAGACATCGTGTTCTGCCCTTTCATCAGATTGTGTTCCTTAGATAAAGTATAGGAAAGTCCCAGACATATATAACATATAACAATAAACCCATTAAACATTGAGGTCCTGAAGGAGGATCCCAATAAGATGTTAGTATACCCAATGTACAGTCTTCAGATAAGGCCTAAGTGGCCCAGCCATTGGTGCTCAACCCTAAGTAGCCACTGTGCGATTACGCTTGTCACTGATGGAGAAGAAGCATGGACTAACCTACACAACAGCTAAATTGAAACAGCTCCCTTTAGTTGGAGATGCAGTGTCAAATATAATTTTAAAGCCCTGAATACTGAATTATCTCTGCGTCAGCAGGGCTATTGGCCAATAACCAGGTTCAATGAGGGTGTCCTCATGTTACAAGTAGAGTGCATGATTGTCATGGATCTCAATCCGACAGTTGGCATTTAGCGATCTATGCCCTTAATTGTTCCCAGATTTCATGGTTGGAGGGTCCTGTTGGTCATTTTGGGGGTTAATTCCGGGGTCCACAGTACGGCCCAGCCCCTTAGGTTTCCGTCCAACTTTATTCCAGCAGTTCTGTTGGCCCGATGAGCCCTGTCTTAGCTGGTTGAGGTTTGCAGTTGAGGGGCGACGCCCTGGATTCGGAATATGTTTCACCGCCACTATGCCATATTGTTGTCGAAAATGACAGGCTTCATCTGGGGATTCAGACATATGCCATTGCTTTTGGTATTGGATGCACCACGACAACTGAAATTTATGGTAGTACCGGTAGACTCTTCCTTTGAAGGCCTCAAAAACCAAGTTAAATTCCCTACACTGCCAGGACACCTCCATCAAGAAGCGTTGAATATGCGTATTGGAGAGCCATCTTTTTATATTCCTTTTGCAGGGTAAGCCTTCATCAGTGCTAATTTGTGTTGGAAATTCAGGAACTGTACCATTATTATTCTCAGTCGTTCTCCTTTTTTGGGGTTTGGAATGGGCACTCTATGTGCTCTTTTGATCTGATACTTGCATGTGTTTTTGATTTGCAACATTGTGAATAAGAAACCTTCCATGTCTATACCTTCCATATTTTCTGGGACTCCGACCAAGTGTATGTGTCTGGAGCGGTTTTCTTTGTCTTCAATTTTAGTGCCGAGTCATTTTATCTCCTTTATTGCTGAATCCAGCTCTGTATATATAGCCTCTTGGTCATCTTCAACAGCACTTATGCATTGTTTGTTCCCCGTGGTACATTCTGCTTGCAAGTTGATGCAACCGTTGATATCCCTCATCTCTTTCACAATGTCTTGAACAGTGGTATTGGTTTCCTGTGCACTTTGGTTTATGGCCTTCATTTCAGCCAATATCGCCTGGAGCTGCGAGGAGGTATCCATTTTGTTTGTGCGTCTAGATGACCTTTACGGTTTCAATGGTTTCATGCTGTTTCCCTCATTCTGGGTCTTTTCCGCAGTGTCCCAGCCGGAGGAGTTAATGGACATAGCTGAGGGCCTACTCTGGTGCCTTTGGTTTGCCACGGGATGCAATCCCTGTGGCAGTAGCTGATTGTTCTTATAGCTAAAGGTATTTGATGGTCACCATGCACATTGGATCTGTTCACCTGTTTTGCACTCCATATGCTTTGGCCGGCTTCTACCTCTCACCGATCCTTACACTTGCTCCATGTTGTCAAATGGACAGCAGCCCAGTGGGCCGTGTGCGCGCATTAAGTGCAACAAGGGTGTCCCCTTGTTGCTTTTCTCCTCACTCACATAAACTCCTAGATCATAATGGGCCAGAGCTGGGTATTCAGGTACACCAGGGACAAGACAACAACATACGTCTCTCCAACAGGTCCAATCCACCATCAATCCCTTAACTGAGGAGTGCAGCCTTGTACCCCCAGTCAGTGCGATGTTGGTAAGCCTGCTGAGTTTTCATCCGCCTGCAGGCGCATGCAGACCAGTTGGAGCCACATTGCAGCAGCCAGCTCCCCTTTGCTCTCTGCCTCCAGGCACCCCCGCTACATACCCACACGGGTCACCCGGGCCGCACCGCCACCTCGCTTTCTATTTGAATGTGATGCTCTAGTGTTGATGCTATAGCCAAAGGGTCCGGTAATGTTTGCGCTGTAACCTGCGGTGTCAAATCTATAGTCTATGAATCTGCAGCATATACAGCTGCAGTGTTGATGCTGTAGCCCATGATATTATACTAGTTGTATTTGTATTTGTATTTTATTAGATTTATAAAGCACTTTCGGAAAAATGCTGCATAGCCACAGCGGTGCACAAGTCAGTAACAGATCAAATGAAACATGATAAAATATGAGGAAGAGAGAAAGGAGCAAAGATCAGAGGTAAGCAAAAAAGATTTGTGCTCTAGCACCTTGAAGCGTCTCATGTGCTAGATGGATTTACCAATAATGATCTCGGACCCAAATAACTAGACAGACTCAGAGAATATGGCAAAGTACTACTTTATTATTAGCATTAAAATAAAGTAGGGCAATCTGGCGAATAACAGGCAGTAATTCACGCACTCATACCCAAGTGTGATTATACAAAGGTTTTATACCTCAATATGCGTCATCTATGACATCATCCTACATGGCAAACTAAAACTTATGGAAGGGAAGGATTGGTTAAGGGAACATATATACCTATAGTATGTATATGTGTTAACTTCATTGGCTGTCCCTTATCTGGTAGGCACACCTTGAACCACCTCTAAATACGTATGACTGATTGTAGCAGAAGAATGGCAGCGGGTTGGTCTTTGCAACATTGTATAGCATGTTGCTACATAGTTCCTCTGATTGGTTGGCATGATTTCCCAACCTTGGACTTTCGGCTTGTTAGCAGCACATAAGCAAAACAAAACTTAGGTGCCGTAAGCAATGTCAGACTACTCCACACTTTCTCAATTAGTCCATCGTCTCATCGGTCAGGCCCCAAGCCAAGGCTTCTCCTTTGTAGTTGACCTTGAATCCTGTTCTCTGTTCTGGGACATTCAAGGGAGTGTAGGCACACCATTATCTCCGTTTGCGCTTCGTGAATAGCCCGTGTTTTCAACTGTGAAGCTGTGTGTTCCCGTGTTCACTTTCACCCTGATACTTTGCTCATGGTGGACTCTGAGTCTGCTCTCACTTGCTGCTGTAAGAGGAGGCAACATCAGCACAAGCTAACAAAAACCCTTGCAGGGCACGTAGCACAGCGGTGTAGCGCTGTGTGTATTCCCGTTTTCACTTTCACCCTGCTACTTTGCTCGTTGTAGAATCTGAGTCTGCTCTCACTTGATGCTGTAGGAGGAGGCAGCATCAGCACAAGCTAAGAAAAACCCTTAGCGTGGCGGAGCGTAGTGGTGTGAAGCTGCGTGTTCCCAGAGGACCGGAGGAGGTGGTTGAAGGAGTGCTTGTAAGTCTTTGCTCTCTTCTTTTCCTTTTCCCGTGCCTTTAACAGCCTATAAGTGCGCTTCGAGGGGGAGGGGTCGTCCCTCACACGAACGCCCATTCTGCTACTCTTCCCGGCATAAGCAGCTGCGATCTTCGTACACGCTCCGTTTCTGCCTGCATAACCCCCTGCTCCTCCAGGGCGAATCTCCGCTAAATGCTGTGTCTCAAAATTGGCTGACCAGTATTAATCACTACCTTCTCTCGTCTGGCCCCTCCCCCTGCCTGGTCTCCCAGTACCAGAATTAAGTTCAAAGATGTCAAATGCTGCATCCACCACAGTCAGCCTTCTGGGGAAAGACCGTTGCATTAAAGAGCCAACCGGGCACCCGCCAGCTTATCCAACAAAGTGCATACTAATTGACTCCCCATTTTCGTTTCGGTCTCCAGCTTTGAAATCAGTTTGCTTCCACGCTTTTGGCAATTCCTCTACTCCTAAATTGACTTTTGGGGCTTCCTCACCTGGCAAAGCAGGGCCACCGCAGTTGGCGCCCCCAACATCTCTTTAGATCATGCAGCGCCCCAGGTCTTCCAATTTGGCAGGTCTCAAGACTCCTCCTTTTACGTCCACAGTGGCAGTGGCTTTGGCCGCTGTGGTGCCAACAGGGAGTACCTGGAGCAAAGTCCTGACTTATCACGGATACCTACGATAGGCACTGCCTGAGAGAAAAGTTCTACTGAAGGCCTGTACCAGGTGCCCAGTGATCCCTTATTAGAGGCAACAGATGACTAATTTCCAGCTCCTATGAACGAGAACATTGAAATCCTAAGTGAAATTGCCAACTTGGAACTGGGTTTCTGCAAAAAAATGAGGAAATCCCAGCTCCCCACTGATTTGTCGCACCTGTAACAAAATGAAACAGAACGAGGCCCTGTGGCGGCCGTTGTCCTCTTAAATCAGCAAATTAAGTGCTCTTCTGCCCAAATTAAGCAGCTGCCTGCAGCCACTGGCTCTGTCCGTAACAATAAGTTACCCCCCTCTGGGGCGGAATATCTTGGCTCAGTTAGTGAAAGCATAACCGTGAGTCCCCAAGGAAATGAGCAAAGAGGCCTCTGCATGAAATGTGTGGGCACTTCAAAAGAGCTGAAGGCCACCTATAACCAGCAGGAATTGGTGTTGGTTGTGACTAGGGACAATACACATGCGCTGGCACTCTTGATGGACAAAATGTCTCTGTTCGAAGACCTGCTTCGGTCCCTCTGCCGGGCCGACTCCCTGAACCCGCCCCCCTTAACCCAAGGAGTTACTTGAAGTGCCCTTCTCACTCCTCATTTTATACTACCGATGCTGGAGAAAGGCCTAACTGAGCTTGCTCCCAAAACCAGAGGTTGCTGCTTACAACCACTACGTGAGGCAGCAATTCGTTTTTTTTAAACTCAGAGGGTGTAATGATTTAGGCGACCTCCCCTTTAGATGCTGAGGTGCTTCATTTCTGCTGAAGAGCTGATGGTTGAAGGTAGGGGTGACCTACCAGAAGCTTTCTACTGGCTGAGGATTGACATGAACTAGCCGGGGCTTTTCCAATTTTTCATTTACCAGGTAACAAAAAAATTGCCAAGAAAGGGAGCTAAACCTAAAGAAAAGAAGCTTACCCTAAATGCTCCCCCAGTCCTTTTGAAAAAGCCATCAAACAAAAAGGGTGTTAGTAAGAAGGCAGTGAGAAGCTCCAAACAATAGCTGGGGAAAATAATTAACTACATGGCTCTGTACTATCCACAAAAAATGGGCCTGCATCAATCAAGATCAATGCGGGGCAAGGTGAAAAGATCCATGTTTCTCTTGACTGCCGCAATCCCTGCTGACCAGGCGAGTGAGACCAAGATAGAACCAAGGCAGGAGAGTGTTTTCGATGGGGCCAGTGTTCCTCATCCCCCTGCCGTGCCCGGCACCTTTGCTGTGATACAGCAATTGCAGCCCCCGGGTGGGGCAGCCCTAGGCAACTCCTCTGATGGAAGATCTTCTGGCCAGGCCCCTGGCAATACTACCTCTATCCCTCAGGACAACCCTCCTGGCAGTGCTACAACCTACACCCAGCTCCTGATGCAAGACTCTGATGAGGCGCCTCCCATCAGGTTTGACATGCTGCCTGCCAGGATGGGTCCTGAGGAAGTACCAGGTTTTATTATTATCGAAGACAGAAGGAGACAAAGCCTCCTTAAAGGGAAGTCTGTTACACCGCTGAATAAAGAGGTGGTTTCACCTCCGACAGCAGAGTGGTCCCTGGGTGACTGTGCCCAGTTAACACTGAACAGATCTTGTGTTATAAGACTGCTGACAGAAATTCCATCTTTGGAGCACCTTACCTCAGCAGATATCGTCAGGTGGAATTCTGGAATAATATCAGGCTGGACATGGTCATCTTGCATTTTGGGTCCCGTCTGGTACCAGACCAGGTCTTACTAGCATCAGACCAGCTGAAGATCTGGGGATTTTTGGTTGTTGCACCTGATTTATCTGAAAACCTGCTGAAATGTAATGTCCAAAATAACCCCCCCCTCAACCCCACCTGCCCCAGGTATGGCCAACAATTCTGTCCCTTGCCCAATTTTAACTGCTGTAAAATGCCCAGTTGATGGGGACGTGGGGAGATCTGTAGTCAATCACTTAACTGAAGACGCAGAGTCAGCTAATGGTTCTGACTGGAGTTTGGTGGCTGCTTGTTTAAATGTACATAAAAAGTAGCTGGTCCTGTTTCAAACAGGGTCTCTTCTGACAATCTAACGTGTGTCTCTTGGAACTCTAGGGGCTTTGCCCTGTCAGGATTATTAATATTTGAGGTGAACATGTTTTGTTTACAAGAATCAAGGTTGAGAACTCTTCCCTCAGTTGATGTTTATGAATGTTTGCTCAATCCTGCCAATAAATTAGAGAAAGGGAGATCAGACTCTTGCCTGCTTTTTGGGATCCCTAATTACCTGAAAATGTCAGCTTCAAATTACGCGATGCCTAGCTCCTTTGTTGAAGCTGTGGAATTGGAATGGAAACAGTTTGGTCTATCCGGGTAAGGGCTTCTCCTTAGTCCTTAATATTTACTGGCATTCAAGAGCAATCCAGCAGGAAGCCTTTCTCGATTCCATCGAAGAGATTATATACTCTTGGCAGGCAAAAAGGAATTCTAATTCTATTTTAGTCTGTGGGGACCTTAACGCACTGAACTAGGGGAAAGTAACACGCAAGAAATGCGATTTTACGCAAAATGCATGACTGTTAGAGTTGTGAAAAGTTACACGCATGTCCCCATGCTAAGCACGCATATTTGTGGAAAGTTGCAGAAAAATTGAAAAGTGTGTTCATAGTGAAAAGGGCAAAATTCTGTGGAAAGCGGAGGCAAGATACCACAGCTACGGGGTTTTGAGGAATAGCTGCTATGTAAAATATGGCATCTTTGTGTGTAATTTGTATAAAAGTGACTAATGTAGAAATGTGTGTTTAAGGTCAAATCCGATTTTGAGACCAGTGGCTAAAGGGAGGTCTCTGAGGATTGTAAGGCAAATCATAAAAACTGACATCACCCAGCCTTGAGCCAATCACTCAAATTGCAAGGCGGAGATGAAGTATTGAACATATCCCAGCTCAAAGGGGCAAGCTCAGCTAAACTGGCCCACACAACCCCTGTATGATGTCATCTCATAGCATATATAGAGACAGCTCACCAGACATAGGGACAGACAGATCCACTCACCCTCCTGATGCTGGCAGAGCACCCTGCTGCTGAAATCTACATCTTCCTTGTTCCAGACTCCAGAAACTTGGCAAAGCAAGGAACAATTGCATAGCTGAACCATTTTCAGCTAGGCCTCAAATTCTAGAACAGAACCCCAAAAGCCTAGGGGAAGCAACATAATACAGCCGGGCTGTGCTGTTACTGCTTGCCTGCTTAATAAAATAAATCCTCAGAACCAAGAAGGGCAGATCCCATCCAGTCCTGTACCGTGCTGTGACCAGAACGCCTTGCTGATCCCGTACAGTCCTGTGCCGTGCTGTGACCAGAGCGCCTTGCTGATTTTGTCCAGTCCGATGTGCCTAGCTGTCAGTCTCTGATAGGTCCAGAATCCTGACGGTCCCATTTAAAAACGTATCCAGTGAGTATAAATAGGAAGAACTGTGTCATATAGCATAAGTATCGCACGTGAACTGCTATGATCGGCCATAAATGACCTTCCTGTGTGGCATTCTACTTTTTGGTAGTCTTTAATATAGTGTAAGCAAACCCATTTGTCATTTTTAAAAGTGCATTTCTGTTTTCAGTTCTCGCGCCTATTTTACAAACACGACCTTCACTAAAACCTCTGTAACTCCCTCAGTGTTTGTGATAGAAACAATTTCAACTCCTACTTGTAGCTAACATCTGTAGCTATGCATAGAACCCAACATTTCTACACATGTAAAATATCTCTGAACTGCTTCCAACTTGGATTTTAAGATTTCAAATGTTTTCTTTGCATTAAATCATTGCTTGTGCTTGTGTGCAACTATTCAAAGCGGCTCCCCTAAGAATTTAGAGCAACTTAAGTATTTTAGACCATATTTGGTGTTTTTGCCCAGTCTATTCTAAAGATTTGAAAAGCCATACTGACAGTTGAAAAGCCCACTTCGTTTTTCTCTTTCTGGGTGTAAAGGGGGAAGGGAAGGGGGAAGTGAGACACTGTTTGACCTGTACATTCCTAAATACCTGCTCTCTCCTCCTATCTCTTTGCATTGCCTATTGGGTTGAGAAGTGTTGCAGGGGGAATTTCTAACCATTGTGCTATCTGATCTGAAACCAACACAAAAGTATTATTTTCTGTGCTGCATTTGCTTGCTCATAAATTAGTCCCAGTGTATTAGAGACATCATTCTGTGTTCTGTCACCCCATTTGGTGATTGTTGTTTACCTATTAATATATATATTGTGTTTTTGATC
The DNA here is from genome assembly GCF_040938575.1 of Ambystoma mexicanum. Classification (NCBI taxonomy): domain Eukaryota; kingdom Metazoa; phylum Chordata; class Amphibia; order Caudata; family Ambystomatidae; genus Ambystoma; species Ambystoma mexicanum. Next base: position 180,556,543 of record NC_090932.1, read on the forward strand.
TTAACTAAGTAAATAAATAATACCTTTTACAAACCAGCCTGATTTCTGGTCCAGCGTTACCCGGGGTATTCTTAAATAAGGGGTGTGATACAAGTGGTAAATCTTTTAAATAATTGAATCCATATATCAAATAAGTTTTTCCATTGCGCTGTACACTAGGCCGGGAGCAGAGTGTATCGCCTGATTTAAATCCTTAACAGTACCATCAGCCACCCCAGACACACGTTTCGGCCTTGTTGAGCCTCCTCAGTGAGGTGAAGCTGAGCCTCTCTAAGGCACAGTGAACAAGGGGTCCACGTCTGGATTACCCTTGGTTACTTAGGATGAAACCCCAAGTTTCACTAAATTGAAAAGGAGTGTGGGAGCCCCTCTACCGAGAACAAACATGGGTCAGATACCCTGTTCTATGGAATTTATTCCACTCAGGAGGGCCTACAAACACGTTTTAGCTCACTGCACCCTTCACAGAGAAGAAATAGTAGAGGGGTTCCCACACTCCTTTGTAATTATGCCACTTTATAGTCTGATATCGTGGTGGTACACTCCATCTTTACTAAGAGTGTAAAGAGGTCTTGCTGGTTGATTTTTTCTTAGATAGATATTCCGGGGAGAGATTGTTCAGGCTTCAACAGTCATGGAAGTGACCATGAAGTATTTGTGAAAGGCTTTTGTTGTGACACATTCTACTGATACTATTATTCAATGTTAGGTGAACACATCCAGTGACCGTTTAACTGGCCAGCAAAAGGTTTCTTGAAAACTATGATCTGGACATGGTAGAAGATGGAAGAAATATTGCACCTACCTTCCTAACCTCACCGCTTTACACTGCCCCTATTAGTCTGTAGAGAAGTTCCGCCGAAGGGCAAAGGAATTATTCAATTGAAGTCATTGTATGCATCAGGATCAATGTCTGAGCAGGCAGAGAACTTCCACCCAACAATTAGGGACCCACGGTTTGAAACAACTGTACCAAAGGAAGGAATCCCCTTACTCACGGGTTACAGGCATAAGACCTAAAGTGCAACTAAAATTGGAGTGACAAGGATTTAGTAAGGAGGTGGTGAACAGTGAAAACCCTGTGCTGCTCTTGAAAATATCTGCATTACTTAACGGTAATCCACATTTCTCCTAGACCTACTCCTCGTCAGTCAGGAAGTGAATCCTACCTTGCATAACATTTCCTTAATTGATTTTTATCTCTAGTGGACAACAGAGAGAAAACCCCCAAAGTGGTGAGGAAAACCTGAGACTCTGCAAGAGGTAACCACTGGCAGGGGTAGAGAGGACATTGTGGCAATCTGCCAAATACAAAGGCCAGAGACAACCTTACTAAGGCCCAATGGTATCAGACACCTGGAACTGGCACACGATATATTAGAGAGCTAAAAGCACGGAAACAAATAGGGAAGAAAGGACACTGACTTAAAGAGAACTCTCGATCCAGTACGGCAGAGGAGCAAGAGACAATTGTGTTGACTGATAAAAGAGGCCGAGGACCCCCTCTTTCAAGAAAAGACAGAACAGGGGGTCAGAAGTCAACCACTGTTCAATCGTTGGGGCAAGAAGCCATTGCTTTGTTTCCATTCGTTTGTTTCTTTTCTGTATTTATGGTAAGTACAGGAAGCACGGTATGTAACGTTATGGACGACGGGCAAACATTATGTTTATGGACATCCTGACAAGTACTCTTTTGGTTCTTTATTTTCTTTAGGATAGGGTCTAGATGGTTGGGAGCAGAAAGGAGTGTTTTTGAGTAAACAGACCAGTCACACAGAATGCCATTTTACCCCTCTCCTGATTCTGAATTACCACATTATTCTTTAAAATGCACAATTTGTAGCCATTCTTTTTAAAGTTTTTGTGGCTGAGTACCCCCTGACCCGCAAACTTCGTTTGGTTGGTTCATGCTCCCTTGCTTGGCTTGGTTGCTCATGCATTTTTGTGGGAAACATTTACTCTCTTACACTTAAATAAAATCACCAGCCACCGCTGGAACCAGCTGACAGTGAAATCCAGTGGAAGGGGGAGTGGAAGGAGGAGGATAAAAAGGGGCAGGAGGAACAAGGAATTGTTATAGTGATGTTAAGGGGGGAGAAGGCAGACTGAGATACCAGGCAGAGGAAGGATGGTAGAGCTGAGCATTGTAGAGACTTGCAGAGAGCTTGTGCAAGGTGAGGTATTGGTTGGTGAGAAAAAAGTTATACTCAAGAGTGAGTGAGACTAAGTTGAAGTGTAGGGGAGTAAGTGAGGCTGAGTGCGAAGGGTGATTGGGTGAGTAAAAGGAAGGTGACTGTGGCAGAAGGAATGTAGCGTATGGTGGAGAGGAGAGTGGTAGAGGAGAGTGGAGAGTAGTGTAAAGTGGTGGGAGTGGAGAGTATAGTGGCGAGGAGAGTGAAGACTAGAGAAAGAGTAGAAGTAGATGTGAGCTTGAGTAACATCGGCGGGACAGAGGGACAGAAAATAAAAAGTGGGAGGGGAGTAGAAGAAAGGGAAAGGAAGGACAGAACTTCAGCAAAAGCAGTATGAACGAATGAGTAGGAGAAGATCTTGTGAGACTTGGGCATTTGGGAGGCTCCATTTGCTGTTACCATTCTTATTGTACAACACCAGGTCAGGTTACAAGTAGAAGACACCAGAGATAGCAAGATAGATAAAGGAGTTGTCTTTAGGCCCTCAAACTTATCCAACTAGATTCTAGATAGTAAGAGTTACTGATCTCTATCACATCTTGGGGTCAAGGAAGTTTGAGCTAGGGTGGCAGGAGACCTGGGGAGGACAAGAGATAGAGAGAGGGAGGTGGCCCATAGCTGGAACCCCTTGAAATCCATGATAAAAATGCTTCAACCACCTTTGAGATTTGGAGTATTCTTAAGGCCATCTGTAACAGTGGAACATATTTATAATACAACAGGCTTCAAGGAGTTTTTGATTCCTAAAAGAGAATGTGGTCAACCACTCAGAGAGAACTCCGAGTGTTCCTGTGCAGTGTGGAGCTGACAGTTTGTTTGCTGTTTCCATTGTCGGATATAAGCCCATCCGCTTTGCGTAGCGAACAGGGAGTAAACTCTGAGTGTTGCTGTGTTTCTGGGTTTTTTGGTGAGAAGGTGGGAACCAGAGCCTGGTGCAGAGCCAGGTGTTAGGAGCGCAACGCATCATTTGTGTGATCTGGTGGACTAATATGCCGGCAGCTGGAGCAAGGACGCATCAGCAGGTAAGACTGTTAGTGGCTCCAGAGACTAACTGTATTGATGCAGTAAATGAAAGTGCAAGTGGCAAAGCTTCCATCGAACTGCAGGGGCAGTCGGACATACAAGAAGGTGTAATTGGAAGGAAATCCAGAGTGAGTGATGTGAGTGATCCCCCGTTTAATGAGGAGCTCCCTATCAAGCACAGGAGCTTGTATCTCACTTCTTCGGTTGGGCAGTGGTCCTGATGAAAGACTCTGACAAGATTATGGCCACGGCTTGCTCTTCCAAGGTAGAGGCACATAACTTGACTCTCACCCACGGAAACAATACTAAGGGGGATGGGTCCAAGGATAAGTGTGGCAGTATCTGCAGGCGGGTGAAGGTGGTTTTACTGCTTGCCAAGACCGTAAAAAAAACCTGAGTTCAGGTACCGACATGCAGGAAGCAGTAGACTTGCGTGAATTGTAGCTGGAGCGAAAATGATTGCCAGGCCTTCGAAAGTGTAATATCGCCTGCCTACGAACGGGCGGTAGGGAACTGTACCCCAAGTGACCCAAAGCCACCAATAGGGGAATAATGCAGTGAATACACCCAAAGTAAGTGAGATGAAAAACTCAGAGCTGGCAGTCCGTTTGTCAAGAGACATCCTAGATCTAACAACTAAAATTGCCTCACAGAAACGTCTGAGTTTAACGAGCTTCAAAGAGCGATTGGGGGATCGGAGCTACCAGACTGTTAACTCAGATAATGGCTACCTGGAGAAGGTACTGCCATTGCCAACGTTGACATTGGCTGTGGATCCAGAGAATGAGCCTAGTGATGTGAGAGATGAGGTGTGTGCATGTGAGCACAATCCACTGGAGGCCCAATACGAGAGTAATCTATCCACGCATGAAAGAAGGTTGGAATCTTCAGATGGTAGTGCATCTTTGACCGCACTAAGAACCTCCAAGGTGACTCTGTGTTTCAAGTGGAAGAACAGAATTGGGTGGAGGGTATTTCGATGGAAGCAATGACCCACTTGCATCATACCGTTATGGCAGCTCTCTCAATTTCAATGGCTCCTTTCTCCAAGCTATATGAGGCTCTTAATGATTAGTTGAAAAAACAGGCCACACTAATAGCTATAGATCATGCGAAAATGACTTTACTTGAAAGCTTTGTGATCTAAGTGCAAGACAGAATAGATAAAGAAGCGGAATCATCAATAAATTGGCAAAACAGACTGTGTGATCTAGCCAGAAGAGAAGCGACGGATACATCCCTGCAAATGGAAGCCGTACTGGAAGATTGCAAATGGATGAGAAGCCAGCATAAAAAAGATCAGGTTATGGGGCACCAGGTAAATGAGTGGAAAGCTAGCCATCATGTCAAAAGATTATACAGTCCAGTAAAGAAGTCAAACAAGCCCCTAAAAATAGGTCAGAGAGTGGGGTACTGGTGCAAGGTGAGCTGCCAGCTAAGGAGCTAAATCCAATGGCATATCTACTCCTTGAACCAAAAGTTGAGCCCAGGACTGCTATTGATGGGGGGGGGGTGCCTTATAGCAGCCAGAGGGGCCAATCTGTTTTCGATATTCCAACCCACACAAGCTACTTGTGGAGAGGGCAGGGAGTCTGCCAAACGTGGTCAGCCAGAAAGCAGTGGCAAGAAAACCAAAAATATGAAGAAGGGGCTATAAATGCAACTCCAATCGGTCAAGGGCCTTCATGAGGAATCTAAGGACTCTGCCCGCCACTGAACCTACCCAGATATCGAAACGCCCAAGGAAGGAAACTGTGGAACTGCAGGGGGGAGCTAAAGAGACGGTAATGGTCCCAATAGGTACTGATTTTAGGAGAGAGATTTGTAATAATGACACAGAGCGAATCTCTGAATCGTGCTTGGGTGACTTGATTGAAGCAATGGCAAGGGAGGAGGAAGACGATGATTGGAACAACTTAAGTCATCAGAGTTGGTAGAAATAGATCGTCAGGTAACTCGGATAACAATGGGAGCCCCCTCTCAACTTCCAAAGTCGATGGACAAAGTGGCAAGTAATGCCCCCTTTAGAACGCTGGAGGAAAAGAGATACCTCCTGGCAGGGGTCCGGTGGGTGGATCAACGACCAACAGTGGACGGCACAAAAAAGCTACTAAAAACCTTCAGAGGAAACATAGTGGTGTAAATCCGATACCCATGATAAAAGAACCAGGCGCCATTGGTCCGAGTAAAGACTCTAGAATCTGTCTAGAAAGACTGCGCCCAGCGGCCGATAATCTAATTCTGAATCGGCAGAACGTGATGGGATTATTCCACATATCCCTAAAATAAGATATATAACATCAGAGACATTTGGGTAGTACAATTTGTAAATGAGAAAAGTATGGATTGGGTAATCCTCCATCTGGACTCACCATTGATAAAATCTGTTTTATTAGCATTGAGTGAACAGCTCCTACCCCTGGGATATGAGTTGAGTGACTATGTAGATATCTCAGGAATGCCAAGGGTAAAATTGCAATGGGAGAGAAAGTTGATAACCTTGAAATCAGAAATCAAACAAAAACGGCCAGTGGTGAGAGGATCCGGAATTTGCAGTCAACATCGGAAAGAGAGCCTAAGTGGAAACGGCAGTCCACAGAAGGGAAAAGCTATCACCCATTGGCAATCACTATTCACAACTCAATTCAAAATAAGCAGAGTGCAATAAATCACTGCGAGCCCCGGCTGGTGGGGGAAAGCCTCAGAGCTGGTCAAGGCTGGCAGAGGCATTGGCTGAATTCTGTCAGCAATAGAACCATATAGAGAACGATGAGGAGGGGATTTATATTGGCTCTTGGAATACAAGGGGCTTCACTGAACTTTTTTCAAATGGAATCTTGGGCTTGGAGCGATTTGAAATCATATGTCTACAAGAGACTTGACTTCGGTCCAAACCAATAGGCAAGGGGTATGAGGTGTATTTAATTCAGGCACATAAAGGACAGCTGGGGAGACCTTATTCGGGGTTACTAACGTTGATCAAAATTGACAGCGACTTCGCTGTGGAAAGAATATCCCAACGTAACCCTTTTGTTCAGATGTTGAGGCTGGGCCGACAGAGTCGGGATAGCAGCCGGAAAATGACAATTTTCCTTATGAACCTATACTGGAGTGTGAATATGTGTTTGGAATGTGTTTTTATTGATTCAATAATGATACTGCTGGATGAAGCCCTTATTTCAGTGGAAAATCCCCACATTATTAAATGAGGAGTTTTTAAATGCATCTACTGAATATTGAGGGAGGGGTCCTCAGCGATTTGTGGTTGGGGAAAAAGGGCCTTGACATGGTTAAATGAGACAAGAGCTCACAATCTGGCAATGTTAAATGGTCAGACAATGGAGGACATCTCAGGAGTGTGTCCATGGTCTAAGGGGGCCCTGCGGGCTTGTCAGGATTATTGTTTCGTCTGAGCGAATGTCTTGGTGGCAGTAGAAAAGTTTGAGGTTATAAAGATGCTTACAAGTGATCATAACTTACTAGCAATTAGCTGGGCAGTGGCACACCAGACGAGGAACATGGTCGCCCCAAACTCAGTTGAACTACATAGGGGAAAAATAGGCTAAGAATTCAACCATCCAAAGTTCCTAAGGTGACAGCCCAGCTTGAGCGCTTTATAGCTGATAATCCGAGTAGAACAGACTATGCTTGGATTTTCAAGACCTATAGGGAAGAGAGTGGCAAAGTGAACTTTGTACATGTTCACTCGTATAATCATGGCGTACTACTAGCGAGCAGAGTATTCAGAGCCGACATTCGGAAACTGAAAAGAGGCAGAGATGATTTAGCTGGCACAAAAATAAGAAAAAGGAAGGAGACATACCGCACCTAGCTCTGAGCATCCAAGGCAGCAAGGCTGCAACAGGATGCAGAACTTATTTTGGGGGCAGTCTGCAACAATAACACAAGGAACGTATGGCAACTTATTAATAATGGGGGTAGTTTCCAGCCAGCGCATATAATTGGCCAAGTAACAGTGGAAAGATGTGCGGATCACTGCACAAAACTATTTGCACCAGGGAAGAGAGGCAGTGGACAAGTGCAATCTGAGGGTGGGGGACAGGTGATCATTTGGTTTTGACAAAGAGGAAATTGGAATGATGATAGCAAAATTGAGCTCATCGACGGATGCATGACCAGATGGTCTAGCGAACCACGTGCTAAAGAGAAATGCGGAAGTCTGGGTGGTTTTTGTGATTCCTACTATATGGCGGGAGGCTGTCATTGTGCCGATATTCAAGGAGGGCAACCGTGGCGATCCAAAAATCTATCGTTCGATTGCCCTTCTGGATACCCTATGCAAGTTATTTGCATCAATCCTGCTAAGAGTTCTAAATGCCTGGGTGATGGGATCGGGTTGCCTCAACCCCCGCCAGATGGGCTTTGTGAAGGGAGTTGGTACTTCCCTAAACCTCTTCCTGCTGAACCTTCTGAAGCTGAGGTCCATGAAAGCCAAGGCCAACACCTTCTTGGCTTTCATGAACCTGGAGCAGGCTTCCGATGGGGTCAGTAGGGAGCGGCTATGGTCTAAACTGGCGGACTGAAACCGCTCTCCAGACTTGACAGAGGCAATCCAAGCTTTATACACTATAAATAACAAATCGGTCCATGTGAGATTATAAGCAAGTGGGGCTGTCTCAAGGATAGTCTATACTTATCGAGGGCTGGAGCAGGGTTGTTCCTTGGCCCCTATATTATTTAATCTCTACATGTCTGACTTGAGGTAGTCCCAAATGATGACTCAGGCTTTCCCGCCTAAAATTAATTTCTTTGACATGCCATGGGTCTAGTATTCCGATGACTTGGTCTTCATTCACCAGTCCCTGATTAGACTTCAGTGCAGGATAAGCGCTTGTATGTCTTATTTGAAGGAGCAGTCGACGAGTAAATGTTAAAAAATCTAAAGTCCTTATTATGTCATTGTCACGCAGGAAACATAAAGGAATTTATTCATGGAGGGTTGATGATGAAAGATTGGAGATGGTGGAATTCATAACCTATTTAGGTACCATAGGTAATAAACATTTGGATGAAAATGCTCATCTTGTCATGCTGCGAGTTAAGGTGGGAAGACTAGCAGCCCAGGGAGCGGCTCTGCATAGGAGGTATGGGGTCTATTCAGATTTTCCCCTTCTCAAATTATATAAGCAGAAGGTGGTGCAGATATTAATATATGGGGCAGAATCTTTGTTGAACTTATCATCAAAGTATGGGGAATGATGGAGTGACTTTTTTGGAGGAAGGTTCTGAGACTTCCCAACTCGCTGCCAGTGTCCTCTATTTGATTTGAGTTAGGGCTGCAATCCATGGAATCAATAGCAACATGGAAAACTATATCTTTATATAGAAAATGTATTCCCCCAGACAGCTCACATTCTTTTGATATCTTGAGTCAAAGTGAGGAAATATCCCCAGATAAGGGACTGAAGATCTGGAAGGACAAATGTGAGACTATCTGAAAGGGTGTGATAGCTCAACAGATCTGCTCATCACAAATCCAGTAAAGGTGAAAAAAAGCTGCTATATCTTGATTGGACTGCTACTATGGAGATCAGAAGTAATGATAGATTGAGGTTAACATCGGGCAGGAGATAAGAGGTTTAAACTAAACCCCTGGTTATCTGCAAAAGTTTCCATCAGCCCATTATAGAGATCTATAATGTGTTGCACTTAAATATTCTCCCCACAAGACAAGGGCAATTGGTGAGGAAACAGATTGTGGAGGCTGACTCTCACTGTAGATATTGGGGAGATAAAAATAAAGAGTCACCATTTCATTTAATAACCACCTGCAAGGCCCTGACAGAATTAGGAACTTGATACCTGCATGGGCATCTGGAGCAAATACATTTACTAACCACAGTGGAATGGCGGGATAGATTACAAATTGGAGAGAACATAAGTTTGGTTTTAGCGGTAATTACATTTGTGGAATATCTTTTAAAGGGGGGCGAATAACCTGTTTGCAAAGAAATGAAAAATAATAGGTTGGGTTCTGTCTTGTTATGAATTGGTATACTGTTTTTTTTAATAATAGAAAATGTGGAGAGGTAAATGATGATGTAAGCAGGAGTAAATAAGTAAAAGGTTTTATTTGGTAAACCAAAAACATAATACAAAAAATAAAAAAGAATGTGGTCTAGACAAAAAAAGGAATTTGCAAATGATATCCACTGTGTTCTCCGCCTTGAAATATTTTCTCAAGCATACATGTAATAGATATGTTGAGGGCTCAAACACATATATCAATAGTGTTGTTCAAATCAGACCCTCTGACCTCTCGCTGAAGATACACTGCTTTCCCATGAGTATAGGTTTCTTAAGTTGGCGGATATCTGGAATAGAAGTTTGAACAAGTCAGCTCTAATTAGAAATTAGCTGTAATCAGTAAACTATATTCAAAATGTATGTGGGTATGTATGTGTTTTTTTGGATTGCAGAGTACTATTGACTGCTAAAAATGTTTTAAGCTAAAATTTGTATTGGGAACAAAAATGCTGGAAAATATATTTAAGGAACACGTGTATCAAAGCACATGTTGTTTGACTGCTGATGTTAAGTCAGTTCTGGTAAGAAGTATGGCTAAGCACAACTCCCACCCACTTCTAAAGGGATAATATCATACTTTCTCTTGATAAGTGTACTTACCTTAACCAAAGTTGAAATGTGTGTTGCTTGTAATTGCTATAAGAATAACCATGAGTAGCAGGAAGGAAACTATGTGTAATATGGTGGAATTAAGTGTGTAGTACCCATAGATGTAAAATGTCTGTGTGTATGAAGAATGAGATGGGGCTACAAATGTCTGTGTCTCTCTGGGCTCCATTAGAGCTTCTGTTGAAGACTAAATTACGATAAGGAGACGTAATGATATTGTCATGAACTGCAAAATGTAAATACTGCTTGTAACAGTGCCTTATTAATGATAAGATTAACACTTATAATGCTTGCTTTCTATGGCTGCCTCCAAATCACCTACATGTACCTTCCCAAACCCCTCGGATAGCCCACTCTTCTACTCCGCCTTCTCATATGCACACTTACTTTATTATGTTTCTTTTGAAATCATTCTTTTTTCTCAGTTTATTGCACATATTTAAAAGAAAATGGTACACACGCTAGCAGATTGTGCTGATGTATAAAATATTGATAAATGGAGAATGTAGAAACATCTAAGAATACAGAGTAACACAACAGTGATATCTAAGCATCCACAATAAATGTCATTAAGCAGGAAAACACATCAAGACTGTTTTGATCCAAAGATCCAATGACCCGTCCATATCTGCATATTTTCATACCACAAAAACATTTAATTTTAATTTTGATAATGCTGTATGATATCTTCTGTATGCTAAGATGTACACAATGAATCCTGGTGACTGTAACCATTAACTCTCATTTTATTTTTCTTTCGTTTTGATTGCTTTTCTATTCTTTATTAAATGTTGGTCTTCTTTGTAGACATCTAATAAACTGTACAAAACAAAAAAACGACAAGCACTTGAACAACATTTTTGAAGGATGATGGGGAACAGGCACTCCACTGGCCCTCCCCCTCATTTCTGTGACATTTTTAAAAGGACGTCAAGAGTTCACAGTGAAAGATGCCACAGATTTTGGAATAAATTAAAGGCAAAGCACCATTCACTTACCTGATCACCACCATTAAAAAGAAGATGAACAGTTTTTGCTTTGAAATATGCATCAGATAGGTGTTTACCAGGCTTTACCATAATGTTACTACCCAGTGCTGCAGATACGATTTAGAAGTGGGAGTATTTTACTCCCTATTTTTGAAAGTTCGGAGTAAAATGGTTTTTTAGGGAGTAAAAATGTAAGTCAAATTACCAATGAGTATTTTATAAGCGAGTCAAAATATGTTTTAACTGAAAAACTGAAATGTTTTTGTAATATTTATTTCTTTGCACCTATTCATGCACATTAAAAGATACATGTTTACTTCTTCCAATCAGGCAGTTAAAATAGTTGTTTCTTCCTGTGGTACTACGTGCACTACTGGTCCAAACATATCCATGGATCTGTGAGGGTGAAAGCACTGGTGCATGTTTCTACATGTCTTTTCCTATTTTTTGTTGGGAGCATTTTATTTCCCATTTCTTGAGAGTATTTGGAAATTTCAGGGAGTCAAAGTGGCAGATACACCCCTTATCTGTAGGGCTGGTACTACCTGGCCATAAGATACCCAGTAATATGATTTTGGGGCCTGACAAATGCCTATCTGCTACACAAGCTAAAACTGCTGCCATTGCAAATGCATTGTTTAAAATTTCTTCAGTGACAGAAATTGGGTCATTTACAGGTGAAGTTAAGCCATTAGCTTTCAGAAAACTGCTTAGTGATAACACTGTTAGACAGTAAACAGCACCAAGCTTGATGTCTCTCTCCCCAGCTTTTGCTGACTTCTGTAACCACTTCTTTGCCACTGGCTCTTTCTCTCTATTCCTCAAGCACTCCCTTGGGCATTCTCTCTTAAAAAAGCTGTCTGCTGACCCTTCCTGCCTGGCTATTGCCCTATTTCCACTACACCCTTCCTGGGTAAACTCTTAGAGAAGCTGGTCCTCCCCCAACTCACCCCCCACACTGATCTTGTTGGTTGCCTTCATGGCCATCAATCTGGATTCTGGGCATCCAGAGGCACGGAAACTGCTCTCCTGAACACCCGTGAAAACCCTAATCGCAAATCTTGACTCCAGCTCTCCAGCTGTTCTCATTCTCCTTGATCTCTCCTCTGCTTTTGATATGGTAAACCATTCCATCCTCATAAAACGACTCCGTGACACCCTCCACATCACTGACTAGGCACTGGATTGGCTGACTGCTTTTCTCACTAATCGCCCCTGCCAGTTGCAATTGGGCCCTTTCTCCTCCCCCACCACACTCTACCTGTGGCGTCCCCAGGGCTCTATCCTATCACCTTTACTCTTCAATATCTGTTTTGCCCCTCTTGATCACCTGATTTCATCCTTCTCTCCTCATTTCCAGTGTTATGCCGATGACACACAGCTTTCCGTCAAACTTTACTCTTCTACCTCCTCTTCCTCCTCTCTTCAGGCATGCAGGGTCATCACGCGTTGGGCGGTAACCCTTAAATCTGGCGGTAATGCTATTACATTTAAGGGCCTGCTCAATCATGAGTCTAGCAGCATTTACCTCCAGCTCTAAGAAGGCCAAGCATTCTAGGTCAAGGAGTGGTTCCCATCGGTCGTCATCTTCGAAGAAATCGAAGAGGAGGCACCGCAGGTCGTCTTCGTCGACTTCTTCTTCTGACGTTTACCATGAAAGGGTTGCATGCCCTTCAAAAAAATCAACACCAGCTGAATGGGAAGCTTCCGATTGGAAATGTTAAAAATCTTCGATAAACAAAGCCGTCCTCTGACCGAGCCTTCTAAGGAAGCCGGAATGGAGAAGTCTCATCCTAAAACCTGTGCGCCCTCGAGCCCGGGTAAAAGGCATGATCCCCATCGATAGCCCTCAATGCCGCTATCTGAAAAATCGAAGGATCACTCGAGACATGGGTAGAGGTTGAGGTCATCGATGCCATTGACACCTACGGCGTTGTTGGTGCCTATAACACCCATCAGGCCCTCGACCCCTACTAAGCCGTCAATGCCATAGACGCCAGCGTCGACATCGGCGCCAAAGTCGTTGACGCCAGCTGCACCACTTTTGCTAGCTAAGCCATCAGAGCCAAGTGCCCCTCCAAAAAAGGCACTGACTAAGAAAATGTCGACAGCTGCGACAATGTCGAAGTCTCTGGGTTCAAAACCAGAAAGATAATATGCTCCTCTACCGAAGAAAGACTTTTTCAAGTCTCTCACTTCTATTTTTGAAGAGGAGGAGCATTCGGATGATGAAGATATCGCTTTTGGGCTTCAATATGGTACACCTAATGTACCAGAATGCCTCATTTCAGAGGAAAGTAGAATGCAGGATCTGTATGATGACTTGCAGACTGCAAGTGAAATTGACACCTCTCCAGAGCTGGAGTTCGGAAGACCAGAACCAGGGGAACATGCTGACTTTTCTTACAGCCATCTCATGTCTGAGGTAGTCGAGTACTTGGGTTGGAGTAGGCCTCCATTACCCTATGCCAAGATGATCTCACAGACATTCTGGACAAAGGTCCACCCACTGATCCAGTTTTGCCTTTTCATGTTGAACTTCAAAAAAAGGTGGCTAAGAATTGGCAGACTCCTGAAACTGATCCGGCAGTTGACAAGAATTTGACCAAAAAATACTGTCCCTCCAGTAGCGACCCCGGCTATCTGTCGAAATACCCTACTGCGTAGAGTCTGGTGGTACAGGCAGCTAAGGCTACTTAGAAACAAGCAGCGTATCCTACCACCCCTCCTGATAGGGATGACAAGCATGCAGATGGATGGGCGAGAAAGGTATTTTCCACAGGGAACATGGCACTAAAATCTGCCAACTCCACTTGTGCCCTCGCAAAGTTTTGGTATACTCTATGGGAGTGTATTTCCATGGCGACAGAGCGTATTCCCGGAGGGGAGGAAAGGGACGGCTTCTTATCTATTGTTAAAGATGGCAAAGAAGCCATGTGTGAGTGCCTTCAATGAGGATTGGATTCTGCAGATAGCATCTGCAGATCCATGGCTACCAGCACCGTGATGCGCAGATTTTTTGTGGTTGACGAAGTTGGGTTTTGCACCTGATGTGCAAGCTAGACTTCTCAACGTGCCCTTTGACGGTTCTCATCTTTTTGGCAACAAGGCTGACGAGAGCCTTGAGAAGCTTCAGACCTCGAAGGCGATTGCCAAATCTTTAGACGCCACTGTAAGGCAACCTCAGCCTTTTCGTCCTAGTGGACACAGCCTTGGATGGTTAGATCTTTTCGCTACTACTCCTCATTTGGAAGGGGAGAGGAATGGCCAGTCTCAAAGAGGCCAAAGAAAATGGCCTTGTGGTAGACGAGGAAGAGGTGCCAAGCCACCTCAAGCAGCAGCCTCCTTACCATCGGCCTGTGCAACAGCCGCTAAAAAACCACTCTGAGGTCTTGAGTCACAGCTCACCAGTGGGGGGCAAACTGTCTCAGCAGCTAGAAGAATGGCGAGACATTACTTTGGATGCTTGGGCTCTGGAAACAGTAGCCCACGGTTACTGCCTTTCTTTTATAAAGAAACCTCAGAACAATCCACGGGGGAAACACTCGTTGAGGATTCCAGATCTGTTCCTTGTGCAGGAAATTTTAACTCTGCTAGAGAAAGGCACTATAGAACTAGTGCCTGTAGTGGAGAGGAACAAGGGTTGGTATTCCCCATATTTTTCTATCCCCAAAAAGGACAGAGGACTGAGATCCATCTTGGACTTTAGATACTTGAACAAGTTCCTCAGTAAGGACAAGTTCAAGATTGTCACACTTTCCCAGATCCTTACGGCCCTCCAACTCCAGAATTGGTTGGTGTCATTGGACCTTCAGGATGCTTATTTTCATGTGCCAATCCATCTCAAGCACAGAAAATACATGAGGTTCGGAGTTGGCGGCTCTCATTATCAATTTCGAGTTCTGCCATTCGGGCTGACCCCCGTCCGAGGGTTTTCACCAAACTGATGGCGGTGGTGGCAGCGAGTCTCAGGAGAGGGGGGATTCATGTCTACCCCTTCCTGGACAGTTGTATGATCAGGGGCATTCTCCCGAACAAGTCCTGGATCATCTCAACGTCACCTGCCACTCTTCACAGACTGGGCTTCTCCCTCAATTACAAGAAGTCCCATATGACACCTTCCCAAAAGCTCCAATACATCGTAGCTGTGATAGATACATCCTTGGGAAAGAGCTCGCCACCCGAGGTGAGGGCTCAAGACATTCTTCAGATGGTAACCCAATTTCAGAGTGCCTCATGGCCTCCTGCATTTTTCTGGTGCCAGTGGCACGCCTGAGAATGAGATCCCTTCAATGTGCTCTCAGAACACAATGGTCCTGATACTCAGGAAAGATGTCGGACCGACTTCAGATTCCAACCAGAGTCTCACGGGATCTTCTGTGGTGGGCCTGCAAGGAAAATATTCTGAAGGAGAGCCTTTTTGGCAACCATTGTCGGAAATTACAGTAGTGACAGACGCCTCACTCACAGGGTGGGGAACCCACGCCAACGATCTGACAATCAGTGTTCGTTGGTCTCCTTCGGAGTCCAAACAACACATCAATCTTTTGGAACTGAGAGCAATCAGACTACAGCTGCTGTACAGGGAAAGAATGTCCTGATAATGACACAGAAAACAGTGACCATGTACTACCTCAACAACAGAGGAGGTGTAGGGTCACTACCACTGTGCAGAGAAGCAATGCAGCTCTGGTACTGGGCAATTCAAGAAGGAATCTCCTTATCGGCAGTTCACATAGCCGGGGAGGAGAACACGGGGGCAGACGCTCTGATCAGGCACAACACAGTCTCCCACGGGTGGGAACTAGCTCAGGAAGTCCTTCAAGAGATCTTCACCCTTTGGCGAACCCCTCAGATAGATCTGTCCGCGACCCAAATCAATCGGAATTGCGAAAGATATTGCTCAAGGGAATTTCCCCCAAGTGGAGCTCTAGGAGACGCGTTCATAGTGAACTGGGAGTTTCCACTCCTGTATGCATTCCCTCTGGTCCCCACAATTCCTCATGTAATCAGGAGGTTGAGAAGGTTCAGGAAAAACATGATCCAAATTGCCCCGTATCGGGCCAGGAGAACATGGCACCCGGACCTTCTGGACATGTCCATCTGTCCTCTGATGCGTCTTCCACAAAGAGAGGACCTTCTCTCGCGAGAGGAGGGTCAGGTTCTACATCCAGAGGTCATGACTCTCAACCTTCACGCTTGATTTCTGAAAGGCTGAGATACAAGGATTGGGACCTCCCGGATGATGTAATGGAGGTGTTGCTTTCGGCCAGAAGGCCAGCAACAAAGTCTCTGTACCGTTGCAGTTGGAATATGTTTTGCAACTGGTCCAAAGAAAAGAATGTTGATCCTTTTCTGTGTAAAACTTTGTGGGCCTCATTACGAGAATGGAGGTAGCCATGGAGCTATTAGCTCCATGGCTGCCTCCGTTCCGGGCTCCATTACCGGGTTCCTGCAATGGGGACTTACCCTGTTACTCCAATGGGGACTTACCGGGTTACTCCGACATAGGAGGACCCGGTAAATCCTCCTTGCAGGAACGCATCCCCATTCCTATTTGAGCCCCCATAGGGCTCAATGGGAATGGGGAGGGAGGTAATAATGGGCAGATTACATCTGGCCCGTTATTGCCTCCCTCTTCCCCTCGCGGGACCTGGAAGCACTGCTGGTTTTACCAGGCGTGCGATCCCGGTCCCGCGATGGGAAGTTCGTAATCGGCACTCCCGTAATGAAGGGGGCCGGTCCCGTACCGGCCCCCTTCATTATGGGAGCACCAGCCTTATAATGAGGCCCTGTATGTTTTATCCTTTTTTACTTTCCTTAGCCAATAGGGGCCTTCAGGTTGGCACCAATAACGGCTACTTGGCAGCGCTGTCAATCTTTAAGCGCTCATCAGAGGAATGTTCCTATTTTAAGATCCTGCTGGTGACTCCATTTCTAAAAGGGCTCACTAATGTGTTCCCTCCATCTCCTTTTCAGGTTCCGGTTTGGGACCTCAACCTAGTTTTGAAATTCCTGATGTGTGCTCCATTTGAACCTTTGCACAAATGCCCGTTAAGGTTGTTAACTTTTAAGACAATCCTATTGGTAGCTCTAACATCAGCCTGTAGAGTGAGCGAGTTGCAGGCACTTTCATCCAAGCCACCCTTTACCATATTCCATAAGGACAGGGTTGGTTTAAGGGTAAAGCCCTCCTTCTTGCTAAATATAGTTTGACTTTCATTTAATTCAGAAAATTGTTCTGCCTTCCTTCTATCCTCCGCCTCATCCTGGTAAGGAAGAGGAAAGACCCCCTTGGTTGGATTCTAGGATAGCGTTAAGCTTTTACATCTCTATAATGTCTAAGTTGAGAGTAGATTACCAACTTTTTATGGGATACACAGCACACAAACTAGGCCAGGCTGTTCCCAAACAGACCTTGTCTAGATGGATCATTCTTACCATATCTGAATGCTAAAGACTAGCAGGTAAAGACCTTCCTGGTGGTTTGCAAGCTCATTCCCCCAGGGGCATGGCTAC
The DNA here is from genome assembly GCF_040938575.1 of Ambystoma mexicanum. Classification (NCBI taxonomy): domain Eukaryota; kingdom Metazoa; phylum Chordata; class Amphibia; order Caudata; family Ambystomatidae; genus Ambystoma; species Ambystoma mexicanum. Next base: position 180,573,923 of record NC_090932.1, read on the forward strand.
ATCTACAGCCTTTCAAAGGAGTGTTCCTATTAGAAATATCTGTGATGCTGCAACTTGGTTGTCAAATAACACGTTTACAAACATTATTCTATGGATGCTTCCCATGCTCAAGATGTTGCTTTTAGCAAGGCAGTACTTTGCTCTGCCCTTGAAAGTGCTTAATATATAAATTCTACACCCTCCTCCAATCATAAATACTGATTTGGGAGTCTGTCAAAGTTGAGGAATACATGGGAGGACACAATCCATTCGAAGAACAAGTTACTTACCCCGGCAACGTTCTTTCGACTGGATGTTCCTCCCACATATTCCTCATCGCCCTACCAACCTACCCCTCAGCAGAATTCCCATGCTTCCGTTCCACCAAAGTTGAGTACGGTCATGCCTGTGGTTATGGGCATCTCTACTTCAAGAGGAGGAAAAACAGGACTGATGCCAATGATCACCGCGTGTGCTACATATGCCCTGCGATGACGTCACCCTCGATGGAGGCCTTTGAGGGACATCGACTCGACACCATCGACGCACAGCGCTCTCTGCCGAAAATGTTTTCCGAAGGAGCTGAAGCTGGACATTACATGTCAAAGATGAGGAATACGTGGGAGGAACATCCAGTTGAAAGAACTTTAGCAGGGGTAAGTAACTTGGTCTTCTCAATCTCCCTCTTTCCTCCCTAGGCCCCCTCCCGCTAATCCAAAATGGGGCTGCAAGGCTTATCCTTGGCCTCAAACCAAGGGACTGTATCTCTCCAGTCCTAAAATCTCTCCGCTGGCTCCTGGTGGCTGCAAGGATTAAACTCAAGACCCTCTGGATCATCCACAAGCCCTTCTGGGGCTTAGGACCACACTATCTCCAACTTTTCCTCTCTAAATACTCCCCTGCTAGAGCCCTACGCTTCTCTAACTCCAACTCTTTGACTGACTAACGCTTCTCTAAGCAGAGAGTGTGGGGCAGGGCTCTCCCCTCGGCTGGTGCCTCCCTCTGAAACAGCCACCCGGCCCCTCTCAGACTTGAGCCGGACCTCCTCAAGTTCCGAAAACTGCTCAAAACTCTGCTCTTCGCTACCTCTTTCCCTTCCCTGCTAATCACCCCGCTGCCGCTGTGACTGGTGGCCTAATCCTCGTGAATCTCACAGGATTCTTCTTCCCAATCGATACCAGAAAAGCACAAACCCACTGCACTGCCCTGTGGGACCCTTTTTGGCAGTTCTGCATCCCACCGTTGGGAGTTGCCTGCACTTGCACTTAGCCTGAGGTTCTCCTCCTTGATTCCCCTTAGCACTTCCCTCCTGATCCCTCCACCAGCAGTTGCTCACTCCTCTGCCCCCCCTATCTCCCGCACTTCTCCTCACTGCACTTGCGTGTCCGAATGCTATAAGGTCTAGTAGGACCATGACTGTATTTTACTGTTTTTGCCATAGTTATTTTTCCCCTGTTCCTTTCCCATTTAGCGCTGTGACGCTTTGAAACACTATCCAGTTGTATAAGAGCTTAACAACGGCTCAATAAAATAAAAAATTACATATGATCGGGCTAGCACAAGGAGAACACAGGAGGTTGTGTTTTGGGTTGAGAGGAATAGGTAGTCGGTGGGAATTATCCTAAGGATTAGGAGGGGCATTGCTGGTCAATTGGTGGTTAAAAAGCTAACCAACAGTCGGAAGCTGTGTGTCCCTCTCCTCCCATCTCCCTCCTATCTGTGCTTCAATGCAATAACTGTGGCTTAAGGTGGCGCTAAAGAGCCACCTAATAGCTAAAACTAAAAATATATATTCCGAATTTAACTGTACAAAAAAATAAATAATGGGTCCCATGGAGGTTGCTACAGCTGAACAGGGTGCTTTATAAAGAACATATGTGAGATTGACCTTTTAAGTGCTATGTACTTTTTTACCTATAATTCCTGGCTATCCAAACTAACGTAGGGTAAATACTCTGCGCACTTAGGAAATACATGTATTTTTGTTTTTAAATTTCCCAGGTCAATCGTGTGCTTATGTCTTAAAGGATTCTAGCAGTCCAAGTAGACCTCCTGAATGCTTTTGTGATGAGGCTGCATGCCTAGCCCCTTAGGAAAGGATTAACTCCAGGGCCAGCAAAAGCAGGCAAGCGTATCTCACAGTTGTTTGTAATTGTAATTGTTTATTTATACAGCACTTATACACATGTGGAGTGCTTCAAAGAGCTTCAAGGCGGGAAGGGAAGAAGGGAATACAGTAGTCATTCGTAGGCCTTGAAGTTTCCGAATGATCTAACTTTCCGAATGATCTAACAGAAAACTATCACACTAGGCCTGACAGCATTTCTCCTAGTACAAGTGGATGAAGTTTTACAGTTGCGACCAAGCTAGGGAGAGGGGACAAAAATCAGGAAAAGGGGTTGGGGGGACAACACAGACGAACTAACTAGTCATAGTACATTTAGGTCAAGTCATGCATGCATACAGACGGAGGTGTGAGGAAGGGCTGTGGGGGAAGCAAACGAGTCCAGACCAGCAGGGCCCTGGGTTAAGTGCAGAGAGATTGCCCCGCTCATGGAGCGTAAGCTGAAAGTGCAGTAATGCTGAACATAGTGCAGCGGCCCGGAGGCAAGTGCAAAAAACTAGCAGGGGAGCCTGGGACTTGTAAGGCTCTGGAGGTGAACCAGGCTACCAATCAGCAAAAACCGAACAGATTAGGCAGGAGAAGGAGGGTGGAGAGAAAAAGGACGGAGGTTAGCAGGGGAGAGGGAGAGAGAAGGTGGAAGAGAAGAGGAAGGTCTTGAGGAGTTTCCGGAACTTAAGGTGTTCCGGCTCAAGACGTAGAGATGCAGGGACGCTGTTCCAGAGGGAGGTCCCTAAAGAGGATAAAGATCTATCCCCAAATCTCTGTTTGTGAAAGCGGCTCACCTGCAGAGAGTTGGAGGACGACGCGCGGAGGACTCTAGAGCGAGAGAATTTAGGAAGAGAGCGTTTCTGCACTCAGTATGTTTGGAGAAGGAAGTGATTTCCATCCTGGTACTCTGGAAAACATACTGTACGAATGGTCTAAAGCCCTGTCCCCAATGGTGAGCTGTTCATCCACATTTTCATACAATAAGATTGGTAAAATTATGCTAAAATAAGTTGCAGATGTATTTATCAAGTGAGTTAAATTGATATCTTTTTGCATGAAAGGCTAAACCTGGGATCCTGCCCATATTAATTTGAGAGCCCCTGCAACACTGACCTGGGAGTCCCCAGACATGCAAACCATCCCGATTTAGGCAAGAGACTCCTGAACTTTTAATAATAAATGTTGCAGTTTGTTACTTCCACCACCTAAAATATTGTGTGCCTCAATGCAATCCAATGGAAGAATTCAATTCTCCTGCTTTCTGTAGCAGAATCTCACTCCCAGCTGCAGCAAAGTGTTAGCATGTGTGTGTCCCTCTTGTCCCTACACTGATTTGATGGACTTCTCACTGATGTGACATTTCCCAACTTAACTGAGTCTCCACTTACTGATCTGAGAGTTCCAACGTAATATAGGCCCCACGCTGATCTGAGTCCCATGTTGATCTGCACCACAGCCCTTCCCCACTTATCTGAAAGTCCCTCCTCATCTACTCCCATTGCTGATCCTGACCTGCAATTTGGTGTTTTTTTCTCCTCAGGTGGCTGATTGGCTCGCCCACGACAGGGAGGGATTCTCTTTCAGCGGGGAGGAGGCTCTGAGCCGGGTAGGTCCCTCGCTCTGCCTTCTTTTGGGGGGGATTAATAAATAATAGCCGGCTTACTATGTCTGTTCACGCCGATCACTCCCACCAAATTGTAATTCTGATGCAGTGATGAAACACCATCCCTGCTGCCTTTCGCCCTATCCATTCTTTAGGTCTTGCCTACTTCTCCATCACCTTCCCCTGTTTTATCATCCCAACTTCGGCCATGTCCTCCTGGCTTCTGCCCTAAAAGTGACCTTTCCATCCGTTCCACTCTTCCCTGCTATAGACACCTTCCTGTTGACTGCCCTGTCCACCTCCCTTCCAATCTTTGATTTATCCTACGCTGTCTCCAACCATCCTACTATGGCCACTCCCTGAGAACTTGTGTTACCTCCTTTTTGCCCTGTCACACTTCCTTGTTACTCTATCCTTTTATCTGCTCTTTCATACCTCCATTCCTGCTATCCCTCTCACACCCCACCCCTCCCAAGGACTCGTCCCTCTGTCCTGTTTACCTGAATTATAACAAGCTTTGACATAGCCAGTAGATCTGGCTATGTTTGTATATGTTTTTTATAAGCATGGCACTAAATCATATGAATATCCATTGAAAGGCTATGTGGAGGGTAGGACTTATGTTTATATTCTTTGAAGATCCAACAGCTGACTCATTGTTTTATGATATAACCCACAACTCCATATCGGTGACTAGAAAGCCTTGACAAATCCAGCAATGGCGGCTTCTATATTTTACCAGACATTCTGTGTGGTAGAAGCTAAGTAGTTTGGTGGGAAAGGACCGTGGAGGGCAGGAGTCAGTGAGGGACAGTAGTAGTAGAACATGACCCAGAAGCTCCTCCATGTTATGTTATGTTATTTATATAATTCATATAGCAGATCTGCCACTCGTTTGGCTCCTATGGACGTTTCCTTTTCCGAAGATTTGTAGGTTGGAGCATGGGTGCGTGGACAGAAGAGTCTTTCGTTGGAAGATGTCCTTTTGGCATCATGGTGGGTGTCCTGTATGAGGGCCAAAGATGTGTTCTGTTCGTGGAACTAAATGTTTCTCACTGCTCCTGATGTGTGTCTGCTAGGTATGAAAGAAGTTAGACAGATGATCGAGATGCGCTGCATCAATCGAGTGAACATAATCTGCGTGGGAAGAATTGGTGAAAGGCACTAGGTAGAATCGGTGTGCTGTATGACCCGCGTTCATGCGTAAGTACGATAGATTGAGATGCACAGTAATGGTGCTGCTGTTCGTGTGTTGAACTCAGAGATTTATTTAATTTGCATTTTTTTAATGATAAAAGTAAAACTACACACAGTTTGTGCCATTGCAGCGCCACCATGTGTGCACGAATGAGTGTGGCATGCGCAGCATCAGCTAGACCACACTATCGCTATCCTGCAGGATTATTTGTCCCGGCCGCCATGATCAGAATGTGAGTGACGGCCAAGTCCGGCCTGCAGTGCTGGTGTGAGCCAACAACAAGCTTGCTGGATGTAGGCTGCTGCAGGCGTGGGCCCAGGCAGCGGTCGACTTGCCATGCCCATTCATATGTGGTGTGTGTGGTATTTTGACTTTTTGGGTGTTATCCTTCCTGTGTATCAGGTAGCAGATTGTCCTTCTAAGGACTAAAGTATGCAGGTCGCTCAGTTGTGGGCTTCACACTCGCACACTCTGCCTGCAACTTAATCACTCCCACACCTTTTGACATGCTGCGTTTTTGCTGGTTTTATTTCTTGGAAATAGACGCTTTTGGGGTAATACGGCCCGAACAAACAGTGTTGCTTACTGTTCTTTCCGTGAGCAGATGTGTGCTCTTCCAAGTTGAGGAAAACTCTTCAAGCATAGACAGTGATCTGGCTGGATTTGTTTAATGTACAGGTTGTATGTAAATTAAAGGTAAGCAATTACAACATGCATTTCAGAATACACAATACATAGTCAACCAAGCCAATATAATGTTCCCAAAGGTAAGTGACACCAGACAGGTATAATAATAGCATTGCCCTCTTATATAACACCCCATTTCAGACTCCCCAACTCTAGTACTGTAATAACAGCTCTTCTCAATAGCTTATTTTTATTTTTTATTTTAATGGTACTTATTTGATCGACCTCGGTAGAATGAAAAGTTAAATCGGGTTTGCCGCGTAATTTGAACTTGCGAATCACAGGGTGCTTGCAACTCATGCCATATAATTAGATATAGTACTGAAAACTTGCATGCACAGACTCCCTGCGCTACAGATTTGTTTCTCTATCTCCAGACTGGGCACTTCCTATATGAAAACCATCTCAGGAGAAGCAAAACTGTAAGGTGCCTGAAACAAATGTGAATGTTTTGCAGTCGTCGTTTTGCAAAGATGGACCATATAGTACAGGGGCCACTTTCCTACGAAAGAAAACATTTTATTTGGCATGTAGTTTCGTTCACTGATCATCGTAAAACAAGCATTTGCCATTGATACGCTGACTTGTTGAATTTTTCAGTGGTTATTTTCAATGAATAAGCAGGCTTCCCCTCCCGTCTGTTGTCAGGGGTTGTCTCACAGGCGAGAGTGTAGCCAGCACCAAGAGCACATATTCCCACTGGTACCAGTATTGGTGATGCCTGCTCATGGCCTCCACAATGCGGTTCATGCACTGCTGTTCAAGCAATTGGTTTTGCACGGGAATTCTCCAGTAATCTAGAGGCAAGAAGTGCAGGAACATTGGTGAACCCGACACACAGTTAACTGTCTGCATCATTAACTTTGACAGCCAAACCTATGGATAGGTCCATACAATCAGTTTCTGTTATTCGCGGGGTCCTCTTTCTCTTCTAATTCCTTTTAGTCCATCTTTCGACTGTCAGTTCACGTGTTTAAAATGCAGATGCAAAACATTTTATCATATTTCCAAATAGAAGACGGACTATGGCTGAGTAATCACAACTAATTTGGCAAGGTGTGCTTCACGTTATTCAATTATTGGAAAACTGTAGGTATAAATAGCTTAATCGGATATGTACTGAACATCAAATGCATTAGCAAAATAGATCGAAGGTGTGCAAGATCAATCTTGAGAAAATGCTTGACATTCAAGCTGCACTTGCACTATCCGAATGTCACAAGGCCTAGTAGGGCCGTTTTTGTCCCCGCCTCCACGCCCCGTCTTGTTGCCTTTAAAACACGTGTGTAGGTGCATTATAAATACTCAATAAATAAATAAAGTGTGCAGTAGACGTTTTACAGCATAACTATTATATATAAATTTCTGAGGCTTGTGGAATCTGCTTAGATCACATGCTGTGCATAGGCCGACATCTAGCGGAAGCTGCAGAGTATTAGTTTGTTTTTCGAAACTCGAAAATGGGCGTCAACACAGGGCGTGCCAGTGATACTATCCCTAGTGTGACGTCCACTGAACCCATGCTCCCTCACGCGTGTAGGACCCTCAGATTGTTTTTTTCCGCCATACTGGTCGGGAGCATTTCGCAGAGTTCCCTGGCCTTAGCCATACTTTTGCAAAATATTGTTAAATTTTCCCCATTCTCCACCCCAACCTCGAGTCACCGAACTTCCACACTCGACGCCGGCCCGGAGAAGAAATCGACCGTCGAGAGCTGCATGACGGATTTGGGCCTCGGAATGCCTCTGGCCTCGGCAGGCCTCTGGCCTCGGCCCTGCAAGTAGGGAGAGTGGGGGGTGGACATACTCTACACTCTTTGGTATATAGGTACATTCTTATATATTCCTACACTTATCAGCCCGCTGCCACAAGGTGCGTATGGAGGGTACCCCTTTCCAATTCTGCCCCAAGTGCAACCGCAAGTACCCTTGGGTTGACAGACACGCCACGTGCAATCTCAGCTTGCCGAGGGACCACCCTGAGGCGAACTGCAGAGGGTGTAGTAGGTTTAAACCGAAAACACTTAAGGACCGTTCGATCAAGCGTTGGGCCCACCACGCCAGGCGTCAGGAGGCCATGGCAGCGGAGGGCGCCTTCAGCGATGGCAGCGACGCCGTGCTTTCGGACGGCGAGGGCAACGTGGCGTCAAGAGACAGCCGATCGCAAGTCCCCGACCTCGGAAGGTCGTCCGGCAGGGCGGCTATGGGGAAGACCCCCGGCGACACAAGCGCTACCCACAGCACTTCCACAAAGCACATGAAGTCCAACCGAGACTCGATGCGCACGTCGAGTTCTCGGAAAGAGGCACATAGAGAACGGTCCGAATCGGTGTCCTCTGGGCGTTCTCGACCTAGATCGCCGCATGACTCCAGGCAATCATCCACTGTTGCCAAGAGTGCCTCGCTCCCCAAGGTAACGGAAGTTTGATCGTCCGAAAACGAAGCCGACTTCCATCCCCAGACCGCACTCCAGGAGTCGGCGCCCGCAAACCGCGTAACGGCGGCTCCCGAGTCCCTACCTCCACGTTCGAAAGATAGGGACACTACCCCCGAACCTAGACGCCAGGCGTCGGAAGGCTCCGAAGGGGCGAAAAAGCAGGGAAAACACTCTTATACCCACGGGGAGGGGGGAAAACAACAAAGGAAACAGTCTCAGCCTCCTTCCACACCTCTAAAACTTTCCACTCCACATAAACAGACAGACAAGTCTTCTGTTATCCCAAAGACCCCTGCTAAAACCAGTTAGTCTAGTCAGGATAAGGCAGAGAAAGTTCCAGAAAGGGTAATTCCTAGTTCTAGAGAATGGTCTAGTGATGACATTGACAGGGTTATGTCAAGGATGTCATCATTGGCAGATTTTTACGCAAAAAACCCTGATCACTTTCTCTCTTATACTCTCGACGGGTCAGCACCCTCAGGCTCTAAGGATCCAATACCTCCAAGTAAGAAGTCCCGGTTTGAAGCTCCAACACGGTCTTCGGACCCCTTCTATATACAGCCCTACTCTGAATATCAAGGGGATACATCCTTTTGTGAGGATCCAGATTTGGGCATGTTGGAAGAGCAAACTGGTACGGGCTACTATGGGGATGATGAGGACCAAGAAGAGGAGGAGGAGACGCTGAAACCTACAGAGTAGATTCCCCGGTAGAGAAAGAACCCCCGGTTACCGCCCTGTCGACAATCAACCTCTCCTGAATGAAGTTCTGTCCCGAGCGGCAGAACACTTCCACATTGACACCCAGGATGCTGAAGAAGAGAGGGACTTCGCCGAGGAGTTAATAGGAGAAAGAAGACCTGTTGCGCAGGCCATCCCTATCCTTAAGTCTATTCAGAGAAGAATAGACCCTTCTCTTGTAAATCCCAACCTCACCAGGGCAGTGAACCAAAGGATTGAGAAACTTTTCAGGGCAGCCCAATCAGACCCACTATACATAAGGGGGCATCTGAAGCCGGACTCCCTGGTAGTTACAAACACCCGTAAGAGGGCGGGAACACCCTTGTCATCGTCCAAAGCTCCTCCCGACAAGGAGAGCAAGAAACTATTGGGTTTGGGCAGGAAGGTAGCCTCCACTTCAGCCTACCAGGCAAGGATTGCCAACTCCACCACCCTGTTGGCCAGTTACAACTGCCACCAGTGGGAAGAAGTCGCGGCACTCATAGACTCCGCCCCAGAACCCTTAAAGAGCCAATTGGCACGAGTTTCCGCGGAGGGAAGAGCCGTGTCCGGTTGCATTTTAAAAGCAACCTTTGATGCCGCGGATAACGCCGGCAGATTGATAGCAGAAGGGACTGTTATCAAGAGACACGCTTGGTTATGGCAGTCTGGATTCAAAGCTGAAACCCAAGCATCATTGTTAGATAAACCGGTGGAGCCCGATCTGTTGTTTGGTAAGGCGGTCAAGGACGTGCTGAAAAATGCCAAGGACGAGTATGAGACACTCAAATCCCTAGGCCAACTAACCAATGAACCCCCTAACCAGAGAGGGAATGGCAATTTTCGCCATCCCTGGACCCATCCTCCATGACAAAAAATACATTCTTTGGACCACCAGAAGATCCTCCTCGAGGAGATCATCAATCTGCTAGCAAAGGACACGATAGAACTCGTCCCGGGACACCAGGTAAACAAGGGTATTTACTCAACTTACTTCCTTGTGCCAAAAAAAGATTTGACAATGCGCCCAGTATTGGACTTACGGCCTGCAAACAAGTATGTCAAGCCTCAAAAATTTTGCATGACTACTCTCCAAGAGGTAATACCCCTCCTAAAAAAGGGGGATTACATGGCAACATTGGACATGAAAGATGCCTATTTTCATATTTCCATGTTCCCAGCGCACAGAAAGTACTTGCGCTTCAAGGTGGACAGTCGGCACTACCAGTTCAAGGTACTGCTCTTCGGGATAGCTTCGGCTCCAAGGGTATTCACCAAGGTACTGGCGGTGGCGGCAGCACACCTACGCAGGGAGGCAATCCCGGTGTACCCTTACCTGGACGACTGGCTCATCACGGGGGAGACCTCAGTAATTTGCAGAACAAACATTTAAAGGACGATCGACCTCCTCTTCGAATTGGGCTTCTCAATAAACGAGAAGAAGTCAAGTCTGGTGCCAAGCACCTCCAAACAGTTCCTAAGAGCTATCCTAGACACTCAAGAGGGGTTGACCTTTCCATCCGAGGAAAGAATTCAGAATATACTACTGCAAATTCCGCATTATCAGGCCGGTCGCCGGATAACTACGCAAAGCAATGCGTTTGCTGGGTATGATGGCGTCATGTATTTACCTGGTCCCCCACGCGCGCCTGCGCATGCGTCCCATGCAGAAATGGTTGGTGAAACAGTGGTCTCAGGCAAGTGGTCAGTGGGACGATATAGTGGTCGTTTCGCCAACACTTGTACAAAGCATTCACTGGTGGACAAGAGAAAATCTGTCCAAGAGGAAACCCTTTTACGATCCCGAGATACAGGCGGTAGTCACAACCGATGCATGCCTGACAGGGTGGGGAGCTCACCATCTCCACCACACAGCTCAGGGTCTCTGGTCTCACTCAGTGGCCAGGAATCATATCAACCTACTAGAGCTTTTGCCGTATTCAGAGCGCTTTAAGCGTTCGAGCCCTACTTGCAGAATCTGTCAGTGCAGATCCGGACGGACAGCACTACAGCCAGGTTTTACCTGAACAAGCAAGGGGGGAATCGTTCGCCAAATCTGTCCAAGCTTGCCCAGAAAATTTGGATATGGGCACTCAGACGGAACATCTTCCTGTCATCTCAACATGTTCCAGGGGATCTCAATTCTCTGGCGGATGCTTTGAGCACAGACTCCCTTACAGAGGAACACGAATGGTGTCTACACAGAGAAATCCTAGAAGATATCTTCTCTCAGTGGGGTTCCCCCACTATAGACCTATTCGCCACAAGCGAAAACAGACAATGCCCAGGATTTGCATCCAGTTTCCCCCAACCAGACTCCCAGGGGAACGCCCTGTGGATGAACTGGTCAGGGATGTTTGCATACGCTTTTCCACCAACTCCCTTCATCAGGAAGGTGGTCAACAAGATGAACAGAGAATCGATGACGCTCATCCTAGTTGCTCCCATGTGGGCCAGACAACCGTGGTTCCCACACCTACGCAGACTAGCAGTGTGCGAACCCAACAGACTCCCAGGCTGGTACAACCTACTGTCCCAGCACCAAGGGCACAAGGTGCATCCTCAACCCAACTCATTGAACCTGGCAGCATGGCTCCTGAGGTCATAGAGTTTGGACATCTCAATTTATCACAGAGATGTATGGACATCCTAAAAGAATCTAGGAACCCAAACACAAGGCACTGCTACTTTGACAAATGGAAAAGATTCGTTATCTGGTGCCAAAATAAGCAAATCAACCCGGTTGATTGCACTCCTTAAACAATTGCCACATACATGCTCCACCTACTGGATGCAGGACTGGTTTTTAACTCACTAAAGGTACACCTGGCAGCTCTGTCAGCATACACCACCTCCCATAACAAGGTGTTGTGGTGGAAAGTACCAGTAGTTAAAGCTTTCATGTAAGGAGTAAAGAGACTTCACCCTCCTATTTCGAACCCACCACCAGGATGGGACCTTAATGGGGTGCTATCTAAGCTCATAGGCCCCCCTTTCGAGCCCATGCATAAAAGCAGTCCCAAACACCTGATTTATAAAACGGGCTTCTTAGTAGCTATTACATCTATAAGAAGGGTCAGTGAAGTTCAGGCTCTGTCAGTGCAAGATCCTTTCTTTACACTTCATAAAGGTAAACTGGTTTTACGCACACACCCGAGGTTCTCACCTAAGTTTATTTCTAAATTCCACGTGAACCAGTCCATCGAGCTTCCGGCTTTATTCCAAGACCCACAGAGCTCGGCTGAGGTGAAACTACACACCCTAGACGTGCGTAGGGCGGTCCTCTACTATGTAAACAAGACCAGACCGCTAAGGAAAACAGACCAACTGTTTGTCTCCGTAGCTACAGGCAGAGAGGGAGATCGCGTCTCTAAAGGTGCCATCTCCAAGTGGATAGTCAATTGTATCCAGCTATGTTACTCCCTTTCTGAAAAGACTCTGCCTTTTACGCCAAGGGCACACTCTACAAGAGGCATTGGGGCCACTCTGGCTTTCATTGCAAATGTACCCCTTGACACCATTTGCAAAGCAGCTACTTGGAGCTCTATTCACACTTTTACTCAGCACTACTGCATTGACACCCATTCCAAGACAGATACCCAAGTGGGACAAGCGGTTCTAAGACATTTATTTGCTCATGACCCTTCTCACATCCCACCTCCTTCTTCAGGTACTGCTCGCTAATCTATGCACAGCATGTGATCTAAGCAGATTCCACAAGCCTCAGAAGGATACATTACTCACCGTAATCGTATTTCTGATGCTTGTATCTGCTTGGATTCACATGCGACCCACCCTTCCTCCCCTCTGAGAGAAGGCGCATGGATGCTTGTAGTCTTACCTTTCTTTCTATCTGCTTGGATTATCTGTACTTGCGCTTCTCCTCATGCTACCTCATGTCAGAAAAAATACAATCTGAGGGTCCTACACGCGTGAGGGATCATGGGTACAGTGGATGTCACACTAGGGATAGTATTACTGGCACGCCCTGTGTCGACGCCCATTTTCGAGTTTCGAAAAACAAACTGTAATACTCTGCAGCTTCCACTAGATGTCGGCCTATGCACAGCATGTGAATCTAAGCAGATACAAGCATCAGAAATACGATTACGGTGAGTAATGTATCCGATATGCACTCCCTACATGAAATACTTGTTTATATTATGAACACGGCAGGACCTTGGCAACTATAGCACAGCAATAATGTACGGACGGTAAGTAAAACAAATGAATATCTTTAAGCATTACCGCATGCCGTTTTTGGTGAGTTATAGCTGTGTTCTGCAGGTATTTACTATGACAAAACAAAATGGATAATGTTTTGTTGTTGTTACAAAGAATGTTGCCACTCCTTTCTCAAATGGTTCACACAAACCATTGCATGAAAAAACCCACAAAGGGGGCCATGAGCTGCCCCTTCACAGTCGCCATTAATAGTGTTTTCTGGAAAGTCCCGACGTGAAGCGATTTGCAAATTAGAGCAACTTTTTGTGGGGTGAAATTGCTGCAAATGAGATGTTTCTCCATTTTTCTTACTCCTAAGGGTGTACTGGCCCACAGGGAACACTAGAGATTTCCCACTGGTCCTCTGCACCCTGGGCCTCTTTTGTGTGGTAATTATTTTATTTCGAAATGTTCTCATAGGAAAAGGGTTGGGCTTGCTGAGAATGTGTGATATTGGGCCAAATTATTTCCACTGTCTCTTTCGGTTCCCAGTCCACCCTTCCTTATTCCACTGCGGTAGCTATGCGTTCTTGACCTATAAAATGGATTCCAAAGATGACTTGTGGCAATTCAGAAGTTGTTCATGCTTTCGAGTAATTGTGTATCCGTAGTGGGTGTTGCTGCTGGTATGCATTTCCTGCTCAAGACAAGTATCTAGCAGGATTGTCAGATGACAGGGATGATAGCCTGGTTTTCAGGTTCTTATTACAGGGGTGAGCAGGTTTGTCAGAAGGCCTTGTTAGCTAATGATAGCGTAAACATGGCCACAATGCCCTTTTCAGGAAAGAGAAGAACGGAATCTTTATTTATTTAGAGAGTCAAGTTCATTTTCTTTATGAAAAAACCACGACAAAAGCTCACTTTGTAAAAATCTTTTGGATTAAACACAAATAAAAATATATATATATCTTTATTTTAAAGATTTGCTTGTGAGTGAAGTAATCCTCGAGTTTCTAATTGTAGTCAGGGAGTAAGTTCCAGTAGATTACGGTTTTGGGTTGGGAAATAAGACCCACCTATGTCTGATTTCAAGAACCGGTGGATGCTGATTTGTAGCTGCGTTTTAGTTGCACAGGTTGCATTTAGTTTGGTAGCTGCAACCTATTCCCATAGCAGCCCGTCTGTGCCATTCAGAAGTATTTAGAGTGAAGCAGGTGTCTGTGCAGGATAGCAGGTAAGAGAGATGATGTGAAACCACAGAGGTAAGAGTCAGTATGGGAGCAGACAGTGCTTCAAATAGGATTGAAAGGCAGGAGTTTTTTACTCTTTACATTTGGAACTTGGTAGAAAAAGAATTTTATTTATTTGTGTGTCATAGTGTAGACAAACTTTTCACATAGCCCAATATCCATTTCACTAAACGTATTAAAAGAAAACATTCATACCATAACACAGTTAGAACAACATATAATTATTATTGAAATTTCAATAAATATAATATTAAAATCCTTCTTAAAAACTCAATGGTAGCAATACATAATGAGGTCTCAGAACAGTTTAAGATTCTTTGCCAAAAGGCTTTCAAATAGAGTGCGTTTTCACAGCCAACATATATGCCAAAAACCTGCCAACAAATATGCCAAAAACCTGCCTACGAATAATCATTAAAAATGTACATTCCATAAAAGATGTTTCAAATTTTCCACAGCAGTGTTACAATAACGACACAGCCTCTCATTTTTGAGTGTGCCATCTCTTGCACCAGAAACATCCCTGGTTGGATAAAAATTCAGCTTAAATCTTAAAATGCAGTTCCTAAAAACCCACGATGGGTGCTTATGTAAATATGTGGAAATCTTATTAACAGACCTAATATTCCAACTAAAGTGCTCAAAAATACAATTATTTGATAATAGCTCCCTTGTCAGGATCCAGTCCAATTCAAGGACTTTCTTTTTTGTACAACCCAGGCGGAAACATAGTTCTTCCGTGGAGGAGCCAATACTTGACAACAATAAAACACAGGAGACTTTCCATGATATAATATGATATGATAAGTCATTTATAATTCAAAACTCTACACATATCTGAGCACAAATAATCTCTGAGTTTAACAAATAAACTACCCACTGGTGGCGATAAGGCCGTGCTCCACAACTGATGTATTCTCCAATTACAACATAATCCAGATGTGGACCCCTTGCTCATTGTTTCAGAGAGGCTCAGCTACACCTCACTGATGAGGCCAACTAGGCCGAAACACGTGGCTGGGGTTGCTGATGGTACTCTTGTTCAGAAGAGATTTGCCTAGCATTTCGGTGCTGGACTGCCCTTGTGGGTGGGATACAGACTGATATGCAAATGGATATTTCTCCTCTGTGAAGGGTGCTGTGAGCTAAAACGTGGTTGTAGACCCTCCTGGGTGGAAGAAATTCCATACAACATGGTATTTGACCCATGCTCTTTCTCAGTAGAGGGGCTCCCACACTCCTTTGTAAACACAGGTACTGATGGGCAATATTAATTGTACAGATGGGCAATGCTGAGTTGCTCTGATGTATGTTAATTTGTGCACAACTGGGCAAAATTAGGGGACACTTTTATGGTTAATCCAATTTTGCACTAATTGGAAATATTATAAGGCACTAATGGGCAATACTATATGGCACTGATGAACAATGTTATATTGCACTGATACACAATATCGTGTTGCACAAATGGAAACATATTACGTGACACATGGAGAACCTTATGTAGCGCTGACTGGCAATATTATCATAGCACTGATTGATAAGAGTAGATAGCTGTGGATGAGCAGTATTTTTTGGTAATGATCTGGATATTATACAGCACTCTTGGGCAAAATTATGTAGCAATATAATTTGATATGGACGAAAAATGAGATGGCGCTACATACTGGGTCTATTTCATGTGTATGGGGACAAGTTCTTCTTGATTATTGATTTAGGCCGATTCCTTGTTCATGTGGATCGGAGACTGTGGGGGAATATTCATAGAAACATTATTTATGAGATTCCACTGATAATTTTCAGCAGTTATATGGGCCCAAAGTACTTTGCAGGTGCATCATTGGACAGCATTTTCCAAAAACCCCATCAGTGCTCCCTTGTGCCATGTGTGGCACTCTATCCTTTCAACAAGATCTACGTCTCCACTGATTAGTGTTTTTTCGCTATCTGCTCCAGCTCTGTTCTATCACACCACCAGGATCATTGGGCCCTCTGTGGTCCCTACATCATCTGGTTCATCATACTAAGAAAGTGCTGTTCAATTGCCACTATAGTGTTGAAGGCACCCTTATCTAGCTTTGTTCTACCAATTGAACACTGTGCCAGAGAGACCAAAAGAGGAAAGAGTGGAAAGAAGAGTGGGGTGATCAACAGTGTCAAAAGCTGCACTGAGATCAAGGAGAATCAACAAGGAAGAAAATGTAAGATGGCGTGAATGACAAATGGAGTCAGATACACACAAGATTGTAGCTTGCATGGAAAAGCCAGATCCGAAGCCAGATTGTTTAGAAGGTAGTAAGTTATTTAGATTCTGAAAAGAAGAACATTGAGAGTGAACCAAACGTTCCAAGATTTGAGATAACTACTATATAAGCAAGTAATGATCCGATACATGGCATGATGTTCATAACATTGTTCATTCCTGACTCTGAGCTTAGTACGGCATCGGAATGTCTGTTCCTGTAGTGTGAGAACATTTCCAGTAAATGTGTGCAGTATGATTGGGCATGCAGCCATCCTGTTGGGTTGTAGTGAACAACATTGGTGATGCAGTGTGGTTCCGACAAAGCGATGCTGCAGGATCGTCATCAAAGCGCCATCTCCCTGGTATCAAACAACTGTCACACATATGAACTGTGTATCTCCCGACCCAATTCAAATTTAGCAAACTGAAGTTAGCAGTGTTTTCTCCATGTTTGGTCTTGGAGGACAATGGGGTTTGACATGATATGTGTTGTAGTGACCCTCAGTATAGTGAACTTGGAATGACTCAAAATGTGTCTTTTCTCTACTCAGGCGGATGCAACAACCAGCTTCCTTCGAGCTGCCAGGTCTGGCAATCTGGACAAAGCCTTGGATAACTTGAGCAATGGAGTAGATATCAATGTCTGCAACCAGGTGAGTGAGAGCAGTCTCTCACCAAGATGAGTGAGAGCAGTGTGTGGCCAAGATGAGAAACAACAGTTTGCCCTGCTTTATAGGCAAGATCCTGCCATACGAATAAATGGACAAAGAATCTTCTCTATTTGTTTGTTTGTTTGTTTATTTTATTTATATCGCGCACCTGACACGGAGGTAATTGGGCTCTGGTGATAGTAATAGTTAGAGAGGCATAGAATACACAATTCTGTACATTAATACAGTTTGAACATACAAGTAAAGTTACAATGGTGAGTATATACAAGGTGAACATAATACATATTATACATTGGGTCACAGCAGTCATGTTAGCCGATCATCTACTAGTTAGTGGTATCAGGAACTGTTATTTTGTGTATTATTTAATATCTAGGTGATAGCCTGACTTCTGAAATTGTTGAAGGTCTGAATGGTTTGGATATTCTGAGGGAGAGTGTTCCAAAGCTGGGCAGCTAATACTGGGAAGCTGGAACCTCCTGCTCTTTTTAGATTATATCTGGGCACCACCAGGCATGGTGTGTTGGAAGATCTGGCGGTTCTATTGGGTACCTTCCAAGTGAAATTGTCTGTGAGGTAGGGGGGGGGCTTGGTGGTTAAGCGCTTTATGAGTGAGACAAATAGTTTTCAGGGCAATTTTGTCCTGTATAGAGAGCCACCTGAGGTGCTTTCTTGTATCTGATATATGCTCTCTTTTGGGGATATTCAGCGCAGCTCTGAGCGCGTTATTTTGCATAATCTGTAGTTTGTTTAAAATGGTTGTGTTCACTCCTAGATAAAGACTGTTGCAATAATCCAATTTGGATTGTATGAGCGCTCTCCCCAGGGTGAGGCAGCTAGCGGGGGATAGTAGCGGTCTACAGGCTCTGATTAACTTGCCAGTGTAGGCTGTGGCCGATGAAGTCATGTTAATGTGCTTAGTTAGGTTAGACTGGGCGTCAAAGTAGAAACCTAGAGTTTTTACATGTTTGGCAATAGGTATGCTATTCCCATCGATGACTATGTTTGTATAGTGAGGACTTAGTTTAAGGATATTGTTGGATGATCCGACTAGGAGTAATTCCGTCTTGTCATCATTCAGGCATAAGCCATGTGTGGCCATCCATGCCTGAATGATGATGTAGACTTCATTAATCTGCGCAACGTCTATATCATAGGTTCCTGAAAGGGGTAGGAATATCTGGGTGTCATCTGCATAATTTGTGTAGGTGACACCCAGGCGGTCCAATTTGTCGAATAGTGGCTTTGTAAACATTTTGTACAAAGGGGGTGAGATGCGGGAGCCTTGAGGGACTCCGCAGGTGATGGGGATAGGGTCAGCAGCTGCTGAGGGTGAGAACACGTGCATAGTTCTATTTGCGAGGAAAGATTGGATCCAGGCAACTGCAGAACTGGAGAAATGAGCCGCTCAGGATAGGTGGTTACAGAGTATGGAGTGATCCACCAGATCAAAAGCCGCAGAGAGGTTGAGTAGAAGTAGGATGGCCATCTTTCCTTTGTCTTTTAATTCATCAATCTGACTTTTGAGGTCGACAAGAGCAGTTTCTGTTCCATGCCGAGGTCTGAAGCCAGATTGACGGGTGCCAAGTAGTTTGTGGGCTTCCAGATAATCTTGTATTTGCAAGTAGGCTATTCTGTCCAGAATTTTCAATAGAAAGGGGACTGTCGTAATAGGTCTATAGTTGGTGGGTATAGCTGGGTCAAGGGTCTGTTTTTTTAATAGTGGTAGAACCCAGGACTGTTTAAGGTTACTTGGGACAGAATTGTTGGAGAAGGAGGAGTTTACAAGTTTAGTGATAAATGGGGCGAGGTCTCTAGCGGCATCTTTTATAATCTGGGCAGGGCAACTGTCGCCCTTACAATTTGACGGTTTAAGAGACGCTATGATTTTCTGGACTTCAGGAGTGGTGACTTTTTTTAATGAGAAACCTGAGTTAGAGTGAGAGGTAAGGGTGGGAGCAGGTGTGGTGACTGTTAGTTGGGATCTTTTGTCCGCTATTTTAGTCTGTAGTCCTTTGATTTTGTTAGATAGGGCATTTTGAATGCCGGTACACCATGCTTTATCCTTGGTGCATGTGACTGGCGGTGGGTTAGGGTTGTCTAATTCTCTTAGAATCTTGAATAATTCTTTAGTACTGGAGCTGGCTTGGGCTATTCTGTCATTATAAATTTCTTTTTCGGCCTGGATTATCTTATTTTTGTAGGTGGCAGTGATAGTGGCCAGGTTAGTTTTGTTTTCAGGTGTGGGGGATGATTTCCAACGAGATTCCCATTTTCTTTTTTCAGTGCGGAGTGTTTTCAGCTCTGGAGTGAACCACGAGTTAAGGTGGGCTATAGGTTTGCTTTTACGTAATTTTAGCGGGGCAATATCATCTATGACTTTAGTCATAGTCTCGTTGTAGAAGTTAATTAGAGTGTTAGGATCATTAGTGTCCGGAAGGGCATTAAGTAGGGGGGCTAACAAAGGAGCTAGAGCGTCTGCTGTGATGTTCCGTTATTCCTTGTGAGGCAAGGGGGAGCAATAATGGGCTTTTTCTTTTCCAGGTTGTTGATGTGCAGTTCAAAGGTGATCAGGTGGTGGTCTGACCATACTAGTGGTGTCGGATGTGGTGGGGAGATGGTGCAGTTTAGGACCGCAACCCAGTCAAGTATACTACCTTTTTTATGTGTGTGTTTGGTGCTAATTTGAGAATAACCTTGTTCTAGTAGTGTAGAAGCTAGAGAGGTGGCGTGTGGGTCACTGGTGTCCTTATAACCGAGATTGAAATCTCCTAAAATAATATTTTGCGCCGTAAGTTTGGTGTCGGCTGCTAGTGCTGTGATGTCTTCTTCGAAGGATCCCGGAGGTCCTGGGGGCCTGTAAATGATATGTAGTGTGATGGTGCTATTGGGTGAGGTTTGGAACTTAACTAAAAGGAGTTCACAAGATGGCAGTGGTGTGGGGGTGGCTAGTCTTATGTTGAGAGTATCTTTAAAGATAATGGCTATTCCACCTCCTCGAGATGTGAGTCTGTCTGCGCGGAGAATGGAGTAGTTGTCTGGGACGGCTAGGGCAATAGAGGGGCCTGCTGCCTCGTGCAACCAGGTTTCAGTCATTACAAGGAAGTCAAGGTTGTTGTTCACAATCAAGTCGGCAATCCCAGTTGCATGTGCTACCAGTGACCTGACATTCAGTAATGCTCCTTTAGTGGGCTGTGATTGTGGGTCCATTATTGGAGGGATGGGGCTAGTGTCCCTTGGGTTGTTCAGCTGGGCTGTGCACCTTTTCTTATGGCGCCTGTGATTGTTACCGGGGGATCCTGGGCGAACTGTGCGCATGATTTTATGGAGATGTTCTAATGCAAAGTGCCTGTTGAATGGTAGTCTACTGGTTAGTCTCTCGTTCCGCTTGGAGGTGTCAGGAGGGGAGGCGGTAGAGGCTATAGGCACAGGGGGCAACTTGTGTGAGGTGGGAGCTGGATGTGGATAAGTTGTGGTTGGTGTGGGAAACGGGGGTAGTGTGGGAAGGAAGGGTGTAGGGCAGGGGATAGGGTGGTGACGAGGGCATCTCAGTCTGCCTAACCCCTCACCAAGTTTAATGTAGTGACCTCTAGTGCAAGGGATGTCAGATGGTATGATGCAGAATGGGAACATAGTTAACGTTAGCAGTGCCTGCATTCTGTTTGATAGGAGGCAACGTTGGTGTGATGTTGCAGATGCTAAGTAGTTTACAAAGGTGCAAATGTATTGCAACTTAGAGTTGAGGTTTAGCAAGTAGGGCTAAATGTATAATTAATATACCGTCGGCTGTTGACTTTAGTGGCTGTTAGGCATTGATCACAGATATAGTGCTAGCTTGGACTTGGCTAAAGTGCATAGAGTATGAGACATCATTTTAAAGTGTAAATACATACTGTTAAGTAAACCCAGAATTATGTGTCACCCTCTTTCTATGTATTGTTTTCTCCAAGTTAATGTAATTCAACCATTTCAACCAGAAATTGAAAACCTATAAATGGGGGGGGGGGCGCTGTTGAGCAGCCGACAAAATGGCTGCCTAGCTTTCCAGCTCCGTGTGCTGCCGCTTTATATCTGCTTCCATCTACGGTTTAACATCTTGCCCCATCTTCAAACCCGGCTCCTGCCTCCCAGACACTTGGAGCTACCTACCTGTGAAATTTCGCCCGAACCGGTCCTTCCGAGCCTGGGTTGGTTCGTCGGCGCTGCCCCCTGTAGTGGGCCGACTGGGCCGGGCTCGCCGCTGCCTGCGGCCCTGCAGCTCACGTGATCCTACTACCCGCCTCCCTCGCTTGGACGCTGGCCTACCGTCGCCTGGGGGCTGGGGCTGATCTGGAGCGCGGGGGCCGCCTTCACCGCCCTGCTACGCGTGGGTGGATCCTGCATCGAACTTCACCGCCTGGGATCTCCTGTGGCCGGCTGCCGCTCTGCGCTCTCGTGGCGCCGCTGCCTGGCTCCCTCCCTCCCGCTGGGCCTGCGGCCGGGGAACTCTGCGGTGCACTGCTGTGCCGCCAGACGTGTGTGACACCCGCGGGTGACGAGTGGAATCGCTGGGGACCCTGTCATCTGGATTGATCGCTGGCTTGAGGTGAGGAGCCGGGGTGGCTGCTGTGCGCGGGCGTCCCTGTGATCCCTCCGCTCCGCTTGCGGCCCTCGCGCCCTCACCCGTGTTATACACCCTGGGGCCTCGCGACGCCAGCCCGCTCTCCTGTGACCTATTGAGGCATCTCCCCTGCCACAGCCTCCCCTGATAGCTCCGGATGACTCTGTGAGTTACTGCGACACCATTTAGAAGAGAGTGGGTTCCTCCATTTGGCCTTCACTCTACATAGCCCCAGGTCATAAATCACATAATGTCCAACAGATCCAGGAATACCAGCAAGACTGGGGCTATGGATAAATTTGCAAAAGCCACGTCGAGATCTGAATCAGCCCATTCTTCATGCGGTCAGACCGACACACCGCTCCCTGCGGAGGGGCCTCAGGCGGACCTGACGGTCATGATGGAAACTATGGCCAGAAACTTCGCTGCATTTCATGAAAAGCTCGACGACATCAATGCAAATGTGGCATCTCTTAGGGCCAAGTTGGATCAACAGGGGACGCGACTCACTGAGGCTGAAAATAGATTTGGTGCCAGCGAAGACACTGTAGCCACACTGCAGAGTACAGTGGCCACCCTTGTCACGGACATGAAGTCAGTGAAGCCTAAGTGTGATGACCTCGAATCCAGATCGAGGAGGAATAATATACGCATTATTGGGGTCCCGGAAAACGCGCTGAAGGGCCGACTCGAACTGGCTGTCGAGAACCTCTTGAAGGATCTATTGGGCAACCCGGTTTTGTCCCCTTTCTTCACGATCGAGAGGGCCCACAGGGCACTGGCCCCACGTCCCAGGCCTGGGGACTTTCGAAGACCCATCATTGCGAAGATCCTGAGTTTTAAAGATCGCGACCAGATCCTCCGCCTCGCACGTGAGAAGGGTGAGCTCAGAATGGACTCGCAGGTGATCCGAATTTTCCCTGACTTCTCGACTGGAGTCCAGCAGGAACGTCGCCAATTCCTTGGAGTTAAGAAATGCCATACTATTCCCTGCACGTTTGAAATTCACATTCAACAACAAACTTTACTTCTTTACGGTGCCTTCGGAGGCGGTGAAATTCATAGAGGCACACATTCCCCCTCATCCACCCGCTGAGGATATAATGCAGAATGACTGAACTCCATCTGAGGCTTGCTCCCTCTGATCGCCCTATGGCCGGGCGTCCTTATGGCTATACAAGTATCTGGTTGCTCTATTTACATTCCTAAGTAGCCCTGGCTGTACTCACTGCACCTAATCTCTTGAAAACGCACTGTCAGATTACCATAATACTGAACCTCTCATCTTGTCCATGTTGACTTCCTATTGTTGTTTAGTGTAACGTTCCTCTGTTCCACACGCAGGCCCGGCATAGATGCAGCGACATGCATTTTTATACCGCAAACACTGCTTGTTTTCTCAAGGATCCCACCGGGCTCCAAGCGTGCTAGCGCACGGCAATAGCGCACCCCATTGCGATTGCACTGTTTGTTATACTGTTGTTATGGGTTAGCCCCTGTTGGGCTCCTGCACCAGCTGGCTCAGGTTGGGGTCGATCCGGCGGTGCACAGGGAGGGAAGGTTGGCGCTTACACTACTAAATTTGGGTTAGTGGTGAGGGACGTGGGTGGGAATGGGGTGTTATCTAAAAAAGGCACATGAGGTTGCATGGTGCGAGCATTAAAGGCCCATGAATGCATGTTCGACTTCAAACGTTGGGGCACACACCACTGCCGGGTCTGGGATGTCCACTAAAAATGCGTGCAGTATGTTAGGATATTTACTACTGCAATGTCTACCGTCATAATGTCCTGGAATGTCCGTGGGCTAAGCAACCACACCAAGGCCCGTAAAATCATAGCGTATGCTAACAGACACAACTGCAAGTTACTGCTCCTACAGGAGATGCACTCCAATGACCTCATACCAAGAACCATGCCCCTGCATGGGGACCGGCGAGATTCTTCACCTCCTATTCCACTCAATCCAGGGGTGTTCTAATAATGATTCACAAATCCATTAAGTTTACACTGCACAAAAACTACACCGACTCCGAAGGTCGTTATGTAATACTGCACTGCACTCTGGCTAACAAAGAATATTTACTTGTTAATACCTACTGCCCTAATGTGGATTCCCCCGAATTTTTCGACAATATCACCACCATACTGCTGGGATTTGTGGGCATACCAATCCTGTGGGGTGGGGACTTCAATCTTATCCTCGACACGGTCCTGGACAGAACTGGAATTGCTCCTCGTTCCTTGTCCGGTGCTGCACGCAGACTGCAAGCCCACATTATGACACTTGACATCTGTGACGCTTGGAGAAAGCTACACCCCCAACGGAGAGACTACACCTACTACTCATCAGTGCACGATAGCTCCTCTAGAATAGACCTATTTCTTGTATCAAAAGGAGTCATGGGTGGGGTGGTGGAAGCCCAGATTTTACCTCACACACTGTCTGATCATGCCCCAATTACATTCTCGGCGAGGCTGTGGATACCTGTCCCGACGTTCACCACCTGGCGTTTCAAATCCGAGGCCCTTAGGGATGTTGTATTTAGGGCTGACATACTTGCTGACGTTCTGTCTTTCTTTGAACACAACTCTCTTTCGGACACCTCGGCTGCAGTCAGGTGGGACGCCTTCAAAGTGTATATTAGGGGAATGTCCATCTCCCGGGAGGCTGGGGTGTTGAAATCGATCAGAGCCTCACTGGATCGATCTGAAACTAAACTGAAGCAATTGGAACTACAATGTGCCACTAGGGCTGACCCTGCCATACTTGCTCAGGTCGCCGATGAACTCCAGGCATACAACAAGCTTGCCGTCAGTGAAACACAATACTTTACCCGCCCGCAGGCAGCCAGGAAATATGGAGAGGGAGACAGGCCTGGGAGAACATTAGCGACGCTATTAAAATGGGAATCTGGCCGGACGCAGATCACCTCTATTCAAGATAAACATGGCAACGCACAATGGGCCGACCAACAAATCCTAGATACGTTCGCTGAGTTCTACAGGTCCCTCTACTCTCAACCCGCTGAACACACAGAACAACATATGCGTGAACTCCTCAACCAGATCCCCACCACAGAGATCTCCTCCGCTACTCGTGACGAATTGGACTCCCCAATCACACTAGATGAAATTGTACCAGCCATTTCTGACCTGCCCAAAGGCAAGGCCCCGGGACCTGACGGCCTAACCGCCGATTTCTACCAGGAGCACATCGCCATAATCGCCCCCAGGCTGCTTGAGGTCTGGGACGAATCGCTCCGTGCCTCTATCCTCCCCCTCTCCATGCGCGAAGCGGCCATTACAGTGCTGCTCAAGCCTGGCAAACCTGACAATGAATGTGGGTCCTATAGACCCCTCTCCCTTATGAATCTCGACACAAAGATTTTTGCAAAAATTATAGCCAGCCGATTCCTGCCCATTATGACGTATTTAGTCCATGAAGACCAGGCCGGCTTTGTACCCGGTAGGTCTACCTCCCACAATATCAGGAGACTGTTTAACGTGATGTCCCGCATTGATCAAGATGTACAGGCTGTGGCGGTTACGCTTGATGCCCAGAAGGCCTTTGATATGGTCTCCTGGAAATACACATGGCTAGTGCTGGAGACCATGGGCATAGGCCCAAACATGATTAGGTTCATCAAATTACTGTACACTTCTCCTGTGGCGCGGGTTAGGACCAATACACTGACATCTGACCTTTTCACACTCTTCAGGGGCACCCGACAGGGATGCCCCTTCTCTCCTATTCTGTTTGCCCTAGCAATAGAACCGATGGCAGACTTTGTCCATGCTCATCACGCCCGCAAGGGAATAAGACTGAAAGACAGTCCTGAAATTGTATCTTTATATGCGGATGATGTTTTACTATACATCAGAGACCCCGCAACACACCTTGACCCCATACTAAGGGACATCACCCGCATTGGCACCCACTCCGGTTTCACTATTAACTACTCCAAATCAGAGATCTTCCCACTCACTAAGTCCACCCGACAACCCACCACCGAATACCCCCTCCGCTGGTCACCGAATGGTATAAGATATCTGGGTGTGCAAATATCGCTAGACAAATCCACCCTCATCGCCGACAACTATTCTGCGATATCACAAATAGCTGAGACTAAACTCCTACGGTGGCGTGCCCTCCCACTATCCATTGCTGGACGGCTCTCCCTCATAAAAATGATCCTACTCCCCAAACTGTTATATACGTTTAGCAACGTACCCGTATGGCCCGGGAGGTAATATTTTACTAGACTACACACACTATGTGCACAGTTTCTCTGGCACTCTGGCGCAGTACGCAAAAAGTGGACGGACATGGCACTCCCATATAAACAAGGGGGATTCACGGCTCCAGATCTGTCACTTTATTGGTCCGCGGCCCAGGCCCAACATGCCACCCACAGGTACCCTGGCACCCCGGTGCGTCCCCGTATCAAACTGGAACTAATGGCAGCTGCTGGTATCAATCTAATGTCCCTTATACTACATCGGCACTACACACCAGACTCTCCCATTGACCCAATCAGCACGACCCTTCAAGCCTGGGCTCGCTTGCTATTTCAGACACCTGAAGCCTCTCCATACTACAAGTGGCTTCCTGTATGGGCCTTTCCCGGCTTGGAACCCACTCATGATGCGGCACTGGCCTGACACTGGGGGATGCTGGGATACCAAGCACTGACGGACTTCTACCCCGAGGGCAGGTTCATCGACCCCCAAATTTGGAAACCGGGGCACACGGGGTCCGCCTTGGAGACCCTCCAATACTACAGACTGCAAGCTGCGTTTCGCACCAAATGGCCCACATTCCCTGATGAGCCCCCAGACAACTCAGTCATTGCATATATTGCCAATTCTGGAGGTGCCCATGGAGTAGTCTCATCGCTTTACAAGATCTTACAGGAGGCTACCCCTACTCCCACTCTCAAGGCACGTGATGAATGGATTGGCGAACTAGATCTAGAAATATCAGATAGGGTTTGGGGGGATATGTGCCTACACACTCGGAAAGTCTGCCTCAATTTCCGTTTTCGCGCCATGCAGTACAAACTTCTAAATAGACTTTACTACACTCCACACAGGACTTCGAGGTTCGCCCGTGATACGGCGCACCCCTGCCCCCGCTGCGGAGCGACGGCAGCTGACCACTTACACATGTTCTGGTCTTGTGATAAATTGCTGAGGTTCTGGGAAAGCATCCTAGAAACGCTCACGGCTATCACTGACACAGTGATTGACCCTGATCCTTTAGCCGTCCTCTTTGGAGCCTGGAAAACAGATGACACCAGAAGTTTGGCCAAGTTTCTTAATATTGGGTGCATGATAGCCAAAAAATGCATACTTCAGAACTGGAAAAGCCCCATCCCCCCGGTCCACCAGAAATGGCTCCATATGCTTACTTGGGCACGGAACTGTGAGGAAGAGTTTGTATCCATGCTCCCCGTCACTTCTCGACCCAAGAATATCTGGGTGGAATTCAATTCGTACCTTAACAGTCGTAGTGAAGACACACCCGGCTCTGGATCGTCCCCCACCCCTTCAGTGTCCACTGCTACAACATAAACTCGTACTCATATGTATCTTGTATGATTATTGTCTGACATTATTGTGATTTTGTATAACTGCTCATGCACTGCTCCACCTAATGTTTCTTACTTGTGCTTGTTGCCTTGATGTATGTACCACGTAACCTTTGCCGCCAAAAATAAAAGTTTAAAAAAAAAAAGAAAACCTATATATGTGTATTGTTCACATTGTATCCATGTCTTCCCTCTCTGTATTATGGTCACTGCAGTCAATAGTGTGCTGCTACTTTGATAGCTTTCCACAGAGGGCACAAGGATAAAGTAACATGATAAGGAGGTGGATGATGTCAGTGTGGCACTGCATTACCCTTTGCCTCTTCAGGAGAAAGCAATCTGACACTAGTTTCTCCCAGAGGTGAAGTAGTCCCAGGAGGTTGACATTTGAGGCGTGCCTGATTTGTGCCCAGTTTGTTCTACGTAGTGGATACTGTTTGCTCCATTGTAAGAGTCTGCCTCTTGTCCCTAAAGCAACTCTGCTTCTCTCTTAAACCTAGTCTAAAACCGAAGAAAAAGAGCTCAATTAGCTATCCTTAGTAGGTATACAAGCAGGGCAGATGTCTGCCCTGAAAACTACTGTGCTGTACTAGCGGGCTAAGTGTCAGGGATATCTTACATCTCCACCCAGCAAAGGTTGCTGCTGTTTAGAACCGATGGAGTTGTAGTCTAAAACATTTGGCGCCAAATGAGAAAAAAATTACATTTAGGGCAATGCTTTGTGGGAGTTGAGTTTTTTCTCCTACTGTACATGTTACTGATAGGTTTGTCACATGCGCCCAGGCAGTTTGTTGTCACATGCGCCCAGGCAGTTTGATCGGGAGTACCATATTACAGTACACTTTCTACACCCCCCCACCAGCGACACATTCTGCACTGTTCATTGTTATTATATAACTAACTGAACTGGCACACCTTTTGCCCCCCACCCCCTACCATATTCTAGTGGCAAAGCAACACATTCACACTAGGCTTTAAACCACCCGTTGTCAGTTACCTCCCTAATTAAATCTCAACTGCCATCTGTGGTCATGGATGTTGGGGAACTGGGGGTAGGGGTATATTTGGGGTTGGTAGACATCTAAAGCAGTAGGTTGCTTTGGTCAGAAAAACAGTGAGTATGCAGGGTTTATTAATTAGAGACACCAGTGTATTTTTGTGAGCAGGTTCCCCTACTGTATTTCTGTTTGTGCATTGTGTAGTACAACAGGAAGGGGCACATTAAGAGTTTTGGTAGGGCAGTAAAAAAATGGCAGTAGAGGGATTGCAGCTACTTTTACCTCAATGCTAAATTTCAAACTGTAGCACTCAAAAAGCCACCGCGTTTTGCGTTGAGAAATTACTGCATATATTACTACATATGGTTATTACTGCATGCAGTAAGATGCAACTCCAATGGACTTCTATGGGACCCCAAAATGGGGAATAACAGACTGGTTTGACCCCTCCTCTTACTGCATGCAGTTTGTCAGTTGTGAGGGCTCAGTAATGCCAGGCAGACAACTGTTTGATGATTTATCAAAGTATGCCATTTTATTCCTAAAAGAAATAAAATCAAACATGCCTCACTATCCCTACTGTTCTGAGGATTTCCCTGCCTACCCAAAGCTAAGAGAAAACACTCTAGCATTGGATAACTGGCCCTCACACTAAGCAACAAATACACAAAGAAAATATATGGCAATAGAACATGACATACACAGCATTTGCGGTTTCTAAATAAGCTTCTAATGTCCTGGGTAATTTCCCTTCACCGGGATCCAAAGTCAATTCTGTTAATGTTCATCCAAAGAAAGAAGTGTCTCAAGTTAGTTATTGATGTTTCAAAGTAAAAAAAAAAAATGTGTTAATCAAAGTTCCAATGATAGAAAATCTCTTCTCTTTGATGAAATAGGCACTTTCCAATTCCACCAAATAGCACCAATGGTAATCCCAGACACAGTGCTGTGTCACCTCTTCAAGAAGGTTTGCCACAGTTCAAAAAGAAATGCAATATCCACAACTGTCAGTGATACATAGTTCTTGGTTAACAATTAGTATTTCCTTAATTACAGTTTTAGAATTCACTATGGTATATTTGTCAGCATGACTTCTCAGTGCTGCTGCTTCCACTTCAGCAACTTCACTTCTACTTGATTCACCATGAGAACAGTCACCTTCATCTCACAGTACTAAACCTTGTTTAGACTACTACAGTGTGGCATCAACTGACAAGCAGATATAGCACCACAGCTTCAGTACTTGGGACTACTACCACAGCTTCAGTGATATCTTCTTCTAGACAGGCTTTGACACAATATACTTTAAAGTACTTTAGCACCTTCAGGTAGGCAAGGTACTCGTCCTCTGGATTTCTCTCTTCGACAGGTGCAGCCTCTTTGCCTCTCTTGTCTGTCTGCCTCAATAACAACCTGGGTTTGCCGTTAAGACTCACTTATATCTGCCTTCCACAGTCTCTGGTACTACAGGTTGTGTCCACTTCAAAATAGTCTTCACAAGCAGCCAATGTCCGTCCCGAACTTTACCTGCACCTTTCTGCCAGCTATCAGCCCAGGTAATTGCCCAGAAGTCTTGTTGGTACTCTCTTAGCTTCAGGTAATGCTTGCACACTTGTATCTTAGGCCAGTTGATCTGTTTGTAACTTCAGTTGATCTGTTTGTAACTTCACAGTACAATTAGATTGCTTTTTAACTCTGAGAAAGGCTCGTTTCACTGTTAATATGGGGAGACTCTTGGCTTGGGCAATTCGTGGTCTCTTCTTTAATATATACACTTTAACTTCTTATATATGAAAGGTATGCCGCGTTAAAATAAGGAATAGAATTCAGTCTTTCTTTAGGAATCACAATTAGTCACAGATGACCATTTCTTAATGTAGTTTTCAAAGTTTAAAAGTTTGTAAAGATTAGTATTGAATTGCATTCTCGTGTGCAAGTGAAGAATAGAGTTCAGTCCTCCTTTGGGAATCACAATTGGGCACACGCAACCACTTCTTGATGTAGTTTTCAATAGTTAAAGGTTTCCACAAATATGGTATTAAGGTTAGGTATTTGGCAATGTTCTTCTGTCAGGGATGGCACTCTATTAAGGGTGGCACAGGACACCCAGGAAGGGTTTGGGTGGTTGTGCCAAAGTAAAGTGGACAGATGAGTACACACACAGCTGAAAGGAAAGAGAACGAAGAGTAGGCAAGAGTAGCAAGGAAAAAGGTACAGAATGAATTCCCTCTCGGGGTGTAGGCAGATATAGAAAAAGAGTATTCCACGAACCTTAGGGAAAAACTCTAGCCTTCTGCACAGTTTGCTATAACAGAGGCCCACGCTGTTTGCTCATGGCTTGGAACAGCAGCTATGGGTGTCTGTAATGTAGAAACGAGACAAGGGAAGGGGCAGAGGTTGACTGATGGGAACCAACAGACAAGCTCTGTACAAAAGGGTCTACAAACAGTACAAGAGAAGATACTTACAGACAAATCCAGGAAAAGGAGGTTGATAGCAAACTAGCAGAAGGAAATGAAGGGAAAGTCGTGTAACAGGATTGGATAGCAGAGGACAGTAAGGAACAAGGTTGAGAGCTCAGAGGAGCAGGAAAGCAATGAGCAAGCCCACAGGAGCAGGGCTGTAAGGTATAGAGCCCAGAGGGAAAGGGCTTAGGGCAGCAAAGTAAAGCAAGCTGCATGGCAAGGAACCCAGAAGGGCCGAGCAGCAAGGAGTGAGCCCTGAGGGGCAGGGCTGCTGAACGTAGAAGGTTGCAGAGGACTGTAGAGGGCTGCTAGGCCGAGAACCCAGCGGAAAAAGGTAGGTAGTAGGCAGCGGAGGGTGATAAGCTGCAAAGTAGGAAGCCCAGAGGACAAGGGCTGTAGGCAGCCGGAGTGAGGCAGGCTGCAGAGCAGGGAGCCCAGAGGACAAGGGCTGTAGGCAGCCGGAGTGAGGTAGGCTGCAGAGCAGGGAGCCCAGAGGACAAGGGCTGTAGGCAGCCGGAGTGAGGCAGGCTGCAGAGCAGGGAGCCCAGAGGACCAGGGCTGAGGCTGGAAAGCAGCAGAGCGTGATCAGCTGCAATGTAGAGAGCCCGACAGGGCAAGGGCGGAGGCTGGAAGGCAGCAGAGCGTGATCGGCTGCAATGTGGAGAGCCCGGCACGGCAAGGGCGGAGGCTGGAAGGCAGCAGAGCGTGATCGGCTGCAATGTGGAGAGCCCGGCAGGGCAAGGGCGGAGGCTGTAAGGCAGCAGAGCGTGATCGGCTGCAATGTGGAGAGCCCGGCAGGGCAAGAGCGGAGGCTGGAAGGCAGCAGAGCGTGATCGGCTGCAATGTGGAGAGCCCGGCAGGGCAAGGGCGGAGGCTGTAAGGCAGCAGAGCGTGATCGGCTGCAATGTGGAGAGCCCGGCAGGGCAAGGGCGGAGGCTGGAAGGCAGCAGAGCGTGATCAGCTGCAAGGCATGAGCCTGGAAGAGCAGGGCTAAGGCAGGGAGCCCAGAAGGCTAGGGCTGTAGGCAGCAGGGTGTAGCAGACTGCAAGCCAGGAGCCCGCCAGGGCACTGGAACAAAAAGCAGGTGAAAGCAGGAAACAGCATACAAAGTTTGTAGCTCGAAGCAAAAAGGTGCCGGAAGGACTCTCAATGCAAGAGACTGAGCTCTCGCAGGCAGCAGCTTTTATACTGCCCAGCCCAGCAGAGAGGCAGGCTAATTGGTTGCACCTGGCTCAGCACACCTGCAGACAATCGGCCACCTCCCTCTCTGTTCCTAAGCTGGTGGAAGCAGAGCAAATCCCTAGGGCTTCTGGGGATTGTAGTTCTGATGAAGAAAAATAGGAATGGCCAGGAATAGATGGTTATAGCCAAGTGCATTGTGGTAATTGTAGTTTTTTGGGAAAAATAGAAAAGCACCAAAGTCTCGCAAATGGGAAATAAGGTCCAAAAAGTGAATAGCGGTTGATCCAAGAGTTTTCTGTAGATAAATGAATATCAATTTGTCCATATTGATCGCCAATGTATGCGCCCATGGCGCAGGCATGACATCTTCCCAGCGTTCACTCTTCTCAATTAGTGACACACAACCACTCCTTCAGGCAGTAACAGTCTATTAAAGGTTGAACAATGGATTTAAGCAGCGTTTGCTTTCTATGCGTATAAAATAACATCCATATTATACATGAGTGCTACATTTCCATTATCCAGGTATTTCAGCTTCAACAAACAACTTCTACTCACTTTAGCCCATACGTAAGTGAATAGGGAACTGGATACTGTTGCTGACAATGCTCGCGCAAGGTATTGGAATTCCCTGCTTCACTCACCGGCTTCTTTAACATTTGCTCTGCGGTTTCCACTGCTCCCTCGACTTCTGCCACAACCTCTACTGCTTCTGGCTTTTCAGGGAAATACACCCTTCCTCTGTGAAGGTGTCTCTGGTCCGGCCACACTTTTATGGAGCCCCTCTCGCTCGTGAGACCCACGGCTTGACAACTGCTCCTCGCCTTGGTCTCCAGCACGTTCACTGCGCGGCAACCATGGCAATCAGGCTCACATGGGGAAAGACAGCTCTGCTGCACTTCTTCTTCTGTGCATCGTCTGCACTTCAGAGTTTGGGGGAACATGACCCTCTCAGAACAAGCTGGTGAAAATCTGCTGTCTCCATGTTCCAGCGTCCCTCTTGTTCTCCCACTTCTGCCTGGTTTGCCAGCCTTGTGTCTTCTTCCTTCTGCTACTACTGCTACAGCTTGCATTCCATTCACAGTACCAGCTCCTACCAATTGCCTGCACCTGAGGGGGCCTTTTATGCCTCCCAGGTTCCTTCAGGTGTGGGCTGTTAGGCTTAATTGCCTGACTACTGCAACTGCATGCCTCTTCCGCGCTCCTCCTCATCCCAGCACTACTGGGATTATGGGACTTTGCAAAGTTAGTGCTTTTAGCAATTGAGTTAATTTTAAGGGTAGATTTATTTTTCTTAAACTCATGAAAGGATGGACTGTTAGAATTGGTTGTTACAGAGGAAGACATTGGATTTATGGCATTTTCTCTAGATACTTTTACATTTTACCTTTGGGAGTAAGGAGGGTGTTTATCCTGAAATACTTTGAAAGATCTTTTTGTTAATATGGCTTGCTTAGATTTAACAGAACTTGTACCCCTGGTCACAGATCTTATATGTGGGTCAGGTACATTATAATGGCAATATGCCATTACCTGTTTTGGTAATCAAGAAAGGCACTTTCTTTCAGAGGAAAAATAGAGCATCCCATCCCACTGGATCTCCTCACCACCCTGGGCCCTGTCTGTTCCCAGGTGATCCTCCTGCAGTACACCACACCCCAAGGTTAGGATCAGAAAGCGTCTGCCTTTCCCTGGTCAGCTGGGAGGAGACTTTAGGCAGGGTTTCAGGTAGGGATCCATAGGATTCTTCACACAGTATTACCAAACTCATAATGAGGCCTTAAAAGTTGAAAATGATGGAATCACTGATCATGGCCAGCTCAGCCCTTGGACGTTCAGGGGAGGTTGCTTTGATAGATAGGATGACCATGGTTTGGCAGATTTGTTGCCACAGCATGGCGGACCATGCCATATCTTTGTGTTATCAAGAATCAACAAAATAAAGCCTAACTTAAGGGCTTTCTTTAATTTACAAGGCACCCATTGTTACACATGTTTACATTTAGGGCCTCATCACGAGTTGGGCGGTAACGCTGGCGCTATTGGCGCTGGCGTTAATAGCCCTACCGCCAAAACCCCCGGCGCTAATAGCGCCGGATCACGGGTTTGGCGGAACGGGTATTACCCATTCCCCATTGAGCTCATTTGGGAATTTCCCATTCCCCATTGGGCTCAATGGGGAAATTTCACACTCATACCGCTGGCGGATTTCCTGCCGGCGGAAGGGCGCGAAATTTCGGCAGATTTCCCCCCCAGCTCAGAGCTGGGGGGAAATCAGCCGAAATTGTGATTTGGCAGACCCTTAAATGAAGCTGTAATAGCGCTACCGCCGCATTTAAGGGTTACTGTCAAACTCGTGATGAGGCCCTAAGTCTTAAGAGTACGGCGTGTGCTTACATACATCAGGTGCAGAGCTTGAATTCCGGTTCTCAGTATCGGGGCTTCCATTTTGGGATTCCTGAGCTGTGCACTGTATGGTATCTGCAAAATGTGAAATTATGCACAGAATTTCTGCACTGATCATGGGAAAGGGTCATAACAGCACATCCTATCTCATAAATGTCTAAAAGGTAACATTGCTAATGTCCTTTGACCTCCCTGCTTGTGGGATCAGTTCAAGACTTAAAAGGTCCAATAACTGCCCCAGGAATCATCACCACGAGGGAACCAAAGATGCACCTTTGCCGTCCCCAATAAGCAGTACTCAGTATGTGGTAAATGGCCCCCAAGCTGCTGGATCATAGGAGGCTTTGGCGGCATATTGTCTGAACACCGATTCAGAGACACTTTGGACATGCTTGTGGAGACATAGAAGGGGCTTGATCCCATTAAACTTGAATTTATTGAGCATCAGAAGGCACCACACAGACACCCACAGCCCTCTCCTCACCAGACGCAACCAAGGCTGCCCTGCCATCTCCTAAACCAAGCCCACACAGCTACCACCGCCTGCTCCTTGCCCCATTATCAGACCTTTGGTCCAAATGACATCCACCTCCCTTTCCTGCTTGGTGCCCAACATACTATGCACCCCCTGCCCTCACTCCATGGCTCCAAGAAAGAAAGGTCTATGTACCCCGTTGCCTGATGCACTGAAACCATTTCAGCAGAGGATGAGCAAGTCATTATTCGTATTTGTAAGTATTGCCTGGGTATTATAGTTGGCATACTGCTCAAACATTTGGTTACTGTTTAGCTGTGTGAGCAGTGATGCGAGCAAGTGAACTTTGATGGATCGGATAGCTAGGTATGTGCTCCTGATCTTCTGACCAACACATTCACCTTTGTGCATGCCAGCTTAAAGGGTGACCTCACCGAGCTTTGTAAGAATGTTTTAAAAAGTACTGTTGAGTATTGTGGTAAGTCAGAATCAGGAGACGAACAAGGTGGCATTTTGGTTTAAGTGGTTCTTTATTTTCAACAATCAAAAGTTAATTTGTCCCCAAGTTTCTTGGCCCTATTCTAAAGGATGTGAAAAGGAGCCTAACAGAGTGCTTGTCATGATGTCCTAAAAATAATCACAAAATGCCTGCCACAAACCTGTTCTAGTCTGAGTTTTGTCCCTACCACTATAAACAAAAAAAGAGCCTAACTTTAACAAAGGCATGATAAGGAACGTTGCCCAAACAAAGGAAATGCTGGATGGTTTCTGACCTCAAAGTCATGTCTTCTTATCAGAAATGGGGGTATCGAAATAGTGGTACAAAATAAAGATGCCAAATGTCTCTTCCAATTTCCATTTCTCAGGTTGCGTATCAATCTGTGCTTTGTGGTTAGTCTCTTTCTCCCTGTAGTACCATGGATTTTCTCTATAGTCTCTGGTTTTCGCTCACCCTTGGGACCCCCCTGGTTCGTATGTAAAGACGAGACACTGAGTCTGGTGGCCCTTTCTCCAATTATGCATCTCCTGTTTTTCACCCCTCCCTGAGGTCTCATGTCTCACACCCCGCCTTGGGGTCTGGTATCTTTTCCCCTGCCTCTGAGTCTGGTTTCTCTTACCCTGTCTTGGTGTCTGACTTCTGCCCCCCCGCCCTGGGGTTTGATTTCTGTTACCCTGACTTGGGGTCGAGTTTCTCTTACCTCGCCTTGGGGTCTGCTCTCTGTTATTCTGCCTTGGGGTTTGGTCTCTGTTACCCCGCCATGGTGTTTGGTGTCTGTTACCCACCATGGGGTTTGTTTTCTGGTGCCCTACCTTGGTTTCTGGTCTCTGTTACCCGCCTTGGTATCTGGTCTG
This sequence comes from Ambystoma mexicanum, assembly GCF_040938575.1. NCBI lineage: Eukaryota > Metazoa > Chordata > Amphibia > Caudata > Ambystomatidae > Ambystoma > Ambystoma mexicanum. Next base: position 180,610,061 of record NC_090932.1, read on the forward strand.
GCCTGTCTGCCGTTCTCCCAGTATGCTGGAGGGACTCTGTACTGTCTGTCTTCCTGCAGTGCTTCGATGGGCTGGCATTCACATAGGCTGATGCGGCTTCTCTGCTCCGGTTCCTTCACAGTGTTCCACGTTTAATGTAGCGGGTGATTCCTTATCGCTCTCCTCTTATGGAGTGTCGGCATCAGCATCCCCACTCTATGATCCCCGAGATCAGTGGCTTGTCTACTGGCAGCGATCCCCTTTTTCATTTCCATTGTAGATTAGACAACTCTTTGCTCAGCTATTCCATACACTTTACTGTACTGTGCGACACTTTTATTCTTTTTGTACAATAAGGCTTTCGCCAACCGTTATAGTATGTAATTAGGAATTGTATTTATTAAATGACTGGCACAGTATAAAAACTGAGTAACATAACCTGACATAACATAATGGTATGAGCATTTAGCATGGCATACAGTACATTTACATATTGGTCATTGGCAATTGCGCTACACAACCTGGGGGGAACATCTTCCAAATGTGGTTTATCGTACCTGTACAGGAGTATGGGGTTGGGAGCTGCCACCAAAAATATCAGCCTTGTTGGTGGGCTTGCATGCACTCTTCAGATACTTGTTAGGTTGTGCCCAGTTGAATTCAATAGATTTAAGGTCTGGAGATTCTGGGGTCCTCAGACCAAAGTGGGCCCCAATTCCAGATAAAGACTGCTGCAGAGGATCTGCAAACGAATGGTCCAGGTCGTTGTCCGGTACAATGCATAATTAACAGGTGTGCTCTGGTTAATGCTGCCTTACAAATGGCAACAGCCTCTGCATAATGTGCTCTTCAAAGAAAGCTATGACCATTATTACCTCAAAATAAATACAGGATACTGGCAGTTTCTTGGAGATCCCACTCCAGACATGTTCTTTGACTGGATGCTTTGAGGTGGGCTTGCTTAAAAGGTGTCCTCCTGAAGGCTTTCCTGTTAAACCGGTCTAGGGTGATGGTAGACTGGAAGTGAATTAGGACGTCCCCAAAGTCTTCCCCCAGCTTCAGCCAGACCTTTAAAAGTATCACATGATTTATTTGTGGATGTCACAGATCAATAGGGCATAGCTTCTGGGGCCATAGCAATGCACGGGTATGAGCAAAGAAATTAACACTGTCCTGATAACCACCCACACATATGGAACAGAAGGGAAAGGGAAGCATGAAAAGTCAGAATAAGGCATGTTTATACTCAAAGAAATTAATACTGTCCTGTTACCACTGAAACATAAATGCACAGGTTGGAGAAGGGAAGTCTACGGAGTCAGAATAGGAAATATTTAGAAACATATGTGAAGGGTCAGGAATGAAACCCGGACACGGTGGATTCATGTTTTTGGCCATAGACTTTTATTAAACAACATAGGTTTGGAAAAATGCCTCTCTGTCCCTGCTCTAAGAGGTATTTTCCCTACCAGAACAAAACGAGTCAGTCAGTCAGAATGTCCAAAACAACAAGTCCTGTGTCCAGAGTACTATTCTGACACTCACATTCTAAAATTAACTCTAAAGTGAAAGGCAAATGTCTTTGGCCTTGAAGTGTATAAAAATTCAAAAGAAGAAATGTTTAACTCCAACACAAAAGTTCCAAGTAAATATAGCTCACAGCTCCAGAGGGTAATTCCCTTTGTCTGGATTTCTCTTCCCTTAATAACAGTTCTTTGAGTTCCTTTTACATCAATAGAATGAGTATACAAAGTTCTGCCTGGTGTACTCTCCTGCCAGGCTTCCTCTCCGGGATATGTTTTATTCACAATCATTGGTTATCTCTTGCTATCTTTCTGCCAGGATTCTCTCATATAACATTGTCCATCTAGGCCATGCTTGGAAAGTCCTCTTGCCAGGGTTTGTCATTTACATAAGCACCTCTTGCTTGCAAATGCCTTGTGTACTCTCCTGCCAGTGCTTTATTTGCATATAAACCACTTGCTCTCATACACTTGTTCTCATATTCTCAAACACTTGTGATATATAATGCCAGGTATACTTCCCTGCCAGGGCTTCTTTTGCTTGTGACTTGTAATGCCTGGTATACTCCTCTGCCAGGGCTTCACACGTATTTCCGTATACATGCGTCTTGAAATGCCCTGCTGTCAGGGACATTGGAAAGCCAGGGACAAAGTTAAGACCCACTGGTGGAATACTCAGGCGTGGGAGGTTACAGTCGATGGCTAGATGCTGGGGAATGTGTAAAGTGTCTTCGATTTTCCTTAATGGTCCTTCTCAGAGATCGATTGATTTTGGAGCACAAAATGAAGGACTGGGATCATACCCAGGCCAGGATGGTGGGTTTGTTCAACAGTGATCTAATTTAGAATGTTGATGGCAGATTGGAAGTTCAGCCTCGTTCCAACTGCCTTGAAAAGTCAGGACGTGTACATAGGTGTTCCTTTCCTGAGGCCTAACCTAGGAAGTTTCAAGAAAAATTCCTTGAGCAGAAAAGGAAAAGAAGTTGTAGAAAGAATTTGCTGCAGGAAATACTGGTGGGAGTGCAGCATTAAGTATTTATGTATTCAAGTTAAAGTTTGGCAATAGTAGAAAGCAAAACTCTGGCTGTGGGAAAACTGAATTCTAATTTTGTTTTTAAACCTTTAGTTCTGCTTATGCTGTTTCATTTTAAAAAGTAGTAGTAGTGAGTTGTGAAACAGCTGTTCAGTTGGGCAAAGCAGCGCTTTCTCCCCTGTGCTTCGACGCTGTGTATATGGAGACATCAGAACGCTAGGAGCCTGAGGCAATTGCAGCTTAAGGGGGAAATGCTGCGATCGTCATAAATCTCAGTGCGATCTTCCGTGCAGCATGAAACTGGAATGCTTTGGAAGTCGCGTTGAGGTGGGCACAGCGTGAGGTTCTGCAATGTGGTAAAAACACAGAAAGACTTAACTAGAATTTAGCGCTGTCTTAGCACAGCTAGTAGGGCAATTTATCCTGAAGTCACATAAACTCCTGCTCGGCATGAACGCCATTATTTAGTTTTGAGGCAAATGACTGAAAGTTCACTCTGATCCCTTGGAAGGGCTTCCATGAGGGCATATGACTTGGGAAACGATTTAAGCAACATAAAAGAAGGCCATTTAGCGCTTGGAAGCACCAGCGGCCAGTTTGTTTATTGAGTTTGGGAACTGTAGCTCAGTGGTGCGCATAAATATGCTTAGAACATGAAGGCAACTAAGATAGTGAAACGAGTTCTTGGATGATGAAAAACTGCTAAGTAGCCTAATTGAAATACAGGAAGTTTAACTGCAAGGCATACGGTGCAAAATGTTTTAAAAGTGCAGAAAACTGTTGAAAACTAAAAAGTACTTTACTGATGAACTGATTGTTAAAACAAAAGTTGAGTGTACATGTATGGACATTGAAGAACAGGATAACACTTGAAGTCAAGTGCAAAGGAAAAATGTAATGTCTTGTGATGTTTAGTGCATCTCAGACCTCAAGCTCCTGAGTAAGGACAATAAAGGAGCTTTTTCCTCTGTGCTGGTGGCAAAGGAATCACAGGTAACATCAAACAAGATCAAGGAGATCCTAATTTTAATAAAAAGGTTTGCATGTAATGAAATGTGAACACATATTTAATTCCTGTGCCGGATGCCAAACAAGAAATCATGAAGAGATCTTGTGTCGTTTGCTATTTTCTCCACTTCCCCTTTCCCCCTCAGGCTTTTCTGTACCACACTGGGCCTCATTACGAGGCTTCCGCTCCCGTAATGAAGGGTGCCGGTACAGGACCAGGACTCTTGAATAGTCACAGAGGGAATGTAGGGTTCAGCAGCTCCCACGGAAGATGAGAAGTCGGGACTTCCTTTCAGATGCACATTTTGAATGGATTGTGTCCTCCCACATATTCCTCATCTTTAATTTTGATATTAGTTATTCCCGCTTCAACTGCTTCGGCAAAAATGTATTTCAGCTGAGGGCGCTGTGCGTCGATGGCATCGACTCGATGTCCCTCGAGGGCCTCCGTCTCTAGGATGATGTGATCGAAGGCATATATAGCACGCGCAGCACCCGTCGGCTACAGTTCTGTTTTTCCGCTATAGGTTTAGCTACAAGAAATACTGCGCGTTTCTGCACTTTTGTGATGACTGTTATTTCGAAAGAGAATAGAGAAAATGTCTTCTTCGTCAACACCGACAACCCCGAAGACCGGGTTCAAAAAGTGTCGTGATTGTGGGTCGAAAATGTAATTGACCGATCCATATTGCATATGTTTGTGGTGCCTCAGGGTAGTCCATAAAATCGTAGACTGCTCCAAGTGCCAGTTGATGACAGAAAAAGCCTTGAAGGAACAAAAGGGGAAATTGAAGGTAGGTTGAATCCCTAAATCAACTACCCCGGCCAAATAACCTTCGACCGACGAAGAGTAGCATCACTACTTTGAAGGCCTCCCACTCGGCCAGAGTGGATCTCACCACTCCTCATTGTCCTCGAAGAAGTCTAAGAGAAGGCACCATAGGTCGCCTACTTCGACTTCATCATCGGACTCTTCCCCTGAGTGGGTATATTACCCAACAAAAAAATCCACTCTGGCCAAGTGGGAGGCCTTCAGAGTAGTGATGCTCAAAATATTTGAAAAACAGAAGCCTCCAAGCCATGCTTCTACCGCACCTTCAAAAGAAGCCAGGAAGGAAAGGGCTCTACCTAAATCCTGCTTGCCTTTGAGCCGGGATGAAGGTCCGATCCACACCAGGAGCCATTGAGGCCTTGATCCAATAACGTAAGGTCGAAGGATCAGTCGAGCCGAAAGCTCCATCGACACCTTCGACGCCGGCTGCGCCTTCAATGCTAGCCAAACACTCTACGTTGACTTTGAAGCCGAAGGCATCAACGCCAGCTGCGCCATCATTGCCAGCTGCGCCATTGATGCCGAGCACCCCACTAAAGCCTATGGCACCAATGAAAAATGTTTTGACGACTCCTCCAGCGTCGAATGCTTTGTTTATAAAACCCCTCATACCTGAGTAGACCTATGTACCTCTGCCAAGAAAAGACTATTTTAAGTCTCTTCCTTCTATACATGAGGAGGATGAACAATCAGATGACGAGGCTTCATTTGGCCTCCAATACGGTAAACCAAATGCACCAGGGAGTTTTATAGCAGAGGAGTCAAGGTTGAGAGACCTTTATGACAACCTACAGACAGCAAGTGGGGTGGACACCTCACCTGAGTTGGAGTTTGGGAGACCAGAGGCTGGGGAGCATGCTGATGCATCCTACAGACAACTCATGTCCAAGGTAGTCGACTACATGGGGTGGAGTAGGCTTCCATTGCATTCAAACAGGATGATTTAACAGACATCCTAGATAAGGGTCTTCAGTCAGATCCTATATTACCGTTTCATGTTGCCTTGCAAAAAAGGGTGGCGATGAATTGGGAAACACCGGAACCAATCCGGCTGTAAATAAAAACGTGACCAAGAAGTACCGCCCTTCCAGTAGTGATCCAGACAACCTTTCGAAACACCCCACTCCAGAGAGTCTGGTGGTGCAGGCAGCTACTGGAACATCTAAGCAAGCAGCCTACCCTACCATCTCTCCAGGTAGGGATGACAAAAGAGTCGATGGATGGGCATGGAAGGTATTTTCTGCAGGTAGTATGGCACTGAAATCTGCCAACTCCACATGTGCCCTTGCAAAATGTACGTTCACTCTATGGGACTGCATTTCCATGGCGGCAGAGCACATTCCCGAAGGGGATGAAAGCAACGGGTTCTTAGCCATAGTTAGAGACAGCAAATAAGCAATGTGTGAGTTTCTTCAGTCAGGTCTGGATTCTGCTGACAGCATCAGCAGAGTCATGGCTAATAGCACCGTTATGCGCAGGTTTGTGGGGTTGCGGAGGTCAGGTTTTGCACCGAATGTGCAATCCAGACTTCTCAACATGTCCTTTAACGGGTCTCATCTTTTTGGCAACAAGGCTGACAAGAATCTTGAGAAGTTGCAGACCTCAAAGGTGGCAGCCAAATGTTTAGTTACCGCTATTAGGCAACCTCAGCCTTTTTGACCTAGTGGACAATTTTGGAGGGGTCGATCTTTTCGATACTACTCTCAATTGGAAGGGCGGGAGGAATGGCTGGTCAAAGGGGCCAAAGAAGATTTCCTCGTGGTGGACCAGGAAGAGGTGCAAAGCCAGCTGAAGCAGGGGCATCTTTACCATCTGCCACTGCCTCAGCACCATCGATACCTCTCTGAGGTCTTGAGTCACAGTTCACCAGTGGGAGGAAGACTGTCTCACCATCTAGAAGAATGGCGAGACATTACTTCAGATGGTTGGGCTTTGGAAACTGCAGCCCACGGTTACTGCCTTTCTTTTATAAAGAGACCTCAGAACAATCCACCGGGGTACCACTCTTTGAGGATTCCAGATCCGCTCCTTGGACAGGAGATTTCAACCCTGCCAGAGAAAGGCGCTATAGAACCGGTGCCTGTAGCAGAGAGGAACAAAGGTTGGTATTCTCCTTATTTCCTAATATCCAAAAAGGACGGATGACTGAGACCCATCTTGGATTCGAGATACAAGTTACTCAGAAAGGACAAGTTCAAGATGGTTACACTTTCTCAGATGCTTCAGACCCTCCAACTCCAGGATTAGATGGTGTCATTGGACCTTCAGGATGCTTATTTTAATGTGCCAATTCATCTGAAGCACAGAAAATACATGAGGTTCGCAGTTGGTGGTTCCCATTATCAATTTTGACTTCTGCCATTCGGGCTGACCTCCACCCCAAGGGTTTTCACCAAACTGATGGCGGTAGTGGCAGCGAGTCTCAGGAGAGGAGGGTATTAACGTCTACCCCTACCTGGATGATTGGCTGATCAGGGTGCGTTCTCCCAAACAAGTCCTGGATCATCTCAACGTCACCTGCCACTCCCTTCACAGACTGGGCTTCTCCCTCAATTACAACAAGTCCCATATGACACCTTCTCAGAAACTCCAATTTGAAGGGATTGTGTCCTCCAACGTATTCCTTATCTTTGATAATTCGTCTCCAGCTTGCTGGCCTCGGAAATGTTTTCTCTGTAGAGGGTGCTGCGCGTCTACATCCGCAGAGTCGATGTCCCTCGACTGCCACCGTATTGGCGCCGACGTCACCATGCCCTTAAATAGCCACGCGTGGCGTCCGTTGCTCAGTTCCGTTTTTCCGTGCTTCATGGGGCCTCGGAACATCGTTGCTCAGTTCAGTCAGATAAACCTATCTACATCTACTCAAATATACCAACTCGTTCTCGATGGCATCTTCATCGGAACTGACAACGCTGCGATCCGGCTTCAAATAATGTCGAGACTGCAGTAAAAAAATGTCGATAACGGATCCACACAGGATCTGCTTGTGGTGCTTGGGAGCCGAGCACCATTGTTCAGAGTGTGAGGACTAGATGTCCATGACGGCGAAAGCCTTGAAGGAGCGCAAGGGGAAGCTCGAGAGAGGTAAGTCAGTCAAAACCTCCTCGAAAGTTTCTTCGGCTGAGTCGAGGCATTCGTCTCCTCGCCGTCGAAAACATTCCCATTCTAGATCTCGAAGTAGCTCCCACCATTCGTCGAGATCTAGACACTCAAAGAAGAGACGCCGAAGATCCCTTTCCTCGTCATCTTCTGTTTCCCCAGAAATGGTCTCCTGCCCCACAAAACACAGCTCTCAGGCTGAGTGGGAGGAATTCAGGAAGAAAATGTTAAGCGTCTTCGAGAAAGCGGCCTCGACCCCCTCGAAGACAGCTGAGGGTGATACCCCGGGTGAAAAACCCAAAAAATCAAAACGCTGGGAGTCGCTGCACCCGGCGAAACATTCCACCTGACAGCGCCAGGGGCCATCGGGTAAGAAGGCACCGTCTTCGACGCCGTCGTCGAAGATCCCTTCGACGCATGGATCGGCGCCATCAACGCCGTTGTCGAAGGGTTCTTCGACACATCGGTCGATCGACTCTATGCCATCGTCGACGCCGATGAAAGAGAAAACCACGGCTACTTCACAGCCAACGGTGATTCCAAGAACCTCCGGCACGACGCTGAGACCGTCTTCGACATCCTCAAGCAGGATCCCGATCCTCTCGAGTTCTTCGAGGCCTCTTCCAGTTTTCTCGACACCGTTCTCGGCGCCTTCGAAGCCTGTCACATCGGCGTTGACGACATCGATGTTTTCTCGCCCAATATTGACGAGTTTGGCTCCTTCTGCCCTAGAAGTGGGTTTTACACCATTTCAGAGGTCAGCGTACCCTGGATTATCTTCAATTTATGAAGAGGGGGAAGATTCTGACCAGGAAACCTTCGGGTTGCAGAGGACCACACTGCCTGTTTCAGAGGATTTCACCTCTGAGGAAAGAAGGTTGAAAGACCTACAGGAGTCATTACATGAGGCAAGTGGGCTGGACACTTCCCCAGAAGTGGAATTTGTTAAGCCAGACCATGGGGAACATGCTGAAACACCCTATAGAACCCTGATGGCAAGGATTATTGAATTTATGGGTTGGTCTGCGCCTTCGCCTGTTTTTCAACAGGATGACCTGACAGACATATTAGACAAAGGTCCACAGGAGGATCCTGTGGTTCCCTTCCATGCAGCCTTACAAAGAAAGATTTCATCTAATTGGGAAACTCCTGAAGTTATCCCTGCTGTCAATAAAAGATTGTCAGCCAAGTATAGGGTACCTGCGATTGACCCTGAATACTTATCAAAACACCCGACTCCAGAGAGCCTGGTGGTCCAAGCGGCAACTTCATCAAGCAGCACGACCGCTTACCCTACTGTCCCACAGGATAGAGATGACAAGAGGTACGATTCTATGGCAAAGAAAGTCTTTTCTGCTTGTAGTACGGCGTTGAAGTCCATCAACGCCACCTGTACGCTCGCCAGGTTCAGTCACACTCTGTGGGAGTGTACTTCATCAGCGGCTGACTGCATACCCGAAGGAGAGGAAAGGGAAGTCTTCCTTAACATTATTAAAGATGGCAAAGATGCCATGTGCGAGTCACTTCAAACTGGCATCGATTCCGCTGACAGTATCAGCAGGGCCATGACGGCAAGTACAACAATCCGCAGGCATGCGTGGTTGCGAAAGTCTGGCTTTGCTCCAGATGTACAGGCCAGACTTTTGAATATGCCCTTTGACGGCTCTTCATTATTCGGAATAAAAAGGCTGATGACAGTCTGGAAAAGACATCTAAAGCAGTGGCAAAATCGTTAGGAGCTGCAATCCGCCAAACTCCTTTTCGCCCCTCAGGAACCTCTGGAAGAGGAAAGTCCTTTCGCTATTATTCCGCATTCGGGAAAGGCAGAGGACAGCCGGCTCAAAGAGGCCAAAGGAGATCCACCCGAGGTGGACGGGTCAAAAGTACTAAAGCCGCAGCAGGTGCCTCTTTACCCTCGGCATCTGCATCAGCCACCCCCAAACCACTCTGAGGTCTTTCCACACAAAACACCTGTAGGGGGCAGATTAACTCACCATCTGACGGAATGGCAGGCTATAACGTCAGCTGCTTGGGCATTGGAGACAGTTGCCCAGGGTTACTGCCTACCCTTTCTACACATCCCTCAGAGTCATCCACCGGTGCGCAGCTCTCTAAAAGTTCCAGATCCGCTCCTCTTGCAGGAAATGATAGACCTGCTAGAGAAAGGTGCCATAGAACCGGTACCTGTAGCGGACAGGAACAAGGGCTGGTACTCCCCCTACTTTCTCATACCAAAGAAGGACGGAGGACTGAGACCCATCCTGGACTTACGAGAATTGAAAAAGTTCATCAGGAAGGACAAGTTCCAGATGGTAACTCTCTCTCAGATCCTTTAGGCCCTCCAGCTCCAGGACTGGCTGGTATCTCTGGACCTTCAGGATGCTTATTTCCATGTGCCAATCCATCTCAAACATAGGAAATACCTGAGGTTCGCAATTGGCGACTCTCATTATCAATTTCGAGTTCTGCCATTTGGGCTGATCTCCGCCCCAAGGGTCTTCACCAAGCTAATGTCGGTAGTGGCTGCGAGTCTAAGGAGGGAAGGGATCCACGTCTACCCCTACCTGGACGATTGGCTGATCAGGGCTGTATCTTCGGAACAAGCTCAGATCCAGCTAGATTATGTCTGCCACTTACTTCACAAACTGGGCTTCTCCCTCAATTTAAAGAAGTCACAGATGATACCATCACAGAGACTCCAGTTCATTGGAGCGGTCCTGGACACTTCCCTGGGAAAAGCCTCGCCACCAGAATTGAGGGCTCAAGATATTCTGCAGATGGTCAACAAGTTCCAAAATGCCCAACGTCTCCCAGCCTTCGACTTTTTGAGGTTGCTAGGCCTCATGGCATCCTGCATCTTCCTTGTGCCAGAGGCTCGCCTGAGAATGAGATCTCTTCAGAGGGCACTGAGAACTCAGTGGTCGCAATTCTCAGGGAGAATGACAGATCTCCTCCGGATTCCGGACAAGGTAGCCCACGACCTTCAATGGTGGGCCTATCCAGAGAACATCTTGAAAGGAGAACTGTTTTGGCAACCATGGCCGGAGATAACAGTAGTCACAGACGCCTCACTCATGGGGTGGGGAGCCCATGCCAACGACTTGACCATCAACGGTCGTTGGTCTCCATCGGAGTCCAGACTACACATCAACCTATTGGAGCTGAGAGCGATCAGACTAGCGCTGAAAGCTTTCCTGCCATCAGTACAGGGGAGAAATGTCCTGATAATGACGGACAACATGGTGGCCATGCACTACCTCAACAAAAGAGGAGGCGTAGGGTCGCTGCCACTGTGCAGAGAGGCAATGCAGCTCTGGTTTTGGGCAATTCAGGAAGGAATCTCTCTATCGGCAGTCCACCTAGCCGGAGAGAAGAACTTGACAGCGGACGCTCTGAGAAGGCAAAGCACAGTCTCCCACGAGTGGGAGCTAGCTCCGGAAGTCCTTCAAGAGATCTCCGCCCTTTGGGGAACCCCTCAGGTGGATCTGTTCGCCACAAGCACCAACAGGAAGTGCGATCTGTTCTGTTCATGGGAATTTCCCCCGAGAGGAGCTCTAGGAGACGCGTTCGTAGTGGACTGGGAGTTTCCACTCCTTTACGCGTTTCCACCAGTCCGTTATTCCTCAAATGATCAGGAGGTTGAGAAGATTCCGGAAAACCATGATCCTAATTGCCCCGGACAGGGCCAGGAGAACGTGGTACCCGGACCTTCTAGATATGTCCATCTGCCCTACAATCCGTCTTCAACTCAAAGAGAATCTTCTCTCGCAGAAGGGAGGTCAGGTTCTCCATCCAGACATCAGAACCCTCAACCTTCACGCTTGGCTTCTGAAAGGGTAAGATCCAAGGATTGGGACCTCCCTGATGACGTCATGGAGGTGTTGCTTTCGGCCAGAAGGCCAGCAACTAAGTTTTTATACCGCTGCCGTTGGAATAAATTTCGCAGCTGGTATAGAGAACGGAATATCGACCCTTTTTCAATTTGTTCACCAACAGTGTTATCATTTCTACTCTACTTGGCAAACTCAGGCCTTCAAGTTGGCACTGTAAAAGGCTATCTCGCAGCGCTTTCAATCTTCAAGCGCACTGCGGAGGAACTTTCGTATTTCAAACTACCTCTAGTAATACAATTTCTCAAGGGATTAACTAATGTTTATCCTCCAAAACCATTCCAAGTTCCCTTATGGGACTTAAATTTAGTCTTAAACTTCCTAATGAGCACTCCATTCGAACCACTTCAGTCTTGTTCGCTGAGATTTCTCACGCTTAAAACTGTCCAATTGGTAGCACTAACATCTGCTAGGAGGGTGAGCGAGCTACAAGCTCTCTCCCGTAAACCCCCACATACAATTTTCCACAAGGACAAAGTTGTCCTACAGGTGAAGCCTAATTTCCTCCCAAAGGTGGTTTCTGAATTTCATATTACTCAGAAAATTACCTTATCTTCGTTCTACCCTCCTCCCCATCCAGGGAAAGAGGAAGAAAGGCTACATAGGCTGGACCCAAGGCGAGCTCTAAGCTTTTACATCAGCAGAATGGCTAGGATCAGGCAAGCAGACCAACTGTTTGTAGGATACTCAGGTCACAAGTTGGGATTACCTATAACAAAACAAACTATTTCCAGGTGGATTATTTTGGCCATTCTAGAATGTTACGAACTGGCAGGGAAAGAGCCACCCCAAAATCTTAGGGCTCATTCAACCAGGGGTATCGCAGCCTCTTTGGCCCTCCAAAGAGGGGTACTGGTCCGAGACACATGTGCAGCTGCCACATGGTTGTCCGCACATACATTCACAAAATTTTACAACCTGGATTCCTCCACTAGTCAAGAGACCAGATTTGGCAAAGCCGTATTACACTCGGTTCATCCCTAAAGGGATACATGACATTCTTACTCCCACCTCCAATTACATGCCACTGCTATGGGAGTCTATCAAAGATAAGGAATACGTCGGATGACACAATCCCTTCGAAGAACAAGTTACTTCTTACCTTGTAACGTTCTTTCGATGGGATGTTCCTCCGACGTATTCCTTATTGTCCCTCCCATCCATCCCCGCAGTAATACTTCCCTTGTAGTTGCAGCGTACGCACCTTCAAGGTCAATAACCAATTCAGGCATTACTTTTCTTATGCTACAAAACGGAACTGAGCAACGGACGCCGCGCGTGGCTATTTATGAGCATGATGACGTCGGCGCCGATACGGTGGCCGTCGAGGGACATCGACTCGGCGTACGTCGACACGCAGCGCCCTCTACAGAGAAAAAATTTCCGAGGCCAGCAAGCTGGAGACGAATTATCAAAGATAAGGAATACGTCGGAGGAACATCCCATCGAAAGAACGTTACAAGGTAAGAAGTAACTTGTTCTTCTGTTCTGGATACACCCTTAGGGAAGAGCTTGCCACCCGAGGTGAGGGCTCAAGACATTCTTTAGCTGGTCACCAAATTTCAAAGTGCCCAGAGTTTCCCGGCCTTTGATTTTTTGAGGTTGCTCGGCCTTATGGCATCCTGTATTTTTCTGGTGCCAGAGGCCCGACTGAGAATGAGATCCCTTCAATGGGCTCCAAGAACTCAAGGGTCCCAGTTCTCAGGAAAGATGTCGGACCTACTTCAGGTTCCCAGCACGGTCGCACAGGATCTTCTGTGGTGGGCCTGCAAGGACAATATTCTGAAGGGAGAAACCTTTTGCAACCATGGCCAGAGATAACAGTAGTGACGGACGCCTTATTCACGGGCTGGGGAGCCCACGCCAATGATCTGACAGTCAGTGGTCGTTGGTCTCCATCAGAGTCCAAACTACATATCAGTCTTTTGGAACTGAGGGCAATCAGACTAGTGCTGAAGGGCTTTCTGCCCTCTGTACGTAGAAAGAATGTCCTGATAATGACAGACAACACAGTGGCCATGTACTACCACAACAAGAGAGGAGGTGTAGGGTCACTATCACTGTGCAGAGAGGCAATGCAGCTCTGATACTGGGCAATACAAGAAGCATCTCCCTATCGGCAGTTCACCCTGCCGTAGAGGAGAACACGGCGTCGGACGCTCTGAGCAGGCAGAGCACAGTTTCCCATGAGTGGGATCTAACTCAGGAAGTCCTTCAAGAGGTCTTCACTCTTTGGGAAACCCATCGAGTGGACCTGTTTGCGACCGGTGTCAACCGGAAGTGCGAACTGTATTGCTACAGGGAATTTCCCCAAAGAGAAGCCATAGGAGACACGTTTCTGGTGGACTGGGAATTTCCATTCCTGTATGCGTTTCCTCCAGTCCCCGTCATTCCTCATGTGATCAGGAGGTTGAGAAATTTCAGCAAACACATGATTGTAATTGCCCCAGATTGGCCCAGGAGGACGTGTTACCCGGACCTATTGGACATGTCCATCTGTCCTCCAATACGTCTTCCACAAAGAGAGGACCTTTTCCCGCGAGAGGAGGGTCGGGTTCTCCATCCAGAGGTCAAAACACTTATCGTTCACGCTTGGTTTCTGAAAGGCTGAGGTACAAGGATTGGGACCTCCCGGATGACGTAATGGAGATTTTGCTTTCGGCCAGAAGGCCAGCAACAAAGTCTTTGTACTGTTGCTGTTGGAATAAATTCTGCAACTGGTGCAGCGAAAAGAATGTAGATCCTTTTCTGTATAAAACACCAGATGTTTTATCCTTTCTGCTATCTTTAGCCAATCTGGGGCTCCAAATTAGTACTATTAAAGGCTATTTGGCGGACTGTTCATCTTAAAGCGCTCGTCAGAGGAATGTTCATACTTCAAAATTACACTGGTGACACAATTTCTAAAGGAGCTTACCAACGTGTTCCCCTCATCTCTGTTCCAGGTTCCAATTTGGGTTCTTAATTTGGTTCTAACATTTCTTGTGTGTGCACCTTTTGAACCTTTACATTCATGTCCCTTAAGGTTATTAACCTTTAAGACCATTTTATTGGTAGCTCTCACATCAGCCGCAGAGTGAGCGAGTTGCAGGCACTTTAGTCCAGGCCACCCTTTACTATCTTCCACAAGAGTAGGGTTGTTCTAAGGGTTAAACCTTCCCTTTTACCCAAAATCATTTCTGATTTCCACATAGGACAACAAATTGTTTTGCCTTGTTTCTATCTCCCCCTCATCCTAGCAATGAGGAGGAGAGATAACATAAGTTGGACCCTCGTAGAGCTTTAAGCTTTTATATATCTAGACTGTCAAAACTCTGTATTGATGTTCAGCTTTTCATTGACTATACGGGCCACAAATTGGGTCAGGCTGTTGCTAAGTAGTCCTTATCTAGATGGATCATTCTGGCCATTTCTGAATATTACAGGTTAGCAGGGATGGCCCATTCCACCAGGGGCATGGCTACCTCGACAGTCCCGCAAAGGTGTGTACCAATAAAAAATATTTGTGAAGCGGCAATGTGGTCTACTATCCACACGTTCACAAAGCATTACTGCCTGGAATCTTCCCTCGGTCAGGATTGTAGCTTTGGTAAAGCAGTCCTGCACTCGGTTCATGAAAACAATTTAATCCTACGTCCCGTCCCCTTTCCTCCATACTTATGGGACACCTCTCCGTCCTGTGGGACAGGACCGGAGCACTTTGTAAAAAGCATCCAAAAAAATGTTTTCAAAAATGTGTCCTTCCTCTCTTTCTGCGTGGGGCCCGGCACGCGGCCGTAACCCCGCCCACCTTGGCTCTTCCACGCGCATCGCCCATTAGTTCTTTTCTCCGCTCGTTCGAGACTGGACGCACTTGCATCCTTGGAAGGTTTTCTTCCCTTTATCCTCTGGCTCTCGCTAGCAATCGTGTACTAGTCTGTCTATGTCATTCAAACTTGACTTTCCAGACTGTTCCTCGTGTCACCGTCGTTTCGCGAGGGCGGATCCCCATCCTCTTTGTTTAGAGTGCTTGGGTCCGGATCACCGTTGGGATTCCTGTTTTTACTGCGACTCCCTTTCGGTCCAGGCACTTCAACGTCGGTTGGAGCGGTGGGAGGAGGTGTTCCGGCGAACTCCTCCTTCTTATTTTCAGGCGTTCATCGACGAGAAGAAAAAACGCCCAGTAAGTTCTTTACTTTTCAGAGCACCCCGGCTGGGGGATACCTTTCCAGGTTCCTCTCGGGCCGGGAGGGGCGATGATCGCTCTGTCAACAGGGTTCGCCCTGAGGTGCCAGTTCGGCCTAATAATTATACCAGAGTTTTCTCCGAGGGTCTCCGTAAGGGACCTGTGGATACCAGAGTATGCTCCGAGGCCCCTCCTGTGGGGGCTGTTTGTGGACCCAGTTCCTGAGTCGTGGGGTACCGGAGCTCGCTCTGAGGCCTCTCTGTCGCTTCCCTCAAAAATAAGACGGGGTGCGCCCTGAGGCCTTGGGTGGGCTTGCTGTCATCGAACGGATGTTCGAGGCCCGCGCAGATAAGGCTGTTACCGGACCTGTGTCCGAGGTACCTCGTCCAGAGGCTAAAGCTACCAACAGTTCTGAGAGGCCTGGCAAGACCTTGTCGGTGAAAGCTGTTTCTCACCGTTCCAGCTCTTGCGGCGACACCAGACCTGTTGAGGGGGCAAAGAAGCAAAGTTCTTCTTTTACCAGCAGTGCCGAGGTCCTTCCTTCGAAGGCTAATTTGGCGGTTGGTATGTCACAAAAACATTCCAGGCCTCACAGTACCGGCTCTGCCGAGGTCCCTTATGTTAAGGCTTAAGTTAAGACCCCTGATCCATCGACGGGGACCCCTGCCTCACGTGCCGCAGTTCCCCTCAGATGAGGACAAAATGGCGCCCGTACCCGCCATGATCGCAGTGGCCATTTTGGGTGCTACCCCTACAACTACGCCATCAGCCTCAGGTGTAGGGCTTGGTCCCTTGGGTGAACATAGAGTCCCTTGTGCACATCCTTATCGGCCAGTTTACGACTGGAACGCTCGGATGCCTCTTCCGCACAATGTTTCTTTGCCTGCAGGGTCGGCACAATTGATTTATGTGGATACGTCGGTGGAGGGGCCAGTGTGGCACCCTTCCCCATTACGTCCCTGGATTTGTCCACCTCAGGAGAGTCCCCCTCAGGTTCCGAAACAGTCCTCGGAGGACGCTTTTTTTCGGTAAATTTTAAACGCTTATGCGTACTGACCCCATGAGGGAGTATTTCAAAGGGCTCTTTAGGGAGATCTGTCCTCTCGCGCCTCTGGCTCCACCTGTTCCTCCGGTGGTTCCGCCGGTGCCTCCCTTGCCTACGGTGCCTTCCCCGACTCTTCCACCTTTGCCTCCATTGTCCCCTGTGGACAAGGTAGCGCCTGACACGGCTCAGCAGGATCGTGACTTGTCGGAAGACGCGCAAGGCGATCAGGACAGCGAGGACCTCCCCCGCTCTATCAGAGCTTTTCATGACCGGGTACTGGGCATGATGAACTTCTTAAATGTTCCAGTGCCCGAAGCAGCCGTTCCGCAGGAGGGCCTGCTTTCTGGGGCGTTCACCCTGTTTCCCTTGGAGCGTACCGGCCTGTTCTTGCAGAAGGACGTTCTGGCCGAGGTCCGCAGAGTCTGGGAAAAGCCACTCTCTGGACGTTTTGTCAATAAGAAAATTGACGCACTATACAGGCTGCATTCTTCGGAAGAGGTGGCCCTGTCGTCTTGTCCGGTCCCCTCCTCCACAGTAGTGGCTGCGGCCACTTTGCAGTCCAGGCCTGCAGCATCCTCTTCCACGACGGCTACTCAGGTTCTGGGAAAGGAGGACAAGCTCCTCCACTCCCTCGGGAGGATAATCTTCACCAACTCGGCCTTGCAGCTCAGGCAGGCCAACGCTGAATTGATATTAGCGGGAGCTAACATGCGGATGTGGAACGGTCTGTCAGAGTTTGAGGAGTTTATCCCGGTCGAGAAGCTGGAAGACTTTAAAGGAGGCCTATCAGACGCCAGGGTCTTGGCCCAGGATCTCCTGGAGGCTGCGGCTCATCACGTAGACACCTCGGCTCGGGGCCTTATGCTGGGGGTTGATACCTCACGACAGGCGTGGCTGCATGCAACTAAATTCTCAAAAGAAGTGCAGGACAAGGTGTTGGACCTTCCGTTCGATGGGAAGGAGCTCTTTCGTCCTACAACAGATGTAGAGCTCACCAAGACGAAGGATAGCACTCAGACAGCTAAGTCCTTGTCTGTCCTGGTTAAGGCTCCTTTCAAAACCCAGAGACCGTTGTGACAAAGTCGACCTTCCTCTGGCTTTAGGGGCTTCCTCGACCGAAAATCTCGCAGAGTGGATACCCCTGCGGGGACAACCGCCGTAGGCAATAACGGACGCGGTTTTTCTCCCGCTCCTCAGCCTCCTCCTCAGGTTCAGGTGGCACTGCCACCGATAAACCTACTAAATGAGGGTTTTCCGCGCTCGTACGAACCCCGGTGGGAGGACGCATTGCGTCTCATTGGGAGGAGTGGCAGACCATCACAGAAGACAGATGGGTCTTGTCAGTCTCTCGGGCGGGGTTCCGCTTACCTCTACACCCTACCCCACCCCTCAACCCTCCTTTTCAGCTGTCGGGCTCGCCCTCCCTCAGAGCTGTGGAACCCGTTCCCCTTGGGGAGCGAGGGGAGGGCTTTTAATCCCGGCTGTTTACGGTTCCCAAACTCAACCAGGCTGGGCCTGCACACCATCCTAGACCTTTCCCAGTTCAATCTTTTCCTACCCCAAGAGAAATTCAAGATGATCACGCCCAGCCAGATACGCTCTTCCTTGCAGATGGGCAATTGGCTCAGCGTGGTGGATCTTCAGGATGCTTACATGCATATCCTGATTTGGAACCCACACAGGAGATATCTCCACTTCTCTTTGGGAGAGGAGCACTTCCGGTTTCGAGTGCTTCATTTTGGCCTCAGCTCGGCGCTGCGTGTCTTCACAAAGATGATGTCGGTGATTGCGGCCCATCTTCGTCTCCAAGGTATTCATGTGTATCCATATTTGGATGACTGGCTCTTACGCAGCCCTTGTCCGCTGGCAGCAGCGGGCAATCTCCAGTCTCTCCTTCAGCTCCTGTTCCATCTTGGGCTGTCGGTGAACTGGCAGAAATCTTCCATGACGGTCTCTCAGGACCTGATTTTCCTGGGTTTTCGCTAGAACACGAACAACTGCAGAGTGTACCTGACCGGGGACAGAATGGCGGATCTGTTAGCCACGTGTCAGATGTTTGCGCAGTCGGAGAGCATGTCGGCCTGGTGGTTCCAGAGGCTTCTGGGCCTCATGGCCTTGTGTGTGCTGGCTCTTTCTCTTGCTCGTCTCAAGATGAGATAGACCTAGATGGCTCTTCGGAGTTCCTGGCGTCAGGCGGTGGACCCGGATTCCAAGCTGATAATGATTCCGGATTCCATGAGTGCTGACCTGGAATGGTGGTCATCTCTCAGCAACCTGTCGGTGGGTGTGGGTTTTCAGGACCCAGCTCCTATGGTGACGATCACGACAGACTCCTCCCTCCTGGGGTGGGGTGCGACGTTAGATCATCTACATATATCGGACCTCTGGTCGCCTCAGGACAAGCTTCTGCACATAAATCATTTGGAGCTTCTGGCGATCTTTCTAGCGCTCAAGGCGTTCAGACCGGTCATTGGCAACAAGGTGGTCCGCATACGCACGGACAATGTGGTGTCAATATATTACATAAACAAACAAGGGGTAACAAAGTCTCCCCCCCTCGTGGAACTGTCCATCCAGATTTGGGAGTGGGCTGTGCTTCATGGTGTCTGGCTGCTTGCAGTACACATTCCGGGCCAGCTGAATGTCACAGCGGATTCCCTCAGCCGGCAGACAGCGGTCAGCTACGAGTGGGAGTTGAAGGCAGAGGTCCTCTCATGGATCTTCTTGCGTTGGGGCACACCAGGTGTGGATCTCTTCGCTACGGCGGTGAACAGGAAGCTTCCTCAGTATGCTTTCAGAGGGGGGCTGGGAGCCACCTCTCTGGGGGATGCTCTCGAGATTCCATGGCACAACATGAGAGCTTATGCCTTCCCGCCTCTGCCTCTAGTCCACCGAGCAATTTGGAAGCTGAAGAACTCAGTGAGCTGCTCCCTTCTACTCATAGCCCCCTGGTGGCCGGCCAGGTTTTGGTTCTCAGAACTTCAACACATGTCGGTGTATCCGCCGATCAGGCTACCAGTGACCCCCGATCTTCTTCATCAGGTGGAGCAGCAGATATGGCTACCCTCCCCACAATCGCTCAGCTTGGCCGCATGGTGTCCGAGTTCAGGTCTTTAGAGCATCTTAACTTGTCTACGGATAACATGCGTATTATCCAGGCAGCCAGGAAACCCTCGACCAGATCCCAATACAGGAGTAAATGGCTCAGGTTCTGTCATTGGTGTTTGGGAAAGCAGTTGGACCCAAGGGTGGCTACGATTGACACTGTGCTGTCCTTCATGTCTTCCCTAGCAGACTCGGGTGTTCACGTTCTGTCCTGCACAACCTACCTTTCAGCGGTCTCCGCTTATCTTTTTACAGACCAATGTTCCTACTCTCTGAGTAACTCAGTCGTCAAGAGGCATTTTGCAGGCTTGACACGCCTCTACCCTCCAGTTCGTAGTCCGCACCCGCCGTGGGACCTAAACGTAGTCCTGACGGCGCTGTGCCATAAGCCTTTTGAACCCATGGTGGACCTCAAGTACCTATCAAGGAAAGTGTCCTTTTTGGTCGCCGTTACCTCAGCAAGTCGAGTGAGTGAGCTCCAGGCCTTGTCAGTGGAGCATCCCTTCTTGGTTTTTCACAAGGACAAGGTGGTCCTACGGACAAAGCCTGCCTTTCTACCGAAGGTGGTAACTGAATTCCATCTGAATCAGTCGATCTCCCTGCCGGTCTTTTTTCCGAACTCTACCTCAGAGGCGGAAAGGGTTCTGCACTGTCTTGATGTGAGAAGAGCTCTTAAATTCTACCTTGACCGGACTTCCAAGCTTAGGAGTTCTTCTCAGCTTTTTATGACTTTCGGTAACCCTCAGGGTAAGCAGGCGTCTAAGGCGACTATTTCTCGGTGGATCGCCGCCTGCATTACGGAGTCTTTCACCATCCAAGGGCTGAAACCTCCTAAGGGTATTCATGCACACCTGGTGCGGGGCAAGGCAGCTGCGGTTGCTTTTCAGAAGTATGTCCCCTGGGAGTCCATCGCTAGGGCAGCTACTTGGGCCTCCCCATCTGCTTATTGTAAGTGTTATTGTCTTGCATGAGCTTGAGAGCTGATGCTCCGTTTGGTCAGGCTGTGCCAAAGAACCTTTTTCAATAAGGGGTATTTCCATCCACCCGTATTTCCAGTTAGGAGTGCTTTGGAATCTCCCATAAGTATGGAGGAAAGGGGACGGGACGTAGGAGTATAACCAGGTTACTCACCGTCGTGACCACCTTGCTCCTAGTCCATAGTCCCCTTTCCTCCATACGCCCGCCCGCCGTCCCCTCTAATAAGGTTCCTCTGTTATTGCTAATAGGTCTCTGACCTGGCGATAGAAAAGGACTGATGGGCGATGCGTGGGGCGGAGCCAAGGTGGGCAGGGATACGGCCACGTGCCGGGCCCCACGCAGAAAGAGAGGAAGGACAACGTTTTGAAAACATTTTTTTTTAATGCTTTTTACAAAGTGCTCCGGTCCCGTCCCACAGGACGGAGAGATGTCCCATAAGTATGGAGGAAAGGGGACTATGGACTAGGAGTAAGGTGGTCACTACGGTGAGTAACCTTGTTAAAAATCTAATTTACTCCCTCCACCAAATCAGATACTGCTTTGGGAGTCTATCAAAGATGAGGAGTACGTAGGAGGACACAATCCATTAGAAGAACAAGTTACTTACCCATGGTAACGTTCTTTTGACTGGTTGTTCCTCCCACATATTCCTCATCGCCCTCCCAGCCTAACCCACAGTAGAATTTCCCATGCTATTACATCTTTCGTTCATTCAGGGCTGAGTATGGTAATTCCTGAGGTTATGCAGTTATTTCTGCTGTAAGGGAAAAAACAGAACTGAAGCCAACGGGCGCTGGGCGTGCTATATATGCCTTGGATGACATCATCCTCGAGACGGAGGCCCTCGAGGGACATCGAGTCGACGCCATTGATGCACAGCGCCCTCTGCCAAAGAAATAAATGATGTTTCTGAAGCTGGATATCTTATATCAAAGATGAGGAATACGTCGGAGGAACATCCAGTCGAAACAATGTAACCAATTGGTAAGTTACTTGTTCTTCTCCTCCGGTTCCTCTCCTGAATCGGTTGGCTCCACGGACCTCGCTTCTGCCTGACAGTCCCTCGGTCAGCACCCAATAGTTTCAGATGGCAAGTTAGGTTTTAGACACCTCCTTAAACATCCGTAGGTTCTTCGCAATAGCCTCACAAATGGATCCGGAAGCAAAAGTAGTGGCAGTAGCCCTAGATGCTGAAAAAGCATTTGACTCTGTCTCCTGGAAATATATGTACTCTATACTCAAAAAGCTACGCTTTGGGCGGGAATTCCAGAAATATATTCAAACCTTATACAAAAATCCTAAAACCAAGGTCAGAACAAATAATACACTATCAACGGAATTCACACTCCAGAGGGGCACGAGGCAGGGCTGTCCACTCTCACCCCTCATCTTTGCCCTCACAATAGACGGAATGGCGGCTAGACTTAGTCACATTCATTCTTGGAGGGGAATACGAATAAGGGGCCCCACACAATTCATCTCACTATACGCAGATGACACAATGCTATATTTGCGCAACCCCGAAATTAACCTAACACCAGTTATGGACGACATATCCAAATTTGCAAAATACTCGGGATATAAAATAAATAGACTGAAGTCTGAAATAATTCCCCGGACTCGAGCTACTAAACAATCTCAGGACACTGCCCAATTTTGCTGGTCCCCAAACGCAGCACGTTATCTGGGAATAGTCATGGCAACAGACAGCCAACCATTATACTTAAACGACTACAAGCCATTTCTTATACTACTAGAACAGAAACTTAAAATCTGGCACAAACTCCCAATATCAATATATGGCCGGATAGCTCTGCTTAAAATGGTGGTAGTTCCCAAGCTATTATATCTGTTCAGCAACTTACCCATCTGGACAGGAAGACAATACTTTGTTACACTACAAAAGCTGGCATCTACATTTGTATGGGGAGGGGGAACAGTGAGACACCGGTGGCCCAAGATGTGCAAGAGATATGAGACAGGGGGATTGTCAGCTCCAGATTTCCTACTGTACTATTATACGGCACAAGCACACTTCGCAAAGTACTGTATCGATTCCACAGAAAAATATGCACACATACAAGCGGAGAAATTTGCAGCCTCCCCAATTAAACTACAATCTATGATTTTTGCCACGTGTAAAAAGGTTAGGGGAGAAATAGATCCACTAAATTCTATAGTAAGGGCATGGTCATACCTGTTCCAAAAAGTCGGCTGCGTCAATCCGTACTGGCCCTACACATCATTATGGCATTATCCGGAACTCGCACCCACTACGGAATCGACAATACAAAAAAAGTGGGACACAAACTATGAAATGAAACTGGGAGACTTGTACCCAGAAGGGAGGTTCGCCCCACTAGAGCTGGTCCAAGAAAAGATAGGCAAAGTCCTGACGACGACGCTACAATATCATAGGCTTAAAGCAGCAATTAAAAAGAAATGGCCAGAATTCTCAGAAGAGCCGACCATACATCCATTCCTGACTACAATAATGACACCAGAGGGATTCCAGGGAGGCATATCCACACTATACAAAGCAGTACAAATACACACACCTTCCACTAATAATATAAAAGAGAAATGGGAGCGAGACCTGAAAATAAATATAGAACACCCACAATGGGTGAAATACTGCCAATACACCAAATCCATCTCAATGAACTCAATTCTTAGACTAATTCAATACAAAATCCTGAATCACTTTCACATCACGCCCAACAGAATGTCCAAATTCGACACCTCCCAGCAAATCCACTGCCCAAAATGCAACACCCCAGCAGCTAATTCAATTCACATGTACTCGGAATGCCCACCCATTAAACATTCTGGGAAGAAGTAGCCAAAACAGTGAGCGAGATTCTGGACAGATATATACCGGCCATCCCACTCAAATACCTATAAGGAGATATAGGCAAGATCCCTGTCAAATAACGAAGACTATTCACTATATCAAATGCAGTGGCCAAGAGGAATATTCTCAAGGCTTGGAAAGCCAGAACAGCTCCAACTATACAAGAGTGGTGGAAAGACCTTATCTGGGTACAAGACTGTGAAGAAATATATATAAAGGGAATAGTGTCCACCTGTAGACCCAAAGAAATCTGGGGTCCCCTCAGACGATACCTGGTCAATGAGAGTGCAGATTCCGAGACAGACTCTGAATAAACTAAGCCCGGCGACAACAGCTTCCAGACAATAAGCAAGGGGAAGTATATATACGCATTACATCACATAGGTAACCTTAGCATACAGTACAGTATACAGTATATATATATATTTGACCTTTTAATACTATATACAATACTTTAACAATGGTTGATAGGTACAGGAGCAGAGGGTAACCGGAATGAGGGCTAGGAGAGAGGAGGTGGCTAGGTAGGGGGACACAGCGTAAGCTTAACAACTGTATTGTGCACACTCACCCAACTGCATACAATTCACATTGCCTTCACACCCAATACAAGGTAACCAGAAAGGCACTCAGCTCTGATTGTGAGTGCTGGCCTCCTGCCTGCGCACTCTCAGGTCCGGTGTCAGGAGAAGTGCAAATTCTACAAAGAGAGCTTAGATTAATGACCTGCGTGTTGCTTACACGTGGCTCACAAAGCATACAATGCACATGCAGCTATGACTAGTGACACCTCCCAGGATTGGGTTAGAATGGGCTCATGCAACATAAGCCTAAGCATTGTCTACTGACTCCATATTAATTCCCATGCGGCCCACAGGTGGCTTAAAACGTGTAAATGCACATGCAGGGCTGCTCTTGCCGCAAGTGGCTCTAACGTGCAGCGGAACGCAGTTTGCTGCACGTGGCTGAAGCTGGGCGTGTAAATGGTTGTTCGCTGCACGTGGCGAAATGACTGAGGCTAAACGTGCAGTAGTTTTAATCCGCCGCACGTTGTTAGTAGTATGTGGCTCATATGGTGGCCGCAGGTGGCTAATTTGCATGCAAAGGTGCTTGCTGAGCTAGCAAGTATTCTTTGGGTGCCAATGAGAATTCTCCGTGGCGTGCAAGGTCGCTGCTACCAAGCGCTACAGGCGCGTTAACTTATCTCCCCTGCAGCAGGGCGGACGTAGTTGGCCTGGGCTGTGCCCCCTGTGTGTGCTCCTTGCTGCGGCTCAAGCTTCTGAAGCGCTCTGCTTCCCCCCACAGCTATAACACTGCATTTCTGCTACTGCGCGTGATTGCCTGAACTTTACTTGGTCCCCTTAGCAGTAGCGCCACTTATGTTTTGCCGGCGAGGGGCCAAATTGATGATTCCGTGGGGCGTGGCCCCTCGCGTTTGTCCCCGTGGCAGGAGCTCTTGGCGATACGTCTGCCCCGGTCGGATCCTTAAGCACAAGCCCTGTGCCTTTGTTCCTGCGCATGCGCGCCCACGTGCCACACCCAATGTGGGTGTGTTAAAGTAGTTCTTGGCCCGGGGGCTGCTGGGGGACGTAGTTTGTAGGCCTCTTTTTCTGCAAAGAGGACAGAGAAGCCTTCTGTAAGACTGAAACCTTTTTCTCTTGTTCTTTTGTTTTGTTCTTTGGTGTCTTTTGCCTGCAGCTTGTTGAGGGGCTCTGCTACCCCAATCTCACACCCTGCACACATAGTCCGAGGCTCTGTGCCCTGACAATATGATATGATATGGCATTTATAACGCGCCTATACACAAGTGTTTCTAGGCGTGATTATTTTTGAACTGATGGCAATCCTGAACCTTTTGTTAGAACTGCTTTGTACTTGGGGAAGGGAGCTGAAAGGAAGCTGCGAGCTGGACAAAGCTCCGAACTTTATGCTGAACCCTATTTTGTTGATTGCTGACATTCCTGCACATTGTATAAGATTAGTTTTGAGGGCAAGTATAGGTTTTGGACACAGACAGACTCCTAAGTTGATCTTGTGGACTTTGACTTTGCTTAGTTTTGCTTTGCTTAGGGCAAGATAGGCGTTTTTCCATCCTGACATTTAAGTTAATGAAAGTGTTTACTTTGATCTTTGAATCTGTTGTCTGTGTCTTACTCCAAGATGCCTTCACATTAGGTATGAATGCATATCATGATAGTTGTGCCCGTAGATATGGGCGAGAAGAATTAGTCTCTGGTGGAGATCCTCTGAGACATGATAATGAAGGCCAGACCATTCATCTGTCAGGCCGAGTAGAGCCTGTCAGCCTGTGAAGCCTTTCGGCGTATTGGGTATTTTCTGAGATGAGTCATCACATTAAACTCTCACTGTATTGAATGGCTAGAGTCTGCCTGTTTTTTTGGAATTTGGACAATCAAGTAGTAACTTCTTAATCACCCAGTGTGTGTGATTAGGGTTCTCCTTCTTAGAATTGTGGCAGTCCATTTTGGGACGGAAGGGCACCGTCTCACTTGAACCCCTCCACACGCTGCAGGGGGCACTTACAAATTGGTTGATCAACACAGTGATCCCTGCATTCTAGTGCTCTAACCCAATGTTGAAAGGCGCTACACAAATGATGATGATAATGATAACTGAAAAGGTTTAGTCATGTCAAAAGTTGCCATTGATGCCATCTGTCCCCCTTTGTCATGAAGCCCCATTGTTCTATATGCCTACAAGTCTGCATTTGATAATCCATGCATATGGAGTAGATTGCTGTACCCCTCTAGTGAGCACAAGTCTCCTTTGACTGATTCTTCACTATTATCAGCCCAAGGCGTTTCACTCCTTTTACATGCTTTGAAGAACATCCCCCTTTAAAAAAATCTAACTTATAGCATTCAGTTTACAGAAACACTTTCATTACGTAATTTTAGGGAAGCAGCAAATTGTACAGAATTCGATTTACTCTAAAGTCTCTCGTCTGCAACTCTTCTTCTGTGGCTGCCTTCGGCACCCTTCTGTCTGTTTCCTTATCTGCCTACATCCTCAAACCTTATATTTGGGTTGGGTTTTATTCTTTCAATAACTTATTGTATTCCCCCTTATTCATTCATTCATTCATTCATTCATTCATTCATTCATTCATTCATTCATTCCTTCATTCCTTCATTAATTCATTTTCTTTGACCCAATTTTATCGTACATTTCCTGTGCCAACCTGTGCCACCCCTTTAATCAAATAATGCAGGCTTTTACACAACCCAACAAGAAACTCTAACCTTCATGGCAGCGCTCCTTGTAGCAGTTTCAATTAGGCCTCTTTCCCATCCTTTCTCTGCACACAACGGTTTGAAAGGAAGCGGCATGCTACTCCTCAGCTGGTCATGGTGAATCTGAGGCGTGATGGCACCAAATTGGGGAAGCTGAAGGCATCATGAAGTAGACACAGACAACGGATGTAAAATTTGTTCTCAAAAGTTTTATTAACTTAAAGATCAGGATGGAGTAAGGCCTAACTTGCCATATGCTAAGGTGGGATTTCCATACTTAAAGAAAACTAAGGGTATTCTGTGTCAGGAAGTCCAAATCAAATGTCTGTCTGTGTCCAAAACCTATACTCGCCCTCGCAACTAAATGTATAAAATGTGTAGGGATGTCATCATCAAAATTAAGTGTTCAAATGTTCAAAAGATAATTGAGAGCTTCTTCCAGCTCTTGACTTATGATCTGCTTCCCCTTCCCCAAGTTCAAAACAGTTCACAAAATATTGGGGTTCCCTTCCCCAAGAGTTTGAATCTTCCAGCTTTCAAAAGTAACACCTGTAAGACCTGCAGGCACCAAAGATGCTGACTGGTCATGGTTGGCTGCAACCTTAAACAACCAGCTGGAGATGTAATGCCAGGAACCAGAGAGCCCTAGGGGGTGTACCATGGGCTCATGGAACACCCGTGGCTTTTTGCACCTATTTGAATCATCATGGGCCAGTGGATTGGACATAGTGTGTTTACAAGAAACTTGGCTCCTGCATAATCCGCTGCTGGAAGGGTTTGAAGTGGCACTTAATCCAGCCATAAAGCAGGCAAAGGGTAGACCAATGGCTGGTCTGCTTGTGGCTGTAAGAAAATCGATGGTCTTCGAATTTTGAACTCACGTAATCCATCTCCATTTATTCAGGTCTCCACCATTAGTACCTTAGAAGACGGAAATAACAAAGAAACACACGTGTACATTATTAATGTATACTGGAATCACTTGGCCAACGACGATTTGCTCTTTATCGACCAAATTACAGCACTGATCGATCTATTAACAAAGGAGCAGTCATCGGATCTAATTGTGTGTGGAGACCTAAATGTCGCTTGTATCTCAAACTCAGACAGAACGGCTGTAAAGAGTAAGAACGCTTCAAAACATGAAGAAGTAGTGGCACAGTGGTGCTTGGAAATGGATCTCCGAGGCTTAACAATGCTTAATGGCTACACGGTCGGTGACATTCAGGCACGCCCTACATGGAGACGAGCTGATCAACAATCTGTGCTTGATTACATATTTGTATCCATAAACATCCATAGACGGGCTACAAAAATGGAAATTGTCAAAATGCAGCACAGCAACCATGACATGGTTCAACTCAAATTTGACCTTTCTACTCCGCGAAATAAGGCAGGTTGGCGATTTGCAGTAAGCACCGGGTCCGGTAGGATTCGATTAAACCTGTTAGACACGGAGGTAGCTAGTATCACACACAATTTCCAATACGCCTCAAAATCACTTGAATACCAAGATCTCTTGTGCAACTTTGAAGAACGGACCAAAACACAAATTCGACATGGACATTCTGCAACAGAAAAGAGACATGCGGCAAGAATTAAGGCGCCTAAAAGACCTAAACAACACTTCTACAAAAGAGAGCAAAAGGGTGATCAAACAACGATATCGGAACTGGCTCAAATCACACGCAGCTATTATGCTGCAAAACGATTCAGAAGATATGTTACAAAAATGTCTGGTAAAAAGACGGGCGACTACTGGAGACTGATAAACCACAATATGGCCCTCCAACATGCACTTCATGCCAATGCAGTCTCGGAAGTAAAGTGGGACGAATTTTACTCAAACCTGTACGCCAACGATACATCTTCTATAGCCTCGGAACAACTGGCGTTGAATGAATGGGACTTGGTGTTTGAGCGCTCTGATATATTTCACGTAATCAAAAACGTGCGTGATTCTAGAGCTCCCGGGCCGGACGGCCTCACCAACTTTACTCTAAAAAAAAAAAACAGAACTATGGACAGACTTTTGCGTAACCTTGTTCGAGAGAGTCATCAAGAATCGTTCAACACCAAAGTCCTGGAAAAACGCGGTGGTGGTACCTATTTTTAAAAAAGGGGATCGAACGAACCCACAAAATTACAGGCCCATAGCGCTACTAGATGTACTGGGGAAGATCTATGCCAGCCTTCTGCAACAAAAACTTCTGAAATGGGCCACAGCTTCCAATCACGTAGATCCCAGACAAGCAGGTTTCGTAAAAGGAGTAGGTTGTGGGCTAAACCTGTTATTGTTAAACCTCTTAAAGATGGAAGCATTGAAGTCAAACACAAAGATATACGCGGCCCTGATAGACCTATCACAGGCATTTGATAGTATAAATAGGGAGATGCTGTGGGAAAAACTCACGAGATGGAAATGTCCTTATAGCTTGGTGGAGGCAATCCGCGAACTTCATATGGATACTTCCATTAAGATCTGTTTGGACGAGAAAGGTACGCTGTCTGCTGCCATCGGTACACACAAAGGTGTGAAACAAGGCTGCCCGATGGCAGCAAGCATCTTTAACCTTTTCATTTCAGACATAAAGCAAGCATTTAATGGTGTAGTCACGTTTCCTCCAAAACTTCACGGGTCTCCAATTGACTATTTGGTTTACGCAGATGACATTATCTTGGTAGACTTGACCCCTATTGGGCTCCAGCGAAAACTGAACTTTCTTAACCGCTACACAACAGACAATGGGCTCAAAATAAACAAAGAAAAAAGTGAAATATTGGTCTTTGAGAAATTACAGGGAGGTAGGGGCCAAAAACAGAAGTTTTGCTGGCGGCTTGCAAACGAGGGTCTACAAACTGTAAAGAGTTCTACCTACTTAGGCATGAAGATCAGTGCCAGCAGAAGTGATGAGCCGTGGTCGGTCGCCGTGAAAAGCAAATGCCGGCAGCTGGCGTGCCAAGCTCAATTAATTAACAAAAAATTTGGCAAATTCTCGTTAAAACCTATCATTCTGTTTTTTTAGCAAAAAGCGGTACCGCCGCTAATATATGGTGGGGAAAACCCGTTTGGCTGTGCAGAGGCCCTGTGGAACTCTTTAGAAAATATTTTTTGGACTCGCGTCCTGCAGCTTCCTAAGGGTTCCTCTACGACATGTATTGCATTCTTGGTGAGGGACTGTTTGTGATGACACCTGCTGCAGTACCTACGCGCCCCGTTAAATTAAAAGGGTTTGTCCATGAAAGTTGAGGTGATGTTAAAGATCTTGCGTCGCACCAGGTTTAGCTACTACGGAGACTTAGAGTCCCTCCACTCCGTTTGTGACAATATATAATGGTTGTGTTGAGCTATCCCTTGATAGTGCGCCGAAAAATAATGGAATGGCAAGTAGTGATGATTAATAAATTCCTTTTATTTTTGTGATGTTAGAGCCTTTACGAGTGTCAGGACACTCGTACATACGGAGGACTTCTTTGTACCAGGAGGGATTCATCCCTGTGAACTTCAGCACCTTTATGCATTATGCAGTGACTTATGAGCTATCTATATAGCCTGGATTCGATAAAGGCAGCTCTGCCGAAACATGTGTCATCCGCAAAGGCTCTAACATCACAAAAATAAAAGGAATTTATTAATCATCACTACTTGCCATTCCATTATTTTTCGGCGCACTATCAAGGGATAGCTCAACACAACCATTATATACCTCTACAACATGTCTACGGTACGAGCTTGGGCTCATATCAATCAAAGCAAGAGTTACCTGGAACCTATTGAGCTGGTACAGAAAAACGATGGCTAAATCTCCGGTGCCTCAATTCCAAGTGCTACACAAACCGAACAACGACAAAGTATACACTACACTATTTGAATGGAATCTACTTTGCCAGGCTCTTTTAAAGGAGTACGACATCAGCCTTCCAAAGTTACTGGAGAATCCAGACTCGGTAAAAAGAAAAATCTGGAGAACTGATTGGACAAACACTTGTGATTTAAGAGCAAAAACAAAACTATTGTGTGAGGTACCGGGAGAAGCAAAAGCTTATAACCAGCGACACTCATATTTAACATGTTTTCCAGACCAGTACTCAAGAGCACTGTATATGCGCTTTAGAATGAACTTGCTTCTAACAAAAGAGTGTCTGGCTACTTTGGCGAAATTTGCAAACATCGACCTAGTGTGCAGATTCTGCAAAAAGAGTAATGAGACCCTTAAACATCTAGTAATGGTATGCTCGGCGTTTGAGCAACAAATAGAGAGAAACTTTGGACCAATGATCAATGAACATCAATTTATGAGTGCATAAGATTGGTGGATAGCTCTTTTTGAGGGGAATAACAGAGCAGTTTCATTTGCTCTAATACATTTTCTGCGAATGTTAAAAAGTAGCCTAGATACTGAGAACGAAAGCTGGGTGTAGGCAATCCGGAGATTCCTGCTGGAGGTGGCACACGTGTTGCACGAGTGTAAACAAACGTTGACGATTTTTGAGTACTAAAAGAAAAAGGGAAAAAAGTGATTGTACTGTGTGTACTGTTTTATTTTTTTAAAGGTTTGAATAAACCAATAAACTTCACAGCTCCTCTGATGTCAACACTTTTCACAAGTTCACATAGGCAGTTCTGTTTTTTGACTACTAAATCATATACAAGGTTGTTGCAAAACACAAGCTTCTTTATAGATATTTTCAGCAGCTTTTCTATAGAAGGGCACCCAGTCTAAGCGCAGTTGTCGGACCACACGTTACAGGTCACGCAACCGATACCCCTTCTCGACTGCTTCCATCAACAATTAGCCAATGCATTCATCTGACAGTGATGTTCAGTTGATTCCACAGTGTCACACTCTTCAGATACTGTACCATGGCTTGGTTGCCCACCATGCACTTTGTTACACTTTTCTGTATTCCTCTGGCTCTTGCCAACACTGGATTCCTCTTTACCTGCAATTCCTGGGACGCTTTTAGCTTTGGGCCACTGCTTGGTTTCCCATTTCATACCCTTCTTGGTATTCCCTTGACTTTGCCAATACTTGTGTTTCATACACTACATTCTGTGGTATCTGCTACATACACCACCTTTCTTTCACTGCCTTCATGAGTGCTCAACTTGCTTTTCACTCTATACGGCATTCAAAAAGTGCTTGCAATAACTTTCAGTTTGTTTTGGTATTCAAAAGTACTATTTTCAGCATTCAAAAGTACTTGAAATCCCTTTTATTTAGTTCGGCATTCAAAAGGATTTTGTTACAGGATCTGGGAGCGCCCCGGTATGAGTTTTTCCCTGGTTTCCACTCACTGGTCACACATGGCAGCTCCCTCCTGCTTGTCTTCCTTTACAACTGGCCTCTCATCGCTCATCATTCTGCTTTCCGGCTTCCCCAAGCTTCACTTTTCCCTTGTGGCAGCCACAGAGAGCACTGCATAGTGCTCTATACACTTTTCATAGACTCAAATACAATCATTTCAACATATTTTTCTGTGGTGATATTCACATACTATATTCACTTTTGACCAAATCCTGGTCCCATCTTTATATGTGCAATATAGTAAAACCTTGTATTATTTCAAGGGTCAATCCCCAAAAATATTTAGTCCATTCTTTTGTGTTTGACCTGCCCTTTGTTTTCAGTGCCGTGAGTACTTCTTAAAAAGTCGACATAGTGTGTTTCGGCTGTTTCTAGGAGTCTATATTCTCACTCCAGTAAATTGTGGCCTTCATCACGACATAGCCGAATTGTTCACTCCCAATCAATGTGTTTCTGTGTCTATAATTAAAATTAAAAACAATACAGTGTTTATGTAAGCATGGGAGTATGACATGCAAGTTTAAAAGGACAAAATACATTTGTCAGCAAATAATTTGACGAGTCAAATGTGTACTGCTGGACCCCATACCTACATGGGGTATACATTGGAACAAAGATGGATCTACAAACTTGATAACGTTAAAAACGGCTTAAATGTTTCTGTGGGGTGGAACAACCTAATCTTCACGAGTTAATTCCTGGCTATGCATATCCATCCACATGTCACATGGGCACCTCCTCCACGCCACTATTTGTGTAGATTCCTGAATTCCTGTACAGACCATACTCAATAATACCAGCAGAACTAGATTAGCTCAAGTAGCCATTTTATTATTATCATATGTGAAATCTCTCCTATTCCTCCGAAATGGAGTTGGCTGAATGTTGAACCTTAAACAACGTATGTTAATTTCAAATTTTATTATAAGGTTCAGTCTGTATAACTGTGAACAAGAAATAGGGATTAGTTAATTGTATATCCTGCAAGGAGCTGTACATGAAAAATGTGAAAACTTACAATGGGAGTTTTATCTAACAAGTGGCATCCTATATGGTGATCTGGCATCAAACTGTGTTGAGTTCTGCATTGGGCCTAATATTGCTAATACTTACAACCAGAGTGAACTAACCACATGTATGAGACATGAGTAAAGTGGAAATGGCGTCCTAAAATGCTGATATGAGCTATGATATAATGTTTGTAAATTGCAGCATAGCAAATAGATCACACAGGGCGTAATTGTGCCACGCCAAAAAGTAAAGATAGTGGAATGGGCATAGCATGGTGTAGGTGGGCTATTTTCCTATGTTTGCTGGTAAATATTAAATTAATTCAAATATTACTATCTAGAAATTGCCCAGTATATGAAGTCACATCTTCGATAACGGGTGGTTTGTACATTTGCAGTGTGATCATATTACTATCTAGGTTCATGAGCCTGGTTCACATATGTAAGGCTCTTTGCAATCGTTAAAAAATGGCTGCTGCAGTTCACATCTTCTAGTTCTGGGTTCGGCCTGACTGCTCACCAGTCACATGATATGGGCAACCTGGGCCCTTCTATCACGTGATTTGGGTTACTTAGCAACCCAACCATACTAACGAGCGTGGCAGTATTTCACTTTGTTTATGAGACGGCAGCTCCAAAGAAATTACGATGAGTTTGTATTGGGGCTGGCATTATTGATGACAAAATTCTCACCTATTTGTAACCCATATTAGGGCCTGGTTTTTATAACGCATGCTTCACCCGTGTATGCATGCATAATACCCGTACCATCACCATCAGGGACAAATTCACTATGGGCTGCATTTGTTGCGTTATAGGGTGAAACAATGGGTAAACACACAGTGATGCACGAGCACTTGTCTCCCTAGTCAGGTAACGGTACACACATTAGGTGCATGCTTAAGACACCACTAATTATGCAAGTGTTTTCAGCTTGCTTTGGGTGCTGTGGGGCGAGATACCAACATGGTAAACTAAGCTGCCCCTCCTTTTTATACACAGATTTGTAAAGAGGATTAATAGCCAGGGCATATTATCGCACTATCCCGGTTGTCTAACATAAAGGTGGCATAATAAAGAGGCTGCTGCAAATGGACCCAGTGAGCCTGTACCTTATAGGTAAGTGTTACATGTATGCGCATAGTAATAAGGATTATAGAAGGGTGGAATTAGTGGTGACCGTCTCTCTGTCTGTTTTTACAGACATTGGCATAACTTATACGCTACACATCTCAGACCTTCCAGGATTTTGCGGCATGAAATGGCAAATTTTGCGGCATAAAATGGCAAATTTTGCAGCACAAACCTTTATTTATTGTGGCATTTTTGCGGGACATTTTGTATTAACTGGAGGATGAAAGATTGCCACATTGCAGGAAATAGGCAGAGTGCAAGTCTACAAGAGAGCCAGGGTATCATTATTATGTATCTTTTGTATTAATTTAATAGGAAGAGTCCCAGATGTCTCTGGCTTGGAAGAACAGTGTTTGATTTGGCACATTTCTGGTTTAATGTTCATGCCTATTTAATAGAATTAATTAAATTGATCATTATCAGTTGCATTGCTGAAAATATTCCCTTCTATGTTCTCCAATCCCCCAAACACCCACACACCTCTCTCACCAACACAACACATCTCACCAACTCTCCATCACAACTTGCATTCCTTAACCTCTCACTCTGTCATACAAATACGCATGTGCTATGTCACACTGTCAAGTCACAATTTCCACTGCCCAGCCCCTGCCACACTCCAAATCATACTCCCAACTCACACGTTACACTCTACAATTCCTCCCGCAATATACAGTCCTTCATTCTTTTGTGCTGCTTCTGCATCTTGCATCCTTTCTCCCATTCTATCGCACTCTTCCCTCATCCTTTTTCCCAATCTGCAGCTCACTGCATCTTTCTGGCCAACCACTTCCTTTCTGCTTTCTGGCTCACTGACCACACGCTCCCTCTACTTTCTGTACCTCTGCTCGCTCTCAGATTTCTGGGCCACCACATCACTGTTTCCTCTGCTCTCTTGTGCAGTGCTTCCTCTTCTGACCCACTGCTCTCCCTCTGCTTTCTTGCCTATTACGTCACATCTCACCCATCACTCGCCCTCTCTCTCGTAGTGTAACCATGTTTTCATTTTTTTAAATGTAGATTTTGACCCAGTTCCTCAAAAAATGGGTCAGTTAAAAAAAGAACAGAGGATATGCTATTTTTAGACAACCCATTTGTGGAAATGAGCAGGTCACCTTATTGTCAAAGGTGACTGGTGCATTTCCACAGGCTTGAGCTGTAGTACAAATTGTGCGGTGGCCAGCTGCCTTGAATGGCGTTCTGGGTTGTTTGACCGAAGTGTAATTATTTGCGGCAGAATTGACCGTAGTCAATTTCGCTGCAAATTGATTTGCACTTCAGCCAAACAACCCAAAAAGTACCTTTCACCACCACCCCACCCCACCCCCTCCCCTACTTAACTGCTCGGTAGCTGCTTCTTCCCCTGCAACCCTGCGGTTCCAGATCAATCCCTCTACCGCAAGTCGGATCGAACTCCGCAGGGTCCCTTTTTCGTTATTTTCTTTTTTTTCTGTCCCCGCCTCCAATTTTGAGGAAAATGGGGAAAACACTTATGTGACCACCCCAGACCAAAAATACTGAACATGGGGAGCGGGTGACTCCCCCGCAACACATGTTCAGTATTTATAAAAATCGATCGAATAGTACTGGACGAAATAGGTCAAATTGTAACATTTGATCGATTTTTGTCATCAAAATGGGCAGTATTTTGAATAGAACCGCTCTCCCGACAGTGTTCTGCAAGCTCCCAGCGCCTTTCATGGGGACAGGCCCTCCAGGTGCGCGCCACTGTAAAATGCAACCCAAAAAATGCATTTTTATCCTGTTTGAGGAACAGAAATGCAAGCGACACAGCAGCGGTTCATACCTTAAAAGAAATGCATGACAGGGTCAGGAAAGACCCTGTCATACAGTGGCAGCCCCACATCCCATGCGCGTAGGGTTGCCTACAATTTCTGCACATTTAAAAGTGCATCTTGCTTGGAAATGAGGGATGCGCTTTTAAATTAACAGAAACGCCACTTTATTTGATCAAGAAGGTGAAAAAGGCCATCTGAATGGGCGCTCATATAAAATGTGCCCATTCATGTGTCCCTTGTGGATTGGGCTGCACTTTTTTGGGGTGCAAGTGATGAGATGTGTTAGCGCATTTCATTTCTTGTGTAAAAAAAGTTGAGAACCTGGCACCCTGAGTATTATTTTTTTTAAAACAGTAATTTTTGCAGATTACTTTTAAAAAAAATGTAAAAAAAACATTTTTTTAAAAGATGCTATTTTTGCACAAAACTGCATTTTTTCTGGCATTTTGCGCAAAATGGCTGTTTTCGGGGCATTTTGCAGGATCGCAAAATCGCTAGAAACTGGAGGGTCTGACATCTAGAAGAGGCGAATGAAATAAGCCTCTGCACGCTAGCGACTATCTGATAGGTATGGGGACCAGCAGTATACATTTAACTTGTTAAATTATTTGGGGACAAATTTAGTTTGTTCTTTTGAACTCAGATGTCATACTCCCATGCTTACATATACATCATATTGTTTTTGATTTTAATTATAGACACAAACACATTGATTGGGATTGAACAAATGTCCTGATGAAGGCTGCAATTTACAGGAGCAAGAATATAGAATCCTGGAGACGGCCGAAACACAATGTGTTGACTTTTTAAGAACTACTCATGACACTGCAAACAGAGAGGACTAAAACATGTTTTGGATTGACCATTGAAATAATACAAGGTTTTACTATACTGCACATATAAAGCTGGGACCAGGGTTTGGTCAAAAACTGGACACTAATGGTCTTTTTGTGTCTAAAGAAAGTAAATAATGTGAAATTTTATGTGAATATCACCACAGAAAAATATGTTAGAATGATTGTATTTGAGTCTGTGAAAAGTGTATAGAGCACTATGTATAGTCAATGAATAAATTATGTTTTTGAATAAACCACTTTGAAAAATAAGGTGGTGTAATGGAAAGTGTGTAAGACATGATGGCCTTGATTATGTTTTTTGTTATAAGCTTATGATAGCCTCGAAAATCAAGGCACCCTCAATTGGGAAAGGCTCTCATTAGTAGACATGCCTGGTTGTTCCACCTGTATACCTCCAGAGCCCCCTTCTTCGTCTCAGTGCCAGAGGGATGTTGGGTGATATTAGATTTAACAAAAGAAGTATGTATTACTCTGTGATATTGCTGATATGTGTTTGTCTCAGTCAAATGAGGATGTGTCCTCCTAGTTGGTCTCTTCCTCGTCCCAGTATTGAAGTGATGTTTCTGGGGGACATTTTGGTGGCAAGAAAAGGGAAAGTGCTGACAGTAGCCTACAAAGGCTTGAGGGATAGAGGGTTCATTGTGAAAAGGGAAAGGACATACCATGT
Source organism: Ambystoma mexicanum (assembly GCF_040938575.1). Classification (NCBI taxonomy): domain Eukaryota; kingdom Metazoa; phylum Chordata; class Amphibia; order Caudata; family Ambystomatidae; genus Ambystoma; species Ambystoma mexicanum. Next base: position 180,647,602 of record NC_090932.1, read on the forward strand.
CTCATCTAAGGACGTCCTCCCCCCACTCCCCAAGTTCCCTCCAATCAGGTGATCCTCCCTCGCATATCCACCCTCAGGGTCGTGATCCAAAAGCGATGGCCCTTCCCTGGCCACCTGAGAGGAGGATGCAGGGGGAAAAGAAGTGAGGTCGCCCTCAGGTTCCTCACAAAGCCCCAATTCACCACCAAGTAATCAAAGATCATCCTGCACACAGAAACCTGTAGAGGTTTATTGGGTTTTACACAATGAACCTTACACAGAACAGTCAGTATGATATATTTACAATGAACTGATTTTGGAGGGCATGGCTTTACAGCACATTTTGAGACCTCTACAATTCCACTGTCTGACCCATTTGACCAGACCAACTAGTGGATGTTTCCATTACACACAAAAAGACCTGATCCTGCATGTAGCGCAAATGTTTCCTGTTCCGGTTCTCAGGTGGCATAACACACCTTCATTGGATGAAGTGGGGCGTGTCACCAGGCATACCTGGGCCAGAGGCAGATGCTAACGTCACGCTTGCACAGCCTTATACACATTTATGGGTGTGACAACCAATAGGACCCCTTACAGCGCCATATTCGAAAACATGACTGTGATCACTGTGCCATCCTCAAATATGGTTGAGTTTTGCACTGTCCGTGGTTCATATACACCTGTGGCTCATCAGAAATAAAATACTGTCAGCTTCGACATCAACGTGTTCCAGAAATATTCAACTGGTGCAGTCTTTTATACTGCTAAGTGACTTCTCTGCTCTACACATAATTTAAAGGCAGGATATAGTTTTGTGATACTGTTGGATTTCTATTAAAAATACAGAAGTACCGCCGTTTCAAATGCAACTCTGTAAATACAGGCAAGCATATTAAGTACTGATTGTGCTGGCATGTGAGAAAAGTTGGCGATTTTTATTTCCCATTTCGAAACAGCTGCCTTAAACATAGTAAATGACACCAGTGTAAAATAATGTGTTAATAATAATGACTGAATACTTAATGAATTGCTCCCGAGCATTGTGCTGCCTCACACCAAACTCTTCATCACAAGTAGCTAGGGAAATATAATACCTTAAAGAGTTAACAATTTAAATTCAAATTCCTAATTGTGTTATTTTAAAAAGATGTCATACTGGGATATTTCCCCAATCACTATTCTACTCTCATGATAACTAGTAAAAAGGATTAGTGGAATTTCTTTGAAACACACTGTTGTGTTGTTTGCAAATTAGCATTTCTAATGTATTGTGTCCTCCCACAGATTCCTTCTCTTAGATATATTCTCCCTGCAACAGTAGATTTCAGAAGCGTTTGGCAGCAGGAGGTGCCGTGGAGCTCTGGCGTTCAGATTCCTTTGCGCTCTTTGTTGTAGTTTCCGGAAGTGTCGGTACAATTAGCTTGCACTGCGCCTTCTGACCTCAGACACTTTTGTTTTCTTTTTGCTGAATAGTGATCGTCCGTCTGCCAAAGCCACCCTCCTGCGGTAGAATACCTGCCAAGGTGGTAACCCCGAAACAGGGATTAAACGTCAGAGGGAAAACCCAATGGGAAAACCCCAAAAGGTGAATCAGGATGAAGGGTCCAAAAATAGGTCAGAGTCCCAGTAGACAGAGTACGAAGGACTGGAGGCAGCAGGGGCTGGGGTCAAGGCAGTAGAAAGGCAGACGTCAAGGGCACAGGGAACACTGAACAAGGCAAGAACTAGAGGCATAAGGATCTAGAAAAAGGTTCAAGAGGAACAAAGGTGAAATGCAATAAAGCTCACTTACCCCGTCCTGAGCTGGGAAGAAATACCAGCGTCTCGACACAGAAAACCTGAAGCGGAAGTTCTGCCATCTTCGGATGGGTGCCCTGTGTATAGCAACCAAGTTCATGCCCCGCAGTGCGAGGAGTGCCTGCATCCCATATGGCCCCCATTGGCCCTCAGGAAAGTCCTGGCACTCAGTTCCTTTTTTTCGCATACTCAGTATGCTTCCCGGAACTATCTTCGACTCCTACAAGAAATTCCTCTGATGCACTCGATAATTTTTTAGTTACACAACAAAAATTTCGACTCAAAACTTCTGGCTTATAAAGAGGTGAGACTGCAGCACTAAAATGTTCCTGATGAATCCCCAACGAGTCTGCTGTGGATTATATGTTTCCACTCCTGTAATGCGTCCCCACCTATTCAAGTTATCCCTTAAGTGATCAATAGATTGAAGAGGTACAGGAAAGCCATGATTCTTACTGTTCTAGAATGGACCAGGTGGATGTGATACAAAGACCTTCTGGACATGACCATCTGTCCTCTGTTGCGTCTTCCCCAGAGGGCAGACCTACTCTCTCAAGAGAGAGATCTGCTTGTTTACCCGACTGTGGCCATGCTCAACCTGCATGCCTGGCTTCTGAAATGTGGAGTTATAGGGACTGGGACCTCCCAGAGGACGTTGCGGACGTGTTGCTTTCGGCCAGGAAGCCGACAAAACAGGTGCTGTACTGCTGCCATTGGAAGACATTTTGCAACGGGGGCAGAGCCAAAGAAATTGACTTTTTTCTGTGTGACACCTCAAAGGTTCAGTCATTCATATTGTACCTTGCCAGGCAAGGCCTACATGTCACGATGGTCAAAGTTACTTGCCGGTGCACATTGTCATGTAATTCCTGAAAGGATTGAAAAATACCTTTCCCCCCACCGTTTTGTGTGATACCGGCATGGGATCTAAACTTGGTACTGATTCTTCTAGTGAGAACGCCCTTTGAGCCATTGCACTCTTATCGGCTAAGGCTCCTTCCTCACTTAGAAGATGGCCATCCTCAGTGGCCATCACATGGACACGAAGGGTGAGAGAACTCCAGGCTCTATCGTGTAAACCACGCTTCACAATTTTCTCATGTGGCAAGGTCACACTCAGAGTGCACCCTTTGTTCCTTTCCAAGGTGGTGTCTGAATTCCACCTTAACTAAAAATCTGGCTGCCAAACTTTTACCAGCTACCTTATCCCTCATAAAAAGAGGAGAGTCTGCATAGGTTCGATCCATGCAGACAGTCAAGCTTCTAAATTGCCAGAACGAATTCCTTCAGGCTTAAGGATTAGCTTTTTGTGGGATACACTGGCCCTAGATGGGCAAAGGAGTAACAAAGCAGACCATATCCAGATGGATTGTGCCATGCGTTTCTAAATGCTACTCTGGCTCTTTCAACAATACCTAACCAAGGACTAATTCCAATGGACTCACATACCGATGCACAGACCTTGACAGTACTGCACTACTGTTAAAAAATGCCAGTTCAAAATGCTGGCTAGCCACACTCTGTACACCGCTCTGCTGCTCTCCAGCTACGTTTGTGCTATAAACAATAAAATAAATAAATACTCTGTATTGAGAAAAGACATTCCACAGAGCCTTAAGGCACATTCAGTCAAGAGTGTGGCTACCACATCAGCACTCCAAAGGGAGGTTCCAACTCTAGACCCCTACCAAGCAGCAACGTGGGCTTCTATCCACGCCTTCATGAAACATCACTCTAGGACCTCGCATTGGTAGAGCTGTCCTGCAGCATGTTGTTGTATGACAACAGCAGAGTTTGCTTTTCGCACCTATTATATCTTAGTACTGCTGTGGGAATCTATTTAAGATGAGGACTATGTGGGAGGACACAATCCTTTGTAAGAACAAATTACTTTCCTTGGATAATGTTTTTTCTGATGGATGTTCCTCCTACAGTTACCTCATCGCCCTCCCAACCTACCCTGCAATCAGAGAACTCTCTCCTGTTGCTGTCTCTTTCAATGCTAAGAGATACATCATTTGATTTGTGATTCCCAATGTGGCTGAGCATGGGGAAAAAGCAAATAACTGAGTTCATGGAGTGCGGTGCAAGCTCTTTGACACCAGAGTCACAAGGCACCCCCTGCTGTCTAAGGTTTTTGAGATCTGCTGCCTGAGAGAATATATCTTAGATGAGAAATCCGTAGGAGGAATATTACAGGAGCTAAGTAGTTTGCTATTCTCATCACCACCACAACCTTATGTTTTAAATATGTTTTTTTAAAATATATATTTATTAGATTTTGCATCAAAATACATCCAACACACATGGGCTATATTAACATATCTTAACTATGACCTATCAAAATATTAATAGTCTATACTACCATAACAACAATACTCCTACATCTCGTCCCCTTTCCTCCATACTTATGGGACATTCCTCCGTCCTGTGGGACGGGACCGCAGCACTTTGTAAAAGCATCACATTTTTCAAAAATGTGTCCTTCCTCTCTTTTTACCTGGGGTACCGCACGCCGCCATGACCCCGCCCTTTTTAGCTCCGCCCAGCGCATCGCCCATCAGTCCTTTTCCCCGCTCGCTCGGGACTGGACGCACTTGTTTCTTCGCAAAGATTTTTTCCTTCCAGTTCCTCCTCTCTTGCTCTGGCTTAGTGGTCGCGTGGTAGTCTGTCTAAGCCGTTTCAGCTAAACTTTCCAAATTGTTCTTCTTGTCAGCGACACTTCGCTAGGGCGGATCCCCATCCTCTTTGCTTAGAGTGTTTGGGTCCGGACCAGCGGTGGAACTCGTGCTTTAATTGCGACTCACTTTCGGTCCGGGAGCTTCAACGTTGTTTGGTGCGGTGGGAGGAGGTGTTTCAACGTACTCCCCCGGCGAATTTTCAAACTTTCATCAACGAGAAAAAGAAACGCCCATTGAGTTCTTTAATTTTTAGGGCACCTCGGCCAGGGGACTCCTTCCCGGGGTCTTCCCGGTCCGGGATGAGCGTCAAAAGCTTTATTACCGGGGCTAGTCCTGAGGTGCCTTCCAGGCCTAAGAATTGTACCAGAGATCTCCGAGGGCTTCCGTAAGAGGCCTATTGCCACCGGATTACATTGCGAGGCCCCTCCTGTGGGGGCTGTTTGTGGGCCCAGTTCTACTGAGGCACCGGGTACCGGAGCTTGCTTTGAGGTCTCCTTGGTTGGAGCTTCCCGTAAAATCACTGGGGTATGCCCTGAGACCTCGGTTGAGGTTGGTGACACCGAGCGGAAGTTCGAGGCCCCTCGTGAAGAGGCTTTTACCGGACTCGGGTCCGAGGCCCGTCATTTAGAGGCTAAGAAGGTCTTGTCGGTGAAGTGTGTTTCTCATCGTTCCCGCTCTTACGGAGACCCCAGATCTGTTGAGGGGGCACAGAGTGAGGTTTTGGACTGTAATCCCTCAGTCACCGGCAGTGCCGAGGTCCTTCCTTTGAAGGCTAGTTTGGCTGTTACTATGTAACAGAAACATTCTAGGCCACACAGTACCGGTTTGGCCGAGGTTCCTTGTGTTAAGGCTAAAATGAAGACCCCTGACCGACCTGTGTGGCCCCTGCTTCACTCCCACACGTGTCGCAGTTCTCAGGTGCCTACAACATGGCGACCGTTCCAGCCAAGACCACGGTGGCCATTTTGGATACATCCCTTGCAACTACGCCATCGCCCCTAGGTGTAGGGGGTGGTTTTTCAGATGAACATTGGTTTCCTTGTGCACATCCGTTTCGTCCAGTTTATGACTGGAACGTTCGGATGCCTCTACCGCACAATGTCTCATCGGCACCCTTGATTTATGTAGACAACAGCGGGGAAGGGCCCTCTTGGCAACCCTCTCCCTTACGCCCCTGGAATTACTCAGCTCATGAGAGGCCTCGCACCTAAATCATCGGCGGAGGACACCTTTTTCGGCGAGTTTCAAAAACTGATGCGTTCCGACCCCATGAAGGAGTACTTTTGAGGCTTGTTTAGGGAGATATGCCCGCCTGCGCTGATGGTCCCGGCGGCGGTTCCTGTGCAGGCCCTTACCGGCTGGGCCTCCCCCAACTCTTCCTCCCCTGCCTCCGTTGTCCCCAGTGGACAAGGCAATTATGGTGCCTAATGTGACTCAACCTGATCCGGACCTGTCGGACGACGTACAGGGCGATCAGGACAGCGAAGACCAGCCCCGCTCTGTCAGAACTTTTAATAACCGGGTGCTGGACATGATGTGTCTGTTAGATGTTCCAGTACCTGAGGTACCCGCTCCGCAGGATGGCGTGCTTTCGGGGGCGTTCACCTCATCTCCTTCAGAGCGTACCGGCTTGTTCTTGCAGAAGAACGTTTTAGCCGATGTCTGTAAAGTTTGGGAGAAACCACACTCTGGACTGTTTGTCAATAAGAAGATTTACGTGCGTTATAGGCTCCATTCTTCGGAAGAGGTGGCCTTAGCGTTGTGTCCACCCACCTCCTCCATGGTAGTGGCTGCAGCCACTTTGCAATCCAGACCTGCGTCATCATCTTCTACGACGGCTACACAGGTTCTGGCCAAAGACGATAAGCTTCTCGACTCCCTTGGGAGGAAGATTTTCGCTAACTCAGCCCTGCAGCTGCGTCAAGCCAATGCAGAACTGGTGTTAGTGGGGGCGAATATGAAAATGTGGAAAGGTCTGTCGGAGTTTGATGAGTTTATTCCCGCTGAAAAGCTGGAAGATTTCAAAGCAGGTTTGTCGGACGCCAGGGTCTTGGCACAGGATATGCTGGAGGCTGCGGCGCATCACGTCGACACCTCGGCCTGGGGCCTTATGCTTGGTGTCGATACCTCTCGTCAGGCTTGGCTGCACGCCACCAAGTTCTCCAAGGAGGTGCAGTATAAGGTTTTGGACCTGCCTTTCGATGGCAAGGAGCTCTTTCATTCTTCAACAGATGTGGAGCTGACCAAAACTAAGGACAGCACTCAGACCGCCAAGTCCTTGTCTGTCCTGGTAAAACCTCCTTTCAGGACACAGAGATCGTCGTCAAACCCTCTGCCTTCCTCTGGTTTCAGGGGTTTTTTAGATCAGAAATCCCTCAGGGATGACACCCCTTCTGGAAATTCCCGCCAAAGGCAGCAACAGAGTTAGTTTTTCTCCTGCTCCTCATCCTCCTCCTCGGGTTCAGGTGGTGCTGCCACTGATAAACCAGAAAAATGAGGGTTTTCTGCGCTCGCACGAGACCCTGATGGGAGGACGCATTGCGTCTCATTGGGAGGTGTGGCAGACCATCACCGAGGACCGGTGGGTCTTGTCAGTCGCTTGGGTGGGCTTCCGCTTACCCCTTGCCCTTACCCCACCCATCAATCCTCCTTTCCAGCAGTCGGGGTCGCCCTCCCTCAGAGCCGAGATTCAGAAGTTACTGGATCTCAGGGCGGTGGAACCCATTCCCCAAGGGGACCAAGGGGAGGGCTTCTATTCCTGGCTGTTTACGGTGCCCAAACCCAACCAGGCTGGCCTGCGCACCATCCTAGACCTTTCCCAGTTCAATCTCTCTCTACCCCAAGAGAAATTCAAGATGATCACGCCCTGTCAGATAAAGTCCTCTTTGGAGAAGGGCGATTGGCTCAGTGTGGTGGACCTCTAGGATGCATATATGCATATCCTGATCTAGAGTCGGCATCAGAGATACCTACGGTTTTCTGTAGGGGAGGAGCACTTCCTGTCCTGAGTGCTCCCATTTGGCCTCAGCTCGGCACCGCGTGTCTTTATGAAGATGATGTCGGTTATCGCAGCTTTTCTTCGGCTACAGGGTATCCATGTGTATCCGTATTTGGACGATTGGCTGCTGCGCAGTCCTTGTCCGCTGGAAGCCTCAAGCAATCTTCAGCGTCTCCTCCAGCTCCTGTTTCACCTTGGGCTGTCGGTGAACTTGCGGAAATCTTCCATGATGGTCTCTCAGGACTTGACTTTCCTGGGTTTTCGTTGGAACACGATCGACTGCAGAGTTTACTTGACGGGGGACAGAATGGCAGATCTGTTGGCCACGTGTCAGATGTTTGCGCAGTCGGAGAGCATGTCGGCCTGGTGGTTCCAGAAGCTTCTGGGCTTCATGGCCTTGTGCGTATTGGCTCTTCCCCTTGCTCGGCTCAAGATGAGGCGAACGCAGGTGGCTCTTCGGAGTTCTTGGCGTCAGGCTGTGGATCCGGACTCCAAGATAATATTGATTCCGGCTTTCATGAGAGTGGACCTGGCGTGGTGGTCGTCTCTCAGCAACCTGTCGGTGGGTGCGGGTTTCCAAGACCCCGCTCCGATGGTGACGATCACGACGGACTCCTCCCTTCTGGGGTGGGGTGCGACATTGGATCTTCTTTAGGTCAATTCTGTATATCGACTCATCTCTCTTCTGTCCAGACCAAACTTATCCTGTAATTCTTCAAAACGTAATATCCTACCTCTCTCTAATATATCCCTTAGTCTTAATATACCCTTCTTCACCCAACTGTGCCAGTGCAAACATCTATTATGCAACTGCTACGCCTGATTATGCCATATTGATGCATCATAATTAAATATGTTTTTTTATTACAATCTTTCCATGAGGTTAAGAACTAGTAGGGAACTGATAGAACATAGAGCCAGAGAACCCTCCACTAATGGCGTGACGAATAATGCAGAAAAAGAAAATCATAGAAAGGAGGCATGGTAGATTAGGATTTGGAAACAACGTAGTCTCACATTGGTAATAATAACATAAATCATCAAAATGCTTAAAAGGTGACGAAATAGCTATATAAAAATGAAATAGTATTAGTACTGAAACACCTCTTAACGCAAGCAACAACACTAGAAAGGAGAGGAGGCTTGTCTCTCAAAAATAAATAATGTGGACTCATCAAGCAACACCTTCAGATACTTATTTCGAAGGGATTGTGTCCTCTGACGTATTCCTCATCTTAGATATCTCCTTCCAGCTCTGCTGGCCTTGGAAAAATTTTTCTCTAGAGGGCGCTGCGCGTCGACGTCCTCCGAGTCGACGTCCCTCGACAGCCGCCGTATCGACGTCGACGTCATCCTGCCTATAAAGGCCGCGCGCAGCGTCCGTTGCTCAGTTCCGTTTTTCCGCGCTTACTCAGTGCCTCGGAATACCGTTGCTCAGTTCTTGTCAGATTAAACCTATTTACCTCGAGTTATTCGATCCGTACTAGATGGCTTGCTTGTCGGAACCGACAACTCCTCGATCCGGCTTCAAAAAATGCCGAGATTGTGGAAAAAAGATGTCACTGACTGACCCTCACAGAGTTTGTCTGTGGTGTTTGGGAGCTGAACACCATTGTTCGGAGTGCGAGGACTGTATGTCCATGACAGCTAAGGCCCTGAAGGAGCGTAGGGGGAAGCTGGAGAAAGGTAAGACTTTTAAAGCTTCTTCTTCGTCGACGAAGTCGAGACATTCGTCTCCTCGTCACCATTCGCGCTCCAGGTCTCGGAGTGGGTCCCATCACTCCTCGAGATCGAAGCACTCGAAGAGGAGACGTCGAAGATCCCCTTCTCCGTCTTCCTCTTCCTCTGTTTCGCCAAAAAGAATCCCTTGCCCCACGAAACATAGTTCCCGGGCTGAATGGGAGGAATTCCGCAAAAATATGATGAGAGTCTTCGAGAAAGCGGCCTCGACCCCCTCGAAGATTGCCGAGAGCGATGCTCTGGTCGAAAGACCCGAAGGTCAAAAACGCCGCGAGTCGCAGTACCCGGCGAAGGAAACCTCTCGAATGCGTCTCGAACCCTCGAGTAGGACTATGACCTCCAAACCTTCCTTGAAGGTTCCGTCGACGCCGTCGACGAGGGTTCCGTCGACGCCGAGGTCGGTGTCTTTGACGCCGTTGTCGAAGGGACCTTCGACACACGGGTCTGTCGACTCGACGCCAGCTTCGACACCGGCGTCGACGCCAAGAAAAGTCACGGTCACGACACACCCAGTGACTATCCCCAGGTCCTCGATGACGATGGCTTCGAGATTGTCGAGTAGAATCCCAATTCTGTCGATGTCATCGAGGCCTCCGCCTTTGTTTTCGACGCCACGCTCGAAGCCTTCGACGTTGGCGTCGGCGTCGACGACATCGACGTTTTCGAGGCCGATAATGACAAGTTCGGCACCCTCTGCCTTGGAAATGGGATTTACACCCTTTATGAGTTCAGAACAATTGAGAACTATGTCCTCAATTTTGGAAGAGGGTGAATTGTCTGAACAGGAAGACACATTTGAGTTGCAGGGACCTGTAACCCCAATTAGAGAGGAATTTTCCTCTGAAGAACGCAGGTTAAAGGATCTTCATGATTCCTTACATGAGGCAAGTGGGTTAGACACTTCCCCTGAGGTGGAGTTTGCTAGGCCAGACCCGGGGGAGCATGCTGAAACCCCCTATAGAGCCTTAATGGCCAGGATCACAGAGTTTATGGGGTGGTCTGCACCTTCACAATCTTTCCAACAAGATGACCTCACGGATATTCTTGATAAAGGCCCACAGGAGGATCCTGTGGTGCCTTTCCATAAAGCTCTTCAGAGGAAGATTATGACGAACTGGGAAACCCCAGATGTCGTCCCGGCAGTAAATAAAAAACTGTCTACAAAATACAGGGTATCCTCTACAGACCCGGAGTTTTTGTCAAAACACCCATCCCCAGAAAGTCTGGTGGTACAGGCAGCATCTTCTACCGATGTCAAGACGGCGTATCCTACCGTCCCACAGGACAGGGACGATAAAAAATATGATGCTATGGCAAAGAAAGTTTTTTCGGCATGTAGCATGGCGTTAAAATCTGTGAATGCTACTTGCACCCTTGGTAGATTCAGCCATACACTTTGGGAGTGTGCTTCTACAGCGGCTGACTGCATCCCGGAGGGAGAAGAAAGGGAGGCGTTCCTGAATATCATACAGGACGGTAAAGACGCTATGTGCGAATCCCTCCAGACGGGCATTGATTCGGCTGACAGTATCAGCAGGGCAATGGCGGCAAGTACAACAACCAGGAGATTTGCTTGGTTGAGAAAGTCTGGTTTTGCCCCAGATGTGCAAGCCAGGCTCTTGAACATGCCATTCGATGGCTCTTCTTTGTTTGGGAAAAAGGCGGATGACAGTTTAGAAAAACTGCAAACTTCAAAAGCAGCAGCAAAATCCCTAGGCGCTGCAATCCGTCAGACACATTTTCGTCCCACAGGAACCTCTGCGAGAGGCAAGTCCTTTCGCTTCTACTCCGCATTCGGAAGAGGTAGAGGACGACCGGCTCAAAGGGGACAAAGAAGAACTACCCGAGGTGGACGGGGTAGATATTCAAAGGCCGCAGCAACAGCAGGTGCCTCTTTACCATCGGCATCTGCATCAGCCGCCCCAAAACCACTCTGAGGACTTCCCTCACAGGACACCTGTAGGAGGCAGGTTGACTCAACATCTGGCGGAATGGCAGGCTATCACATCAGATGCTTGGGCATTGGAAACAGTTGCCCAAGGTTACTGCCTGCCTCTCCTACGCATACCTCAGAGTCATCCACCGGGGATCAGCTCTCAGAAAGCTCCAGATCCGCTCCTCTTGCAGGAAATTTTGGACCTGCTAGAGAAAGGTGCCATAGAACCGGTACCTGTAGCGGAGAGGAACAAGGGCTGGTACTCCCCTTACTTTCTCATTCCAAAGAAAGACGGAGGACTGAGACCCATCTTGGACTTGCGAGAATTGAACAAATTCCTCAGAAAAGACAAATTCAAGATGGTCACTCTTTCTCAGATCCTCCAGGCCCTTCAGTTCCAGGACTGGTTGGTATCTCTGGACCTTCAGGACGCTTATTTCCATGTGCCTATCCATCTCAAACACAGGAAATACCTGAGGTTCGCAATTGGCAACTCTCACTATCAATTTTGAGTGCTGCCATTTGGGCTGACCTCCGCCCCGAGGGTCTTCACCAAGTTAATGTCGGTAGTGGCGGCAAGTCTAAGGAGGGAAGGGATTCATGTCTACCCCTACCTGGACGATTGGTTGATCAGGGCTGTCTCTTCGGAACAAGCTCAGATCCAACTAAATCACGTGTGCTACTCCCTTCACAGACTGGGCTTCTCCCTCAATTTAAAGAAATCATAAATGATACCATCGCCGCGACTCCAGTTCATAGGAGCGATCCTGGACACTTCCCTGGGAAAAGCCTCGCCACCAGAGGTGAGGGCTCAAGATATTCTACAGATGGTTACTAAGTTTCAAAATGCCCAACGTCTCCCAGCCTTCGACTTTTTGAGGTTGCTAGGCCTCATGGCATCCTGCATTTTCCTAGTGCCAGAGGCTCGCCTGAGAATGAGATCCCTCCAGTGGGCACTGAGGACTCAGTGGTCACAATTCTCAGGGAGAATGACAGATCTTCTTCAGGTTCCCGACAGGGTGGCTCGAGACCTTCAGGAGAACATTCTGAAAGGAGAACATTTTTGGCAACCCTGGCCGGAGATAACAGTAGTCACAGATGCCTCACTCACGGGGTGGGGAGCCCACGCCAACGACTTGACCATCAGCGGTCGTTGGTCTCCATCGGAGTCCAGACTACATATCAACCTGTTAGAGCTGAGAGCCATCAGACTTGCGCTGAAGGCGTTCCTGCCAGCTGTACAAGGGGAAAAACGTCCTGATAATGACGGACAACACAGTGGCCATGCATTACCTCAACAAAAGAGGAGGCGTAGGATCACTACCCCTGTGCAGAGAGGTGATGCAGCTCTGGCTTTGGGCAATCCAAGAAGGAATCTCTCTATCGGCAGTTCACCTAGCCGGAGAGAAGAACTTGACAACGGACGCTCTGAGCAGGCAGAGCACAGTCTCCCACGAGTGGGAACTAGCTCAGGAAGTCCTTCAAGAGATCTTCGCCCTTTGGGGAACCCCTCAGGTGGATCTGTTCGCCACCAGCGTCAACAGGAAATGCGATCTGTTCTGCTCAAGGGAATTTCCCCCGAGAGGAGCTCTGGGAGAGGCGTTCATAGTGGACTGGGAGTTTCCGCTTCTGTACGCGTTCCCACCGGTCCCTGTCATTCCTCAAATGATCAGGAGGTTGAGAAGATTCCAGAGAACCAGGATCCTAATTGCCCCGGATTGGGCCAGGAGAACGTGGTACCCGGACCTTCTAGACTTGTCCATCTGCCCTCCAATTCGACTTCCACTCAGAGAGAACCTACTCTCACAGAAGGGAGATCAGGTTCTCCATCCAGACATCAAAACCCTCAACCTTCACGCTTGGCTTCTGAAAAGTTGAGGTACAAAGATTGGGACCTCCCTGATGATGTTATGGAGGTGTTGCTTTCGGCAAGGAGGCCAGCAACAAAGTCTTTATACCGCTGCCATTGGAACAGATTTTGCAGCTGGTGTAGAGAACAGAATATCAACCCTTTTTCATGTGGTACACCAATGGTTTTGTCCTTCCTTCTATATTTGGCGAATTCAGGCCTTCAAGTTGGCACCATTAAGGGCTATCTCGCAGCGCTATCCATCTTTAAGCGCACTGCGGAAGAACCATCCTATTTCAAATTACCCTTGGTAATACAGTTTCTAAAGGGGTTAACCAATGTTTATCCCCCAAGACCATTCCAAGTTCCCCTATGGGATTTAAACTTAGTACTAACTTTCCTGATGGGCACACCTTTCGAACCACTCCATTCTTGTTCGTTAAGATTCCTTACCCTTAAAACTGTTTTATTAATAGCACTTACATCTGCTAGAAGGGTGAGCGAACTACAAGCTCTTTCTTGTAAACCCCCTCACACAATATTTCACAAAGACAAAGTTGTCCTGCAAGTGAAGCCTAATTTCCTCCCAAAGGTGGTTTCTGAATTCCATATCACTCAGAAGATTACCCTACCATCTTTCTATCCTCCTCCTCACCCGGGGAAAGAGGAAGAGAGGTTACACAGGCTAGACCCTAGAAGGGCTTTAAGTTTTTACATCAGTAGACTAGCCAGGATAAGACAGGAAGGCCAGCTGTTTGTAGGTTACGCAGGTCACAAGCTGGGGTTACCAATCACTAAACAGACCATTTCCAGATGGATCATTCTAGCCATTCTGGAATGTTATAAACTGGCAGGGAAAGAGCCCCCTCAAAACCTTAGGGCTCATTCGACCAGAGGTATTGCAGCTTCATCGGCCCTCAAAAGAGGCGTGCCGGTTAAAGAGATCTGTGCGGCCGCTACATGGTCGTCTGTCCATACCTTTACACGTTTTTGCAATTTGGATTCCTCCTCCAGTCAAGAAACTAGGTTTGGAAGGGCTGTACTGCATTCTATTCATCAATAGAAGACAGCGTGAAGTCAGTACTCCCTCCTCCAATAATAGAATACTGCTATGGGAGCCTATCTAAGATGAGGAATTCGTTGGAGGACACAATCCCTTCGAAGAACAAGTTACTTCTTACCTTGTAACGTTCTTTCGACGGGATGTTCCTCCGACGTACTCCTCATCGGCCCTCCCATCCATCCCCGCAGTTCTTCTTCCCGTGTTGTTGCAGCTTACGCTCCTTCAGGGTGATTAGTCTAGTCCAGAAAGTATTATTGTGGGCTACAAAACGGAACTGAGCAACGGACGCTGCGCGCGGCCTTTATAGGCAGGATGACGTCGACGTCGATACGGCGGCTGTCGAGGGACGTCGACTCGGAGGACGTCGACGCGCAGCGCCCTCTAGAGAAAAAATTTTCTGAGGCCAGCAGAGCTGGAAGGAGATATCTAAGATGAGGAATACGTTGGAGGAACATCCCGTCGAAAGAACGTTACAAGGTAAGAAGTAACTTGTTCTTATGAGGCTGTGTATGGCCTTTTTCCTGAGATTGGGAGAATTTGGTCAACATGTATGTGAGCCTATCTAATATACTATATATGTAATGCGATGTTAATAATATTTAGAATGTACAGTTGCTTAATGCTTAATTTTGCAGATAATGTCTGTGTGTGTACTTTTTAAAACAATGTTATGCTTCGTGTTGCATATACTAAGATAAACTAAGTGTATCGCAAAAAACACTTTATGTGATGTTCAAACCTTTTAGAGAATATTGCCTAAGATGTGCCTTTTATCACTTGATGCATGATTTAATGTAAATGAAGTGTGAAATGTGCTGCCTGTTGATACAATGAATGCCATAGTATGCCTACTACTGCATGATCTATATGATACTGTGCACATTCTTTATCGCATATTATACTACATGCAAAACATTACGGAAGTATTCCTGTGTGTGTGTTTCTGTTCTTATCAAACGATGTGGTTAATAATGTTTGTTGGTAGAGTGTATTATAGCCATTGTTGAGTAAGAAGATTTACAGATATGTGATTGAAACAAGTAATATTATTCTCTCAAGTTGATGCCCTTTTAAGTATGTTTTATGGCCTCAAATGTCTTAAATTACTTACATATCCCATGATTACACAGACCTAAAGCAACCGATCTGGAGAAAACTACAAAATCCTCATGAGGACAGTCTGCAGCTTCTTTTCTCTCGTGTGTCTCTGCGGCTAGGCAGCTATTTGGGAATATCAGACTTGTGGGAAAGGTCCAACCTCATATATCCTGTATGTATCAAGGGGGATATATGTGGTCAGACCTGTCCAACAAGCCATGTATTCTAATCCTCTTCATGAAATCTTCATCATCATCATCTTCATCCTCATCATCATCAACACTGCATCCTGTGACCGTGCAGCCTCAACAACAGCATTCCAGCACACTACTCATCATGGCAAAGCCAAAACTCCCATCACAACTAATAATTCTCTCCTCGCCCTGCATCATGTCTTTTTGTTTATATGTCTGGGCCTTTTATCTTTACAATAACTTATTGAGAATGCCAACTCCTAGGTGACAGCACCTGTACATTATTGGGGGAACCTGGGGAGTGTTCAGAGAATGGGCGTTCTCCACGACCACCAGTCTGGCTTCAGAGCTGCCAGAAGCATGGAAACTGCTCTCCTGAACATCTGTGAAGATCTGCTCTCCAATCTTGACTCTAACATTCCCTCTGTCCTCATCCTACTAGATCTCTCTTCGACACAGTCAACCACACCATCCTGCTCAACCGTCTCCGTGATAACCTGAGTATCACCGATCAGGCTCTGACCTGGCTGGCCTCTTTCCTCTCGGATCAACCCTCCGAGGTCCAACTTGGGTCCTTCCTATCATCTATCTCCCTCTCTACCTGTGGTGTTCCCCAGGGGTCTAACCTCTCGCACTGGTTTTTCAACCAATACCTGGCAACTCTTGCCCACAGAATTGGCATTTTCTGCCCCAATTTCCAGTGCTATGCTGATGACACTCAACTCATTTTCAGGCTGCCCTCAGCCACCTCCTCTTCTTCTCTCATCTCTGATTGCCTAACTGCCATTCAAGATTGGTGTGCCGCCAACGATCTGTCTGAATGCCAGCAAGACGTAGATCCTCCTCATCGGCACACCTTCACCCTCATTTCCCCTCACTCTATGGCCGGTCTTCCTTGGCCCTCCTCCTACCCCCACCTGCGAGGCTAAGAACCTTGGGGTCATCTTTTTTTTTTTTAAACACTTTATTTATTGTTCCACACAGGTTCACAGCACTTATAGTATACATCTTTACAAAGCGTATACTTTGTTTTCAGGCAACAGAACATATCAGTACATATCTTCATCAGCAGCTATATCAGACAGATGTTGTTTATATCTGGCCCATACATTTCCTGGCCTGGAGGTTGTTTGCAGTAAGTCTATGTATGTTTCTTCCGTATCATTTGTCCATAACATGTCTTTGTCCCAATCCCCCTTTGTGGGGGGATTTTTACTCTTCCATTTTAGCAATAACACCCTTTTGGCTAACAGTAGGCTCACATTTAATAATTTCCACCATGTAGGATTCATCTTTCCCGTGGACCCCAGTAGACATATCATCGGGGACCATTCAATAGGGTTATCAGCCATGTCGTCTAATGCTTTGCAAATCTTGGCCCAATAATCTTTTAACTGTGTACACGCCCAGAACATATGAAGCGTGTCTGCCTCTTCGCAACCACATCTGGGGCATGCACTTTCAGATGTGGGGTATATGCGCTTGAGTTTGGCTGGGGTGTAGTGTGTCCTGTGAACAATTTTGAAATGAATCGGCTTATATCTAGCTTTGCAGGAGATATGCTTAGTTAGGGAGAATATATGTGTCCACTGGTTATCAGTGATTTGGTGACCCAAATCCCGCTCCCACTTGGTCTTGGCGTTGTGTGCCACAGGTGGGCGGGTCTGAGTAATAGTTCTGTAAAGGGTGGATGCTGATACCTTTCCCTTCCCCGCAGTAAACATATAGCCAAACCCCAGATTTATTGGAGGTTCTGATGGAAATTCCACCCATACCATAGCTATAGCAGACCTCATGCGTATGTATTACATTTTATGTTCTAGGTTGTCCCCCCACTATATTCTTAAGAGTTTCCCATGTCACAAAGCGTTGTTCTTGAAATAATTGGCCCCATTGCACGATTCCCTTGGGACCCCATTGTGTGGCTAACTCTTTATCTAGAGTAGGAGGTATGTAATGGGTCCCCCAAATCGGCATACTCGGGTGGTATAACGTGTCTGTGCCATATATATTAGCAATCTTGGCCCATGCCGTAGTTGTGATCAGAGTGGGGTCGATGGTATTGTAACTTTTAGGGCATGTTGTCGTAAGGCCATGGAGTAGGGTAGTTGATTTAGGTATGGGAGGTTCGCTTCCTATTCCTCTGGGGTTGAGGAATTCTGTTGCCCACTGAGCGGCATAATGTGGCTGTGCTGCCAGGTAGTAAAGTTCAAAGTCTGGCACCGCTAGGCCTCCCTGTGGATATTGGTCGGGAAGTATCCTCCATCTTAGTCTAGAGCGTCCGCCCCATGTGAATGTGGCGCAAGCACTCCCAATTTTTTCAAACAACGCCCTACCTGGCCAAACCGGTATACATAAAATAGTTTAGGGAGGATTATCATCTTTATGAGGACTATTCTCCCCATCATTGATATTGGTAAGGCACTCCACCGCGCCATCTTGGCACTGAAGGCATCCGCTAGGGCATCGTAGTTCAGTGCCTGGGAGAGCTGCGGTGTCCTAGCAACACTCACCCCTAGGTATTTAATATGCACCGGGCTCCACATAAAACCGTGGAGGTCAGTTGGCTTGACCGTTGCTCCTGTGAGTGGAAAGATTTCTGATTTTTTGTAGTTTCAGGCCAGAGTATTCACCAAAAGTTTTGATCACTGACAGAACCCTGCCGAGTGCGCGTTCATGATTTTTTAGATAGAGTAAGATGTCATCTGCATAATCTCGAGTTTGCCCTCCAGCCATAATCCATGTGCGCTGTATCTGGCCCTAAGTATGTCCGCTAGGGGCTCTATCACCAGTGCAAATAGGAGCGGTGACAACGGGCAGCCCTGTCTAGTGCCTCCTAATAGCTCCAGTAGTTCGGTCAATGTGCCATTGATGCTTATCCAGCCTTGGGGTGTGTGTAGAGAATTTTAACCCACTGAATGAAGTTAGGGCCAAATCCATAATTGTGCAGGACCCTAAATAGGAATGGCCAGTATAACGTGTCAAACGCCTTTTGCATGTCTAATGAGACTGCCACCCCCTGTGTTTCTTCTGGTATTGACGATAGGATCTTGTGGCACCACCTGATATTCGTTGCTGTGGACCTACCCATTACAAATCCCGCCTGGTCCTCATGGACCATATAGGGCATCATTGGAGTAAGTCGCGTGGCTAAGATCTTCGCGAATATCTTGGCGTCAGTGTTTATTAATGATAGCGGTCTGTACGACCCACAGTCTTCGGGGGGTTTCCCTGTTTTAAGCAATAATGTAATGACCACTTCCCTGGTGGTTTCTGGTAGCTCCCCTTTTCCTATGGCTTCTGTCCACACTGCGTGTAGCTTGGGCACGAGAAGTTGGGCAAATTCTTTATAGAACTCTGCACCTAGGCCATCTGTACCTGGCGCTTTGCCATTGGGTAGCGTTTTAATGGCTTCGGCAATCTCAGCTTCGGTGATAGGAGTCTCCAAGGCTTCTCTACTGTCATCTGATAATAATGTTGTTGGTATTTGGGATAGGTATTGGTCTATTTCCATTTCCGTGGCATTACTCTGTGGGGAATATACATTTTTATAGAAATCAAAAAATGCCCTCTCAACCTCTCGTCCATCTGTGGTCACAACTCTGTCGTCCCTTGTTATGCAGGGAATACTCGTTGGGCCCCTTTCCCCGTGTATCATCCTAGCGAGCAATCTACCCGGGCACTCTTGTTCCCCATATTTCGTAGCAGCTGCAGGTCTGTCAAAATAGCGGACCTTGCACTCGGCTGCATCTTTAAATTCGTCTAATTTGGTTTTAATGTCTAGTGCCAGTTGTGCCGATGGTGTCTGCGCGTACTGGTCTTGTTTCAGGGCTATATCTGTTTCGTGTCGCGCTAAGTTCCTGCGTTTGTCTTTCAGGACACTGAATTCCGTTGACATTGCAGTGCCCCTAATGCACACTTTGAATGCCTGCCATAGTACCGTTTGGCTAGTCACTGAGCCCTCATTAATTTCTAAGTATTCCTGAATGTGTTGGGCTAGCTATGTCTTATAAACTTGGTCTTGTAATGCTGCGGCTTTAAACCTCCAGGGGGTCTTTGTATTTTAAACTCTGGGATCTGTAGTGTTATCTGGATAGGGGAATGGTCCGAGTATGTCCTGAGGTGAATGAGTATTGGTAGTCCAACCCAGTGCCTCGCCAGATAATAGCCACATATCTATTCTGGAGTGCATGTTATGCACCGAAGAATAAAACGTGTATGCACGCTTGTTGAGCGCCATCCATCCCTTAGGTTCAAGTCGGCCATATGAGTGAGTATCATTTGGGCTGCCTTGGTCAGTGACTTTGGCTGATCAGATGTGCGGTCCAGTTGTACATCTAAAATAGTGTTTATGTCACCTCCACATATCAGATGAGCCGTGGGATATTTTGCTAGTTTTCCGAACACTTTGGAGTAGAAAGAGGGGTTGTCAATGTTTGGGCCATAGATGTTAAGCAATAACACCTCTCTGTCTTGGAGGGTGCCATGTACCATGACATACCTGCCCTCAGGGTTACATTCTGTATTGAGACACATGAAAGGTATGGATTTATGTATTTATGTCTTAAGGTTGCCACTCCCCTAGCAAGGCTAGAGATTGATGTGTAGTAGTGGTTTGGTCCCCAATTAGGGGCGAGCTTCACAGCCTGTTGATGTAGTAAGGGAGCTTCCTGTAAGAAAACTATCTTGGGGCCTAGCCTTGTGATATATGCCATAATTTTCCTTCTCTTTATATGAGAACCCATCCCTCGAACATTCCAGCTTAACAACCTTATCCCCTCGACATCCAATTCAGCCATCATCTCTTATCCTCGTACGATATTGCCATACATGTACTAGTTCCGCTAATAATATGCTTGTGCATAAGATCAGTACCTGTATGCTTTTTACTTGAACTCCCCCTTCCCTTAACGCAAACTCCCTTAAACTTGTCCAACTTTCCTCCCCCTCCCTCATAGTTACCCGAACTTTAACTATGTCCCCGAGTCCATCCCCTTCCCCACCCATTACTTATATGCACATGCAACTGGGGGTACTGCTGCGGCACTCCGGGCCACGATTTCACAATTCTATGTGTTCCTGACCAGATAACTTGGTTGTTACTCGGGCCCATATTGAACAATGGACATGCGCTCATTGTTAGTGGCTATGCTTCAATTTTTTAAAGCAAACATTTAATGGGCACTCTCGTGGGGGAACCCTCGCCCCCTCATCAATGTTGTCTTATCTTGTTTCAAAGTCCTGAGTGCTTGCCGTTTCAGGAGTCTTCTCCGTTGTTCGGTTGTTGAGTCAGCAGTGGAATGTTGGCTTTGACAAAGCTTGCTGCCTCTTTGGGGAATGTAAAGAAATAGGTTTTGTTTTGGTATTGTAACCGTAGCCTGGCCAGAAACAACATTGCATATGGGATTTGGCGTTCACGCAGTACTTTCTTGACCCCGGATGAAGGAGCATCGCTCCTGCTGTACTGCCAGCGTGTAGTCGGGGAATATGCAGATAGTATTGGCCTGCCATCTCAGTTCTTGTTTTTCCCTGGCTGCCTCCAGTACCAGGTCTCTGTCTCTATAGTTCATTATGCGCACTATGATGGGTCTTGGGTAGGCTCCAGGTCTGGGCCGCGGGGCCAGTGATCTGTGTGCACGCTCCACAATGAACATGGGAGACCAGCCAGGGTCCCCCAGCAAGTCTCGTAGTAGTTTCTCTACTGCCATTTCCATGAGTCCTTGCAACGCTTCCTCAGGCATACCAACGATGCGTATGTTATTCCGCCGAGACCTGGCTTCTAAATCTTCACACTTTATTTTGACCATTCCCAGTTCCTTGGCCATTGTTGTCACTGTGTTTTTCAGTGCTTCCAACGGGTCCTCCGCAGTGCTGATATAGGTTTCGGCCTCCGTGATGCAGTTTGTGGTATTGTCCAGTTGTGTCTTAATAGATGCTACGTTGGCTGTTATCCCGTCCAATTTCTCATTGAGGGCGGTGAAGCCCTGTTGCATAGCTGTAAAGACCACCTAGGGGTCCATCGCAGGAGTAGCAGCAGCCGGTTGTGTCTGTGATGGTGATTCTATAGACATAGCGTTTCCAGCTCCCTTGTTTGTCGCTGTCGTGTATTTGTCTATAGCTCCTTTCCCTTTCTTTGGCGCTAGGCTCCTGGGCATTGTTTTGGATCGTTCCAGGCTTGCCTCGTAGTTGTTACACTCCGCAGTGCACCTTTACCCACTGCTGTGATCTCGAAGGTTACTCGAATGGGGGGTTGCTGGCCTTGACAGAGTGACGTGCTTCTGAGGTAACGCTCCTCCCGTCACTTTCAGGTTGGCCCACCTTCCTCACCTCAGTTGTTGTATACCGGTGTGCGGTAAGGTCCTGGAGTGTGTAGTAGCCTGGGGTCCGGGATCCGCTGTTTTCGGGCTAATGCAGAGTGTCCCACACACCTGGCGTGTGGGCTGTTTGCCGTTCGCCCTGGTATTGGTGCAGTCGTGGCTGGGCCTGGCAGTCTCGAGGTGTAGTGGTCTGTCCCCCTGTTGTTGGCCGCATGTCCCCTAACAGCGATCTGCCCTATAAATGTAACTACTGGGGATCGGGGGGGAGCAGGTGCCTCAGGTAGTTTCAATCCCCCCGAATGGAATATGTTATATTAGGCCTTGGTAACTAGATCCGTAGTTCTTGGGTAGTCCCCATTAACTCAGTACACCTGCAGTTCTTATATTGTATCCTTCTCAGGGTACACTTGGTTGTATGTATGGCGGCCCCCGTTTCTTTGTACTCCAAAGCTTTTGATCTGCTTGATAGCTTGGGGAGGCCAGTCCCTCGCGACCTCTCCCAAGTCAGTGTTGGAGGTAGTTGGGGCCGTTGGTGGATGCAAGGGAGGCTGCTAGCGTCCCGTTAGCCACTTCCTTTGTCTCCCTCAGAGTCAGGAGTAATAGTGCCCATCAGGGCGTGAGCATTGTGGGGATCAGCATGTGTGTATTGCCAATGGGGCTCCGCTCCGTGTACACGTGTCACGGCCCTCCATATGGGAGCGCTGGGGGGGAGGAAGGGGGACCCGCAGCACGCCGCGGGTTGTGAAAAAATCAGGGCCGGAGCGGGCCAGTGGCCAGCATCTGTCGCTTGGTGCCCCCCCTTAGCTTCCTCCTACAGGTCCCATGCTGGGCAGCCGCGGCGGGCACTGGCTCTTCAATGCTGGGCAGTACGGTGGATCAGCAGGCCCTCTACGCAAGCGGAGCGCCCGCGATCCTGTGGAGTGTCGGTGGCGAGCTCTCCAGCACAGCCCGCTTTCGGTTGCGTCGTGGCCGGGCTCCGCCTCCCGCTCCACAGGCCGAATGGGTTCGGCAACGGCATTGCACTTCCACTCGACGTTGCTTCTGATCCGCACGTCGAATCAGGCTGAAACCTTGTATCACTGTTCACTGGCCCATAATGAATATCTGCTCTAGAGTCTGGTAATAACGGTAACGTTATGGCAAAGTTATATGTATTATGGCCCAGAGTGCCCCAGGAGCTCACACGGGAGCAGTCATCTCTCCGCGCGTGCAACAGCGCCCCCTATATCTTGGGGTCATCTTTGACTCCACACTAACCTTCTCCAGCCACATCTCTGATGTCTCTAAAAAGTCACATTTCAAACTGCACCTCCTCAGAGGTACTCTACCTTTCCTCTCCTTCCCCCAGAAGCTCATTGTCTATCAAGCTCTGGTTCTCTCTAGGTTGCACTATTGTAACAGCCTCTTTCTAAATAGACCTGCCTCGACTCACTGACCTCTGCAACTAATCCAGAACAGAACTGTGAGACTTGTCCTTGGCCTCAGGCCTTGGGATCGTATCTCTCCAGCTCTGAAATCTATCCATTGGCTCCCAGTGGATGCAAGGATTAAATTCAAAACCCTCTGCATTGTCCACAAGGCTTTCCGGGGCCTGGGTCCAAAATACCTTCAGCTATCCCTCTGCAAATACCTCCCCTCTCGTGCTCTTCGCTCCTCTACCTCTAACTCCCTCAGGGTCTGTCGTTTCTTAAAGAAACAAGGTGGGGGTAGATCTCTGTCTTCAGCTGGGGCCTCCCTCTGGAACAGCCTCTCTGCCACTCTGAAACTTGAGGAGAACCATCTCCGGTTCCGGAGGCACCTTAAGAACTTCCTCTTTGCTTCTCCCTTCACCCACCCTTTTCCCCTGCTAATCTGTTCTCTCTCAGCCTACCCTCTGTCTTCTGGGCCCAGGTACCCTCTCACCCTGCAACCCTCCTGCACTGCCTCCGGACCACCCCTTGCACTGGGGCCTGTATCTGTACCCATGCAGTCACCCCCCCCTTTTCTTACTCATCAGACATACCCTGTATGCTGCCTTAAACCCAGCACTTGCCACTTGCTGGCTGCACTACTACTGTTTGTTGCCTTATTATTTATTTATTTGTTATTATTTATCTTTTTTTACTCCTTGCATCTGCACTTTCCACCTCTCCCCCCCTCCCATGCACTTTTCGCCTCCCCCTCTGCCATTCACTTACGCATTGTCAATGTCACTGGGCCTAGTAAGATTGTTGTTTTGGTCTCTGCTGTTCCCCTCCCTTGCCTTGTTGCGCTCTGAAACACTTGTGTACGAGCGCAATATAAATAAAATATCAATATCAACACTCGAAGGGATTGTGTCCTCCGATGTATTCCACATCTATGACAATTGTGTCCCACAGCTGTGCACTTTGGAGACTTTTCAGCAGAGGGTGTCCTGCGTAGATGGTGTTGAGCCAAGGTCCCTCGAGGGCCTCCGTCGAGGGTCGACCTCACTGGATGTTATATATAGGACGCACAGCGCTTGTTGCCTCAGTTCCGTTTTTTCCAACAGCGAACGTGCTAGCTTCGTGAAACTCGGCACGCCTCGTGGATTCTTCGAATCTTTTATGATGTCTATTTCTTCGACCCCTCCGACTCCAAGGTCCAGGTTTAAGACTTGCTGGGACTGCAAGTCCAAGATGTTGTTGACTGACCCGCACCGTATTTGCTTATGGTGCCTGGGTGAGTCGCACAACACCAACCACTGCTCCAAATGCCAGTCCCTTACAGCCAAGGCCTTGCGTGAAAGGAAGGGGAAGCTCTGTGAAAAAGTCCTGTAAAACCACATCAAAGTCTAGGATTTCCACCGAAGACTTGAGGGGCGACTCTCTGTGTCGGGAGGAAGCTCGAGGTTCTCGGTCCCAGAGTGGTTCCCGCCATTCCTCATCTTCGTGGCACTCTCTGAAGCGCCGACACCGGTCGCCTTCCCCGTCCTCTTCGGAGGATGGTGCCGTGTGTACGGTAGCATGTCCCACAAAGTCCTCGACACCGGAGGAGTGGCGGCATTTAAAGAACAAATGATGGCGATTTTTCAGTTGCAAGGTATGATTCCTGTCGTGCCTTCTCGTGAAGCCGGCAGAGAACGCTCTCGATCCGTGGATTGCACGCCTTCGGACTCGGGCTTGTGTCGCGACTCACACGGGGAGGCCTCGAGGTCCCGTATGGACAAGAGCAGTCGCGAGAGCCGTGCGTCCAGGTCTCGTCTTCTTCCCCAGCGAGACTGGTGCAGCCTGTGGAGGTACCGACGCTGAAGCTGACTTGTTCGGTGCCGGTCCTGTCGGACTCGGACAATGCTGTTCTGTCCTATCAGCCCACGCCTGTAGCCGTGTCTGGGAGCTGGTATTGGGTGCCAGGCCCTCTTCTGTCCCCGTGGCTGGATCGCCGTGGCTGGATTTTCCAAGCCTTTGCCTGACATTTTTGAAGAGGCGGAAAGATCAGACATTGGATATCTTGTTTCTCAGGATTAGGCTCCGGGATTGTTGGGTGACAGCCCATTGGAGGAATTGAGGCAGTCCCTACATGATGCCAGTGGCCTGGATTCATCTCCGGAGGTTGAGTTTGGTAGGCCTGAGCCGGGGGCTCATGCAGACTCTTCCTACAGGCGGCTCATGTCTAGGTTTTGCGAATACCTGGGGTGGGCCAGTCCTCGTGAGGATTTTATTCAGGATGACCTTACTGATATCTTGGACCAAGGTCCCCCTCTGCCCCGGTATTGCCCTTACATCTTACATTCCAAAAAAGGGTGTCTTCGGCTTGGCAGGCTCCGGAATCGCTTCCGGCGGCCAATAAGAATTTGGCAAAAAAGTACCGCCCATCTGTTAGCGACCCCAGCTATTTGTCTACTCACCCGACTCCTGAGATTTGGTGGTTCAGGCGGCTACGCCCACCTCGAGGCAGCAGGCGTACCCTACCATCCCTCCGGATAGGGACGACAAGCGGTTCGACGGATGGGCTCGGAAGGTCTTTTCGTCAGGGAGCATGGCACTGAAGGCTGTCAACTTCACATGTGCCCTGGCAAGATTTACACACACTCTGTGGACCTGTATTTCCTACGCGGCATATTCCTGAGGGGTAGGAAAGGGTTGGCTTCCTAGCCATCGTGCGTGACGGCAAGGATGCTATATGTGAATCCCTTCAGTCGGGGTTGGACACGGCAGATTGTGTCAGCAGGTTTGCATGGTTGCGGAAGTCAGGTTTGCTCCTGATGTGCAATCCCGTCTTCTGAACATGCCCTTTGATGGGGTTCATTTATTTGGCAGCAAGGCTGACGAGAGCCTTGAGAGGTTGCAGACCTCCAAAGCTGCAGCAAAGTCTTTGAGTGCTGCAGTACGTCAACCTCCGCCTTTTCGTCCCAGGGGACAGCAATGGAGGGAAGGTTCTTTTCATTTCTACTCCTCTTTTGGTAGATCGAGAGGAGCTGGCAGTCAAAGGGATCACCGTAAGAGTACCCGTGGTGGAAAACAGGGTACTCGGGGTGCCAAAGCTGCTCGGGCAGTTGCCTCTTTGCCCTCAGGCACTGCTGCAGCTGCGTCAGCCATGAGGCCATGTGCCATGGTTCGCCAGTTGGGGGCAGACCTGCGCAACATCTTGGAGAATGGCGTGCCATTACTTCGGATGTGTGGGTTCTGGGTATCATAGCCCACGGCTACTGCCTTCCCTTCCTGCAGTGGCCTCACGACAATCCACTGGGGAAGCTCTCTTTGAAGCGTCCGGTTCCGCTCCTTGCGCAGGAAATCCTATCCCTGCTGGAGAAAGGCGCCATAGAACTGGTGCCTGTGGTGGAGAGGAACAAGGGATTGGATTGAGACCCATCATGGACTTGCGTTGGTTGAACAAGGTTCTCAGGAAGGACAAGTTCAAGATGGTCACTCTTTCTCAAGTCCTCCAGGCCCTTCAACTTCAGGATTGGTTGGTGTCGCTGGACCTCAAGGATGCTTACTTTCATGTGCCGATTCATCCCAAGATCAGGAAGTACCTGAGGTTCGCGGCTGGCGACTCGCACTTTCAGTTTCGGGTCCTGCCGTTCGGATTGACCTCCGCCCTGAGGGTCATCATCAAGCTGATGGGGTGGTGGTAGCATACCCCAGGAGAGGGGGAATTCACGTCTACCCCTACCCGGACGATTTGCTGATCAGGGCGCGTTCTCCCGAGCAAGCCCTGGATCATCTGTCCGTCGCCTGCCATTCCCTTCTCAAGCTGGGCTTCTCCGTGAATTCAAAGAAGTCGCATTTGACACCTTCCCAGCGGCTCCAATATTTTCGGAGCAGTGCTCGACACGTCCCTGGGGCAGTGTTCGCCTCCACAGGTGAGAGCTCATCACATTCTGCAGATGGTGGACAAGTTTCAACGTGCCCAGAGTCTCCCGGCATTCAAATTCTTAAGGTTGCTCGGCCTCATGGCATACTGCATTTTTCTGTTGCCAGAGGCCAGACTGAGGATGAGATCCCTGCAGTGGGCTCTCAAGATGCAGTGGTCGCAGTTCTCCGGCAAGATGTCGGATCCCGTTCAGATTCCGATCTCGGTCGCCCAGGATCTTCTATGGTGGGCCAGCAAAGGGAATCTGATGAAGAGGGCACCGTTTTGGCAACCATGGCCGGAGGTGACGATCGGGACGGATGCCTCCCTCACAGGATGGGGTGCTCATGCCAACGAGTTGACAGCCAGCAGCCGTTGGTCTCAGTCGGAGTCAAGACTCCACATCAATCTGTTAGAGCTGAGAGCCATCAGGCTGGCCCTGAAGGCTTTTCTGCCGTCTGTGCGGGGGAAGACTGTCCTGATTATGACGGACAACACAGTGGCCATGCATTACCTCAACAAAAAAGGGGGGGCAGGGTCACTCCCATTGTGCAGGGAGGCGATGCAGCTCTGGTTCTGGGCCATCCAACAGGAAATCTCGATCTCTGCAGTTCATCTGGCCAGAGACGAAAATGCGGCAGCGGACGCTCTGAGCAGGCAGAGCATGGTCTCTCACGATTGGGAGTTGGCTCAGGAAGTCCTTTTGGAGATCTTTGCCCTTTGGGGAACCCCACAAGTGGATCTCTTCGTTACCAGTGTCAACCCAAAGTGCGAGCGATTCTGATTGCGGGAATTTCCACCAAGAGGAGCCTTAGGGGGCACGTTCGTAGTGGAGTGGTCCTTCCCATTGCTGTACGCGTTTTCTCCAGTCCCCATCATTCCTCAGGTGTTGCGGAGGTTCGGTTCCCGAATGATCCTCATTGCTCCGGATTGGGCGAGGTGAGCGTGGTACCCGGACCTTCTCGACATGTCCATCTGCCCTCCACGCTGTCTTCCCTATCGAGATGATCGGCTCTCACAGGGGCGGGGCCAGGTTCTCCATCCAGAGGTCAGGTCTCTCAACCTTCATGCTTGGTATCTGAAAGGTTGAGATACAAGGATTGGGACCTCCAGGATGACGTGATGGAGGTGTTGCTTTCAGCCAGGCGGCCCGCAACAAAATCCCTGTACCGTTGCCGTTGGCGGAAGTTCTGCGACTGGTGCAGGGGTCAGAATGTGGATCCTTTCCAATGTTCCATTCCTATGGTGTTGTCTTCTTTGCTTTCTTTAGCCCACAAGGGCCTTCAAGTGGGTACCATTAAGGGTTACCTGGCGGCGCTGTCTATATTTAAGCGCTCGTCTGAAGAGTGTTCTTACTTTAAGATTCCTTTGATTTCACAGTTTCTGAAAGGACTGTCTAATGTGTTTCCACAGTCTCCTTTACAGGTGCCGGGTTGGGATTTGAATTTGGTTTTAAAGTTCCTGATGGGATCTCCGTTTGAGCCCTTACACTCTTGTCTGCTGAGACTGTTGTCTTTTAAAACTGTATTTTTAGTTGTGGTTACTTCCGCACGCAGAGTGAGTGAATTGCAGGCACTTTCTGCCAAGCTACCCTTTACTGTTTTCCATAAGGACAGGGTTGTCCTGCGGGTGCAACCTACTTTTCTTCCGAAGGTTGTGTCTGAATTTCATTTGAGCCAGAAGGTGGTTCTTCCTGCTTTTTATCCTCCTCGGCATCCTTTTAAGGAAGTGGAGAGACTCCATAGGTTGGATCCTAGGAGAGCTTTGAGCTTTTATCTTTCACGGATGTCCTGGGTCAGAGTGGATGATCAGCTCTTTGTAGGTTATGCTGGACACCGCTTGGGTCAGGCTGTTTCCAAACAGACCTTGTCCAGATGGATTGTTTTGACTATCTCTGAATGCTACCGTTTGGCAGGGAAGGACTGTGTGGTAGGCTTACGGGCTCACTCTACTAGGGGTGTGGCTGCCTCCACTGCTCTACAAAGGGGTGTTCCTATTCACAATATTTGTGAAGCAGCCACATGGGCCTCTGTCCATACTTTTGTTAAACACTATTCCCTGGACTCCATCCATGGGCAGGATTTGGCCTTTGGTAAGGTAGTCTCTATTCAGCCATTTGATTGGGCATTCTAAATTTCACATTCCAAATTCTTTCCCTCCTCCATAAGTGTGGTACTGCTTTGGGAGTCTGTCATAGATGTGGAATACGTCGGAGCACACAATCCCTTCGAAGAACAAGTTACTTACCAAACTGGTAACGTTCTTTTGATGGGATGTTCCTCTGACGTATTTCACATCACCCTCCCAGCCTGCCCCTCTAGAGAATTTCCTCTGTGATTGCAGTTTCATTTTCGCAAGGCTGTAGGCAGTTATATTGGCAGGAGACTGGTGTCACACGTTCTGTGGGGGAAAAGACTAAACTGAGGCAACGGGCGCCGTGCATCCTATATATAACATCCAGTGACGTCAACCCTCGACGGAGGCCCTCGAGGGACATCAGCTCGACGCCATCGATGCAGGACGCCCTCTGCTGTAAAGTTTCTGAAGTCCACAGCTGTGGGACACAACTGTCATAGGTGTGGAATATGTCGGAGGAACATCCCATCGGAAGAACGTTACCAGTTTGGTAAGTAACTTGTCCATCTACAGGGTTTGGAAGCATAGAGATTGGTGGATAGGCAGTTGTTGTTCGTTTTTTATTTATTGTGTTTGGTTATTAAAACCTTTACAAAAACATATTGAATACAAGTATATAAAAGGAGCATCTGCATAAAATTACCGACATATACAATATACCAACAAAACATTACAATATTTTCTTTAAAACATTACGATAGAAAAAACAATATTAAACATTTTTACAATTTGTAATTCATCGTTTTCTGATTTCATCATAATTATTCATACAATGAATGTTATTCTTTGGGTAAGCCTTATCATACTTTTCATACCCAGTTTATGTACAGATTTCTTTACAACGCCTGATGCACTATGTGTGATTTTGGGAAGACACATTTCTTGCCATACTTTGAGGAATGTATCATTACGTAGAGCAAGACATGGGAATTGATAGACTTAGCAATAGCCAGCTGTTCAGGTGAATTCTATAGATCTGACTGGATTGGGGATGTTCACTCTGCATTATTCCTATGTTCCATCCCCATTGTTCCATACATATGAGGGTCCATCCAATAGGGGCAGAAGGGAGTCTCTTGTACAAGTGACTCTGCCATCTGTCAAAATTCACCAGCCTTTTTGTCTGCCTCGATGGGGCTGGAGGCCTAGCACATCTAAGCAAAAACGTTTCAGCTCTATGTCCTTTTTTAATCATTCCGTTTATGTCAGGCTCAAATGGATTCTCTTTTCACAGGTCCTTTGGCAGGCATTATGCAGTGGCTGATACACACATGCTCTGCCTATAGTGGCTGTGTCCTTGAGCACTGGTGGACTGACTTTTGCGGCCTACCACACTTTCTCCCCACACCCTACAGGTCTTACAAAGAAGGCTCCAGCACTGGAAGGAGGTCTTTCACAGGCATCCTCTTGGTTAAATCGGGGATTATTTTACAGACTAGGAAATGTTGTATTCTGGTGAGACTTACTTTGTTCACTCAAGAACCCTGTTCAAAGCGCGGTTCTATGCAGCCCTAGTCCTGTTGCAGATAGTGTACATCCTACCAGGATTTGTTCCTAAGTCCTCTGTGGCTTTTACTGCGTTGAAGACCTTCAAATGTCTATAATAGGGTCTACAAGGTGGGCCTTTTATGAGGTTGTCATTAGGGCTCTGTTTCTGCTAGCTGCAATCACTCTCATGGTCCCCCGGGGGTCTTGTGTACTGAGCTCTGCATTGAGCATCAAGAATACACATGCCTCAGATAAAGGGTGTCAGAGCGGCCAGTCTCATGTACAAAGCTCTTTGCTGAGCACCAAACACCATTGCACCTCAGAGAAGGTTTGTGAGAGCAACCCCAAAATGACAGCAAAGTACCATGGGAAGAACATGGATCCATCTGTTGGCAAAACATGGATGGCCGCGGCATTGTCAGAAAAGTCCTCTCCAGAGACACCACAATTTGAGAGCTCTCACAAAGGTATTTCTGAAATGGGAACCTGAATATCCCTGCCTTCTACTGTGAGCAACTGTTCTTCTGTGCTTGTGTGAAATGGTCCCCCATGACGACCTCATATCCCACCTCCTACCTTGTATCTTCATCCTCTCTGAGATGCAGGGATGCAAGGCTTTTTCTACACTTGCATCCTTTGTGGTAGATAGCAGTTACTTCTACTTGGAAGCTGACCTAGGCCTCAACTTTTGTTCCTGCTGTGGGAGACCATTTTCTTTACAGTTTCCACCAGCTGATACATTTAGACACCACGGTTCAGAACTTCAAGAATCTTATCAAGGTAGTGATGCCCACAAGAGATTCCTCCTCCATAGCCAGCCCCTAGTGAGCTGTCCATCCTCCTGCCCCTTAGCCGGTTCCTCTTCAGGAACCTCCTGCCCCTCAGCTGCCTCTTTCTTATGTGCCATTCATGGCACCAGGCCCTGTTTACCCCCAAGCTCTCCTCTGTCCTGCTGCGTCTCCTCCTTTAGGGGGGAAAGGAAGTGACCAAGAACCTTTTGTTCCCACAGAGAGCCTCTGATCACTCAGAATCCGTAGGGGGTTGATCTTCCGGTTGGTGGTGCTCCTGCCATGACAGGCACAGACCAAGAAGCCCAAGCTGATGAGGATGCACCGTGATCAGCTAAAGCTTTCCGTGTTAGTTTGGGCAGTGTGGTAGAAGGTTTAGGGCTTTACACTACTGGTGAGGCTCCCAGAACCCGCCAACCTTTCTGTGGTTCGTTTCCAAAAAGTTGCATTAAAATCGGGTATCACCCTCCAGAAGGACATCCTTGCTGAGGTTTTGGAAGAACCCTCATTCGGTTCAAACAGTGAGCAAGAACTTTTATTCCAGGTACCGCCAACTTCTTTTAAAGAAAATATACTTGTCTTCCCATACCCAGCTGTACTCTTTTGTGGTTGTTGCATCAACTGGGTTTTCAAAATCTTCAGCGTCTGCTGTAGGACAATCCTCCTCCATCCCTCTTTTCATAGAGGAAAAACTCTTAGAAGCTTGGGGAAATGTGGTTTATGCTAACGGGCCTCACACCTTTGTTATGCCAATGCTGATCCCATGGCTGCCAATGCATGCAGAAAGAAACTGCAGAATTTTTGAAATGCTTTACCCAGGACAAGATTTCAGCTTTCAAGTCAGGTCTCACTGAGGCTAAACAAACTGTTCAGCACAAATTGGAGTCTTCCATGCACAATATTGATACCACAACCAGGGTAGTACACTTGGGTGCAGACAGGCACAGAGTGGCCTGGTTTAAGGCCACAAACCTTATCAAATATGTGCAGGATAAGATTTTAGATTTGCCATTTGAAGGCACAGAACCTTTCTGTTCCTCTACCGATGAGGACGTAACAAAAAAGAAAACTGCTTCAAAGACAGCTAAATCTTTAACTTTGCTTACCAAACGAGTACAGAAGTACATTTGTGTTCTACATCAAGCTTGGTTTTAAAGCGTCTGTGGCTTTCAAATCTATCATGCCATGAATGAAGACAGTCAAATGATCTCCCTAATGTTCAAAGGAGAAAGCTGCCTTGCACTGCCAATGAAGGTTTTTTTTCCCTCACTGCCTCCCACATCTTCAGACTCCAAAAAGCAAGTCTCTCATCCAGGTCTGTTCCCAAGTATGGGTGGGGTCCCTGAATTCTGGGCTCCATGGTGTGCCATTTCAGAGGATTCTTGGGTCTGATCGATCATTGCTTCAGGTTGCCACCTGTTTCTACCACTTAGCTCCCTGCCTTCATCATTTCAGATAGGCTCAGCTTTGCACTCCCAGGAAATCTACAACCTTCTCAAGATGAGAGTATGTTCGACTTCTGGAGAGTGGAGGCAAATTTTATTTTTTGCCTTCTCACTGTTCCAAAGAAAAGCCAGGCTGACCTGACACTGGGGTTATAGAACAACCTCTAGACCTGTTTCTGAACTTAGCCTTTCCATCAATCCAAGAAAAATATCTCTTTAACCAACACAAGATATCAAGGTCATATGCTTCTATTGGAATTCTGAGTTGGGAAGAGTGTTTCCCACTTTCAGAACCTCAAAGAGAAAATAACTAATTTTCTTCATTGTCATCAGCATCAGCCTCATGGATCTGATGTCTTCTGGAACTTATGGCTTTTGGCATACTAGCAGTGCCAAATGCTTACTTGAAGATAAGGAGGTTCCAGCTTCTACTCTCTGCTTCTTGGGGCCAACGGCAAACAGTTGGACAAAATCTCAATTCAGTTGGAGGTCAATGCAGATGTGGAGTGCTGGAACAATGACCACACTATTCTTTAGGGAGGCCCCTTTGGGAATACCCCCTTCGAACCCTTAATAACCTCTGCCCACTCTCTCACTAAATGTGGCACCACTTTGAGCATATATGCCCTGTGGACTTGAGAGCAGAGTTCAGTTTACATACACTTACTGGAACTTCATGCCATATTCAAAATCATAGTCATTTCTTCCTGTAAAACAGAACTCTTCTTTGCTCTATGCTAATATAGACCGACTGACTTCATCAACAAGCATGTGGGTACCAAGTCTCCTGCTCTAGTCTACTAGGCTGTTCAATTATGGGAATAAGCTCTTCTGCTTCAAATATTGATTGATGCCGGACATTTGGAAGAGCACCTCAGCGTAGAAGTGGACAGGCTCAACAATCTCATCCAAGCCAATCGCGATTCGGAACTCAAGAAATCTGTTGTCCAGATGATTTTTCACCTTTAGGCGAACCCAGAGAAAGCCCTATTCGCAATGAGACACAATAAAAAATGTTGTCTTCATGCATTATGAATGGATCAGAGGACAGGTTCACTATGGGATGGATTGCAGGTCCTGTGGGGCCACAGAACTCTGTACGCCATCCCTGTGGCTCTCGTGATTCACACAGTACTGTGTAGATTGCAAGAATGGCTAACTGATACTAGTCGCTCAACTGTATCCAGCATGAATTTCAGCGCTTTTGTATTTAGCACGGGCCTTTGGCTTCTTCCTCCAATTCCAGATCTGCCGAGCCACCTGAGGGGGGGGGGTCTAGTACTCAACCCAATCCCCCCAGTCACTGAATCTTGATGCCTGGTTCCTGAATGGCTAATTTACAGAAACATAGGGCTATCTGATTTGAACCTGGCTATTCTGCAGGCTGAAAAGAAACAACCCATCATCAATATAACAGGAAATTGACCCAGTCTTGCTGGCATTGAGACAGAGATTATTGGAGGTGCACCAAGACTGGATGGCGGGCAGGCAATCAGGAATGACAGAGGAAGTCGGAAGAGATGCAGAGGGTAGTCTGAAGAGTCTGCAGAAGAATTGGGTGTCATCTGCATAACACTGGACGTGCAGGGAGAAAGTGGAGATAAAATGAGCAAGATGGGAGAGTTAAATGTGGTAATTATAACTGGTTATTTATAACTTGCTTAATACCCAGAGGTTTCAAAGCGTAGCAGCGAGGATCGAACATGTGTTGCTCTGCATCGTCTTGTTTCCAAGGCAAGTGCGTTGCCCCTGAGCTATCCTCCCGAGACTGTTAAAGAGCCAAGTCAAAAGGATAGGGCCCTGGGAAACACCACAGGTGGAGATAGTAGTGGGTGAGGAGAAATAACTCAGGATAACCTGGGAGGGACGGTAAGTAAAGAAGGAGGTCAGCCAGTCCAGTGCCCGCTCCGAGATACCAAGGGTATCATGGAGCCACTTTATGAGGATGGAGTGGTTGACTGTGTCAAAAGCAGAGGAGAGATCAAGTAGAATGAGAACAGCGGGTGAGTTGGAGTCAAAAGATGCAAGCAGTTCTTCACAGGTGTTCAGGAGAGCAGTTTCCGCCCCTTTCGATGCTCGGAATCCAGATTGATAGTCGTGCAGCCAGCCAACAAGCTCAATATGCTGTGTCAGTTGGGGGAAGATCAACTTCTCCCGGAGCTTTCCCAGGAAGGGAGTGATAGAGATGGAGAGGTAGTTAGCCGGACACGAGGGGTCGGCAGAAGGCTTTGTCAGGAAGGGGTGCACAAGGGAGTGCTTGATGGAAGAGGGGAAAGACCCAGTGGCAATAGAGTGATTACAGAAATCAGCGAGTGCAGGGTCAAGGAAGCCGATGTTGTCCTTAATAGTTCTGGAAGAACAGGAGGAGACCTGTTTGGAAGAGACCGCCATAGAGCAGACAGCTCTAGTGACCTTGTTCGATGTGATAGGAGAGAAGGAGGCAAGAGGGGGAGGGGCCAAGGGTGGCAGGGGAATGGGAGGAGGCGGGCATCTCTTTATCACATTGGACCATGTCCACATTGCCTCACGCATCTCGTCCCTCTTCTGTCCTCAACTCACACACACCATTTCTACTCTTCTCACCTTTCATTACATGCTACCTCTTCATATCGCATCATTTTTCCCTCGCCACAACATGCCCTCTTCACTGCGCACCCCTCTCCCCCTCACTATGCATTGTATGCTCTCCTCCTGACAACTTCTCCATCCTTATTATTATTTAGTGAATTAATAAATGTGAATCGAAGTGGTCATGCGACGCGTCAAGCAAATCAAATCCTGCGCACAGTCGAAAGTCTTCGATTTCGATTAAACAGAGAACATATGTAAAATTATGTGAACTTGGTCTGAGCCCGGTAGAGGGAGATCAATTGAAGGTTTTTGTGTTGATTTGGTTCTGAGCCCGGCAGAGGGGGACCCACAGTGAACGGTAAATCACCTGAGACGTTGTATCAGTGAAAATCCTGAGAAGAAAGGAACTTTAACGTTAGTTTGTCACATCAAGCCCTCTGAAGTAAGAGACTTTGAATGACAAAGAGACTTTTGCACAGAAGGGCCTGATACGAAGATTCTGAACTGCATCCTCGTGCTATAGAGCCCAGAGAGTGTGCTAAGCTCGAGTGTGCTGCTTTGTCCCTTGCTGAAAACATAGGAAGGGAAGCCAACGGCTTGAATATCTTGATTTATCATTTCTTGAACACATTTTTCTTTTGCATAACATTGTTTCCCACGCTATTTGTATTTAGAAGTAAGGAATGGCAATAGGTTTATTAGTATAGCAAGGCATAAATTAGTTTTGAAAAATTGATTAGCAGAGTTTGCTAATTAAAAATGTTTTGATTAGCAAACAGACCCATTTGATTAGCAATTGTGTACTAATACTGTTAATGTCATCAGAAGTTATTAGTACACAAGACATGAAATGAGCAACAATACAGCATTTTTGCATACTGCTGAAATAAGACGTTAGCTAGAGGAGTCAGGCCTTCAAAATTCTTTAAAATTCAGCTAGAACTGCAGGTTGGGTAACTTAGTTTCCCAATTTAACCTAAGAGAAATGCACTCGACCCATAGCAATGGAGGACAACAAATTTAAAATGTTATTAGTGTACAATGGTGCATGGCACTACAAACCAGCTTTGTTTGGCAAACTGATGCCACCCAGAGGCCCGCCATGCACAGTGAAACTTTTGTTTGACATTTAGAGCAAACCAAGTAAATGTTGCATAAAAGTTTCAAACATCTCTTGCAAATGCTACTGGCCCATCATAAAATGTACTCGACTAAGTGAGTGGGGCGAAAAGACTTTGTGAGCCACAGCTGAGTGTCCATAATATGTAAAACCTGCATGAATGGACACAAATAAATAGATATGATAAAAAGGCTATGAAAACAGTTTGGCCAGCTGTCTCTGCAGGTGGTAATATATAATAGTCATCCTAAAGCCAATTGAGCTCTGGAGGCTAACTACAGTGTTTGGTATTGCAATAGATCTATAGATGTACAGATTGGATGGAATGGAACTATTGATTATTAGCACCGGGAATACAACGTGTGGATTGTTTTTTTTCCGAGCAATACCACACGGTATTCCTGTGTACGCCGTGCGTGCCGGGTACTCTGTTCCCGGCGAGGGGGGTGGCAGCCCCTTAGCCATTGAGGAGGCTTGAAACGGGGCAATCCCCGCTCCGAGCCTCCCCATGGCTGGAGGCTGCCTTCGTCCCCTGCCGGGGACTCAGGTACGTTTGTTTTTCCTCCACTCCCCTCCCCCGCAAACTATCCCCTCCCCACCCTCCCAACCCCACTTACCTTCTTTTTTCTTCTTTTCTTGGAGCGACCGTGCCGGAAACACTTCTGTTCCCAGCGCGTCCGCTCCCGATGGCCGCCATGGAAAGGGAAAACAGACTACGTTTTCCCTTTCCTGGCTGCCATTTTTTTTCAACTACGCTGGAGCCTGTAACTACGGCCCCGGGGGCATTACCTGGGGCGATATTGGCCCGCCGCCTCAGGTTTTATTGCCACATTACTTTGCGTAAGCATTTAGTTTGCTTTGTTAATTAATTATGTACGAGGAAAGAAAGATTTAGCAGAGTGAATTGCGTAGCAGGCCGAGAACTGGGCAAACTAGACGAAATATTGTAGTTTGTTCTCATCTCAATTTCAGGGTACCTGGTATAAAGCAACTGGGTGATAATATAGAATATCAAGGAGTATGTAAAGGAATATGGGTTCGTGCATGGGTTGAGCACCAGTTGCAAGATGTATGCAACCTGCAGGTTACCGAACTAGGTTTGCCCTCAAAAGCATTCGATCATGTGATCATGTACATTTCAAAAGTATTCACTTGTCAATATGATGCATCTTCCCCAACAAAATGAAACATAGTTGACAATGACATTTGGATACACTAACCTAAACTTTACTGCAAATGCATTGAGATGATGCAGTGTTTTACAGTATCAATACTCTAATCATGCATTATGTAACAACCGACATTTTAGGAATGGAATTGCAGTACTGTCTTATAAATATAAAATTGACACATACTGGTCTTTGCCAGACAGCACATAGAAAACTTAATAAAAGTAGCATCCCGATTATTTCTGGTTTGCAATTATTAGAAAAATCAGTTCTTGCCTAGCACTCCCACACATGCCTTTGGCTTTTAAGAGTGGAGATGACTACTGCTGCACTTTCTCTCTATTAGGACTTGAAGAGAAAAGAGGGGCAAGGGAGGAATGCAGGTTGAACTGTGCTTTCATTGAAGAGGGAAACTTAAATAGCTATCTTTGCTACACAAGTATCCATTTGATTAGCAAACTGACAGAATTGCATAGCAAATTGCTATGTGACACTGCTTATTTTATGCCTTGTATAGGCCCTTTTATTTTGACAAGACACCACTAGGACTGCGTTATTATTATTTGATGGCCGTAGCTTGCTCCCATCTTTAGATTTAGGATTAGATAGGCATTTTTCAAACCCGATTGAAGTTCAACAAACGCCCTTGAACTGTGATCACTTCTGTCTGTCTTACTGTTTGATACCATTCCTTCCTTACATATTGCACTATGTCCACATACCTCTATACCATTTCACTCCAACCTCAGATTGCACCATCTCCTTTTATCTTGCAACATTTCCTCTCACCACACCATGATCATATTCTTCTTCATCATGATCCCATATCCTTCATACCACATACCACCTCCACCTCTTCTCCCTCACCACCATGCTTCTCTATAAGATCCTTAGATTATCTACTAAAACTACACGAAACACAATGGCCCTCATTCCGAGTTTTGAGGTAAGTTCCGTCCCTTACCGGCATGGCGCAAATAGTGTGTCCGAGCTGGCAGACGCCCGGTAAAAGCGGGCTATTACGACTTTGCGGGCACGAGCTTTGCGCCATGCCGGTAAGGTACCTAGCGCCATGCCGCAAAAGGGCCCCCAAAAGCCCTTACCGGCATGAAGTGCACCGTAGATAACACTACCGCCATAGTCCAAAGCGGCATTAGCGGTAACCGAATATTGCGGTGACCATAATTAGCGGTCGCCGCTATTTGCGGTCACCATTAAAAAATGGAACCGGAAATAGCATTATCGCACAGGAGCACGGCGGCCATCTTTAAAAACAGAATCCATTGCCATCCTCACCACACAGGACCCCGGGGACACTGGTGAGTGTCTGGAAAGTTAATCAAACCATCCAGGAATGCTAAAAGCACCCAAGAAGGGATCTGCCCACCTCCGAAAGGAGCGCTTCAGCCCAGATGAACTCCAGCTGCTCGTAGACACCCTACACGAGCATGCTGGGACTGTATTCAGCAGCGACATGAGGAGGGAGGCCGTGTTGCGAAAAAAGGAAATCTGGGCACTAGTATGCCAGAAGGTCAGCGCAGTGGGCAACACCCCCCACACGGTCAAGGATTGCCGCAAAAGGTGGGATGACCTGCGGCTGAGGGTGTGTGACATTCTTTCTGCAATCCGTGCCCGGGCCTTGGAGACTGGAGGAGGACCAAGTTCTCCAATTAAGCTCACACCGTGGGAGGAAACATGTGCGGGCATGATTGGGCCAGAATCCATAGAAGGGGTCGGAGAGATGGAGTGTGGCGGTACGTCATCAGCTGATGGAGGTGAGTGTCCAAAGCAAAAGTTGCTAATCCAAAAGTGATGGAAGTCAATGGCAAATGTCTGTGTATGGCCGACCACGGCGTCACTCTTTGGACACACTCCCTGTAAAGTATGCCGAAGCAAGTGAGACACAAGCCAATTCCATGAGGCACACAGCGTCCATGATCTAAAAAGTGTACAAGTCAGACAGCACAGTACCTGGCCAACATGAGTGACACCGACATATGCCTGCATGTACCACCCATGTATGGAATGACGTGCCGTTCCCTACACAAATGCCTATTACTCACAATTGTGTGGCTGTGCAATCGTACCAATGTATGTATGCTGGCTATCCAAACATCACTCATGCCGTCCCTCTCTTTCACCCCCACAGGCAGTGAGCATGACAGTGAGGAGCAGGACAGCAACCGTCCCTCCACATCCAGGGGCAAAGCCAAGGGGCGCCATGTCCCAGCAAGGAGGCCACCACTGGGACATATACCACCAGCAACAGCAAGGCCGTGGAGGGCATACCACCCTCACCCCACCCCTCACTGCACTGCCTACCGACACCTGTGCAACGCAACGTTCGGAGGAGTCCAGTGTGGCTGGGGAGGTGGCAGCCACGGTCCCCCTCGCAGTTGAGGACAGCCCAATGACATCTGGGGAACCATTGAGGACGACTATGTGGAAGTAGTCCACACCCCAGCACAATTGTCCACCCCCCCAGGTATCCATGTGTGACACTGGTGATGCCAACACGCCGGAGCAGTCTGGGCAAGAACAGACACAGGGACATATCAGTCCCGTATACAGTCCCAGGGAGGATGAGCCGGCAGGACATGGCAGCCCGATCCCCAGCAGGGCCACTGGTGCAGCCGCAGGAGCACAGCGAGCTGACCAGCTCTCTGCCCTAATATCAGAATTTGTGCAGGACAATCGGCAGGCCAGGGAGGAGTGGCGTGCGGATTTGAGGGCACTGGGCCAGTCCATCACCGAAAACAAAAAACGCCTCTGCAAGGTGCTCGGCCGCATAGCCGATACATTTGAGGCTGCTCTTCCCGGCCAACAGCCTCAGCATGAGGACACACCGTCCACAAGCAACTCTACTCAGACCAGCCCGCTCCGTCGGTCGCTCTGTGCGCAGCGCCGACAGGACATGCCTCCCCCTGGCTCCGGGAGCGCTGAATGACTGTACTGGCAGCCTCATGTGGGCTCAGTGGACCCTATGGGACTAGTGTGGGGTTGTTGTGGTGGGAGGGGGAGGGGGTGAGGGTGTGTGGGGGTGTTGTGGGGGGAGGGGGAGGAGGGTGAGGGTGGTGGAGGGTTTGTTATTCACGTTCATATTTTTACTTTCAATACACCAGTTGTGTTACAAAAAAATAACCAGAGTGGACATTCATCATTGCGCATGTGTCATTTAATCTTGCACAGTGCATAGTGTACATGTATCCCCACACCCAGTGCCCTATGTCCTAACATTATGTCACCCTCTGCTGACTTGTGTGTCAGAAATATTGTGCG
The DNA here is from genome assembly GCF_040938575.1 of Ambystoma mexicanum. Classification (NCBI taxonomy): domain Eukaryota; kingdom Metazoa; phylum Chordata; class Amphibia; order Caudata; family Ambystomatidae; genus Ambystoma; species Ambystoma mexicanum. Next base: position 180,688,548 of record NC_090932.1, read on the forward strand.
ATCACTGACTGCCGCACAGCACGTCCCTCCTGTGCATCGGCACTGTGATGATGTCCTGCCACATCTTCCTCCTCCCCTTCATCATCATCAGGTAGTAGCAGTTCCATGTCAGGGGGCAGGGGCACGTTCCGGCGGATGCCCAAGGTCGGCTCAATTACCACACGTGTACGGGTATGGGAACGATTGTAATCCTCCTTGTGCCTGTTCTGTGGGTTTCGGACAGGGGTCAGGAGCCACAGCTTCAAGGGATAGCCACCATCACCTGCATGAGAGGGGAATGAAGGTAAATGTTCGCACATTCATGTTGGATAACTGTACTAGTCTCATATGGCTGCAGGTAATTTGTGCCCACATGCACATGTCCCTGGATGCATTGACCCCATTTCAGGTCACGCTATGTGTCCTGTGCAATGGACTAATGGTGTGGGTTGCATCTTCAAGATGATTCATGGTGTGCACTGACATCTTATTGCACATGCATCGTATATGCATACAGCAGTGTTGGAGTAAAATCAGTGATGTGTTGTGTTCTGTGAGATTTGGTAGTAGGGAGCATTGGCTGTGGTCAGTACAATATTGGGCATTCTGCACTGATCATTTCCATGGTGACATGCAGCACTCCTATGGGTGTGCCGAACCAGTGACACACTGTGGTATCCCTGGTTGGCTCAGTTCAATGCACTCCCAGGGATGATTGTCCTGTGTGGTGATCTGCTGGAGACAGCAACATAGTGCTGATGAAATGCATAGTGCAGGATGGCCTTACGGTGTGTGAAGGCCGCTGATGAGTGGTGCATGTGTTGTGGGATGTGGGCTGGTTACCTGTTAGTCATGTAGTGATAGGTGTCGGCCTTACTTCATCACTATGGGATTTGGGTGCCATGTACCGTTTCAGATGCTTTGGGGCACAGTGTTCGGTGATGTGCACATCGTGCACTGACATCAACATTCCCACCCCGGTGGAGGATGCATCTCCCCCCCCATTCCCACCCAGGTGGAGTATGCATCCCCCCTATTCCCACCCAGGTGGAGTATGCACCCCCCCATTCCCTCCCAGGTGGAGTATGCATTCTCCTCCACCCCCATTCCCACCCAGGTGGAGTATGCATTCCTACCCCCCATTCCCACCCAGGTGGAGTATGCAGCCACCCACCTCACAACCCCGATGCACCGCCAGGGCCCAGTCAGGCAACTCACCAAGCAGCCAGGCACGTCGTCCAGCATGTCACTCCATGAAGCGTGGTAGCGTGGAGTTCCGCAGGGCCAAATCGTCATGAGTTGATCCGGGGTATCGGGCACAGCAATATGTGATGATCTTGCTGGCGTTGCATACCATCTGCACATTGATGGAGTGGTATTGCTTGCGGTTGCGATACACCACCTCCATGGCATGCGGGACCACCAACTCCACATGGGTGCAGTCGAGGACACCTACACAATTTGGCATGCCTGCCAGTGCATGGAAGGCAAGTTTTGTATCGAATATCTCCTGGGGAGTCTGTGGTAGGGATATGCAGTCCCTTGTGTGCTTGAGGAGGGCATCCAGAACTTGGTTCAGTATCCGGGAAAATAAGGGTTGTGATATGCCATGCATGTGCCCCACTGTGTGCTGGTAGGTGCCTGTGGCAAGGAAGTGGAGCACAGACACTACCTTCAGTAGAGGGGGGATGGCGGTGTGTATTTCTATGAGGCTCACTATGTCGTTGTGTATCAGGTCCACTATGGTGGTGATGGTGTCCCGGTCCAGAAGGTACAGGGTGTGGATCTGCTCAGGGGTTAGGTTGAAAGAACTGGCTCTGATGCGAGGAATTGGGGGCTGCCTGCATGGTAACAGTGGCTGCACTGGTGGAGCATGCTGGGCCTGTCTCACCCTCCTTCTGCTCCTGCGTCTCCTCTGTGGTGGCGGCTGTTGTTGTTGTTGATGTTGAGGCCTTGCAAGCAGGGCCTCCAGCTCCAGTAATGCTACTAATATTGGTATCATCTTGGTGTGGGAGAGGGTGTGGTGTGTGGGTGTGCTCCTTTTGTACTGGCCCTGACGCCATTGCCTCCACCTGTGCTGATTGTGTGCACCTGTGGCACTTGGAAACACTGCTCAGGGTTCTTTACGCCTGGTCGGCGATGCTGGTAGTTACACCATGCTGGTATGCACTTTTTCCGCCTTCATGAAGACGTTATTTGCATGTCCGCCCCACTTGTGATCTTCTCCGGTTTACGGCATGCCGCTAATGCCGGCATGGTGTGTCTCGTGTGCGCGCCCAGACCGCTATTTACAGCATCGCGCTTTACGACGCTGTTAATAGCGGTCTGGTTGGTCAGAATAGCCCGTAGCGGTAAGCGATGCCGGTAATCCTTTACCGGCATCGTTTTTCCCTTACCTCCAAACTCGGAATGAGGGCCAATATCTCAATTCATTCCCTTCTCCCCCTTTGTAACTTCAATGATCTCCTGAAATGAACTGTTTTGACTTTGTCTTTATCTCTCTATGTTCACCATGTCTTAACAAATCCTGTTTTAGGCCAGTGCTGACACTATATAGATGTTGTCATTGCACCTACATTGCTAGCTGTAGCCTCTGCCCTTTTTCAATAACATTTTCACCAGTATTAATACTGGAACTAACACTTATACGCATGTCTTATCCCCAGCAATGTGTACATGCCACAATAGTAGAACAGGTACATTATTTGAACAAAAGCAGTATTTTCACATTATGAGAAACCTGGTATTCCCAGTAGACTTCGTGCTAATAGCGCCATGGCTACCTCCAACCTCGTAATGACCCACTGTATGTCCAGAATGTGTGTACTCCAGTATGCTCTAGTTTGACAACCCCAGAATATTCTGTGTTCACAGTTGTATTGTATGCCAGGTTGCACAATTACAGTGTACTCCCAATTTGCAAAATCTAAGTATACACCAAGTTGGAAATGTCCAGTTTGCACAATGCCTGTGTCCTCCCACTTTTGCTATCCCATTGTATTTTCCAGTGCATCCAACTTCATAAATAAACGCGATTCCGGTATACTTTGTCTTCTTGAAACCAGTATATGCCCACTTTGCACAATTCCATCATACGTTTGGTTCACTCCTACCACACCCTACTCTATTCCCATCGTATTGCTAAACAATTCTATTAAACTCACAGTTTAACACATTCCAGTATATTTGCAGTATACACATCCACAGTTTACTGCCAGTTTTAAATACCACTGTACTCCCAGTTTGCAAAATCCTGTTATGTTCCATGTTTGCACAATTCCAGTATAGTACTAGATTGGCTACCATGGAAGCAACCCTCAGAAGGTGGCATGGTTTATGATGGCCTCCAGCACCAAATGTCTGCAACTGCAGCCAGCACTTGCTTAGTAGCCAAACCACACAGCACCAGACCCGAGTCATTCCATCTTAACGAGTCAGCATCTCTGCACCGACCTGAGCTCAATGTTCACTAGAGTTCTGGAGTGGCACACATAACCATACACCTACTAGAAGGATGGTGGGTGAGGCGCAGCAGTAAAGATGCACCCATTCCCTTGTCTTCACACCGATGACACTCTATGGTAGGACTGCTGCAAGGCTTCCAAAAGGTGCGGTATAGGCAAGCGGGAACCAGGCTTCATATTTAAATATGAGCAGTGATGAAACTCCTACCTAATTCCTTCCACCCCTGCATTTCACGTGCATTTTACATGGTTACAACTTCATTTTATGTGGACTTTCAGGTGCCCTCCATTTATGTGCCTTCTCAGTGTCTAAATATATAATTCAAGAATAGGCTTTATACAATCTATGTTGCCTTTTGCAAAACAATGTGGTTCTTTCCTGACAGCAAAGAATTTCACCATTTAAGGCAAACGTGGTCCAGTATTCATGGACACAAGTGAGTCAGATCTAGTGGCTGAGGGTGACTTGAAAGAAAGTGCATTCTATGCCCACTGGAACAGAAAGTCCACAAGTCAAAAACGTTTGTTCCCCCCCCCCCACTGTGGTACCAGGTAAGTGTCAAGAGGTTCATGGGGTGAAAGGAAAATCTGGGCAAGGGAATGAGGGGACATAGATCAGGATGGAGAAACGTTGGCTTCCCAGTCTGAGGTTCCCCCAAGCCCCTGATCCCCATCGTCCAGTGCCTTTGACAAGGCCTTTCAAGATTAGCTCACCATTGCTCCATGCTCAGTAGTCAGGCAGTTAATCCTCAAAAACTCCTGGCCATAATTCATATTGTAACCACTTTATCCCTCATCCAGGATGCTGCCTTCCTCTCGAGTGGGCACCCCTAGTGCAAATGTCATGTACCCCCAGATTCTGTCATTCCTTCTGGAATTGATTTCTGCTCCTTGGACTATTCTCTTTGAACGCTTAGTTTGTTTCCACTATATCTGTCATCTGTTTCTCTGATATTTTTCAAATGTCTTTCTTGCAACCTGTTGCCAGTTCGAGGTTCACCCCAAACTGTTGCCTGCTCTGAATGGACCTGCAGCTGGACCGTCCGTGCCCTCCTCCCACTTGACCTATCACTTGCCTCCCTTGAACTGTTGTCCACCGCTACTGATGCCCTAAAGCTTTTTCCTGGTCCCATGTAACTTTCAATACCTCTCTCTGAAAGTGTCACTATTCCTCCTGAAATGATATGCGGTCACTCTTCATGAGCCTGTGCACTTTCCATCTTGGGCCTGTGCACCGCTTCCTTTTCTGAGCCTTCACACTAACCCCCGTTGGCCATATGATTTTTCTGAAACTCCATTGATACTTTGTGGTATATTCCCTTTTTTAAGCACTTTCTTTATAAGTTTTACAATAAAAACAATCAATTCAAACATTGAATAAATTCAGTAGTGTAACACTGGGATTAAAATTCCACCAGAACTAATGAATAAATACACTAATAAATCTAATAAATCCTAAAGAATTAATGATATATTACAAGTAATATAACGCAATCTTTTACAAAACATGTTTGTCCCAGCTATAAACTCAACAGAATACACAAAGCGGCAACACAACACGAAAAAACACAAACCAAAAAAAGAAAAAACAAGGGGAGAGACATCACTCACACAAACAACACTTACACTTATACAGTGAATAGATGGACATTCCCACTTCCCAGAATTACTCTGACCAACTTAAGTCACACACAATATAATCAAACTCTTACGTACCATGCAGAGTATTCAAGGGTGTCCAGAGTTCTAAATAATGATCTTCTTAATTCCGTTTTCAATCCATTGACTATACTGTTTAGCAATTGTACACCTTCCTCTACTAGACAACAAATTGGTTTGAAAAGTTATTCTAGGAAAATGTATTGATAGTATTGTGTCCATTCTGTCCAATACATTCCCCAAAAACTCCTTTAACCTAGAACAATTCCACAACATATGAATATGGGTGCCCCTCTCCTTTCCACATCTCCAGCAGACGTCACTGTCCAACAAACCCAAACCATGCATACGCAGCAGAGTACAGTATCAGCTCTCCAACATGTTCTGATGTGTGAGTCTCAAATTCAAATCGCCTTTTTTAATTCAAAGTTGCATTGTACTTTTTCGCAATATACAATAAAAAGAAGCAACCAAAACCTTCAGCAAAATCTGAAATACAGTCATATAATTGCCACTTCCAATCTTTTCCCTGGCTCCACCCTCCCACACTGCCCCCACCACCCCGTTATAGGCAACAACAACCTCCTGACCTAAATGAACATCCAAAAACATCATGTGCGATACAGAACAAAAATTAAGTAATATAAACATTTGGCAAGACAACCAACATGCCCCAAGTGGCACAGACTGTTACTATACAATGACGCCCACCCTCAATAGGGAAGGGCCAAATCCCACCCCTTCCGGGCTACTCCTTTAAATAAAAATGGCACCCCATTCATAAATGGAAAAGACCTCAAGGGGGCATAAACCGGGCACAGAAATACCTCCATTCTCCAGAAATTGATTTTTCATAGATTCACATGCTGTGAATATTACCTAGCGTCAGGCTGGGAATTCTCTGTTATCCTTGGGTTTCCCTTGCTGAAAGCAAGAAAAACTCTCTATTTTCTAGGCTGTCACCCAAGGATATGGGTGCTTTTGATCCCAACCAATGGGACCTGTTGTAGTTAGACACTAGCTCCGCCTCCTCTTCCTCCTTTCAGATTCTAACCACGTGTTGAAGCTGATGGGAGTCCTCAGGTTTTGTCCACATTGAATCTACATCTTCAAGTTTATGGTCAGAGAACAACATTACAAAACTAAAATCTTCATCTTGTTCAAGAGAACAACTCCATAAAGTAAAGTCTTCATTGACAGGATCTTCAGTGGTTTATCCTGACTGTATCGTGTGACAGATAAGTGGGGTTGCAGGGGAAACGTAGACCCGTTTAAGGCCTGTGCCACTTGTGGCCTCAAAAAAGTGTACGAAGGGGACAAACATACTCATTGTATATATTGTTTGTACCCCCATCACACAGTTGAGCGTTGTAACATCTGTAACGGGCTTAGCTCCAAGACCCTTAAGGACAGGAACCGTTGGATAGTATACTAGCTGAATGAGGGCACTATCCAGAGTATCCCTCCAATGTCAGAGTGACGAAGAGCATGGCCATCTCCACAGAGAAGCGACCACGCTCCAAGCAGAGGGCCGGGTCGGAGGAGCGGCCATCGAAGAAACATAAGCACCGAGTCGCCCATGGCTACGAGCCATCAATGGGCAGGACATCCCTGTGGTGGGCTCCAGAATGGCTGTCATTGCCCGGAAAAAGGCTGCGCAGCCCACCGTTGAGTAAGGCGACGACAGAGAAATTGTTCAGTAAGTCAGTAGCTGACAAATCTAAGCATCATAAACACTTGTTCAAATCCAAAGGAAGGATCAAAGGTCTCGTCATACAGGGAGGACATCATCGTTGATGGCGTTGACGTCAGAGGTATACAATGCAGTAAAACATTTGAAGTCCCCGGGGCAGGCCAGGTCCTCAGGCCGTAAGGCCTCTCCGACCACGTTGGCAGAAGCATCCTTGTCGGCGTCATCCCTATCTAGTACATCTAGCAAGCCAGGAGGGCATGCTAAGTGTTGGTCTCGGCCTCGTCAACCATGTCACCAGATCCCGCAGGGAAGGACGGCTTGTCTAGGGACATGCTAATGAAACATAAACAGAAGAACGGCTCATCAACGAATGTTTCAGCGAAGCAAAAACAGGGGACAATGGGGCATCACTCGCAGAAGTCCAGCATGTGCACAAAAGTTAAATCCCTGTCGACAACGGATAAGAAGTCCATGGAAAAAGGCAGCTCGTCGTCGTCATCGGCGATACTCTTGTTGATGGAAAAGTAAAAGAAGCTGCACGGGCGGGTTTCCGACTGCCACCCCCAGAAGCTGTATTGCTGACAATTCAACCACCACCAGAGGCCCTCAGTCTAGACGAGCCTCTGGAGCAGGTTGGCCCTCCCCAATTTCTCTGATTGCATACTCCGAGGTAATTCGTGAACATTTTTTGCAGCACGAGATCCATAACGGACTTTGAGACACAGCATGAGTAAATGCAGTTTTCAGACTCTGAGTCGTTGGTCATACTACAGGAAGGAGCCCCTACCAGGCCAGCTACACCAGGAAGACACATTCCTGTGAATGACCAATCAGGTGAGGGCTTGCACCAACCATGTGTGGAGGCTGCGCCTCATCCTACCCCAGGGCCGATACACTTAGGCTCACACAATGAGCAAATGTGGTCATACTGAGAAATCTGTAGGCCTTACTGTCATTGCAAGTCCTCTCTTCTTTACAAAGGGTGATTACTCAACTAGACCGTGCGTTGATGAAACCAGCACTACCGGCCCTGCAACCGCCGGTCCCACTGGCCCTGCAACCGACGGTCCTACCTCTAACGCTGCAGCAATTCTCACCTCCCAGATCCAGGTCAAGATCCACGAGCAGGTCCATGACAAGGTCCCCACGGGACCACTCACAATCCAGGTCTGTCTGTTGCTCGCCAGCCAGGCCTCCAAGACCCCCGTCCAGAGTGGAGGGTGAGGTGTGTGTCACCAGCATTGGCATCATCTCCCCTGAAGAGGCATCGGACACTCTCGCCCCTAAGGCGACCCACACAAGAAGAAGGTGAGCTGATGGACACAGATGCGGACGACCCCCATGACACATCAACCTCCTCACGCACACCCCAGTGAGACGATGACTGGGGCACTGACCGCCCACAAGATAACCCACCAGAGGAGGAGACCTCCAAGTCCTCACCCCCAGATAACATCTTAGGGTTCCACTCAATGGTCACAAGGGCATGCAAAGAGTTCGGCCTCCTATCCTCTATAGGGAAGGCATGGTATCACAAGTATGACAACGGAGCAATGGATACAATTTGTAAAACCCTTATTGAAAATGTTGGGGTCGGAGAAACTCCTAATTTGCCCTATAACTAAGATGGGAGTAATCTCGACCATCAAACGATAAACAAAACAGTCCTAGTGGCGTCAGTCAAATCAAGATGACCTATGCTAACAGAACCTAATGCCTGCCCTGTCTCTTATACAAAAAGTGTAAAAGGAGAAATGTATGCAAAAGGAAAAAACAGTGTTCAAAAGAATAAAGGTAGTTGAACGAGCTCTCCTTCTCACATTACACCTCATGGAGTAAGGCTGTCGCTGTAGGCAGGATGACACACTCTGGCTCGGTTTTTAACACTCTAAGCCATTCCAAACCGTGGATTGAGACCTGCCCGGCGTTCCACGTTAAAGTCTTTTTTTTTACTTTACAAAATTGTATTTCCAATGTAAAGTTCACAAAGGTCCCCCTCTGCCGGGCCCAGACCTTACAGCACACAGTTCACAAAGGTCCCCCTCTGCTGGGCTCAGCCATCTCACGCCGCGGTCCAACACAAACCTGCAAGGGGGCTCACTTCCCCAAGTTTACTGCACTTCGGGTCTCCCTCAATCGGGCTCAGACCCCTTTTGAAAACTTTCGAATGTGAGTGGTGCTTTTACCAGACCACGGCAGGAACACTTCAACTCAAACTTCACGGTTACTTTCACCTAGTTTGCTCTCACTATCTGATTGTTTTTTAACTTCAAAATGATGTACCTTTGACAGAGACTTTCGAATGGGCCACTTCCTTTTGCCGGACCACTCCGTTACTTAGTATCGTTGATCTCAGAGCTGCTTTTTACTTCAAAGTTCATTCACACGTCTGCCTTTCTTTGCTTCTCACCCACATGTGTGCAGCCTTTACTTGGGATATAATGTTGCTACTTGATTCAATTTAACACACACAGGTCTCTCAGGGCGCTTGCCAGCTCACCGGCTGTGTGCGCTTCTTTCTTGTTGTGCTATTTTCAATTCACGAGTTACGGTTAGTACCACAAGCTTGGCCTCACCTTCCCAACTTTGCCGGTCACCCAGGAGGGTAGCTGGTTTTCCTTGGAACACAATGCAATCTTCACTTATGGGATCTTGCCTTCTCCACGTGTCTTTTGCGGTCTGCCGGAGGCAACGACATCAAGTAGGGAACCCTTGGGGTTTTCGGCCCACTGCTCTCGTCCCATTGTCCATTGCTCTGGTCCAGTAGGTGTTCCCTTGTCCCGGACGTTCTACTCGTGCTCGTGTTCCGCCTTGCTCAGAGTGTGTCTTTAGGTGTTGCCTTTTATTCGTATGAGTAGAGCTAACTGGTATCAGGTGTATGCACTTAGGCACTTAGTGTAAAGGGCCTGACGGTGCTTGAAACCGTTTTATGGGACATGTCCAGCACGATGTGAGAGAGTTAGTCTGGTTGCTCTCAGTCATCCTCTTCCTCGTCCCAGTGTTTGTGAAAAAAGGGGGAGTGGGGATTTGGGACTTCAGAATATCCTATAAAATAGGGTGGGGTAGATGAACAAAAAAGGGGGGAATACTGCATCTCACCATTGGCTGCCTCACACCCACTCCCCGAAGACCCCTCACCCAGGTGATCCTCCCGCACTGGTCCACCCCCAGGGTCTGGATCCAAAGGTGATGGCTGTGCCCTGGCCACCTGACAGAGTGATCGCGAGCAACTAGCGGTTGTGACACACTCTGATTTCTCACATACCATTCACCAATGCAATGTAGCTGCATCTGTTTCAGAGGGAAACCAGGAAAGGAAATCAACGTTCCACTGTTCTTTACCTTTTCAGTGTTCCACAGTGAAACAGTTGGGTTGCAGGTCTAAGAACGATTTCATGGCTCGAGGGTTAGAGTCCTTCCATTGACTTATCCATACTAAGGGTGAGTGGTTGGTGACAAGTGTGAACTTTCTCCCTGGAAGATAGTACCTTAGATGGACGATTGCCCATTTGATGGCAAGGGTCTCTAATTCCATCACAGAGTAGTCCTTCTCACGTGGGAAAAGTTTACGACTAGTGAATAGGATGGGGTGTTCTAATCCATCATGTATTTGCGACAAAACTGCTCCTAACCCTGTGAGAGAGGCATCAGTTTGTAACACAAATTCTTTTGAAAAGTCTACTACTTTTAGGATTGGGTTCTGACACAAGGTTTCTTTTAGCTTGTTGTAACTTGCATCTTCCTCATCAGTCCAATGAATCTTCTGGGGTTCAGCATTCCTTAGTTCGTTTGTTAACCTGGCTGTTCCATCTGAGAAATTTGGGATAAACCTATAGTAATAACCAATCAATCCTAGGAGTGCCCTTAGGTCTCTCTTGGTCTTGGGCGTGGGGTAATCTAGGATGGCTTTCACTTTTTCTTGCGGGGGCTGGACACTGCCATTCCCTATAAAAAAGCCTAGGTATTTCACGGCCGATTGAGGCAACTTACATTTGGATGGATTGGCAGTTAAGCCAGCTTCTCTGAGGGTTCTCATAATAGTAGAAAGATGAAAAAGATGGTTTTCCCAAGTTTTACTATAAATGACTATGTCCTCAATATAGGCCCCACAGAAATCAAAGTAGGGCTGTAATACCCTGTCCATTAGTCGTTGGAAAGTTGCTAGGGCCCCATGCAGGCCAAAAGGGAGCACTTTGAACTGGAATAGTGAAAGTGCAGGCCAAAAGGGAGCACTTTGAACTGGAATAGTGAAAGTGAACCCCAATTTACAGGAGCACCCCTTAAATATTTTGGGGTAACCCTTGATCACGCTCAAACTAGAGTAAATGCACCCCTCTAGGGGTTTAAGGCCATGAGTCTATCTTGCAAAAGATAACACATTTTAATCTTTACAGATCATGAGGTTTGGGGGAATGGCAGAGGACTCTGCCATTTCCGACCAGCATTCTGTCGTCCGTGGCTGGCTCTGAGATTGTAAAGACTGGTGCTGGGCCTGGGGCATAAATACTCTTGACTTGGTTACTGGATACCGGCAGAGCTCATCCAAAACTGTTCTTCTTGCCATACAAGGGATGCTGCAGTTCTTCTTTCTTCTTTCAGGCATGGCTGGGTTCCGTTTGGGACAAGCTTCATAACATTATGCTGCCTAAGCAGGAATACATTGTGGCTCTTGTTTAGCATAATTTGCTATGTTATAAACATTCATACATAAACACATCTTCCCGCAATTCTCCCAACACTTAACTCAACATAATTATATTTGATCTGGTCCAGTAATTCCTACAAAAACCCTTGTTTTCCTAGTACTCTGTAGTCTGTACTCTGCTGAGTTACCTTGTGCTCTTTACTAGAGCTAGCCGGGCCCCACACAATGGCTTGTAGTCTATTTTTAGTACAGGCTGCATTCTTTCCGGGAAGGGAGGGGGAGTATTTTTGAGTCATGTGCTAAGAACTGCATAAGCTTTAACATTTGCAAATTCATTCAGCTAAAGCACCTTGTATTTAAATAACTGTCTTCTATTAATGCCCCCCTCCTCACTCGTCTTTTGTGGTGCCTAGCAATAGTAACAGAATCTTGCCCTAAAAACAATTAACAGAAGTCTTGCCTAATTCTAAAGCGCTTAGAAAGTTTGGAAATAAATGAAAGCACTAGGTTACTTCACAACATTAGTCCTAGGGGAGTTGAGAAAGCTGTCTTTTCCTTATCAGGTCCATATACTGGGACCTGACACAATCCCTTGGTTAAATCTAGGGTTGATAGGAATGTGGCATTTCCAAGATTATCTATTAACTCATCAAAACCTGGCATAGGATAGGCATTGAAGGCAGAGATGGTGTTGACCTGCCTGAAGTCTAGGAAAAACCTCCAAGAATGATCGGCTTTAGTTACCAACACAATAGGGGAGGACCATGGACTTGAAGAGGGCTCGATAATGTTAGCCTTCAGCATTTTTTCACTTCCTCAACCACTATTTGTTTTCCAGCTTCTGGGAGTCAATATGTACTCCTTGGTTTCTTGCAAAATACATCGGGGAATGCCATAATGAGGTCGTTCACAGCTTCTTGTTTCTGTCTAGATAGTTCTTGGAGATTAAGCTCAAAGTTGCCTATCTCCTCCGGTACCAAACAAGACAATATCGAGGAGGTGGCAGCAGAATTATTTCTTTCCACTCCACACACTTGCATCCTCGGAAGATTTTCTTCCCTTTTTCCTCTCTGGCTCTCGCTAGCAATCGTGTACTAGTCTGTCCATGTCGTTCAAACTAGACGTTCCAGATTGTTCATCGTGTCACCGTCGCTTCGCGAGGGCGGATCCCCATCCTCTTTCTTTAGAGTGTTTGGGTCCGGATCACAGTTGGGACTCCTGTTTTTACTGCGACTCCCTTTCGGTCCGGGCACTTCAACGTCGGTTGGAGCGGTGGGAGGGGGTGTACCGACAAACTCCTCCTTCACATTTTCAGGCGTTCATTGGCGAGAAGAAAAAACGCCCGGTAAGTTCTTTACTTTTCAGAGCACCGCGGCTGGGGGATACCTTTCCAGGTTCCTCTCGGGCCGGGAGGAGCGTTGATCGCTCTGTCACCGGGGTCCGCCCTGAGGTACCCGCTGGGCCTAATAATTGTACCAGAGTTTTCTCCGAGGGTCTCCGTAAGGGGCCTGTGGATACCGGAGTACGCTCAGTGGGGGCTGTTTGTAGGCCCAGTTTTACTGAATCGTGGGATACCGGAGCTCATTCTGAGACCTCTCTGTCGGCTTCCTTCAAAAATAAGACCGGGGTGCGCCCCGAGGCCTTGGTGGGGCTTGCTGTCACCGAACGGATGTTCGAGGCCCGCGCGGATAAGTCTGTTACCGGACGTGGGTCCGAGGTCCCTCTTTCAGAGGCTAAAGCTACCAACATTTCTGAGAGGCCTGACAAGGCCTTACCAGTGAAGGCTGTTCTCTCACCGTTCCCGCTCTTGCGGCGACACCAGATCTGTTGAGGGGGCAAAGAAGGAAAGTTATTTTTTTACCGGCAGTGCCGAGGTCCTTCCTGGGAAGGCTAATTTGGCGGTTGGTATGTCGCAGAAACATTCCAGGCCTCATAGTACCGGCTCTGCCGAGGTTCCTTATGTTAAGGCTAAAGTTAAGACCCCTGATCCATCGACGAGGACCCCTGCCTCACTTCCTCACCTGCCGCAGTTCCCCTCAGGCGATGACAAAATGGGGCCGTTCCCGCCACGACCGCGGTGGCCATTTTGGGTGCTACCCCTACAACTATGCCATCGGCCTCAGGTGTAGGGCTTGGTTCCTTGGGTGAACATAGAGTCCCTGTGCGCATCCTTATCGGCCAGTTTATGATTGGAACGCCCAGATGCCACTTCCGCACAATGTTTCATTGCCTGCGGGGTCGGCACCTTTGATTTATGTGGTTACGTCGGTGGAGGGGCCGGTGTGGCACCCTTCCTCGTTACGTCCCTAGATTTGTCCTCCTCATGAGAGGCCTCCTCAGGTTCCAAAGCAGTCCCCGGAGGATGCCTTTTTCTGTAAATTTCAAACGCTCATGCGTACCGACCCCATGAGGGAGTATTTCAAAGGGCTTTTTAGGGAGCTATGTCTGCCCGCGGCTCCGGCTCCACCCGTTCCTCCGGTGGTTCCGCCGGCGCCTCCCTTGCCTACGGTGCCTTCCCCGACTCTTCCGCCTTTGCCCCCATTGTCTCCTGTAGACAAGGCAGCGCCCAACACGGCTCAGCAGGATCCTGACCTCTCGGATGACATGCAAGGCGATCAGGACAATGAGGACCTGCCCCGCTCTATTAGAGCTTTTCATGACCGGGTACTGGACGTGATGTGCTTCTTAGATGTTCCGGTGCCCGAGGCACCCACTCCGCAGGAGGGTGTGCCTTCTGGGCGTTCACCCTGTCTCCTTCAGAGCGTACCAGCCTGTTCTTGCAGAAGGACGTTCTGGCCGAGGTCCGCAGGGTCTGGGAAAAGCCACACTCTGGACTTTTCGTCAACAAGAAAATTGACGCGAGATACAGGCTGCATTCTTCGGAAGAGGTGGCCCTGTCGTCTTGTCCACCCCCCTCCTCCACAGTGGTGGCTGCGGCCACTTTGCAGTCCAGGCCTGCAGCATCCTCTTCCACGATGGCTACTCAGGTTCTGGGAAAGGAGGACAAGCTTCTTGACTCCCTTGGGAGAAAAATCTTCGCCAACTCGGCCTTGCAGCTCAGGCAGGCCAATGCCGAACTGGTGTTAGCGGGGGCTAATATGCGGATGTGGAAAGGTCTGTCGGAGTTTGAGGAGTTCACCCCGGTCGAGAAGCTGGAAGACTTTAAGGGGGGATTATCCGATGCCAGGGTCTTGGCCTAGGATCTCCTGCAGGCTGCGGCTCATCACGTAGACACCTCGGCTCGGGGCCTTATGCTGGGGGTTGATACCTCACGGCAGGCGTGGCTGCATGCCACTAAATTCTCAAAAGAAGTGCAGGACAAGGTGTTGGACCTTCCGTTTGATGGTAAGAAGCTCTTTCATTCTACAATAGATGTAGAGCTCACCAAGACGAAGGATAGCACTCAGAAAGCTAAATCCTTGTTGGTCCTTGTTACGACCCCTTTCAAAACACAGAGACTGTTGTCCCAAAGCCGACCCTCCTCTGGCTTTAGGGGCTTCCTCGACCGGAAATCTCGCAGAGTGGATACCCCTTCGGGGAATAACCGCCGTAGGCAACAACGGACTCAGGTTTTTCTCCCGCTCCTCAGCCTCCTCCTCAGGTGGCAACACCACCGAAAAACCTGCTAAATGAGGGTTCTCCACGCTCGCACGAGACCCCGGTGGGAGGACGCATTGCGTCTCATTGGGAGGAGTAGCAGACCATCACCGAAGACAGATGGTTCTTGTCAGTCGCTCGGGCGGGCTTCCGCTTACCCCTACCCCCACCCCACCCTTCAACCCTCCTTTTCAGCTGTCGGGCTCGCCCTCCCTCAAAGCCGAGGTTCAGAAACTTCTGGACCTCAGAGCTGTGGAACGCGTTCCCCTCAGGGAACGAGGGGAGGGCTTATATTCCTGGCTGTTTAAGGTGCACAAACCAAACCAGGCTGGCCTGCGCACCATCCTAGACCAGTTCAATCTTTTTCTACCCCAAGAGAAATTCAAGATGATCACGCCCAGCCATATACGGCCCTCCTTGCAGAAGGGCGATTGGCTCAGCGTGGTGGATCTTCAGGATGCGTACATGCATATTCTGATTTGGAATCCACACAGGAGATATCTCTGCTTCTCTTTGGGAGAGGAGCACTTCCAGTTTCGAGTGCTTCCTTTTGGCCTCAGCTCGGCGCTGCGTGTCTTCACAAAGATGATGTCGGTGATTGCGGCCTATCTTCGTCTGCAGGGTATCCATGTGTATCCGTATTGTGACGAGTGGCTCTTACGCAGCCCTTGTCAGTTGAAAGCAGCGGGCAATCTTCAGTCTCTCCTTCAGCTCCTGTTCCATCTTGGGCTGTCGGTGAACTGGCAGAAATCTTCCATGACGGTCTCGCAGGACTTGATTTTCCTGGGTTTTCGTTGGAACACGATCGACTGCAGAGTGTACCTGACCAGAGACAGGATGGCAGATCTGTTAGCCACGTGTCATATGTTTGCGCAGTCGGAGAGCATGTCGGCCTGGTGGTTCCAGAGGCTTCTGGGCCTCATGGCCTCGTGCGTGTTGGCTCTTCCTTTTGCTCATCTCAAGATGAGACGGTCCCAAATGGCTCTTCAGAGTTCTTGGTGTCAGGCTGTGGACCCTGATTCCAAGCTGGTAATGATTCCGGCTTCCATGAGAGTGGACCTGGAATAGTGGTCATCTCTCAGTAATCTGTCAGTGGGTGCAGGGTTTCAGGACCCAGCCCCTATGGTGACGATCACAACAGACTCCTCCATCCTGGGGTGGGGTGCGACGTTAGATCTTCTTCAGGTCTCGGATCTCTGGTCGCTTCAGGACAATCCTCCACATAAATCATTTAGAGTTTCTGGCGATCTTCCTAGCGCTCAGGGCGTTCAGACCGATCATAGCCGACAAGGTGGTCCGCATACGTATGGACAATGTGGTGTCGATGTATTACATCAACAAGCAAGGGGGAACCAAGACTCCCACCCTCGTGGACCTGTCCATCCAGATTTGGGAGTGGGCCGTGCGTCATGGTGTTTGGCTGCTTGCAGTGCACATCCCGGGTCAGCTGAATGTCATAGCGGATGCCCTCAGCCGGAGGACAGTGGTCAGCTACGAGTGGGAGTTGAAGGCGGAGGTCCTCTCATGAATTTTCTTGCATTGGGGCATACTGGAGATGGACCTCTTCGCTACGGCGGTAAACAAGAAGCTTCCTCAGTATGCCTCCAGAAGGGGGCTGGGAGCCTCCTCTCTGGGGGATGCTCTCGAGATTCCATGGCACAACATGAGAGCTTGCGTCTTCCCGCCTCTGCCTCTAGTCCATCGAGCAATTTGGAAGCTGAAGAATTCTGTGAACTGTTCCCTTCTACTCATAGCCCGTGGTGGCCGGTCAGGTTTTGGTTCTCAGAACTTCAACACATGTCGATGTATCTGCTGATCAGGTTACCAGTGACCCCCGATCTTCTTCATCGGGGGAACAGCAGATGTGGCACACCTGCCCACAATCGCTCAGCTTGGCGGCATGGTGCCTGAGTTCAAATCTTTAGAACATCTTAACTTGTCTGCGGATAACATGCGTATTATCCAGGCGGCCAGGAAACCCTCGACTAGATCCCAATACAGAAGTAAATGGCTTAGGTTCTGTCACTGGTGTTTGGAAAAGCAGTTGGACCCAAGGGAGGCTACGATTGACATGGTGCTGTCCTTCGTATCCTTCCTAGCAGAGTCGGGTGTTCACGTTCTGTCATGCAGAACTTACCTTTCAGCGGTCTCCGCTTATCTTTCTACAGACCAATGTTCTTACTCTCTGTGTAATCCAGTGGTTAAGGGGCATTTGGCAGGCTTGCCACGCCTCTACCCTCCAGTCCGTAGTCCGCATCCTCAGTGGGATCTAAATGTAGTCCTGACGGCGTTGTGCCATAAACCTTTTGAACCTGTGGCCACGGTGGACCTCAAGTACCTATCCTGGAAAGTGTCCTTTTTGGTCGCCGTTACGTCAGCAAGGCGGGTTAGTGAGCTCCAGGCCTTGTCGGTGGAGCATCCCTTCTTGGTCTTTCACAAGGATAAGGTAGTCCTACAGATGAATCCTGCATTCCTGCCGAAGGTGGTAACTGAATTCCATCTGAATCAGCCGATCTCCCTGCCGGTCTTTTTTCCGAACTCTACCTCAGAGGCAGAAAGGGTTCTGCATTGTCTCAATGTCAGAAGGGCTCAAGTTCTCTCTGGACAGAAATTCCGAGCTTAGGAGTTATTCTCAACTATTTGTGACCTTTGGTAATCCTCAGCGTAAGCAGGCGTCTAAGGCGACTATTTCTCGGTGGATCGCCGCCTGCATTACGGAGTCTTTCACCGTCCAAGGGCTGAAACCTCCTAAGGGTATTCATGCACACTGGGTGCGGGGCAAGGAAGCCGCGGTTGCTTTTCAGAAATATGTCCCCTGGGAGTCCATCGCTAGGGCAGCTAATTGGGCCTCCCCATCTGCTTTTTGTAAGCATTATTGTCTTGACATGAACTCAAGAGCTGATGCTCAGTTTGGTCAGGCTGTGCTGAAGAACCTTTTTCAGTAAGGTGTATATTTCCATCCACCCATAGTTCCTGTTAGGAGTGCTTGGGAATCTCCCATAAGTATGGAGAAAAGGGGACGGGACGTAGGAGTATAACCATGTTACTCACTGTAGTGACCACCTAACTCCTAGTCCATAGTCCCCTTTTCTCCATACACCCGCCCGCCGTCCCCTCTAATAAGGTTCCTCTGTTATTGCTAATAGGTCTCTGACCTGGCGATAGAAAAGGACTGATGGGCGAAGCGCGGGGCGGAGCCAAGGTGGGCGGGGTTACGGCCGCGTGCCAGGCCCCGCGCAAGAAAGAGAGGAAGGACACATTTTTTAAATAAATGTTTGGATGCTTTTTACAAAGTGCTCCGGTCCCGTCCCACAGGACGGAGAGACGTCCCATAAGTATGGAGGAAAGGGGACTATGGACTAGGAGTAAGGTGAGCACTACGGTGAGTACCCTGGTTATTTTATCATGTGGGCTATTTTATAGGTACAGGTTCCTGTTTGCTCTAGCACCTCATATGTCCCATGCCACTTTGAGACAAGTTGATTTTAAGAGGTAGGTAAGAGGACTAATACCTTCTGTCCTACTGAAAAAGATCTTAAAAACACCTTCATGTTATAGGTGGACTTCTGTTGGGCATGAGATTTCTCCATGTGTCTGTGGACTAGACTCCGGATGAGTTTCATGCGCTCCCGCAATCGGGTAGCTGTTTGTGAGAGGGGAATAGGTGCCTCTTTTCTCTCTCTTCCCAGGTCTCCCGGAGCATGTCTGAGACATCTCTTGGTTCTCTACCGTAAAGTAATTCAAAAGGAGAGAATCTGGTGAATGCCTGAGTTGTCTTTCTTTACTGAAAATAGGGCTCATGGGATCTTGCGATCCCAGTCCTTCCCATCCTCATCTACCAATTTTCCCAATATCTATTTAAGGGTTTTGTTAAATCTCTATACCAATCCGTCCATTTGGGGGTGGTAAACTGAGGTTCTTAAGGTGGTAATGTGTAGTAATTCTTTGACTTCACCTAGAAGTTCACTCATGAAATTAGATCCCTGATCCGTTAGCATTTCCTTGGGGAAACCAGCACTTGAAAAGAATGGTAGTTGGTGTTTAAAAATGTGCTGGGTTGTGTTGTTCTGCATGGGGAAAGCCTCTGGGTACCGCGTAGCATAATCGATTACGAGAACATATTTATTACCCAGTCTGGAGGTTTCCAACCGTCCAACGATATCCATCCCAATTCGGGAGAAAGGGACTTCTATTATCGGTAAGGGGTTTAGAGGGGCAGGTAAAGGAATATGGCGCTGGCTTTCTGGCATATTTCACTTGTCTGAATAAAGTTCTTTATGTCAGCATGGATACCTGGCCAGTAGAATTTCCCACTTTTGTGAGCTTGGGTTGTAGATTATCCTAAATGTCCTCCTGTCAAATGAGAATGTGCAATCTCTAGCATGATCTTGCGATGGGTTTCGGGTATTACTAACTGCGTTTTGCTTAGGCCGTCTCTGGAGGTTTCCTTTCTATACAGTAATCCCTGTTTCAGGAAAAAAAGGGGCTCCCGTTTTCTCGTCCTTCTCCCTCAGGAATCACTTGTAAGATAGGTTCTTCTTCCTTCTTTGCCTCAGTGATAGGTCTTTCATCAGCCTCTCCAAAGCCTAAGCTACCTCTCTGTTTCCTCTGGTTCACTTTCTTCCTTAAAATGAGGAAATGGAGCCTTATCAAGAATTCCCTGTGCAATGTTGTCCCCATGGGGTATTTCAAATGGAGTTTCGCCATGGTTCTTTAAGAGAACCTTTATTTTTCCTCAAAAGTCTGGATGTATGATACCTGCTAGGACATCTAGACCAAACTTCCAGGCCAGGCGAGATTTTGGGGTCAATCTTATATAACAACCCGCAGGGGGTATTAGAAGTAAGTCTGGGAATCATCCCTCTTTTCCAAGGAGGCATATTGGCTTCTCTGTTGCTAGTCTCAGGAGGATAGCTCAGGGGCAACGTGCTCGCCTTGGAAACAAGACATGTAAAAGGAGAAATGTATGCAAAATGAAAAATCTGTGTTCAAAAGAATAAAGGTAGTTGAACAAGCTCTCCTCCTCACATTACACCTCACAGAGTAAGGCTGTTGCTGTAGACAGCATGACACACTCCGGCTCGGTTTTTAACACTCTGAGCAGTTCCAAACCATGGCTTGAGGCCCACCTGGTCTTCCACATTAAAGTCTTTTTCTTCAATTTTCAAAATTGTATTTCCAACGCAAAGTTCACAAAGGACCCCCTCTGCCAGGCTGACCTTACAGCTCACAGTTCACAAAGGTCCCCCTCTGCCGGGCTCAGACCTTTCTACTCACAGTTCAACACAAACTTGCAAGTGGGGGGCTCCCTTCCCCAAGATTACTGTACTTTGTGTCTCCCTCAGTCGGGCTCAGACCCCTTTTGAAGACTTACGAATGTACGTGGAACTTTTACCAGACCACGGCAGGACCACTTCGACTCAAAGTTCACGGTTACATTAACTTAATTTGCTCTCGCTATCTTTTCGTTTTTTTAACTTCAAAACAATGTACCTTTCTCAGAGACTTTCAAATGGGCTACTTCCTTTTGCCGGATCACTCCGCTACTTAGTATCGCTGATCTCAGAGCTGTTTTTTCCTTCAAAGTTCATTGACAGTTCTGCCTTTCTTCGCGTCTCATCCACACGCGTGCTGCCTTCACTTGTGATATAATGTTGCTGCTTCATTCGCTTTAACACACACCAGTCTCTCAGGTCGCTTGCCAACTCACTGGCTGTGTGCGCTTCTTTTTTGTTTTGCTATTTTCAATTCACGAGTCAAGGTTAGTAACACAGGCTTGGCCTCGCCTCACCAACTCTGCCATTCACCCGGGAAGGTCGCTGGCGTCCCTAGAACACAATGCAATCTTCACTTATGGGATCTGGCCTTCTCCACGTGTCTTTCGCGGTCTGGCAGAGCCATCGACTCCCAGTAGGGAACCCCTGGGGTTTTCATCCCGCTGCTCTCGTCCCTTGGTCCGTTGCTCTGGTCCAGTAGGTGTGCCCTTGTCCCGAAAGTTCTGCTCGTGCTCGTATTCTGCCTTGCTCAGAGTGTGTCTTTATGTGTTGCCTTTTATTTGTGTGAGGAGAGCTAACTGGTATAAGGTGTAGGCACTTACTGTAAAGTGGCTGACTTTGTCTGACCCCTGACCCATTTAACGGGACATGTCCAGTACGATGTGAGAGAGTTTGTTTGGTTGCTCTCAGTCGTCCTCTTCCTCGGCCCAGTGTTTGCGAAGAAAGGGGTGGGGGAGTTGGGACTTCGGAAAATCCTATAAAATAGGATGGGGTAGATGAACAATAAAGGGGGAACATCGCGTCTCATCATCAGCTGCCACACCCCACTCCCCGAAGACCCCTCACCCAGGTGATCCTCCTGCACTGGTGCACCCCCATGGTTTGCATCCAAAGGCGATGGCCGTGCCCTGGCCACCCAACACAGAGATCCATGGGGACTAGCGGGTGAGACACCCTCTGGTGTCTCACACCTACAAAGATGAGAAAGAATGCTTCTTTTTCGACCACATGGACAATAGGTGGAAGGCAGTGGTATCCATACCGATCCTTGATCATGTATGGCAGGAGGGTCTCAAGTTGATGAAACACCCATTCACGAGGCCAGCGGTGGAAGGTCGGCTGGATAACAAAATACAATCCCCCAGACGCTGCACCAAAGAGTCTAACATCACAGCCTTCACCAGAGTCAGAGGTATTGGTGGCGGCTGGCCGTAAGGCCAAGTCAGATAAACAGAAATATGCAGTGCCTCCTGACAATGAGGAACGCGAACAAGAAGCATTTAGAAAGAAGGTACTGGTGGTAGGGGCCACCACTGTAAAGGCACCCAATGTAAAGGCACCCAGTTCCCTCGCTATCATCACCCGCTACCACAGGGAAATGTGGCACAAACTGACCCCAATCATAGAGCATCTCCTGGAGGACAACAGGAAAGAGGCATAGGCGATCCTCAAGGAAGGAGAGGAAGCCTTGAACCACAGCATTAATATGGCAGTGGACCGTGCCGAAATGGGGTTTAAGCAAGTGGGCAATGTGGCTGTCCTAAAATGCCAGGCAAGGCTTAGATGTACGGACTTCCACACTGATGTCCACCATAAAGTAGTGGACATGGCATTCAAGGGGCACAAGCTCTTCGGCCCGAAGATCAACTAGTCTCTCACGGCCATAGAGACAGATGCAGACACAGTTCGCTCCTTAACGTCCTTGCAAAATCGCCAGTCCTTTCAACCCTTCAGGGGAGCCTCAGCAAAGGCGTCTATGTCCTCATCCAATAGAGGGGGCAGGCAATACTCCAGGAGGTCATCATACTACTCCCAGGGGTATAAAAGGTAATTCCAAGGGTACCAAAAGTCAAAGGATTTTCAGTAAACACAGTGGCGGAAGCAATCCTCCAGCTCCCAAATGGGTGGCAGGGTTAAACTCATCAGTGACTATACACCGCAGCACTGCCAGGGGCGAGGGGACAGGTCTCCAGGTATGCCCACAACTGGAGGCGCACAACGTCAGACAAGTGGGTCCTGGACATCATAACACACAGACGCCGCTTAGAATTTACAAGATTGCCCCACCCATTCCTCTAAACCACTAGCCTACGGCACACAGGAACGTGCTCCTCAAAGAGGTGCAGCTCATGCTACTAAAAAGGGCCATAGAAAAAGAAAAAGTTCACAGAAGATTCAGAGGAAAGGGAGTGTACCAGATGGAAAGTGGAGACCCATTCTGGATCTACGGAAGCTGAACAAATGGATAAAACGTCAAAGGTTTGCCATGGTCACCTTACAACAGGTAATAAAGGCTGTTCAACCCTTCGACTAGCTAGCTTCCCTGGATTTCTAGTACACTTATGTTCACATACCCATCCACACAAGGCACAGGAAGTACCTACGGTTCATGGTCAATGATGCCCACTATCAGTTCCGGGTGCTCCACTTTGGCTTGATATCTGCACCCTGCACATTTTTTTTTTTTTTTTGATGCTGTAGTTTATTTGAAAACTTTTTCATCATTTGGTTAAGTTGGATTGGCTTTTTTTATTTATTTATTTATTTTTTTATTTTTGTTTGTCTAGTTCGAGTATAGAAGATAGAAAGGGAGCAATTGTGTAAGTGTACTTGTTGTTGTGGCCGCTGAGGAGAGCGGTCCATCTTTCTTGCGTACACATTTGTATCGAAGAGAGTTGGTAAAAGGCACCAAATTCTTTGCGTTGTGACGCGAGTTCGTTACATTCCATGACGAGGTGGAATATGGTTTCCTCGATTTTTTGGTCTTTGCAGAACCTGCAATAGTTGTCTTCCTGCTTGATCTGTCTTTTTGTAGCTAGGTATGCTTTTGTTGGAAGAATGTTTAGTCGAATTTTTAAAAATGTTGTTCGAATGGTTTGGTCTGGAAAGGTTTGCAGGTAGGCTGGTGGTTCGTGGATTCTCCTGTTGTCTTCTGTGCAGTGTAGATTCTGTTTGTAGGTGTTTTTTTGTTGAATGGTCTTTATCCAGTCATTGTGCAGCAGTTTTGTTTTTGCGTGTTGTGGACGAAGTATGAGTAGTTCTTCTGTGATATTTTCACTAACCATTTCTTTTCTCATTGTGTCTTTCCATTTTTGCAATATTGTCGTGTTGAAGGTGTTTTCTTTATGTCGCAGTATTTGAATTGCTGGAGTTTTCCCGTCTGTCAATATTTTGCGAAAGATGTCTAGTCTTTTCCATTGTACGACTGATTCAATTGATTGAGTTGCCAATTCGTAGTGTATTCTTGGCATTGGAAATGTTTGCGGGAGGCGAAGGACTTTGCGCCAGAAAGCCGCTTCATATTTTGTCCAGTTGACTCTCTGAGCGTTCAGCATTGCTTCAGTACCATAGGTGAGAATCGGAATGTACTTGTGTCTGTAGTAGGAGATAATTGGCTTGAAGGAGAATTTGCCGTATTTTCTGTGGAGGAGGCAGCCTTGTCTTGATAGCGTTTGGGATGTTTGTTCGATTTTGTCTAGCCACTGCTCTTCTGATTTAGACTGGTTTATTGTGATCCCAAGGTATTTAAACGAAGTAACTTTTTCTATTTCAACATTGTCAATCGTAAAGATACGCTGGTTTGTTCTTTTTTTTAGTGGTTTGGTGAGAGTCATTGTCTTTGTTTTTTCCGTATTGATCGTTAATTCATTTTTTTTCATGTACTGGCTTAGGTCTGCCAGTGTTGTTTGTAACCCAGTCGGTGTTTTGTCTAGTAACACGATGTCATCGGCGTATGCCATGACTGGGACTGGGATCGAGTTGATTTTAGGGGGATTGGTTTTGTGTGATTTTAGATGGTCTTCAATATCAGCAGTGAACAAGTTGTAGAGTGTCGCTGCCAGTGGACATCCTTGTTTGAGTCCGTTTTCTGTTGGTATGGCAGGTGTTGTAGTTCCTTGTCTCGACAATCTAACTTTTATCGTGGTTTTTGAATATAGTAGAATAATCGGTTCTAGGATGTCAGATGGACAGTTCCATGTTCTAAGTTTCGACCATAGTTTTTTGCGCGAGATTGCGTCAAAAGCCATTTTTAGGTCAATGAATGCTGCGTAAATTGTCGAGTTGGAGTTGATAGCTTCATGTTTAATTACTTGTAGTAATATCAGGTTGAGGTTTGTTCCAACATTGGCCGTAAATCCTGTTTGTCTGGTCGAGAATTTGTTGTTTTTTATGGCCCACGCAGTGAGTTGGTTTAGAAGTACTGTTGCGAATAGTTTTCCTAGCGGATCGAGCAGGGCAATCGGACGGAAGTTTTGAGGGTCTTCTCTGGGGCCTTGTTTATGGATTGGTACGATTACTGCTGTTCTCCAGGAGTTAGGTATTCTATGCAGTTTATTGATCAGGTTTGTGATGTGGCATAGGAGGCTTGCCCAAGCGTTTGGATCTTCTTTGATTATGGCATTAGATAGTCCATCTGGACCTGGTGCTCTAGAAGTGTTGAGTTTGTTAATCAGGAAGATGAAATCTTCGAATTCTGCGTGTACTTTCCATGTTGGGTCTGTTGTAGTCTGTGTATTCTGTTGAGCTGTTTCTCGTGGTGCGTAAATGGTGGTAAAGTGCGTTATCCATTTTTCTTGGGTTACATTAGCTGTAAGCTTATGCTGTTTTTGTTGATTGTCATTGAGTAGGTTCCAAAGTTCTTTTGTATTGTGGGATTTGTGGCTTTTCAGTATTTGTTCAGCATCTGCTTGTTGAATGAGACTTTTTTGTGATTTAGTCCAGTTTCGATGGTTGTTTTTCAGAATTTTGATCTGGTATGAAGTATCGAGAGCTGGAGTTTTCTTTAACTCTCTTATTGTTCGGTTTAGGGCTTTTTTCCTTTCGGCAATTTCTTGGTTGTAGGAATGTCGATGGTCTTTCTGCGGGCGATTTTTACTGGTTTGTTGGAACGGAATTAGGATCCATTCGTAGTCGATTTTTATAGCATTTGTCAGTCTTGCCTGTAGGAATTTTTCTGGTAGTGAGGTTAAGGATGCTTGTGGGATTCTCAGTCTTGTTGTTGTTCCATTTAGTTCTAATGGAGGAGGTGGTAGTGCTGTCGCTGTTTTTTCTAGTGTTGCTTCAGAGTGTGCGGTAAGTTGGTTGTGGTCGCTCCTGTCCGTTAATATCGTCTGTACGTTTGTGACTGATTGGTGAAGTTTTTCAGATAGAAATATATAATCAATGATTGCATGGGACGAACCTCTGCTCCATGTTGGTGTATAGGATTTCGAGGTGTTCCCTTGACTTAGAAGGAGTAGGTTGCGTGTCGTGGTTTCTTTTATCCATCTCTTTGCATTTGGCGATAATTCTGAGTGCTTTAAGAGGCCACCATTTTTATCGTATAACTTGATGTTCAGATCGCCACAGATTATTATTTCCGATATCGGGTATTTAGTTGTGGCCTCATCAATTGAGATGAAAACTCTGTCTAGGAACGTGTTTGTTGATATTGCTAGAGGGTTCCAATAGAGGTTTAGGATTAGGATTGTTGAGTTGTTTTTGTCTTCTCGATTTTGCTGGTTTTTTGTAGATGTTATTATGGTCAGTTGCGTCCAAGGGTTTATATTCTCAGAGAGTATTGCTGTGCTGTGAGGGTTTATCTTGATTAGGGTGAGTAAGCCTGAAGCAGGTCTTCCTTGTTTTTGTGTGATAGCTGGGTTTAGGAATGTGATAAAACCATCGCATGCCGGTGGGTCGCTGAGCCAGGTTTCTTGGAGACATATGAAATGGTATTGCTCTAGTTCAGCGGCTGTGTCCGTGAATAGATGTAGATTACCTCTGGTGTTCCACGAGCACAATGACCAATTAAATCCATAGTTCATTAATTGTTATGAGTTTGAGTTCATTGATTATTCTGTAGATTCTGTTTCTAAAAAGGTGTTTTCGAAGTCATAGATTCTTCTGATTGCATGGGCATCTCTGTCTGGTCGTTGGCTTCTTATTGAGTCTTCTGTAGATGCAATATCTGATGAGGGAGTTTCAAAGCTAGTTCTGTTGGGTTTGTTAAATCTGTTTGAGTCTGCTTCTTCAGAGGTACGATTTGAGTATCTACCGTCAGTTGCCTGTTTTTGTTTCCTTTGTTCAATGTATTTGCCTTCGTAGCTTGCGGTTGCTTTATATTTTGGTTTGCTTGGTATTCTTGAGGATGTTGATGCCCAGCATGAGAAGCCTAATTTGTGTAATTGTCTTTTTGTTGATATGATGAGTTCTTGGTTATTTGGGTCTGGGAGCTCTATGACGATCTTGTCCAGGTTCCGATCGTCTTTAAAGGTTATCAGAGCAATATCTTTCGTTGTGAGTTTGTTCAGGCGAGGTATTACGCCAAAAAGGCGTAGTAGGTTTGTTCTATTTAGAGTTACCGGTTCCTGGTTTTTATTTGCATTTTCAATGTGGATTTCATATGTTTCATTTTGTCGTAGTGGATTGACGAATGTTGGTCGGATCTGGCTGTGTTGACTGTGGTCTTGTGGTGTTGTTGTTATCGAGATCGACGAGATGGGGTCATAGGGCTCATCTCTGGTTGTGAATATTGAGATGTTTTCCATTGAGATCATTGAGATTTCTTCTAGGGAGATTTCATTAGAGTTGTCTTGATTTTGATTCGATTGTTGGTCGAGTATTGAGGCGTATTCGTCGATTATTATGTAACTCGTCTGGATTAATGGTTGTGGAGAGTGTTGATTGTTTTCTAATGGTTGTTCTTCATGGGTGGTCATGTCGAGCAATTCCTCGTCGATCGGCGATTGTGGCAGGGTAGGTTGCGCTAGTTTGGGTTTTGTCTGGGCTAGCTGAACTTGAATGCTTTGTGTGTTGGCAGCTGGTAGTTTCTTCTTTGATTGTTGAGCAGTTTGGGTGTTTTGGGTTATATTTCTTAGAAACGCTCGCAAGCCCGTTTGTCGTTTTTTGTTATTTTTCTGTTGGGTGCCTTTTATTTCGTTTGTTGTTTTTTCTTTTTCGAAAATCTGAAAGTTTTCCTTTGGATTCTTTGTTATGTTGCTTGAGATAATGGTTTCTGTTTTTTTGTTAGTAATATTTTGACTTGGTTCTTTCAGTATTTGTTGGGCAAGATCTGTGATTGTTTCAGGTTGTGTCTGAATTGGGCATTGTGGTGATTTTGGAACCGGCGAGATTTGTAGCCGTTGGTCGTTTGGTCTGGTTGCTTGTTGCTGATGGTGTTCTTTGAGCATCTGTAGTAGTTCTCCTGTAAGTTTTGTTTTCTCTTGTCGGTCTCCTCTTGCGATCTCAGCTAATCTTTGTTGCCACCGGTGTGTCTCTTCTGCTTCTATTGTCAGTCTTGATTCCACTGTCGAGACAAAATGTTCGATGTGTATCTGTTTTGAATGGATTAGTGCTAGAAGGGTCGCTTGATCTTTTATTGAATCTTTCAAGTCTTCTTGTAATTTCAAGAAGGGGATCATTGACTGGGAGAGTGTTGCGATGAGCATATTTTGCAAGTCTAACATTGTTGTTGGGATTCTTGGATGTGTATCTTCTTCATCTTGTTCATGGTTGTCATTTTTCTGTTGGGGGTCTTTTGGTTTTTGGTTCTTGATTATTGGGTCTGGGGTATAGTAGGATTCATCCGAGTCATAGTTGAATCGTGATGGGACAGTTTTACGTTCATCCAGTTCTGGTTGTCGTTCCTTTTTCATCTGCTTGTTTTGGTTTCCATAGGGGATACATGGGGTTGAAGTTGATTGCATTTGATTTGCTTCTGTTCGTTCTCCAAATACTTCTTTTCTTTTTTCTGCAGTAGTCATGATTGACTCGATTTCGGTAATGTCCAGTGATAGTTTTGCCAATTTGTTACTTGTTTTGGATGTTGTTGGTTCCACTATGCTGGTGGATTTAACGGAGTTGTGGGTTTTAAGCCACGCAAGCCGTGCTAATCTTGCTTTTTCTTTTTGCTTCAGTTGGTCTGGTGTTGGGACTGCTAGTTTTGTAGTTAGGTCTTGTGTTCGTTCAGGTTGTTGGCAGGTTGAGGTTGGCTTGAAGACGACAGGGTCAGCTGTGAGTTTTGGTTCTTGATTATTAGCCATTTCCTGAGGATTGCTA
The DNA here is from genome assembly GCF_040938575.1 of Ambystoma mexicanum. Taxonomy (NCBI): domain Eukaryota; kingdom Metazoa; phylum Chordata; class Amphibia; order Caudata; family Ambystomatidae; genus Ambystoma; species Ambystoma mexicanum. Next base: position 180,717,117 of record NC_090932.1, read on the forward strand.
TCTATTTCGTGTAGTTTCTTCGATTTCATGGATTGCTGATTTCGGTTTTGTTTGTCCGGTGTTAAGTCCTGTTTTGTGGTCGTCTGCAACTGTTTGGTTGTGAGTTCCATGGGTTCTTTGTTGCTGGTTGTAAGATTTGTCAAGGTGTCTTGTATCGCGTTGTTTAGAGGATCTTGTTTTGTGGGCTGGTGGTTTGTGTTCAGAGCAATTGAAGGACTGATCAGTTGTTGTTCAGATTCGAGTTGGAGAAGCGGTGATGATGGCACGGACATAATGGGTTGTCCAGATTTTGTAGTTGGTTTCTGAGCTTGAGGTTTGGTGTCCGGGCTGTTTACCTCAGATGAGATTATTTGCTGATTTTCTACTGTACTGTGTGACTCCACTGATAGTTGGGAGGATGTCACAGTGGAATTAACAGTTTCTAGAATTTGGTCACTGGCGTCTTCTGAGTTCTGTTTAGAATCTGAACACTGTGTCAGGGACTTTGGGATTTCTTTGTACAATGTCACTTTCTTGAAGGATTGTTCCAATGTTAGCTGTAGTGAATCTTGCTCCGTGGTGTTAGCGATCGCGGTCTTGGTTGTTTGTCTTGTTTTTGGGCGTTGAGTTGGGTTTTGTTTATTGGTGCGACTTGTAGCCATTTTTTCCCGATTGTAGATTGCTAAACTTAAGTTTTGCGAGGTTTCTGTTTGGTTTCTCAGAGTACTGGCCCCCTGGTTAGGGCTTGTTGCTGTTGTCTTTGTCTGATTCGAGCGTTTTGGTATTTGCTGGGGTCAAGTTGTTTCAGGGCCGAGAGTAAGGTTGTAGGCAGCTTACTGTATTAGATTGAGCTGGGTTAGGTGGTGTGTCGTTTGGGAATCAAGGGTCTCCCGCTCGATGAAGGTACGCAGATGTATGTTTGTTGCGGTCTTCCGTGGTTTTTTTATTTTTTATTTTTTTTTTTAGTTCGCTTTTAGGATCCAAGGGTCGAACCCTTTCGGTCTCCTGGTCAGCGGTGGCTGCGTAGGTGTATCTTTGTTTCGCTCTTCTGTACTGGATCAGGTTGCGCTTTCAGGATCCAAGGGTCGAACCCTTTCGGTCTCCTGATCAGCTAGGCTGCGCAGGTGTATCTTCGTTTCGCTCTTCTGTAGTGGCTCGAGTTGCGCTTTCAGGATCCAAGGGCCGTACCCTTTCGGTCTCCTGGTCAGCGAGGCTGCACTGGTGTATCTTCGTTTCGGTCTTCTGTAGAGGATCAAGTGCGCTTTCAGGATCCAAGGGCGGGCCCCTTTCGGTTTCCTGATCAGCGAATGGTACGTGGTTATATGATCGTTTTGTTTCTCTGGAGCGGTTAGGGTTGAGGTTTCAGGATCCAAGGGGCAAATCCTTTCGGTCTCCTGATCAACGAGGGTAGCTGGGGATGCCGGGAGTTAGCACGTTAAGTGGCAGGGGCGAGGCCGCAAAAGCACGAGCAGCAGAGGATTCTGTTCAGTGTCACGTGGAGTGGAGGCGCGTGTACGCTAGGCACAGGCAGGCTCTGGCGTCAGAGGTGAGTCGCACAGCTCCAGGCCAGCCGATGTGAGCACACGAGGGGACAGTACAGCTGTCAGCAGTCGCGACTGGGCTCAAGTCGATCGGCAAGTTCGGCGTCAGTGATGCAGAGCATGGGTAGGTGGGAGACGAGGAGCATGTCACGGATTGAAGATCCCGCGGGGCGGGCAGCGGTGCTTTGGGTGTATGTAACGTGATGGGAAGCAGGTCACCTGCGCGGTTTTGAATGTCTTTGAATAATTCAGTGGGTGGATTTTCTGGGGGGGCGCCGCGGAGCCTGCAGAGCCTAAAGACCAAAAGACTCTGCAGCAGACTCCGCGGCCGCTCCGCGGCCTTCTGGGTATTTTAAAGTCACCAGGTGGAAGCAGGTGAAACAAAGGTAGGACAAGAAGCAGGTTCTCACAGGGTTCAGGAGCAAAAGCTGTAGAGTCCTCTCGCAACCGCAACCAAAAGACTCTGCAGCAGACTCCGCCTCCACCCTGCACATTTACAAAGTGCCCTCGCACCGGTGGCCACCAGTCTCCACAGGGAAAGCCACCAAATCTACCCCTATCTAGACGATTGGATAGTGTGGGCACCTAACATGGTGAGAGCAAGGCAGTTCACGGCAGCAGCTGTGCGTCTCCTTCAGGACCTTGGCTTTGCCATCAATTACAGAAAATCTTCTGGTGTTTCTTGGGGCGCAATTCTTTACAGAGGAGCCCAAAGTGCACCCATTTACAGAAAGACTGGACACCCTCAGGATGTTCACACCCGGCAGAGACTGACGCTACACAACTGCATGCGGTTCCTCGGGAGGATGGCATCCTGCATACCCCTCCTTCCACACTTCAGGCTCAACATGAGGCCTCTGCAGGAGTTCCTAGTGGCAAACTGGTCCCAAGTCTCAGGATCATGGAGGGACAAGGTGCAAATCTCTCCCGTACTGACGACACGTCTACAATGGTGGGTCGACAAGACCAACATCAGCAGAGGGAATCCATTCCAAGAGAAGGCCCCGCGCAAGACACTCGTCATGGGCACCTCCCTACAGGGATGGGGTGCACACGTAGACCAGCTACACATAAGGCGGTTGTGGGCTCCCCACAAAGCATCTCTGCACATCAACGTGCTCGAGCTCAGGGCAGTCAGATAAGCACACAAGTTCTTTCTTCCGGTCCTCCAGGGGTAAAAAGTCAAAGTCCTGATGGACAACAGAACTCGGATGTACTACCTATGCAACCAGGGAGGTACACAGTCCAAGACCCTGTCACAAGAGGCACAGTTCATCTGGCACTGCACAATCACGTACAGCATCGCCATACAACCGTTCCACCTCCCAGGAGTTCAGAACAGGGGTGTTGCAAGGGGGGGGTTAAGGGGGCTATAGCCCCTGATCTTTTGGTTGTAGCCCCGGATAGAATTTCAGGAGCTACAGCCAAAAGACTAGCTAGCCCCCAGTCCCAACAGTTCCAACATCAGCTTAGCCCCGGCAGGTCTTTTCCAGACCTATAAAACACCCCTGGTTCAGAACTAAACGGCAAACAGCCTCAGCAGGCGGCTGTCCCAGAGACACGAGTGGGAGCTCAACCTCAGCACGGTGCAGTCACTCTTCCAACGATAGGGCCACCCACCAGTGAATTTATTTGCCACATTTTAAAACAGAAAATCTGCAAGATATGCGAGCAGGACCCCCAGCAGTGGTGTATGCTTTTCCACCCTTCCCAGTTCTGCCCCGGACAGTGCAGATGATCAGGATGCACTCATGCAAAGTAATCCTCATCGCGCTAGACTGGCCCCGCCAGACATGGTACTCGGACCTTGTCCATCTCTCAGTGGACCGGCCCATCAGGCTCTGAAATCACCCGAACATCATCACGCAGGACATGGGGAGGGTGCTACATCACGACCCACAATCCCTGCACCTATCGGCGGGGCTTCTGACTTAGCAGAGTTTGGAGGCCTGACAATCTCTCAAGAATGCAGGGACATCTTGTCAGTGGCGAGGGCCCCTTCCACGAACAAATTGGAAACGGTTCTGTATATGTTGTGAAGGTCATTGGAACACCAGCCAAAGTGACATTACCCCGTTCCAAGTTACATCAGAGGAGATACTTACATACCTGCTCTCATTGGCGAAGCAGGCCTGGCCACACTTCCATACGCGTATACATGGCTGCCATATCCAGGTACACCAGTAGAAGTAATAGCACCTCTCTTTATCGCAAATAGGGTGGTCAAGTATTTCCTGAAGGGCTTGTTCTGAACCTTTCCTCCAGTGAGATGGGTCTCGCCAGAGTGGAGTTTAAACACAGTGTTGTCGTGTGTCATGAAAAAATCCTTTTTAGCCAATGGCCACATGCTTTCTCAGATATTTATCATGGAAGGTAGCATTCCTGGCGGCCGTTACGTCAGCCAAATGGGTCTCTGAGATCCAAGCACTTGTAGTCAACCAGCCGCACCTGTGGTTTCAATGGGATAAAGTGCTCCTGATGGCTAACCCACGCTTCATCCCCAAGGTGCCAACAGACTTTCACAAAAACACAATGTTCACTTTGCCAGTTTTCTTACAAAAACTGCTGTCCACGGCTGACGTGGCCCTACATTCGCTGGATGTCAGACGGGGCACTAAGATACTATGTCAACAAGACCTGCCAAAGTTCAACGTAACTTTTTCTGCGTACAGACCTACCAGTAAAGGCAGGCAAAGCAGGATATATCAAGATGGATCTCTTCTACCATCGCCTTCTGACATAAATCAGTGGGGAAGCCTCTTCACGCTCCCCCACATGGTCACTTCACGAGAGCCACTGCCGCCTCAGCAGCATTGTGGGCTGGAGTCCCGATTGCCAACATCTGCCAAGCGGCTACCTGGTTAGTGCTGCATACATTTACGAAGCACTACTGTTTGAAGAGGCAGCACACCGCGGATGTGCAGACAGGGAGAGCAGTCCTGCAGCGGCTGTTCCAGTAAGGTACTGTCTATTGTTTTAGGGCTAAAATATACGTTTTCTACCTATATGCTTCTCCAACTGCTTTGTACTGCAGTTGGATCTAGTCACAGCATGTGAATCTATGAAAGATCCAATTCTGGAGAAGGAGTAAGTTTCTTACCTGTAACTCCTGTTCTCCAACATTGGTATATTTCATAGATTCAAATGCGCCCTCCTTCCACCGCTAGATTGTAAAAACCGTGCATGCACAGTCTTTCAGCATCATGGATCAGAATCTGAAGGGAGGGAGAGGAGGAAAAGCTAGTGTCTAACTACTCAAGGACCCATTGGTTGGGACCAAAAGCACTCATAAAGAGTGTGACAGCCTACAAAATAGAGAGTTTTTCTTGCTTTCAGCAAGGGAACCCCAAGGGTAGCAGAGGATTCCCAGCCAGACACTGGGGAATATTCACAGCATGTGAATCTATGAATGATACCCTTGCTGGTGAACAGGAGTTACAGGTAAGAAACATACTCCTTCCGTCTCCTTTTCCACACTATACCCTTGAATGACTTCCGCTATCCTTTCCATTACATACATATTTTTAGCCATATTGACCCAGTCCATTTTTCCAGGTAACGGTATCGTCTTCCAATACATGGCCAAATGCCAAATGCGCCATAGCCACCAACAGAAAGCAGAGTGCCAGGTGTGCTAAACACTGATATTCCCCCTCGGTTTCTTCCAAGCCAAACAGCACAAGTAACAGCATTCGTTCCCGAGAAATGCCATCCACCTTCTTTATCCAGCCAAGCACTTCATCCCAAAAAACCGGCAAACTATCACACTCCCACCACATATGCCAATAATCTGCCCTCACACCACCTTTGTGCCAACAAAGAGGACGTACCCCCGCAAACATTTTGAAAAGACATACCGGGTCATACTGCCACCTATGCAGCAGCTTAATGGTGCAGAGCTTGTACTGGCAAGCAATCAACACCTTAAATGCCCTGCATCACAGTTTGTGCCATAATGCTCTGTCTAATCCCAAACCCAGGTCTCTTTCTCACCTACCCCGACGTTTATCAGTACTCACCTTACCTGCCTCAACCACAGCACCATACAGCAGGGAGATCAAGCCCTTCATCTCTGTCGAGAACTTTCTCCAATGGAGTGAGATCCCGGTGCACCCTCGTCTACCCAGAGTCTTGAGCTCACTATCTTTCACAGAGAAGAAATATCACCAACATATCAGTCTTTGTCCTGCCCTGGGGCAGTCCAGCACCGAAATGCAAGGCAATTCTCCTCTGAACAAGAGTCCCAACAGCAACCCCAGACACGTGTTTCGGTCTGGTTGGACCTTATCAGTAGGGTGGAGCTGTGTATCTATAATAATAGTGGGTACTCTTGTTCAGTGGAGAATTGCTTAGCATTTCGGTGCTGGACTGCCCCAGGGCAGGACAAAGACTGATATGTTTGTGATATTTCTTCTCTGTGAAAGATATTGAGCTCAAGACTCTAGGTAAGGCTCTTGTAACCAGGACTCATGTCTGGCAGAGAGTCTCCCAGGACCCCCCTTGTTATTGGTGAATCCTAGTATATTAATTGTTTGACAGTCCCAACATTTTCCAGCTTTGCATACAATTCCAGACTATCTACAATACCAATACAGAGTGCTTGTTTGCACAATCACAGCATACTCTCAGACTCTGTTGAACAAATTTGGTGTAATACACTGTCTTGTTACACAATTCCATTTTACTATGAATAGACTGATATACAGTTCTAGAAAACTTCCAGTTTAATGGAGCTACATTTGCATTATGTTCCACATTTCCACACTGCCGATATGTCCGGTATGACCACTCGCAATTTACTCCAATATTTACAATCACAGTTTATTCCAAGTTACAACGTTCGATTATATATAGAGTAGGGCAAACCAACCATGCATTAAGTTTTTTCATAATCCTAATGTAGTCCTAGTTGTCACAGCCTCAGTGTATACCATGATCCCACATTCACAAAATGCTTCTAGTTTGACAACTTCGAAATACTGCACTCAAAAATCCAAATACAATACAGAAGAAGCTGCCTCTGGAGAAACCCTGCTTTTGCAGCTCAATCTTAAAAGATGCACAACAAAACTCTATGCCCCAAGAACATGCAAGCAGAGAGGGAGCTCAGGGTCCATCACACCAAACTAAGACATTTTTTTCCATATAAATGAAACAAGAGGAGTACCTACATCAACACAAGTAACACAAGCTACACTGCCGGCTTCAACAAATGTGCTCTTATTATGACTTCATCATTTTTAGTTTGGGCTATTGCATTACAGATAGAGAGAAATGGCATATGAGGATTGACATAAAGCTCGTAGGTGTTTGGTTATTTGCCCAGCCATTGACTGCCCATGGCCGTGCTAATCCCTATTGCCATTCCAACCTGGCCTTGTGCTTCCTCGCCCAAAACTTCTCATGGGAACTCATTGAGCTCGCTTTTAATTAAGCTTTACCATCAAGCTTTGCACTTGAAGTGCCTGCTAGTGTTTTTTTCAAAGTAGTCTCTTAATCAGGTCTGGCTTCATCCTTCTCTCTATAAGTACTATGCTTGTCCTTCATTGAAGTCCTGTTAAAAACAAGCATTGGCAAATCCATCAGTTTTGGATTATTTATAAGTATTAGGCATTTACCAGGCACTCCTATTAGATGCCATGTACTCGCACCATTTTGCACCCGCTACCATCAATAGTCAGTTAATATCACTCGGGCAGTGGCTGGCAAGTGCCTTTCTAAGGCCTAGACAAAAGCCCAAACTGTAGGCATTGCCAATGCTTGTTATATAGTGCCGTTCACCAGTGTTGGGAAACTGCACCAGCTGCTGCCTCTCCTCACTTCTCTTAGCCAATGATGACTGCAGGGTGGCATTTTCCAGGGTTACCCAGCAACACTGGCATTAGGCACGAATGTTTTGGAATAAAACGTTCTCTGTTTCTAGGATGTCGGCATGTGTACAGAAAGCAAAGAATCAACTCCGGAGAAGGGGGAGCTAACATTAAAAGAGCATGGGAAAGTGGGATTAGAAAAGGAATAGGTCGAGGGAATACCTATAACAGAGAGAAGAATTGTTGTTTCTACGGCATTAGATCTTTCATAGGTTCACATGCTTGAATAGTCCCTGTCGTCCGACTGGGAATTCTCAGTAGTAATTTAAAATTAAATATATATATGGCATGAGAGAGTAAAGGGAACACAAGGGGTGCAGGGCATGTGGCACTGAGGCCAGGTATTGTACATGTGTAGAAAGTGAAGTATAAACAATGGGGATAGTTTGCGATAATAGTGAATGTTGAGAACTTAGATTATAGAATATGGAGCAAGAGCAATGCTACAGTTTGTTTATAGATAATGGGCGACTAGCTCATGGCGAAAATGTGAGGTTGCATTGCAAAATAGTGGGGCATTGATCATTGGAAGAGCATGGGGTATTGTGCATTGCGAAAGTGGGGTATATGAAGCTTGTAGAGGGAGCTCGGTATAAATCATGGGGAAAGATATGAGATGTGTAGCATGGAGGATACTGTGCTATTGCACATTGGGATAGAATTGGGAGAGAGTGGGGATATAGATCAATGGTAACAAGTGGGAGTAAAGGTCATAGGTAGAAAGTGCACGTTTGGGTGGCTGGAAAGAAAGTGGGCTGAGAGGGCTGAGAGGGCTGAGGGAGAGAGCGGACTGAAGAACCTGGGGTGAGAATGAGGTATCGAGCATGGGACAGGTGAGTTGTTGTATACAGCATGTTACAAGAACATGGGCTCTCAGACTATGGGAAAGAGAAGGTGAGTGTAGAGCACGAGGAGAGACTGTGGTGTAGAGCAGGAGAGAATGTGGGATGCAGAGCTTGGGGAGGTTGAGATGCAGGGCTTGGGGGAAAGTGTGATATACAGCATATTAATGTATCACTGGTATAGGACATGGTGAATAGTTTTGAATACAGTATTAGTCATAGAGAGTGGAGTGCATAGCATGAGGGATTGAAATATCAGATTCCACGCATCAGGTCATCCTGTTTCACCCTTGTACTCTCACTCTTCACTCCAGAAAATGTATGCTTCCACCATTCTTTAGTAAACCTGTGTAAAGATAAGCCCTTTTTCTGTAAAAATATACAATAGTTTTTTCCTAAATATACATTTTGTATATAGTCTGGTGTATGACCATCACAAGTTTGTTCCTTAGTAGAGCGCAATATTAGTCCAGTAGAACATGTTGCTGCCCTTGCACCTTTAACATTTTAGGTCCCTTTATGGACCAACCCTGCTGGAGCTGATTTGGAAGATGTACTTGTGTGTCTTCGGAACCATGACTGGGTGATTGTACTGGCACAGGTATACCCAATTACGTCACAACTAACTAAGCTGAGGTTTGGTAGACTCTTCTGGGTTTCTGCAACAATAGCAAAACCTGACTGTTTATAAAAAATGTCACAGTTACACTGAAGAAAATAACCTGGCTAAAGCACGCTGCAGCCATAGCTATGCCCTGTTTTAAAGTAAAATGGTGCAGGGGCCAGAAGAATTATCCCATTGGATCTCCTCCAGCTCATATAATATCTATATAATCTATGTTTTTGCCCAAACTGCTTCCGTTAGCTACGCAGACAATGAAAACGGTTCGATGGATCGTTGTGCATAAGTGGGAAACCTAGCAACACGGTGTCCCATTTCTTATATTTGTGTGCACTTTATTCCACCATAGGAAACCTGGGCTTGCTTCTTACCCTTAGGGCGTCGGAAGGTAAATATTTTTAGTGAGGCTATTTCCAACATGCCTGTTTGATACCCTTATGCCTATATACCATTAATTATTTTCAATGATGTTTAAGATGGGTAGCATTGAACACTGTACTAATTGTTTCTTTGGATTCCTATAAGAATGCCCTCTCCTGGTTGATATTGGAATTGATTTCTACTTTGTGTACACATTTGCTAAATGTTTTCTTTTTAAACTGAATGTTGATGGAGATGAAGTTGCTGTTGCCAATGTATTTTCTTCATGCAATTGTATTATTTTTGATAAAACTAAAGATATGTTTCTAATAGAGCTTCGAACTGATTGACTGCCTCTTGCATTTGGTCCTACATATTACTTGTTTTCCCTCTAATATTTTGCTCATATTCCCATGATTTATGCAAATTTCCCTTTCTCCTACAAACCAATCCATACTCTCCTTGCCTTGATGTTACGCATTATTTTGCATACCAACTACATGCTCATCCTTCTCTCCTACATCCTTCCCCACAATGTACTTAATTCTCTTATTCTCTTGTCCGCTATCCACCTGCACCAATCCCTCCACCCACTGTCCAGCTGTCTATTGTCTATTGCTTATACACTGGTGGCTGTGGAGAGGAATGGGGTGTTAAGAAGTATGGGTATTTGTATTGGAGAGGAGTAGAAATGACAATGATACACAATTCACATCATCATGCCCTTTTTTTCAGAATGGGTTGAATGCTTTGCACCTGGCGTCCAAAGAGGGCCATGTCAAAATGGTGGCCGAACTTCTACACAAAGAAATTATTCTAGAAACAACGACCAAGGTAAGAAGTAAATAGGAGGAAAATGGTGGCTGGGAGAGCGTTGCAAAGACCACGAAGAATAATAACGCACTAATAAAATCAACAGTGGCTCAGGATTAGGGAGTTCAATAAAGATAAGGAATGAGGCAATAATTGAAGGAATAAGAAAAGAGTACAACAAAAAAGAGAGACCCAAAGAAAGTAGCGCTAACAGAAAAAGAGACACAAGTACTGCACAACACAAAGGGCCTAATTACGATTTTAGGGGTATTCCAGTGGTAAATCTGCTGCAATACTGCCAAACGGAATTACTGTTAATACCACTATGTATGGCGGAATTACTTCCAGATTACAAGTGGGTGTATTGCGGTGTTAGTTCCCATTTATGCAGTCCAGGACTCCATGGGGATATCAGCGGAATTATACCTGCAGTAATTCCACCCATTTTTGGAAGTAAAGTGGTGAAATTACCTCCAATATTTTGCTGGCGATTTTTCATCTGCCTCACCCCCAAAGTTGTAGTATGGTGGTGTTGTAATGCAGGAGTAATGCACTAGTAACAGTTACCACTGCATTACCGCCGTGTTTTCCCACACTGCCGTAATTCTTGTCTCTAACATAGCAGGTTCATATATAGAGTACACTTTCAACCCCAGGGGTTATCATGGCTCTGTTAATAGCTGTTTTGTGTTATACAATCTAATTATAATGATTGTATTGACCTCAGAAAGATAATGGGCTGAGTGGCCCTGCTGGGATCTGAAACTGTCACCAAAATGTCAAGCAAAGATCCCTCTAGTGAAAGCATTAGGCCACTAGGCCACATACTGGCATAGTAAGTGCCAGCAACAACAAATGTATTCCAGAGGAAAACAGGGTGAAACAAAAAGTGAGGCAAATAAGCAAGAATGTATACCAATATTCGACTAAGAAAGCAGTGCTATGAAACTTGACTGCACCGTTGGCTTGGCAAAGAAATTTAGTACCACAAGTCATAAATCGATAATACTACATGACTTATGATTTGACCAATGTCCGTAATGCTTAAAAGGAGCTTAGCTGAAGCTGTAAACACAAGAACATGATTTTCAGCAACAAAAGATAGACACACCAGCTAAGGGTTTGCTTTTAAGAAAGCCATACACCAAGCACTGTAAAAGATAACATAAAAACCAATGTTGTGATTCTTGTAAAACAATCAAAGTTGCTGTAGATTATTTAAAGGTCCTGTGCTCAGTTGTGGCAAACTACATTGAATGTGCATGTAGCTAGAAAGAAAAGCTGCCATATAGATAAAGTTCTGTCAATGAAGGGCTACTGATTAGCAAAATAATGTTGGACACAGATTATCTCAAGAAAACAGCCAAAGAGGCAGTCACAAAAAGAGGCAGTCACAAAAAGGGAAACTATGAATAGTGTAAAAGGCAGCCACGGAATTCTAACATAGAAAAAAGCTTGCTGCTTGGATAGCATGCATTGTAAGTTATTCACGAAACATAGATGGAAAAGGACAAAGAAAATAGGTTTTTGAAAAAGTAACCATCTGGAAGGGAAAGCAAAGCTTGGAATGAGCTGCTTATTCATGATTGCAGACAAGTGGGGACTGAAGAGCTAACGCACAATGCTGGAAATCCAAAGAAGAAGAACGAAAGGGGTTAGGCAAAAAAAAGTCCAAAGATGGCATTTATAGAAGAACACTTAATCTGGCGACAGAGGTATTGAAAATACTTAGTTTGAAGGATAAAGCACTGGGGAGACCAAACAGAGACCTAAATTGTTTTTTTTCTCACAGGTAAAGCTTTCCAGATTCCTCTTGTCATCTGCTATCATGCTTTGATTGACATGTTACAAGGCTTTCCGAAGATAATTCAAGGATACCATTCTTTATATTTCTTAGTGACTTGCATGTCATAAATTCCAAGCTTGAGTACCTTTCTCAATCAGGATCATCTGTTGTTGAAAGCAACTTGGCTATTTCTCATCCAGAACGAGAATTCAATACTTGAATTGGTTCTGTTAAAGCAAGGGTGGACTGGGAACCAAACATGGCCCTTGAAATGTGTTTCAAAGTAGACCCATATTACGCCAAGCTAGACAAACCCATCCAATTAGAGTTTGCTGGGGTCTCTGCCAGAGAATATTTGGAAAGATATGTCTAAATAGTCTATTTTAAAGCAAATGTCTCCCTACATATAGAGTAAAACGTAATCAAACATAATATTAAACTCACATAATACATGTGTTAACAGTGAGGAACAACCTACTGGTGATGAAGGAAAGGCAAATAATTGCCTATTAACTTTCAGATTACCCTCACAAGTACATGTGTTTTATTAATCCACATAAACTACATGGGGACTACTTGCTAACGAGTAGAGACTACACATTTCTGAAGCAATGCAACTTAAAACATAAAAAGGTACCATGAATGGCCGACAAGTTAATTTGTGGCTTAGCAAACCATGCAATAAAATTAGAGGACATATATAAACTTCGAGCAATGCAGGATAAGTATATCTAGTTTGATGCAGTCTCCTGGCTATACAATTGGGAGAGGAGAGAGGGATGATTTAGTACGGTCTTCCATCCTTCATTGCTGTCTTGTTGGAATAGGATTCCTCCAAAATCACAACTGGAAATAACCTTGATTGATATATAGTGCAGCAAAATTATTTGGTTAGCTGTCCTCAATCCTTGGATACCAGCCTTGATAAACCTTATATCTACTTAATAATGGTGGTAACAACAGAAAGAGACAGCACCATGTGTTAACCTTTTTCCTGACATTTTTCTTCTCACGCTCTCTGTTTGCACTTGAGAACATTCTTGCATAGTTGTTTGTACTAATTAAAACTTTGCGAAGAAAAATGCCTGGCACATTCTTTGAGGAAACCTAATAGAAAGAGCTATCAGTAACAGTCACCATCTGATACACTAAAGCTACCATGCAGAGTTATTTCCTAGTTGAGAATCGGGGGCATATTTCGTCACAAAGGAAAGACCCATTACCTCCATCTCTCTTACCCCAATACTTACTTGTGAGGTACCCAGAGTGATGTCAGGAATTCATTTTTAATTCCATTTTCTTTTCCTTAACAGCCTGCTCTCCCACTGGGAGTATAACATCCCAGTGTCCTAGCAGGCCATAGTTTAACAATTCCCCTGAAGGCAGCTGGTCCGTCTTCTGCACATAAGTCTGGCAGGGAAAGCACTCAGAAAAAAGGAATGTGGTGGCACTTTTGGAGTCATCAGCTCTTTAACTTCAGAGAGAACCTGAAAGAACCGGAAAGGAAGATCTGGTATCCCTGAAAAGAGACTGATGGAGTTGTTTAAGAAGACTATAAAGGAAGAGGTAATTATGGGAAAGAAGAGTAAAGAGCCTCCCTCATCTTCAGCCTCTGAATACTGGTATTCAGAATCATCCCAACAGTCTGTGTCTTCCCTGGAAGAGGACCAGAAAGGGAAGTAAACTCAGTGGCTTCTATGTTGACACAGGTGACAAATTACATTGACCTCTCAGATCAAGATTCCCTCATTCTCCGACAGGGCAGCCTGAGAGCTTCCATTGCATATGCTTAAATCGGGAATGCGCTTGCTCCCGGAGATGAAGGAAGACATTTTGGAGTAGTGGAAAGAGCCAATGAAGGTTTCTGTCCTGGGGTTTCTGGCCAAAGTATATTCCTTTAAAAGGGGAAGAGAAGACCATACCAGAGGCCATGCAAGTGGAATCTATTCCCCCAAGTCTGTTGAATAGATTCTTATTTGCACCTGTGGAAGCCAGCAGGGATGCAACAGACAAGAAGGTAGATGGAGCCTTAAAAAAAGGTTTATGGAAGAGCACGTCTGTCGGGAAGGGCGTCAACCTTTTATTCTTATATGGCCAAAACTGCCCCGGGGGACTGAAGAGACTGTCTAAAGCTCTTCACAATGGTGCTGATCCTACACCTATATAGCAAGATGTCAGTGCTAATATTGAATTTATTTCTGACTTAGCATAGGACCAGGTCAACGCGTCAGCAACTCTGCTTTTGGTAGCAGATGTTAACTGTATATTAGAGACTGGCACACAGATTCCCACCAGAAAGCCACAGCTTTAAAAATTCCCTTTGAGGGGCAAATGTTGTTTAACGACACCTTGAAGGACAGAATGCAGAGTTTTCAAAGCAGACAAACATGCAGGAAAGTTCAGGAAAGCATTTTCTAGAAGTGGGTGGTAAACCATAGCTGTCATCCATTCCTTCACAAAGACGATCCGGGGGTGCGAGGCAGAAATGGTCCTATAAAAGCAAGAGGACTCAGTCACCTTCAAAACCCAAGCCAGTTGGGGATCGGCTGCAGTTGTTCTCAGAGGAATAGTGCAGGATATCAACATTTGCCTAGGGCAACAGGCTTGGGGGATATCAGATCGAGTTCAACTCAGTACCGATACCATCAGGGATCATCTGTACTCTACTAACTAAGGGTCGGACCAAAAGGAGGGCAGGGTTATTAGCTGTTCAGGAGTTGATCCAGAAGGAAGCAATGCAGACGGTGCCATAACAGGAGGAGTGATTGGGTTCTTTTAAAAAAGAAATCCTGGTACCAAAATGGATGAGAAGTTTCAGGATCATTTAAGACTTGAAGAGGCAGAATCAGTTTGTTACACAAAACATTTCAAGATGGAGTGCATGCATAGAGTGATTAATTTGCTACAGGGAAGAGACGTTCTAGCATCCTTAGATATACACTTATTTTCACATCCCTATTTGGAAGGGTCACCAGAAGTTCCTATGGTTCACTGTTTGCAAGAGCCTTTTCCTATTTAGGACTCTTCTGCTATCATTCAAGTCTTCTATGCAGATCTTCACCGAAATCCTGGGGCCATTAGTTGCTTAATTAGAAGGGGGCAACTGGCTGCTGCAAGCGACTTCTCAGGAGCTTCTGGTGCCTTTCTTGCCTTAAGTTTAAGTATGGGGTCCAGAAGCATGATCAACAACCTTTTGTTTGTGAATGTATGTCTTAATCCTATGTTGGACGACATTACTGAAATTGTGAGAGCCCTTGAGGATATATATTGTACTGGTGGTCAAGATCTGACCCTTCATCACTAGTCATTGTTGCAAAGTTACAGGAGTCGTTCTCAGAGTTGGATGGGGGTCTGGTTCCCATATTAGATTGAAGGGAAAAAAAGGAAAAGGGATTTGAAGGGAAAAATCTGGTGTCATTTTATGGAAGGATGGAACCTGACAGTGGCCAATGAAATGCCAAGCTTTAAAGGGATTCTTGAGGCTACCTGGTTCGGCTTTATGTCTCCAAAACACTTGATTACATCTTCTATAGCTCCCAAGGCTACACAGCGACTGATTTTACAGTGAGGTGAACATCGGTTAGTGACCATGCACAATTGTTTTTTCTCATCTGCGGCTGATGAACAATATTAATATCTCTGAATGTAAGAATGTGTGTGTTGATAGCACCGGAATTCAAGTGAGTCAGTTCAGCTCAAACCATAGTAGGGTAAATGCATTTATTATGAATGTGTGGTCCAAATGGGATTGGGGAAAAAAAGTTTAATTGCCATCCCCACTGTTTTTCTGATACCGTATTTAACTGGAAGGTTAAGACACAATCTGTACACAAATGGAAAACAACTGCAATAGCCATAAAACCTACGAGGTGCTTGATAATGTCAACATTAGGAACAAAGTTATGAGAAGGGAGGTATAGGATATAAATAAATCAGTTATGCCTCACTTAGAACAGCATGGTTGCCTGAAAAAAGTGGTTCAGCCCTTCAAGAATTGGCCAAGTCTCGTAAAATAAGTGGATATGTAAAAGAAAATGAAATAGTAATGCAGTCCATTGCAACAAAAGATGTGAGGGGAATTTGACACATGTTGAATAATTCAGACAGAGCCAATCCAAATAGGCAGGTAAATAATGTTATGGAATCTGCATGAATCAAACACAATGCTCAAATATTGACTAGCGATGGGAGGCAAGAATCAACTGATGCTGGTAAGGAGGAGGCAAGGTGGCTTTTTGCCTTTGACAGGGAGGACATTGAGTTAGTCATCCATCGACTAAACAGCTCGAGGGCATCAGGCCCTTTTGGCATCGCAAATGCCCTCTTAAAGGAGGATCCCTGCCTTTGGGCCGAGGTTCTGAGTAATCTGTTCTCTGTTAGTGGCATCAGCAATAATACCCAACTCATAGAGTGAAGGAATAATCGTTCCATTGGAATGGATTGTGTCCTCCCACGTATTCCTCATCTTTAGATATCTTCTTTTCCAGCTGCAGCTGCAAAAATAGTTCGGCAGAGGGCGCTGTGCATCCATGCCGTCAACTCGATGTCCCCCGAGGTCCTCCATCTCGAGGTCGATGCCATTATTGCTATATATATAGCAGGTGCAGCACCCGCTAGCTTCCGTTCTGTTTTCTGCGATAGCTAATGCTTCGAGAATTACGGCGCGCTTGGGTTTCACTGAAACTGCGACATATTCGAGAGATGGCCTCATCAGTGACCCCATCGACCCCGAATTAAAAACAATTCACGACTGCAACGCCAAGATGTCCCTCACAGATCCTCATCAAGTGTGTCTGTGATGCCTTGTCGTGAAGCATAGGACGGAAGACTGTGGGTCTTGCCAGTCTATGACAGATAAGGCTTTGAAAGAGCGTAAGGGGAAATTAGCATCGGGTAGGCCCCCCTATTAAATCCCACTCACTGACACCATTGAAAAGGCGCTCGTCCGATCAGTTGAGAGGCGACTCTCTTCGAAGGAAGCGATCCAAAAAGCACTCATGATCCACTCACACACACCACTCTTCGTCTTCATCCAAAAAGATTAAGAAAAGGTGCCATAGGTCTCCTTCGACTTCCCCGATTCCGCACCTGAGAGAAAAATAGCCTGCCCAAGCAAGTCGGTGACTCCTGCCGAATGGGAGGTTTTCAGATAAGAAATTCTGAAAAACTTCGAGAAGGTGGACCCGACCCCCTTGAAAAAGAAAACTAAAAGCCATGCTCCTTTCGCACCATCAAAAGCAGACAAGGAAAGGGCTTAGGCAAAATCCTGCACACCGTTGAGCCCGGGACCCATGCCTGAAACCCCTCGAGAACTGTGGATGTCTTGACTCAACGATAAACCATAAAAGACTTTATTGAGTCGGGGACCGAGCCCCTCACGGGCTCCATCAAAGCAAAAATCGTCGAAACTGATAGACTTTTTAGGATGGGGGAAGGCCTGCTTCTTCATTGCACAGGACGACCTTACAGATATACCTGATAAGGGACCTCAGAAGGCACCAGAAACAAGTCCAGCAGTAAGTAGTGATCCAGACTAATTATCAAAACATCCAACACCAGAGAGCCTGGTAGTCCAGGCAGCGACATCAACATCAAAACAAGCTGTATATTCAACCATACCATCAGACAGGGACACTCAATGCCAGTAAAACCGGCAGGCTACCGCCAAACTTTCGAAATTTCCGGCACCCACAAATGGGCAATTACCGGGGAATTCTGGCCCGCCAGACCCGGTATTTGCCCATTCGCGGGCACAGGAAAAAAGATGCTCTCCATTCCCATTTGGCATCATAGGGCAGAATGGGAATGGGGAGGTTGGATGCACCGGCACCGTTTATAACGGTGCCGGTGCATCCGACATGCTGTGCTTGCGGGTGCCGCTCTGCCCGCCAGGTCCGACCTGGCGGGCAGAAAGGCACCTGCGAGCACAACTCACAGTTTGCCGGTCCGGGAACTACGGTACTGGCAAGCTTACCAGTGCCGTAGTTCTCGGACCGGCAAACTTATAATGAGGCCCATTGTACCCTGCATCGGGACAAGGAGAGACTGGTGACCACACCATTTGCCCCCGAGGTCCCCGGACAAAGGGATACGTAGGGCAAGCGGACCGGTGAGACCTCTGCCTTCCCGCCCACAGCGAGCCCGGCGGGGCACTCAATACCGCACAGCTCCTGATCTGCACTCATAACCCAACCTCAAGTGTGGAGCCACCAGAGGGGCTCCGCCGAGGACACCCAGTGGGGAAGGACGCAGCCCTGCCGTGAAGCAGGGAGCTAACGGACCAGGACCCCAGAGCTGAGCTCACCCAACCGAAGACCCGTGCAGCCCTCCGGATGCCCTGGAACGCGGGGGCACATCCAGTGAAGCGACAGGGCAGATGGAGGTCAGAGCACATGAGGACTACAAGTAAGTGCAACGGGGGCACCCTGACGAGGCCCCGGGACTCAGACAGCAAACCCGGGAAGGGAGACCTTCAGAGACAGAGACTGGTCCACTTGGTCAGTCACGCCATCCTGATCAATCGACCCCATGAGAACCTGGGCACGGATCAGGCCCTGGAGTGGTTGTTCTCCTTTCTCCTGGAACAACCCTCCCTGGCCCAACTTGGGTCCTTTCTCCCAACCATCCCTCTCTCCACATGTGGTGTTCCCCAAGGCTCTATCCTCTCACTCTATCTCTTCAATGTCTACTTGGCCCCTTTGGCCCACCTAATCCTCTAACTTTCAGTGTTATGCGGATGACACGCCCTCTCTTTCAGGCTCCCCTCACCCTCCTCTCCTCTGTTGCTCATTCCTGACTATCTATCCATGATTCAGGATTGGTGTGCTTCCAATGATCTCTGCCTTAATGCCAGTAAGACGGAGATCCTTCTCATTAGGACCCCTGCTTCCGCTTTACCTCTCTCACTCTGGCTGCCTTCCTTGGGGCCTCTTACTTCACCTTCCTGTGAGGCAAAAAACCTCAGTGTCATCTCCGACTCCACTCTCTCCTTCTCTTCTCACATCACAGACCTTGCCCAGCTGCACCTCCTCAGAGGTATTCTTCCTTTTCTCACTTTCCCCCAGAAGCTTACTGTCTCCAGAGCCCTGGCTCTCTCTAGGCTGGACTACTGCAACAGCCTCTTTCTCAATTGGCCTTCATCTACTCTCTGCCCTCTGCAACTAATCCAGAACAGGACTGCAAGACTTATCCTTGGCTGGACTACTGCAACAGCCTCTTTCTCAATTGGCCTTCCTCTACTCTCTGCCCTCTGCAACTAATCCAGAACAGGACTGCAAGACTTATACTTTGGCCTCAAGACCAGGGACTGTATCTCTCCAGCCCTGAAATCCCTCCACTGGCTCCCGGTGGCTCAGGTTCAAGACCCTCTGCATCGTCCACAATCCACAAGGCTCTCTGGGGCCGGGGCTGCATTACATCCAACTCTCTCTTCCAAAATACCTTCTTTCTCGAGCCCTTCGCTCAGCTACCTCCAACTCTATGAGGGTCAGACGCTTCTCTAGGCATATAGTGGGTGGAAGATCTCTCTCCTCTGCAGGTGCCTTTGTCTGGAATGGCCTCCCGGCCCCTCTCAAACCTGAGCCAGACCACCTGAAGTTCCGGAAGAAGCTCAACACCTTCCTTTTCTCCTCCGGTTTCTCTCTCTCCCTCCCCAGCTGACCTACCTGTCTGCTGCGCCAACGGGTTGCTTGGCTACCCTCAGAGTCTCACTGGGTACCAGGCTCCTCCATGATCAGTCTCCCCTGCACTGCCTACGGGTCTGTCTGTTTAGGGACACAGTGGTGTCTAAATAGACGCCCAAGGTTTTTACGACATTGGACACTGGAATTTTGATTTCATTAGTGGTGAATGTTTTGTAGTTCGCGTCGAGTTTATTGAGGCTTGTCTGGGTGCCTGTTAGTAGGATCTCAGTTTTCTCATCACTTAGGCATAGCATGTTGGAGGCCATCCATGCTTGTATTGTGTGGTAGGTGGAGTTCAGTGTGATGGAGTCAGCAGTGTGGTTGCCCGTGATGGGCATAAGGATTTGCATGTCATCCGTGTATTTAGTATATGAAATTCCTAGGCTGTCCAGGATGTCAAAGTGGGGTTTTGTTAATATAATGTACAATGTTGGTGAGACGCAAGATCCTTGGGGTACTCCGCACAAGATTGGAGTGGGTGGGGGCAGAGGCTAGGTCAGAGAAGACTCTGAATGATCTGTTGGACAAGAACGATGTAATCCAGAAAGGGGCTTGGTCAGAGAAGTGTAATGCTGTGGCGAGGTGTTCGCAGAGTATGCGATGCTCTACCATGTTGAATGCGGCTGATAGGTCTTTGAACTTTGAAGAGTAAAGTTTCTAAAGTAAATTGGCTTTATGCTCCAAGTGCAAACTTATCCTTGGGATGTGATTTAAATATGATCGTAAGCAAGCTCATGAAAACCCCCTCCCCCCCGCCCCTTTTGAGCCAATGCATAAGGCAAGCCTCAACAATGTCATTTACAAGGTCACTTTTCTCCTAGCAATTATATCTATTCGGAGAGTAAATGAGCTTCAGGCCTTGTCCGTGACAGAACCCTTTGTTACTATATACAAAAACAAGGTGGTCTTAAGAGCACACCCTCGATTGTCACCTAAATGCATTTCTAAGTTTCATGTCAACCAATCCATTGAGCTGCCATCTTTCTTTCAAAACCCTCAAAATTCAGTGGGAAAGAGCACTCCCCACATTGGATGTTGGATGGCCCTTCCCTGGCTACCCAACGGTATTCTCCCACCCACTCCCCTGGGATCTTCCATTCAGGTGGCCAAGGAAGGGCCATCGTTTTCGGATGCCGACCCTGGGGGTGGACAAGCGAGGGAGGATCACCTGAGTGAAGGGTCATGAGGGATTGGGAGGAGGATACCCAAAGTTGAAACATGGTATTTCCACAATCCCAAAACGAACCCAATCTACTCTACCTCAGCCTTTATGGGGTATTTCCAATCTCACCCCATCTCCCCCTCCCCAATTCCAACAAATACTGAGACGAGGAAGTGGCAACTAAGGTCAGTATTGATTGCTCATAGGAATAACAAGAGGAAAATAAGGGCAACATACCCTAATAAGAACCCAAGTTGTCTCACTAATAGTGTCAAGCAGGGTCAGGCATTCACTCGTAACTATCCACACCTGACTCCACTTGACTGGTCTTCTCACTATAAAAGGTGTGGTCTTAGACACATGGAGGAGCGAGTACGAGAGCAAGCAGATAGGCGAGTTGGGAGGAGAGCCGAGACGCTAGAGCTGCCCATCATCAGAGGTTTGTGAGATCAGAAGCGTGGCGAGGGTGGCCGTGTCTCCAGGTAGCCCAGGAGAGTCTGCTTATGGGAGCCGAGGGGCATTCTGGTCTACTGCAACAACTGCAGATGCAAGTGCGCATTCCCCTGGGCCGGTGAGACAGACCAGGAGTGTCCGCGGGACAGGTGGTGAGACCCTGACCTCAGAACGAAGAACCGTTGGGAAGCCGAAGCGCAGCAGTCTGCCCGGTGAGTCTGAGAGAGTTGCAGAGCCGGGTTTTGAAAAGCGCGATGCAAAGTGGCATTTGAAACTCGTAAGAAAGAGGACCACATTTGTTAAAGTATATGAGTGAAGTTAAAGGAAAGACTTGGGGCCTCATTAGGACCCTGGCGGAGAGGGTGTTACGCCAGCGTAGTGCATGGCGTACCTCTCCGCCATACTACGAGTTCCCGTAGCGCCATGGCGGCCTTTTCCGCCTGGTTTTACCAGGCGGAGAAAACCATGGCGCTACGGGACCTCGTTGTTAATTACGCCACCGTATTTTACGGTGGCGTAATTAACTCCTTCCCCACTCCCATTATACCCTATGGGGCAAAAATGGGAATGGGGAAGGGCAGAATGGGGATTGGGGATTTACCGCTCCGCCGAGGTCGGAATGGGGCGGTAAATCCGCCAACCCCCATGGCGCTATCGGCGGCTTTCCGCCATGCTTCGCGGTGCATTTAGCACCGCGAAGTCCGCCTGGGTCGTAATGAGGCCCTTGATGTGAAAGTAACACTATAAGTGTGACACGAGGAAGACGCCTGTGTGTGGAGTAACAAGTGGAATAAAGTTGGACATTTAAGTGATAAGTGTAAAAGGGGCCAGAGCCCATGGAAAAGGTGCAAGAGGCACGGAAGTGTAAAAAAGGACAAGAAGCCCATGGAAATGATGCAAGAGGCACGGAAGTGTAAAAAGGGGCAAGAAGCACATGGAAAAGGTTCAAAAGGCACAAAAAAGGTGTAAAAGGGCCCAGAAGCCCGCTGAGAAGTGTGCAAAAGGCACAAACAATGAGAAGGATTAAAGGACAGTGCAAGTGTGCATGGCAAAGGGAAAGGCATGCATGAAAGTGGTGGAGGAAGCACCAGAAAATAAAAAGTGCCAAGAGTAAGAAACCAAGAGAGGGGCAAAGGGTCAGAGTGGTCGCACGGAGGAAAAGCAAAGAGCCTGGAATTTTCAAAAGCATCTGATTCTAACCCGAGAGAATGATATATAAGAGAGGGTCCTAAGTTATAAAGTAATTTTTTAAAACAATTTCATGAAATGCCGATTTAGAAAGATCACTGTGTACCTACACAGAGCGGTTTTCTAAATCAAACTGTCATGCCCCTGCTGCACACGAGTGGGGGCGGGGGCTGATATGCTGACCAGGATCCGGAAGCAGCGCTAGGAGAGAATGGGTAAGTGTATGTTTGTGTGTGTGTTGTGTGTCTGTGTTTGTTTATTTTAGGGGGAGTCTTGGGTGGGGAAGGAGGGGCGGGGGCTGATGGAGGGAGGTTCAGGGGTGAATACCCACAATATCAAACAGATCCCGCCAGCGAGGGTGGGTTGGTGGTGGGTGGAGGAGTGCAATGAGGCAACCTTGTCTTTCTGCTTTTTGTAGGCTGCCTAAAATCGGGCGAAAACAGTATTTCGAATGGATTGTGTCCTCGCACATATTCCTCATCTTAGATATACTTGTGTCTTCAGCTATCCTGCTTCAGAAAACATTTTTCACACCAGAGGGCGCTGTGCTCGAGATCACTGCGCCGATGTCCCTCGAGGGCTGCCGTCGAGCATCAACGTCATCTGCAGTATAAAGGGCTTGAGCCGCGCCGTTGGCTTCAGTTCCGTTTTTCCGACAGCTTTCGCTTCGTGGTATGAAAATGGCGCTTCAGTTCTTCGAACAATGTCTTCCGCTTCGAATACTTCCACGGCCAAGACTGGCTTTAAAAAATGTCAGAAGTTTGAAAAGAGGATGTCTATCACTGACTCCCATCGAATTTGCCTCTGGTGTTTGGGTCCGGACCATCGGGTAGACGAGTGCAGTTCCTGTCAGGCAATGGCCAACAAAGCTCTCAAGGAACGGAGAGGTAAATTGGCGGTGGGGGAGGAATCCTCGCAGTCTTCTTCGAGGAAAAAGAAAGACTCGGGTGAGTCGAGTAGTAAATCATGACGCAAATCGAAGAAATTTAGGTCGAGGAGTCAGTCTAGAAAATCGTCCTCTTCTTCTTCGAAAAAATCGAAGAAGAGGCGTCACTGATCCCCCTCTTCTTCTTTTTCGTTGTCAACCGATACAGGGGTTATCACCTGCCCTTCAAAGCATGATTCCCCTAGAAAGTGGGAGGCGTTCAGAACCTCGATGATGCAGATCTTTGAGAACACGGCCCAGACCCCCTCAAAGAAATCGCGGGAAGACTATATCCCGGCTCATTCTAGAAGTGGCAGAGGGAGTACAGAGACCAAACGGTAAAAATCCGGCGAGAAATCGTCGAGGGTGTCGTCGAGGGAGACTTCTCTGACACCTCATAAAAAAAGCAAAACAGGCCTACCAGTGCATAAATCGGAGGCATTACGTGACAAAATGGCATCAGGTGCACAAACGCCATCAAAGTCAGTGTCAAAGGTCTCCTCGACGCCTCTCTCGAAGGCATACTCGACGCCGGTAAAGAAGGTAGCATTGACGCCTTACTCGAAGGAACTTACATCAAACGCTCCTTCGACCATGTAGAAGCCTGCGTCGACAATATCGACGCCATTGACGCCTTTATCGAGGCCAACACAGATTCCGGCACCTATATCGACGCCTTTGTCGAAGCCAAGGTCTGTACCTACAACATCCTCGGATAAAATGTTGCATCCTGTGCCTAGACAAGATTTTTTCAAATATATAGCTTCTATATATGAAGCACAATCTTCTGAAGAGGACATTTTCCCTGCTAGGGTAAAATTTGGGACAAGAGATGTTCCTGAGGAGTTAGTTGTTCCTCAATCCAAAATGGCTGACCTATATGAATGTCTGCAGACTGCTAGTGGACTGGACACGTCTCCTGAATTGGATTTTGAAAAACCTGATCCTGCTGACCATGCAGACTCAGGATATAGGAGACTTATTAATAAGGTAGTAGAATTTATGGGGTGGAATACAAATTCCTCTATATACGAACAAGATGATTAATTCTCATTGAAGGTCCTCAAAAGGATTCTGTCCTTCCCTTTCACATAGCACTTCAAAAGAAGGTTATGGTGGGAAATGGGAAACCCCAGATTCAGGACGAGCTGTGAATAGAAATTTCTCAAGGAAATACAGACCCTGTTCCTCAGACCCAGAATATTGGTGGTCCAGGCAGCCACATCCTCTAAACATTTGGAATATCCTTCAATTCCCAGAGATAAGGATGATAAAGAAAATTGATGCATGGTCTCGAAAGATTTTCTCTTCAGTCATCATGGCCTTAAAATCAACAAATGTGACTTGCACCCTTGCAAGATTCACATACACCCTGTGGGATTGTATGTCTGCAGCGGCTGAACACATTCCTGAAGGTGAGGAACGACAAGGTTTGCTTGGGATTGTGAAAGATGGAAAGGAGGCTATGGGGGAATGCCTTAAATCAGGACTGGACACTGCTGACAGCATCAGTAGGTCCATTGCATCTAGCACAGTGCTATGCAGAAATGCGTGGCTGAGAAAGTCGGGCTTTGCTCATGATGTATAGGACAGGCTACACAATATGCCATTTGACGGCTTGAGGTTGTTTGGCAGCAAGGCGGGCAAAAGTTTAGAAAAGCTGCAGACCTCAAAGGCAGCAGCTAAGTCACTTAGCGCCTCCATAAAACAACCTCAACAACACTCCTACTCAGGCTCATCTTCCTGGAGGAGGAGTCCTTTTCGATTCTACTCCTCATTTGGGAGAGGGAAGGGACAGGCCAGTCAAAAAGGACAGCAAAGAAAATGTCCTTGGGGCGGAAGAGGAAAGAGTGCTAGATCAGCCCCAGCAGCAGCAACTGTCCCCTCGGCCGCTGCTGCAGCCACTGTAAAGCCACTCTGAGGCTTTCACCCACAAAACTCCGGTGGGAGGCAGGATCTCTCAGCAACTGAATGAATGGCAGTGCATTACTTCAGATGCTTGGGCACTGGAGACAGTAGCCCGGGGTTACTGCCTTCCTTTTCTTTTAAGGCCTCAGGACCATCCACCAGGAGGCAACTCTGTCAAAATTCCAGACCCGCTCCTTGTGCAGGACATTTTAACCCTGCTAGAGAAATGTGCAATAGAGTAAGTACCTGTAGAAGAGAGGAACAAGGGTTGGTACTCCCCTTACTTTCTCATCCCAAAAAAGGACGGAGGATTGAGACCCATCTTGGACTTAAGACACTTGAACAAGTTCCTCAAGAAGGACATGGTCAAGATGGTAACCCTTTCTCAGATCCTTCAGGCTCTCCAACTTCAAGACAGGTTGGTATCATTGGACCTTCAGGATGCTTACTTTCATGTGCCGATCCATCTCAAGCACAGGCAGTATCTGAGGTTCGCGGTTGGCGGTCCTCACTATCAGTTTCGAGTTATGCCATTTGGGCTGACCTCCGTCTGAGGGTTTTCACCAAGCTGATGGCTGTAGTGGCAGCGAGTCTCAGGAGAGGGGGGATTCACGTCTACCCTTACCTGGACGACAGGTTAATCAGGGCGAGTTCACCCGAATGAGCCTAGGAACATCTGACCATGACCTGCCACTTCTTACACAGACAGGGCTTCTCCATCAATTACAAGAAGTTAAATATGATACCATTCCAAAGACTCCAATTAATCGGAGCAGTCCTGGATACTTCCTCGGGCAAAGCCTTGGCTCCCGAGGAGAGAGCTTGTCACATTCTGCAATGGTAACAAAGTTCCAGAATGCCCTTCGATTTTCTAAGGTTGCTCGGCCTTATGGCATCCTGTATTTTTCTGGTGCCAGAGGCCAGATTGAGAATGAGATCCTTTGAATGGGCCCTTAGGACTCAATGGTCCCAATTTTCGGGGGAATATGTCAGGTTCCAACCAGAGAAGCTCAAGACCTAATATGGGCGGCTTGCAAGGACAATATTCTCAAGGGAGAACCTTTTTGGCAACCATGGCCGGAGATAACGGTAGTGACGGACGCCTCACTCACAGAGTGGGGAGCCCACACCAACGATCTGTCAATCAGCTATCGTTGGTCTCCATCTGAGTCCAGACTACTCATCAACCTTTTGGAGCTGAGGGCGATTAGACTAGCGCTGAAGGCCTTTCTGCCCTCTGTATGGGGAAAGAATGTCCTGATAATATCGGACAACACAGTGGCCATGTACTACCTCAACAAAAGAGGGGGTGTAGAGTCACTGCCACTGTGCAGAGAGGCAATGCAGCTCTGGTTCTGGGCAATATAAGAAGGAATCTCTCTGTCGGCAGTTCACCTAGCCGGGGAGAAGAACACGGCGGCGGACGCTCTGAGCAGGCAGAGCACAGTCTCCCACGAGTCCTTCAAGAGATCTTCACCCTTTGGGGAACTCCTCAAGTGGATATCTTTGCAACCAGTGTCAACCGGAAGTGCAACCAGTACTGCTCAAGGGAATTTCCTCCAAGAGGAGCTCTAGGGGACGCGTTTGTGGTGGACTGGGAATTTCCACTTCTGTATGCGTTTCCTCCAATCCCCGTGATTCCTCACTTAATCAGGAGGGTGAGAAAGTTCAGGAAAACCATGATCCTAATTGCCCCAGATTGGGCCAGGAGAACATGGTACCCAGACCTTCTGGACATGTCCATCTGCCCTCCAGTACGTCTTCCACGAAGAGAGGATCTCCTCTCGCAAGAGGAAGGTCGGGTTCTCCTGCCAGAGGTAAAGACACTCAGCCTTCACGCATGGTTTCTGAGAGGCTGAGATATAAGGATTGGGACCTCCCAGACGACGTAATGGAGATTTTGCTTTCAGCCAGAAGTCCAGCAACAAAGTTCTTGTACCGGTGTTGTTGGAATAAGTTCAGTAATTGGTTCAAGGACAAGAATGTGGATCCATTCCTATGTAATACTCCTATGGTGCTTTCTTTCCTTTTACACTTGGCCAATTTGGGGCTCCAAGTTAGCACGATAAAGGGATACTTGGCAGCGTTATCTATTTTTAAGCGCTCCTTAGAAGATGTGTCCTACTTCAAAATGCCTTTGGTTATTCAATTCCTAAAGGGTCTCACAAATGTGTACCCTCCAACTCAATTTCAAGTACCTGTTTGAGATTTAAATTTAGTTTTAAAGTTCCTTACATGTATTCCATTTGAGCCCTTGCACTCTTGCCCGCTAAGACTCCTTACTTTAAAAACAATCCTTCTAGTGGCAACTACATCAGCCCGCACGGTGAGTGAGTTACAGGCTCTCTCTTGTAATCCTCCTCATACCATTTTTCATAAGGACAAGGTTACGTTTAAGTTAAAACACTAATTTTTGCCAAAGATAGTCTCTGACTTTCACCTGTCACAGAAAATCACTTTGCCTTCTTTCTATCCTCCTACTCATGCGAGTAAGGAGGATGAAAGATTACACAGACTGGACCCCAAAAGGGCTCTCAGTTGTAGTATTTCCAGATTCGCAAAATTTCGACAAAGTGAACAACTGTTTGTCAGATATACTGGACATATATTGGGCTTAGCGGTAACGAAACAAACACTGTCCAGATGGATCATTTTAGCA
This sequence comes from Ambystoma mexicanum, assembly GCF_040938575.1. NCBI lineage: Eukaryota > Metazoa > Chordata > Amphibia > Caudata > Ambystomatidae > Ambystoma > Ambystoma mexicanum. The sequence continues at coordinate 180,744,907 of NC_090932.1, forward strand.
ATCACTGAATGCTACAAGTTAGCTGAGAAAGATTCTCCGGATGGGCTAAGAGCTCATTTAACTAGGGGCATGGCATCTTCAACGGCTTCAGAGGGGGGTCCTGGTGCAGGACATTTGTGCAGCGGCCACCTGGTCATCTATACACACGTTGTAAAGCACTATTCGAAGGGATTGTGTCCTCCGACGTATTCCTCATCTTAGATATCTCCTTCCAGCTCTGCTGGCCTCGGAAAATGTTTTCTCTAGAGGGTGCTGCGCGTCGACGTCCTCCGAGTCGATGTCCCTCGACAGCCGCCGTGTCGACGTCATCCTGCCTATAAAGGCAGCGCGCAGCGTCCGTTGCTCAGTTCCGTTTTTCCGCGCTTACTCAGTGCCTCGGAATACCGTTGCTCAGTTCTTGTCAGATTAATCCTATTTACCTCGAGTTATTCGATCCGTACTCGATGGCTTCCTCGTCGGAACCGACAACTCCTCGATCCGGCTTCAAAAAATGCCGAGATTGTGGGAAAAAGATGTCGCTGACTGACCCTCACAGAGTTTGTCTGTGGTGTTTGGGAGCTGAACACCATTGTTCGGAGTGCGAGGACTGTATGTCCATGACAGCTAAGGCCCTGAAGGAGCTTAGGGGGAAGCTGGAGAAAGGTAAGACTTTTAAAGCTTCTTCTTCGTCGACGAAGTCAAGACACTCGTCTCCTCGTCACCATTCGCGCTCCAGGTCTCGGAGTGGGTCCCATCACTCCTCGAGATCGAAGCACTCGAAGAGGAGACGTCGAAGATCCCCTTCTCCGTCTTCCTCTTCCTCTGTTTCGCCAAAAAGAATCCCTTGCCCCACGAAACATAGTTCCCGGGCTGAATTGGAGGAATTCCGCAAAAATATGATGAGCGTCTTCGAGAAAGCGGCCTCGACCCCCTCGAAGACTGCCGAGAGCGATGCTCTGGTCGAAAGACCCGAAGGTCAAAAACGCTGCGAGTCGCAGTACCCGGCGAAGGAAACCTCTCGAGCGCGTCTCGAACCCTCGAGTAGGACTATGACCTCCAAACCTTCCTCGAAGGTTCCGTCGACACCGCCGAAGAGGGTTCCGTCGACGCCGAGGTCGGTGTCTTCGACGCCGTTGTCGAAGGAACCTTCGACACACGGGTCTGTCGACTCGACGCCAGCTTCGACACCGGCGTCGACGCCAAGAAAAATCACGGTCACGACACACCCAGTGACTATCCCCAGGTCCTCGATGGCGATGGCTTTGAGATTGTCGAGTAGAATCCCAATTCTGTCAAGGTCATCGAGGCCTCCGCCTTTGTTTTCGACGCCACGCTCGAAGCCTTCGACATCGGCGTCGACGACATCGACATTTTCGAGGCCGATAATGACAAGCTCAGCACCCTCTGCCTTGGAAATGGGATTTACTCCCTTTATGAGTTCAGAACAATTGAGAACTATGTCCTCAATTTTGGAAGAGGGTGAATTGTCTGAACAGGAAGACACATTTGAGTTGCAGGGACCTGTAACCTCAATTAGAGAGGAATTTTCCTCTGAAGAACGCAGGTTAAAGGATCTTCATGATTCCTTACATGAGGCAAGTGGATTAGACACTTCCCCTGAGGTGGAGTTTGCTAGGCCAGACCCGGGGGAGCATGCTGAAACCCCCTATAGAGCCTTAATGGCCAGGATCACAGAGTTCATGGGGTGGTCTGCACCTTCACAATCTTTCCAACAAGATGACCTCACGGATATTCTTGACAAAGGCCCACAGGAGGATCCTGTGGTGCCTTTTCATAAAGCTCTTCAGAGGAAGGTCATGACGAACTGGGAAACCCCAGATGTCGTACCAGCAGTAAATAAAAAACTGTCTACTAAGTACAGGGTATCCTCTACAGACCCGGAGTTTTTGTCTAAACACCCATCCCCAGAAAGTCTGGTGGTACAGGCAGCATCCTCTACCGATGTCAAGACGGCTTATCCTACCGTCCCACAGGACAGGGACGATAAAAAATATGATGCTATGGCAAAGAAAGTCTTTTCAGCATGTAGCATGGCGTTAAAATCTGTTAATGCTACTTGCACCCTTGCTAGGTTCAGCCATACACTTTGGGAGTGTGCTTCTACAGCGGCTGACTGCATCCCGGAGGGAGAAGAAAGGGATGCGTTCCTGAATATTATACAGGACGGTAAAGACGCTATGTGCGAATCCCTCCAGACGGGCGTTGATTCGGCTGACAGTATCAGCAGAGCAATGGCGGCAAGTACATCAACCAGGAGATTCGCTTGGTTGAGAAAGTCTGGTTTTGCCCCAGATGTGCAAGCCAGGCTCTTGAACATGCCATTCGATGGCTCTTCTTTGCTCGGGAAAAAGGCGGATGACAGTTTAGAGAAACTGCAAACTTCAAAAGCAGCAGCAAAATCCCCAGGAGCTGCAATCCGTCAGACTCCTTTTCGTCCCACAGGAACCTCTGCGAGGGGCAAGTCCTTTCGCTTCTACTCCGCATTCGGAAGAGGTAGAGGACGACCGGCTCAAAGGGGACAAAGAAGAACTACCCGAGGTGGACGGGGTAGATATTCAAAAGCCGCAGCAACAGCAGGTGCCTCTTTACCATCGGCATCTGCATCAGCCGCCCCAAAACCACTCTAAGGACTTCCCTCACAGGACACCTGTAGGAGGCAGGTTGACTCAACATCTGGCGGTATGGCAGGCTATCACGTCAGATGCTTGGGTATTGGAAACAGTTGCCCAAGGTTACTGTCTGCCTTTCCTACATATACCTCAGAGTCATCCACCGGGGATCAGCTCTCAGAAAGCTCCAGATCCGCTCCTCTTGCAGGAAATTTTGGACCTGCTAGAGAAAGGTGCCATAGAACCGGTACCTGTAGCGGAGAGGAACAAGGGCTGGTACTCCCCTTACTTTCTCATTCCAAAGAAAGACGGAGGACTGAGACCCATCCTGGACTTGCGAGAATTGAACAAATTCCTCAGAAAAGACAAATTCAAGATGGTCACTCTTTCCCAGATCCTCCAGGCCCTTCAGTTCCAGGACTGGTTGGTATCTCTGGACCTTAAGGACGCTTATTTCCATGTGCCTATCCATCTCAAACACACGAAATACCTGAGGTTCGCAATTGGCAACTCTCACTATCAATTTCGAGTGCTGCCATTTGGGCTGACCTCCGCCCCGAAGGTCTTCACCAAGTTAATGTCAGTAGTGGCAGCAAGTCTAAGGAGGGAAGGGATTCACGTCTACCCCTACCTGGACGATTGGTTGATCAGGGCTGTTTCTTCGGAACAAGCTCAGATCCAACTAAATCACGTGTGCCACTCCCTTCACAGACTGGGCTTCTCCCTCAATTTAAAGAAGTCACAAATGATACCATCGCAGAGACTCCAGTTCATAGGAGCGATCCTGGACACTTCCCTGGGAAAAGCCTCGCCACCAGAGGTGAGGGCTCAAGATATTCTACAGATGGTTACCAAGTTTCAACATGCCCAACGTCTCCCAGCCTTCGACTTTTTGAGGTTGCTAGGCCTCATGGCATCCTGCATTTTCCTAGTGCCAGAGGCTCGCCTGAGAATGAGATCCCTTCAGTGGGCACTGAGGACTCAGTGGTCACAATTCTCAGGGAGAATGACAGATCTTCAGGTTCCCGACAGAGTAGCTCGAGACCTTCAGTGGTGGGCCTGTCAGGAGAACATTCTGAAAGGAGAACATTTTTGGCAACCCTGGCCGGAGATAACAGTAGTCACGGATGCCTCACTCACGGGGTGGGGAGCCCACGCCAACGACTTGACCATCAGCGGTCGTTGGTCTCCATCGGAGTCCAGACTACATATCAACCTGTTAGAGCTGAGAGCCATCAGACTTGCGCTGAAGGCGTTCCTGCCAGCTGTACAAGGGAAAAACGTCCTGATAATAACGGACAACACAGTGGCCATGCATTACCTCAACAAAAGAGGAGGCGTAGGATCACTACCCCTGTGCAGAGAGGCGATGCAGCTCTGGTTTTGGGCAATCCAAGAAGGAATCTCTCTATCGGCAGTTCACCTAGCCGGAGAGAAGAACTTGACAGCGGACGCTCTGAGCAGGCAGAGCACAGTCTCCCACGAGTGGGAACTAGCTCAGGAAGTCCTTCAAGAGATCTTCGCCCTTTGGGGAACCCCTCAGGTGGATCTGTTCGCCACCAGCGTCAACAGGAAATGTGATCTGTTCTGCTCAAGGGAATTTCCCCCGAGAGGAGCTCTGGGAGACGCGTTCATAGTGGACTGGGAGTTTCAGCTTCTGTACGCGTTCCCACCGGTCCCTGTCATTCCTCAAATGATCAGGAGGTTGAGAAGATTCCGGAGAACCATGATCCTAATTGCCCCGGATTGGGCCAGGAGAACGTGGTACCCGGACCTTCTAGACTTGTCCATCTGCCCTCCAATTCGACTTCCACTCAGAGAGAACCTACTCTCACAGAAGGGAGGTCAGGTTCTAAATCCAGACATCAAAACCCTCAACCTTCACGCTTGGCTTCTGAAAGGTTGAGGTACAAGGATTGGGACCTCCCTGATGATGTTATGGAGGTGTTGCTTTCGGCAAGGAGGCCAGCAACAAAGTCTTTATACCGCTGTCGTTGGAACAGATTTTGCAGCTGGTGTAGAGAACAGAATATCGACCCTTTTTCATGTGGTACACCAATGGTTTTGTCCTTCCTTCTATATTTGGCGAATTCAGGCCTTCAAGTTGGCACCATTAAGGGCTATCTCGCAGCGCTATCCATCTTTAAGCGCACTGCGGAAGGACCATCCTATTTCAAATTACCCTTGGTAATACAGTTTCTAAAGGGGTATCCCCCAAGACCATTCCTAGTTCCCCTATGGGATTTAAACTTAGTACTAACTTTCCTGATGGGCACACCTTTCGAACCACTCCATTCTTGTTCGTTAAGATTCCTTACCCTTAAAACTGTTTTATTAATAGCACTTACATCTGCTAGAAGGGGGAGCGAATTACAAGCTCTTTCTTGTAAACCCCCTCACACAATATTTCACAAAGACAAAGTTGTCCTGCAAGTGAAGCCTAATTTCCTCCCAAAGGTGGTTTCTGAATTCCATATCACTCAGAAGATTACCCTACCATCTTTCTATCCTCCTCCTCATCCGGGGAAAGAGGAAGAGAGGTTACACAGGCTAGACCCTAGAAGGGCTTTAAGTTTTTACATCAGTAGACTAGCCAGGATAAGACAGGCAGACCAGCTGTTTGTAGGTTACACAGGTCACAAGCTGGGGTTACCAATAACTAAGCAGACCATTTCCAGATGGATCATTGTAGCCATTCTGGAATGTTATAAACTGGCAGGGAAAGAGCCCCCTCAAAACCTTAGGGCTCATTCGACCAGAGGTATTGCAGCTTCATCGGCCCTCAAAAGAGGTGTGCCGGTTAAAGACATCTGTGCGGCCGCTACATGGTCGTCTGTCCATACCTTTACACGATTTTACAACTTGGATTCCTCCTCCAGTCAAGAGACTAGGTTTGGAAGGGCTGTACTGCATTCTATTCATCAATAGAAGACAGCGTGAAGTCAGTACTCCCTCCTCCAATAATAGAATACTGCTATGGGAGCCTATCTAAGATGAGGAATACGTCGGAGGACACAATCCCTTCGAAGAACAAATTACTTCTTACCTTGTAACGTTCTTTCGACGGGATGTTCCTCCGCGTATTCCTCATCGACCCTCCCATCCATCCCCGCAGTTCTACTTCCCTTGTTGTTGCAACTTACGCTCCTTCAGGGTGATTAGTTAAGTCCAGAAAGAATTATTGTGGGCTACAAAACAGAACTGAGCAACGGACGCTGCGCGCGGCCTTTATAGGCAGGATGACGTCGATACGGCGGCTGTCGAGGGACATCGACTCGGAGGACGTTGACGCGCAGCGCCCTCTAGAGAAAAAAAATTCCGAGGCCAGCAGAGCTGGAAGGAGATATCGAGGCCAGCAGAGCTGGAAGGAGATATCTAAGATGAGGAATACGTCAGAGGAGCATCCCGTCGAAAGAACGTTACAAGGTAAGAAGTAACTTGTTCTTCTCTAGATTCGACATCATCACAAGGAGGTCTTTTTGCCGAAGCCGTCCTTCATACAATTCATGATTAATATTTTCTGGTACTCCTACCTCTAAATTCATACTGCTTTGGGAGCCTATCTAAAATGAGGAATACGTGGGAGGACACAATCCATTCGAAGAACAAGTTACTTACCAACTGTAACATTCTTTTGATTGGATGTTCCTCCCACGTATTTCTCATCGACCGTCCCAGCCTACCCCACTGTGCAGTTTACGTCAATTGCACTCTAAATTCCTTGAGAGCTGGAGGTCTAAGAACGCCTGTTCAACTACTCAGCTGGTACATCAAAAAAAGCGGAACTGAAGCAAACAGGCGCGGCTCAAGCCCTTTATACTGCAGATGACATTGACTCTTGACGGCAGCCCTCGAGGACATCGACGCAGTGATTTCGCGCACAGCGCCCTACGGTGTGAAATAGTTTTTCCAAAGCAGCAAATCTGTAGACACGAATATATTGTTATTGTTATTGTTATTTTGCACTTATATAGCGCCTTACATACCATTGGTATGGTCTGAAGGCGCTGGTAGGTTGAACGCCCTTGGGAACCGAAGTTCAGATCAGTAGAGAGAGTAGGGAGAGTCAAAAGGTGCGTGTGAGCACCGGATATGTGTGCAGCTTGTGCGGTACACGTGTAATAGCTGCTTCTTATCGGTAGGTGTGGTGGTTGAGAGATCAGGAGAATGTGTTCGTTCTGGCAGGATTTATCCGGAACGGATGTGGCTGCGTTAGGCCTGAGGAAAACGCCTGGCTGGGGGTGTGGGACCAGCAGTGTTTACATAGAATGATGTGGAGTAAGCGGTGGATGTTCGTATGAGAACAGTTATACCGAATGGTGTCATAGTATCTCTGTGTTCTAGTTGAGTGGTGATGTAAGGAGAGAGTAAGCGTGGGGTGTGGTGTGATGGGTTATATGGTCTTTCAGTGTGCAAACTTCTAAATGCAACTTTCCCAGAGAGGGAACTGGGCGAACTTCTAAGTACAATTTTCCATACAGAGTCTATTGGGAACACTTCTAAATTCATTTCATCAGAGAAGGTATTGGACTCGTATCCGCAGTCATCCGCCCTCCGCAGTCATCCGTCCTCCGCAGTCATCCGCCCTCCGTAGCCATCCGCCCTCCGCAGTCATCCGTCTTCCGCAGTCATCCGCCCTCCGCAGTCATCCGCCCTCCGCAGTCGTCCGCCCTCCGTAGTCGTCCGCCCTCCACAGTCGTCCGCCCTCCACAGTCATCCGCCCTCTACAGTCATCCGCCCTCTACAGTCATCCGCCCTCCATAGTCATCCGCCCTCCATAGTCATCCGCCTTCCACGGTCAACCGCCATCCACACTCATCTTCCAAAGGTATCTGCCCTCCACAGTCGTCTGCCCTCCACAGTTATCCGCCCTCCACAGTTATCCGCCCTCCACAGTCATCCGCCCTCCACAGACATCCGCCCTCCACTGACATCCGCCCTCCTCGGTCATCCGCCTTGCACAGTCATCCGCCCTCCACGGTCATCCGCCCTCTATGGTCATCCGCCTTCCACACTCATCTTCCACAGGCATCCGCCCTCCACACACATCTTCCCCAGGCAACCGCCCTCCACAGTCTTCCGCCATCCATACCCATTTTCCAAAGGCATTCGCCCTCCACAGTCGTCCGCCTTCCCCAGTTATCTGTCTTCCACGGTCGTCATCTGCCCTCCACAGTCACCTGCCCTCCACAGTCACCTGCCCTCCACAGTCACCTGCCCTCCACAGTCTTCCGCCCTCCACAGTCTTCCGCCCTCCACAGTCTTCCGCCCTCCACAGTCATCCGCCCTCCACCGTCATCCGCCCTCTACAGTCATCCGCCCTCCACCGTCATCCGCCCTCCACCGTCATCCATTTTCCACCGTCATCCGCTCTCCACAGATTACCGCTTTCCAAACAGACATCCGCCCTCCACAGTCATCTTCCACAGGCATACACCCTCCACAGGCACACACCCTCCGCAGTCATCCGCCCTGCCCAGTCGTCCGCCCTGCCCAGTCATCCGCTCTCTACAGTCGTCCGCTCTCTACAGTCGTCCGCCCTCTACAGTCATTCGTCCTCCACAGTCATCCGCCCTCCACAGTCATCCGCCCTCCACAGTCATCCGCCCTCCACAGTCACCCGCACTCCGTAATCACCCGCACTCCGTAATCATCCGCCCTCCGCAATCATTCGCCCTCCGCAGTCATTCGCCCTCCACAGTCATCCGCCCTCCACAGTCATCCGCCCTCTACCGTTATCCGCCTTCCACAGTCATCCGCCTTCCACAGTCATCCGCCTTCCACAGTCATCCGCCATTCCACAGTCATCCGCCCTCCGTAATCATCTGTCAGCAGCGTTCATCTTCCACGCGCATTCCACTCGTCGGTACTCAGTCAGTCGGTCTCCCACTTCCGGCCTCTCACCCTACACATTCCTCTGCTTTCGACATTCTTCCGCTCTTCCACACCCTGTCGCTCACCCATTCAGTCGCTGATACTTTTCTCTATTCATTATGCGCATCTGCTCTAGACGTTCTTCTGCTCTGTATGCTCTCTTCGATCAGCAAGCTCCTTCGCTCTGCATGCTCTTCCAATTCTCCACCTTCCTCCACTTTCTACACATAGCCGCTCTTCATACTTGGACCGCTTTCTACAGTCAATTGGTTTACATACTCATCCGTCATCCCCATCGGTTTTGCACGTATTATTTATCGGGTCTCCAGACCCAGCCGTCTGCCAGACGCACCAGTCAACCGCTTTCATCCTCCACAATCATTTATACTTGTCTAGAATCATCTTTATTCATTCGCCCTTCTCAATCATCCGTTCACCACACTCATCGTCTTTCCAAGCTCGTCCATGCTCTATTTTTCTTTTATCCAGTGGTCAATTCGTGTTATTGACTTCACTGTTTACATCTACATTACTCGCTTTAATTTTTTTTCTGAATATTTGATACAATCCGTATATTTTTTTTTTTTTTTACATTTGGTTTTGCTTTGGGTGCTTCGCTGGGTCGGTGTTATTTTGATGATGCTAGAATGGAACCGGTTGGTTTTAGGGAAAGAGCCAGGTTTTCAGTAGTTTGCGGAAAGCTGTTAGCTCCTCGGTTAGCCTGATGTGGGGTGGGAGAGAGTTCCACAGGGTTGGGGCTAGGGCTGAGAATGATGCTCCGCCTAACCTGACTGAGTTTGTTTTAGGAATTACTAGGAGGCCGGCTGTGCTTGATCTGAGGGTGCGAGTGGGGTGATAAGCTATTAGTTTTTCTTGAAGATATTGTGGTCCAGTTTTATGTACTGCTCGATGGGTGAGGCATAAGGTTTTGAAAGCTACCCTACGGGCTACTGGAAGCCAGTGGAGTGTCTTGAGGGCTGGGGATACGTGGTCTCTTGGACCAAGCGCAAGTAGCACTTTGGCCGCCGCGTTTTGTGCTCTTTGAAGTTTGTTCATTTGGTAGGCATGGATTCCGAGGTATAGGGGGTTGCCGTAGTCCAGCCGTGAGATGACGATTGATTGTACCGCAGAGACTCTGTTAGGAAATGATAGATATGGAAAGATGCGCCTAAGGTTTTTGAGGTGGTAGTGGCAGGACTTTGAGACATTGTTGACTTGGCGCGAGAGTGTTAGGTCAGAGTCTAGGGTGCATCCAAGATTTTTCACTGTGTTGGAGGGTATCGGTGAGTTGCCCATGGCGGTTGGCCAGGGTAGAGGGTGCGGGAGAAGATCTGGGTTGCCGCACACCATGATTTCTGTTTTGGAGGGGTTTAACAGGAGGTGGTTTTGGGTCATCCAGCGTTCAATGTTAAGGAGGCAGGATGCCAGGTCAGGTCGTGAGTTAGGATTCGTGTTCAAGAATTTTAGAATTAGTTGTGTGTCATCGGCGTAATTGTAACATAGGATGTTGTGTGCACGAATTATCGGTGGGAGGGTGATCAGGTAGAGATTGAAGAGGAGGGCAGATAGACACGCTCCTTGTGGGACTCCTGTGTCGACTGGTCGGGCTTGGGAGGTAAAGTTGGAGAGTGTCGTTATTTGGTGCCTGTCCTTGAGGAATGAGGCTATCCATTTGAGGGCGGTTCCACGTATTCCTAGGGAGTGGAGGCGATCAAGGAGTATTGAGTGATTGATCGTGTCAAAGGCGGCTGATAGGTCGAGAAGGATTAGTGCGGCGCATCCCGCGGAGTCAGTAGTCATTTTAAGGTCGTCCCAGATAGAGGTTAGGGTGGTTTCAGTTCCGTGACAAGTTCTGAAGTCTGATTGGGCGGGGTCTAGGAGTTTGTTGGCTTCAACAAAGGCGTTAAGTTGAGAGTAGGCGGTTCGGTCAATGAGTTTGGCGAGGAACCTGGTGTTTGATATGGGGCGGTAGTTTTTGGGCTCAAGCGGGTCGAGCGAGGGTTTTTTAATCAGGGGTTTGACGTGCGCCAATTTGAATGCGTCTGGAAAGGTACCGGAAGAGAGGGAAGCATTTATGATGGATCTTGCGTGTTCTCCTGCACAGGTGGAGGCAAAGATTTCTTTAAGGGTAGTGGCAGGGCATGGGTCCAATGGTGATCCGGATGGTTTGCGGGCAGATAGGAGTTTGAGAAACTGTTCTGTTGTTAATGGACTGAAGGAGTCGAACGTTGGTCGCGTGGAGGTTGTAGCTGATGGGTTGGGTGGTAAGGGCTGAGGATTGTCTAGTGGCTGTAAGAGTGCTAGTTTGGAGGTTAGAGTATTTGTCCTTTCTATAGCAGTGGAGTAGAAGTGGAGGGAGAGTGAGTCACAGAGTGATTGCGATGCGGTCGGGATGGTTGTGTTACAAGCTGGGTTGGTGAATTCGGAGATAATTTTGTGGAGTTCTTTGCTTGGGTTTTTGCAGTTTAGGATTCGGGAGTTGTAGTGGGCCTTTTTTGTTTTCCGGATTTCGGCTTTGTACCGATACAGGTGTCGGGCTAAGGTGGTCCTGCTCTCATGGGTTTTCTCTTTATGCCATTTGCGTTCTAGGTGTTTGTATAGTCGTTTAGTGGTCTTCAGCTCGGGAGTGAACCATCTGGGGAAAGGGCCACGGCGGATTGATGGTTTGCAGGGGGGGGTGAGGCGCATCAGAGATGCGCTAAGCCATGAATCAAGGGCCTCAGGGGTGAGATGGTTGTTGAGAGGGCAGGATGGTGGTGGAGACTGGAGGAGAACCTCGGCTAGGTCTGGGGTGATTATTAGTTTCTTCCAGCATTTGCCTATGTTCGGAGGTTCGAATACGAGTAGGGGGAGGGGTTCGGGTGAGTGGATGGTGAAAGAGAGAATGTAGTGATCAGACCAGATGATAGGGGTGGGCGGCATTAGCTGAATCAGGTTGTTGGAGCTAAAGATGGCATCGAGAGTGTGTCCTTTATAGTGGGTCGGTCCGTTTATGTGGGGTTGGAGGTTAATTGCATCTAATCCGTCAACCAGGGAGTATGTCATAGGGTTGGTGGGGATGTCGAGCCATATGTTGAAGTCTCCAAGAAGGGTGAGGTTGGGATGGTTTAGTTGGAGGGTGGCGATAGAGTCGCAAAGGTTATTTGCGAAGTGTCTATCGTAGCCTGGGGGCCTGTAGAATATTAGGAAGCTAAGTGAGAGCGATGGTGAGAGGGATAGTTTAACAAGGAGAGATTCGCAGGATGGAATGGAGGGTTGGTTATTGATGATTGAGGCGCGGAAGAGAGATTTGAAGACGAATGCTAGCCCTCCTCCCCTGGACGGACGGTTCAGTGGGATGAGGGAGTAGTTGGGGGGAAAGGCTTCGTTGGCGATTGGGCCGAAGTCGTCAGAGAGCCAGGTTTCAGTGATGAAAACTAGGTCTGGTTTGTCAGAGGTGAGGAGGTCAAAGATGGAGTGTCTGTTTTTTGCTATTGATCGGGCGTTAAATAGGATGCAGTTCACATCGGCAGTCGGGGATGATTTTGGTGGTGGGGGGGAGGGTGCAGTGGTGGAGCGTTTGGGGGGGGAGGGTGGGTTGGGTGATGATGGATGGGAATAGTGGGCGAGCAGAGAGATTGGCAGGCTTCGGGAGGGGTTGGGAGGCTGCGTGTGATAGGATGGTCGGGTTTTGGAAGGGGGATTTGAAAGAGGGATGTTGACGGTAAGGAGTTTCAGTTGCAGCTGATGAGAAATCGAGGGAGAGGGGTTTCAGGTGGGGGGAGGCCGCGGGGGAGAGGGGGGATTGCGGGATAGATGTGGTTGGTCGAGATAGGGGGGGCGAGGAGTGCTGTGAGATTGAGGGGGACCAGGAACGTTTCCTCTTTAGTTTCCTTGCTGCGACTGGTGTGTGGGAGAGAGTGGGGGAGTCGGAGGGTGAGTGGGAGGCAGCTTCGGTTCTTGCTAGGGCTAGCCGTGCAGTTTTTAGGGAGGGGAAGGGGTGAGGTCGAGTGGGGATGGTGGCAGGGCTATAAGGGGAGGGCGGGAGTTGGGTGGTTGCAGGGTGGGGTGTGGCAGGTATGATAGAGAGGGGAGCGGGTATGGGTAATGCTGGTGGGTCAGGGGTGGGGTTCAGAGGATGAGTGGTCTTGGGGTGGGTGGCTCGCCATCGTGCCCCCCTTGCTTGGTGTTTGGAGAGGGGAAGAGCAGGGGGTGCGAGATAGGGTGGGGGGGTTTGGGTGCGGCGGGAGGGGACGGGAGACAGATCGGAGAGTGGGGGTGGTCCATGGGTGGTGTTTCTGACTGATTCTGGTGGAGTGGGTGCACTCATGATTGGTGCGAGTTTTAAGATTGGTTTAGGAGGGTTTTCTGATTGTAGTTCTAAGGTCGGTGGTGACACGCTTTTAGGCACCCTTCAGGGTTCAACTGCTCAAACCTGAGATCCTTCCTATAACATGGGATGTGATATCAACTCCTTCCTATTCCAATCCTGAGACTCTTCCTATACCATGAGATGTGATATCATGGCACACTTCAGGGTTCGACTGCTCAAGAAGGTATTAGATTTATTTGGTGCTCACTAGCTAGAGTTTTAAACAGAGATTATTTTAGTTTGTTGGGTACCTTTCTAGGTTCCTCTGTCGCCAGGGAGGATATTCGGACAGCTTCAAGATTTTATTTGCTTAGAAGGGGTATTAGGTTGTTAGTCTCAGAGAGATTTCTTAGAGGGATTATTGGGCACAACTTCTACATACGCACGTAGGCTATAGGAGTGTAATACTTAATGAATGTAATTCGGAACACTACTAAAATTTAACTTTTTCAGAGAGGTTATCGGGCGCAGTTTCTAATTGTAGTTTCGGGAACAATTCTAAATGCCAGTTTCTTAGAGAGGCTATTGGGGGTAGCTTCAGAAATGCAATTGGGAACACTTCTAAATGCTGTTTTCTTAGAGAGGCTATTTGGCACAGCACCTAAATGCAGTTGGGAAGACTACTAAATGCAATTGGGGACACTTCTAAATGCAGCTTTCTTCAGAGAGGCTATTGGGCGCAACACCTAAATGCAATTGGGAGCATTATTAATTGCAGTTGCGAATACTATTAACTGGTATTAGGAACACTTCTTAGATGCAACTTTCCTCAGAGAGGCTATTGAGCGCAGCACCTATATGCAATTGGGAGCACTATTAAATGCAGTTGTGAACACTACTAAATGGTATTGGGAACACTTCTAGACGCATTGGGCGCAACTCTTACATGCAATTGGTAACAATACTTAATGTAATTGGGAGCACTACTCAAGGCTATTGGGCGCAACTCCTAAATGCAATTGGGGACACTTCTACATGCAATTTTCTTCAGAGAGATTATTGGGCACAACACCTGAATGCAATTGGGAATACTTCTAAATGGAGTTTTCCTCAGAGAGGCTATTGGGCCCAACACCTAAATGCAATTGGGAACACTATTAAATGCAGTTGGGAACACTACTGAATGCACTTGAGAACACTTCTAAATGCAACTTTCCTGCGAGGGGCTATTGGGCACAACACCTGAATGCATTTGGGAACATTATTAAATGTAATTGAGGACACTTCTAGATGCAATTTTCATTAGAGAGGCTAATGGGCTTAACTTCAGAATGCCATTGGGATCACTTACTAAATGCAATTGGGATTAGGTGAGAGGCTATTCTATACGCAATTGGGAACACTTCTAAATGCAACTTTCCTGCGAGAGGCTATTGGGCGCAGCTTCAGGATGCAGTTGGGAACACAGCTAGATGCAATTGCGAATACTTCTACATGCAACTTTCCTCAGAGAGGCTAATGGGCACAATACCTAAATGTGGGAACACAGCTAGATGCAATTGTGAATAATTCTACATGCGACTTTCCTCAGAGAGGCTAATGGGCGCAACACCTAAATGCAATTGGGAAAACTTCTAGATGCAACTTTCTTCAGAGAGGCTATTGGGCGCAACACCTAAATGCAGTTGGGAACAATTCTAGATGCAACTGTCTTCAGAGAGGCTATTGGGCGCAACACCTAAATGCAATTGGGAACACTTCTAAATGTAATTTTCCTCAGAGAGGCTATTGGGCGCCACTCCTGAATGCAATTGGGAACGGTTCAAAATGCAATTTTTCTTAGAGAGGCTAATGGGCACAATATCAGATGCAATTGGGATCACTTCTAAATGCAATTTGCCTCAGAGAGGCTATTGGGCGCAACTCCTGAATGCAATTGGGAACACTTCTAAATGCAATTTTCCTTAGAGAGGCTAATGGGCACAATATCAAATGCAAATTGGGATCGCTTCTAAATGCAATTTGCCTCAGAGAGGCTATTGGGCGCAACTCCTGGGTGCAATTGGGAGCACTTCTAAATGCAATATTCCTCAGAGAGGCTATTGGGCGCAGCGCTTAACTGTAATTGGGAACACTTCTAAATGCAATTTTCCTTAGAGAGGCTAATGGGCACAATATCAAATGCAACTGGGATCGCTTCTAAATGCAATTTGCCTCAGAGAGGCTATTGGGCGCAACTCTTGAGTGCAATTGGGAACACTTCTAAATGCAATATTCCTCAGAGAGGCTATTGGGCGCAGCGCTTAAATGTAATTGGGAACACTTCTAAATGCAATTTTCCTTAGAGAGGCTAATGGGCGCAATATCAAATGCAATTGGGATCGCTTCTAAATGCAATTTGCCTCAGAGAGGCTATTGGGCGCAACTCCTGAATGCAATTGGGAGCACTATTAAATACAGTTGGGCACACTACTGAATGCACTTGATAACACTTTCTAAATGCAATTTTCCTCAGAGAGGCTAGTGGGCACAGCACCTAAATGCAATTGGGAACACTTCTAAATGCAATTTTCCTTAGAGAGGCTAATGGGCACAATATCAAATGCAAATTGGGATCGCTTCTAAATGCAATTTGCCTCAGAGAGGCTATTGGGCGCCACTCCTGAATGCAATTGGGAACGGTTCAAAATGCAATTTTCCTTAGAGAGGCTAATGGGCACAATATCAAATGCAATTGGGATCGCTTCTAAATGCAATTTGCCTCAGAGAGGCTATTGGGCGCCACTCCTGAATGCAATTGGGAACGGTTCAAAATGCAATTTTCCTTAGAGAGGCTAATGGGCGCAATATCAAATGCAATTGGGATCGCTTCTAAATGCAATTTGCCTCAGAGAGGCTATTGGGCGCAACTCCTGAATGCAATTGGGAGCACTATTAAATACAGTTGGGCACACTACTGAATGCACTTGATAACACTTTCTAAATGCAATTTTCCTCAGAGAGGCTAGTGGGCACAGCACCTAAATGCAATTGGGAACACTTCTAGATGCAACTTTCTTCAAAGAGGCTATTGGGCGCCACTCCTGAATGCAATTGGGAACGGTTCAAAATGCAATTTTCCTTAGAGGGGCTAATGGGCGCAGTTCAGAGAGAGGCTATTGGGCACAATTTCTAAATACACTTATAGGTTATTGGGTACAACTTCCAAATGCAAATTTCACATACCGAGGGCAGAGTTTCAGAATGCAAATATAGTGAATTTACAGTGGCGATGCTTTGTTGGTTGAGTGGTAGGGTAGTATGGCCTGAAGTAATTGCTTCTGGCCCCACCCTTTCCACACTTACTTGATGTTGGCTTCTTGCTTCTCCTGCTGATACCTGCAGATACAACCTGGAGCCGTCTCTGTAGGAGCCGTCCTTTGCCTCAGGTCCTTAGCTGATGGGCTGCCGGGCAGAGGGCTGCCCTGGAGGGACTGGTGATGAGTGCAGATCTTCTTGTCAGGGCCAATCAGGGGCGGGGGCGGGCTGGGAGGCGGGTCGGGAGGGGGAGAGAGAGCGCGAGGGCCGGGGCAAGCTACCGTGCACGCAGGTGCAGGGGACCTCTAGAGGGACTGGATGGGGTCAGGATCAGGGCCCAGAAGGGTCTTGCGTGTGCTGCACTCACCTCGAGGCGTCCCGATGGAAAGTGGCGCTCGAGGTGAGTTGCAGAGGCCTAGTTTCTACGAGGAATTCGGTTGGCCAATCAGGGGCGGGGGCAGGCTGGGAGGCGGGTCGGGAGGGGGAGAGAGAGCGCGAGGGCCGGGGCAAGCTACCGTGCACGCAGGTGCAGGGGACCTCTAGAGGGACTGGATGGGGTCAGGATCAGGGCCCAGAAGGGTCTTGCGTGTGCTGCACTCACCTCGAGGCGTCCCGATGGAAAGTGGCGCTCGAGGTGAGTTGCAGAGGCCTAGTTTCTACGAGGAATTCGGTTGGCCAATCAGGGGCGGGGGCGGGCTGGGAGGCGGGTCGGGAGGGGGAGAGAGAGCGCGAGGGCCGGGGCAAGCTACGGTGCACGCAGGTGCAGGGGACCTCTAGAGGGACTGGATGGGGTCAGGATCAGGGCCCAGAAGGGTCTTGCGTGTGCTGCACTCACCTCGAGGCGTCCCGATGGAAAGTGGCGCTCGAGGTGAGTTGCAGAGGCCTAGTTTCTACGAGGAATTCGGTTGGCCAATCAGGGGCGGGGGCGGGCTGGGAGGCGGGTCGGGAGGGGGAGAGAGAGCGCGAGGGCCGGGGCAAGCTACCGTGCACGCAGGTGCAGGGGACCTCTAGAGGGACTGGATGGGGTCAGGATCAGGGCCCAGAAGGATCTTGCGTGTGCTGCACTCACTTCGAGGCGTCCCGATGGAAAGTGGCGCTCGAGGTGAGTTGCAGAGGCCTAGTTTCTACGAGGAATTCGGTTGGCCAATCAGGGGCGGGGGCGGGCTGGGAGGCGGGTCGGGAGGGGGAGAGAGAGCGCGAGGGCCGGGGCAAGCTACCGTGCACGCAGGTGCAGGGGACCTCTAGAGGGACTGGATGGGGTCAGGATCAGGGCCCAGAAGGGTCTTGCGTGTGCTGCACTCACCTCGAGGCGTCCCGATGGAAAGTGAGGAATACGTGGGAGGAAAATCCAATCGAAAGAAAGTTACAGTTGGTAAGTAACTTATTCGTCTTTTTGCTAGGCAACCTACATAAAGCAAACATAAGACATAGAACCGTTAGATAGACTATATATAAAGTAAAGGCATATCCTGACCAACTGAATTGGCGTTTGGAACTAGAGAGGCCTAAGCTTGAGGAAAGGTGCCATGTGAAACCAAAAGGAACTGTGCTATATTGTGTTTTGTTTTGAAAGCTGGAAGAGGCTTAAACTTGGGGTAGGGAACCCTGAGAGGCCTATTGAGGAATCTGATTTTGTGTTTAGTTTTGAAACTTGGGGAAGGGGCTCACAAAGAACTCAAGGGCATTGAATGTATTTGCAATCACTGTAAGGGCCCTGTGGAGAAGGTATTTCGAACAGCCCTGTTTGAGTGAAACCACCTTTGTGACGTTGACCGAATTGAACATGGTGAGAGACCACTTGAAACCAACTCTGGTTTTGCCATTTTTGTTGAACCACCATTTTTCCTTTTAAAGAGACTTCCTATCACATTTGTGTACAGCGTGAGGGCCAGGATAGGTTTAGACACAGACAGATTTCTATTTTTTGGACTATTAGACAACGACGGCCAATAGAAACATCAGTTAAGGGAAACATCCCTTTAGAATTAGGGCAGTCGTCAGGCATTCCACCAACCCAGGAACCCTAGTAAATAAAGGTTTTAAATTAATGCTTTTGAGCCTGTGTCTCTCTTGATACCATGCCTGTCGCACAACTACCTTAATAAGACTAAACCACACAGGAAAACAGAATAGTTCTTTGTTTCCTTAGCAGCCAGGAGAGATGGGGAACCCGTCTCAAAGGTTTCTATCTCTAGATGGATCGTAAAATGCATCCAGCACAGTTGCACATTGTCAAACAAGACACTTCCATTTATGCCTAAATCACACTTCACACGTGGTACAGTGGCTAGGTTAACATATATTGTTAATGTGCCACTGGAAGCTATCTGCAAGGCTGCCACATCGAGTTCAGTACACACATTCACACAACATTATTGTATTGACACTCAGGCCAGAATTGACTCACAGGTGGGACAAGCAGTGCTAAAACATGTTTTTGTCTCAGTTCCTTCGATCAACCCACCACCTGCTTCTGCTTGCTGGTCTATGCAAAGCATGTGATTCTAAGCAGATTCACAAACCTCAGAAGACAAACATTACATACCTGTAATGGTCTTTATGATGCTTGTATCGGCTTAAATTCACACGTGCCCACCCATCATCCCCTTGTTGGGAGTAGAAGCCCCATAGACAACATGTTTTCTATGTGAGGTTTTTTCAAACAATTATTCAAATTCACACTTCACTATACACTCCACACAACCTCAGCTCAGAAAAATAACAATCTGAGGACTGCAGCGTGTGAGGGATCATAGGTACAGTACATGTCACAGTAGGGATACTAATACAGGAACGCCCAGTCAACATCCCTTTTCGAAATCAAAAATAAATCATGTAATACTATGCACCAACCACTAGGCGTCGTCCTATGCAAAGCATCCGAAAGATGATTACAGCTATATAATGTTTGTCATATATGTATATATACAGGTTCCGTTCATTTGTACCATAATAGCCAAGGGTTGAATAGAATGTTGATCCAGAAGAAAACGAGTCAATACCTCAATTAGGCTAACAAAGTCATTTATTTAGCATATTTGCAAGCTTTCGTGGAATGTCTCCACTTCCTCAGGCAGAGATGAAATGAAACATTTGAAAAACATCACAGCATTACAGCTTTCATAGCCCCTCCTGCAGATACCCAGTTATCTGTGCCTGTTTGTACCTGATTTGTAGTTTTGCTCAGAAAGGCATGTGGATGTTCAACTCCCCCACACATTGCAATCTTCAAGGCCTAAATAGTACACTATGTTAAATAGGGTGAAATGGAGAGCAGGGAAAAGAAATGACAAAACAGACCACCCTGTTAGTGTGCTCTCAGGAAGGCAGGAGGGGTTGGTTAGGTGTAATTTATTGTATGTGCAGTACAGTTCAAGCTCAGTATGTCAGGCCAGTCCCTTTACAAAATCAGTGGTAGCACAATCATCAACATATCAGGCGTGTGCCTCTAGTGTGGGTCTGAAAGAGCGGATATACAGCCAGTTTAGGTGTTAGACCTGTAACCCTTGGATCCCAGTGTGGTCACTTTGTGTCAAATAATATATCAGGATTTTGTTACATCCCAATCAAGAGGAAAGGGTGGGGTTTGACTAGGACAAGGGCCATGGAAAGCTTTTGCCTGATGAGGCTGGGTTGGAGAGAGTTTGACAACAATGCATTGCCTTTGAGAGGCTGGTGGAGCTGGTGCAGGGCCAGTTGAATGTTGGTGAATGGCTTTGGAAAAAATGACGGAAAGTGTCTGGATGTTGTGATCCCTGTATGTCGATGAGTGAAAAAGGTGAAAGTTTGTTAGTTGGAATAGTGACTCATGAAACTGTGATGTCTGTTCAAGCCCCCTGCCATTGTATTGAAAATATATATATTTCTGAGGCTTGTGGAATCTGCTTAGCTCACACGCTGTGCATAGGCCGACATCTAATGGAAGCTCCGGAGTATTACAGTTTGTTTTTCGAAACTCGAAAATGGACGTCGACACAGGGCGTGCCAGTAATACTATCCCATGTGTGACGTCCACTGTACCCATGATCCCTCACGTGTGTAGGACCCTCAGATAGTTTTTTCCCGCCATACTTGTCGGAAGCATTGCGCGGAGATCCCTGGCTTTCAGCCATTTTTCAAAAAATTGATATTAAGTTCCCCGTTCTTCCACTCCCACGTCGAAGACATCGAAGATCGACGCCGGTCTGAAGAACAAACAACCATTGAGAGCTGCTCGACGGACTTTGGGCCTCGGAAGGCCTCCGGCCTCGGCCCGGGCCTCGGAAGCCCTCTGGCCTCAGCCCTACAAGTAGGGAGAGTGGGGGGTGGAAACATACTCTACAGTCTTATTATTTCCTACACACACAAGCCCGCTGCCACAAGGTGCATATGGAGAGTGCTCCATTTAAATTTTGCCCCAAGTGCAACCGCAAGTACCCTTGGGTTGACAAACACGCCTCCTGTAATCTTTGCTTGCCGAGGGACCACCCCGAGGCGAACTGCAAAGCGTGTAAGCTTTTTAAAACGAAGACGCTCAAAGACGGCTCCACTAAGCGTTGGGCCCACCACACCAGGCTGCTCGAGGCCATGGAAGCGGTGGGTGCCTTCAGTGACGGCAGCGACGCCGCCTTTTCAGACAGCGAGGGCACAAGGGCGTCGAAAGACGCCCAATCGCTAGTCCCTGACCCCAGAGGATTGTCCGGCAGGGCAGTTATGGGGACCACAGCCGGCGACACTAGTGCTAACATCACTACTACACCTAAACACACAAATCCCAACCGGGACTCGACACGCGTGTCGAGTTCTCGGAAAAAGGAGGCACGTAGAGAGCGGTCCACAGAGTCGGTGTCCTCTGGGCGTTCCAGGTCGAGATCGCCTCACGACACAAGGCAACCGTCCACAGTTGCCAAGAGTGCCTCACTTCCCCAAGTCACGGAGGTACGTTCGTCAAAAGACGAATCTGACCTCCACCCCCGGCCGCACACCAGAAGTCGGCTCCGGCAGCCCGTTCGGCGTCTGCCTCCGAGTCCCGACATGCACACTCGAAAGAGAGAGAGGGGACCCCCGAATCTCGACGCCAGGCGTCGAAAAGCTTAGAAAGGGTGAAGACTTTAGGAAAAGACTCTTCTACTCAAGGGGAAGGGGGTAAACAGCAGAAAAAGTCAGTACACTCTTCTTCTGCACCACAGACACATAAGGACAGTCATAAATCCTCAGATAAGGGAGGTTCCAAGACCCCTGTCTCTGCCCCTAAAACCAAACCTATTCCTCCCACTCCTGATGGTAGGGAAATAGAAGGGGAACCTTCACAAGAGGTTGTTATCCCCAGCTCCAGAGAATGGAGCAGTGATGATATAGACAGGCTAATGAGGAGAATGCCTTCCCTGACTGATTTCTACTCTAAGAACACAGAACATTTCCTCAGTTACACTCCAGTCAGTGCTACTCCTTCAGGTCCGAGGGACCCTCAGCCCCCTAGTAAACAACCCCAGTTTGAGACTCCAACTCAGGGCCGGACTTCAGACCCTTACTACGTACAGCCTTATCAACATTACAGTGAGGATCCACAACTTTATACTGAGGATCCAGACGTAGAAATGTTGGACGACCAAACGGGGGAAGATTATTATGGAGATGACGAGGGCCAGGATGGGGAGGAGGAAGACGTCGCTGAGGTCTACAATATAGACTCCCCTGTCCACAAAGAACCTCAGGTTACCGACTCTCCAGTAGATAACCAGCACATTCTTAATGAGGTCTTGGCTAGAGCGGCAGAGCACTTCCGCATTGACACTCAGGGGGCATACGAGGAAAGAGACTTTGCAGAGGAGCTAGTGAGAGACAAGAAACCCATTGCCAAAGCCATTCCTATTCTCAAATCAATCCAACGTAGAATTGATCCTTCCCTTCTTAATCCTAATCTCACCAGGGCTGTAAACCCCAGAATTGAGAAGTTGTTCAGGGCCGCCCAGTCAGACCCTGTTTACATAAGGGGTCAACTGAAGCCTGACTCTTTAGTAATTACTAACACCAGAAAGAGATCGGGGACACCACTATCATCTTCTGAGGCTCCCCCAGACAAGGAGAACAAGAACATGTATGGGTTGGGAAGGAAGGTAGCCTCCACTTCCGCTTACCAAGCGAGAATCGCTAACACCACCCCTCTGCTGGCGAGCTATAATTGCCACCAGTGGGAGCAGGTAGCTGCTCTCATTGAATCCGCACCAGAACCACTAAAGGGTCAGTTGGCCCAGATCGCGTCGGAGGGTAGAGCCGTATCAGGTTGCATCCTAAAGACAACCTTTGACGCCGCAGATAATGCTGGCCGGCTTATAGCAGAGAGCACTGTCATTAAAAGGCACGCCTGGCTAAGACAGTCAGGGTTTAAGCCCGAGACCCAGGCACCTCTTATTGACATGCGGGTGGAGCTGAATGTCTTGTTTGGCAAAGCGGTAGAGGACGCACTGAAAACTGCCCAAGACGAGGATGATACTCTAAAGTCCCTGGGACAATTGACAATTAAGCCCCCTAATCAAAGAGGGAATAGTAATTTTCGTTGTTCACGCGGCCAAAATTCACAGAGGGGCTCCAATTATGCACAGAAACAGGGTACATCATGGGGTGGCAACCAGCAGACTATCCAGAGTTACGGCAGAGGTAACAAAAGGAGCCGTCGTAGATGTAGAGGCAGCCCGGCAGAGGCGCTACACCTCCCGGAAAGCAGTGACGTTCCGCTCAGGGACCCTTCCCACGCATCCCCAGTAGGGGGGCGTATTTCCAACTTCACCCAGGCATGGGAAGGGATCACATCGGACAGATGGGTGCTGTCCACAGTGTCCGCAGGATACTGCATCGAACTGCTAGAGCGCCCCCGCAACCACCCTTCATGACAAAAAATACATTCCCTGGACCACCAGAAGATCCTCCTCGAGGAAATCGTCAATCTTCTCGCAAAGGACGCAAAAGAACTCATCCCGGGCAACCAATTAAACAAGGGTATCTATTCAACTTACTTCCTTGTGCCAAAAAAAGATTTGACAATGCGTCCAGTATTAGACTTACGCCCTGCAAACAAGTATGTCAAGCCCCAGAAATTTCGCATGACTACTCTACAAGAGGTAATCCCACTCCTAAAGAGAGGGGATTACTTGGCAACATTGGACATGAAAGATGCCTATTTTCATATTTCCATGTTCCCAGCGCACAGAAGATTCTTGCGCTTCAAGTTGGACAGTCAGCACTACCAGTTCAAGGTGCTGCCCTTCGGTATAGCATCGGCTCCGAGGGTATTCACCAAGGTACTGGCAGTGGCGGCGGCACACCTACGCAGGGGGGCAATCCCAGTGTACCCTTACCTGGACGGCTGGCTCATCACGGGGGAGACCCCAGTAATTTGCAGATCCAACATCCAAAGAACGATCAGCCTCCTCTTTGAATTGGGATTCTCTATCAACGAGAAGAAATCAAGCCTGGTGCCAAGCACCTCCAAACAGTTCCTAGGAGCTGTCCTAAACACTCAAGAGGGTTTGGCCTTTCCATCAGAGGAAAGAATTTGGAATATACTACTGCAAATTCCTCAATACCAGTCCGGTCGCCAGATAAGGGTGCGCAAAGCTATGCGTTGGCTAGGCATGATGGCGTCATGTATTTACCTGGTCCCCCACGCGCGCCTGCGCATGCGACCCATGCAAGAATGGTTGGCGAAACAGTGGTCTCAGGCAAGTGGTCAGTGGGACGATCTAGTGGTCGTTTCGCCAACACTTGTACAAAGTCTTCACTGGTGGACAAGAGAGAACCTGTCAAAGGGGAAACCCTTTTACAATCCGGAGATACATGCTGTAGTCACTACAGACGCGTCCCTGTCAGGGTGGGGAGCACACCTCCTTCACCACACAGCTCAGGGTCTCTGGTCTCACACAGTGGCCAAAAATCATATCAATCTGCTAGAGCTTCTGGCAGTCTTCAGAGCGCTTCGAACGTTCGAACCCCACCTGTTGAACCTGTTGGTACAGGTCTTAACAGACAGTACAACAACGATGTTTTACATAAACAAACAGGGAGGGACTTGTTCGCCAAATCTGTCCAGGCTTGGCCAGAAAATGTGGACATGGGCACTCAGACGGAACATTTACCTGTCATCTGAACATGTTCACTAGCAGACGCTTTGAGCAGAGATCCCCTCCCAGAAGAACACGAATGGTGTCTGCACAGAGAAATCGTAGAAGATCTCTTCTCACAGTGGGGTTTTCCCACTATAGACATATTCGCCACAAGCGAAAACAGACAATGCCCAGGACGCGCATCCAGGTTCCCCCAGCCAGACTCCAAGGGGAACGCCCTGTGGATGAACTGGTCAGGGATGTTTGCCTACGCTTTTCCACCAACTCTTCTCATGAGGAAAGTGGTCAACAAGATGCACAGGGAATCGATGACGCTCATCCTAGTTTCTCCCATGTGGGCGAGACAACCGTGGTTCCCACACCTGCGCAGAGTAGCAGCGTGTGCGAACCCATCAGACTCCCGTGCTGGCACAACCTACTATCCCAGCACCAAGATCAAACAGTGCATCCACAACTAAGCTCAATGAACTTGGCAGCATGGCTACTGAAGTCATAGAGTTTGGACATCTCAACTTACCACAGAGGTGCATGGACATCCTAAAGGAATCTAGGAAACCAAACACAAGGCACTGTTATTTTGATAAATGGAAGAGATTTGTTATCTGGTGCCAGACTAAGCAAATCAACCCGGTTGATTGCGCTCCTTCCAATATTGTCACCTACATGCTCCACCTGCTGGATGCAGGGTTGGGTTGGTATTTAATTCACTCAAGGTACACCTGGCTGTGCTGTCAGCCTACACCACCTCCCATAACAAGGTTTCGTGGTGGAAAGTACCAGTGGTTAAAGCCTTCATGGAAGGGGTAAAGAGACTCCACCCCAGTGGTCGAAGTGTATGAAAAGAAGTAGTGGAACTATGTTCCCTACTGGCCTGCATCGCTCCCCACAAACCCCATTGATTCACCCCCTCCCATGCACAATACACACCCCAAAACACATGCACCTGATGTTTAAGGGAACATCCAGTGCAGTGCACTAAAAGTGCAAGTTTCAATGTGTTCCTACACCTTTATTTTAAAACGAAACCATTCCGGAACGGTTTCTTTTTAAAATAAAAGTATAGGAACGGTAAAACCTATTTAAAAGAAGTACAGGAGCACTGCTCCCGACCGCTCCCGCCCACTTCGACCACTGCTCCACCCTCCAATTTCTAACCCACCACCTGGAAGGGACCTTAATCTGGTGCTTGCTAAGCTCATGGGCCCACCCTTTGAACCCATGAATAAATCCACTCTCAAACACCTGACCTATAAAACTGCTTTCTTAGTAGACATAACATCCATCAGAAGGGACAGTGAAATTCAGGCTCTGTCAGTGCAGGATCCTTTCTTTACTGTTCATAAGGATAAACTGGTTCTACGAACACACCCTAGGTTCTCACCCAAGTTAATTTCTAAATTCCACGTTAACCAGTTCATTGAGCTTCCGGCCTTCTTCCAAGAACCCAAAAGCTCTGCTGAGGTGAAACTACACACTCTAGATGTGCGAAGAGCGGTCCTCTACTATGTAGACAAGACCAGGCCGCTAAGGAAAACAGACCAACTGTTTGTCTCTGTAGCTGCAGGCAGAGAGTGAGCTCGCGTCTCTAAAGGTGCCATCTCCAAGTGGATAGTCAATTGTATCCAGCTATGTTACTCCCTTTCTGAAAAGACTCTGCCTTTTACGCCAAGGGCACACTCTACAAGAGGCATTGGGGCCACTCTGGCTTTCATTGCAAATTTACCCCTTGACACCATTTGCAAAGCAGCTACATGGAGCTCTATTCACGCTTTTACTCAGCACTACTGCATTGACACTCATTCCAAGACAGATATTCAAGTGGGACAAGCGGTTCTAAGACACCTGTCTGCTCATGACCCTTCTCACATCCCACCTCCTTCTTCTAACACTGCTCGTTAATCTATGCACAGCATTTGATCTAAGCAGATTCCACAAGCCTCAGAAGGGATCCATTACTCACCATAATCGTATTTCTGATGCTTGTATCTGCTTAGATTCACATGCGCCCACCATTCCTCCCCTCTGAGAGAAGGCGCATGGATGCTTGTAGTCTTATCTATCTATCAATCTATCTGCTTGGATAATCTGTGCTCGCGCTACTCCTCATGCTACCTCATCTCAGAAAAAATACAATCTGAGGGTCCTACTCGCGTGAGGGAGCATGGGTACAGAGGACGTCACACTAGGGATAGTATTACTGGCACGCCCTGGGTCGACGCCCATTTTTGAGTTTCGAAAAACAAACTGTAATACTCCGCAGATTCCACTAGATGTCGGCCTATGCACAGCATGTGAATCTAAGCAGATACAAGCATCAGAAATACGATTACGGTGAGTAATGTATATATATATATTCACTGAAAAGAATTTGTTAAAGGGACGTTATGGCGTTATGGTTAAGTTGCTCTAATAAAAACCTATGAAATTCAATGAAAAAATGTTAAAGGGACGTTATGGTTACAAGTAAAACCGAAAAAAAACCCAGAAATTCGCCAGTTATTTAGTTTATTCACTTATATTGTGTGCTGGACCCGAGGGTAAGAGGGCGCAGGAGCAAACAAGGTTATTCTCAGCTTAGTCACAGTGCTGTACAGTAGTTACAGTGAGTACATAGGTTAGAACAGTTACAATAGAGGCAGTGAGATACAGTTTAAAAATATACATATTTACATAGTTTACAGTGGCATGGAAAGTTAGGCAGTTAATTAACAGTCATTGGGCCTCATTACACGGATGGCAGTAACTATGGCGCTATTAGCGCCCTGGTTGCCGCCGGTATTTTACTGATTCCGCCTTGGTGAATGGGGGAATTACTGCCCCATTCCAAGGTTGGTGGGGCGGTAATTCCCCATTCACCAAGGCCCTTCCCCATTCCCATTTGAGCCCTCATAGCTATTAGCGGTACCGTTATTTGCCCTGAACTCCCTCAGCGGGTCCCTTCCTTAACGTGTGGTCTGGCGTAGTATGGCGCTAAGGGATGCCGGTAATCCCTTAGCGCCCTCCGTGTAATGAGGCCCATTGTGTTTTATCCACTGGATGTAGTTATGTCTGAAGTGGGTATAGGATTGAGAAGTCATTAAGGAAGGCGGTAGGGAGTTCCATTGTTGGGCTGCTTTCACCTGAAAGCTGTTGCCGCCCATTTTGGTTCGTTTGAACCTGGGAACTGTGAGCAGATTTGCATTTGAGGTTCTGGTGGGTCTGTTAGGGGTGTATCTATTTATTCTGTCGACTAGGTATCGGGGGGGCAGCATTGTTGAGGCATTTATGAGTTAGGGAGGATACTTTTAGCAGGATTTTGTCTGTAATGGTGAGCCAGTTATGAGTTCTCCTGATATTGGAAATATGTCCTCTCTTAGGGATGCTAAGCGCTGCTCTGAGAGCATTGTTTTGCAACGTCTGGATTTTGTTGGAAACCTGTTTGTTGGCTCCTACGTAGAGGACGTTGCACTAGTCCAAGTTGATAGTACAAGGGCTCTGGCTAGAGTGATGCAGCTGTGTGAGGATAGGAAGGGTTTGGCTGCTCTTATTAGCTTACATGTGTATGCCATGGAGCTGACTTCTTTGTGGAAAGAGAGGGCGGAGTCAATGTTTATTCCTAATGTTTTCACTTCTTTGGCTACCATGATCGGGTTCCCGTCAATGATGAAGCTGGTGTATTTGTGATCCAATGTGGTGACGTTGGGGGTGGAGCCGAGGATGATGAGTTCGGTCTTATCATCATTCAGGCATAGACTATGAGAGGCCATCCATGCCTGGATGATGAGGTACACCCTGTTCACCAAGGCCAAATCATGGTTGTAATCTCCCGTCAACGGGATGAGGATTTGGGTATCATAGGCATAGTTAGTGTAGGTGATACCCAGGCCATCGAGATCATCAAACGGGGGCTTTGTGAACGCATTGTACAGTGTGAGGGAGACACAAGATCCCTGAGGGACTCCGCAAGTGATTGGGATGGGGTCGGCGGGGGCTGAGGTGGAGAAGACGCGCATAGATCTGTTACTTAGGAATTACTCGATCCAGCCGATGGCTTCGTGGGAGAAGTGGGCAGCTGAGTCCAAGTGGTTGCATAGAGTTTTGTGATCTACTAGATCGAATGCTGCCGAGAGGTCTAAGAGGAGCAGTAGGGCAGTTTTCCCATTATCTCTCAGGGTGTCAATTTGAGCCTTCAGATCGATAAAGGCCGTTTCTGTCCCATGTTGGGGTCTAAAGCCTGATTGCCGGATGCCCAGGAGATGGTTTTGTTCAAGGTATTTTTGTATTTGTTGGTATGCTGTCTTGTCTAATATTTTGAGCAAGAAAGGCACGGTGGTAATAGGCCTGTAGTTGGTGGGTATAGAAGGGTCAAGAGAAGGTTTTTTGAGAAGGGGGAGGACCCAGGAATCTTTAAGGTTGCTGGGGATGGTGCCTGAGGAAAAGGAGGCGTTAATGAGTTTGGTAATGAATGGTGAGAGGTCTCTTGCCGCATCTTTAATGATTTGTGAAGGGCAAGGGTCATCCTTGCAGTTTGATGGTTTAAGGCTGAGAATGATTTTTTCCACTTCTAGGGTGGAGACTTTGGAAAAGCTGAAGCGGGTAAGTGGGTTGTTGGGCATAGGATGTTGGGGTGTGGGCAACGGGGTAGTGTTAGAGGAGTTCGTCAATTTGGTTATGGATTTTTTCTTTTAGTTAATTTTAATTTGAAGGCCTGCTACTTTGTTAGACAGGGCATTTTGGACACTGGTGCACCATTGTTTGTCTTTTACGCACGTGTCTGGGATTAAAACAGGTGTTTCCAATTCTTTAATGATAGTGAATAATTCTTTGGTGCTAGAATTAACTTGTGTTATTCTCTGGTTGTAGGACTCTTGTTTGGCGGCTATGATTTCTTTTTTGTAGGTGGATGTTATTTTATTAAGAATCAACTTGTTATTGTCTGTGGGAGATTGTCTCCAAGGTTGTTCCTTTTTGCGTTTCTCGAATCTAAGGGCTTTAAGGTGAGGAGAGAACCAGGAATTCAGGTGTTTTTTCGGCTTACATTTTCTAAGTTTTAGCGGTGCAATAGAGTCAAGGGCTGAGCTCATGATTTTGTTGTAACCTTCTACAAGGTCATGAGGGGTGGAGGTGGGTGGGAGTTGGTTTAGAGTCGGTAAGATGAGTGGGATTAGTTTTTCCACTGTGATATTTTTCTTGCTTCTCATAGGGATGGCTGAGGCTAGCACATTATTGTTGATGGGGCTTGAGGCTTCGAGGGCAAAGGAAAGGAGATGGTGGTCAGACCATGGTTTTGGGGAGTTAGCTGAAATGGAGGCTACACAGTTGTAGTCTGCTACCCAGTCGATGGTTCTCCCTTTATTGTGGGTAGGGGTGAACACTCTTTGGGTAAAGCCTAGTTCTGACAGTGTATTGTTGATAAGGGTGGCCTGGGGGTCTTTTGGGTCTTTTAGACCTAAGTTGAAGTCCTCTAGGAGGAGGCACTGCGAGGAGTTTTTTTAGGTTATTGGTAAGGATAGTCGTGAGGTCTTCCTCGAAAGAACCTAGGGGTCCAGGAGGTCTGTAGAATAAGTGAATGGATATGGTTTGGGAATTGGCAATAGGCATCCTAGCTGTGAGTGATTCACAGGATGGGAGGTGGGTCGAGGATTCTGTTCTATCCGCTCGGAGGATGGTGTAGTCGTTGGGAATGGCTAGCGAAAGGGCTGGGCCTGCGGCTGCATGGAGCCAGGACTCGGTAATGGCTATGAAGTCTAAATCTTCTGCTAGAATGAAATCTGCTAAGTCTGTGGCATGGGCTACTATAGAGCGTGCATTGATTAGGGCGCCTCTTATGGGCGAGACAGTACTTTTGGTGTGAGTAGGATTAGAGTTTGTTTTATACATCTTGTGCTTGGACAAGGTGTTAGTTGGGTTATGCTTGGGTCTTTCCAAAGGAAGCTTGTTAAGAGTGGTCGTATGCATAGTTGGGAAGCGGTTAGTCAGTATAGACTGGGTGGCGTCTTTGGCTCGAGGCACGTATAATTTGGGTAGTCTGGCGCGTAGTCTGGTATTTCTCGCAGGGAGGCTACATGGTTTGGAGGAGTAGGGCAGAGTGGTTATGAAGTGAGGCATACTGGAAGGTGTAGGAATAGTGCTATGGGGGCCACACTAGGGTTAAAACTTAGAACAGTGGAGGAATTGATAAGGGAGAGAATGACTCTCAACAGTACTGAGTAGATGCCTGGTAGGTACATTTTGTTGATTTTAAGTCGGGTGTGGCGGTCAGGTGCAACTTTAAAAAATACAGTGTAGTGGCAGGGTAAATGCAACTATCAAAGGCAGGCTAAATGTAGCTTTCAGAAATACACTGTAGTGGCAGGCTAAATGCAACTATCAAAGCCAGGCTAAATGCAACTTTAAAAAATACAGTGTAGTGGCAGGCTAAATGCAACTATCAAAGGCAGGCTAAATGCAGCTTTCAGATATACAGTGTGGTGGCAGGCTAAATGGAACTATCAAAGGCAGGCTAAATGCAGCTTTCATATATACAGTGTGGTGGCAGGCTAAATGGAACTATCAAAGGCAGGCTAAATGCAACTATCAAAGGCAGGCTAAATGCAGCTTTCAGAAATACAGTGTAGTGGCAGGCTAAATGCAACTATCAAAGGCAGGCTAAATGCAACTATCAAATGCAGGCTAAATGCAGCTTTCAGAAATACAGTGTAGTGGCAGGCTAAATGCAACTATCAAGGCGTTGCACATTTAAATAGCTAAATGCAGCTATCAAGTGTAGAATAGTAGCATATAGATGCACATGCATGTGCGGCTGTGGGGCCATACAGTGAGTATATCTGACAAAAGGGTGATGCAGCAGGTGGCTGGGTTTAGATAATATACGGCATAACTTGGGAGCAGTTATCAAGTGTTATTGTCAAAGGGCCAACTGGTAAGCTAAGCAACCACAACTCATGCCACCACTGTGCACTGCTAAGACTAACACCTAGGACATGAAATATGACATCACAAAGGTCATTGATGACATCACTGATGACATCACATATCTGGGCCATTTGTTTTTATTCACTGACATGATTAGGCTAGTTTTTTGTTTTTACTGACAATGAGAATTTCACAAATTTAAAAGGTGCTATATATGTAGACATTAACCTTTTTATATGTTCTTAACAACCTTTCCTTAGAGTTTAATCTGAGCCCATAGTGCACATACATGGTGGCCGATGGTGCAATAAGCAGGCCGCAAACACACAATTAATTTGTGTACATGATGATTAACTCAAATTTTATTGTTATTTTTTGGTGCTGTTGTTTGTTTCTTCCTTACTTTAGTTTCCCTGTATGTGGCTCCAATTTGTATGCATTCCGGGGTTTTATATGTATTTTTTCTTTCTACTAACACAAGTGTGTGGTAAGCTTTCGATTGTTACCGATTTATTCCATGTTTAACATTACTCAAAACTCTCATAAGGTAGCATGTATTATTGTATGTCCCGGAAATGACCAGATTAAACACATTGCCTATCTGTATGTATGATTAGGTTCCTGTATTAACAACAACACTCCAATATAATGTTTTCTATATATGAGTACATTCTATAATACTTTAAGTAGTTTATGATAGGTCTCCTGAGCACCACTGTCATTGTGTTACCAACATTATAGGGGCTTTTCATCAAAATTAATTTTATATGTGATGTCATCAGTGATGTCATCAATGATATTTGTGATGTCATCTTTGATGTCCTAGGTGTTAGTCTTAGCAGTGCACGGTGGTGGCGCGAGTTATGGTAGCTTAGCTTAGCATAACTGGTGAATTTCTGGTGGTTTTCAGTTTTACTTGTAACCATAATGTCCCTTTGACAAGTTTTTTAATTGAATTTAATAGGTTTTTATTAATAGAACTTAACCATAATGCCCTTTTAGCAAAGTGTTTTTAGTGAATATATATATATTTCTGAGGCTTGTGGAATCTGCTTAGATTACATGCTATGCATAGGCCGACATCTAGTGGAAGCTGCAGAGTATTACAGTGGTTTTTGAAACTCGAAAAGGGATGCCAACAGGGCGTGCCAGTAATACTGTCCCTAGTGTGACGTCCACTGTACCCATGGTCCTTCACGCGTCGAGGTCCCTCAGATAGTTTTTTTCCGCCGTTGTGAACGGTCACATCTTACGGAGTCTAATTTCGGCTGACGCCATTTGCTTATGCAAAGTTTAAAATATAGTTACTCTTTCTGTCCTTTTCGACCGCCGCTTCTCGACGCAGTGAAGAATCAAGACAAGAACAACACAGCCCTTTGAACTAAATCAACTTTCGACTGACCCCTTTCGTCCTTGGAATGCCCAACAGGCCTGGGCCCTTAAAGTAGGGAGAGTGGGGACGGTCATTATGCAATGTATTTTTCCACCCCTTCCCCTTATCGCCCAGCTGCCTTCCCCAGACATGGATAAGACACTGTTTAAATTCTGCCCAAACTGTAATAAAAGGTTTCTGTGGATCGATAAACACATAGTTTGTAACCTGTGTCTAAACCAAGACTACGACGAAGAGCACTGCCGAGCTTGTAAGCTCATCCGACCTTAGACCCTTAAGGATTGCAGAACGAAACGCTGGGTCCATCACACCATGCAGGCCGAGGCCGCCATGGACGTGGAGGGAGCCTTCACTGACGGCAGTGGCACCGTCTTTTCGGATGTTAAGGGTGGCGGGGAACAGCCACGTTCCCAAGTGCTAGCCCCCGACCCTGGAAGCCAGGCCGGCAGCACTGTTGTGGGGACTACACCCAGCGGCAAGAGCACTCCATCTCCCCACACTAAACACACAACCCGCAGCGATGTATTGGCTTCGCCGGACGAACTTAGAGATTCAACCTCTAGGGGCAAATCAGTGGATTCCCTGTCCTCTGGGCACACCAGGTCTCGTTCGCCTCATGGCAGGTGCCATAAAACGAAAGACGCCGCCCACAAAACTTCTTCAACCGAATGTCGGCAGGCGCAGCGAAAGTCCTTCTAAGTGCCGAAACCCGACGCATTTCGGCGAAATCTGCAGGGAAGTCTAAAGATTCAGGGTTATCACACCTGATTAAAAAACATGTCCCAGAGAACATTATTAAAGTTTCTAATTCCAAAGCTTCCTCTAAGAGCTCTAATCATAAATACAAGACCCTAAAAGATCGGTCTCCTAGGGTAGAGTCTGCCCCTTCCAAGGAGACTGTAACTGTCCCACAAGAGGATGTGGAGGGTCCATTAAGTGAGGCCCTACATATTAAGGACCTACCTACACCCCCCACACCTGCTGTACCTTACCCTGGGGTCATCCCCAGCTCAGCCAAATGGTCAGCAGAGGACATAGATAGAATGATGTCTAGAATTACTTTCTTTGCAAATATCTTTGAAGAGAACCCTCATGCCTTAGAAAGTTTACATAATATACCTCTCACTGATCAGGCCTCAAGCTCTCAGTCCCGGTCTTCCACTACTCAGCCCCTAGCTCCATCCCAGTCTCCAACAAAGAGATCTCGCACTTCTGCTGATCTTTATGATATGCATGCAGACACAGAAGGGGATCAGGAGGAGGATCAATACTATGATGAGGATGATGATGGGGATAATAATGATGATGAGTCGAGGTGTTTACTATAGACTCTCCAGTTCCCCTTTACCTGATTCCCCAGTGGATAAATGTTAAGAAGGATTTCTGAACTCTTACCTGGTGGGCAGAGGTTCAGGAGGCCAGGCTAGTTTCTTGGAACAGGGTAACCTTCTGGACAAGCCAGACCAATCAAGGTAGCTTGGCGGCGGTCAATACTAGGTCTTAGGAGGGGCGAGGGTGACTGAAGGGCCTCAATGAGCACACAGAGTAAAGGACACTTACAAATCACTCCCAGTCAGGTGTATATATATTAAAAATACAAATACCTTTATTTCAAGGCCTTTGAGTTTCAACACACAAATCAAATCACAGTAATACTATTAAGCCAACACAATCCTATCTAAATACATATATACAAGACCCATGGGGTCTAAAGGGTTATTGCACGAAATGGGTCCACAACCTAAAAGGGGAAGGAAACAGGCAGTGCAAATAGTCTTTAGTCCCTTCTGCATCCATCACACTCATAACTAAGAGGCAGTCCAATCCCTAAGAAGAGTCGAGCCTATTGCTCAAATGTACATGCAATGCTGGCGCACGCGGTAATGCAGATGGGCAAAACGGGGTCTCTTCAAGGGTCTGTAGCAGCTCGGGAAGGTGGGTGAGGTGAAGAAGAATAGGTTCCCACTATTCTAGGAGGGCCTCCACTAGAGCAGAGTTGATTCCAAGAGTTGGTAATAGTTTGCTAGTTCGCACTAACAGTGGAAAGGAGAGGGGCCTTCAGGGGCCACTTGCGCGTAAAATGGGTGGAGGCGCTAGGGGCCACTGGTTAGGGTTGCAATTACTCACCAACCCCCAGCGCACTCCAGACCAAACTTCAGCAGTCGAGTCTACTTCGGTTGCAGGGTCAAGTGCAGCAATTTGGCGGCTCTGCGGCTTTCAGCGACGAAGATACAGCAATAATTCCCAAATGGCACAGTGGTGATTTCTCCGCTCCTGGCGGATGGATCAGGCCAGTTTCACTGCAGCAGGCTTCAGGAGCAAGAGGGTCACAAATGCAGCGCACCTGCAAAGATCGTCACCATGGCTGGGTGACACGGTAACCGTGTATACTCCGGTTCGGGTGCACACATATTACTACAGACCTGGGAACGCCAAGTGTATGAAATTCGGTGTGAGAGTGCTGTGAACACAGAGCTAGCGAAGTACCAAGTTTCGAGGGCCTCCTTGAAACGGCGGCTGTATCAGGGCAAAGAGTCTGCGTAAGCTGGTCAGCCCACTGGCTGGCCCAGGGACACTTCCGAGAAGGCTTACTTGCAGGGTTTGATGAAGGTGCCGAGAATAGTTGGTCCCACTATTCCAATGGATCGAAGCGTCTTCACAGACCTTCTAGGACGACCAGATGCAGAGGGGTCCCACAGGATGACAGCGGGCTCAGGGTGCCAAACCTTCCAGCGGGTCACCAGCGGTTCCTCGACTCAGCTTTTTAGTTTCAGGATACTTGTATCCTATCCTTTATTCAGTGAGAACTTCAGAGATCGACATGGCATGGGTGTTTGAGGCCTTCTCTTATCCAGAATCTCACTCGCACCAAAACGGACCCAGTGGGAGGTCTGCTCACATACAGGCATACCATACGTGGACCAATGACAGACCACGGTGGTGCCAGGCATTCACAGCACTCCAGACTCTCTGGCACCCAGGGTGTGTATTGGAACCAGACTTTCCAGCCCACATCCTGGAGGCACACACACATGGGATGCAGAAGCCAGCGAAAGCTTGGCGTTTCGTGGGAGAATGCCTTCCCAAATAAGGAATGACCTGGGTCGGTTCGACCTGGGGAAGGTGACGGGGGAAGATGGCCAAAGGACAGGACAAAGAACCTCGTGGCATGGCCATTTTGGAGTCAGGCCACCCGTTTGTGCCAAATGCGGTAATCACGGTTTACCTGTAAGAAAAGGGTTAAAAATATACGAAATGATAAGCTGCCACCAACCCTGCAAAAACACATCTGCACTTCTCCTAAGAAATCCTTTGAGAGTATCTAGGGCCTTTGGAAATGACTAATAGACCCAAGTGCACTGTACTGGAAGGCACATTGTACACTTGTTACATGTTGCAGAAAAGTTGCAACATTGGAAAGGACTAAGGGAAACAAAGTCTCCCAGTACTGACTGTCTTAAGGGCATGTCAGTTTACCCATAAAAAAAAAGTAAGCGAAAAGTCCAGAGGAGTGCAGCAGAAGGCTGGGCTCCTCTGCTAAAGTCAGACTATGGTGTTTAACATCAGCAAAAAGTTGGGGGTTACACAACTGGAGGGAAAATTACCCATGAAATGGAAATCTTTCCTAACAATAATCAGCCCTTGTTTAAAGACTTCTTATTCAAAGCAGCTGAGCACTTTGCGATTGAGACTCACGAAACTCAGCAGGACAAAGATTTTGTTGAGGATGTCCTGAGGGACAAAAAAGCTGTCACCCCGTTCATACCTATTTTAAAGTCAGTTCAAAGGAGGATCCAACCCTCACTTGAAATGCAAATCAAACAAGGGCAGTCAATCCACGAATAGAGAAACTATTCCGCCCGGGCACCATCTGATACCTTATATATCAGAGGACAATGTAGGCGGTACTCACTGGTTGTCTCTACTACCCAGAAGAGGGCCGGTACACCTTTGGCCTCTTCGGAAGCTACCCCAGACAAGGAGAGCAAGAAACTATATACCATGGGTAGAAAGATTGCAACCTCAGCAGCATTCCAAGCTAGGATCGCCAATAATTCCACTCTGTTGGCGAGCTATGACTGCAATAAATGGGACGAAATTACGGCCCTTGTTGACTCTGCTCCAGAGCCTCTCAAATCTAAACTTGCCCTTGTAGCAGCTGAAGGCAAGGC
This sequence comes from Ambystoma mexicanum, assembly GCF_040938575.1. NCBI lineage: Eukaryota > Metazoa > Chordata > Amphibia > Caudata > Ambystomatidae > Ambystoma > Ambystoma mexicanum. Next base: position 180,781,536 of record NC_090932.1, read on the forward strand.
CACTGCCAGCAGCCTACTAAAGAACAACCTCGATGCTGCAGACAATGCCGACAATGCCGGACGCATAATTGCAGAAGGGACCATTCTCAAGCGCCATGCTTGGCTTCGCCAGTCTGGCTTTAAGCTGAAGACGCAGGCAACGTTACTCAACATGCCGATGGAACCTAATGTACTGTTCGGCAAAGCGGTGGAGAATACTCTGAAGTTCACCAAAGAGGAGTGTTATACACTTAAATTCCTTGGGCAACTTACCAATAAAC